>NC_090941.1:624085936-625335936 GCF_040938575.1 Ambystoma mexicanum | reverse complement strand
AATTCAATAATCATTCAATTCAAACACTCCTGTATGCAGACGACCTTGCTCTTATTTCTAAAACTCAATTGGGCCTGCAGCGTCTTTTAGTTGCCTTCCACAGATACATACAGTTGGTTGAATTAAAAATCAACATAACCAAAACACAAATTGTAGTGTACTCGCCCTGGCGAACTGGACGATTGGAGTATGTTTGGACCATCAATCAGTACCCGGTAAAAATAGTACCAAACTATACCTACCTGGAGATGTTGTTTAGGGCTAACTTCAGGCAAAGAGCCATTTAGAGCGTGTGGAGTTTAGACTTGCATCAGCCATTTCACAAGCACGCATTATCATGTATAGGTATGGAACATTTTCGGTCATGCCTGCATGGCATTTTTGGAATACAAAGATTAATACCATCTCTGCTGTACGGTTTAGAAACTCTGAACATTCTCTCCCTTTCAATTCACAAATTGGGAAGCCAAATTCTGGCGTCAGATAATACATCTCCCACAATGTGTACCCACTGCATGGTTAAGCTATGAATTAGGCCTGGTCTCTCTCCACGCGCTTTATAATTGGCGCCTATGCTTTCTGTTTAGAAAATGTTTGCTCTCAACCCAATAAAATGTTATGTTGAAAACTTTAAGTGATTATATTTTTTCTGTAAACCACTTGCTTGTTAAAACCTGGCTCTCGAAAGTCTATCATACGCTGATCATGGCAGAAATTCCATTAGACCTACTACTTAATCCAGATAAAGCAAAATCTAAAGTATTTGAGTCAGATTGGATGGAAACTAGAGCATTATGTCTATCGTACAAAGATGAAGCAGGGAGTCGCTTTCCTCCCAAAAAATTGCGAAAGTTGCCCCCTTATGTGGTGCGCTCCCCTTCTCATAAATTACGTAATGGTATATTATGTTTGCGTTTTAGTCTATGGATCACCAGAGATATTCTTGCTAAACGCAAACTTTTGCCTGCCCCTGATAACATCTGCCGATTTTGCTTAAAGAAAGACATTCGAGGAACTCTGGTACATTTTATTACGGAATGTTGTGTACTTCATCTGGCAAGAGAAATTCACCTCGCAAGACACTGTAAATACTTGTCTCTTGTAGATCCACAGGAATGTTGGTCACTCATTTTGGGGTCATGTAGTTTACCACTTCAAATTGCAACTGTTAACTTTTTATCAAGTTTAAAGTTGGATGTTGAAGATGAAATTTGATATTCTTATACACATCCGAATTGAGACATGTTTAATTTATTTTAATTGTGCATTTTCACGTATTAAGTTAGGCTAACATTAGATGTTAAATCTATTTTATATTGTATTTCTGTGTATATTGTTTGATTTATATGTTTCATGTAAATGTCCTTTGACATTTGAAAGGTTGATTTAATTCAGCCAATACAAATACATTTTTTTTTTAAAGTACAACTAAGGTCTTCCTAAAAACATATCTGAGGCAGTACAAAAACTCTACTATAAGGCTGTACAACCCGATAACATTTGGTAACGTTGACTGGGCAGCCAGGCTTACCTTAGACGGGAGAGAGGGCTGTAGATCAGTACAAAGAAATTGTAGCATACATATGGTTCAAAGAAACACTGATTGTAAAAATGATGATTTATTAAAACCTAAAAATACAAATTCATAATGGCATAATGCTATTTGTGGAGAGTAAAACTCAAGTAGTTTGACTTTTAGAATACCATAAGTAATTCAAGGGCAGCAGACCCTATTGGTCAAAACATATTTTATATATTGGACATTTGTATGGCACCTATACACACGTGTTTCCAGGCGCCACTGTTAGGCAAGATTGGATGTAGTAACCGCGTGGGAATCTACACCAGCCGTGTCCTCTTGGTAATAGGTAACCCACCTACTGGTATAGGTCTGTATTACACAAGTTGGTAGAGTGACTGAGCAGCCAGACTTCTCTCAAGAGGGGGTACATGTGAGCTGTAGAGAGGTGACACTGAGATTCACAATTACAAGTATCCAAATAACACTTATACTCAATGTTTTCTAGTAAAATAATTATTTGTCTGTTTTTCAATATGCCTTCTTTAGAAAGGCAATATGCAACAATAAAAATACACTTCATAACACTTTCTCCGATTTAAGATATGCAAATTGATACCCTTTTGGGATGCCTCACACACACACTTCATACACCCTGAGGTGACTTCAATTATTAGGACAATGTTTGGCATTGATGTATCACTTTTGGTACTTAATGCAATACTGAGGTTGTGGCAAAGGAAATGGTTAGGGAAGGAAGGTTAACAGATTCTCCGAGCATGAGAATACTTTTCAATATCCCAATGAAGTCTAGATTAGATCTTTCCCAGCAATACAAGTTAAACTTATGTACCACAGATGAGGGACAGTTAGAACCAAAGTGAATGGGTCAGAAGAATCTGCAGGGAGCCAGGACGGCCAAAGTCAATTTGAACAATGTCTATGAAGCTGAGGCACTTCTTTAGATAGCACAAAAGTCTTGCACAATGTTATTAGATAGTTTGTAGTAAAAAGAATCACTGTTGAGCCACAAGATGTAAGGCTTGTGAAGGGCAGAGCTGAAATCCACTCTGCAAAAAGCAGCTGCTTCACGTCTCCAGTTAGAACAAGTAAGCTACAGACACAAGAGGTAAGTACCCCCTAGTCAAGACAGTGCCTTAGGTTGGAAGAAGAGGATCCAGCTGGCTTTGGTTCTGGTTGCAGTCTTGGAGATCCGGGGTTCCTGGGCCTCAGTCGTGGGGACAAGAGGGAGGACGTCTGGAGGATTCTTGCACTTCAGTTTGAAGGTTGTTGGCGGCTACGGGCTCTTTCCAATTCAGCGGCACTGCTACCTGTCAATAGCACCACCACGGTTCTTGTACACTTGATGGGCTTCCCTTTCTTCTGGGGTCCAGCAATCTGTTGAGGTAGGTCAGGCTTGGGTTGTCCTGCTTCGGAAGGCTCCTCAGGATCTTCCTGGAGCTCTGGTCTGGCTTAAAGATGGTGAAATCAATTCTGGGTTTCTTGACCCCTGGCACTCTGTTCTAGTAGCAGCAAAGAAGGAACAGCCAGCAGGGAGAGGTTTCCCAGCAAATTTGGTCTCAGGGTTAGTTGGTCCGACCAACCCAAGGGAAGAAGTCGTCCGGGCTTCTCTAGTTAATACGAAATTGGAGCTTTCGTCCAGTGGTCTCCTCTGCCTTCAGTCCAAGAAATCTTGCCTTTTTATGCAGGTTTCTCCCATTCATGCAAAGCCTAGCTGTCATCGCACAGCAGGGTGGCTGTTCTGCAAAGACAGCCATCCAGCCAATCAACACTGGGTGCATTCAGGTAACCAAGGAGACTAAGAGCAGAGTATCGGGCACCTCCCTCGCTTCCTGCCCTGCCAGACACACTGGAGCCAGAGGAGGGTTTCAGCACTGAAGCCCGCCAAAGGCAAAATGAACAAAAGGGTTAAGCTTGGTTTGGCACACAGAGTAAAACCCAAGAGAGACCTCAAAAGTAAGAAATGTCGAAAAAAGAAGACTGCAGCCATTTTGACCAAATGAGCACCTATGGGTGCATTACTGCAGCTACAGATTCAATTTACGGTAAAAAAGGACAATGGTTGGAAAATTAAACCACTGCCATCAGCCATTAGAAATAGTGAGGGTAACATAGAAAATGTTACATGAGTAAGTAGGAAAAGCGTCTATTAAGTAACCCCCCACTACTTGTAGATAAGATGGGGTGTTCTGGACCTACATAGGTAAAACAAGTAAGTAAAATCAATTTCTCTTTATTACTCTTGGGAACAGTTGTTTACCCAAGAGAAGGTATTTAAACCTTATGAGAAATCCAAAGGACTTCTCTGTGACACTGCACTGAAGGTGCTTTGTGTCCCAATACAAAAGTTAGATACCTATGGAGTTTGCCAGACTCCAAAACCAAAGAACCACAGAGTCTAAATCAGATCAAAAATACATGAGTGAGAATAAGGTCTCACTCACTCCAGGATACAAATTCAAAGTCCAGCAAAAGATCTGGGGGTCTCTAAGTTTGAAGGGAATTATTACAGAGATCAGAATTTTCCCTAACAGCCGCAACACAAAAAAGGGGGCAGGGGACATAGGGAAAAACCAACAGTAACGGTCGTACTAGGCCTTATGACGGTCTTACAGTGCAAGTGCAGAGACAAATATTGCAGGGGGGTAGAGGAGGTAAGTGCAGGAGTGGAGGTGCAAGGGGGATGAGCAAATGCTGAGGTGAGCATTGAAGGGGAAGTGTGAATGATGGGGAGGACCAGATTCAGTCTAGTCCAGGAATGGTTCCTGAGGGGAAGTGCTGGAAGGGATGCTGAGGAGGGACTGGTCAAGGAGGACCCAGCCCTTGTAGGACTCAAAATGGACCAGGCACCAGTTGAAGCGGCAGAGGGACATTAGCACAGTGGGGGAAGAAGGAAAGAGGAGGAAAAAAGGAAAGTCTGGAGACCTTTCCGTAACTTAAGAAGATCCGGCTCAAGTCTGAGTTGGCAGGGAGGCAATTCCAGAGAGAGGCTACTGCCAAGTAAAGGTATCTGTCTCCCATTCTCTGCTTGGAGAAGCGTCTGACCTGCAGAGAGTTGGTGCTAGAGGACTGAAGGACTCTAGCAGGGGGTATGTAGAGCGAGAAAGCTGGATGTAGAGAGGTTGCAGGTCCCAGACAGCCTTGTGGATGATGCAAAGGAAGTCTTGCAGCCCTATTCTGGATTAGTTGAAATGGCGAAGGGAAGAAAAAAGCAGGTTGAGGAAGAAGCTGTTGCAGTAGTCCAGCATAGAAAGAACCAGAGCACTGAAGACATTGAACTTCTGGGGGAGGGGGAGGAAAGGGAGAATGCCTCAGAGTAGGTGGAGCTGAAGGTTGGACTTTTTGGCAAGGTCTGTGATGTGCAGATACAAGGCGAGAGATAAACAAAAAATGGTCTAAGGTTCGTAGCCTCACAGGAGGGTGAGGGGAGGGAACACAAGGAGGGTAGCCAGAGAGTGTGTTTCTGGGGCCAGGAGGAGATCCTCTAGCAGGTGTCCCAATGAGAAGGATCTTGGTCTCACTGGCATTAAGACCGCGATCTTTAGTAGAGCACCACTCCTGAGGTCAGGAATGAGAGAGGAAGGGGAGGATGCACAGGATGAAAGCTTTATGGAAAGCTGAGTGTCGTCTGCATAACAATAAGTGAGGAGCGAAGGTGGAGATCGGGTGGGCAAGGTAGATGTTGAAGAGCCGTGGCGATATTGTAGAGCCCTGAGCGACACCACAGGTGGAGAGTGAGGTGGAGGATAGCAAAGGGCCCAATTGCACTTGGGAGAGGTTGGTTTGAAAGGAAGTAGGTCAGCCATACCAGTGCCCGGTCTGTGTTGCCTGGGTATCACGGAAACAATTTATGAGGATATCATGATTGACCATGTTAAAGGCAATCGAAAGATCAAGGAGGATCAGAACAGAGGGGGAGTTGGAGTCCAGATCTTATTGGGTGTTCCGCAGAGCAGTTACCGTGCCTCTGGATGCTCTGAAGCCAGACTGGTGGTCGTGGAGGCAACCAGCCAATTCAGTGTGGTGGGTCAGTTGGGTGATGACCAACTTCTCCATGACTTTGCCCAGGAAAGGGGTGATGGAGATAGGGCGATAGTTGGCCGGTCATGAAGGATCTGCAGACTCCTTTTATAGTGTTTTTCAGCTGTAGTATCACTTAATTAGAAGAATACTGTTAGAAGTATTTCTTGCACCATGTGTAACTTACTCTTACGTCCTGTCCCCTTTCCTCCATGCTGTATGGTTGTCCCTCGCGAGGGACGGGAGACAGAACCTTTGTCACCAGAAAAATCTTCTTCCACTTTAAATTTAGAGGCGTGCTGGGGCGGGGCCCTGGGAGTATGCGCTCTCCTGACTCCGCCCACTGACACCACTCCTTGGTCCCCTTTTCCACGTCGACGGGAACGGCATGTTTTCACCAGCACTCCTGGGTTTGGCTTCGGCCATGTAATAGCATGCACTCTTCCCCGGATATTCTTCTATCTTTGTCTTTTTTCTTTTAGAAATTTGGTCCCGCGACGCCACGCTCCTCCCCGGCTCCTTGACACCACTGGCACTGAAGAACAGGCTAGCTAGGTGGAGGGAGCTCTTCCAGAAGTAACCACCGGAGAACCTAAAGGACTTTGTTAAACATCACTCGAGGCCAAAGGCAAGGCCTCTATTAACCATTGAACCCCTCAAGGGCAACTCCTTTGGCCTGAGGTGCAGGCCAGGCTTAATGTTCCAACACCAAACCTCTTGGAGGGGGCCGGTTCCAGCGAGCCAGGCTCCACGACTTGGGCACGCAGCTCGACAAAATGGCTGCTGCGCCAGCCAAGATAGCCGCTCGTCCAATACCTCCTCTAGCAAAGCGGGTGGAGGAACGAGTCACAAGGTGGGACTGGTGTCAACCGGGTACGTGGCCTACAGTTTATCCATCAGCAGCACAGGGCAGGTTCCTCCTGCACCCCAGGCAGAGTGTGCCCCGGCCCCTGAAGCCTGCAGCCACTTTGTCATTATCTCCTGCCACCTCCTCAGCCTCCGAAGACCGGTTCTTCGAAAGGTTTCTGGCGCTGATGCAAACACCCCAGATGGGGTCCATCCTTCGGGATACTATCAGGGATATGCTCCCTCAGGTCATCCCACCAGTGCCCAATGTCTTTCCTCCAATGGCTCAGATGCCACAGGCCCTAGCGCTGCCCGCGCCGGCTCCTATCCTGGCCCCTCTGCCAGTTCTGGACCCTCCTAGCACTCAGGTGGATACAGACAAGGAAGAGGACCCCGGCACGCCATCTTCAGCGAAGGCCTTCCACGAACGCCTTGCAGCCCTGGCAGAATACCTGGGCCTTCCTCAGCCAGAGGTCGAAGAGCTCGAGGAGGGGGGGTCTTGGCAGAAGTCCTCACCCTAAGACCCCCTCCAAGACGGGGATCCCGATGCAGAAGGACGTCGTTGCCCTGGCCAAGAAGGGGTGGCTCAAGCCGTACTCGGCCCAACCTGTCAGTAGGTGCCTCAATGCCAAGTACAGGCAGTTAGAGGTGGACACTCTTGCTTTTGGCTCATCCTCAGCCGCACTCCTCGGTGATCGCTGCAGCGTCACGATATTCGAAGCCTCAGTCGTTCCCAGGGGCCACCTCGTCGTCGGCACTGTTAGGCAAGGAGGAGAAGATCTTAGAGGTGTATGGGAAAAAGCTGTACTCCTCCCCTCCCTGCACCTGCGTCATGCCAACTGTTGGGGAGAATTCTCTTATAAGGCTAATTTCCCAAACCTAGTGAGTCCCCCAGCAGCTTTGCTGGATTTTTGGGGTTTGTTTTTTTTCTCCTGCTAAGAGTGAGACTCTCTTCCTCCCACTCTTAGGCATGATTTGAGGTATATCTTTTACTTGGTGTGTGCTTATGGGCTATGGGTTCTTTTACTCCATAAGGTATCATCTGTTTTAGTGTATGTGTTACACAGCACCCTCAGTGCAGTAACACAGGGGTGTCATAGTGACCCCCAAACATAGACTCCATACCCTGGGACTGGCTACTATTCTCCCAGGGCATGGAAAGTCACCATTGGCTTTATTAGTCCAAAATTGTGAACAGAACCAGTACAAACCATCATATTGTGGAAGTTCTGGAAGGGGTTAATTAGATTGCCCCTGCGCCTGTTTCCAAGGGGGCACTGCCCAGTCCCCCTTTGTCGAGTTTCTGGCTGGCTGGTGGCAGTGGTTACCACGCGAAATATTCCACCAGAATATTTCCTATGGGATTTTCCCATTGATTTTAAACGCACCACTTTTTTGGTGCAATGTTAAAGATACCGCCGGTTTATTTATTTAATATTAAATCACTGGTTGGGTCTTTTCGCCAGAACTCTTTTCCAAAATGGTGTTTGTGTCGACTTTGTAACTCCAACCAAGGTTGGGCCCTTTGTTCCACTTTTTGGCAGGCTTCTCCACAGAAGGTTTCCACAGGATGTGTGGTTGGGGGAATTGGCACCCTGGACTGTGTTGCCTTGGCAGCCCAAGTCGCACTCTGTTCTGATTGGCCCAGTGATGAGCTGCCCGGCTCACCACTTAGCATGTATGAGTGATAGCTAGGCTGTTGAATGGGGTTTTTTCTGCATAAAAGCAGGGCTTTTGGTACTGGAACTTCAGAAGTCGCCACAGGACCCAAGAAACCCGAAGAGGGGAGAAGCTGAGCCATCTGCAACGACGACACCACCGGTGGAGCCCTGCTGCAACGACCTCACCACTTTCCTGACGACAAGAGATCATCTTCTGCTGGAAGAGTCTTCTCCCTCTGAGCTGGTGAGAACAACCAGTTCGCCATTTCGCCTTCCAGGACGTCTCTTGGTCGAATCGCCAGTGCCAAGCACCCTGGCGGCCGGACAGCCAAGCTTCACCAGTGTGACCGCGAATAAAAGGAACGCACCTTTTAACCGAACAAACTCTGCGGCTGGTCTCTTCCCTGGGCAGTGCAACAGCTCCAAGTTTCCTCCTCGACGAGATCTTCTCTTCTCCCTGGTCGAAACCACAAACTGCACCCGCTGCCAGGAACAACTGCCACCGCTGGAGCTTCCTCAACTTTAAAGTTACTGTGTTCCACCTGGCCTCCCTTTCCATGGTTTGCTAAAGGTGACCCTTAAATCCTTGGCTTTCCATCTGGGTTAGCCCCCAGACCTTCTAACTTTACCTTCTGAATCAAAGCAACCTCTTTTGAACATTTTTTACAAAGACTTGAATGCATTTTTAAACTGTGTGCTCTTGGGCGCATTTCGCCTTGCTCCATTTAAAGTGGCCTTGGCCTATGAACTTTTGCTCTGCAGTAGAGACTGCCTTCACTAACTTGTTTTAGGTTTTAGAAAAGTGTTGGGAACTGTTTTATTTTCATGACCTGCCTATTTCTCTCCCTTTAACTGAATTATTGGAGTGCCATCTAGGTTACGTGCTTGCATCTGTTTTTACAAATAGTGGTGTTTTGACCTAGACTTGTCTAATAATTATTAAGGGAGGTGTGTATACTTTTCTGATTGTGTTTGAACTTGCTTTGATATATAGTGCTAGTGTATTTCCTAAAGTGTGTGTTAAATAATTATATACTTTCGAAGGGATTGTGTCCTCCGAGGTATTCCTTATCTTGATAGATCATCTCCAGCTTGCTGGCCTCGGAATTTTTTTTTCAGTAGAGGGCACTGCGCGTCGATGTCCCTCGAGCCGATGTCCCTCGACAGCCTCGGTATCGGCGCCGACGTCATCATGTGTATAAATAGACTCGCGCAGCGTCCGTTGTTCAGTTCCGTTTTTCCACGCTTCATGGGCCTCGGAATCGCGTTGCTCAGTTCGTTAGAAAATATATTCTTCATTATTCCTCGAGAATACCAACTCTTACTCGATGGCTTCCTCATCCGAACCGACGACTCCACGGTCCGGCTTCAAAAAATGTCGAGACTGTGGAAAGAAAATGTTGTTGACAGATCCTCACAGGATCTGTTTGTGGTGCCTGGGATCGGAGCAGCAATGTTCGGAGTGCGAGGACTGCATGTCCATGACGGCGAAAGCCTTGAAGGAGCGTAAGGGGAAGCTTGAGAGAGGTAAGACAGTTAAAATTCATTCGAAAGTTTCCTCGGCAGAGTCGAGACATTCATCTCCTCGGCCGACACAGGAAACATTCTCTTTCTAGGTCTCGAAGCAGTTCCCACCACTCTTCGAGATCCAAGCATTCAAGTAAGAGACGTCGAAGATCCCCTTACTCTTCGTCGTCTTCTGTTTCTCTGGAAAGATTCACCTGCCACACAAAACATAGCTTTCAGGCTGAGTGGGAGGAATTATGTAAAAGGATGCTTGGCGTCTTCGAGAAAGCGGCCTCGACCCCCTCGAAGACAGCTGAGGGTGATACCCTGGGTGAAAGACCTGAAAAATCTAAACGCCGCGAGTCGTTGCACCCGGCGAAAGAAACTACTAGAGAGCGTCACAAACCTTCGAGCAAAGGCACTGCGTCATCGATGCCATTATCGAAGGGCTCATCGACGCATAGGTCGATCGAATCGACGCCGAAAAAGAGCAAACCCACGGCCGTCACTTCCTCACAGGAAGCCTCTAACATGACTTCGAGGTCATCGACAACCTCGAGTAGGATCCCGATCCTCTCGAGTCCAGTTCTCGGCGCTGTTTTCAGTGTTTTCGAAGCCTTTAATGTCCGCGTCGACGACGTTGACGTTTTCTCAACCAATTATGACAAATTTAGCCCCTTCTACTCTGGAAATGGGATTTAAGCCATTTCCAAGGTCTGATCATTTCGTACCTTTGTCTTCAATTTATGAGGAAGGGGAGGATTCGGATCAAGAAAGACCCTTTGTGTTCCAGATATCTGCAACACCAGAACCAGAGTAATTTACCTCCTGAAGAAAATGGGTTGAAGGACCTTAGAGAATCCTTACATGAGGCAAGTGGGTAAGATACTTCCCCAGAAATAGAATTTGCCAAACTAGACCCAGGGGAACATGCTGGGACCCCTTACAGAATTTTATTGGCAAGAATTATAGAATTCATGGGTTGGTCTACACCTTCACCTGCATTCCAACAGGATGACCTGACAGACATTTTAGTTAAAGGCCCACAGGAGGATCCTGTGGTTCCATTTCACGCTGCATTACAAAGAAAAATATTGGCTAACTGGGAAACTCCTGAGGTTATCCCGGCGGTTAACAAAAAGTTATCAGCCAAATATAGGGTAGCTACTACTGGCCCTGAATTTTTGTCTAAACGTCCAACTCCAGAGAGTCTGGTTGTTCAAGCAGCAACTGCATCAGGAAGTAGATCGGCATACCTTACTGTTCCACAGGACAGGGATGACAAAAGATATGACTCTATGGCTAAGAAAGTTTTTTCTGCATGTAGCATGGCGTTGAAATCTATTAACGCTACTTGTATGCTCGCATGGTTCAGCCATACACTTTGGGAGTGTGCTTCATCAGCGGCTGACTGCCTCCCAGAGGGAGAAGAAAGGGAAGCGTTTCTAAACATCATTAAGGATGGTAAAGACGCAATGTGCGAATCCCTTCAAACTGGCATTGATTCTGCTGACAGCATCAGTAGGGCCATGGCGGCAAGTACTACAACCCGCACATTTGCCTGGTTGCGAAAGTCTGGGTTTGCTCCAGATGTACAAGCCAGACTTTTAAATATGCCCTTTGACGGCTCTTCTTTGTTTGGTAAGAAGGCGGATGACAGCCTGGAAAAGTTAGACATCCAAAGCAGCAGCAAAATCCCTGGGTGCTGCAATCCGTCAAATGCCATATCGCCCCTCAGGAACCTCTTGGAGAGGAAAGTCCTTTCGCTTTTATTCCGCATTCAGAAAAGGCAGAGGACAGTTGGTTGAAAGAGGTCAAAAAAGATTCACCCGAGGTGGACGGGGTAAAAATACAAAAGCTGCAGCAGCAGGTGCCTCTTTACCCTCGGCACCTGCATCAGCCGGTTCTACGTTATTTCGCTGAATGATTTTACATCGTGGGACTTCATCGCCAACCTTTCATCGCCAAAAACTCCTTTTATTTTTAATTTTTTTATTTAGGGGGGGGCTTCGACCCCAAACCCCCCCTTACTTAAATAAACATACCCCAAACCGCACCGAACACCCCCCCTATAGAAAAGTTTAAAAAAAAAGTTTTTGGCGATGAAAAGTCCCACGTTGTAAAATCATTCGACGAAATGCGTGTATACCCCTCAGCCGCCTCTAAATCACTCTGAGGACCCTCCTCACAAGACACCAGTAGGGGGCAGGCTAACTCAACATCTGACGGAATAGCAGGCTATTACGTCAGATGCTTGGGCATTGGAGACAGTTGCCCAAGGTTACTGACTGCCTGCCTTTTCTAAGCATTCCTCACAGTCATCCATCGAGGAACAGGTCTCAGAAAGTTCCAGATCCGCTCCTCTTGCAGGAAATTGTAGACCTGCTGGAGAAAGGTGCCATAGAACCAGTACCTGTAGCGGAGAGGAACTTGGGCTGGTACTCCCCCTACTTCCTAATACCGAATGACGGAGGACTGAGACCTATCTTGGACTTACGAGAATTGAACAGGTTCCTCAGGAAGGACAAGTTCAAGATGGTAACTCTCAGATCCTTCATGCCCTCCAGCTCCAAGACTGGCTGGTATCTCTGGACCTTCAGGATGCTTATTTCCATGTGCCAATCCATCTCAAACACAGGAAATACCTGAGGTTCGCAATTGGCGGCTCTCATCAATTTCAAGTTCTGCCATTTGTGCTGACCTCCACCCCGAGGGTCTTCACCAAGCTAATGTCGGTAGTGGCTGCAAGTCTAAGGAGGGAAGGGATTCATGTCTACCCCTACCTGGACGATTGGCTGATCAGAGCTGTATCTCTGGAACAAACTCACATCCAGCTAGATTATGTCTGCCACTTCTTTCACAAACTGGGCTTCTCCCTCAATTTAAAGAAGTCACAGATGATACCATTACAGAGACTCCAGTTCATTGGAGCGGTCCTGGACACTTCCCTGGGAAAAGCCTTACCACCAGAGGTGAGGGCTCAAGATATTCTGCAGATGGTCACCAAGTTTCAAAATGCCCAACATCTCCCAGCCTTTGAATTTTTGAGGTTGCTAGGCCTCATGGCATCCTGTATCTTCCTTGTGCCAGTGGCTCGCCTGAGAATGAGATCTCTCGAGTGGGCACTAAGAACTCAGTGGTTGCAATTCTCAGGGAGAATGACAGATCTCCTTCAGGTTCCGGACAAGGTGGCTCGAGACCTTCAGTGGTGGGCCTGCCAGGAAAACATCTTGAAAGGAGAACTGTTTTGGCAACCATGGCCAGAGATAACGGTAGTCACAGATGCCTCACTCACGGGGTGGGGAGCCCATGCCAACGACTTGACCATTAGTAGTCTTTGGTCTCCATCGGAGTCCAGACTACATATCAACCTGTTAGAGCTGAGAGCAATCAGACTAGCGCTGAAGGCTTTTCTGCCATCTGTACAGGGGAAAAATGTCCTGATAACGACGGACAACACAGTGGCCATGCACTACCTCAACAAAAGAGGAGGCGCAGGATCACTGCCTCTGTGCAGAGAGGCGATGCAGCTCTGGTTTGTTTTGGGCAATCCAAGAAGGAATCTCTCTATCGGCAGTTCACTTAGCCGGAGAGAAAAACTTGACGGCGGACGCTCTGAACAGGCAGAGTACAGTCTCCCACGAGTGGGAACTAGCTCAGGAAGTCCTTCAACAGATCTTCACCCTTTGGGGAACCTCTCAAGTGGATCTGTTCGCCACCAGCATCAACAGGAAGTGCTATCAGTTTTGTTCAATGGAATTTGCCCCCGAGAGGAGCTCTAGGGGACGCGTTCGTAGTGGACTGGGAGTTTCCACTTCTGTACGCGTTTCCTCCAGTCGCTGTCATTCCTCAAATGATCAGGAGGTTGAGAAGGTTCCGGAAAGCCATGATCCTAATTGCCCCGGACTGGGCCAGGAGAACGTGGTACCGGGACCTTCTGGACATGTCCATCTGCCCCCCAATTCGTCTTCCACTCAAGGAGAATCTTCTCTCGCAGAAGGGAGGTCAGGTTCTCCATCCATACATCAGAACCCTTAACCTTCACGCTTGGTATCTGAAAGGTTGAGATACAAGGATTGCGACCTCCCAGATGACATCATGGAGGTGTTGCTTTTGGCAAGAAGGCCAGCAACAAAGTCTTTATACCGCTGCCATTGGAACAAATTTTGCAGCTGGTGTAGAGCAAAGAATATCGACCCCTTTTCATGTGGTACACCAACAGTGTTATCTTTTCTACTCTATTTGGCAAATTCGGGCCATCAGGTTGGCACGATCAAGGGCTATCTCGCAGCGCTATCGATCTTCAAGCGCACTGCAGAGGAACCATCGTATTTCAAGTTACCCTTAGTAATACAATTTCTGAAGGGATTAACCAATGTCTATCCTCCAAGACCATTCCAAGTTCCCTTATGGGACTTAAATTTAGTCTTAAATTTGCTGATGGGTACTCCTTTTGAACCACTCCACTCTTGTTCACTAAGGTTTCTCACCCTTAAAACTATGTTAATAGTGGCATTGACATCTGCTAGGAGGGTGAGCGTATTACAAGCTCTATCTTGTTAACCCCCTCATATCATTTTTCATAAAGACAAAGTTGTCCTACAAGTGAAGCCTAATTTTCTCCCAAAGGTGGTTTCTGAATTCCACATCACTCAGAAGATTACCTTACCTTCATTTTATCCCCCTCCCCATCCGGGGAAGGGGGAAGAAAGGCTGCATAGGCTGGACCCAAGGCTGTCTTTGAGCTTTTACATCAGCAGACTTGCCACGATTGGGCAAGCAGACCAACTGTTCGTAGGTTACTCAGGGCACAAATTGGGTTTCCCGATAACAAAACAGACCATTTCCAGATGGATTATTTTAGCCATTCTGGAATATTACAAACTGGCACGGAAAGAGCCTCCTCAAAATCTTAGGGCTCATTCAACCAGGGGTATCGCAGCCTCTTTGGCCCTCCAAGGAGGGATACCAATTCGAGGCATATGTGCGACGGCCACATGGTCGTCTGCACATACCATCACAATATTTTACAACCTGGATTCCTCCTCTAGCCAAGAGACTAGATTTGGCAAAACTGTGTTGCACTCTGTTCATTCTTGAAGGGAAACATGGCAATTTTACTCCCACCTCCATTTACACACCACTGCTATGGGAGTCTATCAAGATAAGGAATATGTCGGAGGACACAATCCCTTCGAAGAACATGTTACTTCTTACCTGGTAACGATCTTTCGATAGGATGTTCTGACGTATTCCTTATCGCCCCTCCCATCCATCCCCTCAGTAAAATTTCCCTTGTGGTTACAGCTTACGCTCCTTCTGGGTCAATAACCAATTCATGTAAAACGACAGTTAACGTCAAAACGGAACTGAGCAACGGACGCTGCGCGAGTCTATTTAAACGCATGATGACGTTGGCACCAATACAGAGGCTGTCGAGGGACATCGGCTAGAGCGACATCGACGCGCAGCGCCCTCTACTGAAAAAAATTCTGAGGCCAGCAAGCTGGAGATGATCTATCAAGATGAGGAATACGTCGGAGGAACCATCCCATCGAAAGAATGTTACCAGGTAAGAAGTAACTTGTTCTTTGATACCAAGCTCTGGTCAGTGTTTGCTTGCTCTGTGTTTTTAGCCCTATTGTGTATCCTCTGTATACTGCCCTACTCATCTGAGAGAAGTCTGACTGCTCAGCCACAGCTACTAGGTAAATCTGGGTGGTGTGGACTGCTACCAATTGGGTTTACTGCTTACTCCTGTAGTCTTAATCTTCTTGCAGTGTTCCCCAAGGGAACTGCACAGGATTCTGCCTAACACCAACGCCATGCTGGCAGCCGTTAACCAAATGCTCTGGCGGGAAATTGCAGACTTCCTCCTGGAACTTCTGCCACAAAGCCAGGCTCGCTTCAAAGCAGGATTTGGAGAAGTCTGGCTGGTAGCGCAAGGACATCATGGAGGCTGCAGTGGCCCATATCGATACCTCTGGTCGGGCCATCTACATTTCCAAAGACATGAGAAGGATGGCCTGTTTCCGGGCTACCAAGTTTAACCCGGACGTCCAGGAACGCATATTGGACCTTCCATTTGAGGGTAGTGACCTCTTCCACTCCACCACGGATGAGGAATTAGATGAAAAGAAGAGCTCACGACTGTTAAATCTTTATTCTTACGAAGTCCACGCCCAAGGCGTACACCCAGTCCAATCTTCACTCCGACAAGTGGCGGGTGTTTGGAGGGTTCCGAGGCTCCCAAGAACGGAGATCCAGACAACTTGACCGTTCCCCGAGTCGGCATCGGAGGACACAACAAAAGGGAGCGGTTGGTGGTGGAGGGGGTGGGGGGTAAGGGCTCTTTCCAATCCCCCTCCTCTGCATCAGCCTTGGAGGGAAAGAAGGCATGACGCCCCTCCGGGTCCACGTGTCTCCGGTGGGGGACAGGCTTGCTTCCCACGTGCAATTTTGGCACCAAAACATTTTGGTCCCTGGATCCTCTGTAGTCTCTATGTGGTACCGCCTACTGGTCCCTTCCTCTCATTTCCTCCCCTCCTCTCCCATAGATTGGGACAACTCTGTTGGCGGAGATCCGGTTGCTCGTCGAGAGCCAGGCAGTGCAAGAAGTCCCAGCCTCCCAGAGAGGATTGGGTTTCTATTCCAGAAATTTCGCCATACATCAGAAGAGCCAGGCTGGCCTGAGAGTTATTTTGGACTTTTCCACCCTCAATCTCTCAATAAAATTCAAGATGGTTACGCCAGCTCTCATTGCGGAGACACTGAACAGGGGAGACTGGATGTGCTCTCTGGATCTAAAGGACACATATTTACACGTCCCGATCTGGCAGTCGCAACGGTCCTTTCTGCGCTTCAGGATCATGGGCTGCCATTTCCAATACAAGGTGCTACCCTCCCGCCTCAATTCAGCCCCCAGGGTATTTACCATATTGATGAAGGCGGGGCTGCGCTCCTCAGGGCCACCACGTCTACCCATACCTGGACGACTGGCCTCATTTCCGGAGCAGGTTCTCCACACCTCCTTCGCGCTTATGAACACACTCCACGACCTGGGATTTACTATCGACCTCAAGTTGCCGCCCATGCAGAATCTGAACTTCCTGGGCCTCATCTGGGACACCGGCTCCCAGGGGGTTTTCCCTTCGGAGGGCAAGATCACGGCTATCAGTTGAGCTACTACTCACTTCCTCTCCTGGACTGTGACCTCGGCCTGGTGGTACCAACACCTACTGGGTATAATGGCACGGTCCTTTTAGCCGTCCCCCACACAAGACTCAGGATGAGGAGACTGCAGATGCACTTCGCAGCCTCCTGGAATCAGGAGAGAGGCTCACAATCGGAGCCAGTGCACATTCCCACTTCTCTCCACCCCGACCTCACCTGGTGGTCCGCGGACTTCAACCTACGGCGGGGCAAGCCGTTCCGGAAGCTTCTCCCTCAGGTCATGACGGGTTCACCCTAGAGGTCTGGTGAGCCACTCTGGACGGTCACAACATCCATGGAGTCTGGACCCAGCAGGAGTCCCACATCAATTGGCTAGAGTTGAAGGCCATATGGCTGGCCCTCAAGGCCTTCCTCCCTCATATCGAGGGCAAGACAGTGCTTATTCAGACGGACAACTCCACCAGCATCTACTATGTCAACAAGCAGGGGGTTACCAGGTGCCCTCCACTTTGCAACCTCGCGGTCAGCATGTGGGAATGGGCTCAGGAGAACATCTACCTCATAGCTGTCCACCTCCCGGGGGAATCCAACCTGGAAGCAGACAGGCTCAGCAGACTGGGGGTGGACAATTACGAGTGGCAATTGAACGACCTGGTACTGGAAGAGATATTCCTCAGGTGAAGGCACCCCCAAGTGGATTTGTTTGCCTCTCAGGACAAGAAATGCCAGCACTTCGCCTCCTAGCAGGGACAGTGCCCCGATTCCCTGGGCGATGCATTCCAGATACAATGGAACTACATGACTGCATACGCCCTTCCGCCCATACCCCTGGTGCACAGGGTGATCTGCAGGATAAAACAATCGTGTCTCTTCCGCATCATCCTGATAGCTCCCTGGTGGCCGGCGAGACCATGGTTCTCCGAGCTACTCAGCCTATTGGACAGACACCCCATTCACCTACCACTGGACCCGGCTCTGCTCCTGTCGCAGCAAGGGGGCATGGTTCGTCACCCTGCTCCGCACAAACTAGCCCTTGCAGCGTGGTTCCTGGTCAGGTCACGCTGAAACACCTGAACCTATCGCAGGCTAACCTGAAGATTATCCAAGGCGCCAGAAGCAAAGCTACCAGGGGCCAATATAAGAGCAAATGGTCTAAATTCTGTCATTGGGCCAACTCTAAGGACCCCCTTATGTGCTCAATGGATGATGTACTCTCCTTCTCGGCACACCTCGCCCACTCCGGAGTGCAGGTCGACACATGCTGCACTTATCTGGCCATTGGTGCATACAGGAATACACAAGAGGGTCTCTCTTCCTCTTCCAACCCGGTGGTCAAGCTGCATCTGGTGGGCCTGCACAGACTCTACCCGTCCATAAAGAAGCCACACCTGGTGTGGGACCTCAATGTGGGGTTGCGCACCTTGGCGCACAAACCGTTCGAGCCAATGGTGTCCACGGACATCAGGCTGGTCGCTATAAAGACAGACCTACTCATGGGCCTCACCTCTGTTCGCAGGGTCAGCGAAGTTTAGGCCCTCGTGGCATCAGAGCCCTACACCACCTTTCACAGGGATAAGGTGGTCCTCCGGATGCATCTGGCGTTCTTACCTAAAGTTTCATCCTCCTTCCACCTGCACAAGGAGATTGTATTCTCCAGCATGGGGGTCTGGCATGGATTCACATGCTTATTGAATATTCCCCGTCGTCAGGCTGGGAATCCTCGGTAAAGAAAAAATCAGTTTCAGTTTTGTTTCTGATCTGTCTTTCTTAGTCACCAATCACTGGTCTCTGGGTCATACTGCCCCCAGTCAATGACTGCCATCTCCCTAAGTCCCGCTTTTGGCAGCCATCTTCAGATTTTTACTGCACGCTCAAATGTTGGGAGTCCTCGTGTTTAGCTCTCGAGCTTTTGCTGCGTTTTCGCGCTTTTTCAAAGAGATTTCTCATTTTTTGGTCAAATGGAGCCTCAAGCTCCACCGTTTCTACATCCGAACAACGTGGACCAGTTTTGGATTTTTTCTACGCCCCTCAAGGGTGAAGTTTTCATCGAGTTACGCTTCTTGGAGGAGTCCAGAAGTTTCTGTGGCCTCGGCCCCCGGAAAGCTGTTCAGGGTTTGCCCTGGATGCCAGCTGCAGAATGTGTTCAAAGAGGACGAGCATTCGAAGTGCCTCTAGTGCCTTCATAAGGACAAAACGCACGTGGAGAAGGGACTGTGCATTTTGCGGGAACATGTTGGAATGGACCATCCAGGATCGACATCTTGGTCTCTCCAACTGGCTGGAAGGAAAGAGCCTTTCGGATAAGAAGAAGAAGAAGTCTGAGCGGTCTTCTAAGTCCTGTGAGGGCGCCCCGGCAACGGGGGCCCAACAGAAGGCAAAGCACTGCAAGTCCGCGGGCACTGGGAGCGCCGAACGGTCGGGCTCCTCAGCTGCCAGTCAGGGCGCACCATCAACCAGGAGCCAACGCTCTGGCTCAGGGAAGAGGAAAGCCGAGAACCCGGCGAAGCTTCTGGAGAGGCCCCGGTCGGTCTCGAAGGATCCAGCCGAGGGGGACCGAGGCGGTGACCCTCCCCCCAAGGTGAAGGCCACAGGCCCACAGAAGGTGGTGAAGGCCTTGATTCACCCGGCTAGGCCTCTATCGAGGAAGTCGCTGCTGCCCTGGCGCAGCCTGGGGAGGCTATGACAGTGGAGGCGACCTCGGGGCCCAGAGTTTCTCTGCCACCGCGCAGGGAAGCATCTTTCAGGCCCATCGAGAAGACCCTGGCGGAAAAAGAGGGGAGGGGGCGGTGGCAATTGTGGACACGGAGACAGCCTCCGAGGAGGAACTGGTTGAAGTCTTGGAGGGCCTCGACGAGGGCGTCGCCCGGTCCCACGGGAGGGATCTCAATGAAGGGGACGACGAGAGCGCCGGCGACGCCGGTGAGGTTCCTAGTCAACCGTCGCGCCCGTCGCTTCCGGAGCCACAGGACAACTCGGCGGCCATTTTGTTGGCAATACAATCCTTATGTTCGGAGATAAGGACGAGATTGCCCCTACCACCGACAGAGGAGCCGGAACCAAGTCCAACGGAGGAGCCAGTGCCAGGCCCGACAGGAAGTCCCCCAAACAAGAGAAGACACACCCATCCAGCCCCGCCTTTTCAGCCCTCGCGGCCTCTTCAACCATTGCCCACGTACCCCGTACCTGAGGATGACACAGAAACGGACACGGCCATGACGGGTACGGATGACAACGGCGGTGACGACGGGACGGAGCTCCCATCGCCTCCAGCCCGGGCCTCCCCACCCGACGAGATTGGGTCTTTCCACGCTACGATCGCCAGGACATCTGAGCTTTTTCAGCTCCGCTCCGAAGAGAAGGAAGGTTTCCTGTACCAACGGTGCGAGGCCAAGAGGAAGACAGTCCTCGCCGTGCCTCTGTTGGATGACATCTGGGACGAAGGTCTCACCCTTCTCAAGAACCCGTCTACGACGCCTACCGAGAGGGATTGGTACGAGAAGTAGTACCGGGTCCCCGACGCGGCCCCTTTCTGCCTTAGGGCGCAACCGATCCCTGACTCGGTTGTCTCAGCAGGGGCCAAGAAGAAAGCGGGGGGGGGGGGGCATCGGCCTCAACGTCAACTTCCCCGCCGGACGGCGAAGGAAAGAAGCTGGATGCAATGGGACGACGAGTTATCTCATCGGCGACAACAACGATTAAGACTGCCAACGCCCTCGCGATCGTGGCCCACTACGACAGGGAGTTATGGTACAAGATCGCCCCCCTGTTGGACTTCCTACCGGACGACAAGAGGGCTGAGGCCCTGGAGATCTTGCAGGAAGGTGAGGTGGCGTCGGACCACGCCATAACGGTGGCAGTGAACATTGCCGACACCGGTTTCTGCCAGCTAGGCAACAGCGTTTGCCTCAGACGACGAGGGTGGCTCAAGGTGACGCATTTCCGCAAGGATATACAAGCCAAGGTTTTGGACATGCTGTTCGACAGGAACAACCTGTTTGGGACAACAGTGGATGAGTCCCTCCAAGCCATCAAGGCGGATACGGAGACACCTAAGGCCCTAGGAGTTCTCCAGCAAAGAAGGCCGTCCGTTCGGAGCTCCGGAGTCAAGCAGGGTGCCTCCAAGGGATTTGGCGGTGGCTCCTCCACGTACCGCCAAGCGGCCCGCTCCTCGTCACAGGAAGCCTATAGAGGACGAGGCAAGTCGGGTAGATCCCGCCGTCGTCACCAGGGAGGCCAAGGCGGCAAGGGGTCCTCCAAGCAAGATTGAACCGACCGTGGCTTCGGGCCCCCACCGAAGCACCCCGGTGGGAGGCCGGCTGGCGAAGTTCGTCAGCATGTGTGAGTCCATCTCAACCGACCGTTGGGTGCTGGACGCCCTGGCCCAGGGGCACGCCCTCGAATTTCTAAAAAAGGGCCCCCGCATTCCTCCTGTGGCCAGGAAGCAAAACCACGTCCCTCAACTACTGTTGGAGGTAAGGGCGATGCTCATGAAAGGTGGCATCGAGCTCGTCCCAAAGAGGCTCCGGGGCTCCGGAGTATACTCAAGGTACTTCCTCGTGAAAAAGAAGACCGGAGGGTGGCGACCCATCCTGGACCTATGACGATAGAACAAGTACATCAAGGCACAGAAGTTCCGGATGTTCACCCTCCAGCACGTGTTGGGACAGCTGGAGTAGGGCGATTTACTGTCGTCGTTGGATTTGGAGGATGCATACTTTCACATTCCCATTCTAAAAGGACATCGGAAGTTCCTCAGGTTCGTGGTCCAAGGGCGACACTACCAGTTCAAGGCCCTCCCGTTCGGATTGAAGTCGGCACCCAGGGTTTTCACCAAGTGCCTCGCTCCATTGGCAGCGCGGCTGCGCCTTCAGGGGATCCACGTCTACCCCTACATGGACGATTGGCTCATCCACGCAAGGACATGGGAGCTCGCCGTAGAACACACAGCGAAGACCGTCCAGCTGCTCACGGACCTGGGGTTCTCCAACTTCCACAAGTCCCACCTGGTCCCCTCTCAGGTCGCACTGTTTCTGGGAGCCAAGCTCGACACAGTGGCGCCTCAGACCTCGCCGTCGGAGGAAAGGACAAAGGCCATCCTAGGCAAGGTCCCTCCTCGAGATGATGTCCTCTTGCATTTATCTCGTGCGCCTGTGCAGGCTGCAGATGCGCCCACTACAGGAGTTCCTCGACGCCCACTGGATTCAAGCGACGGGCAGCTTCGAGGACAGGATCCCTCTCAACGAGACCTTCCGACGAGTGATCTGGTGGTGGGGCTCCCGCGCTCATCTAGCGGCAGGGACAGACTTTCAGACCCCGGCCCACCAGGCGACTGGGATGACGGATGCCTCCCTGGAGGGGTGGGGAGCGCACGCCGGAGATCTTCACACGAGAGGCCTTTGGCTCCCGGAGGAGAAGCCGCTCCAGATCAACATCCTGGAGCTCCGGCAGTGTTCTGGGCCCTAAGGTCTTTTCTCCCGTCCCTCAAGGGCAAGGTGGTGAGGATCTTCACCGATAACATCACCACGATGTTCTACATCCAGAAGCAGGGCGGATCCAGATCCCCAGCCCTATCCAAGGAAGCCCAGGATCTGTGGCAAGGGATGTTTCTGGTGCCGTTTCATCTGGCAGGGATAAAAAACACCATCACCGACTCACTCAGCAGAGATCTGCGCTCGTACCAAGAGTGAGGAACTACTCCAGGATCACGTGGACCGACTCTTTCAGCGATGGGGCAAACCCCAGATCGACCTGTTCGCGACAGTGACAAATTCCAAGTGCCAGAGGTTCGCCAGCAGGTTTCCCCAACCGAGGAGCATGGGCGATGCTTTCTTGTTCCCCTGGGACGGCCTGTTCCTGTAAGAGTTCCCTCCGTTGCCGTTGCTGCTCCGACTCATCAACCAGCTCAATAGGTCCCGGTGCAGGATGATCCTCATCGTACCGGCGTGGCCGAGGCAGATCTGGTTCCTGGACCTTGTGGACTTGTCGGCGTCCCTAACATTCAAGCTGCCGACAGACGCAGATCTTCTTTCCAGAGAAAGAGGCGCCATCCTTCATCACGACCCAGAGTCGCTGAACTTGCAGGCCTGGCTCCTGCAGCACTAGAGTTTGGAGGGTATGATATCCCGGCTGACTGCAGAGAGGTTCTTGCAAAGGCCAGGGCGTCTTCAACTCTCAAGTGCTACGGACATAAGTGGAAGAGGTTCTCTGTCTGGTGCCGTGCACAGAAGATTAACCCTCTGCGGATTACGGCCCCTCAAGTACTGCCGTACCTATTGTCGCTGGCCAAGGCTGGACTAGCTCACGCTTCCATCTGGCTGCGATCTCCCGATACACCAGAACTACGGGACGGGCGTCCTTGTGGTCTCATCGCCTGGTGAAGGAATTTATGAAGGGACTGTTCCGATCGTTTCCGCCGGTGAAGGCTCCTGCCCCGGCGTGGGAACTCAACATGGTGCTGTCTAGGCTCATGGGGGCGCCATTCGAGGCTCTGCATTCGGCGCCATTGAAATTCCTGTCGTGGAAGACAGCTTTCCTTGTGGCCATCACCTCCGCACGACCAGTGGGAGAAATCCAGGCCCTATCCTGCAAGCCCCCATACTTGACTTTTCACGACACAAGGGTGGTGCTGAGGATGCACCCCTAGTTTATGCCCAAGGTGCCGTCGGACTTCCACCTCAAAGAGCCCTTGGTGTTACCAGTTTTCTTCCCGTCGCCTTTGTCGCCGGCCGAGAGGACTTTGCACTCGCTGGATGTGGCTAGAGCGCTGAAGTTCTACGTGGACCGCACAAAGAGATTTCAGAGCAAGTCACAGCTGTTTGTGAACGTTGGACCTGTGAACCAAGGGAAGGCTCTCTCAAAGGTTTCCCTTTCCAGATGGCTCTCCGACTGCATGATGCACTGTCACCGGTTGGCAAACCGACCGTTGCCCGGCCATCCGAGAGCCCATTCAACCAGAGCGATCGCAGCTACCACAGCATTCGCATTCTTGTCTGGTGTGCCCCTGCTGGACATCTGCAGGGCTGCTACGTGGAGGTCGACGCACACCTTCACGAGATTCTACTGCGTCGACCGGGATTCCAGGGAGGAGTCCAGAGTCGGCGAAGCAGTGCTGCGCAACCTGTTCGCCTGAAGGTGGGCCTAGTGGGGAGGTAAGAGCTGCTTAATGTTGAGTTTATGTAATGCTTAATGTTGAGCCTTTTGCCACCTCCCGTGGTTGTGCATGTGTGTACTGCTATGTATTCTTATATTCATGAGCATGTGAATCCATGCCAGACCCCATGCTGGAGAATAAACAAGTTACTTACCTGTAACTGTTGTTCTGCAGCATGGGTCTGGCATGGATTCACATGCGAACCCTGCCTCCTGGCAATTCCAGACCTGAGCGGGAGTAAGTAGGCCAAAGGACCGCCCGAAAATCTTGTGGGCCAGCCATTTTAGAGTAAATAGCACTCTGTATGGCATTAGGCAATAAAATGCAAAAGTGCTCTTGTAAAAAATCAGAAGCTTCAGTAGACAAATATCCGCTGCTTCCACCCCATCCTGGACACAATGCCTTTGTAACCAAAAAGTTACAAAAGAAAAGGTTATATAAGGATGCAAAGATTCCTAACCACACTTCACTCTAGGTGATATGTGCAGCTTTAAACATACAAGAATGTCAATAAGCAGGGTGCAATCTCCCAGTACTGCTAGTCTTATGGACTGATCAGTTTCGCCATAGGAATGTGCAAAAACACAAAGGAAGTAAAGCAGACGGCTTTACTTGCCTCCAAAAAGTCAGGTCAGTAGTCAAAATATAGAAATAATATACAGGGTGTCCCATAGAATTCTATGGGAGGAAAGCAGCAACAAGAAAATCCCCACGCTGCTCCTTGTTGTGCATCAACCACAGGTTTATGGTTAATTTGGATTACTGGCCTGCTGGAGGGATAGGTAACGTTTTTGTTAAGGAAGTTATAAAATTTTCAAATCTAGCAAATGCCGCTCAATTATCTGTAAACACTGGCTCATTTGTTTTACTCAAACCTTTTTTTTTTACATATTGTTCTGTGGTGCCCAGTCCAGCATGTCGTCATTGATAATTTCATGAATGATAAACTAAAATGACTGGTATGAAAAATGACTTCCTGAAATGGATCGATTTTAGGGATTCCATGTCTGCTTCTGAATGGAACACCCTTCTGTGATGTCTACCTAAAATAAGCTGATTAGGGCCAGGATTGTTAGATGTCAATGGGTCCGATCTTTTTAGCAGTTCCTCATTGAATGCATAACAATTTTAAGAGTTCTTGGATTCTTACTGGCACGGATGTAGAATAAAAGCATGAAGTTTGAAAAACCTTGTTAAAAAGAAGTACATTATTGCTACATGTTAACGGTAATTGGCTGTTATTAAATTTGTTGGTGACATCGCACAGGCTACATGTTTTGACATTGTCAGTTTCTCTACATGCACTTGTCATGCTACCACACTTCAATAAGCAATTTTTTTTTATACCTTCTCGCTCATGTTTTCAAACGGGTTTTGTAATATATTTATACGCTACATCGCTTTCATTATTTTGGGATGCTGCGAGTAAATGCATGAAATGAATCCCCCAGAGTCACTGAAATAGTATTTTAAAAGTATCAGGGTTACTGATAATCATTGGCATCAGAAAATTAGAGCCCATGGTTTCTTACTTGGGCGCACTCAAGAAAAGCATTGTAGCATCTTAAGATGAGGTTTGACCATTGCATTTAAAGTGTACAGAAGTAAGCCTTTTATATCTTCTATAAACAGCCAAATCCCAATATGTTTCATTTTAAATTCCGTCTTTGTAGAAAAAACATTGATTTCATTGATAAGTGTCATTATGAATGTAGTTCATCACTAATTGTATTAATTCTTGTTTTCTAGCCCCTTCATAAGAACCTGGATCCTGGCAACCTAGAACAGCTTATCACACCTTTGGTATCTATTGGACACATAGCAATGCTTGCTCCAGATCAGTTTGCTTCTCCGTTAAAATCACTGGTAGCCAGTTTTATTGTTAAGGACTTGCTGATGAATGATCGGGTATGTGTTTTTTTTTAACACTTATTTGTTACAAAAATTCTGTCAGTTCTGAATTTTCTTCTCAGTAATACATACATAACTAACTACTCTAGAACATTATTTTACTTTTATGTCAGTAGGATATGTTATGCTTTGCATTTGACCTATACATCAGTACCCCATATGAATATCTTTTCATTTACCAAATAACAGGAATAACCATTAATTAATTGTATGATCACATAATTGCCGGGTCTACAGATTTAGGTTTTGGGTCGACATCTTTGTGACTTTTCTTCAAGTGGATATCTTTGCCTCTAGCCAGAACGGTCCCTTCCTTTACTGAAGACAGTGCTCCTCTATGTATCTCCCAAAGCCACGCAACAACTCCTTTAATTTTTTAACCCAGCACAAAAAAGTTAACCTTATGGAGATGTGTGTGTGTGTGTATATAGCCTTTTTTGGGACACTCCCTCGAGCAAGCTATGTGTAAACCATTCACAGGTTTATGGGAGAGCCCGGGTATGTTGCATCTGTGATAAAAATGAAATGGGAATTCATTATTTCTGACATGTTATTTAAAAAAACAAAACGGTGTACAATTCATGTGGTATACTATGCGTTGGCGGTTTGTGGCACTCTGTATAGTTGCTATGTGTGTAGAGACTTAGGGCCTCATTCATGGACCGTTTTCCTATGGGATTGCACCATTATAAAACACTTTGATGAATCGGGCCCTGTGTTTTTCTGTGTTTTCCAGATCAAATAAACTTCCCCATTCAATTTGTCCATGTTGGGTTTCATTTCGGATTATTGTTTATTCTCCAGCATGGGGTCTGGCATGGATTCACATGCTCATGAATATTCCCCGTCGTCAGGCTGGGAATCCTCGGTAAAGAAAAAACCAGTATCAGTTTCGTTTCTGATCTGTCTTTCGTAGTAGCAACCAATCACTGATCTCTGCGTCATACTGACCACAGCCAATGACTGCCCTCTACCTAAGCCCCGCCTCTTGCAGCCATCTTCAGATTTTTACCGCACGTTCAAGTGTTGGGATCCTCGTGCTATTGCTCTCGAGCGTTAGTACTATTTTTTCACGTTTTTTCTCAAAAACTTCGATTTTTCGGTCAAAAAGAGCCTCAAGCTCCACCGATTCTTCATCTGATCAACGGGGACCCGTGTCGGATTAGTCTACGCCCCTCAAGGGTCAAGATTTCGTCGAGCCACGCTTTTGGAGGACTCCAGAAGTTTCTCAGGCCCATCTCGGACATGGCCCAGGAGAAGGGAAGCTTGACGCCCAGAAAGCTGTTCAGGGTCTGCCCTGGATGCCAGCTTCAGAATGTCTTTAAGGAGGACGAACACTCCTTTTGTCTTTACTGCCTACATGAGGACAAGACGCACGTGAAGAAGGACTGTGCGTTTTGCGGCAATATGTCGGAGCGGACCATGAAGGACCGCCATCAACGTCTCGCCAACTGGCTGGAAGGGAAGAGCTCATCAAGTGAGAAGAAGAAGAAGAAATCCGAGCGGTCTTCTAAGACCTTTGAGGACGCCCCGGCGATGGGGGTCCAACACAAGGCCAAGCACCGTGAGTCCGCTGGCACTGGGAGCGCCGAACGGTCGGGCTCTATGGGCGCCAGGCAGGACGCATCCTCCCCGGCACCATCAACCACGAGCCAACGCTCTGGTTCGGGTAAGAGGAAGGCCGAGCACCCGGCGAAGCTCCTGGAGAGGCCCTGGTCGAGCTCGAAGGTGTCACGCTCACCTGATTCCCACGGGGGCGCTGGCCTGGTTTCGAGTGCTGATGCCTCTTCAATGGTGAAGCGCAGGGCTCTGAAGATGGATAGGACGGGCCCCTCAACTCTGGCTAATCTGGCTCGCAGGAATATCCTCCTGTACGTGAAAAGGGAGTATTACAATCTGGCGGAATAATGCTCGAGCCTCCCACTTCCTTCCAACCCTCCTCGATACCCTTCCACGATTCCCCGTGAAGTCTCACCTTAGGGTCTGAAAGGACGAGCTCTCCATCCTGCTTCTGACGCAGGGGCGCGTTGAACCCAGTTACTTCACTGGATTGAGGTTGGATGGGAGTTCAGGTAAGCTTGATTATACTGGTAAGGCGCTGTAAAAGTTCTGTTGCAAGTTCAAAAGTTCAAGCTTTAAATAATAATGTTCATTGTCTTTTTCAGGTGATGAATGAAGATTCCTTTGGAGACTTCTTGCAACAAAGCGCTAATGTTGATGTCTTTTCCCCATAGGGGCCGGGGTTCGGAATGCTGGAGATATGGCGCCGACCCGAAGTGAAACGTGCAGTTCCAGTAAAGATCAGGTAAGTCCTAGATGAGCGCTCAGGTAATGTTTTTGCATTCGCTCATCTAATGTCTTTGTCTTTTTTCCCCATAGGGGCCGGGGTCCGGAAAATGCCTGGAAGCAGCAAGACCCGAAATGAAATGGGAATGACCCAACAGGTAAGTCTTAGAAGGAAACTGAGCTTTTGCTGTTCCCTTCTTTCTCTCACCTTGTGTTCTTGTCTTTTTCTCTCTAGCCTCTGGGAAGTGGCTGCGGATCCGGATGATCTCTGCTGAAGATGGAGGCGCCCAAGAAAGGTGAGTGAAATGCAGCGCTGCAGCGATCGGAGCGAAATGCTTTTAAAAATTATGTCTTCCTTTTCAGGATCGTCGGTGAGATGTCTCCGTGATGCAGGTTTAGCAGGTAAGGCCTTCTTCCTACCCAATTCTCTTCTTATCACCCTTTGCAGGTGTCCCAGGATGCTGACAGGCGTGGCTGAAGTCCAGAAGCAGGAGCAGACACAGTGAGCGTCCAGCTGCTAGGTGCAGAACAACGCGAAGCACGTGTGGCTGTTCGGGTGGGGTTTAAATAGCTTTGGAAGAAGTTCCAGGTATGTATCCTTCCACCGATCAGGTATGTATCCTTCCCCGACCACACCCGGGTGAAAAGTAGTCCCCACAGGTAAAGTAGTCCCATTCAGGCCTCAAGAGGGCCTAGATGTAGCAGCATGGTCTGCATCAGGTAAGTGCACACTAAAACACTTGAACACATGTCCAGCTTTATGAGCCTGGCGCCTAAGGCGCCAGGACTGGGGTCCAACATGAGCCTGGCGCCTAAGGCGCCAGGACTGCGTCCAAAGGGCCCCAGCTTGGGCCCGCTGGAACTTCCCTGGGGGGAGTGATGCCTGCCTCTGGGGTTGCTGGGTCGGACCTGGCTCCTTGGAGGTAGGCATCATGACAGAAGGCCCCATTGGAGGGAGAGCGAGGCAGTGTCCCCCCCGCCCCCCCAAGGAGAAGGCGGTGAGCGCACCTAAGGTGGTGAAAGCCTTAATCCATCCGGCCAAGGCCTCTATCGAGACAGTCGTGGCGGCTCTGGCACAGCCTGTGGAGGCTACACCAGTGGTGGCAACCTCGGGGCTCAGAGTCTCCCTGCCACCGTGGAGGGAGTCCTCTTTTATGCCCATCGACAGGACCCCCGTGAAACCTCTGATGGAGAAGAAAAAGGGGGGGGCAGGAGGTCGTCGTGGATTCGGCCTCAACCTCTGAGGAAGAGCTGATCGAGGTCTTAAGCCACGGCGTTGGCGTGGAAGAAGACCAGCCCGTCGGGAGGGATCCCGACGTAGGAGACGACGATAACGTCGAGGGTGCCGACGGGGCCCCTGACCCGTCGGACTCCCCTCAACCAGCGCCGCAAGACAACTCGGCGGCCATTTTGTTGGCTATACAGTCCTTATGCTCAGAGATAAGGACAAGACTGCCGTTACCACCAGCGGAGGAACCGCTCCCGACGGGGGACCCGGAGCCAGGCCCTTCTGGGAGCCCTCCCCCTAAGAGGAGGAGGATTCATCCTCCACCTCCTTTTCAGCCATCGCGCCCTGTTCAGCCCTCCTCCCCGTCCACGACTCGTGGGGATGATACGGGGACTGACACGGCCGCGACAGGTACGGACGACGAGGTTTACGACGAGGATCTGCCGTCGTCACCTCCCACCCGGGCTTCCCCGCCCGACGAGATTGGATCGTTTCACTCCATGATCGCCAGGGCATCCGAGCTCTTCCAGCTCTGCCCAGAGGAGAAGAAGAAGGAAGGTTTCCTTTATCAACGGCGCGAGGCCAAGAGGAAGACGGTCCTCTCCGTGCCTCTACTGGACGATATTTGGGATGAGGGCCTCGCCCTCCTCAAGAACCCATCCACGACGCTGGCTAGAAGGGATCGGTACGAGAAGAAGTACCGGGTCCTGGACGCGGCCCCCTTGTGCCTCCGGGCACAGCCGACCCCGGACTCCGTCGTCTCCGTGGCGGCCAGGAAGAAAGCGGGGGGGTGCGGCTTCTACATCGACTTCCCCGCCGGACGGCGAGGGAAAGAAATTGGATACGATGGGATGCAGGGTCATCTCGTCTGCAGCGACGACGATTAAGGCGGCCAACGCCTTGGCTATCGTAGCCCGCTACGACAGGGAGCTGTGGTACAAACTGGTTCCCCTGCTGGACTTCCTACCGGACGACAAGAGGGCGGAGGCCCTAGAGATCTTGCAGGAAGGAGAAGTGGCGTCGGACCACGCCATTACGATTGCGACGGACATCGCTGACACTGGATTTCGCCAGTTGGGCAACGGCGTGTGCCTTAGGCGGCGTGGATGGCTCAAGGCTACTGACTTCCGTCAAGACGTGCAGACCAGAGTCTTGGACATGCCGTTCGATGGAAACAACCTGTTTGGGAAAACAGTGGACGATTCCCTTCAAGCCATCAAAGCAGACACGGAGACGGCCCGGGCTTTTGGGGTTCTCCAGCAACGGCGGCCGCCCTTTCGGAGCGGCGGAGGCAAGAGTGCCTCCAAGGGTTCCAGCGGCGGATTTTCCACCTACCGTCAAGCGGCCCGTTCGTCGTCGCAGGAAGCTTACAGGGGACGAGGCAAGTCAGGCGGACCCCGCCGTCGTCGCCAAGGAGGTCAAGGCGGCAAAGCCTCGTCGAAGCAGGACTGTACCGGCCGTGGGGTCGGGCCCCCACCGAAGCACCCCGGTGGGAGGCCGGCTGGCGAGCTTCATCAGCGTGTTGGAGTCCAGTCCATCTCCACCGACCGTTGGGTGCTGGACGCCCTAGCCCAGGGTCACGCGCTCGAGTTTCAAAAAAGGTGCCCGCTCATCCCCCCTGTGGCCAGGAAAGAACATCACATCCCTCAACTTCTCTTGGAGGTAAAGGCGATGCTCAGGAAGGGCGCCATCGAGCTCGTCCCAAAGAGGCTTCGGGGCTCCAGAGTTTACTCAAGATACTTCCTCGTGAAGAAGAAGACGGGAGGATGGCGTCCCATCCTGGACCTACGACGACTGAACAAATTCATCAAGGCACAGAAGTTCCGGATGGTCACCCTCCAACACGTCCTGGGTCAGCTGGAGGAGGGCGATTTCCTGTCGTCGTTGGATTTGGAGGATGCCTACTTCCATATTCCCATCCTAAAGGGACACCGTAAGTTTCTCAGGTTCGTGGTCCAAGGGGGTCACTATCAGTTCAGAGCCCTTCCCTTCGGACTAAGGTCGGCAACCAGGGTGTTCACCAAGTGCCTCGCACCGGTGGCGGCGCAGCTGTGCTGAGAGGGGATCCACGTCTACCCCTACCTGGACGACTGGCTCATCCGAGCCAAGACGAGGGAGCTCGCCGTGGGTCACACGCCAAGGACCGTCCAACTTCTCACGGACCTGGGATTCTCTGTAAACTACGCCAAGTCCCACCTGGTGCCCTCTCAAGACGCACTGTTTCTGGGAGCGAAGCTCGACACAGTGTCGCTTCTGGCCTCTCCGTCGGAGGAAAGGACGAGGGCCATTCTGGGCAAGGTGCAGCGGATGCTGGTTGCGGACGCGGCCAGAGTGAGGTCCATCAAGTCCCTCCTCGGAATGATGTCTTCTTGCATTTACCTCATCCCCCTGTGCAGGCTCCGGATGCACCCGTTGCAGTAGTTCCTGGACGCGCGCTGGATCCAGACGACGGGCAGCTTCGAGGAGAGGATCACACTCGACGAGAGTTTCCGACGAACGATCCGGTGGTGGGGCACCCGCGCACATCTGACGGCAGGCATGGACTTCCAGACCCCCGGCCACCAGGAGACAGTGACCACGGATGCCTCCCTGGAAGGGTGGGGAGCGCACACCGAGAATCTGCACGCGAGAGGCCTTTGGCTCCCGACGGAGAAGTCCCTCCATATCAACGTCCTGGAGCTCTGTGCAGTGTTTTGGGCCCTCAGGTCCTTCCTTCTGTCCCTCAAGGGCAAGGTGGTGAGGATCTTCACCGACAACACCACCTCCATGTTCTACATCAGGAAACAGGGCGGAACCAGGTCCCCAGCCCTGTCCAGGGAGGCGCAGGATCTGTGGCATTGGGCCGTCGCCCAAAGGATGTTTCTGGTGCCATTTCATCTGGCAGGGATAAAAAACACCATTGCCGACTCACTCAGCAGGGAGCTGCGCTCGTGCCACGAGTGGGAACTACCACAGGATCTAATGGACCGCCTCTTCCGACGGTGGGGCACACCCCAGATCGATCTGTTCGCGACGGCGACGAACTCCAAGTGCCGGAGGTTCGCCAGCAGGTTTCCCCAGCCGAGGAGAATGGGCGATGCTTTCTCGTTCCCCTGGGAGGGCCTGTTCCTATACGCGTTCCCTCCATTGCCATTGCTGATCCGGCTCATCAACCAGCTCAAGAGGTCACGGTGCAGGATGATCCTCATCGCACCTGCGTGGCCGAGGCAGATATGGTTCCCGGACCTTCTGGATTTGTCAGCGTCCCCGTCAATCAAGCTGCCAGTGGACGCGGATCTGCTCTCCAGGGAAGGAGGGCGCCATCCTCCATCACGACCCGAAGTCGCTGAACTTGCAGGCCTGGCTCCTGCAGCGTTAGAGTTTGAAGGATACGACATACCGGCCGACTGCAGAGAGGTTCTTGCAAAGGCCAGGGCATCCTCAACTCTTAAATGCTACGGACACAAATGGAAGAGGTTCTCCGTCTGGTGCCACGCACAGATGATTAACCCTCTGCGGATTATGGCTCCCCAAGTACTGCCGTACCTACTGACGCTGGCCAAAGCTGGACTGGCGCACGTGTCCATCAAGATTCATCTTGCTGCGATCTCCCGTTACACCAGAACCACGGGGCGGACGTCCTTGTGGTCTCATCGTCTGGTGAAAGAGTTCATGAAGGGACTGTTCATATCGTTCCCGCCGGTGAAGGCTCCGGCCCCGGCGTGGGAGCTCAACGTGGTGCTGACCAAGCTCATGGGACCTCCGTTCGAGCCTCTGCACTCGGCCCTGTTGAAGTTCTTGTCGTGAAAAACAGCGTTTCCTGTGGCCATGACCTCCGCACGACGGGTGGGAGAGATCCATGCCCTTTCCTGCAAGGCCCCGTACTTGACTTTTCACGACACGAGGGTAGTGCTCAGGACGCACCCCTCCTTCATGCCCAAGGTGCCGTCGGACTTCCACCTCAACGAACCCTTGGTGTTGCCTGTTTTCTTCCCGTCGCCTTCGTCGCCGGCTGAGAGGACTTTGCACTCTCGCTGGATGTGGCTAGAGCGCTGAAGTTCTACGTGGACCGCACGAAGGGTTTTCGGAAGACGTCACAACTCTTTGTGAACTTTGGACCTGTCAATCAGGGGAAGGCTCTCTCAAAGGCTTCCATTTCCAGATGGCTCTCCGGCTGTATCATGTACTGTCATCGTTTGGCAAACCGACCCCCGCCTGGTCGTCCGTGAGCCCATTCCACCAGAGCGATCGCAGCTACCACGGCGTTCCTATCTGGTGTGCCCTTGCTGGACATCTGCAGGGCTGCTACGTGGAGGTCGACGCACACCTTCACGGAATTCTACTGTGTCGATCGGGATTCCGGGGAGGAGTCCAGCGTCGGCCAAGCAGTGCTGCACAAACCTGTTCGCCTAAGGTGAGCCTGGTGAGGAGGTAAGATTTGTTTAATGTTGAGTTTGATGTGATGCTTAATGTTGAGCCTTTGCCACCTCCCGTGGTTGTGCATGTGTGTACTGCTATGTATTCTTTATTCATGAGCATGTGAATCCATGCCAGACCCCATGCTGGAGAAGGAACAAGTTACTTACCTGTAACTGTTGTTCTCCAGCAGGGGTCTGGCATGGATTCACATGCGAACCCTCCCGCCTACCCCTCTGCGGCTCTTCACTTGGTCATACTGCCACTTCACGTGCTACCAAATCTGAAGATGGCTGCCAGAGGCGGGGCTTAGGTAGAGGGCAGTCATTGGCTGTGGTCAGTATGACGCAGAGATCAGTGATTGGTTACTACTACGAAAGACAGATCAGAAACGAAACTGATACTGATTTTTTTCTTTACCGAGGATTCCCAGCCTGACGACGGGGAATATTCATGAGCATGTGAATCCATGCCAGACCCATGCTGGAGAACAACAGTTACAGGTAAGTAACTTGTTCCTTAAGGGGTCCTGTAGGGAAGGTATGGAAGTTGATTATCATTGTTTGTTATATGCCCACTGAATACCAGAGAAGGGTCTGTAACCCCAACAAAAGGGAACTGAGCAAACGGTTTGGTGGTGTTTGTTCATCTCACAATTGATCGTGGCAAACAGACGGAAAAAAAACGTGCCCGCATGCGATCAATTGTCAGATGAACAAAGCGCAAACCAAAAGCTTTCACACCCACCTGCCCCACCCCACTCCCCTACTTACCTGTTTGGAAGCTGCCTGATCCACTTCACCCCTGCGGCATCAGATCCGTCCTGTAAGACGATATATGGAATAAAGGCACAATAACCATATACTAATGAGAGGCCAGTCGTGAGATTCGTTTCGCAAACAAGTCTGGTTTATTTTCAGAGTATTTCAGTCAGCCGACCGGGTCTCAACACCTCACGACGTGTGCTCACAAACACTGTGAGAGGAGAGAGAGCGAACCGTTGATAAAGCAGTAATACATATACATAACATCATCATTGTACAGCATTAGGCGGTCCGCCCATTTACATGACATACAAGCTAGGGTTCAGTAATTGACAGTTGGGCACGTAACTTCATTCTGTCTAAACATTCGGTATTTCTAGCCGAGGTTGCAGAGACAGCTTACTGTTTTCGGGAACACTGGGCACTGGCACAGGGAAGGATATCCTGTTCTAGCAGGGAGACATTCCAGCAATCTTATCTATTTGCTGCGCTCATGGGCTAAGGGTCAGACAGTTCTGAAGCAGAGAAAAATACCATCTTTCATGGAGGAGCATAGTTAGTCGCATATCATTCTTATTTAACTGCTCTCTACAATAACGTTTTCAAGACAGGCTGGCACCTGGGTTGCTGATTAGCCGCTGCATATGTACAGCTTCAAGGTTTCGCAGACTAAGAAAAACAATGTATTTCTGCAGGGTTTCACATTCCTGCCTACGTTAGCGTTCAAAATTCAGGCTGTGGCCTCGCACTGTGTGTATACCTGAAGCACAGAATATATTTGCAAAAGCGTTCATGAAAAGAAAATGGCGGGCAATTACAAAATGGACTCCCAATGGTCACATTCAGGTTATCATGGTTTGCAATGCTTGTCACATGATGCGATTCGCTTATGGCCAACATACAAACATACCATTCGGGTTGTGCGATTGCATTACAGTTTCACAGTTCCTCTAACGTGGATCGGATCCGACGCCGCAGGGTCCCCTTTTTTATTTTTTAATTTTGTTTTGAGGAAGCGGGGGACACCCCCACAACCCTCCCAAGGCTAATACATACCGATCTTAGGGAGCGGGGGACACACCTGCAACCCCTGTTCCACGTGTTCAGTATGTATTAGCCTAATTGTTCATTTTTATTTGGTTGAATGGTACATGCCAAATTGGGTCAAATGTACCAAAAAACGAACAATTATGCTAATACCGGGCAAACAAGAAGAACTTCCTCACCGCAGTGGCAACACTAAGCCCAGTGATCCACAAAGGAAGATTTGGGACTTTGCTAACACAAAAACAGAGTGGCAAAGTGTACTAGACACCAGGAAAAGTGAGTCATTCTCCTGGCTAAGGGGCTAAAGTTCTTGGAACATACTATAAAGCTGTCAGGGGAAGAGAGTCTTTCCCCTGGCCTTGTGGTGAACAGTGCCGTGTAATACCAGGAGAAGGGAGTCATCCTCCTGATCCCGAACTGGGAGTTGTGCTAGAGACCCCATGGGAAGGGATTCATTCCCCCCTCTGGTCTTATTGGAAACTGCATAGATCTACACCAGGACAAGAGAGCCATTCTCCTGGACATGGAACTATACAAAGACTGTGTGAAACCCGCAAACCAGGGTAAGGGAGTCCTTCCCCCTGGCATTCTTGTTCCATGAGAACATTCTTTTAAATGCTATCCAAGCATCAGGAGAGGGGAGACATTCACCTGGAGAAGGAACTTCCTGTTAGATTATCCTTTAGTTGTGGTGTGAAGGATAGACGTAGGTTGTGACACAGGGCCGTGGAGTTTGATTTGATGGACATTCTAACAGACCCTTCAGTATTAGTTTTGAAGCAGGGATGCCCCTCTTAGGAGTTAGGGCTAGTGATGGCCTTTTTATGGACAAATAAGTCTATAGCCACCACCATCCCACCTTTGTCTGCTTCCTTCTTCGACACCCTTTCAGAACCTCCAGGTTCCACCACCAAAGGTCAGGTCAATGTGAGTTAGGCTCCAGGAGTTATGCCCAATGTTACCCTATGGAGGTTGGGGGGACAGAAATAGGTATGTTAACTTATCCCATGAACCCGATTCTTCCAGATACCACTGCAGGTGCTCAGGAATCTGTTGAGGACACCATCTTCTGCGCTTGTGTGAGGAAGGCCCAGGAATCTCGGTACAGAAGTTACTTTCGGCGTCACGGTTGTTGGGAAGGAAATTAACCTATCGCACCCCCCCCCCCCCCCCCCCCCCCCCAGGCGCTTTAGGGTCAGATGATTCCCATGAAGAAACCTGTGATGTGCCAGGGGGGGATGGTCGTTCTAAGAGACCCTGCACATACATTATATTACGCGAACTGAAGATGTTTAGACTTGGTGCACACATGTAAGCAGGCGCCATTTTGTAGCTGTGGCAGAAACATTGGCCCTACATGGCGGCGCGTTATACACAGGCCGAAAACCCGATGAAGAGACCTGGTTAGGCCCAAGCAATGATGAGAGATAGACCTGTGCTATTAATTTCCACAGAAACCTTCCTTTGTTCTACAACTGTTGCCAATACTTTTAATCCCAAGGAAGAATAAGTCCTGCAAGGCCATGAGACGGTGCTAGGTGCCTTGCTGTACCTGTTATCACAACCAAGCCAGAACAATCCTCCGACCCCCACCCAGTCAACTACAAGTTATAGTCCCTACAACTGTCTGAGTCCCAAGACCCCTGAATTCCAAGATACCAGCTGACCCCAGGCCCACTGAACGTAAACCAGACAAGCATACAAGATCTAAAAGAGTGGTCATCATAGCTGTACTTTAAAATGGCATGATTTGTAAGATGAGGTGCAGGGACCGATAACTCATAGTCCAAAAGCGAGGGTGGAAGCCTTGGACACCCGATGATGCAACTGGGATGAGTGAAATGTGTGCGGGTCACAGTGACCTGGAGCCTTCGCCTGTACCAGTCTCTGATCATGCCAAGTGCCTGGTGTAGAAAAGATGGTGATCTGTGATCACTACAACTCCCAGAATTCCGACATCCAAAAAAATGCAGACTATTTTTTTTAAACCGCTTTACACCACATACATATGCTGGGGAGACCCCTGCATCACCCCCCATACTACTATTATATCCCATGCTCCCCAACACATGTATAGGTGGTGTAAGGGAGGGTCGGGAAAAAAGTTGGAATATCGAGAGTGGGAATTCTGAGGGCGACATTTTGGGCGATTATCAAGAATAGCACTGTTTGAATAAAACATTTCATTGTTTTTTCGACCTTGGTTCCCTCGAGACGATGAGCCCAGCTGACCCCACGTGATGGAAGACGGACGGACGAATGGACAGGGCTGGGGCCAATGGCCTGGCATCCCCTATGGAGCAGGCTGACCATGCATTGGGTCGCACCAACCAGCAGAGTGGGTTTCTACTGTATACTGATTACCTTGTGCCCCTTTTAAAACTCTTGCTTACACCTTTTTTTGCCGGCACACCTATTTTTTGTTTAATTAAAACCTGTTATCCTTGCTAGAATCTCTTGGCCTTTTTTCCCTAGTGGGTTGTATGTTTTTCTTGTGTGAGCGTTTAGGGGTGTGCCTTCACAGTTCTGTCACGGTGCACAGCAAACTGTTCTAGACATCTTCCAGATGTAGACCCACAATTATGAGAGATGAAGAGCTCTGCAGTACAGACCCCCTCAGGACACCTGGTGGTCTATAATGAGTGTGCGACTGAAAGTGTCCACTATCAGGCAGTGAAAGGCAGAACACAGAAACAGCCACTACACATCTTCCATTGAAGTGAGACCTCTTTAAATGCAGGAGCAGGTAACTTCTGGCATAAGCCGAAGATCTGCAAACTTCCAAATCTCTACTCTGAACTATGTTTTCTGTAGCGATGTAGCCCAGGAGAAGGCTAACCAGGCATGGTTCCTTGAGCAGGGGTCAAGACTGGTTGTTCTCACAGGTGTACATGAGTTGAAGCACCAACGAAGGGCATCTTGAGATAGCATAGAGGAGCAGGGCTTCCCCAGTAAAACACTGGAATCTATGCTGGTCAGCTGCAGAGGTCGTCTTTGGGTTGTCAGCGGGCTGGTCTTCTTCGTAGAAGTCTTGTCCCCCTTTGTTCCAACATTAAGGTTGGCAGCAAGCTCAAGCCCACCAATGGTAAGGTTCTCCACCATTCAAACAGCCATGTGTTATCCAACCTTGGGCTTCCCCTGGTCATCCCATCTGCCCAGCAACGGACTAGTTCCAGCCCCCTCCTCTGGCTCACCCACACAAAGCCTCATAGGCTGTGAAAAATCACCACTTCCCCAGGAAAGACACTTCCATGTAAGGCATTTCCTGACATCAGAAGGCAGGAAAAAGGCCAAAGACCAAGAGATAAAAGCTTGTGGCAAGCCATCCTAGCTTGCTAGTCACCTTTGTAGCCATCCTCTGTAAATGCAAAAGTGCACGAGAAAAATAACCTAACGGTAAAAAGATCACTGCTGCCACAAGCTTGTCTTACGCACATTGTCTATGCATCCAAAACGCCACTTTATACAAGATATAAGGATACAAAGTATCCAGACTGCACTTCACTGTAAGATGTGTGCAATTGTTAGAATAAAACAATTCATAAAGAGTCATATCTCAGTACCAACAGCCTTGGGGACGACTCAGTTTCCCACTGACAATGAGCAAAACGGGCAAGGGAAGTAAAGCTCGGGGGAAACGTTCTCGCCTTGGAAGCAAGACGACACAAAGCAACAACTGTTCGATCACCGGGCCCGTGCTTAGGAACCTCTGTCTATTAAGCGCGTTATAAATAACCCATCATATCATATCATAAGCAGAAGGTTTTACTGACCTCCAAAAAAAATCAGGACAGGGTTCAAGCAGTAAGAATGGGGGTCCATCCCATAGAGATCTATGGAGGGAAAGATTCAAAATGAAAATCTTTCCCAACAATCACCAACTCTGAATTAGCTGCACTACATTTTTGTTAAGTCATTCATTCAGTTATGCCAGACAATATCAAATGAGTCTCTACAACATGCAATCCATCATGTTGCGATTGTGCATCTACTTAAAGATGGCAGTTCTGCTAATGAATACCAACGTTTATGAGAGTTCTTAATATATGACAATCTCATTGGAAAACACAACGTAACAGGTCTAAGCCGTCAGACTAAATGTATATTTTTCATTAATAATTATCCAGAAAAGAAAAGTAAAGTAAATTGAAATTGCGGGCTAAAATAAATTGTGCCCACAGACAAATCCTAAATGTTACGCTTACCAAGACTTTGGATGGGAAATACGATTTAAAATTGTAAGGATGTGAAGAAAACAAATGTTGAACTGCGTAATTGTTAACAATGTGAAGGTGTTGATTCTATCTAGTGATATTTAGATCTTTCTGTGGCCCCACAGAAAGACATCACTCTTTTCAAAGTCATATGCAAAATCTATTCCTGTTAGAATGGTCATCAATTAATCAAGAGTGTTAAAATGTAGTATATGTGGACAGTTTCCCTGGACATTTTTGTGATCCAGGGAAGGCAGTCAGCAGATTATTTTCACTAAGGGTGGAAATTCCATATTTGAGCCCACCTAATAATCAAACAAGGGAAGGCTGATAAATTAGTCTAATTAGTTCATAATTAAAAGGTACATTTAGCAGAGCGCAATTTAATCTGTCTTATTCCTATTTCTGGTGAGAACAGTACCTCCGAAAAGATCATAGTACTGTATACAGTCCTCTTGGATTGGAGTGTACCTCACAATTGTTTAGTTTGGTGTAAACTTTATTGGTGTTAAACTAATAAAGACATACTATATCAAAGTAGTGGATGAATTGGTTATTGCAGACTTTGCTAATGGAAGTCCTCATTATGAAAGCAATAATGTCCTGCCCCAACTCCTAGGCCCGTGGCTATTAGTTATTCATATAAATTAGATGGGACTGGACACAATAAACTTAATGCTGGAACTAATCGTATTAAATGGGCTATAGGTAATATGATGAGGGCGATTACTCATCTGAAAGGTCCCAATGCTACGTGGCTTCTGATGCCACTGGATGTCTTGGAATATGATGCATACTTTTATGATTGAGATAAGTGTTGCTTCTATAGCTGCACTGCTCTTGGACACTCATGTATGCATGCTGCTAGACTTCAGTCCGCACATGGGAATTTTATTTTGCTATAGAATGGAAGAATTTGTATATATTGTCAGATGGGCTATTATGGATGAAGTCTAAAAGCGTTCAGTATTCAAGGCTGGATGGGCTATGCAATTTGATAATCCTAATCAACAAATACCCATTGATAGCAGGGCCTACGCAGTATTTCTTTTTTTTTTTTGCAGACATAACTGAAAACTACCTTCTTTTTGGCCTCAGACTCTTATTGCACCTGCATTTAAAAGGGGAAAGTTGAAACAAGAAATAGCAGCCTACTTGCCATGTTGGAAGTTCCTGCAAAAAATCTAGAAAGTATTGCTAGATGTGCTCAATCAACCAATGCATAAAGAACCCATCTTACCACTTAATCAAGCTGGCTTTCGAGCTGAACATTTTATTATCAGAAATGGCTCTCATGTTGATTGCTGAAAAATATAACTATTCAGTCTCTCCCGTTCTGTGTTCAGCCAGCAATCGATCTCCGTTTATGGAGACCAACCCCAAAATGTTTGACGCGTTGTGTCTTTTGGAAACTAGGTCTTGCATTGGATGCTGTACTGTGTGTATTCTGAATATTTGATTTAGTCGCTCGTCGGAGACGTGCCGAGACTACAAAATTAACACAACGATGTTGACATATCTAAGCAAGGCAATTTCCTGGGTCCCTCATGTAGGTGAATAAGACGCAGAGTCTACAGACGCTCAGGTGAGTGACTAAATCAAATATTGAGAATACCCACACTGTGGCATGGAATGCAGAACCGAGTTTCCAAAAGGCACAACGCGACAAACATTTTGTGGTCGGCCTTCATAAATGGAGATCTTTTGGCAGCTGAATACAGAATGGGAGAGGCTCCCCGACATTGGTTTAAACAAATCATGTGAACATGACTGGAGTGTATAACTGCAGGTTCGAAAATTAGAAATAATGAGTGACTCACATATCCAGAAAAGAAGCCTGAAGAGCTACTAAGCTAAGAGCTAACCCAGGAGGTACACTTTTTATTCACGGAGGCTGCAACACAACCATAACGAAAGGTGCTAGGAGTGAAATGCACATGGTGGTGCACGACATCTGGTTGAAACAAAGTCCTGAAACCAACATCATGAAATAGAATCATGATAAAGATGTGAAAGAAGTTTTAAATTGATTTGTGAATTGCTGTTGTATTTTAATGGTCTATAGTGATATAGATTTGTCCACAATTGTTTAATAGATGTAGACACAACCAATATAAAATATTCTTGATGTAAGATATAGGTGATGTAAATCCCATGAAGAAGATCCTACAAATTTTGAACTACGAGGGAAGGAACAAAATATGTTAGGTCGTTGAAAGGAACTAATAATTGAACTGCTCCCAAGAACTAACACAGTATATGAAATCTGTTTGTGTACTGAGATATAAGGTCAATAGTATGAAACAGAATTAACAATTGTGAGTGCTGCACAAAGTCACTTTATGGGGTGCACTTGCCAATTTAGAGATTTTAAATGAAGATGAATATTGAAATAAAATGTATTTTTTTTTCTTTTTTTTTTTTTAATATGTAATTGAAGTAATAGCGCTTATTTGTTTGTGGAGGTTCCTATACTCATGACTAGCGATACAACCGTTCAAAACAATTACTTGAATTCTATACAAGGTACATTGTAGGAAGATGTATGCATACGTTAGTTATAAAACCAGGGAGGGTCCTCTTCTGTTTAATTGACCCTGGTGGCCCCTATAGGGTGAACAACTGAACTGAAGCTGCCAACAAGACACCACCTTCCTCACTTTCCTACTCCCACTTCACCCTACTGTCCCCCTACCCCTCCTTCTTTGTTTGCAGATCCCCTAGAGCGCCTGCGAACCAATTCCTTTGGTGACGGTGCACGGTAAAAAATACCTTTTACATTTATATAGTTGAAACTGAAGATCAATATTAAGACAAAAATGATGATTGTTAAAAAAAGGAAGTTGTAATAGCCATTTACAGATGATGAACACTAACCAAAGTATTCATGCAGGCATTATCGCAATTTTATATCTTACATGCTGGCAATCAAATACAACTTCTTATGGCAACATATAAACAGAGATGGCGCATACTGCATTATATGTCACTGAAGTGTGGGCTTTCTTTGGAGAAAAAGGGATGAGAAATATCAAGGGTACATTTTGGAAGGCCACTTTGTGCATTGATCGAATACATTTGGTTTGACTGTGCCTCGATTACATGGGACACATTAGCCGAATGGATAGCATTATGTTTTTATTTAAATACAATGCTGGCAGCTAAGAGGACACTCAATACATGTTTAAAAGATTAATATTTAATTTCTGCATCTGAGGGTGCCATCATAACAAGTCAAAAGTTGAAAAGAAGTGTACTGATATGCTGAAAACTGTTGCAGTAGAAGTAACAACAGAAGATAGGAATTTCTTAATACAAGATCTCATGCCTAAACTTACTGATCTTGATTATCAGTGGAATATTAGGCATTTGAAATAAGGTTTTCGCTAGGGAACTATCTTAACCATGATCCAGTCATTGCTAACTGTCCAGAGGTTATGCAAAGGTGCGTGTCCTCGCAAAAGGAGTGTATACATGCTGCTTAGTTATAATTTGTTACTTTGGAAGTAACGCGCGTATGGAGAAAACTTCTCCGTCATTCCCTTAGATTGTATAGAGTCAGTTTCAAACGATTAGACCTGCATTGATTTATTGTAAAGCTTTTGTTCTGCAGCGTTGGAAATGTTTCAAAAGGTGACAGTGGCCTTCCGTTGACATGGATTAAGTATGGAATTGGTTTGTTGGGGAACAATCATCTGACTGTTCTACAGTATTTAAAGTTTTGAAAATGTTTTGTGCAGAACATTGGTACTATTGCCCAGTTGCTCTAGGATGTGGCACATTGAAACGTCGATATTTAGATCACCTTGGATTTTATATTTTTTTATTACTGCATTTTATATTTATTTGGTACAAATAGTTATATGTAACCAAATATAAAAATAAAAAAATAAAACAAAATAACAACAAAAATAAAGAAGTGTCTGAGAAGCAGGAACACTTTAATCACTGAAGCTTAAGGTAATAAGAAAATGATCAATGGGACATGTGACATCCAGGGAATTGTCTCTTCTCCCCAAAGGGGGGGCACCCTCTGTGGGGCTAGGGAGGTGAGCCTGCTCATCGTAACACCCCCTAGGGAACAAGTAAGCAGGATTTCACTGGGGGTGCCCCCTCCCTTTACAGGACAGGAGGTTCCTAGAAAGGAATATTGGTTATCCTCCCTAGTCCCAAGATTCCAGTACTAACTTTGTTCGCTACATGGGTGTTAAAATGTCTGTTAACTGCAAACTTCATGTAAAGATGGTTGGTGTCGTTTCTAACCCTCTGTGTGCACAGGATGAGCTGTGTTTGAGAAAGCCCTGGGATGTTCCACCTCCTAACAGAGGGATAAAGAGGCAATAACAGTTACAATCAGGAGAGACATCCATGGAGTGGCATACACGTATATCCCTTGCTGGTAGGTGTGACAGGAAGAGGCGAGGGTTCCCCAAGCATGCAGACCCGGCAGTGGCAGCGTAATGCTGTCCGCCCTGCTGGAGGGGAAAAAACGGGGATGCACGGTCAAGAGCAGCAGTGTAGAGCCTGGACCTCGCATTGACAGGCGGACCGAGGAAGGGATGCCACAAGAAGCCAGCAAAAGAGGTGCAAGCTCAGAACAAATCAGAGTAACCAGCGACGCATGCACTAAACTTCCCTGACTTCCCGAGCAACACTGCATTGAAACGAAAGGTATGCAGTGGCTCTGGGGAATCCAGGAGGCAAAGCACAATCATACCCCAGGGTGGGGCCATGGATGCAACCTTATCCCAAGGCGGGGTGTGTGAAGCCATACCCCAGGATGGGGCAAATAAAACCATACACCAGGGTGGTGGGAGAGCAACCATACTCCCTGGAGCATTGAGAGGCGCAAGAGCCCTAGGCGTGCTGTTAGAAACCATACCTCAACATGTGGCGAACAAAACCATACCCCAAGGCAGGTTGAAAACAACCATACCCGAAGGTGGGATGAGAGATGCAAAGGCCCAATGTGGGCTGCAAAACACCATACCTCAAGTGGTCTTGGGGGAAGTCGGGGGGGGGGGGGGAGGAGGAACCATACCCCATGGAGGGGCGAGAGAAACCAGACTTCAAGGTGGGGTGAAGAATACTAGACCCCAGGGTTGGATGAAACCCGTAATACCCCAAGGCGGAAGCGGGGGGTGAGGGGGTTGAACCTAAAGCCAAGTAGATGTGAAATCCTGAGATGCCTCATGGGCAAGAAAGCACACAAGCACAGGCGTGCTTGGTAAAGAGGGAATTGTGTACCATAATGGTGACATTTCTACAATTGCACCAGAGCGCGTTACAAAAATCCCAACCCCCCCCTTTACTGCGCACAAGCAGAGCACAGGTGTTCCCCCGCTCTCTTTGGGCTCAGTAACGGGGGTCAGGGGTTCTGAGGGTGTCCCCCACTTATCATTAGGGTAAGCAGGGATAAGATTAAAAACAAAAAGGACCCTGCGGCATCATCACCGCCCCACGTAAGTTGGAGGAGCTGATGCCGCTGGGGTACAAGGATTGCAGCGGCACACACAGCAGTGCGCTGCAGTACAGATAAGGGGTGGGCGGGGGTTATGGTTTTAGTGATTGCGGGGTAGGCGGGCAGAAGGGATCTATCTGATTACTGCACCATGCCTTAATTGCAGTCGACATTTTTATTGGCGGAATTACACAGATCCGTACAGGGTACCAGGGATACCCATATTTCAGGGCGTTGAGGGAACACACAGACCAGATGATCCCCAGCAGGGTAAACAGGTAAACTACTTTTTTGTCGACTTGTTGGAACTGTGTAATGGAAAACGCTGACTGAAAAGACATCTATCTTTAGATTTTGCGAAAGGGGAAAGGAGCCCTATTGAGAAAAGCATACCGGAATGGGCCCCAGAAACCAGCCACCAACCCATTGCAAGGGTCAAGTGTCCTAGTGTATCTTGGGTTGGATTTTGCGTTCTGTTAATAGTAGTAGGGACAGAGATTAGGCAAGTACTGATTTATAAACAAAGGTCTTTCTCGATTTTGGACAGACAACCTGATGTGCACCCTTTTGAATATTATTTCTTATGGTTTAGAATCGTAGACCAAATGACCGCTCTTGTCTCTGTAAAAATGAAATGAAGTCCCTCACCTTGTCTGTCTGTCTGTTTCTGACCAACCACAGAGTTGATTTGTACCAGTGAGTATACATAGAATGATGGAACAATGTTTCATGTTTCTGCTTCAGCGGTAGAAGTTGAAAAATGCTTTACAAGGTTGAGAAGTATCCTCCATGCCATTGATTTTACAAGAGCTAATACATTGATTCAGTTTAGCAGAATTGTTGAATCAGGAAGTGCAACCTCTGAAAATACCTTTAAAACTATAGGAGACAACAACAAAGCCATAGTGCGCGTGTATCTTAAAGGTGGGAAAATAAGAATGCTTTAAGTCAGTGCAAAGTGTAAAGCTAAGTGATATGGTGTTTTGGCGCTTTGGGAGAAGAGAAGCCAATGAGACTCTGCTACTGCGGCTGCATTGAGATTGGTGAGAACGTATCCCTTGTTTGTCCCGTGGAGAGTTCAGAAAGTGCTTAATTGATTCAGTCCCAGCCTCAGCACATGTAATGTGGGAACTGCGCAGAAATAAAATAATGCAATTAGCAGCGCAGAAGAAGGTTGTCAAATGTTTCGAGAAAGCATGGGCACTCAGTGTCTACCCCTGCTGACTTAATCTAGCAAGAGGGTTTGGGGAGGCAGGGAGTTATGCGAGGTATGTGGGGACATGGAAGCAAGGTTAATGAATGACGCCATCCCTTCAACAGGTGCATTAACTAAAGGGGCTATTAAAGCGGCACAGCCACAAGATACGACCAAACATAAAATCTTCAGCATGTTGAACAAGCAAAAAGGACCTGCTGGCAATGTGATATTCACCAATAAGCGCGTATCACACAAAGAGGATGAACTACAATGAAGGGATTGCTGGCATACTAGAGGAATGTTTAGCCCCTGATACTCCATTGTCTTTGGAAGGAGAAGGGGAATATACAGCAGTCTTGTATATTCGGAATGTCTCAACTCCAAGATCCATACGAAGGGAGGAATTTAATACATTTGTGAAACTACTAAATCACTTGGTTGACCAGCAAGATCAATCTGTTCTCCATGCACTAAACTATGTGATTTCATAGAGAATATAAAAATGGAGGTTGAGTCACACACAGCAATCCTGGAATCAGTCACCGATAAACTTGACGTACTCTGTGAATGCTTTAAAACCCCAGCATATGCAGCAACCAATATGGGTAAATCAGTGGCATCAGTATTCCAACTTCCACAATCTGTAGTGCCACAGGTACAATTGGTGTGTAAAATATTGATTCCTCAGGATGGGATTGTGTCTCTGTACCCCTTACGACCCCTCCCTTCAATCATTAATCAATTGGCGGTGGAGGGAACACTAGCTATAATAGAGGTGGGGCGGAAGCCTCAATGGACAGCAATCAGGACAAACATCAACTTTTCCACAACCCCCTGTAAAAAGCATGGGAAACAAACGAAGAACACTAAAATTGAAGTCAATCTCCGCGTAGCTCGAACATTTCTGAGAATCTTACATCAAATTTCCCCCGAGTAGTCTACAGATGCTGGCAATGCAAAGGTCTCCTAACAGGTCCAACTAGTAAGGACATTGATAATAATGACCTGAAAGGTGGGGGAATAGACAACAGGAAGAATGGCACGACTACCCTTTGCACCACGCTGATCGCCTCCCAGAATGAGCTGCAAACCGCTGCACCTGTTAGGTCTAGTGTCACAGATGATGGTGAAGTGACTCTGGGGCAGGATTGGGCTGAGGGTGCCAGAGACCTAGTGGATGACCTAGGTAAAACACCACAGAATGACTTAGCGCAAATACTTCACCACCAGTTTAAAGAGCAACGCTCTGCGATTCAACTTGATTTCAAGTCAGAAAAATCTAGCTGTGCCCAGGATATTGTGACTGCTCCGAAGGGCCCACTATTTCTGCCATCAAATGTTGGACCAATGGTGGGTAGTGGTGCAGGGGCAAAAAGTGCTTATCTGAGCACCAGTGAGACGTGAAGGAACCCCAGATATCGCATTTCAGCTCCGATACAGAGGTTAAAGCGCAATACCCTCTTAAACCAGTGTTCAGTATACTAAGGGGCGCTTCTTCTACAGTCGCTCGTCACTTCCAGTTAGCTAGTGTCAGGAATGGGCCTCTAAACACCTTAACCCAAAGCAGGCCCACCTCTTACAAAGGGTACATATTTGTACATAAAGCAAGTTTATTGTACAATCAGCCGGGAGGGTGTAGATGATTCTATAGAGCTAAACTAACCCAAGTCTCCCCGAACCACACAAGTTCACACATTATATACATTTTTGCAACAGTTAAAACACTCCCATATATTTTATTCCAAACCACCCTCCACACATAATTGGTCAAATCTGTACAAAAGAAATCCAATCTTTCTCCAGTTCCCCTGTTCTCATTGGTCAGTTATCTTAACTACCATCTTCAGCTCATTTGTGTAACACACTCTTTTTTGATTTGTCCGTGGTAGGTCATGACATCATCACACAGTTACACATTTAAATATAAACATAATTCATTGCAAGTCTCAGCTGGCCTGAGACCACCTAACCCCAGATTTAATTGCACATGGTTTGCAAGAGTACTTCAATAATATGGGACGGGGAAGAAGAAACCGGTTCCATTTGACCTGGCAATAGCCATCTCACCCACCCCGCTTGCTGACGTCCTAGAAACATTCTAATCTGTAAGACTACCAATTCAACATGCATGGCCTCCGGTCACATCCTGAGAAAACAATCGAAACCCATGAAGTATTGATCAACTCTGACCTCAGGTGTCCCTTCACCCTAGGTTTATTACAGCTCAAAAACAAATGGCCAAATCCCCTTTGACAATAAAAAACAAGCTTGCATGCACTTGAAAGAATGCATCCTCTTTCCACTATACAGCCAAGCCATAAGAACCCTGGGCCGGCCTGTTGGCTGACCATCTGCTTAATGTCGCAGTTACTCATCTTTCCTTTGGCCTGCAATCCCTGCAAAATCAATTTTTCCCTGTGACCCAGAATCACCTTGCAAATCCTGACTGCAGAGTTTAACCAATTTATGACAAGAGCACACTGCATATAGATTTATAAATTCTCCATGTATGTTTATCAGTGCATGAATGTTTGTGTCTTCACAGTCGGTTCTTCGTGACACATCCCCTTCCTCGCATGGGCGTTATGAAGCTCCTCGTTGCCCAGTTTCCAGGCGCTTTGTGGCACACCATACCCAGATTGTATTTATATTTAATTGGTGATTTTGATCTTGCTGGATGCTTGCAAATTTTAAATTTGAAAGTATTGCTTTTCACCCACAGATAACTCATCCGATAGATAACCTCATCTAGCTCTGCTGCTAAGAAACTTTTCGACAGGTAGCATAGTGGACCTCGACTCACCTATTGATCCATCTTGTTCGATGCTCGTTCGTCGGCTCCAGGCGTGATGTCGGCGTTGTATATATAAAACATCACTACACCCCGTAACTCGGACACGCTGCTATAAGGAACACAACACTGAGTCTTCAACTCTACGTTTTCACTAAATTCATCACATTCTTTTTCTAAAACCTTGACTGTGACATTTCCGCACCCTGGATTTCGGGCTTTAAAAGGTGTACCAACTGCCATTTCAAAATGACGATGACCGACCCGCAGAACATTTGTGTGTTGTCTGGTTCCGCATCAAAAAACTGAGGGATGTGCATCGTGCTCCAAGATTCACACGGAGTCCACACACATGCAGGCCGCAAAGCTCGCCTTAGACCGACTGTCTCTGAAATCCCTGGCACGGTCGTTCGTCCGGTCCTCCAAGGCCGAGACGGAAGGCCCACCCCCGAAAAAGACAAGGAAAAGCATCCGCAGAAAAGCAAAAAGCAGTCGCACTCAAGGAGCCACTCTTCCTCGTCTTCACCGCATAAGAGAAAAACGTGCCACCGTTATCGACACAAGTTCGGCTTGTCGTCAGAAAAAGGTAAGCCCTTGGCTGGACCGAACACTCGAGAGGAGAGGGAAGATTTGAAGATGTTAAATATGCAGGCTTCTGCAGGTGTGGGTGTGCCCCCCAAACAGGGTGCCTTGGCGGCGAAAAAGCGGCGCTCTGTACTCCCAACCCCACATACGCCACATTGTTGACGCCATCGGCGTCAGAGAAGCTTTCGGGCTAGACGCTGAAACGGGCGCAAAAGCCATCAATGCCTGGTCCTTCTCAAGAGCGTCGAGAGGCTAATGTTCATGACGTCACGGTGGAGCCCAAACCCTGATCGGCACTGACGGCTATTCAGTCGAAGTCGAAAGAGAAATCTTAGTCGGCGACGGATCTTTGCCCCTCTCTCTAGGTCAGGATTCTTCGAATCCATGGCGTACATCTTTGCCGTTGAACAGGATGCTGACCAAGGGGGCATTGATCCCATATATACAGGGTCGGGAGGCACTGGCCCAAGGGTTCCCCAATGCCAGCATCCTAGACACGTCACCAGATGTAGAACTTCAGCAAGGCCATTCCTACACTCACATCCACGGTAGCGGAACCTAGGTGTGAAGTCTGCGTCTCAGCGCTATTAACTGATAGACATTTTGGATGTGGGTCCTGTAACAGTACGTAACATGCCACTTGATCTGGCAATTGCAGATCCCCTAGCCTCCTTGTGGCAGCATCCCTGCTCCATTCCCCTGGTCAGCGTCACCTCTACGGGGAAGTACAGGCCTGCGAGAGGAAATGCATCATTTCTGGCTTCTCAACCATCTCCAGAAGGGCTTGTTGTACAGGCAGCCAGGATCTCCACCAGGCCTGTGGCTCCACTTCTAATCTGCCCCTGGACTGGACAGAGAAGGTAACAGGCTGGACGCTATGGCCAATAAGGTGTTTACCTCGGGTAGTGTGGCCCTGAAAGCCACCAATGTCGCCTGAGGTTTTGCGAAATATGTTTTCGGCTTGTGGAAAGCTGTGGAACAGGTGGCTCAATACATTCCTGAAGGGGAAATGCAGGATGGATTTTTCTGGCTGGTGGAAGATGGGAAGGAGGTGGCCAGACAGTTGTTCCAAACAGGCCTTGACGTGGCAGTCTGTGCGATGCAGTCAGCGGTAGTCTTGAAGGAGACATGCTTATCTCAGATCTTCTGGATTCTCTCCGAATGTCCCGAATAGGCTACTGGACATGCCTTTTCGAGGGAGAGTTCCTTTTTGGCCAAAAGGCTGATGACTCTTTGGAAGAATTTAAGGAGTCAAAGTTGGCTGCAAAATCAACGGGCCTAGCTGCGCAGATGGCCAAACCTGCCTTCAGTTTTGTCTCTAGAGGCAGAGGTTACAGACGCTATATGCCTTACGGCAGGAAGGCACAGCTCCTGCAGGCCAAGCAGGGGCAGAAGCGTTTCTTGTTCCCTGGAAGGGGCATAGGGGCTTCTAAAGGTCAGTAAACAGCAGCAGTGGTGGCTCTGCCATCTAAGCCACTTTGATTTCCCCTCCCACAACTTATCAGTCGGTGGACGGTTGCCAGATCATTGGCCCCTGTAGCAGGAGATTACCTCCGATGCCTGGGCCCTGCATCTCGTTCGGTGGGGTTATGGTCTGCCCTTTTTAAGAAAGCCACCGAACAGGCCCCCGCCTCCTCCAGTACAACTGTGTCAGGAGCTCCAGGAAGGACTGTGAGCCTTGTTGTTGATGGGTGCCGTGCAAGAGGTACCTCCATAACAGAGTGGATCGGGTTGGTTCCCGATTATGTCCTGGTGCCCAGGGCCTTGAGCAAGTTCCTGAGGAAAGACTCATATAGGATGGTGACGTTGAGAGAAATTCTCCACGCGCTCAAACATCAGGACTGGGTGGTGTCGATAGGTCTGCAGGACGCTTATTTCCATGTGCTAATGCTTTGAAAACACAGGAAGTTGGGGGACAAGCACGATCAGTTCAAGGTGCTTCCCTTTGGGTTGACCTCCACTTCAAGTGTCTTTACCAAGCTCATGGCGGTAGTCTCGGCTCACCTAAGGAGATCCTGGGTCCATGTATTCCCATACCTGGACGACTGGCAGATCCGTGGGAAGTCGGCAGGCCAGGTTTTGTCATTTAGAAGACACCTGTCTGCTACTGCACAATCTGGGCTTCGCCCTGAAATTGAAGAAGTCGCAGGTGACGCCGGTTCAGAGGCTCCAGTTCATCAGAGCAGTCTTAGACACCCAGGTAGGGTAGGCTTTTCCTCCCGAGGAGAGTTGACAGCATCGCACACATGGTCGAATTGTTGCAGAACCACGCTACCTTGCCAGCGGCTCCCTTCCTAGCCTCTTAGGTCTCATGGCCTCCTGTATTTTTCTAGTGCCAGTGGCCAGGCTGCACATGAGATCCCTACAGTGGCTCCTCAGAGGTCAATGGTCACAGTACCTCAGAGCCCTCGCGGATTCTCTCAGGTTGTCCGGGTCAGTTGTCGACTACCTTAGCTGGTGGCCCAAAGGCAGCGATCTCATGGCGGGGGAACCCTTCTGGCCTCCATTTCCTCAGGCAACAGTGGTCAAGGATGCATCTCTGAAGGGCTGGGGGCACTCGCTGTGAGGACTTGCAGGTGAGCAGCCTTTGGTCCGTGATCAAAGCTAAGTGGCACATCAACAGGCTGGAGTTGGGAGCCATCATGTTAGATCTGAGGGCTTTCACCCCATCCCTCAAGGGGAAGCATGTCCAGATTCTGACGGACAACACAATGGCCATGCACTATCTAAACAAGCATCGTGGTGTGTGCTCCCTTCCCATCTTCAGAGAGGCGATGCAGCTCTGGTTCTGGTTGCTGGAGAACCATATCTCGGTCTCAGCAGTTCATCTGGAGGGGCAGAGAACTGCTTGGTGGATGCTCTGAGTAGGCAGAGCAGTCTCACATGAGTAGGAAGCGTGCCTGGAAGTCCAAGAAGAGGTCTTCTCTCTCTGTATTACCCCAGCAGTGGATCTGTTTGCCACAGAGTCCAACAGGAAGTGCAGACAGTTTTGCTCAAGGGATTTCCCAAAAGGCGCACTGCGGGACAAGTTTCTGTTGGATTGGACCTTCCCTCTCCACTACTCCTTCCCCCCAGTTCCCGTAATCCTATGGGTTCTTAGGAGGTTGAAGAGGTTTTGTGGAACCTTGATCTTGATCGCCCTGGACTGGGCGAGGAGAACTTGGTATTCTGACCTCTTAGATCTGACCATCTGTCCACCTCACTGGTTGCCTCTGCGCTCAGATGTGCTGATCCAATCGGAAGGTCTGGTACTTCATCCGAACCCAGAGTCCCTCAGCCTACATGCGTGGTACTTAAGAGGATGAGGTATGATGTCTATGACCTCCCTGAAAAAGTACTTGAGGTGTTGCTAGCTGCACACAGACCGTCTACCAGATCCCTTCATGTGTGTAGGTGGAGAAGATTTGAGGCGTGGTGCAGGTAAGGCAAGACCGACCCCATCTAATTCCCCACCTCTACAGTGATGGAGTTCCTTCTGTCACTGGCCTCAGCAGGCCTTCAGGTTGCCACAGTCAAAAGATACTTGGCTGCCTTTTCTGTGTTCAAGAGGTCCCCCGGGTTCTATGTTCATTCTTCGACAATGTTTTTTTTTCACTGCACTTTTTGCCGAAAAATATTTGCTGAAAAAAATGTTTTGGGTGGGGGGGCGTGTCGTCCCTCCCCTATTATTTATCCCTGTACACCACCCTATCACTTATATGCCCCTCCCCCAACCCCCATATATGAATAAATAAATGAAAGTCATACTGTCCCCCGGATCAAGGTTCCTTCTTTACGATCCCGGATATGGCCCAATTCCTGAAGCGCCTTGTGAATACGTTTCTGCCAACTCCTTTTGTTGTCCCAGACTGGGATTTATATCTATTTCCGACATTCTTGATGGTGGCTCCTTTTGAGCCCATTCATTCCTGTTCGTTGCAGCTGCTATCATTGAAGACAGCCTATTTGGTTCCGATTACATCAGCCTGGAGAGTTAGCGAGCTTCAGGCCTTGTGTTGCAGGCCCTAGTTCCAACGGTTCTTTTGGGAAAAGGATTCCCTTAAAGTAGTAGGGCCTGGCTTTCTTCCTAAAGGGGTATCTGAATTATTCCACCTTTCTCAGTCCATAGACCTTCAGGTGTCCTACCCACCATGACACCCCTCTAAGGAGAAGGAGCGGTTCCATCGCTTAGACCCAAAAGAGCTTTGAGCTTTTACATCGCTAGGACATACGAGTTCCGGAAATCTGATCAGCTGTTCGTGGCTCATTCTTTGTCCTGCAAGGGTCTTGCTGTAACGAAGCAGACTTATTGTGATGGATTCTTTTTTGCATCGCGCAATGCTGCCAGTCTACAGGCATCAGGGCACACTCGACAAGAGCCATTTCTGCTTCTTCCTCCTTGCAGAGGGGAGTTTCCATTAGGGACAATTGTTGTGCGGCCACATGGTCACCCTTGCAAACATTTTCCAGAGAATAGGTAGGGCAGTCCTGCAAAATCTCCTACTATAACACTTTCTGCCCGCCTCCCCGATCCTAACTGCTTGGGGAGCCAATCAGATGAGGAATCTCCAGGAGAAAAGCAATCCATTGATGGAGAAATGACTTACCGTAATGTTCCTTCTATGCATTCTTCTCAAGCAGATTCCTCATCCCCACTCAGAAATGTCTTATATCATGGTGCATCTATCTAAGCGAAGGGACGCCCAGTGATGGCTCTGAGGTGACGGCTCCTATCTTGCTAGTCGTTTGCCTTTAAAAAAAAAAGACATTTTCATTTCTCTCTAATTCTGGATAGCTTTATTCCAAGCTGTTTTTTTCACCACGTGAGATGTTTGTGCATTTGTCAAGTTTTTACAGGCTGATTAGACAATAATTTTCCTCTGCAGCAGTGTGCACAGGGAAAAAGGGGTAACTGAGGTATATGGCATAGTGATGTGATCTATATACGACGCTGACGTCTCACCCGGCACCGACGATACATTACCGAGCAAGACGGATCGAGGTCAGCCCAGTCCACTACACCCCCCTGTCTAAAGGTTTACGAGCAGCAGAGCTTGATGAGGATATCTATCAGATGAGGAATCTGCAGGAAAAGAATTCATAGAAAGAACATTACAATAAGTAATTTCTCTGTATCAACTTAAGCACAAAGTATCACTTATCCCATTCTCATTAACTACACTGGATACATATAAAATTGAAACATTGCGCCAACTTCACCGCTATGCCAGTCACAAATATGGCACGCGCAATGCTAAACGCTCTTTCTCATTGGGACCTTTCCTGACCACCCAAACATTCCCCTATTTAGTGAATACCTTAGCTAATAAACAAAATTCTTGTTCTATAAAACCATCTTCTCTGGGACAAGCCCTACAATCATCTCTCACGTTTGTCCCAATATGGGCATATTCTTCCACTGAACATTAGATCATTAGATCATTCGGAATCTTCAAGACCTAAGAATGATTCCTGTGTTCCCTTGTTACTTTCCTGCTTTCTAGCACTTCACCTGTGTATAAGAGTTATATAAATAAACAATAAATAAACACCACTAGTCCCCCCCAACATTTGCACAGTCTACCCATTGCTCCACACACTCATCCCAACTTGTTGGAGGACACAAGACAGCTTCAGTCCGAGTACCTTTGTGATAAGAAATGGTAGTGGTCTAACTTTGGACAGGGTCTAGTCATCATGGCAGCGGCTTTCGGTACCTTGGCAGAACAGCATTGTAAGAGCATTTGGCAAGAACAAAAAACAAGGAAAAAGACAAATGGGCATGAAAATGTTGATGTCTAGACTCATCCAAGACCGCACCTAGGAAAAAAGAGATTCCAAACAAGGGTAATTTGTGATTCCTGTCTTGTTCTTCATGACCATCCTAAGCTTGTGTAAAACAGCAATAGTCCCATTCTCCGGATCATTAGGAGGCACAAACGTGCAGCAAGTGCTCCCGATCTTCTGGCAGACCCCTCCCTCCATAGCTGTTTGAAGGTTGAGAAAATATCCATTCTGCAAGTCAATGAACCTCAGGCCCCGTTCTTCTTTGATGGCACTGAAAGCTGATTCGGAGGAATTCACAAATAACAGGAGTTCATACCAGGTCACCTGGAGCCACTTTGCATTTGCAGCAGCTTGGACACCAGTGCCAGGAGGATCGAAAATAATGTCTTTTTGCGACTAAACAATATTGTTCAGGGATGTCAATCGGAGCTTTTGATGATACCACCAAGAGGTAGTTTGACAACTTGGTCAATCGCGATAGACACTCTTTTCAATGACCAACCATAGTCATTGAGGGGTCCATGTGTGGTAATACAGGGAACGCAGGGGACAAAGGAGGCACAGATGTGGCATTGACCATCGGGCTGGCAAGTATCAAATGGTCCTCAGGAATTACAAGGACAGGCACATGTAATGTGGTGAAACTGCACGCACGTCGCCAGGCTGGAGGTCACTACTGTCCATAAGTCCACAAAACATTGAGAAGCACAGCTGTTCCTCCAGCCAGATCAGTGATGCGAAGCATGCAGTTGCCATTGGTGCCAGCAGACACTGTGCCATCGCCTGTTTCTGTATCTTAACAGGTTTTTCTGGCTCCTTGAGCAATGTTAGATATTTTGATTACAGTTGCCACACATTTCCACATTCTTGGTTTTCATGTGTAGCCCCTTCTTCTGAGAATCGCATCCTTCCAGTTGTGCAACTCTTTACCCCTTGCTCCCATCGGTTATTGATAATAGCCCCTTTTAAACTCAACTGGCCTCTTTGCGTACACTGAACTTTCTTCTGCTCTTTATGATCTGAAGCTGAACATTCTTCATCTACAGGTAAAATAGAGGCTTTGACTGATTGCCCTTGAACCTCCCCCCCCCATTGCCTCTGGGATGAACTGCGAATCCCTAGGGCATACTTAACTTTGGCCTATGCCAGTGGAGTGGTGCCGGTGTCCCTTGTCACTGATATGGAGCCAGCTCTTGCTGCCCTCCACCTTCACAGCAGTTGGAGTTGTGAAAATCCAACTGTGCAGCCCATGGAAACGCTGCTCATTCCAGCTTTGCACGAAGGAACAAATGAATATTGGGTCCCTGGGGAGGTATGGATGCTTGTGCAGATCATCAGATTCTTTGCTGATTCCTCCTGTAGGTGAGAAGACACAACCGGTGAAGATATAATTCATGCACTATTCGTTAAGGCCCTAAGGTACTCCCTAAACTCCTCAACCAGGACCTCTGACTTGTATGCATCTCTTGCTGTGTGTGCAGGTGAGAGCGATGTGTGTAACCTACGCCCTGTAACGATCTTGTGATTGCTGGGGTGGTGCTATTTCCCTGTCTGATTCCTCAAGTAAATCAAAACCAATGGCAAACAATACAAGCAGGTTTTACTTAAATCACTACACATTTTGGACAAACTGACCTTAAGAACTCCATTTAACCGCTCCCTGACTCTGTTGGCCTGTGGGTTGTACACTGAACACAACCTGTGCTTAATCCCCAAGAGTAAAGTCATCTCTGTATATAGGGCAAAAACGAAAATTTACCAATTAGATTGGGCGAATAATGAAACAAATTGTACACGATATAAAGATTTCAATATTCTTTTGTTTGGCACCAAGAGAGATGGAATCATGACGGAATATCTGGTGAAATGCCCCTCCCCCAATACGCGCAAAATACTTGAGGTTTAGATTAAACCTATGGAGCACGCAGGATGTTTTGTGTAAAAGGAAAATCCTGTTAGTTGAACAAATCTATTGTCGGTATTGTTTGAATGTAAATCAAAAGAAAACTCTACAGCATTTAGTAGTGGAGTGTACTGCATTAACAATGGTTCGAGAGAAGTGCTTTAAGAGGGAGATGACTATGCAAAGCCATTTTCATAGTGATCAAATTTGGCGATTTCTATGTTCAAATCCGCATACCGCTGTACAAATAGCCATAGTGCAATATTTAGAAATGATCCTGCCCGCTTGTAAAGAATGATAACATTAATGTTCAAGTGCTGACTGTATAAATACTTTTAGTAGAAATGTGTGAAAAATAATGAGTCAAAAGCTTATGTACATTGAGAATCAGTTGAATGTCAACATGCATTTTACTTTTATTGTCTTATTATTTGCTTTTTAGGTTTTATGTATGCATATTGTGACATTGTACAATTTGTGTATTCTTTTCTGTGAATGATAACTGATAAAAAATATTTGAAGTTATTACTTCAACTAAACAAATTTTAAAAAAAATATAAAATAAAAGAAAAAATAATAGCGCATTAAAGAAATGGGTTCCATTGTCGGATGTCGGGACCTCTCAAATTCCTCACTGTGTAAATACCTGCATCTTAAAAAATGTTGCTGCAGCTTCAGGCTCTACGCAGGGACCAACCTCAAGCCATCTGGAAAATAGGCAAATGATTACTATAAGTTACCAGTAATTATTAAATCTTGCAATCGTATTGACAAAATCAATATGGAGTTCGCAAAATGGCCCAGTGGGCCTCAGGGAAACTTCCCTTACTGACCTCATGGTGTTTCCAGGATTGAATAGCCTACATACTATGCAGTTTACTACAAATCTACTTGCCTGTTGCTGGAGGTTTGGTATGAACCAGTCCTGGTGGAGCTCTGCAATTTGTCGCAGAGAAGTGTGCGCCGGGTAATGTAGTTGCTTAACCACAAGAAACAGTTCTACAAGCATTAATACCTTCTCCATAAACTCCTGTCTCCACAGCAAATCCGTGGCCGAGAGGGCACATCCTTTCTTTGCCAAAAGATCCTGTTCCTCTTTAGGGGCTTTTCTCTGCATTTTTAGAATTTGAAGAAAAGGGACTACAGTGTACAGAGCTGGTAACTATACCTACTTGTAACGCTCACCTGATTCCCACGGAGGCGCTGGTCCCGGCTGAACTGTTATAGTCTCTTCAATTGAGAAGCGTAGAGCTTGGATGACTCTCTGGACTGGGCTTCCTCTTATTGACCGTCTGGCTTGCAGGGTAAGGTTTCTGCAGGCGGAAGACAAAAGGGTTAATGACCGTTTGGCTGGACTTCCTCCTCACTAATCGCCAACTCTCCGAAAGTCCAATGTCCTGGTGAGCTCTCACCTTAGGCATATAAATGCTGGGCTCTCCATCCTGCGACTTATGCAGGGGTGCGTGGGTTCCAGTTACGTCACTGGAGGTCCTCAAAGTCTTTTGTGGCCTTAGAAGTGGCACAGGTGCTGAGATGCCAAAAGGTGATGCCGCCGTTACTGCACGAGCGGATGCCAGTAGGTATAAAGAGTTTATAGTCTTGAAGAGATGGGCACTGTTAGGAAGAATTCTCTGTTTAGGCTGAATTTCCTAACCTAGTGAGTCCCCCAGCAGCTTTGCTGGATTTTGTGGGGTTTATTTTTTCTCCTGCCAAGAGTGAGACTCTTTTACCCTCACTCTTGGACATGACTTGAGAGTGTTCTCTGTGACTTGCTATGTGCTTATGGGCTAGGGGGTAATTTTCCCCATAGGCCATCATTGGTTTTTGAATGTGTGTTACACAGCACCCTCCGTGCAGTAGCACATAGACTCCACACCCTGGGACTGACTACTGTCTCCCTGGGTCAGTAAAGTTACCATTGACTTTACTAGTCTTAATTTAGGAACTTAACCAGTACAAACCATCTTACTGTGGAAGTACTGGTAGGGGCAATTAGATTGCCCCTGGGTCTGTTGTCGAGGGGGTACTGTCCCGTCCCCCCTCGCCGAGTTCTGGCTGGTGGCAGTGGATACCACGGAAATATTCCACCGGAATATTTCCCAATGGGATTTCCCATTGGTTTTAGATGCACCACTTTTTGGTGCAATGTTAAAGATACCGCCGGGTTATTTAGTTAATATAAATTCACCGGTTGGGATTTTTTGCCGGAACTCGCCGCCAAAATGGCGTCTAGGTTCACTTCAGTAACCCTGAACCCGAGTCGAGCCTTTGTTCCACTTTTGGCGGGCTTCTGCACAGAAGCCCTCCAAAGTGGTGCCATTCTGTCTGGGTACCACAGGGGGTGTGGGAGGGGGTTTAGGCACCCTGGACCGAGTTGCCTTGCCAACTCAGGTCGCACTCTAGTGTGATTGGCCCAAGTGGTGAGCCACCCCGCTCACCACTTAGTATGTATGAGTGACAGCTAGGCTGTATGAATGGGGGTTTGCTGCATAAAAGCAGGGTTTTTGGGACTGGTTCTTCAGAAGTCGCCACAGGACCTAAGAAGCCGAAGAGGGAGAAGCCGAGCCGACCTGCCAAGACGACACCACCGGTGAAGCCCTGCAGAATCGTCTCACCACTTTTCCCGACGACAGAGGAGATCTCCCGCCGGAGAGTCTCCTTCCCTTAACTCGTGGGGACAACCAGTTGCTGCCTTCTTTTCGCCGTCCCGAAGCATCTCGTGGCCGCCTTGCCTGTGCCAAGCACCCCGGCAACCGGGATACCACTTTTTACCTCAACCGCGAAAGAGGGGTAAAAATCCTTTGTGACCGGAGAACTCCACGGCTGGCCTCATCCCTGGTAGTGCAACGACCTGCAGCCTTCCTCCCCGTCGAGATCACCTCTTCCTCGGGACGACGCCGCAACTTGCACCCACTACCAGGAACGACTACCACCGCTGGAGGAATCTTTCCACTTTTAAAGTTACTGTGTTCCGCCCGGCCTCCCTTGCCACCGATTGTACGGGGTAGATTTAGCCCTCGGCTCTCGACCCTGGGTAGGTCTGGGACACCCTAACTAAACTTTTCAGAACCATAGTAAAACCGTTTTCTACTCACCTGCAAAGACTTGTGACATTGTGTGATCGTGGGCACATTTTCGCCTGGCTCCCTCTAATGAGGGCCCCAAACTAATTCTCCCTGTTCCACTATTGACTGTCTTTGCTAACCTTATGTGAAAAGTGTTTTACCTTACTGCTCTCTTTATCTTTGCCTTTTCCCTCCCTTTTGGTAATACTTGTTGGAGTACCATCTAACGTTAAGCGCTCACCTCTGGTTGGAAATAAGTGGTGTTAACTTAGAATTGCCCAACAAACGATTAGGGATGTACATATGAGTATAGTAACTGTGTTTGACTTTCTTATCTTTTCTAATGTGCTAGTGTAATTTATGAGTGTACCTTTAATAAATAAGTTTATACTTTTACACCTAGCTCTGGTCGGTGTTTGCTTGTGCTATTGTACCTCTGTACCATTTGTGTATCCTCTGTATACTGCCTAACTCTTCTTGAGGTAAGTCTGACTGCTCAGCCACAGCTACCACAGTGAATCTGTGTGGTACAGACTACTACCAAGTGGGTTTACTGCCAACACCTGTAGACTTAAATCTTTTGCAGTGGTCCCAGAGGGAACTGCACAGGTTTCTGCCTAACAGGCACCTTTAATGAAGTCTTTGCATTGTCTTTTTCAGGTGCCTGGATGCTGAGGGCGTGGTCACTGAGAGCGCGACACGTGCGGTTGTACGTAGGTATGGGAATTTCAATGACACCTCAATAATGTCCCTTGTTTTCTGTTTTCAGGTCTTGAGATGTTGCGGGCGTTGTTCGTCCGTTGCTGTTGCACGTGCGAAGTACGTGAGTATAATGATCTGTGACCCTATTATAGCACCTCTAACAATGTTCTTTTCTTATTTGCAGGTGTCGGGACCTTGCGGGCGTTTTCCCAGTCGCGGATGCACGTGGGGAAACACGTAAGTGTTAGGCTTTCTTGCAGTCTTTAATGGCACTTAAATGTCTTTTCTTGTTTTCAGGTGCCGGGCTGCTGCGGTTGAAGAGATCGTAATACGCGCACAAAAGCAGGTAAGAAAAGTAAATGCGGCCGCCTTCACCCGATTCCTACTTAACAATGTTCTTTGTCTTTACAGGTGCCGTTAGGCTGCTGAAGAGAAGGCCGCGAAGAATCCGTGAAAGCACAGATGGATCAGGTAAGCGAGCACGGCTGCGAACGTGTTGCAACTTGCTAACCTTATGTTTCTTTTGCTTGCAGGTTCTGCCGGTGTCTGGATTCCTGGATGGTAAGTATAGTTCTCGTGTCTTTCTTCCACAGGTTGCTGAGCTGAAGCTGGAGATGTCACTTGAATGCTGGAGCTGACTCGTTGAGCGTCCTGCTGCAGATGCAGAATAACGTGAAGCACGTTTTCCCAATCGGGTGTGGTTTAAATAGTGTTGGAGTGATTGGGTGTCTTCTTCCTCAGCCTTGCCCTGGTAAAAGAGTTCCTGTGTTCCAGAGCTAAGGAGTGGCACCAGCCCCCCACCCAGGTAAGAAAGTAGTCCCAGTTCAGGGAATAGTTCCTCCCAGCAGAAGGCTGGGGACTTCATCCTGCCAGCATTTGCAAAGGTGAGTATGCAGCATGGTCTGCTACAGGTAGGTCCACCCAAGCACCTTTGCAAGAATTATGAGCCCGGCGCCAGAGGCGCCAGGACATGGTCCAAAGGGCCCCAATAGGGGTTTGCTGGAGCCGGGGACGAGGGTCGTGAGCCTGCTTCCGGGGATGCTGGGCTTGACTTGGCTTCTCGGGAGCAGCGCTCATGACACTACTGGGACACTGTTTCCATTTTCTGGGGATCCGGGAATGGTAAATATGATATTCTTTCACCACTCCCTATATTCAGCGTCATTTCCAAATGCTATTGAGTTAATACGATTAGTATGCACAGCGCACTTAACAACCCCTACCTCTATGGCCAATGTTAGCGCTTCGATTAATCTGGATACAAGAGCTGCATGCTGGACAGGGGTCCTGTCATATCTCCTAAACCTTCTTCTCTGCCACCTTGATAAGCCTGAATGCACAGTGTAGTTTACATACGCAGAGTTGGAATAAATGGTGTCCGCCTAACCCTTAGTTATTTCTAGCACCATCAAGTGCCACTAGTTCCGCTTGTATGGAATAATGAGAATCTAACCGTTTCTTCAGTCTGACGTGGTATTCCCCATCCACAAGGCCCACTATGGCTGCACCCGTACGCCTCTCACTGGTGTCTGATTGGTTGTCGAGAACCCATCAACAAAAAGTACCTCACCTCCCTCCGAAGGATCCTCCTTGACAGTCGACCTCTCTTCCTCTTCTTCCTCATTCAGGTTTTACTGGCTCGGCTAAAAATGTCACAGGATTGACTAGATGACACCTACGGGATGTATGGATGCGTTCGATAGAATAACCTCATAGCCCGACACTCTTTTGGGTCAACAAAGTCGACCTGGATTTTTCCAAGATCGCAAAGACTGCATGCACCACGTACAATGTTACCGAGCAACCCATAATAATGGTTGTAGTCTTTTGAATTTCAAAAGCCGCTGCTGCTAAATCTTGCTCACAAGGGAACTGTCCCTACATCACTGGGTCTAGGAGTTCCTATACTTTGCTAAAGGTTTATGGCCTAGCAGTGTTTTTGGGCCTGGGCCGCTGTGATTAATTGCCTGTTTGAGTGGGAAAACGGATAAAATGCTTTCTTGTAGTTCAGGGTCGCAAAGACTAGAGCATTGCTGATAGCAGCCTTGAGTTCCCGAAAGCAAGTCAACATTTCTTCAGTTCATTCCATCGGACCCTTCACCTCAAAGATCCAAGATCTATAATAGTTTGAGTCGCCTAAACTGATGCATTTGTCTCACAGTGATCGGTTAAGGTCTTTTTGAACTGATGTGGCTCTTTGGAATTACCTTCCTTCCTGTGGGCGATATCACTTACCCCAAATATACTACCTCTGTCTGGTCAGTACTGCAATTTTACTTTGTCCACCCTGTACCCCTTGTCAGCAAGCAGGGTGAGGCGCGTTATTGAATCTCCTCAACACTGCTCTTCTGATGTGCTACGGACTAGCAAATCGTCCATATACTGCATTACTGTACTGGACACGTATATTCCCCAAGTCTATTGGAACCACCCTGTTTAAAACACTGGAGATTCACAGTTCCCCTGGGGCAACCTTGTGTGCTTGAATATCTTACCACAATATGTAAACACTATGAAGTACTGAGAATGTGGATGTAAGGGGACCAAGGAAAATGCATTCTTTATATCAATCACTGTGAAGTGGGTCGAACCATTCGGGATATTACAGAGAATGGTCGCAGGATTTGGTACCACCGGGAACTCCCCCTCAGCAATATTAAGAGGGTGCAAATCCTGGATGTTAGGGAGAATTCTCAGAAATGTGTGAATTCCCTCCACCTTCGAGACCCCCAGCAACTTTGCTGGATTTCGAGGACTTAACCTGGAGAGTGTGAGACCATTTTTCCCACTCATGTATTTTAATGTGATTTCTGAGCTTTGTGTTTCTTTTGGTTATGGAGGCTGACAAACTCCATAGGCATACTCTTTTACATTGTGTTACACAGCACCTTCAGTGCAGTGGCATAGGGAAGTCTTTCAATTCCCCAAAGGTTTAAATACCTTTTCTGGGATAAACTACTGTTTCCCAGAGCAGTGAAGTGAAATTGACTTTACTTACAATTGTAACTTACTAGACCCAGCCCACACTACCTTACAATAGGGTCTTGGAGGGGTTGCCTAGTATCCCCTTTGTCTAGCTTCTCATGTAACATGTTGGTCACCCTTTCCTCACCAAATGGCTGGTGGCAGTGGTTTTAACTACTGTGGTGTGCATTTACTGCAGGCTGCGTTCGCAGCTGCAGTAAGGCGCCCAAGGGTGCAATTTTTTCGCCATTTCTTTGTGTAAAATCCTTCTTGAGATTTACTCTGCGTGCCAAACCAGGTTTGGTCCCATTGTTCGCTTTGCCTTTGGCAGGATTTATGAGTGAAGCCTGCCTCTGACTCCAGGGTGTCTGGGGTATGCAGGAAGTGAGGGAGGTGCCCAAAACTCCCCGTGCTTAGCCTCCCAAAAGACCCAAATGCAGTCTGTTGTGATTGGCCAGCTTACTGTCCGGCAAGGACAGCTCCTGCTGGGTGACTGACAGCTAGGCTGGAATGAATGGGAGAGAACTGAATAACAGGAGAGGCTTTTGGCTTGGAAGGCAGAGTCGACCACTGGACGAACAAACCAAAGAAGAGCTTGAAGAGGACGCCTGCTCCAACTCCTGGACCGTTGATTTGTCGGGTGAAGCCCTGCTGCTGTGCTGAAACTCCCAATTTGTATCGACAGAGAAGCCCCTGCAAGAACGACTTATACCCTTGAGTTGATGGGACCAATCAACTCCAAAGTAAGCCACCTGGACATCCTTCTTGGAGCTGGTTGAATTTCCACAGAGTTGCTGCTGGAAACCGTATAGCCAGGGGAGAGGAACACCAGACTGTGTGCGTTGCTTTTAAGCTGGCCTAGAGCTCCAGGAAGATCCGCCGGACTCTCAGGAAGCGGACTGAATGAACCTTAACCCCCTCAACAGACTGCAGGACCCCTGAAGCAAGGAAAGCCCATCTCTGCAGCCAGGAACCGCAGTGTTGCTATTTACGGTAGACTTGAGGAGCTGAAACACTGAACAGCCACTGATTTGAACAGTGCACGAGTCCCCAGAAGTCCTCCCTCTTGTCCCCACGACTGAGGCCCAGGAACAGTGAGATCTGCAGAGCTGCACAGGAACAGAAGTAATCTGCTGCACTTTTTCTGGTGTCCAGTCATAATATCGAATAAAACATTTCGAATGTCAAAAAAGTCAAAAATAAAAATGTCGAAAATAAAAATGTCGAATTATTTTTTTATTTTTATTTTTATTTTTTTTTTTTTTTTTTTGGGGCTCTAGTTTATATAAAAAAATAGGTAAAAAAAGGGGGTTGGGGGAACCCCCATTTCGAAAAAAATACGTCATAGAAAATAAATTTGACATTATTTCTTTAGACATTTTTTTTCGACTTTTTGACTAGAAATTTTTGATTTCAAAATTGTCCATAAACCCTTTTTCTTCAATTCAAAGGTACTGTACAAAGCCTGAGAGAACTTACCTCTTGCTGTAGAGTTGCTTGCATCTTCTGGCCCTACATTTGATTCTTCTTTTCTTCAAAGGCTTCTAAAACATTGTACAAAGACTTTTCTACTTACCTACCAGAAGTGCTTCATCGTATATAAGACTTTTGCCCAATGAGTTTGGCTAAGCCTATTATACTAAATGACTCTGCTGTGGAGAACCAAAAGTATTTGCCTGCTTAAGAATATTTGTGGTCTCTTGTTCTACTAACCTCTTCCTTTTACCAACATATAACAGTATTCTAAATGCAAACAGTAAGATATTAATGTCCCCAGCACCCTAGCTATTGAAGTCACCCGAGGGTGTAGGTTGTGTTTTTTGGCCATCTCAAAAGGGTCTTTACTGATTTAGAAACTAAGAGTGTATAGTATTGAAGTGTATTTGTGTGTTGATATTATATTGCCCCTTCTGAAGAAAGCTTATTCTAACTGACTGATGAATAAATTAATAAATGTTTATTCAAGAAACCTTGAGAGTAAGAGTTTATTTGAATACTTGTCACTGTGAATCTCTGTGTAACTCTCCTACAGCTCACATTGAGCCCTCTTGAGATGAGCCTGGCTGCTCAACACGCTTCCAAAACTGTGTAGGTACACGCTTATACCAAAGGTTGGGTTTCCTATACCTGTAGTCAGAGTTGTTTGTAGTGTTCCCAGAGGGTACTACATGCAAACTTTGCCTAACACTGGACCATCCTCCTACTGTACCCCTTCGTTTTCTTCACAGGTTAGTTGGCTGTGTTGCATGGGGACACAGAAGGTTGTATTAGGCCTTGCTTCAACAATGCCATATTAGTCTCTTAAATCCCTTTGTCTTTCTAGATATGGGTTACTGCTTAACCCGTGGTAATATCGGATTCGGTTTCAATTCTATTGCACTGCTCCTAGACTCTTTAACAGCCCCACATCATGAGTAATGCTGGTCCATGAATGGTCTGGCACGTTTTCCAAATTGTGCTGATGCATTTCTAACGATGAGCGTGGTCTGTGGTACTTCTCTTTGCTCTATCGCTATCTCGCAAGGAACCACAGTCTCAAAAACCATATCTCCTGTGTTTTTGAACAATTGCTTGTTGGACACGTCCCATAGCGATAAGGTTGGATAGAGTCACAAAACTGTGAGCCACTCCCTGCCTTCCTTATCAGTACATGAGAGAACCACCCTGTTCTTCTTGATAACTACTGCTTCTTGGAAAATTATAACAATGGTGCCTGATATTACCTCCTACAGCACAGTAGGCTGACACAAAATTGCAATCTGTATCCATGTTTGTTCTCAAACTCCTGGGGCCCAAATCAACAAAACCATGACCCCAAAAAGAAACAAGTTGAATCTGCAGGGACCCTGCCCCTTGTCATGCTGTCACTACAGTATGCATGCACACGCACTGCTTCTCTTACTGGATGCAAACATGGAATAGAGCATAGTATATCTTCCTCCGTGAAAGCAATCGACATGTGGAGTCGACTTAGGAGATCTCTGCCCAAGAAATTCGCCCGGATATCCGTGCAATACAACAAATGAGCAGACCAATATTGTGTACCTCACTTAGTAGGTAGATCTTCAGTGTAAGGAACCGACAGGATAGCCCCATTGAACCCTTGTGTGCCCATCGTTTTACCTGAGGATTTTTTTCCCATGTCTGTACAGGTGCCTCTGCTGGCATGGTCTGTTGAATCGCATAGGTCTGCGCAGCCCCAGTCACTGGGTTCTGTTCAACCTGTGCCTGCAGCGATTGCACAGAGCCTGGGGCATATGTCATTGTCTGGCATTGCATTTGCTGAGCTCCTACTCCTACTCGAAATACTATGGCCCGTTTTGGCAATCTCGTGCCACCATGGAGCTGGTAATCGACACTCATTCCAAACCGCTAGCTTCTTCTGAACAAGCTTGGCCTCTGCCATGTGTGCCTGCCCTGTGCTCTGTTTCCCTCTCTTGTCTCCTTTTACAAAAATGAACAACAAGGATTTGAAATAGCACTAAATCCAGCTATAAAGCACTCAAAGGGTAGACCGATGGCAGGTCTCCTCACGGCGGTAAAAAAAGACTCTGGTTTCGTGGATTGAGAAATCCACGAATATCTCGCCATTCGTCCAGGTGTCCGTTGTGAGTTCATTGCAAAAAGAAAAGACCACTGTGCCATCAATATATATAATCAATCTGTACTGGAACCACTTGGCTGCTAGCTCCCTGGCTTTTATTGACCAAGTAACAGCTATAATTGACGTCTTACTTGAAAAAGAAAACTCAGTAGATGCAATTATCTGTGTTGACTTAAATATTGACTGTACCACAAATAAAGCAACATTGAGTTGTAAGGAGAAGGTTAACCGACAACAAGATCAGGTAGCGTGTCAATGGTGTCTAGAAATGGATCTCTGAAGGTTAGCGATGCTAAAAGGAAACACAGCAGGAGATATCCATGCCCAGCCAACCTGGAGAAGATTAGAGCAAAGCTTGGTTCTCGACTACATATTCGTGTCTGAAACTATTCATACGAGGACAATGTGCCTAGAGGTCACCAGAATGACACATAGTGACAGTGAGATGGTCAAACTAAGATTCAATTGCCCTACTCCACAAGAAAAAGCGAAATGGTTACATGCGGTGTACACCGGAGCCAGTAGGATCCGCCTGAACCTTCAAGAAGACGAGGTAATCTACATTACATCTGACTTTCAGCAAAAATCAGATTCACTCGAATATCAACTTCTATTGATGCAATTTAAGGAACTGAAGCACAGTCTGAAAACATGCTGAGTTTGCTGCAAAACACATTTGATCTCAAGGTACTGCAGCGGAAAAGAACAATGCAGCGCGAACTAAGAAACAGGATCTGACAATGCAAACATTTGCGATTGCAAAAGGGTGATCAAACAGAACTATAAGAACTGGACCAAAGCGCATATGGCCGCCATATTACAAAACGACTCAGAGCTCATGTTGTCAAAAATGGAAAATAAAAACTCTGCTGACTACGGGAGACTGATAAACAACAAATTGGCACCTCAACCCGCCTTACAGGCTAATTTGGTTCCAGAAGCAGTGTGGGTGGTGTTCTACACAAATCTATTTTCCAAAGACGAAGTGACTGAGGAATGGAAATCTCCTGTCTTGAATCACTGGGACTTAGTGTTTGAGAGAGAGGACATCATACACGCAATTAATAACGAGCACCTGGTCCAGATGGACTAACAAATCATACCATCAAACATAACCTGAACCTGTGGGCAGACCTTTGTGGAACTCTATTCAAAAGAATCATTGAGAGGCGTGCCACCCCAAAATCGCGGAAGAGTGCTGGCATTGTTTCGATTTTAAAAAGGGAGACTGAACTAATCCGAAAAACTACAGACCTATAGCACTTTTTGATGTGTTGGGAAAAATCTATGCCACTCTTCTTCAACAGAAAGTCCTAAAATAGTCTACGGAAACCAATCACGTAGATCCGAGACAAACAGGTTTTGTAAAGGGAGTTGGGTGTGGACTAAACCTGCTACTGTTGAACCTGTTAAAGATGGAAGCGATAAGAACTAACACTAAGGTCTATCTAGCTCTAATAGATCTTTCCCATGCCTTTAATAGTATCAATAGAGACCTGATGTGGAAAAAAACTGAGCATTCTGAACTGTCCCCCCTAGCTTGTTGGAGCCAATCAGGGAGTTACACTCCGACACTTCAATTAAGATTAGATTAGATTCCAAAGGCACGTTATCTGCTCCATTTTGTACATTCAAAGGCGTCAAACAATGCTGCCCTTTGGCAGCCATTATTTTCAATTTATTTCCATCTGATGTTAACAACGTATTTAACGGAGCTGTTACGTTTCCACCAAAAATCCATGGCTCTCACATTGATTGCCTTGCTTATGTGGATGACCTTATTCTACTAGACCTGACCCCTATAGGGCTTCAGCGCAAACTTGGTATCCTCGAAACCTACATAACAACTAACGGTCTTTGTATCAACAAACAAAAATTTTAAATATTGGTGTTGGAAAAACTGTCAGGTAACAGTGGGAGAAGCAAAAAATTCAACTGGTGCCTTGACAAGGAAACTTTGAAGACTGTAAAAAACACTACCTATTTAGGCATGAGGATTAGTGCTAGTAGAAACGATGCCCCATGGGTCGAGGTTACGAAGAGCAAGTGTCGACATATGGCTTGCCAAGCTTCGATCATTAACAGAAAATATGGGAAATGTTCACTGAAGCCAACTATCATCTTTTTCCAACAAAAGGTTGTGCCGGCACTGATCTATGGTGGAGAAAATGCCTCTGGTTGCGCAAATGATCTGTGTAACACACTTGAATACATCTTTTGGACCAGAGTGCTTCGTTTGCCTAAGGGAATTTCAACGGTATGTATACGTTACGAATTGGGCCTCATCTCAATCCAAGCAAGAGTATGTTGGAACCTGTTGACCTTGTTCAGAAAAACGATGCTAAAGGTACCAGTGTCTCAAGTAAAAATACTGCACAAGCCAGATACGGATAAAGCGAATACTATTCTTTCTAAGTGGAACGCGCAATGTCTCGAAGCTCTGAAAGATCATGACATTACTATACAAACATTGATTGAAAATCCAGGCCTGGGTAAGAAAAAGCTATGGAGATCTGATTGGATCAACACATTTGACTTAAGATCTATATCGAAACTGATGAATGAGGTCTCTGGTGAAGCTAGAGCATATGGCCAGCTCCAAGTTTATTTAACTCGCTTTCCAGATCAGCAAGCGAGATCCTTATATATGCAATACAGGCTTAATGCGTTGGCAACAAAAGAACGACTAAGCACCTGGTCCCAGTTTGCTGATCTAGACCTAACATGTCGCTTTTGCAAAGTTAATAGGGAGACACTGAAACATCTAACGTTGTCTTGTCCAACGCTTCGGCACCAAAGAACAAACATTTTTAGTCCTGTGATTAATAAACATCAAACATTGAGTGCTGAAGATTGGTGGAAAGCAATGTTTGACGGGTCGAATAGACCAGCGTTGTTTGCATTAACTACTTTTTTGCGAGTCTTAAAAGAACGTCTAGATGCTGAGCAAGTTATCTAGACCTCAGTTATTAACTGAAAGGGGATTTCCTTTTCGACAAACTGGAAATGTCACATAATTTAAGTTGATTGCCGAATTATGATTAGATGATGGAAAAGTGTGAGATGTAAAAATGTGTTTTTCTGTATCGTTTTTAAAGGTTTGAACAAACCAAATAAAATATTTTTTTTAAAAAATGAACAACATGTGCCTGAACTTCAAGCCAACTCTTGGCCTCTGTCCCTACTACTTTGTCTAGATCATGCTGGACCTCCTTATGATGTCCCTTCTTTAGCATGTGGTAAAATATTGCCACATTCCTATCCCACGCTTCTCTCCTCTCTGCCCTCTGCATCTCCTGAATTAACTGGATGTGTGGAGCAGGATCATCAACAATCGAAATTCAATCGGGTGTATCAGGATACATAACCTGTAGGACCCCCCCATACCTGTGCCCTGTAATTATTAAATGCTGCTCCATCGTTGTTATTTATATCCAACTGAACTCCTGTATACCCGGCGCATCTCCAAATCTCATCTCATCTGATCGTTCTCCCATTAGGGCAGTGAATAAGCTTTTCATGTCCCCCTATGTGCCAACATGCCTCCGGCAGTGTGTTTCTTTAACGCGTATATCCATTTCCCCGCCCTGCAGTGAGTGAAGGGAGTGTCTTTATCAAATAATTCCGGTCCATGTGTGACCACGGGACATAAGCCCTTTCCTGATCCTTCTGGAGAAATGGAAATTGAATTGCACCCGCTTTTACGGGGGCTTCCCCATCTCTCTTCTACTACTTTCTACGGCCTTGCGAGTACCATAGCGCGTCCTAAGACCCCATGGTGTACTCTGTCGCTGCTCCTGGATCGTGAGGTGGGGCTGCGATACCATGCTCTCCTTGGCCAACATCTGACTCCCAGTCACCTCCTACTCCTGTTATCACTTCCCCTGATACTTTTACCGGCACAGAAGTATAAACAGCACTACCGTAGGGTGCTGGTTCCCGTTCTCTCTGCTCAAATCCTGTGCCCATAGCAATACGTCCATCCTTCAGGTCTACAACGACCTCTTTAATAATTGATTCATCCAACCTAACAAGAACTTGTCCATCCCTCCATTTTCCTTCCTCTACGTCCTTTGCCTGTCTATTCACTTCTTCCAACTCTTCACTTCTCTTCTGTCATAACAGCACTTCCTCTTCTTCTGCTAGCCTCAGCACCTCTTCCAATCTTTTCAGTTCATGTGCCTCTACTGCCATTCGCAGCCTATCCTCTATTCTAGCGGTAAAAGGCATAATCTCCCCTTTCTCACTCATTTTCAATCATTCATCTACTCCCCTTGCTACCAGCCTCGCTCTCTCTCGTTCCTCCACCCTTAATCTCTCTGCCAACCTAGCAGTCTGGGGAGTTGTTCCCTTTCCGCTCGTTCGCAACCTTTCTACAGGCCTAACCATTGAAGGGGTTATCCTTCACCTTTCATTAAAATAAAAGGTGAGTTTCCACCTTTCTTTCCCTCTATCTGCGGCACTATTGTGCCGTTCAGATTGGAGGGGGAGTCAAAGGGGAGAAGCACCCCTTTCCAACAACACCTTTTTTGAAGCATTGCTGAGAACTTATCGGGAGCAGAGCGCTCTGTCCGTGCCCTACAATGCCATTAAACCACCAGGGATCTGTTTGTGACGTGGTGGGAGAGCCCCCCCCCCCGGTCCCACAAAGCATGGGGCCACACGTATTGGCATCCCTGGGGGCAGATGGGTGATCATCTGCCCCCAGGGAAGGGGGGAAAATAAATAAAAGGAGATTTGGGAGGGGGGGCACTAGCCACCAGGATTTTTTTTTGCACAATGAAAAGGGGGTGGCCCTTTGCCCCCACCATAAGTGGATGGGGGTCACCTACATGAGATGCCCCTCATACATTTGGGGTTTGGGGAGAGGGCCACCAGAAATCTTGGTGCTGCCCTCCCCAAGCATGAGGCCACACATATTGCCCCACCCTCCCCCCATGGGAAGATGGGCACCCATCTGCCCCCAGGAGGAAAAAATAAAATAAAATAAGATCTGGGTGGGGGGGCCCCGGTGGGCCCACTAGACCACCAGTATTTTTCTGTATTGAAAGGGGGGGTCCCATCTGCCCCCAGGGAGGGCTACATGAGATGCCCCCCATCAATTTGAGGGCCACCAGAAATCTTTGTGCAGGCCCCCCCCCACCCAAGCATGGGGCCACACGTATTGCCCGTATGGGTGCCCATCTGCCCCTAGGGAAGGGGGCAAAAAGAAATGATCAAAACAAAATAATACATTTAGATTTGGGTGTGGGTCGGGTGCCACTAGACTCCCAGGATTTTCGCTACAATGAAAGGGGGGTGGCCCTCTCTCCCCACCCTAAGTGGATGGGGGGGCACCTCATGCGAGTACTGTTATTGTATGGTTAGGGCCGATTGTCAGTGCGGTGGGTGGGACTGGGGCTGGATTGTTGGTGATGTGGGCCATCTGGGGAGATTTTTTGGTGGGCTGGGACACAATTGCAGGGTCAGGCCACAAATTGCCCCTCATGCCAGCATAACATTGGTGTTTCCCTGGGAGCGGCTGTCTCTCATGTGGGTTGACCGTCCGCAAGCCCGGACTGCACCTCTGGCTGTGCTGCGTTACAGATGTCACATCCGGGGAGGAATGGGGATCCTGCCGAGGCTCCCTGAGACTGCTGCTGCACTTCCACATGGGAGACAGCCGGTCAAGACCAGGGACATTACCCCCGACAAATCCGAGAGTTCCGGCTGGTCTATGTCACACCTTTTCACTTCATGGAGTATTGGCACACTGCCCGGAGTCCCTGGTGGGGAAAAGCTGTAACACAGGCCAGCAAGAACATCGGTTGGAGGTGATGTCCCTGGCCGTGGGCATCAGTTTCCCATGTGGGTGTACCATCCCCTAGCACAGCGGCAGCGCCAGGGAGTCCCTGGCAGCGTCCCCTTCCATTCCCAGGGTCACATTCTGTAATGCCGCCCAGCCAGCGCTCCAGGATGGGTGGGGGTTATGTCCCTGGCTTTGAGCGGCTGTCGCCCATGTGGTTTGACCGTCCCCAAGCCCAGCAGTGGTTCCAGTGATCCCCGACAGGGTTCCCAACCTTTCCCGGAGGGAGAAGCTGTAACGCAGGCCAGCCAGAGCTCCAGTAAAGTCGGGGGTAATGTCCCTGACCTTGGGCACCCGTCTCCCATGTGGGTCCTTGCCGGGGCTTGTGGGTAATACTTTCTGGGGCGATTTGCACAAGTCAGACCTCTTTGGATTCCCCCGGTGTCTTCTTTTTGGATATGCATGGGGTTCCCTGTTTTCCTTGGTGGCTGCGACACCCCAGGCCCAAATCTGTAGGTTGTCTACAAGAGCAAAATTTCTCAAAATCTGCTCTGCCGAAAGCCTTGGGGTTACCAGTGGTTTAGCCTTTTCCCTTTGCACCCAGGTAGGTGCACCCATACAAGTGAGGTACCGTTTTCGTCGGGACACCTGTGGGAACTCGGGAAGGTACAAGATTTGTTGTTTGCCTGGTTTTCATAATGTTTCGACACATTTGCTGCTGCACTTTGTCTCTCTACCCTTTCATTTCCCAAATGTGACCTACATTTAGTCACTGCTTTAGGCACTATACACTTTTGTAAACTGCACAAGTCACCTACCCTTCAAAAGGGTCTGCCTGTGCTCTTTCAAAAAATGTATGCTTGCCCTTCCTCACCACATTAGTTTTCCTTATTTACTCATGCTAAATATGTCTGTTTAGGCCGTAAGCATAAAAATACTGTGTACCATGGCTAATTTTTTGACTTGTGGTATTACTTGTTTTGTGAAACATTACGAAAAATGTGTGATTTCCAAACTGGAAGTCAGTGGAATGTAGCGGAGTATTGTTTTTCTCAAAATTCACAGAAGCCTTTGCTTTACCGGCAAACCATGTCCTCCACATTCCTTTTTTTTCCCGTCATTTTCCCGATTTTTCCCCAAACTATATTTTTCCCTACATGGTTGTTGCCTGACCTGCGCAAATCACCCCTTCCTAAACTTGAAATATTGTCTACTTTTCAGAAATGTATGCCTTTCTGTCTTCCCATTCAGCTTTCCTACCCTTCTCTTCCATTCCGTCCACGCATGTCCTATTGGGAAAAAAGGCCAAAATCGCATACCTCTCACAAAACGGCTGGTAACCATATCAAAATATGTTCTTTTGGTTTCCAGTCAACCTGTTCTTGAAAGCCTGGAAATGGGGAATTCAGCACAGCAATGGCAAGAATTATTGAATTCATGGGTTGGTCTGCGCCTTCACCTGTTTTTCTACAGGATGACCTTACAGACATTCTAGATAAAGGTCCACAGGAGGATCCTGTGGTCCCTTTCCATACAGCTTTAGAAAGGAAAATTTCATCCAATTGGGAAACTCCTGAGGTTATCCCTGCAGTCAATAAAAAATTGTCAGCCAAGTAAAGGGTAGCTGCGGCTGACCCTGAATATTTATCAAAACACCCGGCTCCAGAGAGCCTGGGGGTTCAAGCGGCAACTTCATCTAGCAGCAGATCCGCTTATCCTACTGTCCCACAGGACAGAGATCACAAAAGGTATGATTCTATGGCAAAAAAAGTTTTTTCCGCTTGTAGTATGGCGTTGAAGTCCATCAACGCCACTTGTACGCTCGCCAGGTTCAGTCACACACTGTGGGAGTGTGCTTCATCAGCGGCTGACTGCATACCGGAAGGAGATGAAAGGGAAGCCTTCCTTAACATCATTAAAGATGGCAAAGATGCCATGTGCGAATCGCTTCAAACTGGCATCGATTCCGCTGACAGTATCAGCAGGGCCATGGCGGCAAGTACTACAATCCGCAGGCATGCGTGGTTACGAAAGTCCGGCTTTGCTCCAGATGTACAGGCCAGACTTTGATTATGCCCTTTGACGGCTCTTCTTTATTTGGTAAAAAGGCTGATGACAGTCTGGAAAAGTTGCAAACATCTAAAGCAGCAGCAAAATCTTTAGGAGCTGCATTCCGCCAAACTCCTTTTCGCCCCTCAGGAAACTCTGGGAGAGGAAAGTCCTTTCGCTATTATTCTGCATTCGGGAAAGGCAGAGGACAGCCGGCTCAAAGAGGCCAAAGGAGATCCATCCGAGGTGGACAGGTCAAAAGTACTAGGGCCGCAGCAGCAGCAGGTGCCTCTTTACCCTCGGCATCTGCATCAGCCGCCCCCAAACCACTCTGAGGTCTTTCCACACATAACACCTGTAGGGGGCAGGTTAACTCACCAACTGACGGAATGGCAGGCTATTAAGTCAGATGTTTGGGCATTGGAGACAGTTGCCCAAGGTTACTGCATACCCTTTCTACGCATCCCTCAGTCTTCCACCGGGGCACAACTCTCTAAAAGTTCCAGTTCCGCTCTTCTTGCAGGAAAATGTAGACCTGCTAGAGAAAGGTGCCTTAGAACCGGTGCCTGTAGCGGAGAGGAACAAGGGCTGGTACTCCCCCCTACTTTCTCATACCGAAGGAGGACAGAGGACTGAGACCCATCTTGGACTTACAAGAATTGAACAAGTTCCTCAGGAAGGACAAGTTCAAGATGGTAACTCTCTCTCAGATCCTTCAGGCCTTCCAGATCCAGGACTGGCTGGTATCTCTGGACCTCCAGGATGCTTATTTCCATGTGCCAATCCATCTCAAACACAGGAAATACCTGAGGTTCGCAATTGGCGGCTCTCATTATCAATTTCGAGTTCTGCCATTTGGGCTGACCTCCGCCCGAGGGTCTTCACCAAGCTAATGTCGGTAGTGGCTGCAAGTCTGAGGGAAGGGATCCACGTCTACCCCTACCTGGACGATTGGCTGATCAGAGCTGTATCTTGCGAACAAGCTCTGATCCAGCTAGATTATGTCTGCCACTTCCTTCACAAACTGGGCTTCTCCCTCAATTTAAAGAAGTCACAGATGATACCAACACAGAGACTCCAGTTCATCGGAGCAGTCCTGGACTCTTCCCTGGGAAAAGCTTTGCCACCAGAGGTGAGGGCTCAAGATATTCTGCAGATGGTCAACAAGTTTCAAAATGCCCAACATCTCCCAGCCTTTGACTTTTTGAGATTGCTAGGCCTCATGGCATCCTGCATCTTCCTTGTGCTAGAGGCTCGCCTGAGAATGAGATCTCTCCAGTGGGCACTAAGAACCCAGTGGTCACAATACTCAGGAAGAATGATAGATCTCCTCCGGATTCCGGACAAGTTAGCCCACGACCTTCAATGGTGGGCCTATCCAGAGAACATCTTGAAAGGAGAACTGTTTTGGCAACCATGGCCGGAGATAACAGTAGTCACAGACGCCTCACTCACGGGGTGGGGAGCCCATGCCAACGACCTGACCATCAACAGTCGTTGGTTTCCATCGGAGTCCAGACTACACATCAACCTATTAGAGCTGAGAGCAATCAGACTAGTGCTGAAAGCTTTCCTGCCATCAGTACAGGGGAGAAATGTCCTGATAATGACAGACAACACGTTGGCCATGCACTACCTCAACAAAAGAGGCGGCGTAGGGTCACTGCCACTGTGCAGAGAGGCAATGCAGCTCTGGTTTTGGGCAATTCAGGAAGGAATCTCTCTATCGGCAGTCCACCTAGCCGGAGAGAAGAACTTGACAGCGGATGCTCTGAGCAGGCAGTGCACAGTCTCCCACGAGTGGGAGCTAGCTCAGGAAGTCCTTCAAGAGATCTTCGCCCTTTGGGGAACCCCTCAGGTGGATCTGTTCGCCACCAGTACCAACAGGAAGTGCAATCTGTTCTGTTCAAGGGAATCTCCCCCGAGAGGAGCTCTAGGGGACGCGTTCGTAGTGGACTGGGAGTTTCCACTCCTTTACGCGTTTCCACCAGTCCCTGTTATTCCTCAAATGATCAGGAGGTTGAGAAGATTCCGGAAAACCATGATCCTAATTGCCCCGGACTGGGCCAGGAGAACGTGGTACCCGGACCTTCTGGATATGTCCATCTGCCCTCCAATCCGTCTTCCACTCAAAGATAATCTTCTCTCGCAGAAGGGAGGTCAGTTTCTCCACCCAGACATCAGAACCCTCAACCTTCACGCTTGGCTTCTGAAAGGTTGAGGTACAAGGATTGGGACCTTCCTGATGACGTCATGGAGGTGTTGCTTTTGGCCAGAAGGCCAGCAACAAAGTCTTTATACCGCTGCCATTGGAACAAATTTTGCAGCTGGTGTAGAGAGGACAATATCAACCCTTTTTCATGCGGTACACCAACGGTGTTATCGTTTCTACTCTACTTGGCAAACTCAGGCCTTCAAGTTGGCACTGTAAAAGGCTATCTCACGGCACTATCAATCTTCAAGCGCACTGGAGGAACCATCGTATTTCAAACTACCCTTAGTAATACAATTTCTCAAGGGATTAACTAATCTTTATCCTCCAAGACCATTCCAAGTTCCCTTATGGGACTTAAATTTAGTCTTAAATTTCCTAATGGGTGCTCCCTTTGAACCACTCCACTCTTGTTCGCTGAGATTTCTCACTCTTAAAACTGTCCTATTGGTAGCACTAACATCTGCTAGGAGGGTGAGCGAATTACAAGCTCTATCTTGTAAACCCCCCCCATACAATTTTCCATAAGGACAAAGTTTTCATACAGGTGAAGCCTAATTTCCTCCCAAAAGTGGTTTCTGAATTTCACATCACTCCGAAAATTACCTTACCTTCGTTCTACCCTCCTGCCCATCCGGGGAAAGAGGAAGAAAGGCTACATAGGCTGGACCCAAGGCGAGCTCTAAGCTTTTACATCAGCAGACTGGCTAGGATTAGACAAGCAGACCAACTGTTCGTAGACTACTCAGGTCACAAGTTGGGACTACCCATAACAAAACAGACCATTTCCAGGTGGATTATTTTGGCCATTCTGGAATGTTACACACTGGCTGGTTAAAAAATATAAGTACATTTATTTTTAAACCATCTGTTCACAAAACACTTCACTTCTATTAAACAAAACCACACTCTAAATATGCTACATACAACCAATTCCTCCAGTTCAGGTCAATTCAAGTTAAGTACATTAGGATTTGACAGACCGGTGTTGTGAAACAAAAGACGTTACCGTGGGTTAATTCGCAATCACTTTTTGACAGTAATGACAGTTCGGTCTTACTAAAGAAAATGGTACCCGCGGGAAGAAATATACCCGTAGTCAAACACACTTAGCACAAAGAACTAAAACCAGGGAATAGTGGATAAAATCACAGGCAATACTTTTGTCAAGGCAAGGGAATCAGAGAACACTTTCTAATAGGCAGATAAAAGTCAGTGTCAAATGGAGAAGGGGCTCGGTTGTCGAGGATCACACTGTTAGGATAGTTCACGATTCAAGATGACAGGAGTACTTGGATATTGTCAAAAGGAAGCAAAAGTTATAAGAGGGAGGGAAGAAAGAAAGGACAAGCCTTCGTAGAGGGAAAAGGGTTCACCCTGGTTCCTCAAGGTCGGACGGAGAGAATGACCAAATGGACACCGTACCTTATTCGTATGAAGAAAAGCTGGTGCCACGGCAGTTGTTCCTGGTAGTTCCTGCAGACTCACGGTTCCTGGAGCTTCAGTCGTGGGGACAAGGACGACGTCTGGAGCGATCTGCACTACCCAGGGATGAAGCCAGCAGCAGCAAAGCAACGGTGAATAAAAGGTGCGCACCTTTAAAACCGGAGAGGGCTCTTCTGATGGCTATCCGGACCACTACAGCTCTGTGCAGTGATTTCGACCCAGAAGAGGATTCTCTGGCTGTTGAAGGTGAGCTGGTTGATCCCACCAAGCTCAACGGATGAAGACTTCAGACTGGATCTTCTCTGTCGTTGAAGGGTAGATAGCTCAGGACTGCAGCAGGGCTTCACCGGGTTCCAGGAGTTGCAGCAGCCGTTTTCTTCTACGCTTCTCTTCGGTTCTTGTAGTTCCCGTGGCTCAAGAGTCCTGCCTTATATGCCAAAACCCCCCATTCACCCAGCCTGGCTGTCAATCACACAGCAGGGGGGTTGTCCAGCCCAGACAATCACGTCAGCCTATGGACACAAAGTGCGACTTGGATCTCCAAGGAGACCCTGTGCAGGGCGGGCCTAAACCCCTCCCTCACATTCAGCCCACCTAGACACCCATACACCAAAGGAGGGTTTCTGTGCAGAAGCCAGCCAGGGGACGGTGAACAAAGAGCCCAAACTTGGTTTGGCGCGCAAAGTAAAACACGAGAAAGACATTAACAAAAAGAAATGGCAAATCCAGCCGGAACCAAAATTAAATGTATTTGGTCAAGCGGGTTTATGTTCGAGGCTAATATAATAGCCTGGAACAATACCATGTTTATATAATATAATCGCGGTAGAAAAGTTAGGGTAGATACCACTGCCACCAGCCAAGTCTAAAAGTTAAGGGAGCAAAACAAGGCTCCAAGAGGCACAGACAAAAAGGGATAGGAATTAACACTTTCCAGTATTCCATGTAAGATGAGGTGTACTGGGTCTGTAATTTAAAGTGACTATGTAAAGTTAATGGCAACTTTACCTGTTTTGGGGGACAGTAGTCAGCCCCAGAAAATAGTCAGGGGGAAGTCTCAAAGACAAACCTGTGCCACTGCACTGAGGGTGCTATGTAACACACAAGTAAAAAGATGATGCCTAGGGAGTTGGTGACACTTCATAGCCCACGAGCACAAAAAGTACAAAACACAAAAATACACTGTTAGAGTGGGGAAAAAGGCTCACACTCTTACCAGGTGGAAAAAATAAACCCCAGAAATCCAGCAAAGATGCTGAGGGACTCAATAGGTAAGGGAAATTAGCCATAAATGAGAATTCTCCCTAACACTCACAGCCGAGGGGGTCATCGGAGCCTTCCAGAAGCAGTGCTGAGGGACCGAAAGGTTCTTTTACTGGGTGTACACACGAGGGGCAGTGCCCTATTCCCGGCCTAATGTCCGACGGGACGCCTGCACACAGCACTAACAGCAACACTGCCAAGGGCAATATGCCGTCCAGGCCCCAGCCTGAGGTGCAGGGTAGGTCTCATGCTCCACCGCCAAGAGTCTTGGAGGAGGCCGGGCCCAGGGAGTCAAGCACCACGACTTTGGCACGTGACACCCAGCTCGACAAAATGGCCGCGGTGCCAGACAACATGGCCGCTTGTCCGATGCCACTCCTAGGAACGGAGCAGGCGGGAGAACAAGTTTTAAGGTGGAACTGGTGGCAACTAGGTACGTGGCCTACAGTTTATCCATGAGCAGGGCAGGTTCCCCCTGCAACTTAGACAGACTGCGCTCCGGCCCCAGCAGCCTCCAGCCACTCTGTCAATATCACCTGCCACCTCTTCAGCCTCCGTAGATAGGTTCTTCGAAAGTTTCCTGGTGCTGATGCGAACCCCTCAGATCGGGTCCATCCTGCTGGATGTAGTCAGGGACTTGCTTCGTCCGGTCACTCCACCGGCGCCCGTAGTCATTCCTCCTATGTCTCAGACACCACAGGCCCCAGCCGCTGCCAGCCCCCTTGATTCTGGCTCCAATGCCTCCCACAGTACAGGCGGTTCCACACCAGCCGCCGCAGCAGCCTCTGGCTCCGGTCTCCATACCGCAGCCCACAGTACCCAGAACTCCTCCACCCGTTCCAGATCAGCCAGACTCTCTGGTGGACACAGACTAGGAGGAGGACCCTGACGCGCTGTCAGCAAAGCCCTTCCACGGCCGGCTTGCAGGTTTGGCTGAATATTTGGGCCTTTGGGCCTGAGCAGCCCGAGGATGGGGTCTTGTCAGAAGTCTTCACCCTACGACGCCCTACCAAAACGGGTATCCCAATGCAGAAAGATGTTGTCTTGGCCAAGAAGGAGTGGCTCAAGCCACATTCGGCCCAACCTGTCAATCGGCTCCTCGATGCCTAGTGTAGACAGATGGAGGGGGCTCCACTCTTGCTGTCGGCTCACCCTCAACAGCACTCTTTGGTGATCACTGCGGCATCACACTACTCTAAGCCTCAGTCGTCCTCGGCCACCTTGTCCTCAGCGCTGCTAGGCAAGGAGAAGATCTGGAAAGCGTATGGGAAGAAGCTGTACGCCATTTCCTCGCTGCACCTGCGTCAATCCAACGCGGATGCCATGCTGGCAGCCGTTAACCACATGCTTTGGAGGGAAATAGCCGACTTCCTTCCAGAACTTCCAGTGCAGATCCAAGCACACTTAAAGGCGGGTCTAGGAGACACCAAGCTGGTAGCGCAGGACATCATGGAGTCCACCGTGGACCACATTGACACCTCTGGCCGGGCCATATGCATCGACACGGACATGAGAAGGACGGCTAGGCTTTGGGCTACTAAGTTTAACCCTGATGTCCAGGAACGCATATTGGACCTTCCATGTTCGAGGGTAGTGACCTCCTTCACTCTACCACCAACGAGGAATTAGATGAAAAGAACAGCTCGCAAACTGCGAAGTCTTTATCCTAACGAAGGCCCACGCCCAAGGCGTACACCCAGTCGCATCAACGCCTCATAAGCCTCCCCACTTCTACAAACATGCGTGTTCCATTGAATCTTGTGGCAAGCAATCCACCTCCTAGTCCCCATGGCTAATCTGCGTGTTGTCACTGTCACCATGGCCACTCTTCTACCCCTCCTCAACACTAGTGCACCCACAAAATTCCTTCCCTACCAAACCCCTAGACCTAACATTACAGACTCAGAGTAGCAACTACCCCCTCACTCTGAGTCAATGGCTACTGCGATATGCCTAAAGACCTCCCCCATATATACCATTCTCCTCGTCTTACAGAAATGCTAGACTTGGCTCCCGAACCACCTTCAGGAACAACCAACTCTACAAGTCACTGTTGACTAAATATATATCAGCCAACAGTAACCTCATCAGCACAAATAATACCGTACCAGCTCCTGCATCTAATCCCATCCTCCCTGAAACCCTGCTGCCTGCCGAGGCCTCTCACATCAAAGGAGCCCTCATCAACGCTAGGTCCTTGATCGCTCATGCGTTAGGTATAGCATATCTCATCACAGATAATCACTTGGATTTGTGACCAGTCACAGAAACGTCTGCCGCCAACTGCCTTGCTCCATTGAAACCTATTCAAGGCCGCAGACTACCGTCCCATCCCTGGGTTTACTGATCTACTAAAGAATGCTCGTTTAACTTAGACAAGCCGAACGTAAGTGGCAGATTAATTACAATCCGGTGCTTAGAGACCTATACAAGTCCAGTCTCTCTACCTATCTAGCTAGTGTTGAACTTGCTAAATCAATGTTTTTTGCTCAGAAAATTGAAAATGCTCTACTTAAGCCGAAAGCTCTATTCTCTATTGTTCACTCTCTTGCTTCCTCTGAATCGCTGACCTCTATGGTTAAGCCATCACAGGAACTGTGCAATGATCTTGCATCCTTTTTCACCACCAACATTGATGTGATTAGATCAAACATTGCTAAATATCTGATGACATTGCCTCCTGACACTACCACCTTTGGGCTACCACCCCAGCCCCTACTGATTCTTTTCCCAGCTCATCGACTTTCCCTCTGTTTACTGAGGTAGAAGTCCTAGCAGCTATATTAAAGATTAAATCTTCCTCCCCTGAGGATGCCATTCCTGCTATCATCATGAAAATGATCGCTCCTGACATTTTGGCTGAAATTACTGCGGCTATTAATAACTCATGCTAATCCGGACTGGTCCCGCCGGAATTGAAATCTGCAAGGGTTATCCCTCTCCTCAAGAAGCCCTCTCTTGATCCCACTGTCCCTGCCAATTTCCGCCCTATCTCTTTACTCCCATTCTTGGCTAAACATCTGGAATCTCTGGTCACGCCTCTTCTGTCCTCCTTCTTGGAATCTTCTAATATTTTCAACCATGCACAAGCTGGTTTTAGGCCAGGGAGAGGGACGGAAAGTGTGCTTGTCTCAGTGCAAGACGATATGTCCAGATTAGTCGAAGCGGGCGGAGTAGGGGCCTTGATCCTACTAGATTTGTTTGCCGCGTTTGACACGGTGGACCATCCTATCCTTCTATCACGTCTTGCACAGATTGGGATCTCCGGTCCTGTTCTTGTCTGCTTTACTTCTTTCCTTTCAGACCGTACTCGCTCTCGCTATGCCTCCCTTTCTCTCTGCCCCTTGTGCCCTTACCTGTGGTGTCCCTCAGGGATCCTCTCTCTCCCCGATTTTGTTCAACATTTATATTTGGCCACTGGTTTGCCTTATTCGCTCTTATGGACTTAACTGTTATTCCTACGCTGATGACACCCAAATCCTGATCCGGCTTGATCAGAATCAATCTGTGGTCTTAGCTTGTCTTCATGACTGCCTTAAAGCAGTCGGTGCCTGGATGGACCAAAACTGGCTTAAGCTCAACAGCGACAAAACAGAAGTGATGCTGGTGGGCTGTCCCCCTAACCCTTCACTATGGACCGCCGCCTTTTGGCCTACATCACTGGGTCCATTACCTTGTCCTGTCAACAAGGTAAAGAACTTGGGGGTTATTCTTTCTGCCTCCCTCTCTATGTCAAATCAGGTCTCAGCGGTTTGCCAGTCTGCCCATCATCAAATTAGAGTTTTAAAGAGGGTCCTGCCTATGATTCCGGAAGCCATGCACCCCCCGTGGTGGCAGCACTGGTCCTCTCAAGCCTGGACTATTGTAATTCCCTGTACTTATCCCAACCAACTGGCCTGCTCCAACGTATGCAAAATCTGGCAGCCAGATTAGCCACTGGCTCCCCCTATGGTGCCCATATTTCACCAGTGCTTTGCCGACTCTATTGGCTCCCTGTGGTACAGCGAGTCAAGTTTAAGTCATTATGTATTGTCCACCGGGCAATCCATGGCTTAGGAGCGGAGTTCCTTCAATCCAAATGTTCCCGATATATTCCGGAACGTAACCTCCGCTCTTCTATAACCAACCTACTTACGGTCCCCAGGTTTAACTGGGAAAGACTTGGCGGCAGAGCCTTTTCTATTGCCACAGCCAAGCTTTGGAACACTCTTCCATTATCACTCAAATCTTCTGCTAATCATCTGGCTTTCAGGAAAGCTCTGAAAACCACTCTGTTCTAGCTTTCTGCCTATATTGTTTTTCCTTAGCTTGCAGCTTCCACACCAGCGTCATGATGCCTTTGGGCGACCGTGCGCTTTACAAGTGTATGTAACATAACATATATAGTCAAGAAACATCTGACGGGTCTAGCTATGCTCTACCCGCCCGTCAAGACACACAAACCATTCGAGCCAATGGCGTCTGTGGACATCAGGCTTGTAACCTTCAAGGCGGCCTTACTAGTTGGCCTTACCTCGGCTCAGAGTCAGCAAGATCCAGGCGCTGGTTGCCGCTGAATCATATACCACCTTTCACAAGGACAAGGTAGTCATGCGGACGCACCCGGCATTTCTGCCCAAGGTTCCATCTGCGTTCCACTTGAACGAGGAAATAGTCCTTCCTACGTTTTTTCCCGATCCCAAGGATGAAACACAGTGGGTGCTGCACTGCCTGGATGTCAGGCGTGCCCTAAAATTCTATTTGAACAGGACCAAGCGCTTCCGCAAGTCGGACGCCCTGTTTGTCACTTTCGGAGGCTCAAGACCAGGCTATCGGGCCTCTAAGGCTTCCATATCCCATTGGATGGTCTCTGCCATCAAAGAAGCGTACGAGGGCCAGCACAAGCCACTTCCGGCCAACATGCATGCCCACGCTGTTAGAGCCAAGGCCACGGCCATTGCATTCCAACAGCAGGATCCATGTCAGGTCATTAGCAGGGCGTCCACCTGGGCCTCCCCTTTGACCTTCTGTAACTATTACTGTTTGGATGCCGGCTCCAGATCTGATGTGGTTTTCGGACAGGCGGTTCTCAAGAACCTATTTGCTTGAGTGTCTACTCTCCACCGTGGGGCTTCATACAGTTCTATTCCCCCATACAGTATGGAGGAAAGGGGACGGGACATAAGAGTAATTACTAGTTACTCACCGTAGTGACTAACGTGCTTAGTCCATAGTCCCCTTTCCTCCATATGTCCCACCAACCTCCCCCCTTATAATACTGGTGTCATTAGGCATTGTTAAATCTATTCTCGATGTGTCAATGGGGACTGAGGTGTGGCGCCGGAGGGCGGAGTCAGGGCAGCGGATGATCCCTGGGCCGCACCCCTGCGCGCCTCTAAATTTAGAGGGGGAAGAAGGTTTTTCTGGTGATAAAGGGTCCGTCTCCAGTCTCTGGCGAGGGACGCCCATGCATTATGGAGGAAAGGGGACTATCAACTAAGTACGTTAGTCACTATGGTGAGTTACTAGTAATTTTTGGGAACATTTTTGCAGCCCTCTAACAGAAATGAATATTCATTTTCCTGATTCATCCTGATGGTGATTTTAATGCACACTGCTTACCTTTGGTTAGAAATGTTTCAAACTCAAGATTAAATAATTGTAATGGTTGTTAAGGAGAATTCTAATTTCTGTGCCAATTCCCTTCAACCTTGGATACCCGCAGCTCTTTAGCTGGACTAGGATTTTTTTATTTGTATCCAGGAGCGAGTGTGACCTTTTTCCTCCCTCTCTCATGTATTTATCTGATTTTGACTCTGTTTCTCTTTGGTTTTGGAGTCTGACAAACTCCATAGGCATCTACCTTTTGTATTGTCACTCACAGCACCTTTCTCATCAGGTTTAAATACCTTCTCTTTGGTAGACAGTAGTGAAGTGAAACATATTTTACTTACCAGTTTTTCCTCTGTAGTTCCAGTACACCCCTTCTTATGTGGACGTACTGGGGGGGGGGGTTACTTAGCCCCTTTTCCTACTTACTCATGTACCATTTTTTAAGTTACCCTCACAACTTTTAATGGCTGGTGGCAGTGGTTTAATTTACCTACCATTGTGCGTTTTTACAGCAGGCTGAATCCTCATTTGCAGTAATGCACCCATAGGTGCCCATTTTGTCAAAATGGCCTGGTCTTCTTTTTTCGCCATTTCTTGCCTGCAAGGTCTTTCTTGGGTTTTACTCTGCGCGCCAAACAAGGTTTTACCCTGTTGTTCGTTTTCTTTGGCAGGCTTCAATGCTGAAACCCGCCTCTGTCTCCAGTGTGTCTGGCAGGGTAGGAAGCAAGGGAGGTGCCCGAAACGCCCTGTCCTTACTCTCCTTGATTACCTGAATGCACCCAGTGCTGATTGGTTGGCTGGCTGTCCTTAAAGTGAGTGACAGCTAGGCTGCGAATGAATGGGAGAAACCCTCATAAAGAGTGAGGTCTCTAACTAAAGGCATACAGACCAATACCAATGGGTGGGTTACCTATTGCCAAGAGGACAAGGCTGGTGTAGGGTTAATGCATCCGATCTTGCCTAACAATGGTGAATGATGGGACAGCTTGTTTTACAATTGGAACTTAATCATTACTAATGGGAATGTACTCTCAGACTCCCCCCGGCACCCACATAGACAAATGGTAAGGTGAAGTTAACAATTGATTACATAGTGGTGTCGCTTGACTTATTCCAGGCTTGTCAAATGTTTACTCTCATATTGAACATCGTGCTCTACAAGCTAGATTCCGAGTTAATTTATTTGAAATTAATAAAACTTTCACTCAAAAACTTCAGGTGAATTCCCAAGGTAATCGTATAGTTTGTTTTGACAAAAAGGGCTTGAAAGTAAACGCCAAATTACTGTTGGTTGTAGATAGTGATTTGGAAATAGAAAAGCAAACTCTATGCTCGCCATGTAAATTCATAGAATTTTTATGGGATTTAAATCTCCCAAAAATTAATAAGTCACATGCATAAAGAGTTATAATCACATTTTTGATGAGGCAACCTATACAGAAAAGTGTCTTAACAAAAAGTTACTTGATCTAAAAAACATAAGATTACCTGAGTCAATGTTATTACTAGAAAGGAAAAAAATAAATATAGACGTTGGTCACTTGAACAACGATTTTTTAAAACTAATTTGCATGATGGGCAGATTATGCTCCAACCCATTCTACCATCCCGTGCCTGTAATTTCTGGTTGATTGTTGTATTCCCTGTGATTGTATACTGTGATTAACAATCTACCATGATTACAAATGATACTTGGGTAAAATATCTTTCAAAGCCCTTGTTAAAGGAACCAGTGCTTCAAGTGGTCATACAAATAAAAGCCAACTGGTTACTTTGTATTGAAAAAAGGAGAGATGGTTTTATTAAAAAAATCTTCAAATTCTCGTGCGCCAGGCCCAAATGGCTTAACTAATGCTATACTAAAGCTCAATACCTCTACCTGGTCGATCGTTTTGTTTGAACTTTTTAAAAACATCATATAAACTGAAACGATCCCAGATTCTTGGAAACCGGCTATTGTTATTCCAATTAATAAAAAGGGTGTAAGAACAGATCCAGCAAGCTGTCGTCAGATTATTTTACTGGATTGTAATAGTAAAATCTTTGCACGTTTAGTTCTCCAAGATCTGATGAAATTGGTTGAATGCCACTCAATTCTTTCTAGCTCCCTCACTTGTTTTCAACAAGGTTTATTAACTCTTTTGAATGGGTTAATATTAAACATTTAAAAAGCTTGCAGCCTTGTGAAAAAACCATACCACTTTTCGACCTATCAAAGGCCTTTGATTTGGTGGAGAGGGTAACTTTGGAGTAAGTTGAGGAAATGGCATATACCAGAAGGTCTTCTACAAATAATTATAGCCTTCTACAAACACTCCATAGCTTGTGTAAGACTAAACATGAACAGTGACTTATCAGAGATGCATATCAAAAACGCTGTTAGACAAGGGTGCTTCCTTGCAGCTGTTTTGTTTATCCTCTGTCTAGCTGACTTGGCTGACTTTCTTTTAGTAACACAATCTAGACAGAAGTAATTTTGTTAAAGTTATTCCTAAATCTAAGTCCTTATGAATAGCTTGTTTGCCCTGTGTTGATTTCTACCTTTTATGTTGTCTAACCAGCCCTGGTGTGCGCTGGTGTGACGCCTACAAATGAGGTGTAGAGGAATCCGTAACAATCAAAGATGCAGCGCCTGACAAGAAGGGCAACCAGGGAGCAACTGAAGACTAGAACCCACCGACAAACTAGCGTGGAGCATAAATAGGAACTCCGATTTACAACATACATCTGACTAGAGAAAACACATAGAAGATACCCCAGATCACGATCCATCCTCTACAAGTGATCCATGACAGATGAATCATTAGGGAGACACAGGCCAATACAGGGCCCGGGAAGCTACCCATTATGCCTGTTGGAAAGCCGAAGACTTCCTCCAGACATCCATGAATTGGAGAACTGAAAAATAAATTACATATCTTACGCAGAATGCAGTAATGCATCACTTGTCCTGAAGAAAGTAGCCAATGATCAGAACCGCTGAAACCGGTTGACTGTTATTAAGTAGTTTCGGGCTGATGCCCCATACTCTGATACCCGCCATACTTCGATGAAAGGGCTCGATTAAGAAAGCATCATAGTGATCCAATCTAATGGAAGAATAGACGAACTGCATATGGGATACTCGTTTTAATCACTAGCCGACCAATTGGTTGAATAGTCAATATTGATAAAACACACATATTGGAGGCAGTAATATTAAAAATGAGAACCGACCACCAATATGTGTGCACTTGACTTTTTAAGCATAGGAAAGTAGTGAGTGAGGAAAGGGAGAGGACCTCTACACCTCATTTTTAGGCGTCGCACCAGCGCACACCAGGGCTGGCTAGACAACATAGAAGGTAGAAATCAACACAGGGCAAACAAGCTATCTATAGGGACTTAGATTTAGAAATAACTTTTTTAACAAACTTACTTCCGTCTAGATTGTGTTACAGACATTAGGGTATAGACAGGAGGTGACAGCCCCTTGACTCTAATTGTACTAACCTGACTTTCTGTTAGCTCACTCTTTTGTGAGTCCATCAATTGGCAAACGCAAAATCCATTTCTTGGCTTATGCTGATGACCTTGCTCTAATTGACTGTACTCCAGTAGGGTTACAGCATCTAATCAAAGGAATGAAACCGTATGCTAACCAAAACGACCTGGTTGTTAATTCAGTAAAATCAAATATTCTTATATTTGGCAAACAATAGTCTAAAAAATACAAATCAAATTGGATAATAAATCAATGTACTTTGCCAATTGTTAAGGAAGTCAAATATTTAGGTTTTCATTTGCATACCACTCAATCATTGAACACCCTAACTGTTGAACTAGAAAGCAAGATACTATAATACACATGCCAAATGAAAAAACTGCTAAGCACTCTTTGTAGATTTTCCATCTTACCTTTGCTTAAATTCTACAAAGCAAAGTGATCCCGGCCATGTTGTATGGTTTATAATTAAATCCCTGTGTACGTATTACCAGGTCTTGCCTAGAAGGTTTATTATGGAAGAAGACACTGAGATTATTCATGTGCCTGCAAATTTTTCGACTGCGTTATGAACATGGGCTACATTCATTACAATCGTACTTCAATTGGAAAGTTCTCAAGTTATATAGATCAATTCTCGATCCACATGTGAACTCCCTCTATGAAGACATTGAGGCCCTTAGAGTGTCAAAAGACAGTAAATACTTGTCATCCTTGCAAGCAGATGCTGAAATCATTTTACAAACTTGTGAATCTACTATCGGAATACTCGTTACCAATCCCAACAAAGTGAAACAATCACTTATGAGAGCTGACTGGATTTCAACTAGAGCATCCTTTTCTTGTATGAAAAGTATTAGCAATTTCAGTGTTTGTGAAAAATCTTGTAACTATATACTCCCTTATTTAAGAACATTTCTGAATCCACTCTGCCGTTATCATCTGCTATGATTCCGTCTTAACTTAGTTAAAACCACTGCAACAGAAAGGATTTGACAAAATTTAAATCAAATTGCTAGTGAATGTAATTTGTGGTGAGGATACCCTCAAGATCTGAGACGTATTCTAATGACCTGTACAGCAACACAAATCCAAAGAGAAACATTTTGCAAAATGTGTGCATGATACTGAATGGCTTTACACTCAAGAATTCTGGAATATACTTTCAGCTGGGCAAGAAATTTCAATGTCAATCTCATTGTTAAAACTCTTAAATGCATTCATTATAATTCAAATCAGCGTGTAACTCAGATCGGTTCAGTTGATATTCAATTAAAAAAAAGTCTGATTGCTTTGATTTATGTTTTAGAATAAGTGTTTGAATAATTTCTTATTTGTTTTGTATCTCTATATTCTTCTTTTGTAATGTATTTTGTGTGTGCAAAATGGTCCAATTGTGACGGATTGCCCAATAAAAAAAAAATTCTATGGTATTTTCTAATACAACACAGTCTTTCCTTGACTACAGCAAGTTTCTCTTCACTACTTCAACCAACCAAGAAAAGCGAGGTGAGGGATCCACCTGCAGTCAGTGCAAAATGAACGGTGCCAAGGGTTTACTTCAGAAGGTATCTACTGGTGAACTTAACATAAGATGCAACCTCACCCTTAGGGGGGGTGAGAGGGCTCCAACAACCAGACAAACACACTGAAGGATATAAGGACGACCCACACAATAGACGTGCTGGTGGGGCTACGATGCCACCTCACACCTCTAAAATAACAAACTAGGTAAAAATATATACAAACGACTTGGGACATAAAACAGTTCACTCACTCCTTCAAAGCATTCACTCTTCTCCAGCATGGGGTCTGGCATGGATTCACATGCTCATGAATATTCCCCATCGTCAAACTGGGAATCATCAGTAAAAGAAAAAAAGTATCTCTTTAACTTTAAAAATGTATTTCTCCTCTAAAACATTCACTGTCCTCATACTGCCCCATCCAATGGTTAGTCCTCTCCCTAAGCCCCACCCTTAGTGGCTGTGATGTTGGAAATGCATTGGAGGGATGGGGCCTCCCTGTCCATGTCCTGTAGTCCTTGTTCATTTGTGCTCTGTATTGTTTTCTGCCCAGGAGTACAGGTGGGACTCCTGGCAGTGCAGCTCTTCCTGTTTTTGGTTTGGTGTACCAACCCATAGGGATACCCTTATGGCACCCATGGGTGGGGTACAACCCTCTGCCCCTAGGGTATGTTTTTGGGCACGCAGAGCAGGGTATGGGCTGGAGACAGCTCCATGCTGAATCTGACAGGTGCTCTGAGTATCCTCCATTTTGGGGATACCCAGGTGTTAGGGAGAAATCTCATTCTAGGGCTAATTTCCCTCACCTAGTCAGTCCCCCAGCAACTTTGCTGGATTTCTGGAGTGGATCTTTCCACTTGGTAAGAGGGTGAACCTTTTTCCCACTCTTGCATGTGTTTTGCCATGTGTATTTCTACTTGTTATGTGATCTTGGGCTCTGGAGCACACCACTCCATGAGCCCAACGTGGTGTGTTACACAGCACCTTCTGTGCAGTAACACAGGGATGTCTCTAAGACTTCACAATGACTCAATTTTTTCTGGGTCTGACTATTGTCCCCAAGAACCATGTAAAGTTGCCATTTACTTTATATCGTCATTTGAAATTACAGACCCAGAACAACTCATCTTACATGGAGTACTGGAAAGGGTTAATTACTACCCCTTTCTGCCCGTGCTTCTCTGAGCTTTGTTTTGCTCTCTTAACATGTATCTACCCTAACTTTTCTACCGCGATTATACATATAAACGTGGTACTGTTTTAGGCTATTATATTAGCCTCGAACATAACCCGCTTGACCAAATATTCTTTCTTTTGGCTCTGGTTGGGTTTATTCGCCATTTCTTTTTGTTAAGGTCCTTCTTGTGTGTTACTTTGCGTGGCAAACCAGGTTTGCCTTCTTCGTTCACCGTCTTTTGCGGGCTTCTCGGAAGAAGCCCTCCTTTTGGCGCCTGGGTGTCTAGGTGGGCTGAATGTGAGGGAGGGGTGTAGTCAACCCTTGAACAGGGTCTCCTTGGAGACCCAAGTCGCACTTTGTGTCCATTGGCTGGAGAGGGTTGTCCGGCTGGACAACCCCCCTGCTGTGTGATTGACAGCCAGGCTGTGTGAATGGGAGATTTTCGCATAAAAGGCAGGACTCTTGGGCTGGAAGTTGGAGTCGCCACTGGAACTGCAAGGAACCGAAGAGAAGCAGAGAAGAAGACGGCTGCTGCAACTACCATGTCCCGGTGAAGCCCTGCTGCAGTCCTGAGCTATCTACCCTTCAACGACAAGAGAAGATCCAGTCCGGAGTCGTCTTCCCTTGAGCCTGGTGGGATCAACCAGCTCATCTTCATCAGTCAGAGGATCCATCCTCTTCTTGGTCGAAATCGCTGCACACTGCTATAGTGGTCCGGATAGCCATCTGAAGAGCCTCTCCTGATTTAAAGGAGTGCACCTTTTATTCACCGTCGCTTTGCTGTTGCAAGCTTCATTCCTGATTAGTGCAGATCGCTCCAGACGTCGTCCTTCTTGTCACCACGACTGAAGCACCATGAACCGTGAGTCTGCAGAAAACTACCAGTAACAACTGCTGTGGCACCAGCTCTTCTTCAAAAGAATAAGGTACTGTGTCCGACTTCGAGGAACTAGGGTGAACCCCTTTTCTCCTCACCAAAGGCTTGTCCTTATCTTCCTTCCCTTCTATAACTTTTGCTTCCCCTTCTGACAATATCCAAGTACTCCTGCCAATCCCGAATCGTGAACTGCACTATCCGTGTGATCCTCTGCAACAGGAACCCTGTTCCACTTGACACTGGCGCAGGCCTATTGACTTTTATTCACTTGTAGGAAAGTGACCTCTGATTCCATCTGCCTTGACAAAAATATTGCCTCTGATTTTTATCCCCAACTCTCTTGTGTTAATTCGTGTGCTAAGTGTGTTTTAACTCTGGTAACATTTCTTCCCGCGGGTACGCTTATCTTTAGTAAGACCGACCTGTCATTACTGTCAAAAAGGGACAGCATATGTACCCCCAGTAACGTATTTTGTTTATAACACCGGTCTGTCAAAACCAAAGGTACTTACTTTTAATTTTTCTGCACAAGGGGAATTAGTTGTGTGTAGTGTTTTTGAAGTGTGGTTTTAATTTAATAGATGAGAAATGTTTTGCGAACAGATGGTCAAAAATAAATGTACTTTTACTTTTTAACCAAAAACCTTGAGTCAGTGTTTGCTTGGGTCACAGTAATTGTAGTCCTTTGTGTAATCTCTACTACTGCTCATTTGCTCTTGAGATAAGTCTGGCTGCTCCGCTACAGCTACCACTTTTAAATTTTTTTTTTTTAATAAAACCTTTCTTTATTTGACTTGACAACACACAACGGCAAGACACGCACACGGCGTGACAGCAAGGCACAATCTTAAATAATGAGTACAATACCAGTACAAAATGGACATTTCATACAAATTAATTGGTCAGGAACCAGGTGATTCCGCAAAAGGAGAATTAAAGAGTCACTGCACTCGAGATGTTGACAGGTGAGGGGGGGTGCAGGACTGGAGGATTCTGTGTCCGAGGTCATAGAGGACATGTAGCTGCGAAATTTTCGCCAAATATCCCTTGGCCTCGAGTGTGGATGTTGCATTACTCCCCAGGCCTCCTCAGTGTCTGACGCCCAAGTAACTGCCCTGAGCCACTGCGTATGTGTGGGTGCTCTAGGCTGGAGCCAGTGCATCACAATGCAGCGCACAGCTAGCAGCATGCAGAGTCCAGCCAGCTTTCTAGAATCGCGGCCTGAGGGAAGTCGTGGAACAGGCATTGTGATGGAGATGGGATTATTGTGTGGTCCAGTATGGTAGATAATGTGGAACAGATTTCAGTCCAGAATTATCAGATGTGAACAGGACCAAACCATATGAATGTATGCGGCCTGCTCGGAGCCACATCTAGGGCAGTTGGAGGAAAGGTCGTTGAACATTTGATGCAGCCTGCTCGGAGTATGATGGTATCAGTGTAATACCTTGAATTGTATTAACTTAAATTGAGAATTAAAGGATACCCTGTGGGTTCGTGCACACATCTGGGACCAGCGCACATCAGTCATCTCCACTCCCAAGATCTTCCTCCCACCTCTGCTTTAGCTTAGTGAATGAGGGGACGGCTCTGGTTTGTAGCAGGGTGTAAAGCCTGGACACCTTCCCTTTCGAGGAGTCGAAGGAGCATAGCTCACTTATTATGGGTTCATCAGGTGGCATTGTATGGAAATTTGGATATTTAGTTTTGGGGTTTTTCCAAAGAGAGGAGTACTGCAACCAAGCTGATGGTTTCCGTTTGAGGGAGAGCGGGAAGTCTGACCATTCGAGGAAGTTACCTTGCACATATACATCCCGGAGTGCCAAGAAGCCTGCGTTGGCCCATCAGGATACGATGGATTGTGGGACGTGTGGAACCTCAGGGAGGAAGTTCCAGAGCGGAAGGTCACTGTGGAAAGGGTGGGGTGTGTCTAACAACTGCCAGAGTTTTGTAAGAGCTAGGGATGTGCTAGCAACTGGATCTGCTGAACCAGTGTCCCTCGGGGCAGGTTTGAGGGAACAAATTTCACAGTCACTGACTGCCAGCTTCTCCAACCGAACATGGGGGCAGGGGGGTCCGCGGTGTTAAACCAGTGCGACGCGAATGGGATTGTGCAACCACCCAGTACCTGAGGAAGTCCGGGGTGCCGAATACTCTGCATACCATAGGGGTGGTTAATGTTGTTAGTTTGAGTCGGACTGCCCCGGAGTGCCACAGAAAGGTGTTGATTGTATGGGGTAGTGTCTGGAAGAAGTCATCACCCGGCCATAGGGGAAGATTACTGAAGCAATAAAGGAGCTGGGGCAAAACAACCATTTTAAGTATTCCTATTCGGCCTGCTAAAGAGATAGGGAGTCTGGCCCAGCTCGTGGTTTTAGTGGCTAGGTTTGCGTGATCATTTAGGTAGTTGTCTTTGCTCAGCATCTCAGCGTAAAGGGAGATCACCACCCCGAGGTAGGTGAACCTGGACTTGGACCATGTAAACCCCATTAGGTCAGAAGGGGGTTGTGTACAGTCCGTGAGCGGGAACAGGACGGATTTAGAGCAGTTCACCCTCAGTCTGGATATCTGACCAAAATGGACCACATCCTTGGGCCAAGGTTAGTATCTGGGGAACAGATATAAAGGAGGGCATCGTCCGCGTATAGAGAGACTATGTCGGATTACTACTACTGACTACTGTCTCCCAGGGCATGTAAAGTCACCATTGGCTTTACTAATCCCAAATTATGAACAGAAACCAGTGCAAACCATCATATTGGGGACGTACTGGTCGGGGCTATTCGATGGCCCCGGTGTCTGTTTTTCGAGGGGGCACGTCTCCGTCCCCCCTGATCGAGTTTTGGCTGGTGGCAGTGGATACTACTTTTTATATTCGACCGCAAATATTTTCCTATGGGATTTTCCCATTGTTCGAGGCTACCACTTTTTAATATAGCCTCAAACATACCGCCGGTTTATTAAATTAATATTAAATCACTGGTTGGTAATTTTTGCCGAAACCCGGTTCCAAAATGGCGTTTGTGTTCTCTTCTGTGACTCCAACCCAAGTCGGGCCCTTTGTTCCACTTTTTGGCGGGCTTCTCCACAGAAGCCTCCAAAAGTGGTACCACTCTGGGTAACACAGGGGGTGTGGGGGGGGGGGTTTAGGCACCCTGGACTGAGTTGCCTTGGCAACTCAAGTCGCACTCTTGTGTGATTGGCCCAAGTGGTGAGCCGCCTGGCTCACTACTTAGCATGTTTGACAGCTAGGCTGAATGAATGGGGGTTTGCTGCATAAAAGCAGGGCTTTGGGGAATGGAACTTCAGAAGTCGCCACAGGACCTAAAGAATCCGAAGAGGGAGAAGCTAAGCCAACCTGCAACGACGACACCACCGGTGGAGCCCTTCTGAACCGTCTCACCAGTTTTCCCGATGACAGAGGAGATCTCCAGTCCGGAGAGTCTTCTTCCTTTGACTGTTGGGGATAACCAGTTTGCCCATCTTTTCGCCTTCCCGGATCATCTCGTGGCCGCCTTGCCAGTGCCAAGCACCCCGGCAACCGTAATACCACGGTTTTTCCACCACCGCGAATAAAAGGGTCTTACCTTTTAACCAGAGAACTCCGCGGCTGGTTTCTTCCCTGGCAGTGCAATGACCTTCAGCTTTCCTCCACGTCGAGACCATCTCTTCCTCTGGACGATGCCGTGACTTGCACCTGCTGCCAGGAACAACTGCCCCCGCTGGAGGATCCTCTCCACTTTGAAGGTACTGTGTCCACCTGGCCTCCTCGCAACGGTCTGTGTGGGGTGACTCTTAAAGCTTCCACTTACCACTTTGGTTGGCCCTAGGCTAGCTAACTGAACTTTTCTGAGCTGACTTAATTCTTTTCTGAACTCCCTGCAATACTTTTCAAGACTGTGTGATCTTGGGCGCATTAGTGTTCTGTTCTCTCAAAGAGGGAGCCTGGCCTCTGAACTTTTTGCTCACAAGTAGACTTGACTTTCCTGCCTTGCTGGATGCTTCTAAAGTATTGTGTTGTGTGCTTTTCCTAATTTCTACCTTTTCCCTCCCTTTTTATTGGAGTGCCATCTTTAGTTAAGCGCTCACCTCTGTCTGGAAATAAGGTGGTGTTAACTAAGACTTGTCTAATAAGGAATAAGGGATGTACATCTAGTAATAGTGACTGTGTGTTGAATTTACTTACCTCTTTTTGTGCTAGTGTAAATTATAAGCGTGTCTTTAAATAAATAATTATATACTTTTACACCAAAGCTCCGGTCAGTGTTTGCTTGTACTACTGTGTCTCTGTACCTATTGTGTATACTCTTGATACTGCCTAACTCATCTTGAGAGAAGTCTGACTGCTCAGCCACAGCTACCAGGTAAATCTGGGTGGTACAGACTGCTACCAACTGGGTTTACTGCCAACCACCTGTAGTCCTAAATCTTTTGCAGTGGTCCCTATCGGAACTGCACAGGTTTATGCCTAACACCTGACCTGCACAACTGACCCCTTCCTGAACTTGGAATTTGCTCTACTTTTCACAAATGTATGCCTTTATTTGTTCCCCTTGAGCTTTCCTTTCCTTTCCTATCCTCCTCTTCTATTCCGTCCAAGCCTGTCCTATTAAAAATAAAACGGAGAGAAAAATAGTCTACTTCTCACAAAACCTATGGTAACCTTGATGAAAAAAATGTTTTCGTTTCCATTCAACCTGTTCCTGAAAGCTTGAAAAATGGCAAATTCAGAAATGCAAACCATTTGTTCCTAGAAGAAAAAACAACACAGGCTTCGTTGTACATCATTTTATTGGCATTATCTGAAAAAACACAACATTGTGTAACTTTTTTGTTACTTTCTCCTTGGTGGCGTTATGACCGCCTACATGTGGGATGAGAAGGGTGCAAATTTAGCCAGGGTATCACTTGTAACAAAAAAGTTACAAGGGATTGAATGCAACATAAAGAAATGTCCCAAAAAGGACTCAGCACTGGGAGCAAAAACCCTCAGCAGTTACGTGGTGCATGTTTGTACGTTAAGCAAGTTTATTGTACAATCTGCCGGGGGATGGGCTAGATGGTTCTATAGAGTCAAACTAGGCCAAGTCTCCCCGAACCACACAAGTTAGACACAGTGTTTACATTTTTGCAACAGTTAAAACACTTGCATATATTTAATCACAAACCACCCCCTGCACATGCTTGGTCAAAACCTGTACAAAAGAAATCCACTCTTTCTCAAATTCCTCCGTTCTCATTGGTCACAGATATCTTAACTACCATCTTCGGCTCATGTGTACAACACATCCCCTTTTTATGATTTGTCCATGGTAGGCCATGACGTCATCACGCAGTACATTCACATATGAACATAATTCATTACAAGTCCCAACTGGCATGAGACGACCTAACCCTGAACCTAATTGCACATGGTTTGCAATAGTACTTCAACAATATGGCGAGGATAAGAATAAACAGGTTCCCTTTGAACCGGTGATAACAATCTCACCCACCCAGGCTTGCTGACGTCCTCAGAATTCTCTAATCTAAACATCTACCAATTCAACACGCAGGGCCTCGTCACATCCTGAGAAAACAATCAAAACCCATGAAGTATCAATTAACTCTGGCCTCAGGCGTCCCTTGCCCCGAGTTTATTGCTGGTCAAAAACAAATTGCCGAATCCCCCTGGACAATTAATAACAAGCTCCCATGCATCTTCTTTCTGCGATACAGCTAAGCCATAAAAACTCTGGGCCGGCCTCTTGGCTGACCATCTGCTTAATGTCACAGTTACTCATTACCTTTCCTTCGGCCTCCAAACCCTGCAAAACCAGTTTCTCCCAGTCACTCAGAATTCACCTTGCAAACCCTGACTGCAGAGTTTAGCAAGTTTATGGAAAGAGCACACTGCATATAGGTTTGTAAATTCTGCATGTAAGTATATCAGCGCATGCATGTTTTAATAACTACTGTCTTCTTCACAGTTGGTTCTTCGTTACACATCCCTTTCCTATCATGCACATTCTGAAGCTCTTCATTGCCCAGCTTCGTGGCGCTTCATGGCACACCATACCCAGATTATTAATTTCATTGTTGACATTTATATTGCTGCGCACATGCAAATCTTAGATGTATCAACTTAAACACTACGTAACACATAAAGCAACACATAACCCATTCTCATTAACTACGCTAGATACATATAAAATTGCAACATTGCGCCAACTTCACCGCTGCCCCGATCACAAATATGGCACGCACAACGTGAACCCCTCTTTCCCATTGGGACCTTTCCTGACCACCCCAAAACTAGACTATATCATTCTCGTGCTGGCCCACCATATGGCATTTTTCTAACCTCAGAAGGAAGAACCCAGAGAGTAAAGGCTGGTGCTGGAAAGCATCCTTGAGGAGGATTTCCCAGCTGTCATGATTAGAACAAATATATTGCTCCTTTTTGCCCAAATACCAAATTTAAGGACATTTTCTACAGAGGACATTTCACGGGTGGAATTCATAGTGGAGATAACCAAGTGGATTTGGTGACTCTGGATTTCAAGCCAAAAATAGTTTGACGTCACCATGAATGAAGCAGGTTTACCAAGACAATTGGTTTACAATATAACACCATTTGTCCATCCACTGAAACAGATCGGTGCTCAGAGGTCTCTGTTCTCTATTCCACACTCGAGAGACATGTTGGTTGCACTACATAAAAATGATGACACTGGTCTGGAGGTGAGTGGCACAAAAAGACTCTCCTTGTAAATCCAATATTCATGATTGGTCCTGGGTAGCATGAAAGTTAGCTGGCAGAGGGGCAGATGTACAAGCTGCGAAGAGCCAACTTCAGTCATCTAAAGATGGTTACTTGGAACTCGCGTGGCAAAGATCTGCGTCAATACTTAAGGTCACAGTGAGTTAATTAACTCTAGGAGGTATGGATTTTAGATGACCCAGTAATAAATGGCTATACTCTCGCCTTTGAAAAGGCTAAAGCCGGAAATGGGGGTCCCCCTTCCGGTGGCCACATAGCAGCGGTGAAGTTCAGCCCCTCTTATCATGCTGGGAAAATCTTCCAAATTCAGTTTGGGGCTTTAGGGCCTAGAAATTCGTCACATGGGAAAAATGGAAAAGAATGTCCAATGCTTTGGATAGTAATCTTATTGGCATGTGGACGTTTATCCATTTGAGACTTTTCTTGATGTATTACAACAATTTATGGTAACATGGGGTGGTTCACATGTGGGTGGCCACATTGTCATTGCAGGTGATTTCAAATCTAACTGTGGTGACCTATTGGCTGAAGTCAGTGATTGCTCGAAGTTTTGGCTGAGTGATGGTGGTACTCAAAAAATAAGAGATGGATAGAGCATGGCAGGCAGTCATGTCCATAATGGGCCTGGTTAGGATAAGTAATGAGCATGAGGGGAATGGTTGGAAAACTCCAACAGAGAGGAATGTCCTCCTCTGTCGTAGATTATATATTTGCTGACCACCAATTTTGTGAACTATGCAAAACCTTCTCAATAGTGGAGACTAAATTAAGTGACCACAACAAGTTAACCACCTAGTTAAATATTTCTTTGGGTGGGTATCAGGAAAAATGGGTGGTAGATATTCGGTTCAATCCAGGAAAGAATAGGATGCACTGGAATGACCACAGAACAGTGATCTTTAAGGACCAAATGAAGGGCCTAATGATTCATTCGGAATATGACTTGATTCAGTATTTCATTAATTCAGAGAGCTTTCACACAACATAGAGGTACTGATAAATACTCAATGTGGAAAGAACCAGGAAATGCCGAATTACCAATGATTCTGCGCTAATGCACATTCCCATGGCTTTGACCAGCAAATAAGCACATGGAAACAAATATGAAGAAGGAAATTAGGCAATTGAAGAAGCACGATAAGGACAGTGTATATTTAACCATAAAAAGGATAAAACAAAAATAAAATTGGATACAAAATTATAGGTGGAGAATTACCCAACAAGATTGCCACCATTTGTTAAATATAATTCAATGGAAAGAAGCTTCAGCCTTTTGGAAAGTGCGTAATTCGCTTCTGGTCAGGCGTGTTATAAATGACATATATCATACACTTGGGACTAAGCAAACATCTGTCCAAGCTAACTGCATTAATGTATCGCAATAGATTCAATATTATAAGGGTACATTTAAGGAGCAGAATGTGGGGCGAGAAAGTATCTCCCAACCTAGCTACTTTAGAGGAATGTGTAAATTATAGTTTGATACTAGCGACATGCACTCTTACGATCCAGCGGTCAAGTACATCTAGGGCGATGGGCCCAACATGCTCTTTACATCAGCCCCTGAAATTTGGGTGCCATTTCTGCACATGTACAAGCCAATCATATATCAAAATGTGTTCTCTAAATCATAGCAAATATCTTTTGTAATACCCATTTATAAAAAGGGGTCTTGCATTGATCCAAAAAAAGATCGCCCTATAATGGTAATGGACGCTGGTAGTAAAAACCTTTGAGTCACTTGTAATAACACACTTAGAATAATGGGCTGCCGAGAAGGGTGTTGAGAAAGTTCCAAATTGGTTTCAGGCGAGGCCTGGGAACATCTTTGAATGGGCTGATATTGAAGTGTGTTCAGGACTTGGATTGGTGCAAAAGGTATAACTCCGTATTTACAGTGTCAGTCGATCTTACTTCACCTTTGACATGGTGTCCAGGGATTGTCTCTGGAGGAACTGTCAGCTTGTTGGATTGGGGATGGTCTTCTTTCACTTTTGATTGGTCTCTATAAGGCTTTGAATATCCAAATCAATCTGGATTCACAGGACACTCTGTCAGATAAAGTTAAGACAACAATGGGATTGGCACAGGGGTGTGTTCTTGCCCCTTTAATCTGTTTATGGCAGACTTAGTTGCCTATGTGGAAGTGGCATCTTTTGTGCCACCAAAATTGTGGGTTAGCTGGATCTCCTATGGAGATGACTTTATTTGATGCAACTTGCATAGGTCTGCAGAGGGTGATCACTGCAATTTGGAAGGTTTGCCACTACTAACAGCCTCCTTATAAACCCTCAAAAAACATACATTGTGCAGTTTACCACTTTGAGAAAATCTACACAATTTACATGGTCTGTAAACCCAAGGCTATTAAGGGAGGAAAGTTTGATCTATGTAGGCTCTCTGGTATTGAGCAGGCCAGTAAAAAATGTTTTTTGCAATTATTTGAGAAATAAGGCATCAGCTCTTTCTAGTCAGTTGAGACAAATTGCTAATAGATATGGTAAATTCTAAGGTTATACCGATGGTAAAATACTATGAGGGAAGAATTGTTCCCAAACTTTTGTATGGAATGGAAATGATGCCTCTGTGGTTGATAGATGGTCTGGCTCTACTTGAAGGCCTCCTATGGAGAAGCGCTCTAGTCTTGCCCATCTGTACACCGATTGTGTTTATTCAATATGAATTGGGGTTGAAACCTCTGAAGGCGTGAGTAAATTGGAGGTTGCTGGTGTTGGTCTATAACATTGTTGTATCCATTACTGGCACATTATATGGTGGCCTTAGGTTGTTAATGAAGACGATATGCAACAGTACAGTAAATGGCCTCTCAGATTACACTCAAAGGTTGCTAGAAGAATTGGGCACTACCATGCATGATTTATCAGTACGTTCAGCAAACTTAAAACAATTACTATATGCAGCAGATTGGCCTACTACGATGAATGACATGCATAGTATGAGCTCACTGCAACACAACACTGTGCATAAAAAACGGGATGATATAACACCACACCGGATTAATTTACCCTGCGCAACCGCTCGCAGAACACTTCTTAGATTTTGCGCTCATGTCTGACCCACTAGTGAAGTCTTAGTGAAAAGAGGCACTATAGCAGGTAACTTTGCTTATTGCTGACATTGTTTAGATGTTAATGAACCAGAGACTTGGAAGCATATGTGTTTATCTTGTCCAGCATTATTTTATTGCATGTTGTATTTTAGACAATTTGTGTATTATATTATATGGACGATGAAATTCCATGGAAAACAATTGTTGGGTTGTCTTCTCACTCCACAGGTCTAGCAAAGTGGGGATTTCTCAACAATTTAAAATACTTTGTCCTAAGTGGAAATTGATAGAGGTTTATGCATTTATTTTGTTGAGGTCCTGATTTATTTTCCTGCTACCATTTGTTTTTCATGTCTTCTTTGAAAGCTTTATTCAGGGTGTGTTAAATAAGATGTGTTTTATCTTCTCTGGTTGTTATGCTTAATTCCTTTGAAGTTTATGGATTTGTTACATTTTGTAAAATGTTCTAAGCTTACAGCCATATACAAATAAAAGACAAAAAAAATGCTTTTCTCTGCATTTGTGAATTGAACATTTTATTAGCATCTGTGACAAATCCCCACCCGGCCCCCCTTCCTTACCACGGTAATGAATGGTAGGTTCACCAATGGAAATGCCATGGCTACCTTCCCAATCAACATGAGGATGGCACGGGACAGTCCCATTGCCTAAACATCAACCAGTCCGGGCGGTCCAGTCCCACCCCTTCCCACTGACCCATATCTCCCTAATCCACCGGAGCTACGCGAGAGTCTCGCAGCCATTGTTTTGGAGGCGAATAAACCGAAAAGTACATCCTCTCGTCGAGAGGAGTATTCTGAACAGTCCCAGCCCCTCTCTAAGACTTTGGCTGATAAATTGCTTCCTTCTAAGGACACTTTTCCTCCTGGAGAGCCCTTGCCCCCTCATGACACCTCTGGTTCATCCCTGTGGACCAGAGTGAGGTTTGAGAGCTATATGGACAAACTTTCACAGTTTGTAGTCTTTTCTGAAAAGTTTATTACTCTGAAAAGACCTAGGGAGGAGGATTACTGCCCTAGTTTTCCAAAGTTACAGAAGCTTTCAAGTCAACCTCCCAGGAAGAGGTTTGAGTTCTCGGAACCTGAAGACGTCCACGAGGATCCCTATGGTCAGGAAGACAACCCATTTGGCCAGGACACACCGGACCGGTGCCCAGATTGGAGTCAAGATCAGCCGGTAGAGGAAGCACCTTGGCTTTCCCCCACTCCAACTCCTGACCCAGACGCCATTTGTCTGGATGCTCTCTCCTCGCCTCCACAGAGGCAAGCTTCACCTATTGATGATCAAATGGCCTTTAATGCAATCTTGAAAAGGGCTGCAGACCATTTCCAAATTGCAACGCAGGAAGCTGTTCAAGACATTGACTTTGTAGAAGACATCCTCTGAAGGAGAAACCCCCCACCAGTCAGGCAATCCCACTGCTAAATTCCATCAAAAATCACCTCGCACCTTCTTTTGTTGTCCCCTTCCCTTACAAGGGCCGCCAACCCTCTGGCTGATCTGTTAAGCCCCTCGCCTTCAGACCCGTTGTACATCCGGGAGTATGCCACTCCAGACTCACTGGTCGTCCCTACTACCAGGAGGAGGGCCGGGGTGTTAGGCAGAATTATATGCAGTACCCTTTGGGAACACTACACACAATTAAGACTACAAGTGATGGTACAATTTCACCTTTGGTACAAGCCTGTACTACACAGTTAAAGTGGTAGAAGAGCAGGCAGACTTATCTCAAGAGTAAGTGAGCAGTACAAATGGTTACACATAGGGCAGCAATTACTATGGTTCAGGCAAACACTGACTCAAGGTTTCTAAGTAAAAGAATATTTATTTATTTAATCAAGTTGTATAACATTTCACTATTATAAACAAGTTAAGAAATCACAATATTAAATATACCACACTACTTCCCTTAAATTCCAGACAAGTTAAGCTCACAAAATGAAGTGGGAGCAAAATGGCACTCCAGCAATTTAAAAGGGAGGGAAAGACAAAGTTATGAGAAAATAGGCAAAACCAACAGGTAAGTATTCAGGGCAATTGAACAAGAGAGACTGCAAGGTTAAAGTCAAATGGAAAAGGCTTAGGGCCAAAGTCAATGGTTCAAAAGTCTTTTGCTCAAGATAATAGAGTTCAATGTAGTTTGCTGTAAAGTTCGTGGCACAGATTCCGGACGAGGTTGGTTGGTAGAAGAGTTGGTTCAAAGAGAAGAGAAGGACAAGCACTCTGATTGGAGAAAGATTTCAAGCACTTTCACCGCGGCTGAACGAAACGGACAACCAGATTTGCACAGTACCTTAAAACGGAGAGGGAGCTGTGGCTGAAACGGGCGTTCTTCGTGGTTCCTGCAGGCTCACAGTTCCTGAAGCGACTGTCAGACTGACACGAACTAGGAAGACTGGAGGGTCCTGCGGGAATAAGCCAGCAGCAGAGAAAAACAACGAATAAAAGGTGCTCTCCTTAAAACCCAAGCAGGGTCCGACCTTCCTGGCTATCTGGCCCACTGTAGCTCTGTACAGCGAATTCGACCAGAGGAGGGGTGTTAGGCTGAATCCTCTGCAGTACCCTTGGGGACCACTACACACAATTGAGACTACAGGTGGCAATACAAGTTTTACCTTTGGTACAAGCCTGTACTACTATGTTAAAGTGGTAGCAGAGATTATACAAAGGGACCACAATTACTGTGACTCAAGCAAACACTGACTCAAGGTTTCAGGTAAAAAATATAAGTACATTTATTTTTAAACCATTTGTTATAAACGCAACCCTTCTATTCAAAACCACACGTAAAATATACTGCAACTAACCAATTCACTTTACGGTATAACTTCAAGGTAAGTAGCCTGTGTTTGAGCGGACCGGTGTTGTCAAACAAAAGACGTTACCGGGAATACACTTGCAATCACTTTTTGACAGTATTGACACTTAGCACCTGAGATACCCAGAGAGAGTTGGGAGCAAAAATCATAGGCAATACCTTTGTCAAGGCAGACAGAACCAGAGAACACTCTTAGACAGAAATTCAAGAGTCAATAGGCCGGAGCCAGTGTCAAGTGGAACCGGGTTCCTGTTGTCGAGGATCACACATTCGGATAGTTCACGATTCAACGTAGCCAGGAGTACTTGGATTTTGTCAACAGAGGAAGCAAAAGTTATAAGAAGGAGGGAAGACCAGGGCAAGCCTTGAAGGAGAAGAAAAGCGGTTCACCCCAATTCCTTGAGCAGAACACAGTACCTTATTCAATGAAGAAGCTGGTGCCACGGCAGTTGTTCCTGGTAGTTTCCTGCAGACCCTGGGTTCCTGGAGCTTCAATCCAAAGGAGGACGTCTGGAGGGGTCTGCACCACACTGGGCTGAAGCCGGCAGCAGCGACGGTGAATAAAATGTGCGCTCCTTGGAAACAGGACAGGCGCTTCAGATGGCGATCTGGACCACTACAGCAGTGTGCAGCGATTTCGACCACGAAGAGGATCCTGTGGATGGAGAAGATGAGCTGGTTATCCCCGCCAGGCTCAAAGGAAGAAGACTCCGGACTGGATCTTCTCTGGTCGTCGAAGGGTAGATAGTTTAGAACTGCAGCAGGGCTTCACCGGGACGGGATAGTTGCAGAAGTTGACTTATTCTCTGCTTCTCTTCGGTTCCTTGTAGTTCCAGTGGCGACTCTCACTTCTAGCCCAAGAGTCCTGCCTTTCATGCGAAAATCCCCCATTCACACAACCTGGCAGTCAATCACGCAGCAGGGGGGGGGGTTGTCCGGCCTGGACAACCACCTCAGCCAATCATGGCAAAGTGCGACTTGGGTTTCCTAGGATAACCTGTGCAGGGGTTGACTACACCCCTCCCTCACATTCAGCCCACCTAGACACCCAGGCGCCTAGAGGAGGGCTTATTGGCAGAAGCCCGCCAAAAGACAGTGAACAAAGAAGGCAAACCTGGTTTGCCGCGCAAAGTTAAACACAAGAAGGACTTTAAAAAAAAGAAATGGCAAATAAACCCAACCGGAGCCAAAAGAAAAAGTGTTTGGTCAAGCCGGTTTAAGTTCGAGGCTAATATAATACCCTAAAACAATACCACGTTTATATAGGATAATCACGGTAGAAAAGTTAGGGTAGATACCACTGCCACCAGCCAAGTCTAAATGTTAAGAGCGAAACAATGCTCTAGGCGGTACAGATACGAAGGGCTAAGGATTAACCCTTTCCAGTACTCCATTTAAGATTGGGTGATCTGTGGTTAAAGTTAATCACAACTTTACCCTTTTCTGGGGGACAGTAGTCAGCCTCAGAAATCCAGTTGGTGTGTAGTCTAAAAGACAACCCTGTGTCACTGCACTGAAGGTGCTGTGTAACACACAAAAAGGGGCTACTGAAGTGGTGTACTCCAGAGTCCCCAATCACAGAAATAGATGAAATACACATGGCAAAACACAGGTAAGAGTGGGGAGAAGAGGTATCTCTTACCAAGTGGAAAAAATAAACTCCAGAAATCCAGCAAAGCTGCTGGGGGCCCCATTAGGTGAGGGAAATTGGCCATATCATGAGAATTCTCCCTAACAAGGGGTCCTGGCTTGCAGTTTGAGTGAACTGGTTTGCCCCACCAGCTCAAGGGAAGAAGTTTCCTGGAGGATCTTCTCTGTCGTCGGATTCGGAGATTCGGACCTGCAGCAGGGCTTCACCGGGCGGTTCAGTCGTGGTAGGGGTCCTCTTCTTCCAGTTCCTCGTTGGTTCTTTCGTTCCAGTGGCGACTCTGCCTTTCCAGTCCTAGAGACCTGCTTTTAATGCAGTTTTCCCCCCATTCATACAGCCTGGCTGTCAATCACACAGCAGGGTGGCTGGCCTGGCAAGGACAGTCCCCTTAGTCAATCAGACAAGAGTGCGACTACGGTTACCAAGGAAACCCATGACAGGGGTCCGAAGATCCCTCCCTCACATCCTGCCCACCTAGACTATCAGGCGCCTTAAGGAGGGCTTCTGTACAGAAGCCCGCGAAAAGATAGCGAACAAAGGAATCATCCCGGTTTGGCACGCAGAGAAAAACACGAGAAAGACTAACAAAAATGGCGAATAAACCCAGCCGGAACCAAAATAAAATTTATTTGGTCAAGCGGATTTATTTTCGAGGCTAATATAATAGCCTAAAACAATACCACGTTTATATAATATAATCGCGGCAGAAAAGTTAGGGTAGATACCACTGCCACCAGCCAAGTCTTAATGTTAAGGGAGCGAAACAAGGCTCCAGGAGGCACAGACACAAAGGGATAAGAATTAACCCTTTCCAATGCTCCGTGTAAGATGGGGTGTACTGGGTCTGTGGTTTAAAGAGACTTAAAGTTATAGAGTCATAAAGTTAATGGCAACTTTACATGTTTCTGAGGGACAGTAGTCCGCCCCAGAAAAATGGAGTCAGTGGGAAGTCTAAAAGACAACCCTGTGTCACTGCACTGAAGGTGCTGTGTAACAAACACAAAAGGTGGTACTCATGGAGTAGGTGAGGCTCCAGAGCCCAAGAACACACAAAATGGTAAAAACACACATGGCAGAACACATTTAAGAGTGGGAAAAAGGCTCACACTCTTACCAGGTGAAAAAAAAAGAAACCCTAGAAATCCAGCAAAGCTGCTGAGGGACTCATTAGGTAAGGGAAATCAGCCATTTATGAGAATTCTCCCTAACACGGGTTACCATTGTCTACTGCACAAGCGCCCTCCCCCGCACCCTGACAAAGACTGCAAAAAATTGTACGCCCTCGGCAAACGCATCACCACTTCAGTGGCACATTCCACAATAATTGCTAATAATACAATACTTCTTGCAAGTTATAATGATGTGCAGTGGAACTTACTTCAGGAGGGTCTCCAAGAAGTCCTGAAATGCTACGATCACGCCTACTGGCAATTGTCTCAGAAGGGAAACAGGTGATCCACATCTTAAAAAAAAGCATTGGATGCAGCAGAGACGGCGGGGCAGACCCTTGTCTAGGGTACTCTTCTCAAAAGGCATGCCTGGCTCTAGAACTCCATGTTTAAGCCAGAAACCCAGGCCTCCCTAATAAACAAACCAGTGGAAGAGATATATTTATTTGGAAAAGCTGTGGATGATACCTTCGAGACAGCGAAAAAAGAGCATGAGACTATTAAGTCTCCATCAAATCACTGCTACAACTTATCAGCGGAGAGGTAACTCTTGACGTTCCTTTCACAAGTAGTCTTTTTCACATTCTCCACACAACCAATATGGTACAGGGGGTACACCATGGTCCTCCGCACAGGGCGCAGCTGGCACCACCCAGTACCAGCAGAGGGGTCAGGGAAGAGGCAAAGGCGGAGGTAGGAACTCCACTCCAAGAGGCTCCCCAACCTCCGCTCAGAAATGACTTGCCAGGCCTGGTCCCCTCCCATGCCTACCCGGTCGGGGGACGCTTAACATTACATTTGTTAAGCACACTATTGACCCTTAGGCATAAAGGCGCTGACAAACGACATATAGCACAAAAGAGGGCAGGCTTAGAGATGAAAGATCATAAGACTCCTCAGCAGGTTATTCCACTATCACCTATTTGGAAACATCCTTATGTTCCCAAGATCAGACGAATAAATATGTCTTCAGTTCCTTCTTGAACGATGCAAGAGAGAAGTGACTCCTCAAACTTGAAGGAAGGTTGTTCCAGAGCGAGGGGGGCCCTCACCTCAAATGCTCCCTTTTCCGCCTTCGTTGTTTTACATCTTGGCTGTATAATTTGATTAGAGAAATCAGATCTCAGAGAACGTACATTACTCTTAGAAATGATATACTCCTGTAAATACTCAGGCATTACTTGAGGCCGGCATTTGAAAACAATAACCAGTACTCTAATGAATCCTGGCTTCAATAGGTAGCCAGTTTAGAGCGCGTCTGGCCACCGTTACATGGCAATGCCTTGGAAGTCAAAGAACCACTCTTACCGCCCAATTCTGGGCTACCTGCAGTCTATGCAGCTTTCTTTGATTAAAGCCCAGCAGGAGGGTGCAACAATAGTCCAATTTGGCACCTATAATTGCCCTGGCTATGGTCTCTGCACTTTCCTGCGAAATCATACGCCTCAGATGAGCCAAAAGTCTGATATAATAGACTACCCCTGCCACCACTGATGAAACGTGGGCTTTCATGCTTAATGTTGCGTCCAAGATCACTCCTAAAATGTTTGTCTTAGATAAAGGAGTACAATCTTGCCGAACACAAAGCCATGCAACTGTTAAGGATGATAGCCACCTGCATTTATCTGGTCCCACAAGCACGTTTGCACATGCACCCCATGCAAGAGTGGCTCTAGAGCCAATGGTGTCAGGCCACCGGACAATGGAACAATCTAGTGGTTGTCTCGGCAGCCCTCGTTCTCTCTCTGCAGTGGGGGGTCAATGGAAAACCTCTTACAGGGCAAAACCTTCACCACTCCCGCAGTAGAAGCCACCCTCACCGCGGACGCATCTCTGACTGGGTGGGGGGGGGAGGGCTCACCTCTTTAATCAAACGGCACACAGCATTTGGTCCCCAGCGGTAGCATCCAACCACATAAGCCTGTTGGAATTGCTAGCAGTGTTCAAGGCCCTTAAGGCTTTTCAAACACACCTACAGGGAAAGACAGCCCTAGTCCTCGTGGACAGCCCTACAGCCATGTATTACCTGAACAAGCAAGGGGGTGCGCACTCTCCAGGGCTCCATTGGGAACATACATTTAAAACCCCTACAAACCCACACATCCACACCGCCCCTACTTACCTTTCAAGAAGCTGTGTCCCTGTGGCGCCGGTTCCCTTTCACTTCCATGATCAGGAACCGGTGCCGCAACCGTCTTTGGTGGCATGCATTTACAACCTTTTTGTATATGTCGGAACTTTAGGTGCTATCATTTTGCCTATATCTCTTAGAACATGTGAAAATGGACTCTCAAACACAAGTTGTTCCTCCTGTCACAACACATTTCACGAGAACTCAATTTTCTGGTGGACTTGCTCAGCAGAGACTTCCCACTACCCGTAGACTATGAATGGCGGTTACACAAAGACATTGTCGTCAACTTCTGCGCAGACTGTTGCTTCCCAGAGATCGACTTGTTCTCATCTCTGGAGAATGCACAATGCCCAGATTACGCCTCCAGGTACCTGCAGAACCGCTCCAAGGGGAACGGGCAGTGGAGTAACTTTGCTGAAAAAGTTGGGGAGGACATGACATCTGAAGAAAAGGTGCCCCAGCCAAATGAATGTGGACAAAATGGTGTGCCATGAAAGTTGGGGGGGACAAACACCCCTTTCCCCCCGAAACATACGCCCATGGGAACGGACTCTGGATTACATGGTCAGGGAAATTTTGTCTATGCTAACCTCCCCCCCCCCCCCCCCAACTCCTCTACTAAACAAGATAGGGCACAAAATGCACCAGGAACGATCAATCTGGTTTCCGTCAAAATCACGGAACCAAAGGTGCGCTATTGGATCTGCAGACGCAAATGTTAAAATGCGTGGATGAGGGTGAAACGGGCCTTCTTATTTTATTGGATCTCTCGACAGCATTTGATCTTCTTGATCACGCCAGACTACTGGGAACACTAGCAAATACTGGTAAATTCTCAAACCAAGCCGTGGCATGGATCTGCTCTTTCCTATGTGAAAGAACATCTAAGATATGCTGAAGTATTGAGTGTTCAGAGCCTATTGCTATTAAACTCGGGGTACCAGAGAGGGCCTGTATTTCTCCCATCCGGTGTAATATCTATATAAGACTCCTGTGTGATAAATTGAAAAGATGGGTTTCCATTTCACTAACTATGCCGATTACTTCCAACTTGTCATTGATCTTACCGGTGACCACACAAGACACAACTCTCAACCACATCCACTCGATCATCCAGGAGTGGATGATTTGAAAAATGGATGTGCTTAAATAGTTATAAGACAGACCTCATGGTTTTTCATCCATGCTCGGAGATGAGGACTAGGTTGCCCCTTCCCCCGACGGAGGTACCTGAGCCAGACCCGACGGGGGAACTGGAGCCAGGACCTTCGGAGAGCCCACCACTTAAGAGGAGGACGACGCATCCTAGGCCTCCTCTCCCGCCTCTGCGGCTTTCTCTGCCTTCCCCCCGGTCCACTACCCACGGGGATGATACAGGCATGGACACGACTACGACGGGTACGGATGACGACAGAGGCGACGACGCAACGTGTCCCCCGTCGCCCCCTGCCCGGGCGTCCCCGCCCGACGAGATTGGATCATTCCATGCTATGATTTCCAGGGCATCCGAGCTCTTCCAGCTCTGCCGCGAAGAATAGAAGGAAGGGTTCCTTTATCAACGGCGCAAGGCTAAAAGGAAGACGGTCCTCGCCGTACCGCTTCTTGATGTTCAAGATCGCCCCTATGTTGGATTTCCTTCCGCACGCCAAGAGGACTGAGGCCCTGGAAATCTTACAGGAAGGTGAGATTGCCTCGGACCACGCCATTACTGTGGCTACGGACATCGCCGACACTGGTTTCCGTCAGTTGGGCAACAGCGTTTGCCTGAGACGACGAGGATGGGTCAAGGCGACGGATTTCCGCCAGGACGTACAGACAAAGGTTTTGGACATGCCCTTCGATGGGAACAACCTTTTTGACAAGGCGGTTGATGAGTCCCTTCAGGCGATCAAGATGGACATGGAGACGGCCCGTGCACTGGGTGTGCTCCAACAGCGACGGCCGTCCTTTCGGAGCTCCGGAGGCAGACAGGGTGCCTCCAAGAGAGCCGGCAGCAAGTCCTCTACGTACCGTCAAGCGGCAAGATCTTCGTCGCAGGAGGCCTACAGGGTAGCGGCAAGTCAGGTGGATCCCGCCGTCATCGCCAAGGTGGTCAAGGAGGCAAAGCGGCCTCCAAGCAAGATTGAACCGACCATCGGGTCGGGCCCCCGCCGAAGCACCCCGGTGGGAGGCCGGCTGACTAAGTTCGTCGGCGTGTGGGAGTCCATCTCCACCGACCGTTGGGTGCTAGACGCCCTGGCCCTGGGGCACTACCTCGAGTTCCACAAGAGGTGCCCGCGCAATCCTCCCGTGGCCAGGAAGGAAAATCACGTCCCTCAACTGCTGTTGGAAGTAAGGGCGATGCTCAGGAAAGGTGCCATCGAGCTCGTTCTAAAGAGGCTTCGGGGCTCCGGAGTTTACTCAAGATACTTCCTCGTAAAGAAGAAGACAGGAGGATGGCGTCCCATCCTGGACCTGCGACGACTGAACAAATACATCAAGGCACAGAAGTTCAGGATGGTCACCCTCCAGCACGTGCTGGGACAGCTGGAGGAGGGCGATTTCCTGTCGTCGTTGGACTTGGAGGATGCATACTTCCACATCCCTATTCTAAAGAGACACCGAAAGTTCATCAGGTTCGTGGTCAAAGGGCGGCACTACCAGTTCAAGGCCCTCCCGTTCGGATTAAAATCGGTGCCCAGGGTGTTCACCAAGTGCCTAGCACCGGTGGCGGCGCCTGCAGGGGATCCACGTCTACCCCTACCTGGACGACTGGCTCATACGGGCAAGGACAAGGGAGCTCGCCGTGGAACGCACTGCGAAGACCGTCCAGCTGCTCACGGACCTGGGGTTCTCCATCAACTTTCCAAAATCCCACCTGGTCCCGTCGCAAGTCGCTCTGTTTCTGGGAGCACAGCTCGACACAGTGGCGTGACGGGCCTCACCGTCGGAGGAAAGGAGAAGGACCATCCTGGGAAAGGTGCAACGTCTGCTGGCCACGGACGTGGCCAGAGTGAGGTCTATCAAGTCCCTCCTCGGAATGATGTCGTCCTGCATTTATCTGGTGCGCCACTGCAGACTTCGGATGCGGCCCTTGAAAGAATTCCTCGACGCCCACTGGATCCAGACGACGGGCAGCTTCGAGGACAGGATCCCGCTCGACGAAGCGTTCCGTCAGGTGATACGATGGTGGGGTGTCCGCTCTCATCTGACGGCGGGAACAGGTTTACTAGCCCCGGCCCACCAGGTGACAGTGACGACGGATGCCTCCCTGGAAGGTTGGGGAGCGCACACCGGGGGTCTCCACACGAGACGCCTTTGGGTCCCGGAGGAGAAGACTCTCCACATCAACATCTTGGAGCTCTGTGCAGTGTTCTGGGCCCTCAGGTCCTTCCTTCCGTCCCTCAAGGGCAAGGTGATGAGGATCTTCACCGACAACACCACCACGATGTTTTACATTTGGAAGCAGGGCGGAACCAGATCCCCTGCCCTATCCAAGGAAGCCCAGGATCTGTGGCATTGGGCCGTCGCCCAAGGGATGTTTCTGGTACCCTTTCATCTGGCAGGGATAAAAAACACAATTGCCGACTCACTCAGCAGAGAGCTGCGCTCGTGCCACGAGTGGGAACTGCGCCAGGATCAAGTGGACCGACTCTTACGACGATGGGGCGAACCCCAGATCGATCTCTTGGCGACGGCGGCAAACTCCAAGTGCCGGAGGTTTGCCAGCAGGTTTCCCCAACCGAGGAGCATGGGCGATGCTTTCTCGTTCCCTTGGGACGGCCTGTTCCTTTATGCGTTCCCGCCGTTGCCGTTGCTACTCCGGCTCGTCAACCAGCTCAAGAGGTCCTGGTGCAGGATGATCCTCGTCGCACCGGTGTGGCCGAGGCAGATCTGGTTCCTGGACCTTCTGGACTTGTCAGCGTCCACACCAGTCAAGCTGCTGACGGACGCGGATCTTCTCTCCAGAGAAGGAGGCGCCATTCTTCATCACGAACCAGAGTCGCTGAACTTGCAGGCCTGGCTCCTGCAGCACTAGAGTTTGGAGGATACGACATCCCGACCGACTGCAGAGAGGTTCTTGCGAAGGCCAGGGCATCCTCAACTCTCAAGTGCTACGGACACAAATGGAAGAGGTTCTCTGTCTGGTGCCGAGCACAGAAGATTAACCCTCTGCGGATTACGGCCCCTCAAGTATTGCCGTACCTATTGTCCTTGGCCAAGGCTGGCCTGTCTCACGCTTCCATCAAGGTACATCTAGCTGCCGTCTCACGTTACACCAGAACTACAGGACGGGCGTCCTTGTGGTCTCATCGACTGGTGAAGGAATTTATGAAAGGACTGTTCCGATCATTCCCGCCGGTGAAGGCCCCTGCCCCGGCGTGGGTGCTCAACGTGGTGCTGACTAGGATCATGGGTGCCCCATTCGAGCCTATGCATTCAGTGCTGTTGAAGTTTCTGTCGTGGAAGACAGCATTTCTCGTGGCCATCACCTCTGCACGACGAGTGGGAGAGATCCAGGCCCTGTCTTGCAAGCCTCCATACTTTACTTTTCACGACACGAGGGTGGTGCTAAGGACGCACCCTTCTTTCTTGCTCAAGGTGCCGTCGGACTTCCACCTCAACGAGCCCTTGGTGTTGCCAGTTTTCTTCCCGTCGCCTTCGTCGCCGGCTGAGAGGACTCTGCACTCGCTGGATGTAGCTAGAGCGATGAAGTTCTACGTGGACCGCACAAATAGTTTTCGGAAGACATCACAGCTGTTTGTGAACTTTGGACCTGTGAATCAAGGGAAGGCTCTCTCGAAGACTTCCATTTCCAGATGGCTCTCCGGCTGCATCGTGCACTGTCACCGGTTGGCAAACCGACCGTTGCCAGGCCGTCCGAGAGCCCATTCGACCAGAGCGATCGCTGCTACTACGGCGTTCCTGGCTGGTGTGCCCCTGCTCGACATCTGCAGGGCTGCTACGTGGAGGTCGACACACACCTTCACGAGATTCTACTGCGTCGACTGGGATTCCAGGGAGGAGTCCAGAGTCGGCCATGCAGTGCTGCGCAACCTGTTCGCCTAAGGTGAGCCTGATGAGGAGGTAAGAGTTGCTTAATGTTGAGTTGTTGGATTCCTTGATATTGAGCCTTTTGCCACCTCCCGTGGTTGTGCATGTGTATACTGCTATGTAATCTTATATTCATGAGCATGTGAATCCATGCCAGACCCCATGCTGGAGAAGGAACAAGTTACTTACCTGTAACTGTTGTTCTCCAGCATGGGTCTGGCATGGATTCACATGCGAACCCTCCCGCCTACCCCTCTGCGGTGCTTCACTTGGTCATACTGCCACTTCACGTGCTACCAAATCTGAGGATGGCTGCCGGGGGCGGGGCTTAGGGAGAGGGCAGTCATTGGCTGGGGGCAGTATGACCCAGAGACCAGTGATTGGTTACTACTGAGAAAGACAGATCAGAAACAAAACTGATACTGATTTTTTTCTATACCTAGGATTCTCGGCCTGACGACGGGGAATATTCATGAGCATGTGAATCCATGCCAGACCCATGCTGGAGAACAACAGTTACAGGTAAGTAACTTGTTCCTTTTCTAATGTTTGTGAGACTGATCCTGACTCTTGGAGAATTCCAAATATATGGGTTGCGAGTGCGTGAAACTAAGGTCGTGCTGCAGAGAACCCTGTCCGTTTTGCTGTTGGTGCCATGCGGAGCTGTTTAACCACTGGCCATTTAATTCTAGAGACAACCTACAAAAAGACTCCTGGACATGAGGCGCCGGCGCGTGTGAGGGAGAGTGCAGTTGTGCTGCAGTCAGACTGTGGGACGGAGTGAGGTGCTGTTACAGCTGCATATGCAAAATTGATCATGGGCATCTGCCAAGAACAAGGGGGAAGCTCTGTTTGCTTGGCGGAAGTGCGCTCCCTAGAAAACCAAGCTTCACTAGCATCCGGCTACGATGGAGGTGACGGTTATAAAGTGGAAATTTACAGTATTACAGACCTTATCAACACCATTAACGCAGTCGATGGCATTCATGCTGCAGCCTGCCTATATCCAAATCCAGTGGTCAGCTTTGTGCCCGATGAGCCTCAAGTCGGCACTTTGGGGTTTAAGATTATAAATATTGTGGTAGAAGCCCTGCCGTGCTCAATGCTAGCAGTCGACGCCATGGGTGGTTCCATTTGGTGCTGAAATCACGGAATTGGTAAATGTTTATGAAATTGGCTCATTAACATGAATTCCTCCTGTGAACAAATCAATGAATTTGCACGATTTTAACAAAATGCAGTTACTGTTAAATAAGGCTTTGTGTATGCAAGATTTGAAAGTGGCTTTTGTGAGGCACAAATTCAAAAGATGGTAGTCCGCCTCCTAAGAAAATTTTTATGGGAGAGATTGCGGATGCAGACTCATTAGAACGTGTGGGAATGATAGACGAGACATCAACACAGCTCGAGAGGCCTGAAATGATGATGACTCTGTCAGCCGCCTCATCAAGATCTATTGCTACGTCAACACTCACAAAGCAAATACAGAGTGGCATGATTGGGAAGGAAGAGCAAAGGGGGGGGAAGCACAGCACTGAATTCCCACATAGAGGCAACTGCTAATAGGTGAAATTGCTGTGATTCGGAGTTGATGGCCGAAGAGCCCAGACCCCTGCAATACCCAATTAACACAGCTCCCTGTTTGATGCGATGAAATTAACGGTAAAGGCTACCAAGGACACTTTGCATCATCAACATGTGGAAGGGGATGGCATGAAGAGCTCCCATAGTGGGAATGGTCGACAATTCCACAATAGTAATGCAACAGAATTGAGGGAGTCTATACACAATGAGCTTTATAATATGGCGCAACAAATTAACACCGAACCCCCGACAAGCACCCATCCACATCAAACGTTCATGAGAGAATGAGTAGGAGGAGAGTATCCGACAACTCTACCAGTTCTGAGCCATCTGAGTGTTTTACACCAGCCTTCACAAAAAAGTTGAGACCAATGCCACTATCGAGAGCCCAGGAAAATCCTGTGAACGACTCTACAAGTGGAGGCTTTAGGTACTAAATCAGCACTCAACATTACGTTGGCCCCTTTCTTGAAATTGTATGAATCATTAAATGATAACTTGAAAGACCAATCCACACTATTAACCATGCTTCATTACAAATTGATGTTAATTGAAGGTTTTGTTACTGCAGTCCAAGACAATCGGGATAAGAATTCAGGACAAACCTTGAGTATGTTTCAACGAATATTAGAGCCGATAATTAATGAACGCAATGAAAGAAAAGAACTCTGATTGTGTTTAGATGTTTCAAGGCGTAGTGACGCCTGCACCATTAAAAACTAGGATGGAGAAATTCAAGTTGTACAAGTTGAAGAGACCACTGATGCTCAAGATCAACAAGCCAATGCTAACAACAAGCTTGATGGATCCAGGTGGTACAAGTAGAGTTAACAGCAGTATCCTTTGATCAGGAAACACCCATGATTCAGAACTTCCATGCCGGTGTGAATCTATGCCCGAAACCGAACAGGGCGGTTTGAATAGCCCAGTAGATGACAAAGGTACTACTAGAGAATACTCTATTCTCACGAAAAAAGAAAAGGAAAAAAGGAGTGGAACTGCAACAACAAAACAAAAAAATTAATAAACTAGGGCCAAGGTAAAATACAGAAATCAAACGATTCCAAGAAGTTTTTAAGGAACCTGGCTATTCTATCTAGCCGGAGTAAAGCACCTAAGAGTAGAGGGAAATCTGCTAGAGTGGCTCAGGGTGATGAGCACCTGGACAAAATGACTGAGTCTTGGGACGGAAGTACCAACCTCTGCAATAAGGATAGGCAGATGGATCCGCACGTCAACATTATGGACGATCTAATTAACATGTCAATATACTTGAGCGTAGTGGTTGAACTGCAAAAATTATCCAGGAACCACAAAAGCCACCAGTGATGGTCTATCTAGGTGGGGACCGGTCGGGGAAGCCTCTGTGGTAGCTGCAACATCTCCACACATTTCCTAACACTAGAACAAAAGTGGCTGACCCTGACTGAGGTTGATTTGGGAAAATGGGGACAAGCTAGAATGTGGGCCGGTGGAGGAACTGCTGAATATACGGAAGGGGTCATTCCTTGACAGGAAACCTAGCCAAAGGAGATGCATCCGGTTGGAAATACTTTTACACTTGGACAGTGCTTTGATAATGAATCGAGGGAATGTATTGAGACTTCAGTGGATTGCCTCCCCCCCCCTCAGATTCCTCATCAGATAGATATCTATGACAGCATCAGCTGCTCAGTCAACTTTTTCCAACAGGGGCGTAGTGCACCTCGACTCAGCCGTCGATCTGTCTTGCCTCGATCGTCGGCTCTGGACGTGATGTCGGTCGTCGTACATATACTGTCACTACCACCCTGTACCTCATTTTCTTTTTCCTGCAAGCTCAGCACGCTGTTCAAGGAACTTGCTCTCAATAGTGTTTGCATTCTTCGTATTAGTCATCTCTATTTTTTGACTGCGAGTTCGTCTCTTGTCTGCACCAAAGGTATCCAGGTTCAAACGCTGCAGGGACTGCAGTTCAAAGATGTTCATGACCCACACATCATCTGCATGTGGTGCCTCGGTGCCTGTGACCACACTGGGGGCTGTGGTTCCTGCAGAAAAATTAACAGGGACCAGGTGGCAAAAGTCTCAGTTGGCCTCAAAATCTCTCTCGTGCGGTCGACCTTTCGATTGTCAGAAGCTGAGACGGAGGGGCCTACTACAGAGACGGAGTAAAGACACTGAAAAAAGACCAAGAAGAGGTCCCACTCCTGTAGTCACTACTCTTCCTCCCACAAGAATAAATTGCCCCATTGGAAAGACACTGGTCAGATTCTTTGGACGACCCCGATAGGTCACTGCCAGGGCCGACATCCACAGTAGAGTGGGAGTGTTTTAAGGACCAAATGTTGGCGATGTTCTGAAAAGCATCTTCCGGCCCTGGTAATCCCTCGATGCAGTGGGCCCCAGTGGCATCTGGTAACCCCGGCTCCATAGTGATTACCGCTGCAACATTATAGTTGTCGGCAGAGCAGTCAGGCAAGACGCCAAGTACGTTGGGCCACCTGCTAATGCTGGAAGGACAGATTTCTTTGTCGACGTGGTAGATTTGGTTGCCCCGGCTGAGGGCATTCATGACGCCAGTGGTCTAGACATGTCTCTAGACATGCAGACACAGAAGGCTTATCCTTATGGCATGCTGACACCTAATATAGGGCTTTTGAGAATAGGGTGGTAGATACCCTGGGCTGGAGTCCACCAGCCAAGCCTTTCGCAGGCTATGACCTCACAGAGATACTAGATGAAGGGCCGCCTACTGAGTGGGCTATGCCCTTTAATGCAGTCATTGCAGACCCCATCGCCACCTTGTGGCACACACCATGCACCACTCCCCCGGTTAACTCAGAATTCACTAAGCAGTACATGTCGGCAAGCCGGTATCCACCCTATCTCTCCACCCACCTGACATCGGAGTGGTTAGTAGTGCAGGCTGCCACAGTCCGCACCAGACCGGCTTCATCCACTTCAATCCTCCCGACTGCTATAAAGGGAAAAAAGTGGACACTTTAGCTAAGAAGCTATTTTCTTCCAGCAGCATGACTCTGAAAGCTGTTAACGCCTCTTGTGGGTTTGCCAAATATGTGTTTGGTTTGTGTACTGCTATTGGTGAGGCTGCACAGTATATTGCTGAAGGGGAGATACGAGAGGCATAGGGGAGGCATGCTATCACACGTATGACACTCACAAAATGGGTACAATTTGTAAAACCTTTATTGAAATTGTTGTTGTTGGAGAAACTCCTATTTTGCCCTACATTGAAGATGGGAGTAGTCTCGACCATCAAATAATAAATAACGCAGTCCTAGTGGAGTCTGTCAATTCAAAAATGGCCTATGCTAACAAAACGTAATGCCTGCCCTAACCCTTGTACAAAAAAGTGTAAAAAGGACAAATGTACTCAAAAGGAAAACATCAGTGTTACAAATTAATAAATGTGGTTGAACCAGCTCTCCTCCCCACGTTAGAACTTACAGAGTAAGGATCTACCTGTATGCAGGATGACACACTTTGGCTCAGCTTCCAACACAATAAACATGGATCGAGGCCGGCTGGCCTTCCACTTTTAAGTCTCTTTTTGACTTCAAAAAATAATGTTGCACCCAAAAAGTACACAAAGGATCCCCTCTGTCAGGCTCAGACCTTTCACAAAACAGTTCTTGTATGCCCCCCTCTGCCGGGCCCAGACCTCTCATGATAAAAGTTCAACACAAACTTGCAAGGGGCGGGCTCCCTTCCCCAAGCTTATTTCACTTCGGGTCTCCCTCTGTCGGTTACGGACCACTTTTGGATGTCAGACTATCGAATGTGCGTGGCTTTTATAGACCACCTGAGGACAATTTTGACTCGAAGCTTATAGTTCAACTTTCACTTTCCCCTTCTCTAGGCGTTAAACTTCTGTATTTCACTATTGCTGTTCATACACTTTATCGCTTCAAACAATTTACTTTTCACTGAGACTTTCGAGTGGGCTACTTCCTTTTGCCGACCATTCCGGAACTTGGTATCGCTGATTTCGCAGCTGTCTTTTACCTCATAGTTCATTCAAAGGTCTGCCTTTTCTCGCGTTTTATTCACACGTGCGCAGCCTTCACTTGCGATATAATGGTGCTACTTCAAACTTTAACATACACCCGTCTTTCAGGTCACTTGCCAACTCACCGGCAGTGTGCGTCCCTTCTTAGTTTTGCGATTCACATGTCAAGGGTAGTACCACAGTCTTGGCCTCTCCTCCCCAACTCTGCTGTTTTCCCAGGAGGGTCGCTGGCATCCTTGAGACAGAATGCAGTCTTTACTTGTGGGATCTGGCCTTCTCCACGCGTCTTTCGCGGAATGTCTGAGGCAACAACCTCCTGTAGGGAACTCTTGGGGTTTTCGACCTTCTGCTCTCGTCGATTGGTCCGTCGCTCTGCTCCAGTAGGTTTGCCTTTGTCCCGGAAGCTCTGCTTGTACTCGTGTTCTGCCTTGCTCAGAGTGCGTCTCTGGGTGCTGCCTTTTATTCGTGTGAGGTGAGCTAATTGGTATCAGGTCTATGCACTTAGAATCAAGGGCCTGACTTTGCCTGACCGGATTAGCGGGACCTGTCCAATACGATGTGTGAAAGTTAATGTTGTTACTCTGGTTCCATGTGTTAAAATCACGGCAAAAAGGCTGTGATTTTGCTACCGCAATACATGTAAAGGATGCGGGGGGACACCCCCAGACCCATTATACCATTTAAGGGGAGCGGAGGACACCCCGGTAACCCCTGCTCTCCTTAAATGGTATAATGGGGTACACTTTTACCGGGTCAAACCACTGCATTTTTGCCGTGATTTTTTGTAAAGGCGACATTTTTGCTGCAATTTTATTACTGGCTACCGTTACTCTGTCACCCTCTTCCTCTGCCCAGTGTTTGTGTAAGAAAGGGGGGATAGGAGGGAGTTGGGACCTCAGAGCATCCTAAAACATAGGATGGGTTGGATAAAAAAAAATAGGGGGAATACTGTCATCATCGGCTGCCTCACCCCTACTCCCCGAAGACCCCTCTCACCCAGGTGATCCTCATGCACTGGTCTACCCCCAGTGTCTGAATCCAAAGGTGATGGCTGTGCCCTGGCTGCCTGAGAGGACTAGCTGGTGAGACGCCCTCTGGTTTCTCAGAGAGGGCTTTCAGGGACTGTTAGATGATTGCGAGGTGGTGGCCCTTCAGTCATTGCAGATGGGCCTGGACATCACAGACTGCGTCGGAAGATGTCCTAAGGAGGCAGGCTTACCCGCATACCTCTGGGTTCTTGGACATCACTTTTGACGGTGAGAATCTCTTCGGCCCTACAGCCGAGGACTCCCTTGAGAAAATCAAGGAGTCGAAGCTGTTAGGGAGTATTCTCTTATAAGGCTAATTTCCCAAACCTAGTGAGTCCCCCAGCAGCTTTGCTGGATTTTTGGGGTTTGTTTTTTTCTCCGGCTAAGAGTGAGACTCTTTTCTTCCCACTCTTAGGCATGATTTGAGGTATGTCTTTGACTTAGTATGTGTTCATGGGCTATGGGGTAGCCTTTTTATTCCATAGGGAATCATCTGTTTTGTATGTGTGTTACACAGCACCCTCAGTGCAGTAGCACAGGGGTGTCATAGTGACCCCCAAACATAGACTCCATACCCTGGGACTGACTAGTGTCTCCCAGGGCATGTAAAGTCACCATTGACTTTACTAGTCCAAAATTGTGAACAGAACCAGTACAAACCATCATATTGTGGAAGTACTGGAAGGGGTTAATCGATTGCCCCTAGGTCTGTTTTCAAGAGGGCACTGTGCAGTCCCCCCTTGTCGAGTTTCTGGCTGGTGACAGCGGTTACCACGCAAAATATTCCACCGGAATATTCTCTATGGGATTTTCCCATTGATTTTAAACGCACCACTTTTTGGTGCAATGTTAAAGATACCGCTGGTTTATTTATTTAATATTAAATCCCCGGTTGGGTCTTTTCGCCAGAACTCTTTTCTAAAATGGCGTTTGTGTCCATCTCTGTAACTCTGCCCAAGGTCGAGTCCTTTGTTCCACTATTTTGGCGGGCTTCTCCACAGAAGCCCTCCAAATGGTGCCACTCTGTCTGGGTTCCACAGGAGGGGTGGAGGGGGGAATTGGCACCCTGGACTAGGTTGCCTTAGCAACCCAAGTCGCACTCAAGCCGCCCCGCTCACCACTTAGCATGTGTGAGTGACAGCTAGGCTGTTGAATGGGGGGTTTTCTGCATAAAAGCAGGGCCTTTGGGACTGGAACTTCAGAAGTCGCCACAAGACCTAAGAATCCAAAGAGGGAAGAAGCTGAGCCATCTGCAACGACGACACCACCGGTGGAGCCCTGCTGCAACAAACTCGCCACTTTCCCAACAACAAGAGAAGATCTTCTGCTGGAAGAGTCTTCTTCCTTTGAGCTGGTAGGATCAACCAGTTCGCCCTTTTCGCCTTCCAAAGACTTCTCTTGGTCGAATCACCCGTGCCAAGCACCCCGGCGGCTGGATAGTCAAGCTTCACCACTTTGACCGCGAATAAAAGGAACGCACCTTTTAACCGACTAACTCCGCGGCTGGTTTCATCCCTGGGCAGTGCAACGACTCCAAGTTTCCTCCTTGACGAGATCCTCTCTTCCCCTGGTCGAAACAACGAACTGCAACCACTGCAAGGAACTGCCACCAATGGAGCTTCCTCTCTCTTTAAGGTACTGTGTTCTGCCTGGCCTCCCTTTCCACAGATTGCTAAAGGTGACCCTTAAATCCTTGGCTTTCCAACTGGGTTGGCACCAGACCTTCTAACTTTACTTCTTGAATCACCCCAACCTCTTTTGAACACTCTGCAAAGACTTTTAGTGCATTTTAAACTGTCATCTTGGGCACATTTCGCTTTGCTCCATTTAAAGTGGACCTGGCCTATGGACTTTGGCTCTAGAGTGTATTCTGCCTTTACTCCCTTGCTTTGAACTTCTAAAGGTTTTGGGAACTGTTTATTTTTATGCCCTGCCTTTTTCTCTCCCTTTAACTTAACTATTGGCGTGCCATCTAAGTTATGCGCTCACATCTGTCTTAACAAATAGTGGTGCTTTAACTCTGACTTGTCTAATAGTAATCAAGGGAGGTGTGTATACTTTACCTGACTGTGTCTTAACTTGCTTTTGATTTAGAGTGCTAGTGTATTTCCAAAAGTGTGTTTTAAATAAATAATTATATACTTTTGATACAAATCTCTGGTCAGTGTTTGTTTGCTTTACTGTGTTTTTAGCCCTATTGTGTATACTCTATATACTGCCCTACTCTTCTTGAGAGAAGTCTGACTGCTCAGCCTCAGCTACCAGGTAAATCTGGGTGGTACAGACTGCTACCAATTGGGTTTACTGCTTACTCCTGTAGTCTTAATCTTCTTGCAGTGTTCCCCAAGGGAACTGCACAGGATTCTGCCTAACAGAAGCTTCCCGCTAATCCGAGCTGGGCAACAGCCGGCCAAACTTGTCTCTAACTTCGCCTCAAGGGGTAGGGGCTACCAGCGGTATGTCCCTTTTGGCAGGAAAGCTCATCTCCTGTGGCCCAGACAGGGTCAGAGATCTTTCACGCATTCAGGAAGGGGCAGTGGGTCCTCCAGGGGGCAGGGGAACCTCCAGGGGCCAGCAGCGGCCGGAGTTGGTCTGCCCTTGAAGCCGTTGTGATTTCTCCTCCCACAAATCCTTGGTTGGTGGGAGGATAGGCAAGCACTGGGCCCAATGGCAGGAGATGACCTCTGGTACCTGGGCTCTTCAGCTCATTCAGTGGGGTTACCGTCTGCCTTTCTTAATAAGGCCACCGGATAGGCTGCCTCCTCCTCAACAACCAGATCAGGAGCTCCAGGAAGATCTGAGAGCCCTGCTTTTGAAGGGTGCCGTGGAAGAGGTACCGCCAGAGCAGAGGGGATTGAGCTGGTATTTCCTGGTGCCCAAGAAAGGGGAAGGACTCAGTGCCATCTTGGACCTCAGGGCCTTGAATAAGTTCCTGAGGAAGGACAAGTTCAAGAGGGTGATGTTGAGAGAAATTCTCCACGCACTGAGCTTTCAGGACTGGCTGGTGTCGATAGATCTCCAGACGCATTTTTCCATGTGCCGATCCACCAGAAGCACAAGAAATTCCTGAGATTCCTCATAGGGAACAAGGGCTATGAGTTCAAGGTGCTCCCCTTTGAGTTGACGACCTGCTGAGGGTTTTCATCAAGCTCATAGCAGTAGTCACGGCTCATCTCAGAAGATCCGGCGTCCATGTGTTCCCATACCTGGACTACTGGCTGATCCGGGGGAATCAACAGATCAGGTTTTTCCCCCATCTCGAGGTCACCTGCTCTCTACTCCACAAGCTGGGCTTATCCCTGAGGTCTCACACAATTGCAACACAAAGGCTCCAGTTCATCGGCACGGTCCTGGACACTCGGTGGGGATGGTCTTGCACCCTGAGAGGAGAGTCGCCAGTATCAGACAGATGGTTCAGCTGTGCCAGCAGCTTCCTTCCTCCCCCTATTAGGTCTCGTGGCCTCCTGCATTTTTCAAGTGCCAGAGGCAAGACTGCGGATGCCGTCCCTGCAATGGCTCCTGTGGGGTCGTTGGTCTCAGTATTTCTGCACTTTTGGAGATGTTTAAAAAGTGTCCCGGTCGGTGGCCAACAATCTCTCTTGGTGAGCCAGCAGCGAGAACATTTTGGCCGGGGAACCCTTCTGGCCTCCGTGTTCCCTGGCCAGGGTAGTCATGGACATGTCACTTTAAGGTTGGGGTGCTCCCTGCATAGACTTGAAGGTGAACAGCCCTTGGTCAGCAATGGAAGCACCGTGGCACAAAAACAGGCTGGAGCTGCGAGCGATCAGGTTGGGCCCTGAAACCTTTCGAGCCCTCTCTGCAAGGGAAGCACTTCCTGATAATGACGAACAATATGGTGGACTTGCACTACCTGAACAAGCCGGGTGGTATGCGCTTCCTCACCTTTTGCAGAGAGGCAATGCAGCTGTGGTTCTCGCTTTCGGAGGATCAGATCTCCGTCTCAGCAGTGCATCTGGCATGGACAGAGAACGGATTGGCGGAAGCGCTGAGCTGGCAGAGTACGGCCTCACACAAGTGTGAAGTGTGCTAAGATGTCCTGGAAGATGTCTTCTCTCAGTGGGGTACCCCGGCCGTGGATCGGTTTGCCACAGAGTCCAACAAGACGTGCAGACAGTTTTGCTCGAGGGAATTCCCAGCGAGCGGTGCACTGAGGGATGAGCTTCTGGTGGACTGGACCTTCCATCTCCACTATGCTTTCCCTCCGATTCCGGTCATTCCTTGGGTTCTCGGGAGGGTTAGGAGATTCTGAGCTATTTTGAGCGCCCCGGATTGGCCTTCTGCCCACCTCACCGGTTCCCACGGCGGATGGATTTTGTTTCCATCGGCAGGCCGGTGCTCCACCCAAACCCAGAATCTCTCAACCTACGTGAGTGGCTCTTGAGAGGATTTCGTATGATGTCTGGGACCTCTCAGACGAAGCTATGGAGGTCCTACTGGCTGCATGTAGATAGTCAACAAGATCACTGTATGCTTGCAGTTGGAGAAGATTTGAGGTGTGGTGCAAGGAGCGCGGGTAGGCCCCATCTCCTGTCCCACCACTACGGTGATGAAGTTACTTATATCACTGGCCTCGTTGGGCCTTCAGGTCACCAAAGTGAAAGGAAACTTGGCGGAGTGGTCTGTGTTCAAAAGGTCTCAGGATCAAGGGTCGTCATTCACAATCCCTGTTAACCCATTTTCTGAATGGCTTTGTGAATAATATTCTGCATGTCCCCTTTGTCGATCCAGACTGGGACCTTAATTTGGTTCTCACTTTCCTGATGGTGGCTCCTTTTGAGCCCAGCATTCATGTTCTATATGTTTGGTCACCTTAAAGACTGTGTTCTTGGTGGCCATCACGTCATCCAGACAGGTCAGTGAGCCGCCTTTTGTTTGTGTTTTTGGGAGATAGTTACCCTCAAAAAGTAAACTGTGTTTCTACCCAAGGTGGTATCAGAATGTCACCTGTCCCAGGACATTGTCCTTCCTGTCATTTACCTGCCACCACACCCCTCCAAGAAGGAGGAGCATTTCCAGAGGTTGGACCCGAAAGGGGTGCAGAGTTTCTACTTTGCCACATCTCTGGCGTTTCGGAAGGTGGACAAGTTGTTTGTGGCCTTCACCATGGCTAAGAAAGGTTTGACTGTTTCGAAGCACACCTTCTCACGGTGGATCACGCTTTGCATTTCCGAATGCTACCATCATGCAAGATAAGAGCTACCTCCGGGCATCAGAGCCCACTCCACTAGAGGGGTGGCTGCCTCTTCGGCTCTGCAAAGGGGAGTACCGGTGAGGGACATTTGCTGGGCTGCAACATGGTCCCTGCTGCATACTTTACCAAACACTACTTCCTGGCTGTGGCCATTGGAGCAGACGCTCGATTTGGGAGAGCAGTTTTTCAAAAAGTCCTCCCCAAAAACACTTTCATGCCACCAGTTAGGCAAGATTTGGGGTTGTACCCTTCGGTTGCATGACAACGACCTTGACCTCCTGGGAATAGGGACCCAACCTTTGGTGTAAATCTGAAATACACAGGTTTGTAGTGTGGCTGAGCAGCCAGGCTTATCTCAAGAGGGGTCAGTTGTGGGCAGTAGGGGAGTTGAACAAAGATTCACAGTGACCAGTATCCAAATAAACACTTACACTCAAGGTTTCTTGATTAAACAATTATTAATTTAACAGTCAGTTTGAATACACCTTCTTCAGAAGGGGCAATATAATAGCAACACACAAATACACTCCAAAATAAACACTCTTAGATTCTATAAATCAGCAAGTACCCATTTGGGATGGCACACAGACACTTCCTACACCCTCGGCTGACTTAAATAGCTAGGACACTGTGGACATTAATATATCACTGGTAAATTCAGAGCAATACTGAGAAGCGTGTCAAAGAAAAGGGTTATTGGAATAAAACATAAATATTCTGAAGCAAGCAAGTACTTTTGAAAACCCCCAATGCAAAGTAAGTTAACATCTTCCTGTAAGGAAGACAAAACACACAGTCATAGGGAAAACGAGTCATTCAGGGAGCCAGGCCAGCCAATGTCAATTGGGCAAAAGTCTAGGTGAGCTGAAGCACTTCTTGCAGGTAGGTAAAAGTCTTGCACAATGTTTTAGAAATCTTTATAGAAAAAGTATAATCAATGGAGGGCCACAAGCTGGTTTGGCTCTTGAGGTAAAGAAGAAGTGAGATACTCTACAGAAGCAACCAAGACAAGTCGCAACTGAGAACAGGTAAGGCTACACAACAGGAGCTAAATTCTCTTGGACTGTACAGTACCTTTGGTTAGAAGAAATGGTTCCAGCTGGCTTCTGTTCCTGCGCAGCTCTGCTGATCCTGTTGTTCCTGGGCCTCAGTCGTGGGGACAAGAGAGGGGACTTCTGTGGACTCCTGCACTGCAATGGGACGGTCAGCAACAGCAAAGGGCACACATCAATTCTGTGGCACTTTGCGGTTTCAGCTCCTCGTGTCTCGGCGATTAGCACCACCGCGAGTTCTCGGCTACCACTATGGACTTTCCTCGCATCAGGGATCCAGAACTCTGTTAAGGTTGCTCAGGCTTGGTTAGTCCTGCTTCCTGAGAGTCCGCAGGATCTTCCAGCAGCTCGGGTCCGACTTAAAAGTGATGCACTCTAATCTGGTGTTCCTCTCCCTGGCACTTCGGTTCCTTCAGCAGCAAGGAGGTCCAGCTAGCTCTGAGAGGATGTCCAGATGAGTTCACTTTGGAGTTAATTTGGTCCCACCAACTCAAGGGGAGAAGTCGTCCTTGCAGGGCTTCTCTAGTTGAGATGAATTTGAAGCTTCAGCACAGCAGCAGGGCTTCACCGGGCAAACCAATGGTCCAGGAGTTGCAGCAGGCGTCTCTTCCAAGTTGTTCTTCGGATTCCTTCGTCCAGTGATTGACTCTGCCTTCCAAGCCAAAAAGACTTGCCTTTCATGCAGGTTTCTCACAATATTTCCAGCCTGTCAATCACACAGCAGGGTGGCTGGCCTTGCCAGACAGCCAGCCAGCCAATCACCTTTGGATGCATTCCTGTAACCAAGGGGATTAAGCACAGAGTTTCGGGCACCTGCCCCTGCCAGACATACTGGAGCCAGAGGTGGGCTTCACTCGTGAATCCCACCAAAGACAAAGTGAACAAAGGGACCAAACCTGGTTTGGAGCGCAGAGTAAATCTCAAGAAGGACCTTTCCAGCAAGAAATGACGAAAAAAGACCGGGGCCGTTTTGACAAAAATTGCACCCAAGGGTGCTTTACTGTAGCTGTCAACGCAGCCCGCAGTAAAAACTCCCAATGGTAGTTAAAGGTTGTTAGGCAGAAACCTGTGCAGTTCCCTTAGGGACCACTGCAAAAGATTTAAGACTACAGGTGTTAGCAGTAAACCCACTTGGTAGCAGTCTGTACCACCCAGATTTACCTGGTAGCTGTGGCTGAGCAGTCAGACTTCCCTCAAGAAGAGTTAGGCAGTATGCAAAGTATACTCAATAGGCACTTAGATACAATAATACAAGCAAACACTGACCAGAGCTTTGGTATCAAAGTATATAATTATTTATTTATAAACACACAGTGAAACACTCCAACACTCCAGCACTCTTATTGTAAAATATTCTACACACAGTTACTATTATGATATATACACCCCTTTTCCCCTTATTAGAAAATCACAGTAAGACACCACTTATTTTCATACAGAGGTGAGCGCTTAACTAGATTGCACTCTACTAAGGTTGTGGAATAGGGAGGGAAAAAAACAGAATATGCAAGATTACACCACTCTACGATTCAGGAACACTATTAGCAAGGCAGAGAGCAAAAGTCACTGGTGAGCCAAAGTCCAACGGCTGGGCCCACTCTTAGAGAGAGCAGAGCACAAATGCGCCCAAGATCACACAGTTACACTAGGCTTAGAAAGTCTTGCAGAGGGTTCAGAAAAGAGTTTAGAGAGGCTTTAAAAAAGTTAGCCAGGGTGTCCCAGGCTAACCCAGGTTCGAAAGCCGGGGGCTAAATCTACCCCGTACAGTCGGTTGCAAGGGAAGCCAGGTGGGACACGGTACCTTAAGTTGGAAGGATCCTCCAGCGGTGGCAGTTGTTCCTGGTAGTGGTTGCAAGTTGCGGCATCGTCCAGGGGAAGAGAAGATCTCGATGTGGAGGAAAGATGCAGGTCATTGCACTACCAGGGCAGAAACCAGCCACGGAGTTTTCCGGTAAAAGGTGGTACCTTTATCTCGCGGTCGTGGTAAAACGTGGTATCCTGGTTGCCGGGGTGCTTAGCACGTGCAAGGCGCCACGAGATACGTCGGGAAAGCGAAAAGACGGTGAAACTGGTTATCCCCACCAGTCAAAGGAAGAAGACTCTCCGGCGGGAGATCTCCTCTGTCGTTGGGAAAAGTGGTGAGACGGTCCAGCAGGGTTCCACCGGTCGTGGTGTCGTGGCAGGTCGGCTCAGCTTCTCCCTCGTCGGATTCTTAGGTCCTGTGCCGACTTCTGAAGTTCCAGTCCCCAAAGCCCTGCTTTTATGCAGCAAACCCCCATTCACTCAGCTTAGCTGTCACTCAAACATGCTAAGTGGTGAGCCGGCCGGCTCACCACTTGGGCCAATCAGGACGGAGTGCAACTTGAGTTGCCTCGGCAACTCAGTCCAGGGTGCCTAAATTCCCCTCCACCCCGCCGAAGTACCCCAGACATAGTGGCACCACTTTGGAGGGCTTCTGTGGAGAAGCCCGCCAAAAAGTGGAACAAAGGGCTCGACTTGGGTTGGAGTCACAGAATAGAAAACAAACGCCATTTTAGAATCAAGTTTTGGCAAAAAATACCAACCGGAGAATTAATATTAATTAAATAAACCGGCGGTATGTTCGAGGCTACCTTAAATAATTAAATAAAGATAGTAGCCTAAAACAATGGGAAATCCCATAGGAAAATATTCGCGGTTGAATATAAAAAGTAGTATCCACTGCCACCAGCCAAAACTCGATCAGGGGGGGCGGAGACGTGCCCCCTCGACTAACAGTTCCTGGGGCAATCAAATTGCCCCAGCCAGTACGTCCACAATATGATGGTTTGTACTGGTTCTGTTCAGAATTTAAGACTAGTAAAGTCAATGGTGACTTTACATGCCCTGGGAGACAGTAGTCAGTCCCAGGGTATGGAGTCTATACTGGGGGGTCACTATGACACCCCTGTGTTACCTCACGGAGGGTGCTGTGTAACACACATCACAAAAACACATGAAACCCTATGGAGTAAAAGACCCCATAGCCCATTAGACACAGCTAGATTCAAAGAAACACACTCAAATCATGTCCAAGAGTGAGGGTAAAAGTCTCACTGTTGGCAGGAGAAATAAATAAACCCCAAAAATCCAGCAAAGCTGCTGGGGGACTCACTAGGTTAGGAAATTCAGCCTAAACAGAGAATTCTCCCTAACAAAGGTAAACCACTGCCACCAGCCATTAAAGGAATAGTGTGCTCTAAAATGTTATTGTCCAGACCGTTCGGGCAAGTCGTTATAGGCATACAGTGATCGATCGTAAAATGTTTTCCTATGCATCTTACCTTAGTTTTCCTCACTTTTACCCATACGAAAACAACGTGTTGAGCGCGGCCATCTTGTGGTAATCTTCTCCATGGATCGATCGCCCTAAGTTGAAGTTCGCTTGCGGCAATAAATCAAAACACCCGCTACAGAAGCTCACATCACTTGTCCCAACGATTTGCTCCACCTATTTTCATTACGATCGTGGCCAGCGTAGCCCAACGTGCCACGTCATCACCCATGCACGCAGAAACAGGAAGATGAACACAAGATAAACACAGACATGCTCACACAGAGCGTACCTTCTCTGTCTTGCCCTAAATAGCATTTGCTTATTGAATATTTCAATAATACATCAACAGTAGTCTGCAATGTTGCAAGTGCTTTTATTTTTCAAAGAATGTTTGCAAGAAATTATAAACTCCCAAAAATCAAATTATTTTTTCATTTTGCGGGTAAGTTGGAGCTGACAATGTTTTGTCCTTTTCTTGCCATATGGCACATCAGCAAATCAATTCAGTGACCACCCTTGGTGCTCTGTGTGGGAGAAGACAAGTCCTTTTTGCCTTTTCCAAGCTGAACGTTCTTGCTTCTATGCCTTCTTACATCATGAATGCTGACATGTTGCTCCTTATTGCCAGAAACTCAAATGGACATATAGGGCCATGTCGATCGTCCCACATAACGCTGATCGAAAAAACACTGCTCATTATAATCCTCTAGTGTTGATTCCAGAAGCCATCTGCTGGCACCTGGAAGCTATGGCATGGCAGTACAGTACAAAATATTTGCAAACAAAACACAATAAAAATACATTTCAGTAGCTGTTCTTTAGTTTAATATAAAAAGTTACTGTATAACTCATAACTGTTCGAAACCTAATCATAAGTACAACACAACCAATATTTAACACACAAATGAAAACAAGGTGTACTACTTGAGACCACGAGTTGTGTACAATTGGAGGGCTGTGAAGTAGGTATAGCTCTTATGGGATGGACAACCACATGGAGAAAACGAAGAACAAACTTATCAACCATTCAGCTTGAAGCCCGGACAGATGTCATTGTAACAAAGCTTGCAAGATTACAGCTCGAAATGGGATCACAGTGCACATGCCCGTTTAGCCCACCATCAATTAATTATTATGCATACAGCACCGCACTCATTTTTAATCGCAATAAAAATGTTATGTAAACTTGAACTTACAACATTTCTGGAAATTCAATGGTTAGATTGTTTACACGAGCAACCGCTCTGTAGGATGTATCACACACTTTCACACTAACTTTGTGGTACATGTCCGCTCTCAATATGGTTAGTTATCTTTTTCTTTTTTTCTATTCCCCACAACTTATGTCCTTCGAGTAATTGCTGTCTAGCGTTCAAGGCCAAATTGCAATGAGGCATTTATCCTATTCAAAGGCAGAGACCTTTAGCTTCCGATTTCGGCAAAGATTGTGGGAAAAAGAAAAAAGGCATTGAGGCGGGACAGTGTTGCAGAGCAGTAAGGACAGCTTTGAAACATCCATCTAAATATGTGTTATGCCACGTTAATGTGTCTACATTCACGAATTGTGTGTTGATGCCCCTGAGAACGCAAACATGCTAAAGCATGGATAGAGGAGACCAATTGGTAGGAAGGATAGTGGATGCAGATAAGAAGCTACCAGGAAGGTGTCTGTATCCAGACAGCCTGAGATTATAAGTGGGACATGGTTTTCAAATAGCGTTGCCATTCCACCACCAGAGACCAGAGGACGGGCAAGAGCCCTCTCCCACACCAGAGCCGGATCTGCGTCGTGCAATTGACCACGAGATCCGCTCAGCGTGGATTCAAAAGACTGCTTCACCATCTAGAAGTAAGCACTGCCGAAATGATGCAGCTTACTTTAAGCTGAACTGGAAATATTCGTTTTCACTACGCTCGACCATCATGTAAAGAAGGACCGACGACCATTCTAAAATGGCTTACACCTTCGCACAGCCTCACTGGAGGTTACGCCTCCTGTAAACCTCAGCAGCTGATAGCTGATTGGCCCAGAATCTTCACTTATCCGTTTACCCCCGACCGGAGGCAGAAGCCGGCCGCACGCCGGAAAGGGCTGCGAGTCAAAGGTCCTGTTTGCGGCTGTCCACGGACTGGCCGTGAGGTGGCTGTGCTACGCACTAATCTTACACATTACGCTACGGAAGTCCGCTGTCTTCATCTTGTATAAAACATATTTCTCCTCTGCGTTTCTACTATGACGCTGAACATTAAATCTGACTTGTAAGTAGGACCTGTTGTCCGTGACCTACGTACTTATAGTAATACCCAGCATGATCATAGGTATCATTCCAATTGTTATTCCCTCTACCAAATATTGTGCAAATACCCACTTGTTTGCCTATGACACATTCTCAATGCCTTTGCTAAACATACTCGACTATGTTACCAATATGCTATAATTAATATGGTACATTTATAGAGTAATGCTCACACGCTAGTGTGAAACCATTCCGTTCCTCTGTGATGTCCAACATATGTACCTTAACCTATTCAACAACACCGTTGTAATCAATCCAAATCACCTGTATGTGCCCAGAGGATCTTATGCTAACTGTTATATTCAAAATAAATCATCTATAGTGCCGTGATATTACGAAGATCTACACGTGGCCACCCTGTGTTCATATAACTATGTGGAGTGACTGCGACTCAAAATTTGAGTTAATCACCATACCATCCGCGCCTCCCCAGTATACCAACATCCTCCATTAGTACGTTTGTACCTCTAGTTTTGTACCTTAGGAAGCTTGTACCATTAGTTTACTGCTAATATATTGCAAGCTTCCCACCAATCTCAATTCATGCCAGGTTGGTTAACGCTCGCTATGTTCCCTTTTTGTATTGTGCCGCAAAACAAAGAGGTGGGTTTCCCCTACTTCGCTGGCAGAGGGGAAGCAGCGATCAATATAAATGAAAAACCAGCCAGCGGAATGAATTGAAGATACTCAAACAGGCCGCTAAAAGGCCACCAAAACGGGGAGGTCCCCCAAGGGTCACAACACAGATCAATCCACTAAGAACGAAACAATTGTTAAAAATACTGTATTTATTTAGAATTTGTACTTGTTAAAATAAGTATTAAATCATCTGAAGTTCTGTACAAAAAATACGCAAAGTGACAACATTAATGTATCAATCATAAAGTGCATCGTGTAAAGTGACTGAGTGCTAGTTTCACTGTTGGCTGTAAGTGAGAAAGTCAAAGAAATAAATCACAGTAGACCTAGATGCTACTAGATTGATCCCAAAAAGGGGTTTCCCGTGCGAGCGAAGAAAGTCACTCGATAAGGGAAACCACAATCGCCTATTCAGATCTGAAGGCAAAAGGGCCAAAAAATAAATCAACAAAGGGCAATCTAGTCACTAAAGGATCATGCAGCCAACCACAATGGTTAGTTACAGCACTGCACAATATAATGAACACATAAACATTGAAAAAAACGCAAAAATTAGCCAAGGGATGCTATGCGTCAACTACTCTTGTCAGGACAGGAACAATGTGACATAGAGTACAATAGACCTGGCACAATTAACAGATAGTAGTTTCGATGGAGACAACACGTCTAACTTAAAAGCCGACGATATCCATCTTCATCAGGACGTGGCATTCCCGTAGGCATCATAATTCTTTGAAATTCATCTGTCTTAATTTACACAATATATTTAGAGAACAAGGTTAAACATTTCACAATGTATAAAACACACCATAGTCTCAACCAATTAGGCTGGTCCCGGAATCCTGTCGATAAGTCCAGAAGTATTAATCAGGCTGTGCCATAGACTGGGTCTCTATGAATTAGACCCAGGGCTCAACCTCAGAAAACACAGCCCTCTCTCGCAGCCAGTGTTGTATTGTACCTTATGATTTGCTATGTACAGGCTTTCACTTTCTGACTCACCAAAATGGTCTTCTCAGATTAGCGTGCCACCGGCATCACCCTATTCCTTGCCCTACTCCATTCCTTCCCCATACAAATCCTTTCCTTCCCCAGCATGATCAATCCAACACCCTTATTGATTCTAGGAGTGGCCTTAAGCATAAAATTACCATGACGTTACTCACTTCCACAGCTAAAACTTCGGCCAAAAGGACCGCCTATCAGGTTCAAGGCGCAGTCAGATGCGACAGACTCAGGGCACGGACCCACACCATCCTATCCCACTCAGACCTAGATTATACTAAACTTAAGCAGTCTAAACTGATCCCTTCACAGGGTAGCACTAGAACCCAACGGCTCAGATCGCGGACCACAAGTTACTCTGGCAATGATGCCCTTCCCATAATGACCACCATACATACTTGATCTACATCTGAGTACCAAACCAATTCACCTAAAACAAACACCATAACCACCACCAAACAGGCCTCCCTACATTATGTTGTTAGTTCACATTTAACGCCTATAGCCCAGAATTTACCTCCCACACAACTCAAAGCAGCTCACCTAAACGCACGCTCTATAGGTGCCCGTGCCTCAGAAATACACGATTATATTAATGATCAGCAATTAGACTTGCTCATAGTGACAGAAACCTGGCTCCACCAAGCTTCTGGACCAATACTCACTATTGCCATCCCTCCGGATTACACCATCCTCAGGACTGATAGAACGAAGACAGTAGGCGGGGGAGTAGCTATTATTGCTAATACCCACCTCAAATTAAAAGCCTGCCCATTGAAAACCCACATGGGTACGAAATTCTACTTGCAAAACTTTCTACGAACCATAAAACTACTATCAACATAGTAGCCATATACAGAGCGCCCAATACTAACTCGCAGCCCGAGTTAGACATACTATTACTACTAACTCCATTCATCAAACCTAAGACAAAATGTATCATTTTTGGTGACCTAAATCTCAGCTTCAATGAAAGCCAAGATTACAAAGCAGAAGCCCTCCACAATGCTCTTAAAGACATGTTGTTCACACAACTTGTGAATGCGCCTACCCACACCAAAGGTAGGATGCTTGACTGGATATTATCCCTTAATACCACAGTATCCATAGAATCTATCAATCCATTACCTTGGACCGATTACCAAAATCTACAAAGCAGCCATCATTGCACACAAAGCAGATGCGCTCAATACCAGGATCAGTAATGCATCCTCAGACTCAAAAGAATTGTTCTCCATCCTCAAAGAATTGGAAAACCCTATCCCGATTATTAGCCCTGTTCAACCGAGCAAAGAATGGTGCACCACCATTCAAGATGCTCTCACCGCCAAAATCAATCTGCTACAAAACAAAATAATCATCAAAAGAAAAGTACGAGCTGATAAACACATCTCCAATGCAACCACTAGGCCCAAAGTATGTAACCCTCCAGAATTCCATTTCACCCCAGTCTCCCAAGAAGTAGTGTTCAACACCATAGCTAAACTGAAAGCCTCGAATTGCAAAGGCGACAATTTCCCAGCACAACCTAGTCAAACTATGTGCCCCTACTCTTACCCCTATTATCACAAACTTTGTTAACGCTTCCTTCAATTCCAACCTGGTCCCAGCTAGCATCAAAGAAGCGTGGATCACACCACTACTAAAAAAGCCTTTGTTGGATCCATTGGTACCAACCAATTACCGGCCTATTACTACGGTCCCTTTCCTTCTCAAAATTATTGATACAATAGCATACAATCAAATGCAAACACACCTTGAACAGAATTTATTTTTAGGAGCCAGACAATCCGTTTTCAGGCCCTGCCACAATACTGAAACCGCTCTTACCGACCCGAAAATCCAAATGGATACTATGTGAGATTCAGGGAAAATAGCCATACTGCTGCTGCTGAACATATCAGCCAAGTTTGTCCTTGTAGACCACAACAAACTCTGCGACACATTAGCAAAAGACTTTAACTTCTCCAACAACGCCACACTCTGGATTAAATTATTTTTAGCTGAACGTATGTCCAGAGTCACCATTGGCAAAGATGCGGCTGATCCCATAGCTGTCCCCATCTTTGTCCCTCAATGATCCTGCCTCTCCACCACCCTTTATAATGCCTACACAAAACTCCTATTCTCAGCGCTAGATGATTTGGATGTCATCTGCACAAATTTTGCAGATGACACCCAGATCCTCATCCCTATCACTGGGAACTACTCCAGGACACTCAGACCATTAACAAAGTCTACTCCATTATTCAAAATTGGATGGCTATGAATAGGCTCTGCTTTAACGATGAGAAGACAGAGGTTCTCATTGTGGGATCCCAATCCAGAATAGGCACCCTCCACCTAGACTACAAAGCCATTAATATTGACGGCACCTTGATCCCAGCACTCAAGCAAGTCAAAACTCTTGGTGTATACCTAGATGACAACCTCACTATGAGTAGACACATCTCAGCCCTCTCATCCTCCACAACATATACCGCCAAGCTCATTGCCCTTAGCCGCCAATTCCTTACACCCAGCAATTGTATCACGTTGGCTCGAGCCCTGATTTTAACTAAGCCAGACTACTGTAATGCACTTCTACTAGTAACCTCCAATACAAATATCAGTAAGTTACAACTACTGCAGAATAAAGCCCTTATAGCGGCACTAGGTATAAAGAAATCAGAGCACATCTCCAACATTAGGCGAGAAACCCACTGGCTGCCTATAAAAGCCAGAATCGTCTTCAAAACCTTCTGCGTCGTACACAAATGTCACGAATAAAGCCACTAGTTACCTTAACAATACCATAAAGAAAAGATCTATTAGAACCCTCAGATCAAACAACCAGGCACTACTGGAAATCCTGCGATATAAATGCTCCAGAGCCAGGAGGAAGTAGCTTCAGAGTCCTCGCGCTTACTCTCTGGAATTCCCTACCACTTAGTATTAAAAATTGTTTTTTTTTTTAAAGGTTGCACAAACCAATAAAAATAAAATTAAAAAAAAATAATAAATAAAAACGAGGAAACCATTTCAGGATTTAAAAAAGCACTGAAAACCTTGCTGTTCAACCAATATCGACATATCTTGCCATTCTACCAAATCCCAACCAACACTGTTATTGGGGTGCCTCAACCATAACTACTGCAACAACACATGAATGGCTTCCTACACACTTTATGTATGCAAATGTGTAACTACGCTCCAATCGGAGCCGTCCGGCTAAATGTTCCTTTTCCTCTGGCTTGTAACACTTTAACTGAAACTTTATAAGCTGTCTGTAACCTTGCCGTGATACCACAGGGTCTGGGCATGTAACAAATGTAATAAATAAAAATAAATAATAAATTGGAGATCAAAAGAGTAAAGTGCCTTTTGTGTGCAATATATCAATGCTCACTATTATAGTAGAAGTAACACTATAGCAATGAAACCATGAAAGAGGCTGCATTGAAGATCATACCCTGAGAAGGAAATCTCTCTGAAGGGCTGACAATTTTGAAAGGTTTAGGAACTGGCAATTTCGAGAGGCTGGCAATTCAAGATTAAATCAATAGCATTAGCAAACATGACAAGTGCCCCTTTTGCCCTCCCATAAAAACGTCTGTTGGTTGGCACAGGATAACAAAGCCAACATCGAATGTCTCGGGCTGTCTGTCTGCTATCCCGGAGCGATGTGCCTCCAATGATCTCACCTTCATCCAGATGCTCACTGTGTCGAGATCACTGGTTCTGTCTAGGCCTGTCCAAAGGCACCAACATTCACTTTGTATGTACTGACAGAACTTTTGTGAGGTTTTTTTTCTGTAAGAAATCACACACTAGACTGAACTGGATAATATATTTGTATGATCTAGTGATGCTCAAATACTGGGCACTGTATAAACCAATCACTCTGACGCAGGATATCACATTTAATATAGCAGAGTTTAACCAAAGGGTGTAATATTCAATTAGTTTCTTTTGAATAAAATGTTTATTTGTTGCCATTTATATTTATGATTTGGCATTTATAACTCCTCCAGAAGTGAATGTGAACGCATTTTATCGAGCGCTACAAATCATTTGAATCTAGAACTACGCCTTACGACAAGTTTGGATTTTGGAGGACAAGGCTGGTTTGCAATGTTTTGTGGCATTATATGGGTCCTGGAAACAAAATCAGCATCCAGTCCATGAGTATGCATGGCCAACACAGTGGATGTCAGATCTTAAACAAATTCAAAATCCATTTCCTTGTATATTGGCTCGACCACCCATTGTTTGCTTTGTTTTGTAAAGTCCTTGTAGTAACGTTGCACCCCCAATTTTCCTGAAGTTAGGTTAATCTCGTTCTCGCCTCCATACTGTGTATGCCGAAATGCAACCTTTTGGGCCTGTACTTTAGGCACATATTATGGAACACCTCCAAATCTCCAGTGTGGCAGAAATTGGTGTGTCCCTTCAGGTCTCTGGAAAGCGTTTTAGAGTACACTATTTTTTCTACTGCTTTGTGTGGTGGTGAACATGGCACCAACCACTTCTTCTTCCGTTCCTCCTCCCTCGACAACGGTCCATGTGCACATTCGTGGAAATGTTGGTTTTCTGTCCGTGCGTGTACGTTGGTATAATGGTGCATCAATGAAGTCCATTTCTCAAGTAGAATTTCCACAAATCCATCACAAGTTTTGGAGCTCCACCAAAGACGATTACTGATGGACTGACACCATTTTATAAGGTTTTCCGAACCTTTCTTTTTCCCAGCAGCTGTAATTTTTTTATTGATTTTATTTAGCAACGTGCCATACATCAAATTGATGCCGAATGTGTGGAAACTGCATGTCCTTCACTATCGAAACGTGCTAGTCGGTGGCTTTCACCTATATTTCCGTTCCCCTGGATTGCAGAAGTTAAATAGATTTGATGAAGCAATGTTTCTCCATGACAACAGACGATGAACATTCAGACACCTCCACCACAACAGAACTCAATTTTTGTTTTACTTTGTATGGGCCCAATTTTGACTCCGGCGGTAGCCGTGGCGGTAAAAATGGCACAGCTGCCGCCGGAGTCGTTTTTTTTCTGCCATACGGCAGTGGGGACTTTCTGTGGCATTATGGCCCCGGCGGTGCCTACGGCAGGGCGCCGGAAAAAGAAAATCCCTATTCCCATTAGAGTCCCATTGAACTCAATGGGGATGGGGAGGACGGATGCACCAGCACTGTGTGCAACAGTGCCGGTGCATCTGCCAAGGTCTGCCAGTGGGTGCCTTTCCACCCGCCAGGTCAGACCTGGCAGGCAGAAAGGCACCCGCTCGCAGAACTCGTAGTTTGCCGGTCAGGAAACAACTTTACCGGCAAGCTTACCGGTACCCTTGTTTCCGGCAACCTCGTAATGAGGCCCCATGTCTTGAAAGTGGTATGTGCAGTACTTTGCAGAAAATCCTGGACTGTCACACTGTCCGTCGCCAGCTAGCTAGAAACATTTGCCAGAGAATGTACTGCCCATTGACTTCTAATTCAACATTCCAAGCATGACTAATAGCAGGGAATAAGAATTCCCTTTGGGATTAGTAGTATTGAGTTTTAGCAAGGAACTCAAGACCCCCAAACTGACAAAAACTGGAAATCTTGCTGAGAGTCGATACGCTGAACAGTAAAGCTGCTGAACAAAGTAGATTGCCAGCTGGCACTTTGCCGAGCATCGGTTGAGCAGACCATGTAAATGTATTATGAAGGTGGAGACCGGCTGCTTGGATTTTCAGGTTGGTGCCTTGTAATACGCAAGACACATTCACCAATGGCTCCCCGCATACCTTGGCCCTGATTGTATGTTCACATTTGAGTATGTGTAAAATCTCAGACAGCTGTCGAACACAATGAACTTTTGCTCCTTTATTAGCCAATTGTCCTGCAGTACTGATTTTTGTGAGTCGACGGTGGTGGACAAATCCCCAAGACTTTGCAAACTGTAGTCGAGATCTTGTGCAAGATCATCGGTCAATTTTGTTGAAGCTTCAACCTCTGTCAGTTCATGATGTGATAATTCAACATGAATTGGAGACACAGCTAATTTTGAATGTTTTTTTGGTAGAACATTTTTTTGCAGGTGTAGATTGTGTGAAGGGGTCGTAAAGCAGTTGCAATGCATCATCACTTTCTTCATTTTCATCTGTTCAACCTGTTTCAGAGAAGCAATTGTCCAGGCTGACTTTGTAAGGGTTGCATGTGACATTTTCCTGCCACTGGACAAATGCATCACTAGTCTGCTTGTTCCCTGTGCCACGCTGCGCCTGAGATGTTAGTTGCTCCAATGTGAAATCGGTTTGGCAAGCAACATCTTTGGTTTGAAGCGATGTCTGTGACTTTATACTCCTCTTACTTCTGAGGGGCTTCAAAAAGAATAAATAGAAGATGCTGAATGTATTGCACACATACAGAACATAAGATGTTGCAACTAAAAACATAGAAAGACAAAAATATCTGCTCAAAAGCTTGTGAAAAACAAACTGGTGCATTATTTATCCTTGGTTTCCTGATTTGCAAGGTTACTAGCAAAATCAGAAAAGTTTTACAGTGCACGGTTATACATTTGTCTCAAAGTGTATCCAATATCAGATGTACTTTGAATCTTGAAAGTTAAATGTGAATAGAAATACCTCAAGCTGTGGACTTGTTGCAAAGGAGGACGAGATAGCCATTGAAGTTCCACCATCCTCATGTAATACAGCACTTATTTTAATACGGATTAAAAAGCTAAATGAAACAGAAAAAAATCAATGCAGAAGAAGGTACATACTGAACTGAAATGCAGACAATGGTACAAACGTACACAAGCCCATATCTGCCACTTTGTACAAATAGCCAGTAATGCACATAATACATTTTTATGTGTTTACATTGAAAGCATACCACCTGCAAGTAGTTCAATCGCATACAAAGATTATTGTAATATCATTACTTGGTATGTGTATGAGGTTGATGTTGACTCCGGAAAAGAAATTGATGCAAAATCTTGCTCCTTCATTTTCAGCCCAATGTCCGAAAATAGTACAATGGAAAATGAAAATGAGTACTTCAAAGGTGGTCTTATGCGACGAGATAAAATTTCACTTTGTGCAGGTCGGAAGGGCTCACCATTGGGATAGAAGGCGTGTCGGTGGTTTTGTCGCTTGTGAGGGTCTGTTCTTCCATCAATGTGCTCTAAGTGAAGAAGGATATGTCAACGAACACATTGCTCAAACATAATTTCTAAGGGGCACTGTGAAAGTTTTCATCAAGGATCAAATTTACTGGTTGGAGGATCCAGAAAGTGGGGAAAGTTGAAGTATACTAAAATGAAATATTTGATGCTTGTGTTGTATCCGCTGACTAGGGAAAATGGAGTAATAGAACAGTGATGTAGATAAACAGATGGAAGATGATACTTATTACTGCAGACCATCGCCCTACATACCAACAAACATAACAAAACATTTGGAAGCAATTTAGGAAGAGCTTGCAGTAGACTTTTTTTTTTTTGAGACCTTGATTGATCATACATTTCCTGGGTGAAGTGCAGGCTGCAGACATTGAATCGATTGGCCCTCACATTGGTCTTGCTTTCCTGGGCCCTAATTTCAATCTCGTCCACTTTACAACCACAATTTCTAAGCCATCTTCTTATTAAATCAATATCCTTTGGAAATACATGCAGGATAGTACCCGGATCTTTGAAATGGCTTGCAGAATTGCAACTGACAACCACACATGATGGCATTCTTGAAAAGTGTGTGAGATCTGTATAAAGAAATATTAGCACGAATAACAGAGGATGAATGTGAATAAAGCAATTTTCACCATAGATTTGTCTTTAAAGTTTAATTGGAATAAAGACAGTAAAGCTGTGTGACCTAGCCCAGTGAACTCTGCAACAACTTTTTTATACAATTGTAATGCTGCACATTCTACTACAACACACAGTGATGAATTGTGGTAGTTATCGAGAAGAAAATACCTGAACTAATCGCTAATGCATGATACATGAACATTAAAATTCTGGGTACATTTGGTTGAAATCGACATAAACGTTCATAGTAACGTTCTATGATCATAGGGAAGTAATTAGTTGACTTACCCTTATTTTGGCGAACAGATGAGCAGATTCAGCAAGCAGAGGAACAAGTATCCGTGGTTCGATGACGATTTACCTACTAGATCTCCCAGATGTTCTCAAGGTAAATCTTAAGGTGTTTATTAAGTCTTACACAAGTTGGTGTGTATGTGAATGGATGACCTGTTCATAGACACCCAATCTGCTTCGGTGGGATGAGGCGAGCGCGAAAAGGCCGGAACAATGCTGAAGGGACACAAACGTTTTTTGATTGCAGGGCCTCATCTTTGAAGGGGGGAGACTGGAGACACAGGGTGTGGGGAGGCCAGGTGGACAATGGTCAGCGTGCAGATGATACCTTTGAAGTGTCCATGGTGTTTGACAACTTGAGCGCCTCTACACTCTGTGACTATTTTGTTTTCACATTATATCATAGGAAAAGGGTGGAGCTAGATCAAAATTCGTAATATGGGACCACTTTTCAAATTTTTTTCCAGTGCCACTATTCGTTCAGTCCACCCTGGCAACAACCATTCTAGCGTGACACTCCTAGACGATTGCGCGTGTTCTTGCCTCACTGAAAAACTCCAAAAATATCCTTATTTACTCAGTTGTGTTTTATTTAATTGGGTGATATTGATGGCACCAACAAACTATAAATTGTATACTTGAGGTTGAAGTACAGTATGAGAAAATCCTCTGTACTGTCCGCTGTTACTGGAGAATTTGTGGTGAATGGCTCGAACGACACAGGCGGGTGTTACTCGTCGATTGCGGTATCCAAGCCTCCCATAAAGCCACCATGTATACGAACGATAGGCCACCAGCCTGTACCACCTGAAAAAGAGAACATGCATGTTTAAATCGAATGAACCTGATAAGTGTAGCAGCCAACTTCAAAAAGTGCATCCGAAATTCAATGGCATAGTTGCCCATAAGAAAATGAAGGCAGGAACCATTACAGCACAAGTCCCGATTATATGCGAAAAGAAATAATTATAACACCCCAGAGGTTTGATCTACCATCTGCCTTTCTAGGATCCTAGTGATAAAGGTGGATGTGTGTTGCTTTTGGGAGAATATACTGATGCACTGCATTAGGGCTGTGGTGGGTGTTCTGAAATGGTCAGTGGAAGGGGGTCAGATAAGTATCAGCATGAAAGCAACTCTGGGCTGGTGGGACCCTGGACAAGGAAGGTTGGGGTTGAGAGGGCAGGCAGTTTAGTCGAAATGAATGTACACTTGGGATATGGCTTGTTGCGGTCTCACGCTCTCTGCAGAGCACATTCTTTCTGTAATGATACTAAAGAATTGTAACAACGCCATGGCAGGTCTTTCGTAAGAACAGTGTTCGCGCGGAGCTGACAGTGGGAGGCGATGGTGTGTGTGGGCTTGCTGTGCGAGGCACTGGGGAAGGTAGAGCTGAATTTCTACAGAGAGATGGATCACAATTCAGAGAAAGTAGGAGAAAAACATGATATTCAAATGGTCTTGGTAGTAAAAATAACATCAGATCTACTTACTCGGATAGCGTGGCCGAACTGTTACGTGAAGTTCGTGCATAAGCACCATCATAATCCTCAACACGGAACTTGTGAGGCAGGCTGCCCTGAAGTCATGGAGCTCGGTAATGCAAAGCAGTGGTGTGTCTTCAGATATGTAGGCAGAGCATCCAGAGTTTTCTCGGCAGCAGCAGTTCTCCACCTCGGTTGGCAGGACCTCGCAACGATTGCAGGTACACCAAGTTGAAACGTCTTCCATGCGACTCGGCTGTGGCTCATGATCGGGTGATTAATCTTGTAAACTATTCTGATTCCCCATTGTTTCGGCAGCCTTCTCTTTCCATCAGTTCCTCCACTGAATACTTAGGCTCGTACTTGTAGGGCTGTAGGGCTGTATTGTTGCCATTGTATGCAAAGATTTAACCAAAACGCAAGTAACGAGTGAAATCGGTTCTGCTACTGTTGGTAACGGTTTGCAGGGGCTTCGTACTAGTAAAATAGCTCAAACGAGCAGAAACGAGACACAGGAGGATCTAAACTGAATACAGTCAAACTATTGACTGATAATCTAGAGTGTTTTCTGATCCGAAAGGGTCTGTTTTATACTTGGTGAGGAAAGCGGAATCCTGCCATTTCCATGGAGACATGTCAATAACTTGCTGACAGAGAACGTTGAAACTAAACCTGCATTGGCGTTGTGGAAAGGGCGGAACGCGTCCAGTGATGTCAGCTTCGAGGGCGGGTGTTTTGATGTATTGCCGCAAGCGCACTTGAACTTGGGACGATCGATCCAGGGATAAGATTAGCACAAGATGGTCATGCCCAACACGTTGTTTTCGCATGTGTGAAAGTGAAGAAAACTAACATAAGATGCATAGGAATTTTTGTTACGATCGATCACCATATGCTTAAAACGACTCGCCCGAACGATCTGGGCAATAAAATCTTAGTGCGCACTGTTCATTTAATTGTAGAAAGGGTAACATAAAAATGTTACATGAGCGACTAGACAAAAGGGGATACTAAGTAACCCCTCCACCACCCTATTGTAAGATAATGTGTGCTGGGTTTAGAAAGTTACAATGTAAGCAAAGTCAATTTCACTTCACTGCTCTTGAAAACAGTAGTTTTTCCAAGAAAAGGTATTTAACCCTTAGGGAAATCTGAAAGACTTCCCTGTGCCACTGCACTGACGGTACTGTATGCCACAATGTGAAAAGATGATGCCTATGGAGTTTGTCAGACTCCATAACCAAAAGAAACAGAGCCCAAATCACAGAAAAATACATGAGTGGTGTAACGGGTCTGTTGGGGAGAATTCTCTGTTTAGGCTGAATTTCCTAACCTAGTGAGTCCCCCAGCAGCTTTGCTGGATTTCGGGAGTTTGTTTTTTTTCTCCTGTCAAGAGTGGGTCTCTTTTCCTCACACTCTTGGACATGATTTGAGGGGTTCCTTTGACTGTTAAGGTATTTTATGGGCTATGGGGTCTTTTACTGCATAGGGTCTCATGTGTTTTTACTATATGTGTTACACAGCACACTCAGTGCAGTGACACAGGGGTGTCATAGTGACACCCCACCATAGACTCCGTACCCTGGGATTGACTACTGTCTCCCAGGGCATGTAAAGTCACCATTGGCTTTACTAGTCCCAAATTATGAACAGAAACCAGTACAAACCATCATATTGTGGACGTACTGGTCAGGGCAATTCGATTGCCCCGGGGTCGTTATTCGAGGGGGCACGTCTCCGCCCCCCCGATCAAGTTTTGGCTGGTGGCAGTGGATACTTTTTATATTCGACTGCAAATATATCTCTTTGGGATTTTCCCATTGTTCGAGGCTGCCAACTTTAATTATTTAATTCTTATAGCCTCGAACATACCGTCGGTTTATTTATTTAATATTAATTCGCCGGTTGGTATTTTTTGCCAGAACTCGATTCTAAAATGGCGTTTGTGTTCTCTTCTGTGACTCCAACCCAAGTCGAGCCCTTTGTTCCACTTTTTGGCGGGCTTCTCCACAGAAGCCTCCAAAAGTGGTGCCACTCTGTCTGGGTACCACAGGGGGTGTGGGAAGGGGTTTAGGCACCCTGTACTGAGTTACCTTGGTAACTCAAGTCGTACTCTTGTGTGATTGGCCCAAGTGGTGAGCCGGCCGGCTCACCACTTGTCATGTTTGATTGACAGCTAGGCTGAGTGAATGGGGGTGTGCTGCATAAAAGCAGGGCTTTGGGGACTGGAACTTTAGAAGTCGCCACAGGACCTGAAAATCCGACGAGGGAGAAGCTGAGCCGACCTGCTAAGACGACACCACCGGAGGAGCCCTGCTGAACCGACTCACCACTTCCCAACGACAGAGAAGATCTCCCGGCTGGAGTCTTCTTCGCCTGACTGGTGGGCACAACCAGTTTACCTTCTTTTTTTCGCATCCCAGGATGTCTTGTGGTCAAATTGCCTGTGCCAAGCACCCCGGCAACCGGATAGCCACTTACCACTGGACTGCGAATAAAGGGACCGCTCCTTTTAACTGAGAACTCTCCGGCTGGTTTCTTCCCTGGCAGTGCAACGGACTCCTGCTTTCCTCCCCGACGAGATCCTTTCTTCCCCCGGACGAAGCACCGACTTGCACCCGCTGCCAGGAACAACTGCCCCCGCTGGAGTATTCTCACCATTTCAAGGTACTGTGTCCGTCAGGCCTCCCTTTCTAAAGATTGCTACAAGGTAATAATAATCCCTTAACCTTCTGGACTGGGCTGGCCGCCTTGGCCATCTAACCGGTCCCTTTCTTTTTGGTCCAACTCTTCCTGAACTTATTGCGAGACTTTTGGGCACTTTGAACCGTGTGACCTTGGACACATTTCGACCGGAGCCTCTCAAAGTGGGTCCGGCCTTGTTAACTTTGACTTTACGGTTTTAACCTGCCTTCTTCTCCTACTGTGTTCTTCCGAAAGTGTTGGGATCTGTTTCTATCTTTGCTATGCCTTTCTCTATATGCCGCTGTCTGAAAATAAGTGTTGCTTTACTTAAGATTTGTCTAACTAATCGTTGAAGTGAGTGTATATCTTTTAGTGACCGTGTTTTTGAACTGCTTGATATTAGTGCCAGTGTGTTTTATTAGATGTGATTTTAAATAAATACTTATATCTCTTTTACACCAAGCTCTGGTCAGTGTTTGCTTGTTCTACTGTGTTCTTTTGACCTATTGTGAATACTCTGTATACTGCCTAACTCTTCTTGAGGGAAGTCTGACTGCTCAGCCACAGCTACCAAGTGAATCTGTGTGGTACAGACTGCTACCAAATGGGTTTACTGCCAAACACCTGTAGTCTTAAATCTTTTGCAGTGGTCCCAGAGGGAACTGCACAGGTTTCTGCCTAACAGGGTCTCACTCTCTCCAGGTTAAAAATTCAAAGTCTTAAATCCAGCAAAGTTGCTGGGTGTCTCTAAGGTAGAAAGGAATTAGCACATTTCTGAGAATCCTCCCGAATACTGCCTCCTTCACGGCTACTTGGAGAGTCTATCTGATGAGGAATCTGTGAGAAAGGCAATCCATTGAAGGTGATATTACTTACTGTAATGTTCTTTCTCTACTGGGAAGGGTGTGAAACAGGGTTGTCCCTTGATTCTGTCTCTATTTATTTATGATTTGGTGTATAACTTGAGTAGGGCTAGATGCTTCCCACCTCGAATAAATGAAAGGGCATTGGGTCAACTTTTATATGTGGATGATCTGGTCCTTCTGGACCAGACGCCAATTGGCTTGCAGCACCAACTGAACCCCTTAGTCATATGTCGAGTGCAACGGGATAAAGATAAATGTGGTAAAATCAAGGGTACTAATACTACACCCGGCCCATGGGAAGCGATTAAAAACTAAAAGCTGGAATTTAATTTGTGAGCCTTTCGGAAAAGTTTAGTCTCTTGTGTTTTTAGATACGCTTATGAATACAAGTGTGAACGATGGCCCAAGAGAGGAACAATTGAGGGCAACAGCAAAAGATTTGTCATCACAGGTTTGCATCCTGTTGAGGAAAGTTTGGGATATATTCATTCATCCATCCATTCTGGTTGTGACCTTTTATCATCTGAAGGTGGTTTCCATAATACACCATTTAACCTATGGCCAGCTCTGGAGGGTCACTTCTGGAAAAACGTTCTTAGATTATCTGAAGGGATCCCTATAAAGGTAGTTCGGTATGAGTTAGGTCTGCCCTGGTGGCATGGAAATCACTTTACTTACATCGTAAATGCATTGCAAAGACCCCTACATGAGGATTTCAGTTGATAAAGGAAGCTTTAATTAACCACCGCAAACCAATCCTAGAAGAGTGGAGTGGAGCTCCTCTTGCTGTGCGATAATAGCAAATTTAGACACAACTGAGGAGGTGTTACTATCGAATCTCGTGTCACTTAAAATACATTCATGGAGAAATGATTGGTCATAAACATGAGAACAAAAACTGAAATTTACGTTATGCCAGCAACCCTCTTATGAATGTCGGCCTTATAAAACTCTCCCCAAATAACTAATGAAATTGCCATGCAGCTTGTATTGATCACAATATCTACACTTTTGTCTTAATTTATATCCCACGAAAGACATTTTTGTCTCAAGGCAGCAGTGGGGGTGGGGTGAATGACCGGACAATTTTGTTCAAAATTGAATAGCAAGGAAACATTGTTCCATATCTTGCTATTGAGTACGGGTCTAACTGATAAAAGAACATGCTATCTAGGGTCGTTTTTAAAGAACTTAACTCTGCCACACCAGATTACGTTTCTAGAGGAGACATTTAAACTGGTAGAAACATCAGACAGAGTTAATGGTGTATTCCACGTGAGCTGTCGAAAAAAGTAAAAAGAGCTGCTTTTAAAGGATGAAACGTGAGTTGAACAGCATCAAGTGGAAATTGTTCTATCTTTATTTTCCTGGACAATTTGCTTCTTTCCTCGTCTTTGACGACTTTTATCCTTTTCCCTCCCCTTGTGATATTGTGATTTGTTATGTTTGTGTTTTTCTTTTTAGATCTCTTAAATGGAAAGAAAATGTATTACTAATTGTAATGTATATTTTTGATATGGGTGAAAGGTTTATATTAAGCCAAACATAGAAATAAAAAATAAAAATATATATCGGTTGTATGTGAAGAGCAGAATGAATAAATCAATCTTATGTTATGTGTTTATTTGCTGTCCTGTTAAGAAGATTTTTGTTTCACTGCCAAATTACATAGTGCACTCTACTGGCAGCATCTTATCTTTTTAACATGACACCATGGCTTTGTGTACTACAGCACAGCACAGAAGCAGGTGTTCCTATTTTGTATGAGCGTCTTCTATTTAAATGTTGTACATTGAATGATGGTTTCTGTGGTTTGTATTGAGTCTGTATACTAAGTTGAAAATGTTATTTTCATGACTTTGGACATGTTGCTATGTTCATTAGGGCAGAGCTCAATGTCAATTAGCTATATAAAATGCCTAAAGTATTCTTATTAATCTTTCTTTAGCTTCCAGGAAAGAAAACGACTAAGCTTTGGATTCCAGATGATGAGGTTTCCCCTGAAACGTTGCTCAAAGTAGGTATTGACCAGATGTCTTACATGTAATACGCAAAATCTAAAATTGTTTTCCTCTATTCCCCCGATCTTATAGTTTAATTCTTTCATGATCCTATAGTTATAGTTTGCCTCTTTTATGCTAGCATGCTGGATATTTGGACTAGCCCTGTTGATTCACTCTCAAGTATGTTTCTATTTAAGGAAAGCAGGATTTTGATCTTTCAATGGCAGTTCATAACTGCCTTTTTTGTTTTGGCTCTTGGGTGACATTCGCACACTACCTCATTCCCAAAATGGTTTAGTTGTGTACTCTCATCGAGCAGAAAAGGCATACACTACTTGGGTGCATGTTTACTTAGTTAACAGAAGGCTTTAAGAACACCAAGTCCCACAGAAGTTGCAAGGGTTTTCGAGTTTTCCGACACTGAGCTAGGGCCTTCCCTTTTCCGACACTGAGCTAGGGCCTTCCCTTATGCTCTGGTCTACATGCAGCATTTGCCACCCTAGCTCAGGCATCCTAAGTACCCAGGTTTGTATCCAGATCATATCAACCCCTACGGTCTATTCCCTAAAAAGCTGTCAATGAGGGCCTAAAGGCAATCGCCACTTCCATTTGTCTCTCTGGGACTTTCTAAGCTGGTGCCTCACTATCGATGTTCTTGGTACTAAAGAGGGCTATAGGGTTATGCCATACAGATTGATTCTCTCTCCCTACTCGATCTTTTTTCTATCACACCCTGATGTTCCTCTTCCTGTTTCTGATTGCTGTCTTACTTTCGCTACTCTCCTCAGTACAACTCTCCCAACCCTCCCCCAATGCCTTTCTGCTTCTATGGCCTTGTTAGGGAGAATTCTCATAAATTGCTGATTTCCCTTACCTAATTAGTCTCTCAGCAGATTTCTAGGGTTTATTTTTTTCACCTGGTAAGAGTGTGAGCCTTTTTCCCACTCTTACATGTGTTTTGCTGTGTGTGGTTTTACCATTTGTGATATCTTGGGCTCTGGAGCCTCACCTACTCTTTATATTTGTGTGTTACACAGCACCTTCAGTGCAGTGACACAGGGTTCTTTTAGACTTCCCAATACTGTCTCCCAGAAACATGCAAAGTTGCCATTAACTTTATGTAGTCTCTTTAAATCACAGACCCAGTACAACCCATTTTACATGGAGTGTTGGAAAGGGTTAATTCTTATCTCTTTTTGTCCGTTTCTTTTGGAGCACTGTTTCGCTCCCTTTTCATCAAGACTTGGCTGGTGGCAGTGGTAACTACCCCATTTTTCATACCACGGTTATCTTCTATAACCATGGTATTGTTTTAGGCTATTTTATTAGCCTCGAACATAAACCCACTTGATCAAATATATTTTATTTCGGCTCTGGCTGGGTTTATTCGCCATTTCTTTTTGTTAAAGTCTTTCTCGTGTTTTACTCTGCGCGCCAAACCAGGTTTGGTCCCTTTGTCCGCCATCTTTTCGCGGGCTTCTGCACAGAAGCCCTCCTTAAGGCGCCTGAAAGTCTGGACAGGCAGGATGTGAGGGAGGGGGTCTTAGCACCCCTGCCATGGGTTCCCTTGGTAACCCAAGTCGCACTCCAGTTTGATTGGCTGGTTGACTGTCCTTGCCAGGACAGCCACTCTGCTGTGTGATTGACAGCCAGGCTGTGTGAATGGGGGAAAACTGCATGAAAAGCAGGTCTCGGGGACTGGAAAGGCAGAGTCACCACTGGAACGAAAGATCCAACGAGGAGCTAATGGAAGAGGACCCCTACAACGGCTGAACCGCCCGGTGAAATCCTGCTGCCGATCGAATCTTCAGAATCTGACGACAGGAAACTTCTTCCCTTGAGCTGGTAGGCCAAACCAGTTGGCCCAAACTGCAAGCCAGGACCCCTCCTCTGATCGAATTTGCTGTACAGAGCTACAGTGGGCCGGATAGCCAGGAAGGTCGGACCCTGCTTGGGTTTTAAAGAGCGCACCTTTTATTCGTCGTTTCGCTCTGCTGCTGGTTTCTTCCCTGGGTAGTGCAGGACCCTCCAGTCTTCCTACTTCTTGTCAGTCCGACAGTCGCTTCAGGAACCGTGAGACTGCAGGAACTACCAGGAATGTCCTCCTCAGCTACAGCTTCTTCTCCGTTTTAAGGTACTGTGCAAATCTGGTTGTTCGTTTCGTTCAACCGCGGTGAAAGTGTTTGAAATCTTTCTCCAATCCAAGGGCTTGTCCTTCTCTTCTCTTCGAACTGACTTTTCTGCCAACCAACCTTGTCCGGAATCCGTGGCACAAACTTTACTGCTAATTACCCTGAACCGTGTGATCTTGAGCAAAAGACTTTTGACCCATTGACTTTGGCCCTAAGACTTTTCTACCTGATTCTATCTCTGTAGTTGCTCTTGTTCAATTGCCCTGAGTACTTACCTGTTGGTGTGGTTCAGTTTCTATTAACTTTCTTTCCCTCCCTTTTAAATTGCTGGAGTGCCATTTTGCTCCCACTTCCTTTTTTGAGCTTAACTTGTCTGGAACTTATTGGGAGTGTTGTGGTGTATTAAGAGTGTGATTTTTAAACTGCTTATAATAGTGTAATATTGTACAACTGAAGAGTGAAATAAATGTATATTCTTTTACTTGAAAACCTTGAGTCAGTGTTTGCCTGAATCATAGTAGTTGCTGTCCTATGTGTAACTATTTGATACTGCTCACTTACTCTTGAGATAGGTCTGGCTGCTCAGCCATCGCTACCACTTTAACTGTGTAGTACCGGCTTGTACCAAAGGTGAATTTGTACTGTCACTTTTAGTCTTAATTGTGTTTGGTGTTCCCAAAGGGTACTGCGTATAATTCTGCCCAACAATTGGCTTGAGCTCAAGGCGATCTGGCTCACTCTCAAGGCCTTCCTGCCGCTTATCAGTGGCAAGACGATCCTCATTCACACGGACAATTCCACCAGCATGTATTACATTAACAAGGCAGGGTGGCACAAGGTCTCCTCCCCTATGCAACCTGGCCGTCAGCATTTGGGTGTGGGCTCTGGAGAACAACATTCACTTGAGAGCAATCCACCTCCCGGGGGAGTCCAACCCGGAGGCGGACAGAATCAGCAGATTGGGTGCGGACAATTACGAATGGCAGTTGAACGATCAGGTCCTTCAGGGGATCTTCAGCAGATGGGGGCAACCCCATGTGGATCTCTTTCTCCACCTAGTACAACAGGAAGTGCCCTCAGTTCGCGTCCTCGCAGGAACAGTGCCTAGACTCCCTGGGCGACGCCTTACAGTAAGTGGAACAGCATGAACGCATATGCATTTCTGCCCACTCCCCTGGTGCACAGGTTGATCTGCAAGATAAGGGAGTCCTGACACCTCAGCTTCATTCTGATAGCTCTGTGGTGGCTGGCGAGACCATGGTTCTCTGAGCTGCTCAGCCTGTCGGACCAGCCTCCGATTCACTTTCCATTGGGCCCAGCTTATCTTCTATCACAACAAGGAGGCAGGGTCATCCGCCCCGCCCCACAGAAGTTGGCCCTCGCAGCGTGGTTCCTGAGCAGGTCACACTGAATTATCTGCATCTGTTGCAGGCAAACCTAGACATCATACAGGGTGCTAGGAGCGATGCTACTAGGAGCCAGTACAAAAGCAAGTGGTCTAGTTTTTGCCACTGGGCTGAGTCTAAGGAGGTTGATCCTCTTACTTGCACGCTGGCCTACATGCTATCCTTCTTGGCACACCTCGCTCACTTGGCGGTAGAAATAGACACCTGCCGCACCTATCTGGCGGCCATCGGAGTTTACCGGAACTCCTAGGAGGAAGATTTCTCTTCTTCCAACCCTGTGGTTAAAAGACATTTGGCTCTTCCCGCCTATTAAGAAGCCACACCCCGTGTGGGACCGAAAACATAGTGTTGGCCGCCTTGGCACATGACCCTTTTGAGCCAATGGCGTCCGCGGATATCAGACTGGTCACCATTAATACTGCCCTCTTGGCGAGTCTTGCATCTGAACGCAGTGTCAGCGAGATAGAAGCGCTTGTGGCTTCTGAGCCTTACACTACCATTCATAGGGACAAGGTAGTCCTTAGAACACATCCCGCGTTTTTGCCTAAAGTTGTCTCTTCGTTCCACCTAAATGAGGAGGTGGTGCTATCCCTAAGGACGAAGCTCAGAGGGTCCTGCACTGTCTAGATGTTAGGGGCACTCTAACATTCTGCCTTGATAGAACAAAGAGCTTCCGCAAATCTGAGGCTCTTTGTCACCTTCAGCGTGTCAAGGCCAGGATATTGGGCTTCTAAGGCCTCCATAGCAAAGTGGATGGTTGCAGCCATTAAGCAGGCCTATGAGGGGCAGCGCAAGTCACTTTGGGCAAATATTCATACCCACGCTATCAGAGCAAAGGCCACGGCAGTCGCGTTCCAGAGGCACATACCGTGGAGGGTCATCAGCAGGCCGGCCACTTGGGCCACTCCTTCAGCCTTCTATAAGCACTACTGTCTAGATGCCGGCTCTAGGTCCGATGCGGCATTCGGACAGACAATATTAAGTAACTTATTTTTTTAAGGAGTGTCAACTCTCCACCCTGGGGCTACATTCAGTTGTAATCGCCCATGCAGTATGGAGGAAAGGGGACGGGATGTAGGAGTAATTTATAAGTCACTCACTTTAGTGACTAACGTACTCCTCGTCCATAGTCCCCTTTCTGCCATACGTCCTTCCATACCCCCCTAATAAAACTGGTGTCATTAGGCAATGGTAATATTGTCGATGCATCAATGGGCACTGAGTGGCGCTGGTGGGCGGAGTTAGGGGAGCGAATGCTCCCAATGCCGTGCCCCTGCGCTCCTCTAAATTTAAAGGGGAAGATTATTTTTTTTCTGGTGAAAAAGGTTCAATCTCCAGCGAGGGACGCCCATGCAGTATTGAGGAAACGGGGCTATGGACTAGGAGCCACTACGGCGAGTAACTTATAATGTATCTAATGTATCCCCCTGTTCCCTTTTGGGGATGCCCCCCTCAATATCTCAGGCCCTCAAGGCATATTGTGACAGTGACCCACAATATTCTCCAACACTTAGCCATAACTTTTCTACACATCATGTTGTCGCAGCTGTAACAAAGAATGAGGAAGAGAGCAGTGTAATGATTCCTGCGGAATCCTCACAGAATCCCAGCCTTAAGTCTCCTCCCATGTGGCCAAGGGAAGGCAGCCGCTACCTTATCCTGACGTCGAGGGTGGTATTAGCCGGGTGGATCACATGGGAGGAGAAGGCCATCAAGGGAATGTGAAGACTCTGCCAGGGGAAACGTGCTATTTATCCTCGTCTCAGGGTAAAGGTTCCCTAATGCTGGAATATCGGATGGCTTGTTATCATGTGTAACTTCCTCTACCAGATTTTCCAAGGTATAAAGTGTGAAAACCCATATGGTAAATAGGGAAATTAAATGTGTAAAAATCAGGGAATTAATACTACTGCTGATTGTTATAATTGGACAGTTTGTTTGAATTGTGAAGGCAAGAAACAACCAATAATTCCATTAAGAAATTCCCCTTAATGTATATCCTATAAACCAGAGTACATTGATTAACCTTAATGGGAATATGATCATTACGGACTTCAAGTCCCATAATGCTCTGAGTGCGGTGACGAGGAAGAGGCGCTTAGAGTTGCTGAGCTGTAGTGTGCAGTCTAGTTGTTATAATGACCCACACCTGAGTGGGACTTCTAAATATTTACAGCCCCTTCCGGTGCAAGCCATTCTAAACAGTAAGAAGCAGTGGGTGAATCAGACGGCAGAACCGCTTCTGTGTTGTCATCTGGATGCGGTGCCGAGAGTCGCAGGACCCGGGAATCTTGAATGCAGAGAACACGCAGCGGGAAGCGGTGCTCAGACTAGCTATCCCGTAGGAGAGAGCTCCTCTCCTATTCCAGTGGGTGGCATTCACTGGTGTATGCAAGGAGCAAAGAAGGCTCCGTTTTCAGGAGGCGCGAGCAACAGGAGTGTTACCGGAGCTGTCAGATGACTAAACAGTCACAACGAAAGAAGATAAAGTAGCAGTGGGTCCAACAGAAGCGCAAGGAAAGTCCAGTGAGTTGGCCTTTGCTACGTAACCTCTGTTTGCTCCGTAATAGACCGCTATCTCAAAACGATCCTTTTTAATACTGAACTGTTAAAGTAAAGCAATTTTGGTGGGACTCTTGTGTTGGGAATGACTGAATGGAAAATTATTGTAACCACCATTGCCAAAGTAAAGAGCGAACAATATTCAAACAAAATTAATCTACGAAAAGGAAGATTACCTGCAAAGGAAAATTATTACCTGTATTGCCTAAGCCAAAGAAAGACAATTCTAAATAAAAGGGGATATCGGTTTCCTAATACCTGGAAAGAAACATTAGCAGCAGCCAATTGGTGGTGTAAAAAGAACTCAAAGGTGGCAGGATTGAATTCCTCCTTGTAGAAATCAACAAGGCAGAGAGTAATATAATCTGCATTTCCAGAGTCAAACATCAGTGTGCGTTTATAAAAAACGATTATGGCAATACTTGTTTAAGCCAAAGAAAGGTAAATAAAGAAAAACAAAAAGGGCAGAATATGCGCCCTCCTTGTAGAAAGGGGGAGAGAAGGGGCAAACCAATCATTGTGAGACAGATTGTCAATGTGTATTGTATCATTGTGAAAGAAGTTCTAACCCTCTTGTGGTTGTTGGAAGTCGAAAGAATCATCTATGAAGCAGTTGTTGATTTTAGCTTTCCCCATTGATGATGGAAGTGTGGGAAGTTTGAAGCAAGCCTCACCACAGAGTACTTCTAGTAGTGGTAGAAGTGTTATCCTGGCAGGAGAGTATACCAGGAAAGGGATTATTAGTGCTTAGTCCTGGCAGGTTAGTGGACCAGCAAGAAGATCTTTGAAGTACTGTTTGTGGTAGAAGGTTGTGGTGGAAAGAAGGTGACAGTCCACTAATGTGTTATGATGATCTGTGGTAAATCCATCCTGACAAAACTTAGTTTATGAAGAAGAAATGTGAAAGTGGTTGTTCTTCAAAGAAGAGAAATTATATTGACTACTGACGAAGTGAGAAGACAGTCTTTTTCGTTTATCAAGCAAGAGCTTTTGCCAATGTCGACAATCATTTTGAAGAGTGATGAATCCTGTTTACCAATAAGACACTCCAAGCGCCAATTGAATGACTTATGGAAAGAAAAGAACTTTGTTATATTTGAAGCAGAACTTGGCTATTGAAAGAACGTTCTTGATTTGAACTTCGAAATATGTTGAATTAATCCTGGGGAAGGGGATCCGACCCTTGTTACCAGGATATATGTTTACGAAGTTTGTTTGAATGTAACGGTCATATGATACCTGTATGATTTTGTTGTATCTTTAAGTCTGAGGGACAGATGCCCTTTGATATTAGAGGTGTTTCCTTTAGTCTTAGTTTGATAGGTAGGGAAATCCTTGTTGGGTTAGGGAAAGCAAGATGTTTATCTCACCCTTATTTAATTAAATGGCTACTAATGAGAGAACTCTGCATGTCTGTCTTGCATTTCTGACCCTTCACAGCAGCCAGAGTGAATATTGCTCAGTTAAACCAAAGTGAGCAGGCTGGCTTTTGGGGGAAGTCCGATTGGTTCCAAACAACTCCCATCAGTAGTGCAGGAGTTTAAAAATGGAGCCAGCGAGAAACACTGGGAGATCCAACCGGCAAAGTTCTGCCAGAGAAGCCAAGGAGAGACGCTAGAGACTGGCGAGCGTAGTGAAGGAGCAGCACAGAGAGGGGAGGAGATGGCGTACGCTTTCCCGTTGGCGAGAGACAAGCCGAAACAGAGAAGCTTCAGACGGGCAAGGAAAGCCGGAGCAGCACAACAAATGCCTCCATCTGCAGAATCACACTGGTCGAGCTGGGCAAAAGGAGTGGAGATGGCGAGAGACCCAAAAATCAGATTTGAGTAGAAGGAGCATTACATTGGCACAAGAAGCTGGTGCAACACGCAGGCTGCCTCCGGTTGTCCGAACACGCCGCCCGAGCTGTGAGAGCACGAAGGCAGAAAGGAACCAGAGAGGCCGGAGAAGCGCAAGGAGCCCTCCAAGAACCAGTGAGCCCAGAGTGGAAGGTTATGGCACCGGGAGGGAATTGGAGGAGCCATTCTTGGTCCCTATTTGAAACGGGAGCAAGTTCACAATGGCTCACACCATGAACTAAGTTTCAAGAGCCCAGTATTTGGGGAGATGCAAATAAAAACCAGCAAAAGAGAATCTTTGGGAGAAAACATATACCTGCAGATTTTGAAAGTGTTTTGAATATATGGGAGACATCTGGCAGGGGAGTATACAAGATATTCTGCGTGTCTGGGACCCACACCCTAAATTGCATCAAGAAAGTGTATGAAAAAGAATCCTAAGGAGGACCCACACTCTTGGAATTGTGAAGTGAATAATCTGAATAAGAAAGTCCTGGCAGGGGAGTATACCAGACAAAGCCAAGTAGGCAAAAGAATCCTAGGGAAGACCCATGCCCTTTGGATTGGGAACTAAGTGAACTGTACCATTAAAATCCTGGCAGGAGAGTACACCCCGTCAGCCAAGTTGGTGAAGTGAATATTGACTATCACGAGGAGGAAGTTAACATCTTTGACTGTAAAGAACTTGGATGCTCATTTTGTGAACTGTTTGTTTTGTGGAGACTAACCAGGAGAAAGGATTCCTCCCTGGAAATTGTGAACATTGTCTAGTTGGAACCTTTACATTGGATTTGCATCTTTTTGTTGAACTTAACATTTGTGCACTTCTGAAAGCCTGAGACATTTTCCTTAACACATTAGTGTTACTTTTAGATGAGAGGGCTAATATGGGATTTCGGACACAGGACAGACCTTTTGTTTTCATTGAGCTAGGGCAATGCATCCTAGGTTAGGGACAGGGAGGCATTTTCCAACCCCTTTATTATTTAATAAAAGTGTATAGCAACAAACATGCATCCTCTGCGTCTGCATCTCATTCCTGGTTCCTCACAGTTGGCACTCACATAAACGCAAAAACACTACATGTCCAGACATAGTAACCTACTTCGATTCTGAAAACATGACAAGAGGCATCAATCCACACTGAAGTGGGCCCGTCTTTGGCCTCAACCCTGAGTCCTCCAATTCTCAGAGGAGAATCAAGGGGAACAAGTAGTGCTCCAGATAGGATTTTGAAGTGGGAGTATTTACTCCGTTTTTTTGAAAGTTGGGAGTAAAAACAGGAGTCCCCTTCCTATTGGGAGTATTTTATAAACAGGTAAACATATGTTCAACTGTAACACAGAAATGTTGAGAAATAAGTCTTTGTACCAAGTTTTTCATGCATATTAAAAGATACATTTGACATCTTCTTTAGTTATATTCGTTTCTTCCTGTCGTACTACATGAACTACGGGTCTAAACACAACCATGGAACTGTTTGGGTGAAAGTAGGGGCACAAGCTCATATGTGTCCATTTCCCATTTTTTTATTGGGCGTATTTGCTTATTGGTGGGTGGTAAAAGTGGCCGATACACCCCTTATCTGTAGGGCTGAACAAGCCTTACCTACTCATGAGGAGGACCCTAATATTATTCTAGGGGTCCATGCCCAGCATTTCAATCTTTGTGAGATAGCAACAATTTCCACAAAACCATGAGTAAAATTGCTGGTTTTTTTTCTAAGAAGGGAAAAAGTGCTGAGGAAACGCAATCTTCCCTTCTCACCCCACCACCGCAAATGAAGGGTATCTTGAAGTACCCAGAAGGCTGCTTCCCCGGCCTGCCATCTTGTCCCTAAACTCCAGTCACTGTGTCCTGCTCCCCCACACCCGTACCCCACTCACCCATTGTTTAGATTGGAAACCCAGGGTGCTAATGCCAATAACCCACTTGCCGGATCGGGTGGTATCAGCACCGGGGCCCATCGTTAAGGTCCTTTCTGCACTCAGACCTTTAACTTAGGCCCTGGGCCATTGCCACCTTATCCAGGCAGCCGGAACAGGTGTTATTGCCATTATAAAGAATGCATTGGATGCAGCAGAAACTGCAGAACTCCATGTGGCATGAGTGACAGTAGTGTCTAGACATACCTGGTTGGAGGAAAACGGTTTAAACCCAAGACGTGAGCTACTTTAGTTGATAAACCATTGAAATCCTCAGTGCTATTTGGGAAAATTGCTGATAATGCACTTGAAAAAAATAACGAGGACCATGAAACCCTCAAACTCCAAGACCGATTTTGGGTAAAGCTGAATAGAGAAGGGCACCTCCATCAGACAAACTAACTTTTCAAGGCCAAGGCTCCACCTACACATTTTCACCAACCAACCTATGCAGGAGGGGGAAGCAAGGCATGTCAGGTCAACATTCCAGCCTGTACATCTAGACATAGAGAGCAAAACACTGTAGAAGAGACGAGGTAGGAGGCACACCTTCAAGGAGAGCAGCCTCCTCGCGAAAATAGTCGCCATCATATTCTTCCGTTTCAAAGTCACTCCGGTTGCAGGCCGAATAACATAATTCACTTAAACAAGCGAGGAGAGCACAATAGACAACTGGCTGCTAATTACAGTGAAGCCCGGTTACTGAATTAAGCTCCTAGGAAAACCATGCAGTCCAACCACCTTACCTATGCGGTCCAACCACCTTACCTCAGAAGATTGACTGCTCATCTTCAGCAATTTCTTTGACAAAATGGACAGACTTTAATTGAAAGCGACAATTGAGCCACTGCCCAGACATCAGGTAAACAAGGGTATCTGCTCAGTGTACCCAAAAGGTTCTAGCAATGAGACCAAAGATAAACCTACACCTCACAAGCAAGTAAACCAACTTGTCAAACCACACCAATTCAGGATGCCCGCACCAATTCAGGATGACCACACCACAGCAGGTCAGACCTCTTCTAAAGAAATTGATACATGCGGACTCTGGGCATGAAAGATGTATATGCTACCATTGCCTTGTTTCCAGCTTAACGCAAATACCTCTTGTTCAAGATGCACAAACATCGCTTCCAATTTAAGGTAATTCCCTTTGGAATTGCATTGTGTATTCTCCAAGGTACTAGCAATAGTTGTGACACACATATGCCGACATAGGTATATCCCTATCCGGACAATTTGCTCATAACAGGAGAAAGCGCAAACAAATGCCATAAAAACACTCATAGAACCATCCATCTCCGTCATCAGCAGGGGTTCTCAATAAATGCTATAAATTCAAGCTTAATCCAAAGCCAGTCCAAAAAGATCCTCTGGGTAATTCTGGACACAGGAAGAGCAATAACCTACCTTTCCCAGGAAAGAGCTCCAGTTCTTCTCACACAGATCCCTTACCAATCCAAGCTGCCCATAACTGGGGACACAGGAATAAGACTATAAAGAATGAGGGCATCATGTGTATTCCTCCTTTCGTTTGCCCGCCTATATATACAACCTTTACAAGCGTCTTGAAAGTCGATGGTCGCAAGGCGGGTGGTACAATCTAGTGGTTGTTTTCCAAAAGGTGGAAAATGCACAAAACTAGTGGACTCTACACAAACATGTTCAAAGGAAACCTTTTAGTGAATCCTCCATGCTGAAGTAGCAGCAAACTGCCAGTCACTCTAGGCACAAGTCAAGTAGGCAGCCGTGCACGTAAACGGGTTGGAACTTCTGGCGATCAGATATCAATAAATCTCTGTCCAGTTTTCAAATGCTTCTCCAACACAAGAGCATCCTCCTAAACACAGACAACACACAGCAATATTCTACATAAACAAACAGGGTGGAACACATCCACCACACTGTTATTACTCACTCAGCAGATATGCCAGTGGTACATACACTGGCAAGTGTTCATTGAAACTTAAGATGTGCAGGTAGTGTACTGTTTTATTTGTCCAACAGCTGACACAGACTGCTGGTTCAGGAGCACGAGTGTGAACTAGACACACATATTCTCCAATTTACAAAACCTGTGCTCACCAGACATGGACTTAGTTACGGCAAGTACAAACCTAGAATGCACATTCTTCGCATACCGATAGCTGCAGCAAGAGTCTCTCAGCAATGCTCTATGGATGAATTGGGCAGTCATATTTTCTTGCGTTTTCTCCCTCCATATTACCCATCTTCGCAAAGTAATTAATAAATTATTCCAGGAGAGTTTAACACTAATCCTCATTGCTCCAGCATGGACACAGCAAGTATGCCAGAATAGGTCCCTTGACTATCCCTCTCACTTCCTGTGTGGGTGGCAAAAGCTGAGCGTCACTCCTATTGACCAACTAATATGGTTGGTTATCTGACCCTCCGCATCAACCCCTTTTTTTGTTTTTTGTTTTTTTTGTTTTTTTTTGTTGTTTTATTTGTTTTAATCAAATAAATGATTTTGACAAAACATCTACAGTAGTAGGTTGCCTTTCAGGTTAATTTAATTTTCACGGATTAGCTGGCGTTTTCAGCCAACCTGCGGCCCTTTGATTTTTGCTGGTCGAATACGTTGTTTGAGCCCTTATTCAAGGATGGTTTCAAATTGACTCAGCACATGTTGGAGTATTTTTGTTGTTGCCATTAGCCACGTCGGCCAACCACCGCTGATCATCCTTGACCACCAGCAGAGTTCTTGCTCCAGCGATGGGTCAGATGCAAAATATTGCATATAGTGGGTCCTAAGTTTTTCTGTTTCCATGCTGCTAAGGAGAAGGTGCCGTATTGTTTCCTTTTCGTTTGGGTTGTGGCAAAGTCTACAATTGCTAGTATCTGAAAGTCCTCTAATAGCTTTGATTTCATTTGTTGGAAGCAGGTTGAGCCTTGCTCTTAGGAGGCAACCCCTTTTTACAGATCGACCTGCTGGTCCTGTGCCAGCCTCTTTGTGCAAGGGTTTGTACTAACAAAGCCTCTCACTTGGTGCCCTGTTCTTCAACGAGGAGGAAGCAGGTCTGCTGACCTGTGGAATGAGATTTTTGCTGCAGTCCCCACCAAGTTTGCAGTTTATAATCATTGCCTGGATATACTGTCTAGTTAAAGTAATTTAGGCATATCCCAGTTTAGGTTTTTTTCCTCTGGAGATCCAGTCTGTGCCCTCTGAAGTTTCCTACAGTTTCTCCACATCTGCCGGGTCAGGCTGTCCACGGCAGAACCGTTTCTGGGTAGTTTTACCCCCAGAAACTTCAGATTTGTTCTGGGTTGCTGCAGAGATCCAGGAGGTGGTTGAGTCTGATCTACCGGCTAGATTCTCTGTGTGGTAGACAAAGGGTGATGCAAGCATTTGTCTACATTCTCTGACTATTTGCAGTTGTGCGGCTGCTTTCCATGTTGTTTTCTTTTTTGCCCTGTTACTGAGAGATGTTTGGGCAGATTCCCTTTTCTCCTAGAAAACTCTCTTTCTGGACTTTCACTTCTGGTTTGAAGGTAGAGATTCTGGGGGGAGCCCTTGTTTCTTTCCTGGGTTGCTGGGGTGTAAATTGGCCGATGGTTGATGTCTTAGAGAACTGAATCCTGCAAACCGCACCTGTTGGAAAGAATGGTCTACTCACTGGATTGTTTCATGCTGCTGGAGCCATTTTCGCTGAAACCTCCGACTTATATCTACCTGTGGATGCTGGGGTGGGCGATTATTCCAGACACTCACCTTCTGGTGTTCCGCTGGTCCATTGTAGAGATTCCTGCAAGGCATTTTTTTACAGTATTTCAAGTAGAGTTCTTTTGGGGGGGCATCCTGTTCTGCTGTTGCTTCCTCTGGTGCTTTGTTCCAACTCCCAACCTCTGAAACACTTTGTTGGCATCTCCCGTGGACCTCCCTGGGGTCGTCTATCGCAGCATACGCATATGTGGGGTTAAACAGATTTATCTCTGATAAATTCTCATTTTACTATTAATTTAATTCTCCTTCATTCTAATGGAACTGTGAACTTAACTGGAACTTTCCATAAATTGACTCTATATTCTTTAACTTCCACTGAACGTTTTTCCCATATATCGTAGAGGTTCAGGGAGCTCTGGACCTATATTCACCATTCATGTACTTGTGGTTTTAAAACCAGTAGAAAAAATGTAAAGTTGCAAGCTGGTAGCCAGCGATTAAAAACTCACTTGCCACCTCAGTGCTTTACATACAGACATCACACCATTTCTTACTTGCCAAAACAGTCAATCATCACAAGCCAATGGCTTGTGGTGAGTGCAAATTATGCGCTCTTATCTAAACATTTGCAAAGTCGCCCCTTTCATTTCTGCTAAGATTAAATGTACTTGAAACACTAAATGCATCTAGTAACAATATGTATATTTTTCAATGAATTGTATCAGGATGTGAACTGTTAATGTAATTTGAATTGATTCTTGGAAGCTTTTGCTAAAGTTTACTATGGTTTCATCTTCTTTGTGGTTTAATGTGTTATTCTGGATGACTGAGCATCCATGCTGTAAAAAGATAATACGAGGTCTAAAATGATGGTGAATTGTTTTTTATTCATTTGAGGAGTTGAAGCTGCACTTGCGACCCAAGAACTTGAACCTAGAACAACCAACGCCATGGTCTGTTATTCGTCCCTGTCCCTAACTTATATGGGGAAGTTGTTTTCTTCATACAGAGTTTGAGTGGATAGGGTGCATACCGTTTATGGTGCCCCGCTAATCCCTGTTCTTTACATGGGCCCAGTTTTAAGTGGTGGTACCTGAGTCTGGGCATCAATCCGGGGGGTCCCCCTAGCGCATTGGTATAATGTGCTGCCCCATCCCTTCAAGGTAGATCTAACTTCACTCTATTACCAGCCCTTGGACTCAGCTTTGGCTGCTGATTGTATCAAGCTCCTTTCTTCCCTCTAGTGTAACTGTGGGTACTATTAAAATGTATTCTTTTAGTATACCCCTATTGGAACTTTTTTGACATTGATTCTAGGAGAGGGCCTTGAATCATTACTCCTAGTCCTAATATGTTGGTTTGCCTTAAAGAACTTACAATACATATGCAAGATCTGTAACATTAATTCTCCATCTACTTTAGGTTATAGTTGTAATGTATTGTTTGAACTGATACTTGAACTATGCGAATTCTAATGTGGGGTGTATGTTTAATCTGTCCACCAAACAGTTTTTTCGTACGTGTAGATATTGGTGTGCACGCTACAAATGAAATTTCGGAAATAAGATCTCTCAAACTCCAATAGATGCAGAGTTTGCAAAGACCAACAACAGGCTGAGACTATAAGACATCTTCTTTTGTCTTGCCCTGAAACTAAATCTCTGAGAAGCTCATATCTAAGGTTCCATGTCATTTCATCGTCAGGCATTTCAAAGCCTGCAATTTAAACGTGTTTGACAGTTCATTAAAAAAAACATCTTTTTTTGGCCCTCCCCCCCCCCCAATCCCTCGTCCTGCACCTATTTTTACCTATACCCAATCCCCCCCAACCACTTATCTGCCCTTTCTCATCCCCCACCCCAAACAATTTGATGAACTGTGAAACACATTTAAAATGCAGGCTTTGAACTGCCTGACGATGAAAGAACGTCGTACCATATCTGAAGCCTCTGATTTCTCCATCTACGCTTTGTGAGGAGGATGTTTAGTGGGTGTTAGGGAGAATTCTCGTATAGGGCTAATTTCCCAAACCTAGTGAGTCCCCCAGCAGCTTTGCTGGATTTTTTTTTTTCTCCTGCTAAGAGTGAGACTCTTTTCCTCCCACTCTTGGGCATGATTTGAGGTATGTCTTTGACTTAGTATGTGTTCATAGGCTATGGGGTAGCCTTTTTACAACATAGGGTATCATCTGTTTTGTATGTGTGTTACACAGCACCATCGGTGCAGTAACACAGGGGTGTCATAGTGACCCCCAAACATAGACTCCATATCCTGGGACTGACTACTGTCTCCCAGGGCATGTAAAGTTACCATTGACTTTACTAGTCCTAAATTGTGAACAGAACCAGTACAAAACATCATATTGTGGAAGTACTGGAAGGGGTTAATCCGATTGCCCCTGGGTCTGTTTTCAAGGTGGCACTGTCCAGTCCCCCCTTGTCGAGTTTCAGGCTGGTGGCAGTGGTTACCATGCAAAATATTCCACCGGAATATTTCCTATGGGATTTTCCCATTGGTTTTAAACGCACCACTTTTTGGTGCAATGTTAAAGATACCGCTGGTTTATTTATTTAATATTAAATCCCCGGTTGGGTCTTTTCGCCGGAACTCTTTTCTAAAATGGCGTTTGTGTCCGTCTCTGTAACTCTGACCAAGGTCGAGCCCTTTGTTCCACTATTTTGGCGGGCTTCTCCACAGAAGCCTTCCAAATGGTGCCACTCTGTCTGGGTTCCACAGGAGGGGTGGAGGGGGAATTGGAACCCTGCACTGCGTTGCCTTAGCAACCCAAGTCACACTCTACTCTGATTGGCCCAGTGGTGAGCCGCCCAGCTCACCACTTAGCATGTGTGAGTGACAGGTAGGCTGTTGAATGGGGTTTTTTCTGTATAAAAGCAGGGCCTTTGGGACTGGAACTTCAGAAGTCACCACAGGACCTAAGAATCCGAAGAGGGAAGAAGCTAAGCCATCTGCAACAACGACACCACCGGTGAAGCCCTGCTGCAACAAACTCACCACTTTCCCAACGACAAGAGAAGATCTGCTGAAAGAGTCTTCTTCCTTTGAGCTGGTGGGACCAACCAGTTCGCCCTTTTCGCCTTCCAAAGACGTCTCTTGGTCGAATCGCCCGTGCCAAGCACCCCGGCGACCGGATAGCCAAGCTTCACCACTTTGACTGCGAATAAAAGGAGCGCACCTTTTAATCGAGAACTCCGCGGCTGGTTTCTCCCTGAGCAGTGCAACGACTCCAAGTTTCCTCCTCGACGAGATCCTCTCTTCCTATGGTCGGAACAACGAACTGCAACCACTGCCAGGAACAACTGCCCCCGCTGGAGCTTCCCCTCTCTTTAAGGTACTGTGTCCTGCCTGGCCTCCCTTGCTACGGATTGCTAAAGGTGAACCTTAAATCCTTGGCTTTCCAACTGGGTTGGCTCCAGACCTTCTAACTTTAATTCTTGAAACACCCCAACCTCTTTTGAACATTCTGCAAAGACTTTTAGTGCAATTTAAACTGTGTGATCTTGGGCACATTTCGCTTTGCTCCATTTCAAGTGGGCCTGGCCGATGAACTTTGGCTCTACAGTGTATACTGCCTTTATTCCCTTGCTCTGAACTTCTAAAAGTGTTGGGAACTGTATTATTTTTATGCTCTGCCTTTTTCTCTCCCTTTAACTGAACTATTGGAGTGCCATCTAGGTTATGCGCTCACATCTGTTTTAACAAATGGTAGTGCTTTAACCCTGACTTGTCTGATAGTTACTAAGGGAGTCGATTATACTTTCCCTGACTGTGTTTCAACTTGCTTTTGATTGAGAGTGCTAGTGTATTGCCTAAAGTGTGTTATAAATAAATAATTATATACTTTTGATACAAAGCTCTGGTCAGTGTTTGTTTGCTCTACTGTGTTTTTAGCCCTTTTGTGTATACTCTATATACTGCCTTACTCTTCTTGAGAGTAGTCTGACTTCTCAACCACAGCTACCAGGTAAATCTGGGTGGTGCAGACTGCTACCAATTGGGTTTACTGCTTACTCCTGTAGTCTTAATCTTTTTGCATAAAAATCTTTAATTGATTCAAACAAGTAAATAAAAAAATAGAAAATATTGGTTTACTTTCCTTTTAGTTTCTCTTCACTAATGCTTGTCTTACTACAAGTAGTATTTATGTACTTAGCTTTGTGAACATTCTATTACTTGTCATGCTTATGTTTTTGTTGTTTGTACTTTGCACCAAACCCCTGATCTTTATAAGGCTCGGCCTAACAGCCTTTCTGCATTTCCAAGAGTGAGAGTTAAAACTTTGGATCAAACCATAGCAGTTTCTCTAAAGTTAGCTTCCCCTAACTTTACAGCGGTAGTGGAACTGAAATAGCTCCTCACAGGATCCAACTGAATTGTTAATCTACAGAAATCCTAGTCACTATTAAAGATAAATTGGATTTGTTCCATTCTGGTCCATGTTATTCCAGAGTGTTATTCTGGTCCTCATTGCCTGGACATTTATTCCTTATGTATTAACTATCCTTTAATATACTGTTGTCGGCGAAGATGTTTGTTGTGAATCTTGTTTTAATCAGGAATTGATTTCCCACACTGTTACAGATCCAGGCCATTAAAATGATGGTTAGATGGTTGCTGGGAATGAAGAACAATCTAAGTAAATCCGGGAATTCTACTCTTAAATTACTTACAGCAATATTGCACAGTGATGGAGATTTAACTGAACAGGGCAAATTAAGGTATGTTACCCACGTGTGTGACAATAAGTTTCCTTTTTTAAGGTTGGAACTACCAAAGCACTTGTATTATAATTTTTTTGTATCAGTCATATGTTCCATAAAAAGCTTCTTTAGGACCAATGAGTTGACACTGCTACTCCTGTTCCCTCCTATATTTTGTATTCCTGTTTGCCCCTTTTCGCGCCAGATCCTGCACCTTACCTCATTGCACTACAATCTGCTATTTTTTGTCCTTTTTTTTGTTCATTCCTCTTACTAGCTTGCTTAGACCTATTCCTACAAGGCTTTTCTGTCACCTTTGCCCCAAAACCACCTACTTGTGAGTACCTGCAATGTATCTGATCTCTCCTACCCTACTGCCTCCTCTGATTCTTTCCCTTCTATTAATGTGGCCCTTCTCAATACTCGCTCCATGTGTAACAAATCTAACTCTATTCTTGACCTCTTTTTCCGCTTTAATCTACATTTTCTCTGCCTCACCAAGACATGGTTTTCTCCTGATAACACTTCTCCCTTTTTTCATACCTCTACTTACCACCCCCCACACCCGACCTTTTGGTTGCAGGGGGTAGGGGAAGGTAGTAGGATTCTTTACCATTCCTCCTGGATCCCCGTTTCACATCCGCCTGGCCTTCCTTCCTTCTCAACCATTGCATATCATCTCTCAAATTTCTCTAAACCCTTCCTTGCCTCCTTCCTTACTATCTATAGGCCCCTGGCCCCTCTATTGATGTCTGTGATCATCTGGATTCCCTATCTTTTCTCCTTCCTCTTCTCTTCTGTCTACTTGCTGACTTTAATCTCCCTCTCCTCTCTTCCTCTGTTCAATACCCACTCCTTGCTATCATTGACTCCATTTAAGCTTTTTTTCTTCCCCTCCTCATCGTTCTGGTTCTTGTCTTGACCTTATTTTCTCTTCACTCCCCCCTCTTGGGACCATTTCTGCCTATCCTGTTCACTCTTCTGATCAGTTTTTTTTTGTTTCCCTTTGTCCTCTCCTCCTGCTACATTTGTTCCTTCCCCTTCTCTCGTCGCAATCTTTGTTTCTTTGATTCTTCTACCTTTCTTTCTTCCCTTCCCCATCTCTTCTTTCTCATCCCTTTCTCCTAATGAGGTCGTCAACTCTCTGCAGTCTTCTCGTGTCTGTTCTTGATCATATCCTCCCATCGGGCTCCTTTACCTCCTCTTGGAGACCCTCTCAACCCTGGATCACACCTGTCCTCACCTCTCTTCGTTCCAATCTATGCAATGTAGAGCGGCTATGGAAAAAGTAATCTTCTGACCTCTCGCTCCTCACTGCATTAATCATATGATTCAGCTCTACTTGCAGCTAAAAAACGCTATTTTCCTAAGCGTGTGTGCCCTCTCTCTCCCACCACCCCGTCGCCTCTTACAGCTTCTCCACCCAATTCCCTCCCCTCGCGTTCCTGATATCTCTCTCCTTCCCCCCCTTTCTTCCTCCGACTTTGCAGATTACTTTACCTCTAAAGTTCTCTCTCTGCTCCTCCTTCCCACCTCCCCCTCCCTATCTATTCCACCTCCCTTTTCCCTATCATCATTCTCTACTCTCTGAACTTGACATCTAGGCTCTTCTTACTTGCCACTATTCCACCATTTCCCCACTGGATCCTCTTCCATCTGCCCTTATTCCTCATCTCATGCCCTATCTGGCTTGCCTTATTAACTCTTCCCTCTCAGATTATCTTTCCTTCTGAATTTAAACATGCACTCATTCTTCCCATCCTGGAAATAAAATAAGACTGCTCTTCTGCATGTCTCCAATTCGCTCCTTTCTGACCGCCACTCAAAGCTCTCCTCTAGTCTTATCCTCCTCAATCTTTCTGCCACTTTCGACATTGTCAACCATTTGGTTTCTATCTAACTGTTCCTACTGTGTCACCTGGGCTGGTAAGACATTTGCCCCTCTACCCCAACGTTATGGAGTCCTAAAACGTTCTGTTCTGAGGCCTCTTTTATTCGCCTTCTACACTCTTTGCCTTTCTGCTCCCTTTGGTTCTTATGACCTGCCAGACCATTTCAAATGGATTGTGTCCTCCAACGTATTCCACATCATTGACATGTAATGTCCACAGCTGTGCTGCTTTGGGAAATCTTTCAGCAGAGGGCGCCCTGCGTCTATGGCGTCGGCTCGATGTCCCTGGAAGGCCTACGTCGAGGGTGACGTCATCGGATGTTATGATGCTTGTTAATCTGCTTAGAATCACATGCTGTGCATATAGTCCGACATCCAGTGGTAACTGCAGAGTATTGCATTTTGTCTTTTGGGGACCGAAAGCGCTCACGGCACCGAACCATCTGGAGATCCTGAATCAAGAGGTGGAAGCGCTGCTGGGTAAGGACGCCATAGAAGCCATCCCTATTCTTCAGGTAGTCAAGGGTATCTATTCAGTGCACTTCCTTGTACCCAAAAAGGACCTCACCATGCGCCCTGTTCTAGACCTGCGTCCAGTGAACAAGTTCATAAAACCCCACAAGTTTCACATGGTAACACTGCAGGAAGTTATCCCACTGCTGTAACAGGGGGACTACATGGCAACATTGGACATGAAAGATGCATACTTTCATATTTCAATGTTGCCAGCGCACAGGAAATATCTAAGGTTCACGATAGAGGACAGGCATTACCAATTCAAGGTAGTCCCCTTCGGCATCGCCTCAGCGCCAAGGGTGTTTACCAAGGTCCTGGCAGTGGCTGCAGCACACCTGCACAGACTATCCGTCCCAGTTTACCCTTACCTCGACGACTGGCTCATCACAGGGGACTTGTACAACACATGTTTTTCGAACACCCAAAAAACAGTAATCTTCTCTTCAGTCTGGGTTTCTCAATCAACAAGAAGAAATCCAGTCTAGTCCCAGTCAAACGAAACCATTTCTGGGAGCTCTAATTCGGACAGAAGACGGTCTCGTCTTCCCCTCCAACGAGAGGGTTCAGAACATGCTTTTTCACATTCCTCAGTATGTAGCCAGTCGGCAGGTGACCGTGCGCAAGGCCATGCACTTGCTAGGAATGATGGTGTCGTGCATATACATGGTTCCCTGTGCACGTCTGCGCATGCGTCTCATGCAAGAGTGGCTCAACAGCCAGTGGTGTCAGGCCAGCGGACAATGGGAAGATCTGGTAGTTGTCTAGCCAGCCCTCGTTCTCTCTCTGCAGTGGTGGTCAAGAGAAAACCCTCTTGAAGGGGAAAACCTTCACCACCCCTGCAGTGGAAGCCACTCTCACGACAGACGCATCTCGAGGTGGGGGGGGTCACCTGCTTCAGCAGACAGCACATGGAGTGTGGTCCCCTCAAGTAGCATCCAACCATATAAATTTACTGGAGCTATTAGCAGTGTTGAAAGCACTAAAGGCCTTTCAGATGCAGCTGCAGAGGAAGACAGTATTGATTCTAACGGACAGCACTACAGCCATGTATTACCTGAACAAACAGGGGGGCACGCACTCTCCATGGCTATCCAGGCTGTCACAAAACATTTGGATATGGGCTCTCAGACACAAGATGTTTCTGTTGTCCCAACATGTTCCAGGGGAACTCAATCTTCTGGTAGACATGCTCAGCAGAGATTTTCCTCTTCCCGAAGAATACGAATGGCGTCTGCACGAAGACATTGTGTCCAACGTCTTCGCAGAATGGGGCTTCCCAGAGATCGACCTGTTTGCAACTCAGAAGAACGCCCAATGCTAAGACTATGCCTCCAGGTACCCCCAGACCCCGCTCCAAGGGGAACGGTCAAGATGCACCAGGAACCAGGAACCAGTTACCATGATACTGGTGGCCCCTATGTGGGCCCGCCAACCCTGGTTCGCTCACCTGATGGAAATGTCCCTCTCCCCACCAGTGAAGCTACCCTGCCCGTACAACATGCTGTCTCAGGACAGGGGGGAAATCTTACACCCATGCCCACAAACTCTGAATTTAGCAGCTTGGCTCCTGGGGTCATAGAGTTTGGACACCTACAGCTCCCTCAGAGGTGCATGTACATACTCAGGGAAGCTAGGAAACCGAACACACGTTATTGCTATGCCAGCAAATGGCAAACGTTTTGTCATCTGGTGTAATTCCAAGGGTGTCAATCCCATCGATTGCTCACCCACACACATTGTGCTGTATCTAACCCATCTGTTAGACACTGGGTTGGTCTTCAATTCCCTAAAGGTTCATCTGGCTGCACTGTCGGCCTACACAACATCACAACAAAAATTGTCATGGTGGAAGATACCAGTGATTAAGGTCTTTATGGAAGGGGTTAAGGGGATTTATCCTCCCATTTCTAACCCAGCTCCTGTGTGGGACCTAAATGTGGTTTTGACCAGGCTCATGTGAGCTCCCTTTGAACATATGCATAAAGCAAGTCTAAAAGACCTGACTTATAAAACAGCCTTCCTAGTGGCTATCACCTCTATCGGAAGGGTTAGCGAACTACAGGCACCTTCTGTTCTAGACCCCTTTGTTACAGTCCACAGGGATAAGGTAGTCCTGCGCACGCAGCCCAGATTTGTGCCTAAATTCATATTGAAGTTCCATGTGAACCAGTCGATTGAACTACCTACTTTTTTTCCAGAATCCCACTAGCATGGCTGAAAGAAGCCTTCACACACTGGATATGCGCAGGGCAGTCATGTTCTACCTGGAAAGAACTAAATGACTAAGGAAGACAAACCAATTTTTTGTTTCAGGGGCATCTAGTAGAGAAGGGGATCCTGTCTCCAAATCAGCTATCTCAAGATGGATTGTCAAATGCATCACACAATGTTACACTCTTGGCAAGAGAGCACTGCCCTTCAAGGCTAGAGCACATTCTACTCGAGGCCCTTGGGCATCCATAGCATTCATTGCAAACGTTCCCCTCGAGTCCATTTGCAAAGCGCCAACCTGGAGTTCTGTACACACCTTTACAAAACACTATTGCCTAGACACTCATTCTAGGTCTGATTCTCAGGTGGGACAAGCGGTACTAAGACATCTTTTCTCTACTGTTCCTTCTCACAACCCACCTCCAACTCCTTGTACTGCTCGCTAGTCTATGCACAGCATGTGATTTTAAGCAGATTAACAAGAATCAGAAGACACGCATTACTTACCGTAATAGCATTTCTGAGGATTGTATCTGCTTAGAATCACATGCGCCCTCCCTACCTCCACGCTCGGGGTAGAAGGAACATAGACGTCCTACTACTTTCTCTCTTTATGTACTCAGTCACTATAGACTTGGGCTCCCTCATGGCAGGAAAAATACAATCGGTGGGACCTCGGCGCGTGAGGGATTTTGGGCACACTACACGATGGGGTTAGTGTTACAGACACATCTATGCCAATGTCCCCTTTCGGTCCCCAAAAGACAAGATGCAATACTACGCGGTTACCACTGGATGTCGGACTATATGCACAGCATGTGAATCTAAGCAGATAGAATCATCAGAAATGCTATTATGGTAAGTAATGCATGTCTTATAAGTAGGACACGCACCGTGCGCAGCCTCAGTTCCATTCTTTCCGCAAATGTGTTTGCTTCGAGAACTCGGCGCACCTCGTTTTATCAATTTTGATAATGTCTTCGACCCCTCCAACCCCACGGTCGGGCTTTAAAAAGTGCAGGGACTGTAAGTCCAAGATGTCCATCATGGACCCCCAACGTATCTGCTTGTGGAGTCTGGGTGAGAGCCACGGCACTGACGACTGCTGGTAGTGCCAGTCGTTGACTTCCAAGGCCTTGCAGGAGCGTAAGGGGAAGTTGCAGGTAGGTCGGGAATCCACCCCTGTAAATCCAAGAAATGTAGTCTTTCCACTGACGACTCGAGGGGTGACTCTCCCCGTCGGAAGGAGTCCAGGAGGTCTCGGTCCCGGAGTTGTTCTCCCTCCTCGTCGAGGCACTCCCGGAAGCGGCATCACCTGTCGCCTTCCCCGTCGGATAATGGCTCAGCGAGGAAAGTGGCTTGCCCCACTAAATCCTCTGCTCAGAAGAGTGGGAGGCATTCAGGGAGAAAATGTTTGAGATTTTTCAATCTCAGGGAACTGCCCCGTCCACGCCTTCTGTTGAAGCCGGCGGGGAACGGTCTGACATTCGGCGCGATAAGCATCGGGAACCATCAAGGGCCTGTTCCGACAAGGCTCCGGTAGATTGCCAGAGACGTGCCAGATCCAGGTCGCTGTACTCGTCCCTGGCGAGACCGTCGAAGCATGGGAAGGTGTCGAGGAAGGTGTTGACCCCTTTGGCACCATGCCCATCGAGTGGGGCTGTCGGAGCCGTACCCTTGGCCAGGCCCTCTGCGCCATTGTTGACGCCGAAGCCGTCAGCACCCTCAACGCCATCGGGGCCTACAGGTCTGAATTTGCTGGTGGAGGCCACTAGAGCTGTGGATCCTCCAAGAAAGGCTCTGGCTAAGACTGTGAGCCCCTCTGTGGACTGCAGGACTACTACTGTACCTAGGAGGGAGTTCTTTCACTCTCCAAGATATTTATGAGGATGAGGAGAGGTCTGATGTGGAGTTGGAGCCTTTTGATGCTCCTGACGTTCCTGAAGCTCCTGACATGGTTTTCTCTGAGGACAGTCATTTGGAGGATCTGTGTCAGTCTTTACATGACGCCAGTGCCCTGGACACCTCTCCTGAGAGGGAGTTTGGCAGGCCAGAGCCTGGGGCTCATGCAGAGTCCTCCTATAGGAGGTTGATGTTGAGGGTTACGGTGTACCTGGGGTGGTCCGGCCCACCAGTTGAATTCTATCAGGATGACCTGACTGACATTTTAGATCAGGGTCCGTCCACTGACCCAGTGTTGCCTTTTCACGTGGCTTTACAGAAAAGGGCGGCTGCTGCTTGGAACACCCCAGAGTCTCTTCCGGCGGTCATCAAGTCATTGACTAAGAAATACGGCACATCCTGTAGCAACCCCGCCTACCTATCCACACATCCCACTTCTAAGAGTTTGGTGGTTAAGGCAGCCACGGCCACCTCAAGGCAGGCGGCGTACCCTACCAGATAGGGACGACAAACGCTTTGGTGGATGGGCATGCATGGTTTTTTCGGCTGGGAGTATGGCCCTTAAATCGGCCAACTCCACCTGTGCCTTGGCTACATATTCAACACTATGTGGAATTGTCTCTCTGGCGGCTGAGTATATTCCCGTAGGGGAAGAAAGGAATGGGTTCCTTGATATTGTGCAGGATGGCCAGGATGCCATGTGTTAAGCCCTTCAATCTGGGTTGGACACAGCAGACAGTGTCAGCCGGTCCATGGCTGCGAGCACCGTGATACGCAGGTTTGCGTGGTTGCAGAAGTCAGGCTTTGCACTGGACGTGCAGGCCTGTCTTCTCAACATGCCCTTTGATGGCTCTCATTTGTTTGGCAGCAAGGCTGACGAGAGCCTTGAGAGGTTGCAGGCCTCCAAAGCAGCTGCTAAATGTTTTCATCCTAGGGGACAGCAGTGGAGGGGTTCCTTTAGTTACTACTCCTCTTTTGGTACAGCGAGAGGAACAGCCAGTCAAAGGCGCCACCGTAAAACTACCCGTGGTGGACGGGGAAGAAGTGCCAAAGCCGCTCAGGCAGCTGCCTCTTTGCCTTCAGGCACTTCCACAGCTATGAGGCCAGGTCCCATTGTTCGCCGGCTAACGGCAGAATGTTTCAGCGTCTCGAAGAGTGGCGAGCCATTACTTCAGATGCGTGGGTTCTGGAAACAATAGCCCATGGCTACTGCCTACCCGTCCTAAATCGGCCTCACGACAATCCACCGGGGAAACTCTCTTCGAAGATTCCAGATCCGCTCCTGGTGCAGGAAATGTTGACCCTGCTGAAGAAAGGCGCTATAGAACTAGTGCCCGTGGCGGGGAGGAACAAGGGTTGGTATTTCCCATATTTTTTGATTCCCAGGAAAGACGCAGGACTGAGACCCCTCTTGGACTTGCGTCGCTTGAACAAGTTCCTCAGAAAGGACAAGTTCAAGATGGTCACTCTTTCTCAGGTCCTTCAGGCCCTTGGACTTCAGGATTGGTTGGTGTCATTGGACCTACAGGATGCTTATTTTTATGTGCCGATCCATCCAAAACACAGAAAATACCTGAGGTTCGCCGTTGGCAGCTCACACTTTCAGTTTCAGGTCCTGCCATTCGGGTTGACCTCCGCCCCGAGGGTCTTAAAGCTCATGGTGGTGGTGGCAGCGTATCTCAATAGAGGGGGGGGTTCATGTCTACCCCTACCTGGATCACTGGCTGATCAGAGCGAGTTCTCTCGAACAAGCCTTGGATCATCTCCGTTTCACCTGCCACTCCCTTCACAAGATGGGCTTCTCCCTCAATTTCAAGAAGTCACATATGACACCTTCCCAACAGCTCCAGGTCCAGCTGTTTTGGGCACATCCTTGGGTAAGCGCTCCCTGTTAGGCAGAATTGCATGCAGTACCCTCTGGGACCACCACATACAATTAGGACTCGAGGTGTAAGCAAAACCAACCTTTGGTATAAGTCTGTACTACACAGTTTATGGTAGTGAGCTGAGCAGCCAGGCTTATCTCAAGAGGGAATGTGAGCAGTACAAGGATGTTAAACAGAGGTCTTACAATCACAGTGGTTCAAGTAGACACTTACACTCAAGGTTTCCTGGTAAAACACTTATTTATTTATTAAATAGTCATTTAGAAAACATTCATTAGAAGGAGGCCACTTAATATTATGCACAAATATACTTCAATACCAAACCAATACGTTTCTGAGTAAATTAGGCTCCCTTGAAATAGGAGCAAAATGGCATTTCAGTTACTTTGAATGGGAGTAAAAAGGCACAAGTTAGTAGAATAGATCACAAATACTTTCTTAGGCAGTGCAAATAGTTTCAGTTCACTAGAGGACTCAATTCAGTTCAATAGGCATAGGCCAAAGTCAATGGACTAGTGTCTTGGATAGGAAAGAGCAGTTCTTTAAGTAAACGGTAAAGTCTTTGCCAAAATTGTCAAAAGTACTTTGTACGAAAAAGAATCATATGTTGGGTCACAAGCTGATTAGGCCTGTAAATAGGGAAAGTTTCACGAATTTTCACCGCGAGAGGTAAGTTCTCTCAATCGGGTTGGCACAGTACCTAAGTTTGAAGAAAAAAAAAAGATGCAGCTGAAGTCGTTGGTTCCTGGCAGCTCCTGCAGATCTCACTGTTCCTGAGCCTCAGTCGTGGGTGTTGGGGAGAATTCTCTGTTTAGGCTGAATTTCCTAACTTAGTGAGTCCCCCAGCAGCTTTGCTGGATTTCTGGAGTTTGTTTTTTTTCTCCTGCCAAGAGTGAGTCTATTTTCTTCACACTTTTGGACATGATTTGAGGGGTTCCTTTGACTGTTAATGTGTTTTATGGGCTATGGGGTCTTTTACTCCATAGGGTCTTATGTGTTATTACTATGTGTGTTACACAGCATCCTCAGTGCAGTGACACAGGGGTGTCATAGTGACACCCCACCATAGACTCCATACCCTGGGACTGGCTACTGTCTCCCATGGCATGTAAAGTCACCATTGGCTTTACTAGTCCCAAATTATGAACAGAAACCAGTACAAACCATCATATTGAGGACGTACTGGTCGGGGCAATTCGATTGCCCCGGGGACTGTTAGTCGCGGGGGCACGTCTCCGTCCCACCTGATCGAGTTTTGGCTGGTGGCAGCGGATACTACTTTTTATATTCGACCGCAAATATATCTCTATGGGTTTTTCCCATTGTTCGAGGCTACCAACTTTAATTATGTAATTCTCATAGCCTCGAACATACCGCCAGTTAATTTATTTAATATTAATTCGCCGGTTGGTATTTTTTGCCAGAATTCGATTCTAAAATGGCGTTTGTGTTCTCTTCTGTGACTCCAACCCAAGTCGAGCCCTTTGTTCCACTTTTTGGCGGGCTTCTCCACAGAAGCCTCCAAAAGTGGTGCCACTCTGTCTGGGTACCACAGGGGGCGTGGGAGGGGGTTTAGGCACCCTGGACTGAGTTACCTTGGTAACTCAAGTCGCACTCTTGTGTGATTGGCCGGCTCACCACTTAGCATGTTTGAGTGACAGCTAGGCTGAGTGAATGGGGGTGTGCTGCATAAAAGCAGGGCTTTTGGGACTGGAACTTCAGAAGTCGCCACTGGACCTGAGAATCCGTCGAGGGAGAAGCTGAGCCGACCTGCTACGATGACACCACCGGTGGAGCCCTGCGGAACCGACTCGCCACTTCCCGACGACAGAGAAGATCTCCTGGCTGGAGAGTCTTCTTCCCCTGACTGGTGGGCACAACCAGTTTACCTTCTTTTCCTCGCATCCCAGACGTCTTGTGGTCGAATTGCCCGTGCCAAGCACCCCGGCAACCGGATAGCCACTTACCACTGGACCGTGAATAAAAGGACCACTCCTTTTAACTGAGAACTCTGCGGCTGGTTTCTTCCCTGGCAGTGCAACGGACTCCTGTCTTCCTCCCCGACGAGATCCTCTCTTCCCCTGGACGAAGCATCCGCTGCCAGGAACAACTGCCCCTGCTAGAGTATTCTCACCATTTTAAGGTACCGTGTCCGCCAGGCCTCCCTTTCTAACGATTGCTACAAGGTAATAATAATCCCTTAACCTTCTGGACTGGGCTGGCCGCCTTGACCATCTAACTGGTCCCTTTCTTTTGGTCCATCTCTTTCTGAACTGATTTCGAGACCTTTGGGCACTTAGAACCGTGTGACCTTGGACACATTTCGACCGGAGCCTTTTACAGTGGGTCCGGCCTTCTTAACTTTGACTTTACGGTTTTAACCTGCCTTCTTCTCCTACTGTGTTCTTCTGAAAGTTTTGGGATCTGTTTCTATCTTTGCTCTGCCTTTCTCTCCCTTTTAAACCGATTGATTAGAGTGCCATCTTCGTTAAGCGCTCACCGCTGTCTGAAAATAAGTGTTGCTTTACTTAAGACTTGTCTAACTAATCGTTGAAGGGAGTGTATCTTTTAGTGACCGTGTTTTTGAGCTGCTTAATATTAGTGCCTGTGTGTTTTATTAGATGTGGTTTTAAATAAATACTTGTATCTCTTTTACACCAAGCTCTGGTCAGTGTTTGCTTGTTCTACTGTGTTCTTTGACCTATTTGAATACTCTGTATACTGCCTAACTCTTCTTGAGGGAAGTCTGACTGCTCAGCCACAGCTACCAAGTGAATCTGTGTGGTACAGACTGCTACCAAGTGGGTTTACTGCCAAACACCTGTTGTCTTAAATCTTTTGCAGTGGTCCCAGTGGGGACAAGAGGGAGGACGTCGGGCGACTCCTGCACTGCACAGGGATGGGTCAAATAAGCTGGCAAAATGGAAGATCTTCGGTTCGATTAGCTGTCATCAAGCACACAATTTGGCGTCCTTCCCCCCTGGTTAATCCTAACCAGCTCCAAGAATGGTATCCAGGTGGCTTATGAGTTGATTGGTTCCACCAACTGAAAGGAAGAAGTCGTCCTTGAAGGGGCTTCTCTGTCGAGATGAACTTGGTGATTCGGACCTTCAGCAGGGCTTCACCGGGCAAACCAGCGGTCCAGGAGTTGCAGCAGCCGACCTCTTCCAGCTCGTCTTTGGTTCTTTCGTTCCAGTTGTCAACTCTGCTTTCCAGTCCAAGAGACTCGCCTTTTAAACAGTTTTCTCCCTTTCATTCCAGCCTAGCTGATTCTCACTCAGCAGGGTGGCTGTCCTTGCCGGACAGTCAGCCAGCCAATCACGACAGAGTGCATTTGGTCTTCTAGGAGACTAAACACCGGGAGTTTCGGGCACCTCCATCAGTTCCTGCCCATGCCAGACACTCGGGCGCCAGAGGCGGTCTTCATTTCTGAAGCCCGCCAACGGCATAGAAACATAGGGACCAACCTAGTTTGGCTTGCAGTGACAAACTCTAGAAGGATCTTTCCAAAAAGAAATGGCGAAAAAAGAAGACCGGGACCAGTTTAAACAAAGGGGCTTAAGGCGCCATCTTGAAAAACATGGCTGCCGCGATTTTTAGCTACCGGTGTTCGCTGTCGGGAAAAATGGTAGTTTGTGTAAAACCACTGCCACCAGCCATATCGATAGGAAAGGGTTGCGTTTGACTGCTACATGAGTTTCTAGACATAGGGGATACTAGGTAGCCCCTCCAGCACTCTATAGGAAGATAGTGTGTGCTGGGTCTAGGAATTTAAAAAGACTAGTGAAGTCAATTTAACCTTAAATTCTCTGGGAAACAGTAGTTTATCCCAGAGAAGGTATTTAAACCTTTTGGAATTCTAAAAGACATCCCTGTGTCACTGCACTGAGGGTGCTGTGTGACACACACAACAAAGATGATGCCTATGGAGTTGTCTAAAACTCCATAACCTAAAGAAATAAACACTAAAAACAAACATAATTAAAAAGTTCAAAGCCCCAAAGTTTAGCAAAAGAGCTGGAGGGCTCTAAGGTAGAGGGAATTAGCACATTTATGAGAATTCTCCCTAACACTCACCACATTGTCCAGATGGTCAACAAATTTCAACATGCCCATAGTCTCCCTGCTTTCGAATTCTGAATGTTACTCGGCCTCATGGCATCCTGCGTTTATCTGGTGCCGGAGGCCAGACAGCGGATAAGATCCCTTCAATGGTCCCTCAGGACGCAGTGGTACCAATTCTCAGGCAAGATGTTGGATCTCCTTCAGATTCCGCTCAGGATCTCACAGGATCTTCTGTGGTGGGCCAGCTAAGGGAATCTGATTAATGGAAAGCCGTTTTTGGCAACTGTGGCCTCGAGGTGGTGGTAGTGATGGATGCTTCCCTCACAGGATGGGGTGCTTACGCCAACGAGCTGACCGCCAACAGTCGTTGGTCTCTGTCGGTGTCCAGACTTCACATAAATCTTTCGAAGCTGAGAGCCATCAGGCTAGCCATGAAGGCTTTTCTGCCGTTTGCGCGGGAAGAGTGTCCTGAACATGACGGACAACACAGTGGCCATGCATTACCTCCACAAAAAGGGGGGGTGTAGGGTCGCTCGCGCTGTGCAGGGAGGCGATGCAGCTCTGGTTCTGGGCAATACAGCAGGGAATCTCACTCTCAGCATTTCATCTGGCAGGAGATGAGAATGCCGCGGCGGACGCTCTGAGCAGGCAGAGCGCAGTCTCCCCTGAGTGGGAGTTGGCTCAGGAAGTCCTTCAGGAGATCTTTGCCCTTTAGGGAATCCCTGAAGTGGATCTGTTCGCGGCAGGTGCCAACCGGAAGTGCGAGACATATTGCTCAAGGGAATTTCCTCTGAGACGAGCTTTAGGGGATGCGTTCGTCGTGGATTGGTCATTCCCAGTTCTGTACGTGTTTCCTCCGGTCCCCGTCCTTCCTCAAGTCCTAAGGAGATTGCGGAGGTTCGGGTCTCACATGATCCTAATTGCTCTGGATTGGGCCAGGAGAACGTGGTACCCAGACCTTATAGAAATTTCCATCTGTCCTCCACACTGTCTTCCCCACAGAGAGGATCTTCTCTCACACGAGGGGGAGTCTGGTTCTCTATCCAGAGGTCAAGACTCGCAACCTTCACGCTTGGTTTCTGAATGGTTGAGATATAAGGATTGGGACCTCCCGGATGACGTGATGGTGGTGTTGCTTTCGGCCAGGCGCCTGGCAACCAAATCCCTCTACCGTTGGCGTAAGTTTTGCGACTGGTGCAGAGGACACAATGTAGATCCCTTTCATTGTTCCATTCCTATGGTTCTTTCTTTCTTGCTTTCTTTGGCCCACAAGGGTCTTCAAGTGGGTACCATTAAAGGTTACCTGGCAGCGCTGTCTATTTTCAAGTGCTCGTCTGAAGAATGTTGTTATTTTAAGATTCCTTTGATTAGCCAGTTTCTAAAAGGGCTCATGAGTGTTCCCACCGTCCCCTTTCCAGGTGCCGGTTTGGGATCTGAATCTAGTCTTGAAATTCTTGATGGGTGCTCCGGTTGAATCTTTGCACTCTTGTCCTTTGAGACTGTTGACCTTCTAGACAGTTTTCTTGATTGCAGTTACATCTGCTCGCGGAGTGAGTGAGTTGCAGGCACTTTCGTCTAATCCACCCTTTACTGTGTTCCGCAGGGATAGGGTTGTACTGAGGGTACGTCCTTCCTTTCTACCTAAGGTAGTGTCTGAGTTTCATTTGAGCCAGAAGGTGGTACTTCCTGCTTTCTATCCTCCTCCTAATCCTGCTAAGGATGAGGAGAGACTCAATAGGTTAGACCCTAGAAGAGCTTTGAACTTTTATATTTCTAGGATGTCCAGGGTCAGAGTGGATGACCAACTTTTCGTGGTAGCTAATATCTTATTCCGATCACCTCCTCAACCACCTGATGCCCTACTCCTCTTTGATCTCACCTTAGAGTTTTGTAAGGTAGGCTCTCCGTCCTGCAATCTCTAGCAGGGGCGCAATTAACAGTCTTTCCCTGGATCTAGTTACTTCACTGATCCGTTGAGCGGTTGACAAATCTTGGAGAGCTGGGTCAAACGGGTAAGTCTCTATGCCAATGGTTGCTTGGTATAGATGCTTGAAGTCTTTATTCCCCAAGTCCTTTTTTGATCTGTGTTTTGTCTTTTCTTTCAGGCGTGATCTCGAGCGGATTTTTGAATGGAGGATCAACTCTTCCTTAGATGCTGAGCAGATTTCCTTCAGGTGAGTAGTAGCGCAAGAGTGTGGCGCTGAATGTCTGAATAACTGTTTTCCCCTCCGTGCGCGACTAACCTGCTGTTTCTTTTCCTCCTTTGCAGAAGCGGCGCGGCTCCGGAATGAAGAATGGAAGAACCGCTCCGAGGTGTTCCGGAAGAATGCTGTCCCCGGGTGAATATTAGATGCCTGAGCGGATACCTTCCCTTCAGCAAGTGCGGAGGTCCGGGGAACGGCTGAAGGAGAAACCGATGGATAGAATGCTGCAGGTAAGGCCTTTGCTGCTTTACTGACTTCGGTTCTCTTGTCTTTCTTCTTCAGGTACCGATGGATGGATTTCTGGATGGGCGTGGCTGTAGCAGTTCGAGGACAGGACAGACATGGTGAGCGTTACGCTGCAGAAGTGCAGAATAACGCAAAGCGTGTTCTGCCTGCAGGACGTGGCTTAAATAGCCTTGCAAGTAGTTCCAGGTAAAGTAGTCCCTTTACCACACCCTGCATTTCAGATAAAGTAGTCCCTCAGCCACACCCTGGGTAAGCAGAAAGGCTCAGCCTCACTAGACTGAGTAAGTAGTTCCATGCAGTTTAACCCATCTTATGAGCCTGGTGCCTTATGGGAGTCAGTGACTGGGGTGGGCCCATAAGATTCAGGGCGTTTTGAGCACGAACCATGACAGCTCAATTCTTTGATGGTGGCTCCATTCGAAATGATACATTCTTGTTCTGTTGGGTTACTCACCCTTAATACAGCTTTTCCTGGTGGTGATCACCTCTGCAAAGTGTGTGAGCGTGCCGCATGCTCTTTTCTTGAATACCGTCCTTCCTACTTTTCTTGAAAGAGAACGCTTCTTTTAAAGTCCAACCTAAATTTCTGCCAAAGGTGCTATTGGAGTTCCACGTCCCTTGGAGCATTCACCTACCGGTATTCTATCCTCCACCTCACCAGTCTAAGGATTAGGAAAGTCTGCACAGGTTGGACCCGAATAGGGCGCTCAATTTCTACTGGCTGGTATGCTGCAGTTTAGACTTGATGGGCAGCTTTTTGTGGCCTTCTCTCTATCTAGGGTATGTCTGGCGATGTCCTCGCAGACGATATCCCGCTGGATAATTCTCTGCATTGCAGAGTGCAACTAGAAAGCGGGGAAAGAATTACCATCCAGGGATCGGCATTGCACCAGGTGCTTGGCAACATCCTATGCCTTGCAAAGAGTTGTGCTAGGGAGAGACATGGTAATCACTCATGTTCACTGAGCATTATGGCTTGGATGTGGCACATGGCTCTGACGCTCGATTCGCCAGAACAGTGTTGCAGAGGTTTCTTGTCTGGAGACTTTCATCCTGCCTCTGCACTCTGTACTGCTTCTGGAGGCTATCCGGTGAGAAATGTGCAGGAAAATGCAATCCATTGAAGGAGATATTCATTACTGGTAGTGTTCTTTCTAAGGATTCTTCTCCCGCAGATTCCTCATCTCCCTCCCATCCTGCCCCGCTACGAAAGTGTTCTGTTGCCGTTTCTATTTGTTCTCTGTTAATGGTACAACAACTTGAGGTTGTGACAATTGGATGATAGACATATGTTGGTGTTTTATTGATTGCCTATCGTCAGCCTGTTGATCTCAATATGGGCGCTGTTCCTAAAAAACAAATGTGATTTTGTGCGCTTTTTTTGGCTTACTTTAAGCAGATCCTTATGGATTCTTGCGCTGGGGGAAGGGTTGAGGGAACTGAGGTGTGGGGGGGAGGGGCTGTAAGGTTGCAGAGGACAACTCTGACTCAAAGGTGCCATGTTTGGGGCTAAAGACTTGTATTGGGTAGTAAAGAAAGAGAGGGTTTCCCCTACTTCAAGTAAAGATCTGATGCGACTGTCAGGATGTCTGTGAAAGTGTCCACCGTCCTGTGTCAAGAAAACCTTACTTCTGGCCCTTACACTATAATAAAGCAGTAGTATTCTGATCCCACGAGAATGCCTCCCTTCTTTCAGGGTTAGGGTCCAAGTCTCCAGACCATGTTTCTTTGATGGGCCCGTAGAAAGTCTCCCTTCTCCTGGCAGCCAATCTCAAACAACCTGGGGGAATAGCTCCTTTGCCCAGGCCTGTTGAACCTTCCTCATGGTCCAGGTTACCAGGAGAATGACTCCCTTCTCCTGTGATCTGCAAAACAATCTCTTATAACTAGGGGGAATGACTCCCTTCCGCTGGTCTTCTCCTAATTAAGTTTCACACCTACAACACCCAACTCTGAGTATTCTGAGTCTGCGAGCCTGGCTTCTCTCTTAATCTTTAGGCTCACCCACTTGGTTCACTTCCCTGCCAAGTATTGCCATGAGGAAAATGACTTGTATTGCTAACCTGGTTTCGGCCCTCACCCCTTTTTTCTCTTCTTCTTTGGTTTGGCCCACTTGGCTCACTTCCCTATCAAGTACTGCCACTAGGAAGATGGCTCGCATGACTTTAGGTTTGGGTCCCTGACCCTGGTTTCTCGCCCCCTCTTTGTCGCCTATGCAACCATGCTAGCTAAGTAATGACCCGAGGAAGATAGTCTGGTTATTTTTCCATCTAGCTTCAGCATGTCTTTTCTCATTGCGCTGAGCTTTCAGGCAGGGAGTAAACCACGAGTTCAAGTGAGCTATAGGTTTCTCTTTGCTGAGTTTAAGAGGTGCAATCGAATCAATAGCACAAATGATGGTATTATTATACATGTCAACCAGGTCTGTTGGGCCGTATGGAAGGTTTGCAAAGTTGGTGATAGAATGGATCAGGGGTAAGAGGTTGGGGACTGTTATTTTTTTCTGTTTCTTGTTAGGACAGGTTGGGCCATAGTTCTGGCCGAAATGGTTTGGGGACTATCTCGAATGGTGAATGAGATCAAATGGTGATCTGTCCATACACAAGGTTCAGTATTCGTTATCCAGGAAATGCAGTTGATATCTGCGATCCAATCCACAGTGTGTGACATTTTGTGTGTTGTTGGTCCATTGTTCCTGAGAGTAAGGCCTGCATCTGTGATGGTTTTGGCTAGGATGGGTGGCATTGTATCACTAGGATCATTCAGACCTAGGTCAAATTCTGACTAAAATAGTTTGGGAGCTGGGTTTAGTGTTAGTCTTGAGGAGGGTCGACATGTCTTCTTCAAACGTCTCTAGCGGTACTGGGGGTCACTATATAAGATGGAGACGGTGCGAGAGGCTGATAATCGTAGTTTGACTGAGAGTAAATCAGTGGAGAGCAAAGGGGTAGATTCAATTGCTACACAACCTGAACTGCATATTGTTAAGCAACAAGCCCAAATGCACTCCTAAAGAACCTCAGTTCAAATCCTAGATTCTTGCCTCATTGGCGAGTTATCTGTCATTACAAGCTTATATTTATAATTTAGATTCAATTGCTCTCAGGTCAAGGTTGGATTTGCAGATGAATGCTATGCCTCCTTTTTTGGAGGTTTCTCTGTCTCTTCTGATAATGGTAACATTTTCCGGGACAACTAGGGAGAGGGCAGGGTCTGCTGCTTTGTGGAGCGATGTCTCTGTAACGGTTATAAAATCAAGCTGATTGGTTGTGATGTCAGCGATTTCTGTGGCATGGGCTACAATAGATCTGGCGTTGATGAGGGCTCCTTTAATTTTGTGGGGGTCCTTGGACCTGTTTTTTGTTTGATCTTTAAGGATGAGTGATGAATGGTCAGGTTCCTGATTTGGTTCGGACTAATGGTTGACGGGACGTGGTTTAGGTGGTGGTTGGGCGAACTCACTAACATTTGAAGGGCGGTAGTTGAATCTGGAGCCTAGTCTCTGATTTCTCTAGTTATTGGAGCAGGGTTGATTAGCCTTAGGCTTACTTGCGAATCGCTGGATCCATTGGGCTTGCGATATTGGTTCTGCCAAGAGTTGGGAGTGTTTGCTTCAGTGTGGGAGTGATGGGTGGCAGGAAGTAGGTCGGCTAAATCTGGTTAGAATGTGGTTAATGTTTTTGCATAAACAAGAGCCTGGATGAGGTCTTTGTCATAATGGTGGTAGTCCTTGAGGCGGATGAGGGGGAGGCGGCGGGATGCAGCTTAAGCAGGGGGAGAGTAAGGGTCCTTGTGATGTAGCTAAGTGCTAAGTAAGTAACAATCTTAGTTAGGACAAGATTCATGACTGGTGTTGCACAGGAGGTAGGCGTCCGTAGTGCAACAGGCTAGTCCAATTTAGAAGTGGTCGGTGGGCGCAAACAAGCTAGTTCATTTTAAATGCCGTAGGTAGGGACACACAATGGCTCATTCACTTTTAGATGCAGTCTACAGGGTCGCACAATAGGCTAGTTCACTCTAGATGCAGTCTACAGGGTCACACAATAGGCTACTTCACTTTTAGATGCAGTCTACAGGGTCACACAATAGGCTAGTTCATTTTAGATGCAGTCAACAGGGTCACACAATAGGCAAGTTCACCTTAGATGCAGTCTACAGGGTCATACAATAGGCTAGTTCAGCTTCAGTGCTTTGTAGTAAATCAACATGAATGCAGTGGGCGGGATCTGTGATGTGGCATTAAAGTGAGGTGTATGTCAGTAGACATCGTTGATAGGCGTGTGGTAGTGAATGCAGCAACTCGTCAACCGGCAAAGAAGCACAGTGAGCTTCGGTAATGGTGAGATATTCAGACGGAAGGGTATATTAAATACATCTGATACACGAGTGAGGTTGTGTGCAGTAATGTGGTATAAAAAATGATGAGCAATGGCGAACGAAATTCTACCTGGAGATTGTATCTGTATGCCATAGTCTGTTGGGATGGCTCAAGCTGGATGTGCCCTGAGTGCAGCGCACGAGGCGTTAAAACTTTGAGTGTTTCTCTGCACACGTAAATAGTTGTTGGTCAGGATGTACAGATGGTGGACGCCATACGCGGCCATTATCTCTGTAGTAGTAAGTTATGGTAGCGCGTAATGGCAGTGTACAATGATTTTCGTGGCTGAGTAAAAGAGGGTGCTTACCATGCACGGGCGCACTACGGCGAACAGGAGGCAAACAGGGCTTTTACCCTGTCTGGCTTTTGCCTGCTGGTGCTGCGGGTTGGATAATGTGAGGAGTGGTTGCTTAGCAACCTGATGCTGCCTCGCTCTCAGGCCGCGTAGCGCCAGCCATTTTGGATCAGGAGGCAGGAAATTCAATAAAGCTCACGTCAGATAGGATTTCTAAAATGGCTCTTAAAGTTCAGTTTCACCAATTGGAGTTGGCCGAGGCCATGTGTGAAAGAAAATGGAATTCTGGTCTCATTGCAGCGGTAGCAGGTAATAAAATTGTGTCAAAAATGTCGCCAGTAAAATAAATTGCGGCAAAAATGCTGTGGTTTGACCCGGTAAAGGTGTACCCCATTATACTATTTAAGGGGGGTGGGGGTTGCAGGGGTGTCCTCCCGCTCCCCTTAAATGGTATAATGGGTCTGCGGGTTGCCACTGCATTTTTGCCGCGATATTTTGTAAACGCTGCCATTTTTGCCGCGATTTTAAGACATGGAACCAATGCAGCGTCGCAGATTTGTTGGGGCCATTGCAGATCGTGTCCACATCAGGTTGCTGCTGTTGGATTCCACAAAGGTAATATCACGAGGGGGGCGGGCTCCTGGCCTCTCGTCTCGCTGGTCGCAAGGGGTGTGAAGGAGGAGAGGGAGAACTTGGCATCCACTTCTGGATCTTCAAAAAAAACCTCTGGTAGTGCCTCTGCTGTTTCTTTTCTGTCTACTGCCTTCTCTTGAAATTCAGCTTTTAAAATGGATCCTGAATGGGAAACCTCTGTAGCAGGTGGTGTTTGACTGTCAAAGAAATCTGGAGGTATAGCAGGGCCTATGTACATCTGTACTGGTGCCGGTAGGTCTGTAGACCTAGCAACAGAAGGGGAACCAACTTGGTTACTGGTGCCATCATCGTTGTCCTTCACTTCCTGCTCCTCATCAGTCTCGTCGTCATCATCACCATAGTCTGTTCCCAACAAACATGGACCCTTCAAAGTGGGAACTATGAGCAGCTTCTCCTGGCTTTTCAAAGAAATGGTAGATGCTGCAGTGAAAAGTCACGCAGTGTGGGCTTTGGGTGCAGTGTTTGCATACTGTCAGTATGGTAGAGGGTTTGGGTGAAGGGTAGCTTATATGTGGTTTGGATAGTATGCTGTGTGCACAATGCCTGCAGTATGGGCAATGTTGTAAACATTTTGTGGTTACGTTGCCAGTGACACAATACCTTCTGAGTGGAATTCGGTAAGACAATAGTATGTGAATGAAAGGGCGTAGGGGTGCCAGAAACAGTGTAATGTACATACATTATGATAACTGTTGCATGTAACGCTGTGCATGTCCATTGCAGTGTGGAGGTTGGTTAGGAGTGCTGGTGCCAGTGGTGCGTATGTGCACAGTGGTAGTTGGCGACATGCTGACATGCATGATGGCATTACGGTGCAGGGAATGTGTGCAAGGAGCACACCCACTGGAGCAATGCAGGTTGATAGTGCATGAGGCACAGGGTGGTCATCTTTTGAGAATGGTTGTGGAGCACATTGTCGACGTGCTATAGCACTACAAGTGAGTTGCAAAGTGTGTATTGTGCATTCCATGGTTGTGGTGATAGTTGCAACGTGCTACAGTATTTGGCGTGCAGCAGGAGATGGTGCAGTGAGAAGTTGTGCAGTGTGGCCACAGGGTGCAGTGTGTACGTAATGTGAGTATGAAAGTGGGTATAGTTGAAGTGCAGTTTATATGTGGTTGGTTACTGTGCTGTGTCCAGAATGATTGAAGTAGGCCCATTATTGTGCTGCTCTTGTGCATAGGTTGCCACTGACACAATACATTGTGAATGGCAGTGCGTAGGGGTGATGCAGCCTGTGGTATGTTTGTGGATTCTGATAAGTGTCATGTTTTCATGAATGGGTGTTTTATTGTGTGGGTGGAGTTGGGTGGAAGCGCCGCTACATATCTTACGTTTATGCATAATGGTAGATGCCCACATGTTCGCTTGCTTGGATGTATAGTGTGCTGGTGGGTGTGGAAGGGGCTGCAATGTCGTGTGCTTGGCCAAAGGTGTGCTGGATATGTCTGAGGATCTTTGTGGATGCTGCAATCGTGCAATTATTTAGCATATGTTTCTGGTGGAGGTGCTTTGCAATGAAACGGAACGTATACCGAGAGTGTTCACCTGTAAATATGGAGTGCTGTATAGAAATGACAGTGTGCAATGCAGAGCCTTTGTATGTGTCTTCTGCATGCTGGTTTAAACATTTGACAGCACCCAATTGGGGGGGGTGGGAGTGCTGCAAAAAGGTGACTGTGCATAGGGAATAAGTATTGTCTCAGCTTTACTGGGCCGTGGTCCTCACTGTATATGGGAAAGCTCACGTGCACATCCTGCCATTATGAGCAGGGTGGAAAGGGAATTGGAATTGTGGGAAATAGGCAAGTAGGAGTTACGGGCATGGTTCACAGGAAGGGGCGGTACCATTTCCTCCCAATACTGTCGTGAGGGTAGTCGAGAGGGAGAGAGACACAGTCCTTATCGTCGGTGGTACCTTTTTTTGCTCCATTTGCATAGGTGTTATGTGCAAAGAGGCGTTGCTGCTAATTTCGGGTTGGAAAGAGTGGACGCTCTCTGGGCCCGTCAGGGTGACTGCAGTTTCGGAGGGATGGGTCTCCTTTGCAGATATGTGGCGTCCGTCACAAACATTGACTTTGTCGAGCTGCACTATGGAAGTCTATATTTGGGTTGCATGTCATGTGGACGATTAATCAGTCAACTGAAGAGATTGCTGACCGCTGTGATGCGTATTTTTCCTACTGCGTAAGTTGTTTACTCATGCATAACACCAAGAGGAGTTTGGGTCCATGACGGTGTAATTTGTCTGCAGCCAGAGGTCGGAAGGTGTGCTATGAACCCAATTATGCGTCACTTTATGCAGACTGCTGGCATGTTCTCCCCCCACTATGAGATCATGAGGTCGCCAAATACACAGTGGTTCCATAGAAATGGCATTTATGTGAGCGCAATTGGCAATGACGTTTTATTTTACACTGTGCAAGAAGCATTGACCAGAATGTGGTAAAAATGTGACCAGAGGCAAACAAACGCATATAAAGTGAAAATAAAAAAATAGTTGCTGGCACGCATGTCACAAAAACAAAACAAAAAAAACACTTTCATACATCTACGATGGAAGACTGAATCCCCTACCCAGTTTCATATTTTTATACCCCCCACCCCCCCACACTATCACGAAAAGGAAGTGCATTACGCGGTACTTTCAGGATTACACGTGCCACATCGAGGGTGGTTATGTGGATGTACACGGATGGAGAAATCGTGCATACTTTCATTTAACTTTGTAGTGGACGTGTTTTGAAATGGCACGACATTTGTACTGTAAATGTGTGATGGTACATTACAAGTGTTGTACAAGAGTGACAGTGTTGGATGATGTCTGCTACGATGCGACTGGTGGATGCGTGTATGCCTATTTACGCGTAACCCAATGAAGTAGAGCTGCAGAGAACACATTGGAAAGGAAAGGACAGCTCCAGCTTTACAATGGTGTGGCCCTCACGCTACGTGCCAAAATGTGCCCTTTACACCACCTTGGCCAATTGCCATGGCAGTGTGTGGATTAGCCAATCGGGTAGTGTGGATGTGGTAAACAGGAAGGGGGGGTGTAACTGTTGTACATTATATTCTGCGTACTGAGGGTGGCTGAGATGGCGAAACGCATTGTGTTGACAGTAGGTGATTTGTCATAGATCTGCACAACTATGCCCTGCAAAGACACTTTGACTGCAATTTTCTTTTGGAAGGAGTGGACGCATCGTGGAATGCTGTGTATGACTGCAATTTCGCAGATATGCATGCACTTTGCAAAGACCTCGCCACTTTTCCAGTAGTAGATGTCATTGTCATCCATTACGGCGGCATGCATATGGGTTACCTACCTTGCTTAGATTATTTTGCAGTAGACTGAGGAGATTGCTGAATGTCGTGAGGACGCTTTTTCCCACCACCAAGGTGCTTTTCTCATCCATAATACCATGAAGAGTATGGCCCTGCTGCTCATGGTGGTTGTTCCGAGCCAGACGGAGGAAGGTGTCTCATCAACAGAAGCATGTATACTTATTTGTCCACTCGTGGAATGTTTTTCTGCAACAATGACCACATTAGTTGTGGAAATGCAGAGTGTTTCCAAGAAAATGGCATTTTGTTGTCACCCATTGTCAAAGCAGTTTTGTTTGCTCGTCTACAGGTTGTAGTGAAGAGTGTAGTGTAGTAATGTGAGCAGAAGAACTCACAAAAGCTAATGAAAACCGAAAAAAAAGTTTCTGTAGAAGCATCTGAACAAAATAAAAAACAACCGCCCCTTACCATGAACTACACCTACCGTGGTTGCAAGTTATTCCTCACGCCCGCATGCAGCGCGAAAGTTACATGCAGGGTTTTGCAAGTGGCGGCCACGGAAATGGAACTGTAGGGATTGTCCCATCACATGATTAGGGTGTGCGCCAATAGGAAGAGGGACTCCTGCTTCACTCTGGCCCGGCCCTCAACGTACTTGGTGACCCGCACGTTCCACATTCAGCACTTCTCACTGTGCTGGCCTATGGAAATGGGACTGCAGCGATTGTCCTATCGGGTGGTCCTCAGGGTGTGCGTCACAGGAAAGAGCACCAATGCGAAGGACTCCTCCTGCTGTACTGTGGCGCGACCGCGCGGTCCTTTGAAAACAGCACATGCCACATTCTGCGCTTCTTAGCATGCTGGCCAATGGAAATTGTACCATGGCCTTTGGCCAATGAGGTGCTCGAGGTGTACGTGCAGGAAAGCGCTCCAATAGGGAGAAGAAACCCTCCTGCCTCACCGGGGCATGGCCCTTGGGCTCGTAGGGGAAAGGCATGTGGCACATTTTGCGGTTCTCACCATGGTGGCCAATGGAAATGAGACTATGGATTTTGGCCAATCAGGTGCTGGGTGTGCGTCACAGGAAAGGGCGGCATTCAGTTTCCCCATTACTTTGTGTACTGCAGTTGGCAAACATGGCAAGATGTACAGTTTTCGTTGTGGGTGATGGTTTTGTCGAAGATCTGTGCATGTATTCCCTCCAAGAAGACTTGTTTGGCAATTTTGGTTCGGAGGGAGTGGACTCTTTGTGGTGTAGTGTCGAAGCATGCTGTTTCGGGGGACTGCTTCTAGAATGTCGACATGTGGCCTTGTCGGCAACTGTACATTTTGTGATCGTGCACTTTGGAGCCTTCTTTTTGGGTAACATGCCTTATTCCTGTGTGTTTAGTCAACTGAAGATTATGATGAAAGCAGTGCAGCACATTTTTCCTACTGCCAAGGCGCTTTTCTCATTTATACCCCCGAGAATAGTGTGGAAGTATTCCAAGGATTCATGTCGCCAGCCAGAGGTGAGAAGGGGTCTCATCAACAAAAGCATGTCTGACTTCTTATGTGCTGCTGGGATGTTCTCTTGTCAGAATGAGAATATTGGTTCGCGATACATACACCCTTTCAAGGCAAATGGCATGTCTTTGTCGCACAGTGGCAATGAAATGTTGTTTCACAATCTACACACTGCAGTGAAGACCCTATTATAAGAATGTCAGCGGACGTTCAAAACACACATTTACGTTTGACAGCAAAAAAGTGTTTACATGGAAGCACCTATACAAAAATGTTTTAAAAAAAAAATAAGAACCAAAGGTTCTTTTAAGAGCCACCACACCTAACAACATCCTCTCCCTTGGTTGAAAGTTATTCCCCCGTTTCCGCGCGCGGCCAGCAGAAAAAGTCAGCAAATATCACAATAGTTCTTCAATTCCACTTGTGTATAGGTGCGTTACAAATGCCATATCATATCATATCAGGGTGGCATGTGTTACATACGCCCCGTTTCCACACGACGGCCATAGAAATGGGCCTGCAGAGGCTACGGGATTGGGCAACAAATTTTGTGGGTGTGGTGTGTACGGACAGACTGTGGTACACAGTGTATTTGTCGACAGAAACGCAGAGGGTGTGGTTATGGCTGTGTGTTTCACTATGCGCAGAGTGCAGGTTTTATCATGTGTAGTGCTTTGGAGTAGCTACAAGGAAGTGCCAGAATTTGGTTTCTGTGTGTGACACTTTGGTGACACGCAATCATGCCAATATTATTGGTGTTCATTGTGCAGGGAAAATGGCGCAGCATGTTACACAACCTTAAGTGCTGTTTGCGATGAAGGAGGCACCTGCCCAGTTCATGCGTTTGTTTCAGATCTCTTGCAGACATTTGTAGCGTATTATGCAGCCACCGATGTGGCAGCGTCATTTCCTATTTGGTCCGTGAATGCAGACAGCATGGTACATTGCAAAGAAGAGTATTTGTGGCTTTGTTCGACATGTGCCAATGGCATCCTTCGCCCATGGGACTAGGACGTTTCACAGCACGAATACTTTTACCCAGCTAGAACGTTTTTCTTACTATGCCAGCCATCCAGATTTTTGCACACCCCATCTAAATTGGCTTGGTGCCCTTGAAAGTAGTGACATTTTTTGTACTTAGTGTTGCGCTGTGGCCCTCTTCAAAATGCTCTGGAACACCTACAAAAACCTCTTTGTACAGCGACCCCCCTTTGTAACTGATTGAACTACAGTGTTTACCACACTGCCACGCTCCCGCCATGCATGCGTGCATTGGCAGTTCTGTTGTTGAAAGGTGCTTTCTTCATTTCCCTTTTTCCCTTTCACAGTTAATTTTTTATTTATTATGGTGTTCTCACACATGCCACAGAAGGTACAGCAGGAAAGGTCCGGTACAGAAGGGGTAGCACCTGTCTGGATACTATAGGGGACGTGCCGGGAGACAGAATTATTGGGTGGTCCTCACCTCCATAGGTACCAGTCATTGTAATGCTCCTGTAAGGACCATTACCACGCCCTTCCAAGTACCTTCCCTTTGTACAGTAGTGCATTGCAATACATGCACAATACAATGCCCTTTGCCGGGTAAGGGTCTGTAGCGCTGCATATGGTTTGCAAAGATTGTTTTACAGCTCTGCTGCCCTACAGGAGTGCCCCTCTTGTTGACCCCAGCAGATGTGCAAAATGCTGTACATGAAAGTACCCTACGTAATTGCTTGAAGGGCGGTAGCCTGCCACTGGTCCCTTGTGCTTTTGTTTTCAGTTGTCATATGAGGTAGAAACAGTTTATGCTATGCCATTACTGTTGGGTGCAGCATTCACGGATATACATACATTGTGGAATACAAGAATGTTTACAAGGACGGGAAACACAGCTTCATTACGTGCAGCAGGAAGCTCATTTATTCTGTGTGACCCATGCAGCTACAGCGTTTTTTTAACCGGCACTAAGGTTGTTTACACTTTGCATATTTTTCTGTTTCCTTACTTGCCTTTACATGCACTAGTATGTGCGTGAGGAAGTTGCAACAGCTTCGCCATTTTGCAGACTTAATACAAACCGACGCACCTGCACTTCGATGTTTTCTTTGGCAGGCGACCTCTTGATACTTTACGTCACACCGCTGAGTGCAGACACAATGTATTTGTTCACGGGTCATGGAAAGGCAAGCAGCAGATAAATGAAAGTAATGCGACATTTAACACGGCCACGTGACAATGCAGGTTGCTGGTCCTTGTTTAACAGTGGCCGATAGGTTAGCACAGCCACCAACAAAGTCGGCAGTAGTACTTTAAATGTGGTAGCTTTCTGCATGATTCCGTAGGGCTGATGACAGGGGCGGGGTTACCAGCATACAGTGGATGACCTATGCATGGGTCTAGGTGTGGAACGGAAACGCGTGCGCTTCCACAACTACTTAAAAGTACATTCGAAGATGTGGCGATACGGCCACTGATGGAGTGCTACGGGTACAGTCACAGTGTGATTGCACATATGCCAACCAGGTGCAGTGTCCCTTGGAAACGTCCATTTTGCTAATTTGTACTCCTCTCGGCCAGTACTTTGCGGCACAGATTTATCATGCCCTATTAACACAAAAGAGAGCCTACTGCCACACTACACAACATTTACTATGTACATATATAATTGGTATGATTACACTATTCGGAAAAGTAAGGGCTAGCACAAATGGATACATACACCAGACAATGTGCACTTTCCACGTTTATCATGAGGGCAGCCAAGGAATTAGTAACAAACGGTTGTAAACGTGACGTTATGCCGTACGAAATACCTATCCTCTCTACAGAAAACACTATGCTAAAGTAACGTTCTGCTTACAGTGGTCTACTAAAAAAAAAACATGAAATTGTCTAACAAAAACATTGTTAAAGGGGCGTTATGGTTAAGTTGCACTAGCAAAAACCTATGAAATTCTATGGACAAACCTTGTTACAGGTAAAACCGAAAACCCCCCGAAATTCCACAGTTATGGTAAGCTAAGCAACCATAACTCGCGCCACCACTGTGCACTGCTGCTAAGACTAATACCCATAACATCAAAGATGACATCACAAATGTCATTGATGACATCACTGATGACATCACATATGTGGCTCACTTATTTTTGGCCACTGAAATATCTAGGCCTGTTGTTTTGGTCAGAGTCAGAATTTTAAAATTAAAAAAGTGCTGCATAGCTAGACGTTAACCTTTTCATATGTTCTTAAAGTACTTACTTTCGGGTTGGTCTATGTTCATGGTGAACATACATGGGGCAGTAGAAGGCCTGAAACACACAATTCACTTTTATACATGAAAATAAACTTTAATGCTATTTACATTTTCTGATGATGCTGTTTCTTTCTTCTTTACTTTAGTTTCCCTGTATGTGCCTCTGATTTCTATGCATTGTGTATTCATATTTATACTTTGTACTAGCACGAATATGTATTAAGACTTGAATTGTTAGCTAGTTATTACTTCTTTAACATTATACCATCCCCCCTGACATCATGTTACCAACATTATAAACACAACCCCTTTTCAGATGTGATGTCATCAATGACATTTGTGATGTCATCTTTGGTGTTATGGGTGTTAGTCTTAGCATTGTATGGTGGTGGCGCGAGTTATGGTTGCTTAGCTTACCATAACTGTCGAATTTCCGGGGGAGGGGGTTTCTGTTTTACCTGTAACCATAACATCCCTGTAACAACGTTTTTCCATTGAATTTCATAGGTTTTTGCTAGTGCAACTTAACCATAACGTCCCTTTTAACAATGTTTTTGTTAGTGAATATATTACATGGCCTGCGGTAGTAGCCATGTAGTTATGGTTAAGTTGCTCATCTCATAGGAAGAGCACTTTTTGGGCGGCTTATAACTTCGCTCCCCCTGGACGAATCCTCACCAAACTTTGCAAAAAAAAGTATATGGCCCACTCTGAATTTTTGCAAAGTTTGGTGAGGTTTGGTCAAGGGGGGACAAATCCTGGGGGGTCCCAAAAATGTCTTTTTTTTTTCACCCATAGATTGAATGGAGAAAAAAATGTCTGTCGCTTCTACAGCCCAAAAACGCTGGACGGATTTTCACCAAATTTGCGGTAGGAGCAGCGGCTTGGTCCTGAAAGCGTGCTTTTGTAAATTTGGTGAAAATCCATCCAGTTGTTTTTTTTTTTTGTTTGTTTTTTTTGTTTTAAATGACCAAAAAGTAGGTCTAAAAAAATGTGGGATATCTATGTCTGCTCCGTGGACACCCTTCCCTCTTCGGCACAGCGGACAGGACACCGATTGGATAATCGGCTTGCGTCATGTCCGTGGACACACAACTTATTCGCTTTTTGGTTGGAGTAAAGCGTGAGGTGCATCAGATTTTTGGCAACGCCCGCCATGTTGGATTCGCGACGGCGACCGGTGTCATGAATGACATTTGTGATGTCATCTATGATGTCCTGGGTGTTAGTCTTAGCAGTGCACGACGGTGGCGCGAGATATGGTTGCTTAGCTTACCATAACTGGTGAATTTCTGAGGTTTTTTTGTTTTTACTTGTAACCATAATTTCTCCAGCATTGGATCTTTCATGGATTCACATGCTTAGAATATTCCCCGTCGTCAGACTGGGAACCCTCGGTACACATATATAGTCGTTTCCTATAGGAAAAAACTTCCGACACTTGTGTGTCCTATCCACATCCACGTCCTCTCCGGGGCCGTCCACGCATGCCCCGTAGGACGAATTGGTATAAAAGCCCCGCCCCCGCGGGACCCGTCAGATTTCAACCATCTCCAAAGATAGTGGGATCTCCTCGCGTAGTCTCTACTTTCTAGGCTATCGTTGAAATTACTCGCACAAGCTTCTGTGAGGTTATTGGTTTTATCAGAATGTCGGGAAAACCTCTCTTTCGCCCGTGTGCTACGTGCGGATTGAAGAAGGTTTACGAGGGGGACGGCCATCTCGATTGTATTTATTGCCTCCACCCTCACCATTCGGCAGACCAGTGTGAAATATGTAAAGGTTTTTCCCAGAAAACCCTGAAAGATCGGAGCCGGCGGCTGGTATCGTGGTTGAATGACGGGGCGGGAGCATACCCTCAGTCGGATGTTGGCTCCGTGCGCAGCGTGGCCTCGACGAAAATATCGGGAGCCCCTCGCCGCTCAACCTCGTCGGAACCACCGGCGAAGAAGACTCGACCGGCGGAAAAAGATGTTCCACGAAGCCACTCTTCCAAGGACTCTTCTAAAGAATCTTCAAAAAAGACATCATCATCATCTTCGTCGAAAAAACAAGGAAAGGAAAGGCCAAAATCCTCCTCGGGCGATCCTCATAGATCTGCCACGAGTAGAGAATCGGATAAACGCAGGGAGAGCGCTGTTAAGGCGGGACCGCCTAAGCCGCCTGCAGGCCCACCGTCGACGACGACGAACCAGTCAGTGTCCTCACTGCCGCTGACGCAGTTGGTTTCCCCCGTCATCAACCCAATGACGACGACGGCGACGATGTCCTCGTCGACCGAAGTTCTGGCCTGGAGACCAGAAGTTTTTGATCTGGGGTTGCCGGACACATTGCTGCAGGAACAGGCAGTGTCGATTTCCTCGAAAGAAGACAACGGTTTCAGGATTGCGGGCCCGGAGGACCTTGGCCTGCGAGCCAAGTCGCCATCAGGAGCAACCTGCTCTCAGGTCTTTACCCAACTTCCAAGCTCTCAATCGGCCCTGTCCATGGAGGTCCTGTCCTCCTTACACTCGCTGCTGAAATCGCTGGATGAAAGGCTTCCACCTGTACAGTCGAACCCCCCCGTCGACGAGCCCGGCCCGTCACACCGTCCAACCAGAACGATAGGAGTTCCGGTGACTCCAGTAGTCCACGAGGAGGGTGAGCTTTCAGACTCTTTATCTGACCGTGGGTCAGCATCGGATATCTCCCTGTCTCCATCTAGGGATCCATCCTGGGTTTCGGATGTGGAACTGGAAACACCAAAGAGCCCCACTCACCCGTCACCACCGGACGATATTGGCACTTTTCATTCAATGATGGAAAAGGCGTGCAAGGAGTTTGGCCTGGTCCAGCAGGAGGAGAAAAAGGACTGCTTTCTTTTCGACCATATGGGTAAGAATAGACGTTCAATATTCTCGATACCCATTTTAGATCATGTCTGGAAAGAAGGTGTTCAAACCATGCGTCACCCGTTTTCTGAACCGGCCGTCAAAGGCCGCATTGAAAAGAAATTTAAAGTGCCAGACTCTACCCCGAAGTGTCTCTCGGCCCAACCTACACCTGATTCAGTGGTGTCGGCAGCGGCGACGAGGAAAGCGAAGGCCCAACATAAATGCTCTACCCCTCTGGATAATGAGGCAAGACGCCAGGACGTGTTTGGTAAGAAGGTTCTTTCCGTGGGTGCTGCAACTGTGAAAGCAGCCAACTCTCTGGCTATTGTGGCCAGGTACGACAGGGAGATGTGGCACAGGCTAGCCCCTATTCTGGACCACCTCCCGGAGGAACATAGAAGAACGGCGATGTCTCTGGTACGAGAAGGCGAAGAGGCGTCGAACCATGCTATTAACATAGCGGTGGACCTGGCAGATTCGGGCTTTAAGCAGATAAACAACGGAGTTGTTCTAATTCGCCAGGCTTGGCTTAAGTGCACCAACTTCAGGCCCGAGGTGCAGTATAAAGTATTGGACATGCCCTTCGAAGGTGATCTTCTTTTCGGAGAAAAGGTGGACGAAGCCTTGAAGGGGATGAAGGAGGACTTGGATACGGCACGTTCGTTGGGTTCTCTTCAGAGTGGTAAACGCTTTCGTTCCTTTCGTCCCTTTAGAGGAGCATCTGGCAACTCAAGATTTTCTGCAACCAGGGATAGATCCTTTGGCAGATCGGCATACCCTTCCCAAGGATATAGGCGCGCCTCTCAAAACTCAAGCCGGCGCAGAAACTTCCAGTCATCCAAGAGACGACCGACTTATTCGTCGTCGACGAACAAACAGAAAGACCAGCAATGACGGGAAGCGCACCGTTCTGGGAGGAAGAGTGTCAAGCTGCGTCAAAGAATGGGAAAACATCACAACAGATCAGTGGGTTTTGGACACAGTGAGGTACGGACATTCTCTACTATTCAAATGCAAACCTCCAAAATGTCCACGGATACATCTACCCCAACCACATCTGAACATTTTGCTGCAGGAAGTAGCACTTATGTTACAAAAAGGTGCCATAGAGTTAGTCCCTGCATCGCAGAAAGGCCAAGGGGTATACTCAGTGTTTTGTGGTAAAAAAGCCGAACGGAAAATGGCGTCCCATTCTCGACCTGCGCGACCTCAACAAGACCTTACAGAGTCGGAAATTCAAAATGCTTACACTGCAAGAAGTGATCAGGTCTGTCCAAGTGGGGGATTTTTTGGCGTCTCTAGATCTACAGGACACGTACTTCCACATTCCTATGTGTCAAAAACACAGGAAGTTTCTGAGGTTCATGGTAGGTCAGACACACTACCAATTCGCAGTGCTCCCGTTTGGTCTCAAATCCTCCCCAAGAACGTTCACAAAATGTTTGGCACCCGTGGCAGCCTGGCTGCGAAAGAAAGGGCATCATGTATACCCGTACCTCGACGACTGGCTTGTGAGGGGATCCTCCTCGGCGTCAACCAACAACAGCGTACAGGCCACCTTACAGCTTCTGCAACGACTGGGGTTCGCAGTGAACTTCGAAAAGTCCTCTCTAAGGCCTTCAAGGAACTTAAAGTTCTTGGGAGCTCAATTCGAAACCCAGTCGGGAATAGTGAAACCTTCCCTAGACAGAATGTCAAAGATCAATCAACTGACGAGTCAACTTCGCTTACATGGCACACTTTCAGTGAGGAAGTATGTGGCGATCCTAGGTTCCATGGCTTTTTGCATCCACTTAGTAGCCAACTGTCGATTGTTCATGAGGCCTCTACAGGAGTTCCTGGCGGACAGATGGAAGCAGGCCACGGGCCGGTGGTCAGACAGGATAACCATCGACGACGACGGTATCATCCGAGCCCTCCAGTGGTGGAAAAGCGTTCACAACCTGGACAGAGGGGTTCCTCTACAAGAACCAGAATTTCATAATACCATCATCACGGACGCATCCCTGACGGGCTGGGGAGCACACATGGACAACCACCAAACACAGGGCAGATGGTCTCCGACCGAATCACGCCTGCATATCAATGTGTTGGAACTGAGGGCAGTGAGATGGGCCTTGAAATCATTCCTCCCACATATCAAGGGGTCGAGAGTAAGAGTGCTGACAGACAACACGACAGCCATGTTCTACTTGATAAAACAAGGCGGCATGAGATCCAGGACCCTTTCTGTGGAGGCTCAAAAGGTATGGCATTGGGCTTTGAAACACAACATATCTATAGTGGCTCACCATCTTCCGGGAGTGAAGAACGTACAAGCGGATTCCCTGAGCAGGAGCATGGCTCAGATACACGAGTGGGAGATGGACACCATTCAGCTCCAAAAAATCTTCGAAAGGTGGGGTCACCCCTCAGTCGATCTCTTCGAAACGAAAGAAAACAGGAAATGCGAGCAGTTCGCAAGCAGATGGCCTCAGAAAGGATCCCTAGGGGAAGCGTTCTCATTTCCGTGGACAGACAAGTTCCTGTACGCCTTCCCTCCGTTCCCCCTTATACGGAGGACAATACAGTGGATTCGCAGATACAAATGCCGGGTCATTCTAGTGGCACCGTATTGGCCGAGACAACCGTGGTTTTCCGACCGCCTACATCTGTCGTTGGAACAGCCGATAGCTTTCCAGAAAGTGCCGAATCTCCTGTCCAGGGACAAGGGAACGGTGTGGCATCACAATCTGGACAGCCTCAACCTGACTGCCTGGCTCCTGACTTTTCAGAATTTGGCAATTTGAAAGTCTCGTCGGATTGCCGGAGAATTCTGCAGGCGGCTAGGGCTCCTTCGACTAACAAGTCATACATATACAAGTGGCGAAGGTTCTGTATGTGGTGTCAAACGCAGCACGAAATACGGCCTTTGGAAGTAACTCCAGAACAAATTTTACCGTATCTTCTTCACCTAGCAGAGAGTGGGCTATCCTCGTCATCCATCAAGGTGCACCTGGCGGCCATCTCAAGGTTCACGAGGAGGAGACAGTCCTCACCGTTATTCAGCGACAGACTGGTGAAACATTTCATGAGGGGTCTCTTTAGAACTTATCCCCCTACGAAGCGGTTCCCACCATCGTGGAGTCTAAATGTGGTGTTGGCGGCCTTAATGAAGCCCCCTTTCGAGCCAATGTCCTCTTCATCCATGCAGTTCCTATCGTGGAAGCTGGCTTTCTTAATTGCCATTACGTCAGCTAGAAGAATGTCGGAATTACAGGCATTAGTCATAGACCCTCCATATATGAGATTCTTTAAGGACAAAGTGATACTATCAACTAATCCTACTTTCATCCCGAAAGTGCCGACGGTCTATCACAAACACTCGACCATTGTCCTCCCTACTTTCTTTGCGACCCCGTCGTCGACGGCGGAAAAGGCTCTTCATACTCTTGATGTGAAAAGGGCGTTAAAGTTTTATCTGCAAAGAACGCAAGAACTCAGAACTACCAGACAGCTGTTCATCGCATATGGTCCGTCGACGAGAGGAAGGGCAATTTCCAAGCAAGGACTGGCTCGATGGGTCTCGTCAGCGATTGCTTTTAGTCACTCCAAGGCCGGGAGGCCCCTACAAGGGCATCCTAGAGCCCATTCCACGAGATCGACAGCCTCCTCCACGGCGCTATGGGCAGGAATTCCTCTGACAGACATCTGCCAGGCGGTGGCATGGTCAGTCCCACACACGTTCACACGCCATTACTGCCTGGAAAGGCAGCATGCGGATGAAGTACAGATGGGAAGGGCAGTGCTGCGCCATCTTTTTCAATGAGGTAAGCCAAATATGGTGAAGCTGTTGTCTCTTACTTTGCCTTTTTGTTTTTCCTTGATGTGTCGATTTTAAGTATATATAAATAGATATATAAATATTTATGTATTATGAATATGTTTATATCAGAAAATATGTTGCTGCCTACGTACATATATATATATATATATATATATATATATATATATATATATATATATATATATTTGGACTGGGAGTGGTTTTGTGATGTATGTTGCATTGCATTCTCACCTCCTTCTTCTAGGATACTGCTATACAATCTATTCTAAGCATGTGAATCCATGAAAGATCCAATGCTGGAGAAGGGAGTAGTTTCTTACCTGTAACTCCATTTCTCCAGCGTTGGTATCTTTCATGGATTCACATGCGCCCACCAGCCTCCCCGAAATGCAATGTGCAACATATGTGCATAAACAGCTTCCCCCTTTCTACTTTGGAGGGGCCGAAATCTGACGGGTCCCGCGGGGGCGGGGCTTTTATACCATTACGTCCTACGGGCATGCGTGGACGGCCCCCGAGAGGACGTGGACATGGATGTGGATAGGACACACAAGTGTCGGAAGTTTTTTCCTATAGGAAACGACTATATATGTGTACCGAGGGTTCCCAGTCTGACGACGGGGAATATTCTAAGCATGTGAATCCATGAAAGATACCAACGCTGGAGAAATGGAGTTACAGGTAAGAAACTACTCCCGTCCCCTTAACAAAGTTTTTTTTATTGAATGAATGTGTGTGTATGTGTATGTATATATATATATATATGTATGTGTATATACACTTTTTTTTTCTCTCTTTCTGATGTTTGTGAAATCTGCTTAGATCACATGCTGTGCATAGGCCGACATCGAGTGGAAGCTGCAGAGTATTAGTGTTTTTCGAAACTCAAAAAGGGATGTCGAACAGGGCGTGCCAGTAATACTATCCCTAGTGTGACGTCCCCTGTACCCATGATCCCTCACGCATGTAGGACCCTCAGATTGTTTTTTTCTGCCACACTAGTCGGACGCATGTTGCGGAGTTCCTTTGGTGCTAAGCCGTTTATAGTTAACAATTACCGCTAATACTTCTCCTTTCCCTTCCACCGTATGCCGAAGATCGGAGAAGTCAGCCGTCGAGGACTGCCACAACGGACTCCGGGCCTTGGAAGGCCTCTGGCCTCGGCCCTATGCAGTCGGGAGAGTGGGGCGGTGGCCATATAGGCTCTCTATTCCCCCTTTTCATACATATACTCGCCCGCTGCCATTTTGTACCACATGGAGAATACTCCATTCAAATTCTGCCCTAAATGTAATAGGAAGTTTCCCTGGGTGGATAAGCACCTTACGTGCAATCTGCGTCTCCCACGAGACCATCCCGAGGCTACCTGTCGAGCTTGTAAGCTCTTCAAGCCGAAGACCCTTGGGACCGCTCGACTAAGCGCTGGGCCCACTACGCCAGGCAACTAAAGGCCATGGACATAGAAGGGACATTCAGCGATGGCAGCAACGCCGCCGAATCGGGACGGCGAGGGCAAAGGGGTGACTTCGGACACCCATGCGCACGCCCTCAAACCCGAAGGACTGGCCGGCAGCCACGTTGTGGAGACAACGCCCGGCGGCAAGAGCACTTCACATCTTACCACCACTAAGCACATCAGCCCCGGCCGTGACTCGACATGCGTGTAGAGCGATCAGCGCCGGACGACACCACGAGAGCGGTCCAATGAATCTTTGTCCTCTGGGCGTTCCCGCTCGTGTTAGCCTCACGACAAGACCCAACCGTCTTCGGTTGATAAAGGTGTCGCCCGATCAACAGCCCCCATGGCCCGATCGTCGGATGACGAAACCACTCGGCACTCTGAAGAGGCTAGACGCGTCGCGTCTGACCACACTACCGAGACTACACGTCCTTCGAATCTCGCCTCCGAAACTCGACGCGATATGTCGAAAGCATTGGAGGCCCATAAAAAATCTAGTAAACATTCCTCTAGCCATAGGGGAGTGGATAAACAACACCAAATGACATCTTCAGGTCTCCATGTTTATAAAGAGAAGCAAAAGGCCCCAAAGGAGACTGGGAAGGCTAAAATGTTGAACCTACCCCAAAAACAAGACTCATTCCTCCCACTGCTGAGGATATGAGCACTGATGAGGAACCAGAACCTGTTATTATTCCTAGCTCCAAAGAGTGGCGCTCAGCAGACATTGACAGGGTCATGAAAAGGTTAACATTCATGGCTAACTTTTATGAAAAAGACCCTAACTACTTTCGTAGTTACTCCTACCTCTTCCCCTTCTGGGTCCAAGGTAACAACTGAGTCCTCTGAACCCCCTGATAATAAACTCCGCTCTGACGCCCCGTTTCAGGACATGGTCACAGACCCCTTTGTGGTGGAACCTTACCACTCTGATTCATATTGTGATGAAACATAACCTCAATTTGTTGACCAGGCGGGTGATCCTTATTATGGGGATGACCAGGACCAGGAGGAGGAGGAGGAGGAGGAGGAGGAGGATGAAGTTTAAGCCTACAACATTGATTCCCCGGTTGCTAAAGACCCCCCTGTGCATGACTCACCTGTAGACAACCAGCCCCTCCTCAATGAGATATTGGCTAAGGCAGCTGCCCACTTTCGTATAGACACACCAGGTGTTCAGGAAGACGGGGATTTCGCTGAAGAAATCCTAGGAGACAAGAAAGCCATTACTCAGGCTATCCCTTTGTTAAAATCTATACACTGCAGAATTGATCCCTCGCTGCAAACCCCAAATCTCACTCGAGCAGTTAATCCGCGGGTCGAGAAATTGTTCCGTGCCGCACCCTCCGATCTCCTCTACATTAGGGGCCAATTAAAGCCCGATTCCCTGGTCTTAACAACCAGAAAGAGGGCAGGCAACCCGCTTGCTTCCTCAGAAGCACCTCCTGATAAAGAAAGTAAACGTCTATATGGTCTGGGGAGAAAGGTTGCCTCCACGTCAGCCTATCAGGCACGAATTGCCAACAGTGCCACCCTTTTGGCAAGCTACAATTCGCATCAGTGGGAGGAAGGAAGGAAGGAAGGAAGCTTTGGTTTCCTCCTCACCCAAACCCTTAAAGAGCTAGTTGGCTCGACTGGCAGCAGAAGGAAGATCTGTATCAGGCTGCATGTTAAAAACGAACTTTGATGCAGCGGATAATGCTGGGAGGTTAATCGCTGAGGGCGCTGTCATCAAGTGTCAGGCTTGGCTTAGGCAGTCGGGGTTCAAACCCGAAACCCAAGCAACCCTAATAGATATGCCTGTGGAGCCGAATGTACTATTCGGCAAGGCAGTGGAGGAAGCTTTAAAAAATGGCCAAGGCCAACTCACCAATAAACCCTCTGGACAGAGGGGTAACAACAATTTGCACTGCTTTCGGGCCAAAGTTCCAAAAGGGGTTCAAATTATTACCAAAACCAGGGAACCTCGTGGGGTAACTCCCAATCCTCACAGGGCTACCCCAGAGGGCAGTGCAGGGGTCGCGCTAGGGGTAGAGGCAGCCCCGCCCGAGGTGTTACGCCACCCAACAAGCAGTGACGTTCCTCTCTGGGTCCCCTCCCATGCATTCCCAGTAGGGGGGCGCATTTCCAACTTCACCCACGCATGGGAGGGAATCACTTTGGACAGATGGGTGCTGTCCACAGTGTCCGGAGGATACTGCATAGAGTTGCTTGGGCGCCCCACCACCATCCTCCGCGACTGAGAGTACACTCTATAGAACATGAGAAGATCCACCTCGAGCAGATCGCCGTTCTGCTAGCAAAGGACGCTATAGAAATCGTCCCGGTCAACCGGGTAAACCGGGGTATTTATTCAACCTACTTCCTTGTGCCAAAAATAGATCTGACAATGCGGCCAGGATTAGATTTGCGCCCTGCAAACAAGTATGTCAAGCCACAAAAATTCTGCATGACTACGCTACAAGAGGTAATCCCTCTACTAAAAAAGGGGGATTACATGGCCACATTGGATATGAAAAATGCCTATTTTTATATTTCAATGTTCCCAGCGCACAGAAGATTCTTGCGTTTCAAGGTAGACAACCAGCACTACCAATTCAAGGTGCTGCCCTTCGGAATAGCCTCCGCTCCAAGGGTATTCACCAAGGTACTGGTGGTAGTGGCGGTGCACCTATGCAGGGAGACAATCCCAGTGTAGCCTTACCTGGACGACTGGCTCATTACAGAGGAGTCCCCCATAGTTTGCAGACTAAACATCCAAAGAACTATCGACCTCCTCTTCCAATTGGGCTTCTCAATCAACGAGAAAAAATCAAGCCTGGTGCGAAGCACCTCAAAATAGTTCCTCAGAGCTGTCCTAAATACCCAAGAGGGGTTGGCCTTTCCATCAGAGGGAAGAATTTGAAATGTGTTGCTGCCAATTCCTCAATATCTGTCTGTTCGCCAAATAAGGGTGCGCAAAGCTATGCGTTTGCTGGGCATGATGGCGTCTTGCATTTACCTGGTTCCCCACGCGCGCCTGCTACCCATGCAGGAATGGTTGTCGAAACAGTGGTGTCAGGCAAGTGGTCAGTGGGACGATCCAGTGGTCGTTTCGCCAACACTAGTACAGAGTCTTCGCTGGTGGCAAGAGACAATCGTACGAAGGGGAAACCCTTCTACGATCCAGAGATACAGGTTGTCGTCACAACAGACGCCTCCCTGGCAGGGTGGGGAGCTCACTACCTTCACCACACAGCGGCTCAGAACCACATAAATCTGCTAGAACTTCTGGCAGTCTTGAGAGCTCTTTGGGCATTCAAACCCATCCTGTCCAACCTGTAAGTGCAGGTCCTAACAGACAGCATGACTGCAATGTTTTACTTAAACAAACAAGGGGGCACTCGCTCTCAATATCTGTCCAAGCTTGCCCAGAAAAATTGGAAATGGGCACTCAAACAGAAGATTTATCCCAACATGTTCCGGGGGACCTCAACTCGTTAGCAGATGCTCTGAGCAGAGTTCCCCTCCCAGAGTAACACGAGTGGCGAGTACAGGAAGAGGTCGTAGGAGACCTCTTCTCTCAGTGGGGTTTCTCCACTGTAGACCTATTCGCCAGAAGCAAAATCATACAATGCCCAAACTTTGCATCCAGGTTACCCCAGCCAGGCTCCAAGGGGAATGCCCTTTGGATGAATTGGTCAGGGATATTTGTCTACGCTTTTCCACCATCCCCTCTGATGAGGAAAGTAGTGAACAAGATCCACAGGGAACCGATGATGCTCATCCTAGTTTCTCCTATGTGGGAGAGACAACCATGGTATCCACACCTGCGCAAACTGGCGGTGTGCGACCCCATCAAACTCCTGTGCCGGTACAACCTACGCTCCCAGCATAAGGGGCTAACAGTGCATCCTCAGCCCAACTCGATGAACTTGGCAGCATGGCTTCTGAAGTCATCGAGTTCGGACATCTCAATTTACTGCAGAGAGATATGGATATCTTGAAAGAGTCCAGAAACCCGAACACGAGGCACTGTTACTATGATAAATGGAAACGATTCGTAATTTGGTGCCAGATTAAGCAAATCAGCCCCGTTGATTGTACTCCTAATGTTGGGACCTATATGCTCCACTTACTGGATGCAGGGTTAGTGTTTAACTCACTAAAAGTACACCTGGCAGCTTTGTCAGCCTACACCACTTCGCATAACAAGGTGTCATGGTGGAAGGTGCCAGTTGTCAAAGCATTTATGGAAGGAGTAAAGAGACTCCACCCTCCAATTTCTAACCCACCACCAGGTTGGGACCTTAATGTGGTACTTGCTAAGCTCATGGGACCTCCCTTTGAGCCCATGCACAAGTCTAGTCTAAAACAGCTGACTTATAAAACTGCCTTCTTAGTAGCAATCACCTCCATTAGAAGGGTCAGTGAAATCCAAGCTCTGTCAGTGCAGGATCTTTTCTTTACTATGTATAAGGACAAACTGATTTTACGTACTCGCCCTAGGTTCTCACCCAAGTTCATTTACAAATTCCATGTTAACTAGTCTATTGAGCTACTGGCTTTCTTCCAAGAACCCATAAGCTCTGCTGAGGTGAAACTCCACACTCTAGATGTGGTGAGGGCAGTCCTCTACTACGTAGACAAGACCAGACCGCTAAGAAAGACAGATCAACTGTTCGTCTCCATAGCGCCAGGCAGAGAAGGAAATTGCATCTATAAAAATGCCATCTCTAGGTGTATAGTCGGATGTATCCAACTGTGCTATTCCCTTTCAAATAAAACACTGCCTTTTACACCAAGGGCCCGCTCCACAAGAATTCCTGGAGCCACTGGCTTTCATTTCAAATGTCCCTTTAGACAGTATTTGTAAAGCAGCTACATGGAGCTCCATTCACACCTTTACTCAGTACTACTGCATTGTCACTCATTCCAAGACACATACACAAGTGGGACAAGCGGTTCCAAGAAATGTTTTCGCTCATGACCCTTCTCACACCCCACCTCCTTCTAACACTGCTCGCTAATCTGTGCACAGCATGTGATCTAAGCAGATTTCACAAACATCTTAAGGGATGCTTTACTCACCGTAATCGTATTTCTGATGCTTGTATCTGCTTAGATTCACATGCACCCGCCCATCCTCCCCTCTGATAGAAGGCACATGGATGCTTGTAGTCTTATCTATTTGCTTGGATACTCTGTACTCAAGCTGCTCCTCATGCTACCTCATGCCCGTAAAAATACAATCTGGGGGTCCTACACACGTGAGGGATCATGCGTACAGCGGACGTCACACTAGGGATAGTATTACTGGCACGCCCTGTTCGACATCCCTTTTCGAGTTTTGAAAAACAAACTGTAATACTCTGCAGCTTCCACTAGATGTCGGCCTATGCACAGCATGTGAATCTAAGCAGATTCCAATGGAACATATTCCTTATCTATGATATGTAATGACCACAGCTGTGCTGCTTTGGAAATGTTTCGGCTGAGGGCGCCTTGCGTCGGGTCGATGTCCCTTGAAAGCCTTCATGGAGGGTGACTTCATTGTATGTTATAAGTTGCATGCACGGCGCCCTTAGCCTCAGTTCTGTTTTTTCTGCAAACGTGTTTGCTTCGTAGAACACGGCGCGCCTCGTGGTTACTGTTTTGTATACCATAACATGTCTTCTTCTACCCCGAGGACTCCGCGGTCTGGCTTCAAGAAATGTTTAGACTGCGGCTCCAGGATGTCTATTACGGATCCGCATAGAATTTATCTGTGGTGCCTGGCCGAGGACCATGCGACAGATGACTTCTCCAAGTGCCAGTCCTTGACTGCCAAGGCCTTGCACGAACGTAAGAGGAAATTGAAGGTAGGAAGGGTGTCCCAGCCCGGTATGTCCAAATCGGCCTGGGTTTCGACTGACGAGTCGAGAGGGGACTCTCCTTGTCGGAAGTCGTCCAAGCGCTCCCGGTCCCACAGTGGTTCACGCCACTCTTCATATTCCTCGCGGCCGTCCAGTAAGCAACGTCAATTTGCCTTCCTCGTCCTCTTCGGACGAGGCCTCCTCGAAGAAGGTGACCTGCTCCTCTAAATCTTCAACCCCGGAGGATTGGGATGCTTTCCGGGTGCAGATGTTGAAGATATTTTAAACCCAAGGCAAAGTTCCATCCGTGCCTTCTGACGAAGCCGGCAGGGAACGGTCTCGGCCAGATGCTCGTGCACCTTTTGGGCCCAGGTGGACCGCATGTTAAGCACCAAGAGCCTTCGAGGCCCCTTTCGGACAAGGCATCAGGTCTTCACCAGAGATGTGCCGGGTCCAATTGCAGGCTTCGTTCCCAGCCAAACCGTCGAGACCTGTGAAATCCTTGAAGCCCTTGAAGGTGTCGCCGCCATGCCCGGCGGATGCGCCTGTTGGGTCCTTGCCCCCAGTCAGGCCCTCGAAGCAGTCGGCGCCATTGATGCCATCTGGGCACAATTTACTAGTGGAGGTCCCTGTGCTTGTGGACCCTCCGAGGAAGGCTAACTCTAAGTCTGGGAAGACTGTTACAGAGAAGAGGTGTACTCCTCTCCCAAGGAAGGAATTCTTTAAGTCTCTCCAGGACCTTTATGAGGACGAAGAAAGGTCAGAGGAAAATGTTGGGCCTTTTGGTCTTCCATATGGGACTCCTGGTGTTCCGGAGTGATAGTCGGAAGGAGGATCTGTGTCAGTCCTTGCATGATGCCAGTGACCTTGACACGTCCCCTGAGATGGAATTTCGTAGGCCGGAGCCAGGGGATCATGCCAACATGACAACTCGAAGATTGATGTTAAGAGTCGTGGAGTACCTGGGCTGGGCCAGGCCTCCAGTACAGTTTGATCAAGATGATCTTAGATATTCTGGATCAGGGTCCGTACACTGACCCGGTGTTGCCTTTTCATATGGCATTGCAAAAGAAGGTGGCTGCTACTTTGAACACCCCGGAGAGCGGTGAACAAGTCGTTGACAAAGAAATACCGCCCATCCTGTAGCGACTCCAGCTACCTATCCACACACCCCACTTCGGAGAGTTTGGTGTTTCAGGCGGCTATGGCCACCTCGAAGCAGGCAGTGTACCCTATCATCCCTCCAGATAGGGACGATAAGCGCATGGATGGATGGGCACGCAAGTTATTTTCTGCTGGGAGTATGGCTTTGAAGTCAGCCAACTTCACCTGTGCATTAGCAACATTTTTGCACACTCAGTGGAATTGCATCTCGTTAGCGGCTGAGCATATTCCCAAAGGGGAAAAAAGTGTCGGCTTTCTATCTATTGTGAATGATGGCACGGATGCCATGTGTGAATCCTTTCAGTCTGGGTTGGACACTGCGGATAGTGTCAGCAGGTCCATGGCCACAAGCACCTTGATGCGCAGATTTGCGTGGCTGCGGAACCCAGGGTTTGCACCGGATTTACAGGCTCTTCTCAACATGCCCTTTGACAGGTTGCATCTGTTTGGCAGCAAGGCTGACGAGTGCCTTGAGAAGTTGCAGACCTCCAAAGCGGCTGCCAAGTCTATGGGCTCAGCTGTTCGTCAACCTCTGCCTTTTCGTCCTACGGGACAGCAATGCAGGGGTTCCTTTCGCTACTACTCCTCATTTGGAAGAGCAAGAGGGATGGCCAGTCAGAGGGGTCAGTGTAGGTTTCCTCGTGGCGGACGCGGTAGATGTGCCTAGGCCGCTCAAGTTTCTGATGGGTGCTCCGTTTGAACCTTTGCCCTCTTGTCCGTTGATATTGTTGACATTGAAGACTGTTTACTTGGTTGCAGTTACCTCTGCTTGAAGAGTTGAGTGAGTGAATGAGTGAGTTGCAGGCACTTTCTTCTAAGCCACCCTTTACTTTGTTCCACAAGGGCAGGGTGGATTGAGAGTATGTCTGTCCTTCCTGACCTAAGGTAGTGTCAGAATTTCATTTAAGTCAGAAGGTGGGGCTTCCCGCCTTCTATTCTCTTCCGCATCCTAGTATGGACTAAGAGAGACTCCATAGGTTGGATCCTAGGGGGGCATTGAGCTTTTATCTTTCTAGAATGTCCAGGGTCAGAGTGGACGACCAGCTCATTGTGGGGGGTATACTGGACACTGATTAGGCAGGCTGTTTCTGAGCAGACCTTGTCTAGGTGAATCATCCTGACTATTTCAGAATGCTACAGGCTGACTGGCAAGGACCCGCCTGAGGGCTTGTGGGCTCATTCCACCAAAGCCATGGCTACTGGTAAAGAACATCTGTGATGCTGCAACGTGGTCCTCCATACACACGTTGTTTAAGCATTATTCCCTGGATACTTCCCATGCTCAGGATGTTACCTTTGGTAAAGCAGTGTTTTACTCTGCCATTTAATTGGTTATGTCTTAATTCTTCTTCCTCCTCCACTCAGGGATACTGTGTTAGGGAGAATTCTCATTCTATGGCTAATTTCCCTCACCTAGTGAGTCCCCCAGCAGCTTTGCTGGATTTGTGGAGTTTATTTTTTCCACTTGGTAAGAGTGTGAGCCTTTTTCCCCACTCTTGCCTTTGTTTTGCCATGTGTATTTCTACTGTTTGTGTGATCTTGGGCTTTGGAGCACACCACTCCACGAGACCCACTTTTATGTGTGTTACACAGCACCTTCAGTGCAGTAACACAGGGTTGTCTTTTAGACTTCCCACTGACTCCCTTTTTCTGGGGCTGACTACTGTCCCCAGAAACAGGTAAAGTTGCCATTAACTTTATATAGTCATTTAAAACTACAGACCCAGTACCCCTATCTTACATGGAGTACGGGAAAGGGTTAAGTCCTATCCCTTTTTGTCTGTGCCTTTCTGAGCTTTGTTTTGCTCTTTTAACATTTAGAGTTGGCTGGTGGCAGTAGTATCTACCTAAACTTTTCTATCGCGTTTATACTATATAAACGTGGTATTGTTTTAGGCTTTTCTATTAGCCTCGAACATAAACCCGCTTGACCAAATACTCTTTCTTTTAGCTCCGGTCAGGTTTATTCGCCATTTCTTTTTGTTGAAGTCCTTGTTGTGTTTTACTTTGCACAGCAAAAAAACAGAAGCCCTCCTCTTGGTGCCTGGGTGTCTAGGTGGGCTAAATGTGAGGGAGGGGTGTAGTGATCCCCTGCACAGGGTATCCTAGGAAGCCCAAGTCGCACTTTGCCATGATTGGCTGAGGTGGTTGTCCAAGCCAGACAACCCCCCCCCTGCTGCGTGATTGACAGCCAGGCTGTGTGAATGGGGGATTTTTGCATAAAAGGCTGGATTCTTTGGCTGGAAGTCAGAGTCACCACTGTAACTACAAGGAACCAAAGAGAAGCGGAGAAGAAGACGGGTGCTGCAACTACCAAGTCCTGGGGAAGCCCTGCTGCAGTCCTGAGCTATCTACTCTTCAACGACCAGAGAAGATCCAGTCCGGAGTCGTCTTCCCTTGAACCTGGTGGGGTCTACCAGCTCATCTTCCACAGCCAGAGGATCCTCTTTGTGGTCGAAATCGCTGCCCACTGCTGTAGTGGTCCGGGTAGCCATCTGAAGAGCCTCTCCTGTTTTAAAGGAGCGCACCTTTTATTCACCGTCGCTGCTGCTGGCCTCATCCCTGGGTAGTGCAGATCACTCCAGACGTCGTCCTTCTCGTCTCCACGACTGAAGCCCCAGGAACTGTGATTCTGTGGGAAACTACCAGGAACAACTGCCGTGGCGCCAGCTTCTTCAAAGAATAAGGTACTGTGTCCAACTTCAAGGAACTAGGGTGAACCCCCTTTTTCTCCTCATCAAAGGCTTGCCATTGTCTTCCTTCCCTCTTATAACTTTTGCTTCCTCTGTTGACAACGTTGAATCTTGAACTGACTGTGTGATCCTCGACAACAGGAACCCGGTTCCACTTGACATTGGCGCAGGCCTATTGACTTTTATTTTCCTGTCAGCAAGTGTTCTCTGATTCTGTCGGCCTTGACAAAAGTATTGCCTATGATTTTTGCCCCCAACTGTCTTTTGTTAACTCCGGTGCTAAGTGTTTTCGTACCCCGGTAACATTTCTTTCCGCGGATACGCGTATCTTTAGTAAAACCGAACTGTCAAAAAGTGATCGTATATGTATTCCCGGCAACGTCTTTGTTTCACAACACTGGTCTATCAAAACCAAAGGTACTTCCCTTGAGTTGTGCTACACAAAGTGAATTGGTTGTGTGTAGTGTATTTTTCGTGTGATTTTAATTTAACACAAGTGAAGTGTTTTGCAAACAGATGGTTTAGAAATAAATGTACTTTTACTTTTCAACCAAAAACCTTGAGTCCGTGTTTGCTTGAGTCACAGTAATTGTGGTCCTTTGTGTAATCTCTACTACTGCTCATTTGCTCGTGCGATAAGTCTGGCTGCTCCGCTACCACTTTAACAAAGTAGTACAGGCTTGTACCAAAGGTGAACTTGTATTACCACTTGTAGTCTTAATTGTGTGTAGTGGTCCCGAAGGGCACTGCACAGGATTCTGCCTAACATACTGCTTTGGGAGTCTGTCATAGATGAGGAATACATTGAAAGACACAATACATTCGAAGAACAAGTTACTTACCAACTGGTAACGTTCTTTCGACTGGATGTTCCTCCAACGTATTCCTCATCGCCCTCCCATCCTACCCCTCTGAAGAATTTCCCATGCTATTGCAGCTTATGTTCCCACAAGGCTATGTGCAGTCATGGAGGCTTGGTGTGTGGTTATGGCGCACGTTGTGGAGGGAAAAAACAAGAACTGAGGCTACGGGTGCCGTGCATGCTACTTATAACATCCAATGACGTCACCCTCGACGGAGGCCTTCGAGGGACATCAACGCCATCGACACTGTGCGCCCTCTGCCGAAAAATGTCCAAAGCAGCACAGCTGTGGACATTACATGTCATAGATGAGGAATACGTTGGAGGAACATCCAGTCGAAAGAACATTACCAGTTGGTAAGTAACTTCTTCTGAGGCTTTTGGAATGTGCTTAAATCGCATGCTGTGCATAGTCCTACATCTAGTGGAAGCTGCAGAGTATTACAGTTGTTTTTGAAACTTCGAAAAGGGACGTCGACAGGTCGTGGCAATAATACTATCCCTAGTGTGACGTCCACTGTACCCATGGTCCTTCTCGCGTCGCGGTCTCTCAGGTTGTTTTTTACTGCCATTGTAGAGGGTCGCTAAATCGCAGAGTTCTGTTTTCGGCATTATGCCATTGATTCATCAAATTGTTTAGTTTACTCTTCCTATGCTTTATATCTTTCATTCACCGGCTATCGATAACATCTCTGAGAGCGTTGAATAAAACGACCGTCGAATAAGACTCCCATCGACGGATCCTTTCGGCCTTGGAGGGCCGCTTCGGGCTTCAGCCCACACAGTAGGGAGAGAGGGGACATTTGAGAATGTATTTACCCCTTTTCATACATTATCTTCGCCAAGCTGCCATTTCATTTAATTATGGATAGAACTCCCCTTCAAGCTCTTCCCATGATGCTACAAAAAATTCCCCTGGGTCGACAAGCACCTGGTGTGCAACCTTTGTCTCCCACGAGATCACATCGAGGGAAACTGTCGCGCCTGCAGGCTCTTTAAACCTAAAACGTTAAAGAACAGCTTAACCAAATGCTGGGCCCACCACGCCATGCAGGCCAAGGCCGCCATGCACGTTGAGGGAACCTACAGCGATGGCAGCAATGCCCCATTTTTGGACAGCAGAGGCGACAGGGAGACGTTGGTTTCCCAAGTGCAAGCCCCCAACCCCAACAGACAGGCTGGCGGCTCTGTTAAGGGTACGACCCCCGGTGGCGACAGTGCTCACAATGCCCCGAACACTAAACACACAACCAAGGGACGTGACTCGACACGTTCATCGACCAAGAGCCCACACGCAACGTCTAGGGAAAGGTCCACAGAATCCCTGTCCTCTGTGCACTCGAGGTCCCGATCGGCGCATGATCGGCCCTGACTGTTGGAAGACAGCACAGACGTTGTGCCTATATCCGTTCCTGCACGTCAGCAGACGAGATCTCTGGTCACTCCACAGCCGAAGTTTGGCATGCCTTGTCGAAAACAGCAAAAAGCTCGAAACAGGTGGGAATAGCCCACCTGGTTGAGAAACACGTCCCTAAGAGCCTACTGAAGGGGAAGGAGTCCAAGAAGCACTCTTCTAACCCCCTCATAAGGAAAGGTCCACTTCTACACCCAGGAAGAGGGATTCCAATCCACACAAGGAAAAGTATTCACATCAGCCCTCACCTCCGGTCCCAGTCACACCTCAAGATCAGGCTTTTCCACTATAACCTATGTCCATTCCACTCTCGGCCAAATGGACATGTGAGGACATTGACAGAATCATGAGAAGGATGACCTTTATCGCAAACTTTTTCTATAAGAACCCAGATTCTTTCCAAAGCTTTCAAACCACCCCTTCCACTACAGCTGCCTCAGTTCTCAAACCCCTGCAGATGCCCCTACCTCTCAGCCTGCCCTCCTAAATGGTCTTGTCCTGATACCCTGGCTATTCCATCCCAGCAGGACCCACCCTTCATTGATCTGTATACCCAGATACCGACACTGAAGACACCTATAGAACTCAGGAGGGTGGAGAACATGACTATGACTATGAGGAGGAAGATATGTACAACATAGCCTCTCCCGTCACCCTAGACCCCCCCAGTGGCAAATTCGCCTATAGACAACTAGCTACTACAAAACAACATGCTCATCAAGGCAGCTGAGCACTTCCGATAAAAACACAGGAACCTCGACAAGGACTTTGTTGAGGACATTTTAGGGGATAAGAAAGCAGTCACACAGTTCATTCCCATTCTGCAATCTATCCAGCAGTGGATCCAGCCTTCTCTGGAGACACCTAACCAGACGGGGGCAGTTAATCCACGTATCCAGAAGCTCTTCCGCCCTGCTCCCACAGATCCTCTCTATATCAGAGGACAGCTCAAAACAGACTCTCTTGTAGTAACAGCAACAAGAAAGAGAGTGGGAACACCCTTGGCCTCTTCGGAAGCACCACTGGACAAGGAAAGTAAAAAACTATACACCATGGGGCAGAAAGTAGCCTCCAAGGCTGCCTTTCAGGTGAGAATCGCTAACTATACCACACTTCTAGCGAGTATTAACTGCCATAAGTGGGATGAGGTGTCCACATTATTGTAATCGTCTCCTGAACCTCTTAAAACACAATTGGCCTTGGATGCATCAGAAGGCAGAGCAGTTCATAGCTGCAGTCTGAAGAGTAGTCTAGACGCCGCTGACAATGCGGGCAGAATTATTGCAGAAGGAACAAATAAGCACCATGCGTGGCTACGCTGGTCCAGCTTCAAGCAAGAGACTCAAGCTAGGCTTCTTAGTATGCCTATTGAGCCCAACGTCCTCTTTGGAAAGGCCGTTGAAGACACCCTAGAGTCTGCCAAGGAAGAATACAACACCTTGAAGTCCTTAGACCAGCTTACAAATAAACCCAAAGGCCAAAGAGGGAATAATAATTTTTGTCGCTTTCGCAGACAAAATTCACAGAGAGGTTCAGGCTACAGTCAGAATCAGGGATCGTCTTGGGGTAACAATCAAGGCTAGGCCTCGCAAGGTTACCAAAGGGGACAGCGCCGATCTCGCCGCCCGGTGGAGGTGCTCCGCTTCAGGTGCCCTCCCATGCCTCTCCAGTTAGAGGGCGTATTTCAAACTTCACCCAAGCATGGGAGGGACTCGCCTCAGACAAATGGGTGCTTTCCACTGTGGCGGGCGGTTATTGTGTGGAGCTAATCCAGCGACCCTAGAACCATCTCCTGCGTCAAAAGACACACTCGACGGAAGAACAACGCATTCTTCTCGAGGAAATCGCAACGCTGCTCCAAAAGGACGACATGGACGTCGTCCCGGCGAACTAGGTAAACAAGGGTATTTATTCCACCTACTTCCTTGGGCCAAGAAAATATCTAACAATGCGGCCAGTATTAGACCTACGCCCTGCAAACACCTATGTCAAGCCACAAACGTTACGCATGATTAGGCTACAAGAAGACATCCCTCTGCTAAAGCGGGGGGACTACATGGCAACATTGTGTATGAAAGATGCTTATTTTCATATTTCAATGTTCCCAGCGCACAGAAGATTTCTTGCGATTTCTAGCGAACCAGCACTACCAATTCAAGGTGCTACCCTTCGGAATAGCATCCACACCAAGGGTATTCACAAAGGTACTGGCGGTGGTGGCAGCGCACCTGCGCAAGGAGACAATCCCAGTGTCCCTTACCTGGACGACTGGCTGATTACAGGGGAGACTCCCCAAATGTGCAGGCAAAACATTCAAAGAACTATCAACCTTCTCTTTCAATTGGGCTTCTCAATAAACGAGAAATAAATCAAGCCTGGTGCCAAGCACAACCAAACAGTTCCTAGGAGCTATAATAAACTCCTGTCAGAGGAAAGAATCCAACATATGTTAGTGCAAATACCTCATTATCAGGCCGGCCACCAGATGAGCTTACTCAAAGCTATGCGTTTTCTAGGCATGATGGCATCTTGCATTTACCTTACGTATGCCTGCATGCAGGAATGGTTGGCGAAACAGTGGTCTCAGGCAAGAGGTCAGTGGGACGATCTAGTGGTCATGTCGTCAACACTGGTACAAAACCTTCGCTGGTGGACAAGAGAAAATCTCTTAAAGGGGAAACCCTTCCACGATCCAGAGGTCCAGGTGATAGTTATGACAGATGCGTCACTCGCCGGGTGGGGGGGGGCTCATTACCTTCATCACACAGCACAAGGTCTTTGGACTCATGCCACGGCGCAGAACCACATCAATCTGCTGGAACTACTGGCGATATTCAAGGCCCTACCGGCATTCGAGTCACACCTAGCGAACCAGTCGGTGCAAGTCCTCACCTACAGCACTACAACAATGTTTTACATCAACAAACGGGGGCACACGTGCTCCAAATCTGTCCAAACTAGCACAACAAATTTGGAAATGGGCATTCATACGGAAGATATTCCTATCATCACACCATGTTCCAGGGGAACTCAACACTCTAGCCGACTCACTGAGCAGAGATCCCCTAACAGAGGAACACGAGTGGCAACTAGACAAAGGGGTAATAAACCACCTCTTTTCTCAGTGAGGTTTCCCCACGCTAGACTTGTTCACTACAAGCGGAATTAAACAATGGCCAAACTTCGCATCTAGGTTCCCCCAACCAGGCTCCAAGGAGAATGCCCTATGGATGAACTGGTCAGGGAGATTTGCTTACGCTTTTCCCCCCACTCTTCCTATGAACAAGGTGGTGAACTTGTTCACAGAGAACAAGTGACGGTCATCATAGTTGCTCCTATGTGGGCAAGACTGCCATGGTATCCATATCTGTGCAAACTGGCGATGTGCGATCCCATCAAACTCTCATGCCAGACCAACTTAGTCACTCAACACGGGGGGGGGGGGTGTAACAGTGCACCAGTGTTAGGGAGAATTCTCATCTATGGCTGATTTCCCTTACCTAGTGAGTCACCCAGCAGACTTCTGGAGTTTATTTTTTTTCCACTTCGTAAGAGTGAGCTATTCCCCCCTCTTACCTGTGTTTTGCTATGTGTTTCCACCTGTTTTTGTGATTGTGGACTTTGAAGTACACCACTTCAGTAGCACTCTTCTTTTTGTGTGTCACACATCACCTTCAGTGCCGTGGCACAGGGTTGTCTTTGAGACTTCCCTCGACTCCCTTTCTGAGGCGACTACCGTCCCCCAGAAAAGGGTTAAGTTAACATTAACTTTACTTAGTCAGTCTACCACAGATCCAGTACACCCCATCTTCCATGGAGTACTGGGAAGGGTTAATTCGTATCCCTTTTTATCTGTACCTCCTAGAGCATTGTTTTGCTCTTTTAACATTTAGACTTGGCTGGTGGCAGTGGTATCTACCCTAACTTTTTCTACCACGATTATATTAGATAAACGTGGTACTGTTCTTGGCTATTATATTAGCCTCGAACATAAACCCACTTGTCCAAATCGTCTGTCTTTTGGCTCCGGTTGGGTTTATTCGTCATTTCTTCTTGTTAAAGTCCTTCTTGTGTTTTACTTTGCACGGTAAACTGGGTTTGCCTTCTTTGTTCACTGTCTTTTGGCGGGCTTCTGCTCAGAAGCCCTCATCAAGGCGCCTGGGTGTCTAGGTGGGCTGAATGTGAGGGAGGGGTGTAGTCACCCCCTGCACAGGCTATCCTACGAAACCCAATACGCACTTTGTCATGATTGGCCAGGGTAGTTTTCCGGGCTGTGAACCCCCCAGCTGGGTGATTGACAGCCAGGCTGTGTGAATGGGGTTTTTTCGCATAAAAGGCAGGTCTCTTGGGCTAGAAGTCAGAGAGTCACCACTGGAACTACAAGGAACCGAAGAGAAGCAGAGAGAACGACGGCTGCTGTAACTACCCCGTCCCGGTGAAGCCCTGCTGCAGTCCTGAGCTATCTGCCCTTCAACGACTCAGAGAAGATCCAGTCCGGAGTCTTCTTCCCTTGAGCTTGGTGGGGATAACCAGCTCATCTTCCACAGCCAGAGGATCCTCTTCCTTGGTCGAAATCGCTGCACACTGCTGTAGTGGTCCGGATAGCCACCTGAAGAGCCTCTCCTGTTTTTAAGGAGCGCACCTTTTATTCCTTGTCGCTGCTGCTGGCTTCATCCCTGTGTGGTGCAGACCCCCTTCAGACGTTGTCCTTCACAACGAAGCTCCAGGAATCGTGCGTCTGCGGGAAACCAACAGAAACAACTGCCAGGGCACCAGCTGCACCATTGGAACAAGGTACTGTGTTCTACTTGAGGAAACTGGGTGAATCCCTTTTCTTCATTTCCAAGGCTTGCCCTCTTCTTCTGTACTCCTTATAACTTTTGCTTCCGAACATTGACAATATCGAAGTACTTTTGGCTACTTTGAATCATGAACTGTCTGACTGTGTGATCTTCGGCAACAGGCCCCGGTGTCTTTCGACCCTGGCTCCGGCCCTTTGACTTTTGAATTCCTTTCTCTGAGTGTTTCTTGATTCTGCCTGCCTAACCAAAATATTGCCTGTGATTTTTGCCTCCAACTCCCTCTGGGTATCTCAGGTGCTAAGTGTGTTTTTGCCCTGGTAGCATTTCATGTCACGGATACGTGTTTATTTAGTAGACCGAACTGTCAAAAAGTGATCGCAATCGTATTCGCGGTAACGTGTTTTGTTCGTAACACAGGGTACTTACCTTGAGACTTACTGTACAAAGTGAATTGGTTAGTTGTATATTTAACGTGTGGTTTTTATTTGAGTTTAATAGAAGTGTTGTGTTTATAACGAATGGTTTAAAAATAAATGTACTTATATTTTTTACCAGAAACCTTGAGTCAGTGTTTGCTTGAGTCGCAGTAATTGTGGTCCCTTTGTGTAATATCTGCTACTGCTCATATACTCTTGAGATAAGCCTGGCTGCTCCGCCACTGCTACCACTCTGACATAGTAGTACAGGCTTGTACCAAAGGTAAAACTTATTGCCACCTGTAGTCTTAATTGTGTGTAGTGGTCCCTAAGGGCACTGCACAGGATTCTGCCTAACAACCCTCAACCTCACTCAGTGAACTTGGCAGCATGGCTCCTGAAGTCATAGAGTTTGGATATCCTCAAGGAGGCATGAAAGCCAACCACTAGACACTGTTATTTCGACAAGTGGAGGAGATTTGTAATTTGGTGCCAGTCTAAACAAACCCCATAGAATGTACCCCATCCCACATTCTAAATTATATGCTCCACTTGCTAGACTCAGGGTTAGTATTCAACTATATAAAGTTCCACCTGGCGGCCTTATCGGCTTACACCACCTCCCACAATAAATTATCGTGGTGGAAGGTGCCGGTCATCAAAGCATTCAGGGAGGGAGTAAAGAGACTCCACCCTCCAATTTCAAACCCTCCGCCAGGATGGGATCTCAATGTAGTACTCGCAAAGCCTATGGGGCCCCCATTCGAGCCGATGCACAAGTCAAGTCTTAAATACCTAACTTACAAGACTGCCTTCTTAGTGGCTATTACTGCCATAAGAAGAGGATAGTGAATTGCAAGCATTGTCAGTGCAGGATCCTTTGTCATACACAAAGACAAACTAGTTTTACGTAAACATTCTAGGTTCTCTCCTAAGTCCATCTCTAAATTTCATGTGAACCAGTCCATTGAGCTACTGGCTTTCTTCCAGAACCCAGAGTGCTCAGCTGAGGTAAAACTCCACACACTAGGAGGGCAGTCCTTTACTATGTAAACAAGACCAGACCACTAGGAAAAACAGACCAACTGTTTGTCTACGTAGCCCTAGGCAGGGAAGGAGACGGCATTTCCAAGAAATGCCATCTCCAGATTGATAGTCATATGTATACAACTGTGCTATTCTTTGTCAAACAAGACACTGCCTTTCACGCCTAGAGTTCACTCCATAAGGAGCACAGGAGCTACTGTCTTTTATTGCAAATGTCCCCTTAGACAGCATTTGCAAAGCAGCTACATGGAGCTCAATACACACTTTCGCTCAGCACTACTGCATTGACGCCCATTCGGAAGCATATACACAGGTGGGACAAGCGGTTCTAAAACATCTGTTTGACGCCGCTCCTTCTCACAACCCAACACTTTCTCCTAACACTGCTCGCTAATCTATGCACAGCATGTGATCTAAGCAGATTCCACAAGCCTCAGAAGGAATACATTACTCACTGTGATCATATTTCTAATGCTTCTATCTGCTTAGATTCACATGCGCCCATCCTTCCTCCCCGTGCAGAGAAGGTGCATGGATGTTTTTTGAGCTTGTCCGAGACATGTCTGCTTATATACACCTGTACTCACGATACACTTCATACCACCCTAATGTGAGAAACAAAACAATCTGAGGGACCTCAATATGTGAAGGACCATGGGTACAGTGGACGTCACACTAGGGATAGCATTACTGGCACGCCCTGTCGACGTCCATTTTCGAGTTTCGAAAACAACTGTAATACTCTGCAGCTTCCACTAGATGTCGGCCTATGCATAGCATGTGAATCTAAGCAGATACAAGCATCAGAAATATGATTACGGCGAGTAACGTATCCCATATATGCCTCAGTCAGTTCTGTCGCAGGCGCATAGAGGTGTCTAGTGGAGCAGACATGGATCGGCACTGTGAACCCTATGGTGGACACTTTTTGGAAGAGCAGCTGCTTTGGTAGATGGATATCAAAGATGTGGAATCCCTGGGAGGAACGTTTATCAGAAATAACATTACTGCGAGTTGGGTCATTTGTTCTTCTATCCAAGTCCCATACACTGTCACAGCGACATATTACCTCAGTCCACATGTTGAAATGCCTCCTGGGGATGATTTCTTCTTGTTTCTTCTTGTTTCCCCCTCTCACAGAACTGCTGGCTTCGCATGCAACCAGTCCAATAGTTTCTGGAAGTCCACTGGCAACACGTCGCCAGCTATTTGGATGACAAACTTTTCCACACTAGTCCATTCCACAACACCCTTCGTTGGTTGTTGAAAGGCTCAACCTCACATTGTGTAATCTTAATGGATTCGCTGCGATAAAGAAAGGAGCTCCATTTCGACGGAAGCGCTAGCTTTTAGAGCTAGCCTGTAATCTACGGACAAGGGGTACTGCCGGCTTCTGAGTTAAGATATGAGACTTCATGTAATAATCTTCAAGTGGATACTATATCCATTTCGAGTAGCCTAAGAAGAGATGGAGCAAGAATGGTATATATATATATATATATATATATATATATATATATTTCTGGAGCTTGTGGATCCGCTAAGATCACATGCTATGCATAGTCCGACATCTTGTGGAAATCGCAGTGTATTTCAAGATTTGTTTTTGAAACTCGAAAACAAGCATTGACCGGGTGTGTTAGTAATACTGTTCCTAGTGTGACGTGTACTATACCCATGGTCCTTCACGCGTCAAGGTCCCTCGTCGACGACTGACTGATCGACGACCAGACGCAGCCTACACAGGCTTTGGCCCATTACAGTGGGGAGAGAAGAGGGGAGGTTCTTCATATTGACCTCTTTAGAGAATGCATCTTCCCTTTAAATTTTTCCCTACTGCCACTGAAAATTCCTGTGGAAAAGACACACACCGAGTGTGCAATTACTGTCTCCCGAGGGATCACTCCGAGAAAGCTTGCAAATCATGTGAACTGTTCAGCTGAAAACCTTCAACGATCTGCGCACCAAAACCCGGGCTGCTCAAGCCATGCAGGCCGAGGCCTCCTTCGACGTGACGGTACACTCCAGCAAGGGCAGTATCGGGGTCATGAGTGACGTTCAGGGTACATCAGAAACCCATATGCGGACATCAGACTCCAATAAGCAGGCTGGCGGTTCTGTGACGAAGACAACCGGCGGCCAGGGCACTCATAAACCCAAGAACACTAAAAACATACCCCACTGCTGACTTTCGACAGCTCCGTCGAGCGTCAAGGACCATGCAGTGTCGACTGAGAAAGCCTCAGGTTCTTCACTGTCTTCTGGCTTTCGTCCCATGACAGGCCTCCGAAACCGGACCCGAAAAACAGGCAGCGAAAGATGTTATGGGCTTCCCCCAAGAAAATGGCGAAAATGCAGGAGTTAATCAAGAAACTTGTTAGTGCTGTAAAAATCACAAACTTTGACACTTTTGTCCTTAAAAAGCACACAGGTGGCAATTCCCACCCCCCCCCCTCCATCCCCCCGTAGACTCTCTCTCAGGGGCTATGCACCACAACTGTCAAACTCCCTCCCAAGCCACGCCTATCATATCATGCTTCCCACCTTCATGCAACTATACATCTGAACAGTTTTTAAGATCTTGAGGAGAATGTGGAGAATGTGGATTTTATGGACAGACACCCAGATCATCCCTTAAAGATAAGATATCTCACAGTCCGGGGCCTCAGCACAGCAGCCCCCTGCCAAAAAGTCTTGTCTTGAGCCACAGCCTAGCACCTCTGCTCTAGGTGCTCTGGCCTCGACCTACAAAGACCCCTCTCTGGATATGTATTGCTATGGCCCCTCGGGGTCACAAGACCCAGGATCTCAAGGGGACCTTTATAGTCCAGACCAAGACCAATTTTATTACGACAATGACAACGACATTTATGTAATCTAGTCACCAGACCACCAGGACCAGCCATAGCAGAGCCTCAAGTTGATAACCAACTACAATGTAATGAGCTGCTACTAAAGGCTTCACAACACTTTAACATCGACATTCAGGAAGCACAGGTCGACAAAGACTTAATATAAGACATTCTGGGGGATAAAAGGTCTTCCAACCAGTTTATTCCACTCCTGCAGTTGGTACAAAGACGCATCCAGCCATCCCTACTGGCGCCTAGTCTCGCAAGGGCGGTCAACCCAAGAATAGAAATACTGTTCAGACCGGCACCCACTGACCCCCCTGTACATTAGGGGTCAGCTTAAAACGGATTTGTTAGTGTTCACCACCACCAGAAAGAGGGCAGGCACTCCCTTGGCGTCAGCATAGGCCCTGCCAGACAAGGAAAGTAAATAGATATATACTTTCGGGAGAAAGGTCGCCTCTTCTGCAGCATACCAGACCAGAATAGCCAACAACACTACGCTTTTGGCTAGTTACGGCTGCCACAAATAGGATGAGCTGGAACGCCAAATTGAAACAGTCCCATAAACCCCTAAAGGCTCAATTGGTAAAGACTATTACAGAAGGCAAGCGGATGTAAAACTGCATGCTGAAAAATAACCTTGATGCAGCAGATAATGCAGAAAGGATCATAGCAGAGGGTACGCTCATTAAGCGCCATGCCTGGCTCAGACAATCGGGGTTTAAGTTAGAAACTCAGGCAACCTTCTTAAACATGCTGGTGGAGCCTAATGTATTATTCGGAAAGGCCATTGAAGACGCTCTTATGAGTGCTAAGGAGGAATACGACACTCTCAAATCACTTGGCCATTTAACAAACAAGCCCTATGTTCAACGGGTTTCCTCGAACTCTAGCAGGTTTCGGGAGCGGGTACTCGACGTTCCTCTGGCTACACTCAGGGCGAACAGTCCTCGTCTTGAGCCCAATCGCAAGGTCAAGGTTCCTCTTCCAATTTTCAAGGAGGAAATAAAACGGGCAGAACCTCACCTAGAAGAGGATCCACCCCTCCCAAATAATGACACACTGTTTCAGGCCCACTCCCATTCCACTGCAGTAGGAAGCTGAATTTCACACTTCACCCATGCCTGGGAGGGGATAACCTTGGACAAATGGGTGCTGTCTACCCTGGCAGGAGGCTACTGTATCAAAACAACCCTACTGCCCACCAAGAAACAGGAAAATGTCAACAGAAGAAGAAAGCATACTGTTGGAACAAGTAAAGGCACTGCTGGAGAAGGACGCCATAGAGATCGTCCCAGCAAACCAGGTAAACCAGGGTATTTATTCAACGTACTTCCTTGTTTCAAAGAAAGACTTTTCCATGTTCCCAGTATTAGATCTGCGTCCTGCGAACAAATGTCACACCCCAAAAGTTTTGCATGACCACACTCCAAGAGGTAATCCCACTCCTAAAACTTGGGGACTGCATGGCAACATTGGATATGAAAGATGCATACTTTCATATTTCACTGCTCCCTGCGCCCAGAAAATATCTGTGCTTCAAGATAGCAGGAGTTCACTACCAGTTCAAAGTACCCCCCTTCGGCATTGCCTCAGCACCATGAGTATTCACAAAGGTGCTTGCAGTAGTGGCAGCATACCTGCGCAGAAAGGCCATCCCAGTATACCCTTATCTGGACAACTGGTTAATCACCAGGGAATCTCCTCAGATTTGCAAACAGAATACGCCAAAAACAGTAAACCTTGTTTTAAATCTGGGATTCTCCATCAATGAAAAATCAAGTCTAGTACCCAGCCAAATATATTCTGGGGGGAAAAAAGAGGAGCTGGCATTCCCCTCAAACGAGAGAGTACAAAATATGCTGTTACAAGCACCTCACTACAAGGTCGGTCGCCAGATAACCATACGCAAAGCAATGCGCTTGCTCGAGATGATGGCCTCATGCATTCACTTGGATCCACATGCGCGCAAGAATGGTTAACAAAACAATGGTCTCAGGCAAGCGTTCTGTGGGTAGATCTAGTGGTTGTTTCGCTAACCCTGGTACAGGTCCTTCGCTGGTGGTCCAGGGACAACCTGCTAAAAGTGAAACCCTTTCGCATTCCACCAGCACAAGCGATCCTAACTACAGATGCCTCACTCGCCAGTTGGGGGGCCCACTTCCTTCACCACACAGCCCATGGCCAATGGACACACGCTACTTCCCAAAGACCTAACTTCCTAGAACTCTTGGCATTCCTCAAGGCTCATCGGGCCTTTCAGCAAAATCTCACAGGTCAAAACAGTGCAGGTCCTCACAGACGGCACCACTGCCATGTTATACCTGAACAAGCAAGGATGCACACACTCTCAAAGTCTGTCCAAGCTATCCCAAAAGATATGGAAGTGTGCACTCAAGCAGAACATATTCCTAACATCTCAACATGTTCCTGGGGAACTCCATTCTCTGGCAGACTCTCTAAGCAGATACCCTCTACCAGAAGAACATGAGTGGCAACTCGACAGAGATATCCTAGACAATATATTCTCTCAATGTGGTTCGCCACAGGCCTAAACGCACAATGCCAGGACTTTGCATCCAGGTTTCCGCAACCAGGATCCAAGGGAAACGCCCTATGGATGAACTCGTCAGGGAAATTTGCTTAGGCTTTTCACCCGAGACACCACTGCTGAGCAGAATAGTGCACAAGATGCACCAGGAACAAGTAACGCAATCCTAGTTGCTCCTATGTGGGCAAGACAAACTTGGTTTCCACATCTGCTCAATAATAATAATTTAGCAATTATACAGCGCTACGAACCCTCAGGCATCTGAGCTCTGCTTATTATTACCCACGGCGTGTGGTGCTCATTTATCGACCTCGGAAGGATGAAAGGCTGAGTTTGGCTTTGCTCAGATTCGAACCTGCGTCAGCAGGCTCTGCAAAGATGTCAAAGCGAGCGCTCTAACCGCTTTGCTATCAGACCGGCTATAACTGGCGATGTGCAACCCAATCAAGCTCAGGTGCCCGTACAACATGCTAACACAACAGAAGGGAGCATCCCCCCACCCTCAGTCTATTAACTTGGCAGCTTGGCTCCTGAAGTCATAGAATTTGGCCACTTGAATCTTCCACAAAGGTGTATTGCTATCCTAAAAGAGGCACGAAAACCCAACACCAGACACTGCTATTTCAATAAGTGGAAGCGATTTGTGATTTGGTGCAAGTCACAAACACTAAACCCAAGAGAATGTTCTCCAGCTAACATTCTTCACTACTTGGTTTACCTACTAGACTTCGGCCTAGTATTTAATTCCATCAAAGTGCTTCTGGCTGCCCTGTCAGCTTTGTGAGAACCCCAAAGGTGTCTCCCTGTCTAAACCTCGAGGAGCTGTCATCCAGGTGGCCAGGACATGGCCATCGCTATTGGATCCAGTGAGGGAGGATCACCTGGATGGGGGGGGGTCGTTGAGGATTTTGAGTGGGACACCGACTGCTGAGATGTGGTATTCCCCCTACTTTCGACACCTTTTCCCCCTCTCATGTAGAACATTCAAATCCACTGCTCCCCCCCCCTTTTCTGATACAAACACTTTGGCACAACACATAGGACAACACCAGCGCCATTTACCTGACATGTCCCAATACCAAGGGTCAAGCAATTGATCAGAATCACACACCTGACAGCCTTTTCCCTTCACCACAGGGATTAAAAGGAGGTGCCAGAAAGCACAGTACGAGCACGGCAGACAGCACGACGAGATGGCTAACCAGGAGCGGCAGTTCAAGCGAAGGAGAATGGCGGCAGGAATCATGAGGGTGGCGAGGAGAGAAGTGACCTTGCTTCTTTTCATCCCAGACCGTGGAAGCTTTGTGGAAGAGAGTTTAAGACCGCAAACAATAGCACAAGTCTTTTGCAGCAGATGTCAACGGTACACGGGGCAAGCCTATGCCGATAAGCAGGAGTCAGGGTGGCTCCTGCGACTGTGGTACTGCCCTGGAGTCCAATGAAGAAGAAAATCCAAGCAGTTCATCACAGCTGGTGAGTCGAAATGGGAAAATAAGAAGCGAGCTGTGTTGAGTGTGAATCGCAAAGGGGCTCTTTTGAACCAAGTTCAATGAACTGTGTAAAGAACTATAACGAGTATTGAAGGGGAGGCCAGCTGCAGGGAGAAACCGGCAACACGTGGGTGCTAACTTGAAACTCTGGTTGAGCCCCATATGAGAGAAACTACAGATACCAGAAGGCCATAGGAGAGCCGGCGGAATAAGTCAAAATGGTCATACTGAGGGTCAAGCAAAATCCCCGTACAATCGAAAGACTTTGATCTATAAACTGTGTGGAAGCAATTTAAAGGGATAGTACAGTAAATAATTTTATTTAAAAAATAGATAGGCAATATAAAAAAAATACTAGCACTATTTTTTTTAAAAAACTTCCTATGGAAAATTTTGAGCTATTCAAGCTCAAAATTTGCAAAAGCAAGCACATGGGTGCATCCATTTTGTGAAATGGATGGCCGCCTGTGCTGGCTTTTGCGGCACTAATGAAGGAAAAGCCAGCCAGCTGTAGTAAACAAAAGCTACCGCTGGGTGGCTTTTCCTTCATTGGTGCCGGGACTCGGAGGACGCGGACCGGAGACCAGAGCAGGAAAGCTGCAGCTGAATCTCGGTAAGTGCTATTTATTTTTTTTTTAAAATAAGCACTAACTGCGTTTTTTTTTCTAAGTTTTCCGAAATAAAACCTCAGCTTTAAAAACGTATTTGTTTGCGGTCGCTTTTGAAGCGACCGCAAACATAAATACAATGTTGTGTTTGAAAATGCTGCGGTTTTTCTTTCCGAGTTTCTCAGGCTCCTCTGGCTCGGAGGAGCCTGAGAAACTCGGAAAGAAAAACTGCAGCGTTTTCAAACACAACCGCGTTGTGTTTATGCCTGCTGTGGCTATCACTTTGGGTCTCCGGTGCTCCCCCAGGGGAGATGCACATAGAGAACGGTCCGATGCGGCGTCCTCTGGGAGTTTTCGTTCAAGATCGCCGCATGACTCCAGGCAATCATCCACTGTTGCCAAGCGTGCCTCGCTCCCCAAGGTAACGGAAGTTCGATCGTCAGAGGACGAAGCCGAGTTCCATCCCCAGACCGCACTTCAGGAGTCGGCGCCCGCAGACTGTGTTACGGCGGCTCCCGAGCCCCTACCTCCACGTCGAAGGGTAGGGACACTACCCCCGAACCTCGACGCCAGGCGTCGAAAGGCTCCGAAGGGGCGAAAAAACAGGGAAAACACTCTTCCACTCACGGGGAGGGGGAAAAACAACAAAGGAAGCAGCCTCTGCCTACTTCCACACCTGTAAAACACTCCACTCGTAGACAGACAAGTCCAAGTCTTCTGCTATCACAAAGACCCCTGCTCAGACCTCCAAGTCTCGTCAGGATAAGTCAGAGAAACTTCCAGAAAGAGTCATTCCCAGTTTTAGAGAATGGTCTAGTGATGACATAGACAGGGTCATGTCAAGGATGTCATCATTGGCAGATTTTTACGCAAAAAACCCTGAACACTTTCTCTCTTATACTCCCGACGGGTCAGCACCCTCAGGCTCTAAGGATCCTATACCTCCAAGTAAAAAGTCCCGGTTTGAAACACCAACACGGTCTTCGGACCCCTTCTATGTACAGCCCTACAGTATCAAGGAGAGACATCCTTTTGTGAGGATCCAGATTTGGGCATGTTGGAAGAACAAACTGGTACGGACTACTATGGGGATGATGAGGACGAAGAAGAGGATGAGGACGACCCAGAAACCTACAGAGTAGATTCCCTGGTAGAGAAGGAACCCCCGGTTACCAACTCCCCTGTCGACAACCAACCTCTCCTGAATGAAGTTCAGTCTCGAGCAGCTGAACATTTCCACATTGACACCCAGGGTGCTCAAGAGGAGAGGGACTTCGCCGAGGAGTTAGTGGGAGAAAGGAGGCCTGTTGCTCAGGCCATCCCTATCCTGAAGTCTATTCAGAGAAGAATAGACCCTTCACTCGTAAATCCTAACCTCACCAGGGCAGTGAACCCCAGGGTTGAGAAACTTCTCAGGGCAGCCCAATCAGACCCACTGTATATAAGGGGGTATCTGAAGCCAGACTCCCTGGTTGTTAAACACCCATAAGAGGGCTGGAACACCCTTGTCATCGTCCGAAACTAGCTAGCCTCCATTTCGGCCTACCAGGCAAGGATTGCCAACTCCACCACCCTGTTGGCCAGCTACAACTGCCATCAGTGGGAAGAAGTGACGGCACTCGTAGACTCCGCCCCAGAACCCTTAAAGAGCCAGTTGGCACGAGTTTCGGCGGAGGGAAGAGCCGTGTCCGGTTGCATTTTAAAAGCAACCTTTGATGCCGCGGATAATGCTGGCAGGTTGATAGCAGAAGGAACTGTTATCAAGAGACACGCTTGGTTACGGCAGTCTGGATTCAAAGCTGAAACCCAAGCATCATTGTTAGATAAACCGGTGGAGCCGGATCTGTTTGGTAAAGCGGTCGAGGACGCGCTGAAAAATGCCAAGGACGAGTATTAAACACTCAAATCCCTAGGCCAACTAACCAATAAACCCCCTAATCGGAGAGGGAATGGGAATTTTCGTCGCCCATACGGCCAAAATTCCCAGAGAGGATCTAACTATTCCCAGGGGCAGGGTACACCGTGGAGCAATAATAACCAACAATCTACCCAGGGTTACGGCAGGGGTAATGAAAGAGGACGGAAAGGTAGAGGCAGCCCCAGTAGAGGAGGCGGCAAGCCTCCACCAAAACAGTGACGCTCCGTTCAGGGTCCCTTCTCACGCAACCCCAGTAGGGGGACGCATTTCCAACTTCACCCAAGCTTGCAAAGGGATCACATCAGACAGATGGGTGCTGTCCATAGTATCTGCAGGGTACTGCATAGAACTGTTAGAGCGTCCCAGAAACCATCCTCCACGACAAAAAATGCATTCTTTGGACCACCAGAAGATCCTCCTTGAGGAGATCATCAATCTGCTAGCAAAGGACGAGATAGAACTCGTCCCGGGACACCAGGTAAACGAGGGTATTTATTTTTTTATTTTTTTAATTTATTTTTTTTGTCAAAAAAAAAGATTTGACAATGCGCCCAGTATTGGATTTACGGCCTGCAAACAAGTATGTCAAGCCCCAAAGGTTTCGCATGACTACTCTCCAGGAGGTAATCCGCCTCCTAAAAAAGGGGATTACATGGAAACATTGGACATGAAAGATGCCTATTTTCATATTTCCATGTTCCCAGCGCACAGAAAGTACTTGCGCTTCAAGGTGGACAGTCGGCACTACCAGTTCAAGGTACTGCCCTTCGGGATAGCTTTGGCTCCAAGGGTATTCACCAAGGTACTGGCGGTGGCGGAAGCACATCTACGCAGGGAGGCAATCCCGGTGTACCCTTACCTGGACGACTAGCTCATCACAGGGAGACCCCAGTAATTTGCAGAGCAAACATTCAAAGGACAATCGACCTCCTCTTCGAATTGGGCTTCTCAATAAACGAGAAAAAGTCAAGTCTGGTGCCAAGCACATCCAAACAATTCCTAGGAGCTATCCTAGACACTCAAGAGGGGTTGACCTTTCCTTCCGAGGAAAGAATTCGGAATATACTGCTGCAAATTCCGCAATATCAGTTCGGTCGCCAGATAACGGTACGCAAAGCAATGCGTTTGCTGGACTTGATGGTGTCATGTATTTACCTGGTCCCCCACACGCACCTGCGCATGCGTCCCATGCAGGAATGGTTGGCAAAACAGTGGTCTCAGGCAAGTGGTCAGTGGGACGATCTAGGGGTCGTTTCGCCAACACTTGTACAAAGCCTTCACTGGTGGACAAGAGAGAATCTGTCCAAGGGTAAACCCTTTTACGATGCCGAGATACAGGCGGTAGTCACAACCGATGCATGCCTGACGGGGTGGGGAGCTCACCATCTCCACCACACAGCTCAGGGTCTCTGGTTGCACTCAGTGGCCAAGAATCACATCAACATTTTAGAGCTTCTGGCAGTATTCAGAGCGCTTCAAGCTTTCAAACCCTACCTGTTAACTCTGTCAGTTCAAATCCGGACGGACAGCACTACAGCCATGTTCTACCTGAACAAGCAAGGAGGGACTCGGTCGCCAAATCTGTCCAAGCTTGCCCAGAAAATCTGGATATTGGCAATCAGACGGAACATCTTCCTGTCATCGCAACATGTTCCAGGGGATCTCAGTTCCCTAGCGGATGCTCTGAGCAGAGACCCCCTCCCAGAGGAACACGAGTGGTGTCTACACAGAGAAGTCCTAGAAGATATCTTCTCTCAGTGGGGTTTCCCCACTATAGACCTATTCGCCACAAGCGAGAACAGACAATGCCCAGGATTTGCATCCAGGTTCCCCCAACCAGACTCCCAGGGCAATGCCCTGTGGATGAACTGTTCAGGGATGTTTGCGTACACTTTTCCACCAACTTCTCTAATCAGGAAGGTGGTCAACAAGATAAACCGAGAATCGATGACGCTCGTCCTAGTTGCTCCCATATGGGCAAGACAACCGTGGTTCCCACACTTACGCAGATTGGCGGTGTGCGAACCCATCAAACTTCCGGGCTGGTACAACCTACTGTCCCAGCACCAAGGTCAAACAGTGCATCCTCAACACAACTCAATGAACCTGGCAGCATGGCTCCTGAAGTCATAGAGTTCGGACATCTCAAATTACCACAGAGGTGTATGGACATCCTAAAGGAATCTAGGAAACCTAACACGAGGCACTGCTACTTTGACAAATGGAAGAGATTTGTTATCTGGTGCCAGAATAAGCAAATCAACCCAGTTGATTGCAGTCCTTCCACTATTGTTACATACATGCTCCACCTGCTGGATGCAGGACTGGTTTTTAACTCACTGAAGGTACACCTGGCAGCCCTGTCAGCATACACCACTTCCCATAACAAGGTGTCGTGGTGGAAAGTACCGGTAGTTAAAGCCTTCATGGAAGAAGTAAAGAGACTTCACCCTCCTATTTCAAACCCACCACCAGGATGGGACCTTAACATGGTGCTATCTAAGCTCATGGGCCCCCCATTCGAGCCCATGCACAAAAGCAGTCTCAAACACCTGACTTACAAAACGGCCTTCTTAGTAGCAATTACATCTATAAGAAGAGTCAGTGACATTCAGGCTCTGTCAGTGCAAGATCCCTTCTTTACTGTCCATAAAGATAAACTGGTTTTACGCATACACCCTAGGTTCTCACCTAAGTTTATTTCAAAATTCCACGTGAACCAGTCCATCGAGCTTCCGGCTTTCTTCAAAGACCCACAAAGCTCGGCTGAGGTGAAACTACACACACTACATGTGCTTAGGGCGGTCCTCTACTATGTAAACAAGACCAGACCGCTAAGGAAAACAGATCGGCTGTTTGTCTCCGTAGCTACAGGCAGAGACAGGGATCGCGTCTCTAAAGGTTCCATCTCTAAGTGGATTATTAACTGTATCCAGCTGTGTTACTCTCATTCTGAAAAAACTCTGCCTTTCACTCCTAGGGCCCACTCTACAAAAGGCATTGGGGCCACTCTGGCTCTCATTGCAAATGTACCCCTTGACACCATTTGCAAAGCAGCTACCTGGAGCTCTATTCACAATTTTACTCAGCACTACTGCATTGACACTCATTCCAAGACAGATACACAAGTGGGACAAGCGGTTCTAAGACATTTATTTGCTCATGACCCTTCTCACATCCCACCTCCTTCTTCAGGTACTGCTCGCTAATCTATGCACAGCATGTGATCTAAGCAGATTCCACAAGCCTCAGAAGGGATACATTACTCACCGTAATCGTATTTCTGATGCTTGTATCTGCTTAGATTCACATGCGACCCACCCTTCCTCCCCTCTGAGAGAAGGCGCATGGATGCCTGTAGTCTTACCTTTCTGTCTATCTGCTTGGATTATCTGTACTCGCGCTATTCCTCGTGCTACCTCATGTCAGAAAAAATACAATCTGAGGGTCTTAGACGCGTGAGGGATCATGGGTACAGTGGACGTCACACTAGGGATGGTATTACTGGCACGCCCTGTGTCGACGCCCTTTTTCGAGTTTCGAAAAACAAACTGTAATATTCTGCAGCTTCCACTACATGTCGGCCTATGCACAGCATGTGAATCTAAGCAGATACAAGCATCAGAAAAACGATTACGGTGAGTAATGTATCCCATATCCACCTGCCTGGGAGTGATTTGTAAGTGTCCTTTACTCTGTGTGCTCATTGAGGTCTTTCAGTCACCCTCAGCCCTCCTGAGACTTAGTATTGACCACCGGCAATGCTACCTATATTGGTCTGGCTTGTCCAGAAGGTTACCCTGTTCCAAGAAACTAGGCTGGCCTTCTGAACCTTTGCCCACCAGGTCAGAGTTCAGAACCCTGTCTTAACAGGTCAGCCTTTTTCTCATTTCGTGATGTGCCAGTACCACCAAAACAAGGCTTGGGATTTGCTACCATCCTATGCCCATCCCACTGAACCAGTGAAAAGAATGCCAGAATCACTCCGCTCTCAAGGCATCACACAGAATGCAAGAAAAAAATATACATTGTTTAATGACCATCAAATTAAATTGCCATATGTTTAATTTTCATATTGTGGAATCAAAACAAGTATGGGGTCTGACATGGATCCACATGCTCGTGAATATTCTCTGTCGTCAGGCTGGGAATCCTTGGTTAAGAAAAAATCAGTTTGTTTCATTTCTGAACTGTCTTTCTCCTAACAACCAATCACTGATCTTTGGGTCATACTGCCCTCTACCTAAGCCCCTCCTCTGGCAGCCATCTTCAGATTTTTACCTCACGTTCAAGTGTTGAGAGTCCTCGTGGTTAGCTCTCGGGCTTTTACTGCGTTTTTGCTTTTTGGAAGAGTTTTACTCTATTTTTCGGTAAATCGAGCCTTGTGCTCCATCGATCATCCTTCCAATTTACAGGGACCCGTTTTTCGGATTCTTCAGCATCCCTCAAGGGCGGATTTTGTCGAGTTTCTTCGTGGAGGCTTCCAGAAGATTCTTCAGGCCTACGCCTCGTGGATCATGCCGGACGACGAGGATTCCCTCCTCTTTTCAAGCTTTGCACCGACTGCAGCTTACGGAATGTTTACATGCACAACAAACATTCCTAGTGCCTTTACTGCCTGTACCTGTCGCACAAGGAGGAAGATTGTGCGTTTTGCTGTGGCCTCTGCACTGGGTGGGTCCCAGGAGTATGCCTCTCCCGGATCTGGGAAAGCTTAGTGGGCTTCTAAGTCCATTGAGGGAGCCCCTCCCACGGGGGTCAAATGAAAGGCCAAGCACTGCGAGTCCTCTACCGCCGGGAGCGCCGTTGCAGCAGACCCCTCGGCGGCCAGGGCGTGTCCTACATCCTCAGCTCCATTGGTCCAGTCAAAGCTCCGGATCATCATCCAAGAGGATGTCGGATCACCCGGGCAAGCTGAAGGTTGCCCCTGAGATGGCCAAGGAAAAGACCAAGCAGGCTAAGGCGTGCGACCTACCCTCGTCGGAGAAGGCTTCGAAGGACAAGGCCTAGCAGGACAAGGGTCCTGGCCTGACCGTGAAGGCCCAGGTTCACCAGATGAAGGTGGCTCCCTCCATTTCGAAGGCAGCGGAGGTGGACCCGCAGGGCCTTCTTCCGAAGGCAAGAGTGCCAAGAAGGAGTGTTCATTCCAGCCCATTGAGAAGACCCCAGAGAAGATGCCGGTCATCTCCCTGAGGCCGCCCCCTCTGGATGCGAACAAAGGTGGGTGGTCAGTGACGTCCTCCAGAGCACGGATATCTCCTCTGCGGAGGAGGAAGAACTAGTCTACCGCCAGACCATCCAGGAAGGCGGTGACTACGAGGTAAATGTCGGTGTCATGCCCTACGACGAGGGCGATGACGACGAAGATACCGTCGAGGAAGGTACTGAGGGCCTCTGGACGACGAGATCCCGGGCCCTGCGCCATTCGCCCTGCTGCCTGTCTAGGTCCATACACCGCAGCTGCCACCCAGGGATCTTTCGGTGCACATTCTTCACACCCTCCATACACTTGTATCTGAGATACAGAAGAGGATGCCGGCAACGCCGCCTCCCTCTCTGCCAGCGGCTCTGGTGCCTGCCACCCTGCTGACAGGGGAACCACCGTCCAAGAAGAGGAAAAGGCATCCTATGCCTCCTTGCTACCCGTCTCCTCCCTCTCTGCTGCCCCCCACTGGTGAGACTGGGTCAGAAACAGCGACAACGACGGGGCACGGAAGACGACGGTGGGATAGGGGACCTCCTGTCGCCTTCTCCCAGATCCTCCCCACCGGACGAGATGGGCTTGTTCCATGCGGTGATCTCCAAAGCTTCGAAGTTTTTCCAGCTGACGCCAGAGGAGAAGGAGGGCTTCTTACATCAGCGCCGCGAAGAGAAAGACCATCCTTTCAGTCCCACTCTTGGATGACATTTGGAACGAAGATCTGGCGCTCATGAAGAACCCTACTATGGCCCCAGCGAAGAGGGACAGGCTAGAGAAGAAATACAGGGTGCCGGACTCTGCGCCCAAGTGCTTACGGGCCCAACCATCACCGGACTCAGTGGTATCTGTAGCGGCCAAGAAGTAGTCGTCAGGATCGTCCTCCTGAAAACGAGGGGATGAAATTGGATGCAATAGGACGAGTTATCTACTCTGCTGCAATGACCATCAAAGCCGCCAGCGCCCTCGCTATTTTAGCACCCTACAATCAGGAGCTGTGGTTCAAGCTTGCACCTCTTTTGGAATTCCTCCCCGACAAGAGGTCCGAAGTGTTGGAGATTCTGCAAGAGGGTGAATTGGCGTCGGCCCACACCATCACGGTGGCCACAGACATTGCCGACGCGTGTTTCCGCCAGATGGGCAACAGCGTTTGCCTTAGTCACTGTGGCTGGCTCAAGGCCACCAACTTTCGACAGGAGGTCTAGACAAGGCTTTTGGACATGCCCTTTAATGGAGACAATCTTTTTGGGAAGGCTGTAGATGAGTCTCTACAAGCCATCAAGGCGGATACTGCGATGGCACGTGCCCTGTGCACGCTACAGCAGCGACAGCCGTCCTTTCGATCAGGAGGCAAGTCTCCCTGTTCGAATGGCTGTGCCGGGGGCTCCTATTCTTACTGTCAACCCTCCCGATCCCCAACAGGGGCCACTCCAAGGCTTTTGGAGGAGGACGCGTCATCGCCAAGGACCACAAGGCGGCCCGTCGACCTCCAAGCAAGAATGAACCTGCCGCGACGTCGGGCCCCCACCCGTGCACCCCAATGGGAGGCTTGCTGGCGAACTTAGTCAGCGTGTGAAAGGCCATCTCCACTGACCGTTGGGTACTGGACGCTCTCGCCCACAGATGCACTATAGCGTTCAAACGGAAGTGACCCCAAATACCACTGGTGGCCCCGCAGGAAAACCACATCCCTCAACTACTGTTGGAGGTTCGGGCCATGCTAGAAAAAGGGGCGATATAGCTAGTCCCAAAGCGACTCCGGGGCTCCAGAGCTTATTCAAGGTACTTCCTGTCTGGCATAATCCTGTGAAGTTCCCTTAGGGAGCACTACAGAAGATTAAGACTACAGGTATGAGCAATAAATCCCCTTTGGTATCAGTCTTTACCACAAAGATTTAGTTGGTAGCTGTGGCTTAGCAGTCAGACTTGGCTCAAGAGGGAGATGAGCAGTATTCAGGGTTTACACAATAGGACTACAGCACTATGGTACAAGGAAACGCTGACCAAAGCTTTGCATTAAAAAGAATATATATTTATTTTACACAATTCTAGTTAAACACATAAATCAGTTATTAAAGCAAGTTAAAATCAATCAAGAAAATTATACACAACTCCCTAGTTAAATTGTAGACAAGTTTGAGCAAGAGTGAAAACTGAGCAAAACGGCACAGTGAAAACCAAACACAAATGGCACTCTAGCAATTTCTCACAAGGGAGGGAAAGCACAAGTTATACAGGAATATACTCTTAGTCACCCTAGTAACACTTCCCAATAACATTGTGAACAAGTTTAGGCAAGGCAGGACTTTAGCATGTAGTATACTTAGGTGAAAACCGAACAAAATGGCACTTCACAAGTTTAAAAAGAGGGAAGGAAAAGGTGGTTATCAGAGTTAGGTGCACCAACACATTTCTAGGTGAGAAGCAATCTAGAGAAGGCATTTGTAACAAATTTAGCCAGAGTCAATAGGCCTGTGCCAGAGTCAGTGGTACTGGGCAAGGTGCCCAGGAGCAAAATGTTCTTGTAGCTGCAGTCAATTCTTTGATAAACGATTCGAAAAGGTGGTTGCAGAAGGTGAAAGACAATGTTAGATAATAGGGGCGGCCAACCCAACAGGTAGGTAAAGGATTTAAAACACCTTTAGCGCTACCAAACGAAAAGGGCGGCATGGCGGCACAAAGTACCTTAAAATGAAGAAGAGGCTCCTGCAATGGCGGATGTTCCTGGTAGTTCCTGCAGTTCGGGAGATCCAGCAGAGGAAGAGAGGCTCTCGTCGTGGAGGAAGGTTCGAGTTACTGCACTACCCAGGGAGGAAACCAGCCTTGGTGCTGCCAAACTAAATAAAAGGTACGCTCCTTTAAATCGCGGTCCGGGTGGACGGGTGCCTGGCTATCCGGTCTCCGAGTGCAGGGCATTGGCGATTCGACCAAGGCAGGTCCGAGAAGGCGATTGGCAAACTGGTTGGCCCCACCAGCTCAAGGGAAGAAGGCTCTTGCAGATGAAGATCTTCTCTCGTCGTGTGGAGAAAAGTGGTGAGACGCTGCAGCAGGGCTTCACCAGTGGTTCAGTTGATGCAGGGGTCTTTGGCTTCTCTCCTCCTCGGCTTCTTAGTTCCAGTGGCAACGTCTTGCTCGTCCATTCCTCAGGACCCTGCTTTTATGCAAAAAGATCCCCATTCATACAGCCTAGCTGTCGCACAATGGAGTGGTCATCCTGGTGGGAGACACTCCAGCCCATTAGGGCAGAGTGCGACATGGGTTGCTGAGGAAACCCTGTCCAGGGGTCCTACTCCTCCGCCCACACAATGGGTCCACCTCAGACTTGGTGGCGCCGAAAGGAGGGCTTCTTGGCAGAAGCGCGCCAAAAGGACGAACAAAGGATCCCGGACCTGGGTTAGGAGTTTTGAGAAAGACACGAGAAAGAATTTATATCAAAGTTCTGGCAAATAAAACCTACCGGAGTAAAGTTAATATAAAAATAAACCGGCGGTATGTTAGAGGCTGTCAGTAAATGTGGTATCCTCGAGCAATGGGAAAATCCCATAGGAAAATATTTGCGGTCGAATGTTTTTGGTAGTAACCACTGCCACCAGCCAAAAACGTTTGAGAGGGACTGTACGGTACCCTCTCGAAAATGAACTTAAGGGAAAAACTTTTAACATTTTCCAGTACCTCCATAGTAAGATGGGTTGTACTGGTTTTGTTCATAAAGAGTGACTAGTAAAGTCAATGGGGACTTTACATGCCCTGGGACAGTAATCAGTCCCTGTGTATGGAGTCTATGTCTGGGGGTCGCTACGACACCCCTGTGTCACTGCACAGAGGGTGCTGTGTAACACATGTGGATAAAGATGGTTCCTATGAGGGTGAGATAAACCCCATAGACATTAAACACAAAATAATAGCCTAGAACACACATAGCAAATACGCCTAAGAGTGGGAAAAAGAGTCTCACTCTTAGCAGGAGAAAAAAACAAACCCTTTAAATCCAGCAAAGCTGCTGGGGGACTCTATAGGGAAGGGAAATTAGCCGTAGAATGAGAATTCTCCCTCGCACTTCTAGTGCGAAAGAAGACAGGGGGTTTAAGGCCCATTCTCGACCTACAAGTACATAAAGTCTCAAAAGTTCTGGATGGTCACCCTTCAACACATGCTTGGACAACTAGAAGAGAGAGACTTTCTGTTGTCATTGGACCTGGAGGATGCTTACTTCGACATCCCTATTCACAAGGGATACCGCAAGTTCCTGCGCTTCGTAATCCGGTCAAGTATTACCAATTCAAGGCCCTACCATTCGACTTGAAGTCTGCGCCCAGAGTCTTCACCAAGGGCCTGGCGCCTGTGGTGGCCCAACTGTGACTACAAGGCATCCACGTCTACCCTTACTAGGACGACTGGCTCGTCCTGGACAGTTCAAGGAGCATCGCCGTCGACCACACAGCGATGACCGTCTGCCTACTGACGGATCTGGGGTTCTCGGTTAATTACGCAAAGTCCTGCTTGACTCAATCGCAGGACGTGCTGTTCCTGGGATCCCGGCTCAACACAGTGTCATGCCTAGCGTCACCGTCGGAGGAGAGAGTGGCGGCCATCCTGGGCAAGGTGGAACAGCTGCTCGCTCTGAAGATCGCCACGGTGAGGGCCATCAAGTTTCTGCTCAGCATGATGTTGTCATGCATTTATCTCATCTGACTCTGCAGGTTACGGATGCGCCCACTGCAGGAGTTCCTAGACGCCCGTTGGGTTCAGGTGTCCGGAAGCTTCCAGGACAAGATCGCGCGACGAGGGGTTCAGTCGGGCGATAAGGTGGTGGGGCGTACACTCTCATCTGACCGGAGGCACGGATTTCCAGGCCCCACTGCACCAGGGGACGGTAACAACGGACGCCTCCCTGGAAGGCTGGGGAGCCCACACCGGCAGTCTTCACGCCAGAGGCCTGTGGCTGCCAGAGGAGAAGACGTTGCACATCAACATTCTGGAGCTACGGGCAGTGTTTTCGGTCCTCAAATCGTTCCTGCCGTCTCTCAAGGGCAAGGTGGTGCGGGACTTCACAGACAATAGCACCACAATGTTTTACATCAGGAAATAAGGGGGTACCAGATCCACAGCGCTCTCCAAAGAGGTGCAGGACTTATGGCACTGCGCCATGACCCAGGGGGATGTTCCTCATCCTGTTTCATCTGGCAGGAGTTAAGAACACTGTTGCCGACTCTCTGAGCCAGGGAGCATCGCTCTTGCCACGAGTTGTAACTTCAGCAGGACCTAGTGAAGAACCTGTTCCTCAAATGGGGCAATCCCCAGATCGACTTGTTTGCGACGGCGATGAACAGCAAGTGCCGGAGGTTTACCAGCAGGTTCCCCCAGCAGGGGAACATGGGGGACGCATCCTCATTCCTTTGGGAAGGCCTCTTTCTGTATGCATTCCCTCCGTTGCTAGTCAATGTGGTGCTTACTAGGCTTATGGGACCTCCGTTCGAGATTCTGCACAACTTAGTCGCTGAAAACAGCTTTTCTCATGGCCATCACCTCTGCACGACAAGTGGTGGAGATCCAGGCCCTCTCCTTTAAACCACCTTACTTGATTTTCCACGAGACGAGGGTGGTGCTGTGGACGCCCCCCTCCTTCATGCCCAAGGTGCTGTCAAACTTTCATCTAAACGTGCCCTTAGTGTTACCTGTGTTTTTTCCAACTCCTTCCTCGCCGACTGAAAGGATTCACACTTGCTGGATGTGGCTAGAGCACTGAATTTTATGTGGCCCGCACAAAGAGTTTCCAGAAAACTTCTCAGCTCTTTGTGAACTTTGGTCCTGTGAACCATGGGAAGGCCCTGTCCAAGGTTTCCATTTCCAGGTGGCTCTCCGGCTGTATCACTCGCTGTCAACGGTGGCAAACCGACTGCTGCCTGACAGTCTGAGAGCCCACTCTACCAGAGCAACCACTGCTAAAATGGCGTTCCTGTCTGGTGTGCCCTGCTGGACATCCGCAGGGCTCCTACGTGGAGGTCCATGCACACCTTCACGTCTACTGTGTCAACAGGGATTCCACAGAGGAGTCCAGAGTCAGCTAAGCAGTGCTGCGCAACCTGTTCGCTTGAAGGTGAGGAGGTAAGAGATTGCTTCTGTTGAGCCTTGTCACCTCACTCGGTTGTGCATTGCTATGTATTCTTTATTCATGAGCATGTGAATCCATGCCAGACCCTATGCTGGAGAAGGAACAAGTGACTTAATTGTAACTGTGTTAGGGAGAATTCTGATTCTATGGCTAATTTCCCTTACTTATAGAGTCCCCCAGCAGCTTTAATGGATTTGAAGGGTTTGTTTTCTTCTCCTGCTAAGAGTGAGACTCTGTTAGGGAACATTCTCCGATAAGGCTAATTTCCCAAACCTAGTGAGTCCCTCAGCAGCTTTGCTGGATTTTTGGGGTTTGTTTTTTTCTCCTGCTAAGAGTGAGACTCTTTTACTCCCACTCTTAGACATGATTTGAGGTATGCCCTTGACTTATTATATGCTTATGGGCTATGGGGTTTCTTTTTTTACTCCATAGGGTATCATCTGTTTTTCTGTATGTGTGGTACAAAGCACCCTCAGTGCAGTGCCACAGGGGTATCACAGTGACCCCCAAACATAGACTCATACCCTGGGACTGACCACTGTCTCCCAGGGCACGTAAAGTCACCATTGGCATTACTGGCCTAAATTGTGAACAGAACCAGTACAAACCATCATGTTGTGGAAGTACTGGTAAGGGGTAATTCGATTGCCCCTGGGTCTGTTTTCGAGGGGGCACTGTCCCGTCCACCCCTCGTCGAGTTTCTGACAGTGGTTACCACGCGAAATATTTGTCCGGAATATTCTCTATGGGATTTTCCCATTGATTTTAAACGCTCCACTTTTTGGTGCAATGTTAAAGATACCGCTGGTTTATTTATTTAATATTAAATCACCGGTTGGGTCTTTTTGCCAGAACTCGATTCTAAAATGGCGTTTGTGTCCGTCTCTGTAACTCTGATCAAGGTTGAGCACTTTGTTCCACTATTTTGGCGGGCTTCTCCACTGAAGCCCTCCAAGTGGTGCCACTCTGTCTGGTTTCCACAGGAAGGGTGGAGGGGGGAATTGGCACCCTGGACTGCGTTGCCTTAACAACCCAAGTCGCACTCTACTCATTGGCCCAGTGTTGAGCCGCCCGGCTCACCACTTAGCATGTGTGATTGACAGCTAGGCTGATGAATGGGGGTTTTTCTGCATAAAAGCAGGGCCTTTGGGACTGGAACTTCAGAAGTCGCCACAGGACCTAAGAATCCGACGAGGGAAGAAGCTGGCCACCTGCAACCGACGACACCACCGTTGAAGCCCTGCTGCAACGAACTCACCACTTCTCCAACGACAAGAGAAGATCTTCTGCTGGAGAGTCTTCTCGCTTTGAGCTGGCAGGACCAACCAGTTTGCCCTTTTTCGCTTCCAAAGACGTCACTTGGTCGAATCGCCCGTGCCAAGCACCCCGGCGGCCGAATAGCCAAGCTGACCACTCTTGACTGCGGATAAAAGGACTGCACCTTTTAATCGGTAACTCCGCGGCTGGTTTCATCCCTGTGCAGTGCAACGACTCCACGTTTCCTCCTCTACGAGATCTTCTCTTCCCCTGGTCGAAACCACAAACCTCAACCACTGCTAGGAACTACTGCCCCGCTGGAGCTTCCTTTCTCTTTAAGGTACTGTGTCCTGCCTGACCTCCCTTTCTACAGATTGCTAAAGGTGACCCTTAGATCCTTGGCTTCTAAACTGGGTTGGCTCCCGGCCTTCTAACTATATCTTTTTACTTACCCCAACCTCTTTTGAACACTCTGCAAAGACTTTCAGTGCATTTTAAACCATGTGATCCTGGGCACATTTCGCTTTGCTCCATTTAAAGTGGGCCTGGCCTATGAACTTTGGCTCTACAGTATAACCTGCCTTTCTCCCCTTGCTCTGAACTGTTTTAGTTTATGCTCTGCCTTTTCTCTCCCTTTTTAACGTAAACTATTGGAGTGCCATGTAGGTTAAGCACTCACTTCTGTCTTAACAAATAGCTGTGCTTTAACCCTGACTTGTCTGATAGTTATCAAGGGAGGTGTGTATACTTACCTGACTGTGTTTTAGATTACTTTTCATTGAGAGTGCTAGTGTATTACCTAAAGTGTTTTTTAAATAAATAATTATATACTTTTCATACAAAGCTCTGGTCAGTGTTTGTTTGCTCTACTGTTATGACCCTATTGTGTATACTCTGCATTCTGTCCTACTCTTCTTGAGAGAAGTCTGACTGCTCAGCTACCAGGTAAATCTGGGTGGTGCAGACTGCTACCAATTGGGTTTACTGCTGCTCCTGTAGTCTTAATCTTTTTGCAGTGTTCCCCAAGGGAACTGCACAGGATTCTGCCTGACGCTGGTGGCAGCGGTGGGATTTGTATTGAGTATACATTTTACAGTGTGTAGATACCTTAGTGCAACTAACCACAAAGCTTCGCACTGTAAAGTTAATTTTTAACAAGTCAAACTATGGAAAGTTACAGCCAGGAGTCCCTTTCTGCAAAAACTGCTGATTGTTTAAGAGTTCTTTGTAGAAATAAGGATCTTCCTGTTAAAGGCAAGAAAATGGAACTAATAGAAAGATTGTTAGAAAACCAAAGTCTGAGTAGTGGTTCAGAGGAACCTACCTCCCCAGCAAATGTAGACAACTGTGATGAAGGTAATATGGATCAAAGTATTGATAATCGTGTTGTAGATTCAGAAGAGGAAAGTGAGGCTAATATAGCTGTCCCCACTGCCCCTCTGCCTGCCCTAGCACCTCAAGCTATGTCTACTGGACCTGTGTCAGGTCCCACATTAAGTCCTGAATTCATTGAACTAGAAAAAATGAGGCTTGAATTAGAGTTCAAAAGAATTAGTGCCCAATCTGAACAAAAGCACCAAGAACTAAGGCTCAGAGAAATGGAGCTCAAGCATGAGCTGGAGATGAAGAAATTATCTGTTGAAACTGCTTCTCTCCCCGGATCCTCTAGGAGTTCCAGTCCCAAAAGACCCCGGATGCCTAAAGAGATTGTGGGTATGTATGAACCTAAGTTGGATGTGTTGGATTGGTTGGCTATGTTTGAGTATAATCATGGGCTCCAGAACATCACAGGGAATCAATTGCTTCCTTGGTTGTTCTCTAGGCTCCCCCCTGTTGCATCTGATGTGGTAATGGAGTTGGGGGAGGTGGATAGGATGGATTATGAATGTGTGAAGCTAGCTTTAATAGCTAGATTTGGGCAGACCCCTTCCCAGTACCTTAAGAGGTTTAGGACCCTCAAAAAGCATGATGGTACCCCCTTGGGCTACCTGGGTGAGTGAAAGTTTGAAAAACTTGGAGGGATGGACAAAGGGTTACAGAGTGAACACTTATGAGGGAATGAGCAATCTTGTGATGTTGGAGTCAATTTATGATGCCTGCTCTCCTGAGCTCAGACAGCACTTGGCTGATTCAAAGGAATTAGAGTCCCGAAAGCTAGCTAAGGCTGCTGACTTGTGGGTTGCCAGCAGGGCTACTCACAAGGACTCTGGGGCAACTCAGAAAAAGGATGAGGGTAAGCAGCCACCAAAAGGGAACCAAGAGACTTCTAATACCTCCCAACCCAAAGAGGCCCCCAAACAACAAAATGACCAGGGTAAGCCTCAAGGGAAGCCAAATAGGGCGAGTGAGTCGTCTGGTGTCCAACCAGAAAGAGGTCAGCAGAAGCCCCCATTCCAGAGAGCATTTGGAACATGCTCTCTGTGGAGAGCATTTGAAACATGCTCTCTGTGGGGCAACTGACCATATCACAGGAGATCCAAAATGTAAGGGTAAACCTACAGGGATCAGCACAATGCTCACTTTGAAGTCTTTGCTGAAGAACCTTTGGGTCTTCAAGCAAGTGTATCATTAGGGTCCATGGGTCTGGTTAGTAATCAGAATAGGAGTGTGTATGACTCCATACCAAAAACCTCTAAAGTTTATTACATGGACAGTGTTCTTGTCAATGGCCAGGATACTCCTGCCAGGCGAGTCTCTGGGGCCAGCAGAACAGTAGTGGATGAAAGCTTTTTCAGGCCTGAGGATGTTCCTAAGGCACCCAAAGGTCCCACTAAGATGTCTGGGGCCCCTGCCCAAATGGTTCCTATTCTACCAGCCCTCATACAGTGTAACAACATGACAGTGATGATTCCTGTCAGTGTTCAGACTGAGGTGCATGGGAGAGTCCTGTTGGGGAATGATCTAAGGGCTCTAGGAGTAGTATCCAGTACCCCCAGACCCCCCAGTATGGAGACCCAGAACCAAACCAAATTGGCTAGAGAGGCCACCTTAAGGGACCACTCTAAGCCTGTGGGAACCTCTACTGAGAACCCCACTACAAGCCCTGGTGTTGGTAAGTTGACCTCTGACCCAGGCACATTTCAGGCTAGTTTGTTAGGGAAATGGGAGCCCGAACCACGCTCCATCATTGTTCCCCCAGTTTTAGAGTCTTTGACTCCCCCTGGTTCTGAGGAAGAGGTGGATAGACCAACTGGACCCCTACCTAGGCCTAAGAGAACTGGTAATTCTCAGTGCTGGTAGAAAACCAGAAAAGAAAAGTAAGGCCAAAAACCTTCAGACTGTTGGACCTTCTACTGAAGACTCCAACTCAAATCCTAGTATTGGGAGTGAACCTCCTAAAATAGGTAAGGATAGATCTAAGAGGAATGGGAAGCAGGTACATTGCCTAAACCCAACCCCTCCAACCAAGAGGCCTGAGATCCAACCTGCTCCCAACAGAGAGGTAGTGAGGAACCTTGGAGGCCCCTCTAGATCTAAGGGAATCCTTTATAAGGACCCCTTGAAAAAGCCTAACACAGGTTCATAAGTTGTACCAACTTCTGAGGGACTGGTCAACCAGATCCCCTATAAATTCAGGAAAACAGATGATACCCTATGGAGTAATAAAGGAAAGCACAGAAGAAGTCAAGGGCATACCTCAAATCATGTCTAAGAGTGGGATAAAAGAGTCTCACTCTTAGCAGGAGAAAAAAACAAACCCCACAAATCCAGCAAAGCTGCTGGGGGACTCACTAGGTTTGGGTAATTAGCCTTATCAGAGAATTCTCCCTAACAGACTCTTTTTCCCACTCTAAGCCAGGTTTGCTATATGTGTTGTAGGCTTTTTTTGTTTAATGTCTATAGGGTTTATCTCACTCTCATAGGAACCATCTTTATACACATGTTACACAGCACCCTCAGTGCAGTAACACAGGGGTGTCCTAGTGACCCCCCCACCATAGACTCCATACCCTGGGACTGACTACTGTCTCCCAGGGCATGTAAAGTCCCCATTGACTTTACTAGACAATCTTAATGAACTAAACCAGTACAACCTATCTTACTATGGAAGTACTGGGAAGGGTTAATATTTTTTCCCTGGTGTTCATTTTCGAGAGGGTACCGTACAGTCCCTCTTTCAAATGTTTCTGGCTGGTGGCAGTGGTTACTGCCAAAAATATAGGACCGCAAATATTTCCTTATGGGATTTTCCCACTGTTCGAGGCTACCACTTTTACTGACAGCCTCTAACATACCGCTGGTTTATTTTTATATTAACTTTACTCAGGTAGGTTTTATTTGCCAGACCTTTTATAATAATTCTTTCTCGTGCCTCTCTCTGTGATCATAACCCAGGTCGGGGATCCTTTGTTCGTCCTTTTGGGGGGCTTCTGCCAAGAAGCCCTGCTTTCGGCGCCACTGAGTCTGGGGTGGACCCATTATGTGGGAGGGGGAGTAGACCCCCTGGACAGGAATGCCTATGCAACCCAAGTCGCACTCTGCCCTGATAGGCTGGAGGGTCTCCCGCCAGGATGACCACTCTGCTGTGTGAGTGACAGCTAGGCTGTATGAATGGGGGTCTTTTTGCATAAAAGCAGGGTCCTGAGGACTGGAAGAGCAAGATGTTGCCACTGGAACTAAGAAGCTGAAGAGGAAAGAAGCCAAAGACATCTGCAACAACTGAACCCCCGGTGATGCCCTGCTGCAGCGTCTCACCACTTTTCTCCACACGATGAGAGAAGATCTTCATCTGCAAGAGCCTTCTTCCCTTGAGCTGGTGGGGCCAACCAGTTTGCCAATCGCCTTCCAGGACCTGCCTTGGTCGAATCGCCAGTGCCCTGCAATCTGAGACCGGATAGCCAGGCACCCGTCCACCACGACCGCGATTTAAAGGAGTGTACCTTTTAATCCGTTTCGGCATCACCGCGGCTGGTTCCTTCCCTGGGCAGTGCAGTAACTCGAACCTTCCTCCACGATGAGAGCCTCTCTTCCTCTGCTGCAGAACGCGAACTGCAGAAACTGCCAGGAACCACCGCAGGAGCCGCTTCCACTTTTTCCGCCAGGCCTCCCGTTTCGCGGGGTACTGCTAAAGGTGTTGAAATCCTTTACCTACCTCCTGGGTTGGCCACCCCTATCGACTAACATTATCTTTTACCTTCTGCACCCTCCTCTTGAATCATTAAATCAAAGACTTGACTGCAGCGACTAGAACACTTTGATCTTGGGCACATTGCCCTGTACCACTAACTCTGGCACAGGCCTATTGACTTTGGCTAAATCTGTTACAACTGCCTTCACTGGATTGCTTTTCATCCTCAACTGTGTTGGTGCACCAAAAACTCTTATAACCCCTCTTCCTTCCCTCTTGAGTATTGTTGAAGTGCCATTTTGCTCGGTTTTCACCTATGTATGACTATTGCTAAAGTGCTACCTTGCCTAACTTGTTCACAATCCACTTGGGAAGTGTTGTTAGAGTGTTTAAGAGGTTAACTCTGTATAACTTGTACTTTCCCTCCCTTTTGAGAAATTGTTAGAGTGCCATTTGTGCTCAGTTGACACTTTGCCATTTTGCTCAGTTTTCACTCTGGCTCAAAAGTGTCTACAATTTAAATAGGGAGTTGTGTATACTTTACTTGACTAGTTTTAACTTGCTTTAATAACTGTGATTGATGTGTTGAATTAGAAGTGTGTAAAATAAATATAAATATTATTTTTAATACAAAGCTTTGGGCAGTTTTTCCTTGTGCCATAGTATTACAGTCCTATTGTGTAAACCCTGAATACTGCTCATCTCCCTCTTGAGATAAGTCTGACTGCTTAGCCACAGCTACCAACTAAATCTTTGTGGTACAGACTATTGCATATACCTGTAGTCTTAATCTTCTGTAGTGATCCCTAAGGGAACTGCACAGGATTCTGCCTAACAAACTGTTGTTCTCCAGCATGGGTCTGGCATGGATTCACATGCGAGCCCTCCCTCCTAATCCTCTGCGCCCCTTCTCTTGGTCCTACTTCCACTTTATGTGCTACCAAATCTGAAGATGGCTTGCAGAGGAGGGGCGCAGCTAATGGGCAGTCATTGGTTGGGTGCAGTATGACCCAAAGCTCAGTGATTGGTTGGTAGGAGAAAGACTATTCAGAAATGAAACTGATCTTTTCTTTACAAAGGATTCCCAGCCTGAGGGGGAATATTCATGAGCATGTGAATCCATGCCAGACCCATGCTGGAGAACAGTTACAGGTAAGTAACTTGTTCCATTTTTATATTAATGTTTTGGAGAAACATGTGGTGGTTTTAAACATGTTTTAATTTACACCTTCTACTTCTGATTTGCAGCAAACCGGACATGTCACGTCTGAGGCTTGCTGCCGGGAGTGCTATTGTGAAGTTAGCACAGGAACCTTGTTACCATGAAATTATTACGCTGGATCAGTACCAACTATGTGCACTTGTTATCAATGTAAGAGCAACATTTAAAGCTTAATAATGCAAATGTGTGTTGGTGTTTGTGATGAGTTTTAGTGGGCGAGGTATAGATGTGCCAGAATGTAGAGGTTTCAGTGACAAGTGGTGTTTAAACACAGTAGTTTTAAACACTTGCCGGGTTAAAAGTAGCACAAAATTGAGCAGCCTCAAAAGCCAAAATGTCAATGTTATGATAAAAGGGAAAAGACCACTGAAATGTTAAAATGAATTGCACAATCCTTTCTTTCCTCGTGTGAATTGTGTACCATAGGTTAAGTCCATATTCAGCCCTAATGTTCCTTTCTTTGACAGGATGAGTGTTACCAAGTTAGACAAATATTTGCTCAGAAGCTTCACAAGGGCCTTTCCAGATTACGCCTACCACTGGAATATATGGCAATATGTGCACTGTGTGCAAAAGACCCTGTGAAAGAGAGAAGAGCTCATGCAAGGCAGTGCCTAGTGAAGAATATAAATGTGAGGAGAGATTATCTGAAGCAACATGCAGCAGTGAGTGGTAAGCGCAAGTTGCACACACCCTACCTTTAAAAGACACTTTTGATTGCCCAAGCCCAAAATACTTTTATTGCCTTAAAATATGAAGTAATTGTTGCAAATATTGAATATTAGTAGGTGAGCGTATTGTATTGACTAATTTGCTTTAATGTGTTTTTCTTTTTCTAACCTGTGTTGAAGAGTCCAATGTGAGGAGTCCTGTATGCTCACAGTTGTGGCTGTTTATACAAGCACACACTTTTATCATACTGTCCATATCTTGTTTGTTTGAAATCTTTGTAATAATGTTTTAACAATGTTTACCAATGTTACAATGTCATTTTATTTTTTTGTAAAGTGTAATTAGTGTTATTTTATTGAAATTCAACCTGAAACACCTTCCAAAAATACAATACAAAATGTAACAAGACATACCTTAAAATACTAAGTGCTGCAATCATTATAACATACAATGCCTAAAAACTGGCCATTACTAATAACACTTAAAACCATGATGACACACAATAAAATCAATCATAAAATTGACTGACAGTCCTATAATAGTTTGTCTATAAAACAAAAAATAATTATCTAATAGCAGTTTTCCCATATACTAAAAGCATAGTTGGATGAGTATTGATTGGCCAGAGCACACATAGGACCAAAACTGATTCTCTGAGATTGATCGCATATCATAAACATGTTTCTCATATTCCGCCTCATAAGCTGATTCAAGGATACCACATGTCAGCAAATTAAGACTTGTCCCTATACTACCATAGCACAGCCTACACATCCTAAATTGATATGCTGTATTACACCATGCCCCAGTTAGCGCCAAGGAAGGAAGACAAGTCACAGCTGCTTTGCAAATCAGCAAAGATCCCTATTCTGGAAGATTCTTATAGAATTCTGAATTGTTACAAATGTAAACGATTTCTTTTGCTTTACATATTCAGAAAAACATCACTAACATTCAAGACCATCGACCACACCCACAATCCATATACCCAATACCATACCTCAAACATGGTGGAAGAATAATACAGTGACATAAAATTATTTTAAAAAGATACTCTTCAATTCTGGTGTGTACATATGAGGTAACTGTTTTTCCTCGGCTACTTTTCTGTTGGCTGTTCCATTGTGCAGGTTCTACTGTCAGCCCAAACACTTTAGGTTTAAACTACAAAATGTTCTAGAGTCCTCAGTTTGGTAGGGCACATGTTGTCTACTGGATTATCCGACTTGTCCAGCGAAAGACTTCCAAATATAGAAAAAACGGGCCAGATAATTTCATTGTATGTGTAACTTTCTCCTTGAGAACGGACTACATTTTAGCATAACAGCAATTCAAGTCTGGGCTCGCTGTCGGCATAGCCACTAGTAAGTTCTTGTAATCAGGTCTTTGGCTTTCTTAACCATAAGATATACAGACCTCACTGGTCTGCCTGATAGGCATACCACAGAATCCTGCGATAACTACTTGCCTCGAATCCTTTCAATGTTCTGAAGGATTTACTCCCAGTATTTTTCTAGCTTAGGGCATATCCGCCAAATAAGTAGAAAGGTTTCTGCTCCATCGCATCCCCTCCAGCACAGTCCATTAGCCGAGTGTTCAAAGTGTTGCAAAATAACAGGTGTCCTGTCAGATCTATCTGTCGTCTTGTAATGCAACTCTGTTACATGCATTAAGAGGGTTTATGTACCCTGTTCCATATGTTTTTTATTTATTTTATTGTGCATTTGTAAGGCACATATACAGCAAGTAAATTGTGTATCAAACGCCCACAGCGATGGAGCATGGGATTGAAAAACAATTAAAACACTGAAGAATAAAGATGGACCTACTAGGCCATGTGAGCATTCAGAACGTGCAAGTGCATAAGAGAGGAGAGGGGAAGGAGGGAGTGGGGGTAAGTGCTAGGAGTGCCCAGGCTTGTAAGTGAGCAGCAGATAGAAGTGCCCAGTGGAGGACGTGCTAGGGAGAGGTCAGCTGCTAATAAATAGTTCAGTGCAGGCCTACAGTGGCATAGGCCAGTGGGTGACCAGGCAAGTGCTGGGAGGGGGCGGAGGCTGAAGGTACTTGGGTGTGGGAGGCCAGGGCCCAGAAGGACACATAAGGGCCCTGATCACCAATCTCACAGCAAATGTGGGATTAGCAGAGGAGGGAGGAAGGGAAGGAGGAGGTGAAAAGGAAAGTCTTGAGGAGCTTCCAGAATTTAAGGAGCTCTGGCTCAAGACAAAGAGCAAGTGGGAGGCAGTTCCATAAGAGGGAGCTAGCTGAGGAAAGTTTCCTTTCTTCATCTGCAAGGTCAACTGTCAGGCTCTCAATCTTGCTCAGTGGTAGCACGCACACCTGCCTCCCCGTTGGGTTTTGGCACCTGGCTTGGTAAATAACACAGGCCACCGCAACCCACCGGGGAAAGAGGGTTCGGGTCCGCTGGATTGGATAGGTAGGGGGAATTAGGATACCCGGGTAAGAAGGAAGGAAGGGTAAGGAAAGGGGGAATGGATTTGGAAGGCTTTGGGGGAAGGTTCCGCCTTGATGTGCCCTGCTGGGGCTCCTGAGATCGAAGGTACTCAGCCCATACACACTCCCACACACTCGCACAAGCTGTGGCTCAAAACACTGTGTAGTAAACCATTAGCACATTACATCATATCCCAAAAGCGTTTCTGTCACGCTCTAGGTTTCAAACATTTGCTTGGTGGTTCCTATCACAACCAACCCACAATGCTAGCCCCAACTTTACCAGACGCAATAGTGGAAATATCAAAGGAGCACTTAGCTTCACTAGATGCTGCCGGGTTGCGTGCTGGGCGACAGCCACAGTTCTTGCCGTAACACTGCGGCGGCGAATCGGGTCCTTGTTGCTAATACAGCGGAGCGCCGCTACAAAGGAACCAAAAACAAGTATGAGTTCAGGCCACGAACAATTCACACACGCTGAGTCAGTCAAAGCGTCTGCGAGAACCTGTGTTACTTCACACGGCACACCAAGTCACGCCGGATCTACAAGCCGACCACTTGGCCTAGTCAGAAAGGAATTTCACCAGGTATTCCCCCCCAGTCCGGCGCCCTCGCTGCTGCCGAAATCCGTGGGACTTCTCCCAAGTCAAACATTATGCACTAGCTGTCTAACTATAGTTAACAGGCGGTTTTCTCTTGTCTATTCTTTCACCCGTAACAGGAGTACTGAGAGAAATGCACTTATCGTGCCAGGGGCTTGGGGCCTGCAGTATTCACAGGTGGGGTGTTGCCCCGCGGGTCGCTGCCCGCAGGAGGCCTCTGCCGATGCGTCCGCTCCGGTCCGTCCGCTTTAGCGCAAGCGGAGATCCGTGCGCGCACCGTGCACATGCGCAGATCGTCGGGCGTGGTCCCTTGTAGTTCTTCTGCTCGCGAGCGCGCGAGTATGCTGGGGTTTGTAGTCCTTGCTGCCGGATAGCTTTCTCTGCTATCCTTAGCCTGTTCACTGCAATATGGACACAATAGTGTTCTATAACAGTTTATGCCTGCACTGGCCCTTACTGGACCTTGACTCCATGCTGGTTACATTTGAGGCAACGGTGGCCCTGACATCAACCCACAAGTCATTGTACAATGCTTTAGTGTGCCCACCCTTTATCTTATCTTCCTGTGAGGCTACATTTTTATATAGGCTTTATCTTAGGCCTTTTGGAACAGAGAATGAAAACAAACTATTCATCGTTGGCTCAAGGAGTGGCTACAGGCCAAGGCCCTTGCTCTGGGTGGGTCCCAGCAGCATGCCTCCCCTGCTACCAAGAAAACTGAGCGGTCTTCTAAGACCTTTTGAGGGCACTCCTCCCACGGGGGGCCAACAAAAGGCCAAACACTGCAAATCCACTGTCACCGGGAGCGCCTTTGCGACAGGCTCCTCGGCGGCCGGGCAAGTACAGCGCCCTTGCGGCTTCGATCACCAGCCAACGCTCAGGATCTTCGTCAAAGAGGAAGTCGAACCATCCGGGCAAGCTCAAGGAGAAGCCTAAGACCGGCCCGCCGGAGAATGCCAAGGGGGAGTGGGGCGCTGATCCTCCCCCTAAGGAGAAGGCCAAGGGTTCGACCAAGGCCGTGAATGCCCAGTTACATCCGACGAAGACCCAGCCTTGCATCGAATGGGTGGTGGCGTTGCTCACAAATGCTGCCGTGGCAGACCCGCAGGTCAAAGTCCCAAAGGCGAAAGTATCCCTGCCTGTCGGGAGGGAGTCCTGTTTTCAGCCCATTTAGAAAACACCAGAGATGATGCTAGTCATTTCACCGAAACCGTCCCCTCTGGTCGCAGAGAAGAGGGAGAGGCCCAGTGGTCCTCCAGGGCACAGATATCTCCTCAGAGGAGGAGCTTCACTGCCTCCAGACTATCCAGGAGGAGAGGTGCGTTGAGAGCAGGCCCTACAGCAAAGAATCCGAAGAGGGAGACGAGGAGGTCTACGATGAGACCGATGAGGAACAGCAGGGTGGTGGGTGCCTTGGCGACTAGCCTGCGTCTCAGTCACAGGTCTTGCCTCCGTTGCCGCAGCTGCCTCTGTGACCACGTGGAGATATCTCGGCGGACATTCTCTCTGTTTTGCATACACTGGTCTCGGAGGTCCAGACGAGGATGCCTGTAGCACTGGCGACCCCTCCCACAGCGCTGGTACCGACGGGGGAAACACCCACCAAGAAGAGGAAAGTTCACCCTCCACCTCCTTGCCACCCTTCGCCTCCATCCTCCCCTACCCCCCCCCCCCCCCGACCTCCTGAGGGAGGAGACAGATCCGGACACGACGATGGCGGGTTGGGGGACCTCCCGTCTTCGCTGCCTGACGAGATAGGTTTGTTCCACGCCATGATCTCCGGTGCTTCGGAGCTCTTACAGCTCGTCCCTGAGGAGAAGAAAGAATGTTTCCTATACCAGCGCCGCGAGGCCAAGAGGAAGACCGTCCTGTCGGTCCCACTCCTGGATGATATTTGGGACGAGGGTTTGGCCCTCATGAAGAACCCTTCCACAGCCCCATCGAAGAGGGACCGTTATGAGAAGAAGTACAGGGTGCTTGCGGACCCAACCATCGCCAGACTCTGTGGTTTCGGCAGCAGCCAAAAAGAAGTCTTTGGGCTCCTCCTCTTCAGCGGCCTGCCCCATCCCCTCCCGCACCCCAGACAGTGAGGGGAAGATGATGGATGTCATGGGGTGACGAGTGTTAGGCAGAATCCTGTGCAGTGCTCTTGGGGACCACTACACACAATTAAGACTACAAGTGGTAATACAAGTTCACCTTTGGTACAAGCCTGTACTACACAGTTAAAGTGGTAGCAGTAGCAGAGCATCCAGACTTATCTCAAGAGCAAATGAGCAGTAGTAGAGATTACACAAAGGACTACAATTACTGTGACTCAAGCAAACACTGACTCAAGGTTTTTGGTTAAAGTAAAAGTACATTTATTTTTTACCATATGTTCGCAAAACACTTCACTTCTATTACATTAAAACCACACTTCTAATACACTACACACAACCAATTCTCCTTGTGCAGAACAATTCAAGGTAAGTACTTTTGGTTTTGACAGACCGGTGTTATAAACAAAAGACGTTACCAGGGGTACATATGCGATCACTTTTTGACAGTAATGACAGTTCGGGCTTACTAAAGATAAGCATACCCGCAGGACGAAATGTTACCAGAGTTAAAACACACTTAGAACAAATTAACACAAGAGAGTTGGGGATAAAAATCATAGGCAATACTTTTGTCAAGGCAGATAGAATCAGAGGACACTTTCCTACAAGGGAATAAAAGTCAATAGACCTGCGCCAGTGTCAAGTGGAACAGGGTTCCTGTTGCAGAGGATCACACGGATAGTTCTGTTCACGATTCAGGATTGCCAGGAGTACTTGGATATTGTCAGAAGTGGAAGCAAAAGTTGTAAGAAGGAAGGACGATAAGGACAAGCCTTTGGTGAGGAGGAAAGGGGTTCACCCTTGTTCCTCGAAGTCAGACACAGTACCTTATTCGTTTGAAGAAGAGCTGGTGCCACAGCAGTTGTTCCTGGTAGTTTCCTGCAGACTCACAGTTCCTGGTGCTTCAGTCGTGGTGACAAGAAGGTCGACGTCTGGAACGATCTGCACTACCCAGGGATGAAGCCAGCAGCAGCAAAGCGACGGTGAATAAAAGGTGCGCTCCTTTAAATCAGGAGAAGATTTTCAGATGGCTCTCCGGACCACTACAGCAGTGTGCAGCGATTTCGACCAAGAAGATGATCCTCTGGTTGATGAAGATGAGCTGGTTGATCCCACCAGGCTCAAGGGAAGAAGACTCCGGACTGGATCTTCACTTGTCGTTGAAGGGTAGATAGCTCAGGACGGCAGCAGGGTTTCACCGGGACTCGGTAGTTGCAGCAGCCGTCGTCTTCTCTTCAGTACCTTGCAGTTCCAGTGGCAACTCTGACTTCCAGCCCAAGAGTCCTACCTTTTATGCGAAAATCCCCCATTCACGCAGCCTGGCTGTCAATCACACAGCAGGGGGGTTGTCCAGCCCAGACAACCCCTCCAGCCAATGTACACAAAGTGCAACTTGGGTTTTCCAAGGAGACCCTGTGCAGGGGGTGACTACACCCCTCCCTCGCATTCAGCCCACCTAGACTCCCAGACGCCAAAGGGAGGCTTCTGGACAGAAGCCCGCCAAAGGTCGGCGAACAAAGAAGGCAAACCTGGTTTGCTGTGCAAAGTAAAACACAAGAAGGACATTAACAAAAAGAAATGGCGACTAAACCCGACCGGAGCCAAAATAAAAAGTATTTGGTCAAGCAGGTATATGTTCGAAGCTAACATAATAGCCTAAGACAGTACCACATTTATATAGTATAATCGCGGTAGAAAAGTTAGAGTAGATACCACTGCCACCAACCAAGTCTAAATGTTAAGAGAGCAAAACAAAGCTCAAAGAGGCACAGACAGAAAGGGGTAGGAATTAACCATTTTCCAGTACTCCATGTTAGATGGGGTGTACTGGGTCTGTAAATTAAAGTGACTATATAAAGTTAATGGCAACTTTACCTGTTTCTGGGGGACAGTAGTCAGCCCCAGAGAAATTGAGTCATTGGGAAGTCTTAGAGACAACCCTGTATTACTGCGCTGAAGGTGCTGTGTAACACACACAAGAAGTTGGGCTCATGGAGTGGGGTGCCCCAGAGCCCAAGACCACACAACAAGTAGAAATACACATGGCAAAACACATGTAAGAGTAGGAAAAAGGTTCACACTCTAACCAAGTGGAAAAAAATAAACTCCAGAAATCCAGCAAAGCTGCTGGGGGACTCACTAGGTGAGGGAAATTAGCCATAGAATGAGAATTCTCCCTAACACCGAGTTATCACATCGGCGGCAACGACCATCAAGGCCTCCAACTCTCTCGCCATTGTGGCGCGTTACAACCGGGAGCTGTGGTTCAGGATCGCTCCCCTCCTGGACTTTCTTCCAGACAAGAGGTCAGAAGCATTGGACATCCTGCAGGAACTCGAGGTGGCATCAGACCACGCCATCACGGTGGCCACGGACCTAGTCGACACGGGTTACCGCCAAATGGGCAAAATCATTTGCCTTTGTCGGCGGCGGGGCTGGCTGAAGGCCACCAATTTTCTTCCGGACGTTCAGTCGAGGGTGTTGGACATGCCCTTCGACGGGGACAATTTATTCGGGAAAACTGTGGATGAGTCTCTTTAGGCCAGTGTTAGGCAGAATCCAGTGCAGTTCCCTTAGGGAGCACTACACCAGATTAGGACTACAGGTGAGAGCAATAAATCCCCTTTGGTATCAGTCTGTACCACAAAGATTTAGTTGGTAGCTGTGGCTGAGCAGTCAGACTTATCTCAAGAGGGAGATGAGCAGTATTCAGGGTTTACACAATAGGCACAATAGACTATGGCACAAGGAAACACGGACCAAAGCTTGTAGTTAAAAAGTAAATCTATATTTATGTTATACACCTCTAATCAAACACATCTATCACAAGTATCAAGCAAGTTAAATTAAGTCAAGGAAAAATATACATACTACCTATATAAATTGCAGACCAAGTGAACGAGAGTGAAAACTGAGCAAAACGGCACAGTGAAAACTACACACGAGGAAGGCTCTGACAATTTCTCACAAGGGAGGGAAAACACAAGTTATTCAGAAATAGCTTCTTATACACCCTAGCAACACTTCCCATTAGCTTGTGACACAGTTGGAGAAAGAAAGTGCATCAGTATAAGCAGTACTTAAATGAAAACTGAGCAAAATGGCATTTCACAAGATTCAACAGTGGGAAGGAAAGGGTAGTTATAAGAAAGGGGTGCACCACACAGTTCTAATTGAGAATCAATCTCGAGAAAGCAGATCTAACAAATGTGTCCAAAGTCAATAGGCCTGTGCCAAAGTTAGTGGTACAGGGCAAGGGCCCAGGAGAAACATTTTCTCGTAGCTGCAGTCAAGTCTTTGGTTAACAATATTTGAAATGGTGGTTGCAAGAGTTGAAAAGACAATGTTAAGAGAGGGGGGGCGGCCAACCCAACAGGTAGGTAAAGGATTTAAAACACCTTTAGCACTCCCGCGAAGAAAGAGCGGTCTGGCGGAAACAATGTACCTTAACAGTGAAGAAGTGGCTCCTGCGGTGGCGATTGTTCCGGCAGTTCGAGGGGTCCAGCAGAGGAAGAGAGGCTCTCGTCGTGGAGGAAGGTTCGAGGTACTGCACTACCCAGGGATGAAACCAGCCGTGGTGCTGCCAAACGAAGTTTAAAACGTACTCTCCTTTTAATCGCGGTCCGGGTCGATGGCTGCCTGGCTATCCGGTCTCCAAGTGCAGGGCACTGGCGATTCGACCACAGCAGGTTCGGGAAGGCGATTGGCAAACTGGTTGGCCCACCAGCTCAAGGGAAGAAGGCTCTTGCAGATGTAGATCTTCTCTCGTCGTGTGGAGAAAAGTGGTGAGACGCTGCAGCAGGGCTTCACCGGTGGTTCAGTCGTTGCAGATGTCTTTGGCTTCTCTCCTCTTCGGCTTCTTAGTTCCAGTGGCGACGTCTTGCTCTTCCAGTCCTCAGGACCCTGCTTTTATGCAAAAAAAAAACCCTTTCATACAGCCTAGCTGTCACACACACAGTGGAGTGGTCATCTTGGCGGGAGACCCTCCAGCCTATCAGGATAGAGTGCGACATGGGTTGCGGAGGCAACCCTGTCCAGGGGTCCTACTCCCCCTCCCACACAATGGACCCACCCCAGACACAGTGGTGCCGGAAGGAGGACTTCTGGCCAGAAGCCCGCCAAACAGACGAACAAAGGATCCCCGACCTGGGTTAGGATTGTAGAGAAAGACACGAGAAAGAAGTTATGTTAAAGTTCTGGCAAATAAAACCCACCGGAGCAAAGTTAATATTAAAATGCACCGGCGGTATGTTAGAGGCTGTCAGAAAAAGTGGCATCCTCGAACAATGGGAAAATCCCATAGAGAAATATTTGCGGTCGAACATTTTTGGTAGTAACCACTGCCACCAGCCAGAAACTTTTGAGCGGGGTGCTGTACGGTACCCTCTCGAAAATGAACATAGGGGAAAAACTATTAACCCCTTCCAGTACCTCCATAGTAAGATCGGTTGTACTGGTTTAGTTCATAGAAATTGACTAGTAAAGTCAATGGGGACTTTGCATGCCCTGGGAGACAGTAGTCAGTCCCAGGGTATGGAGTCTGTTTGGGGGTCGTTACGACACCCCAGTGTTACTGCACTGAAGGTGCTATGTAACAAAAATGAATAAAGATGGTTCCTATGGGGGAGAGAAAATCCCATAGGCATTAAACACAAAAATAGCCTAGAACACACATAGCACAAATGCCTAAGAGTGGGAAAAAGAGTCTCACTCTTAGCAGGTAAAAAGAAACAAACCCTTCAAATCCAGCACAGCTGCTGGGGGACTCTATAGGTAAGGGAAATTACCCATAAAGTGAGAATTCTCCCTAACAGCCATCAAGACGGACACAGAAATGCCTTGCGCCTCGGTGAACTATGCAAAGTCCTGCATAACTCCATCGCAGGACGTACATTTTCTGTGATCCCGACTCAACACAGTGTCGTGCCTGCCGTCTCTGTTGGAGGAGAGGATGGTGGCCATTTTGGGCAAGGTACAATGGCTGTTGGCCATGAAGATCGCAAGGCTGAGGTCCGTCAAGTCTCTGCTCGGCATGATGTCGTCATGCTTCTTCAGCATCGAATCTTTCATGGATTCACATGCTGTGAATATTCCCCGTCAGGCTGGGAACCTCGGTCCTTTTAACTTAGTGTTTTCCTAAGGAAAACTTTGAAACTTAAGTGTCCTATCATCGTCCTTTTTGGGTGCTTTAGTCCCCACCAATAGGATGTAGGGTATAAATAGCTCCGCCCCGCAACTTCCCTTCAGATTTCAACCATCTCCAAAGTGTTGGGATCACCTCGTGTTCACTGTGGTTATTTGCACCTGCTTGTGCTATTGTGTTTTGCAATGTCTTCTGGGACTCAGAAGAAGTCTGTTCCGGTCCTGTGCGACTTGCGGGCTGAAGGTGTATGAAGGGGACGGGCATATGGACTGCATCTACTGCCTTTACCCCCATCATTCTGCCAACTCTTGCGAAATTTGTAGAGGGTTTTTGCAAAAAACTGTTAAGGACCGCAATCAGCGGTTGGTTTGTTGGCTTAATGATGGCACCTACGCCGCATCAGAGGTGGGGTCGGTCCGGAGCTCGTCAACTGAACGGCCTGTGCACGTGGCAGATCATCGCCGGGCGGTGTCGGCCGAGCCTTCGGGTAAGAAATCTCGTCATGCTCCTGGGTCGGAGGTCGGGAAGAGTGGTAGAACCTCTTCGAGTAAGCAACTGTCGAAGGGGGCTGCTTCGTCCAAACATGGTCGGTTGGACCATTCCCAGGGGTCTGGAGGTAGGCCCGAGAAGTCAGCGTCTCAGGAGAAGGCCAGGAAAGACTTGGCATCGAAGCGCTCCTCTTCAGGGGACCCTCACAGGTCGTCCTCTAGCAGGGAGTCCTCTAAGCACCGGTCCAGCGCTGCTAAGCAGGCCAGTTCGCCTGGGAAATCTGCCCTGCAGGTAGCGGTTCCACCGACATCCTTGTTAACGGGGGTCCCGTCATCAACGGTTACTCTGCCATCTAGGGTACCATTATCGACGGTTGTGTCATCGGCTCCGGCTGTTACGGAGAATTCTCATAAATGGCTGATTTCCTTTACCCAATGAGTCCCTGAGCAGCTTTGCTGGATTTCTAGGGTTTATTTTTTTCAGCTGGTAAGAGTGTGAAACTTTTTCCCACTCTTACCTGTGTTTTGCTGTGTGTAATTTTTCAATTTGTGTGATCTTGGGCTCTGGAGCCTCACCTACTCCATTAGCATCCTTTGTGTGTGTTACACAGCACCTTCAGTGCAGTGACTCCGGGTTGTCTTTTAGACTTCCCACTTCCTACTGTCTCCCAGAAACCCGTAAAGTTGCCATTAACTTTATATAGTCTCTTTAAACCACAGACCCAGTACACCCCATCTTACATGGAGGGTGTACTGGGTCTGGAAAGGGTTAATTCTTATCCGTTTTGTCCGTTTCTCTTGGAGCACTGTTTCGCTCCCTTTTCATCAAGTCTTGGTTGGTGGCAGTGGTAACTACCCTAACTTTTCTACTGCGGTTATCTTAAATAACCATGGTATATTTTAGGCTATTATATTAGCCTCAAACATTAAACCGCTTGAACAAATATATTATATTTCGGCTACGTTTATTCACCAATTCTTTTTCTTAAAGTCTTTCTCGTGTTTTACTCTCCACGCCAAACCTGGTTTGGTCCCTTTTTTTGCTGTCTTTTCGCTGGATTCTACACAGAAGCCCTCCTTAAGGTGCCTGAAAGTCTGGGTAGGCAGTATGTGAGGGAGGGGTCTTAGGACCACTGCCATGGGTTCCCTTGGTAACCCAAGCCGCACTCCTGTTTGATTGGCTGAGGGGACTGTCCTTGCCAGGACAGCCACCCTGCTGTGCGATTGACAGCCAGGCTGTATGAATGGGAGAAAACTGCATAAAAAGCAGGTCTCTTGGCCTGGAAAGGCAGAGTCGCCACTGGAACGAAAGAACCAACGAGGAGCTGACCGAAGAGGACCCCTACAACGACTGAACCTCCCAGTGAAGCCCTGCTGCAGGTCTGAATCTTCACAATCCGACGACAGAGAAGATCCTCCAGGAAACCTTTTCCCTTGAGCTGGTGGGACCTACCAGTTCGCCCAAACTTCAAGCCAGAACCCCTCCTCTGGTCGAATTCGCTGTACAGAGCTACAGTGGGTCGGATAGCCAGGCAGGTCGGACCCTGCTTGGGTTTTAAGGAGCGCACCTTTTATTTGTTGTTTTGCTCTGCTGCTGGTTTCTTCCCTGGGTAGTGCAGGACCCTCCAGTCTTCCTACTTCTTGACAGTCGCTTCAGGAACCGTGAGCCTGCAGGAACTACCAGCAACGTCCGCCTCAGCTTCAGCTTCCTCTTCGTTTTAAGGTACTGTGCAAATCCGGTTGTTCATTTCGTTCAGCCGCGGTGAACATGTTTGAAATCTTTCTCCAAACTGAGGTCTTGTCCTTCTCTTTGAACAAACTTTTCTGCCCACCAACCTTGTCCGGAATCCGTGGCACAAACTTTACTGAGAACTACCCTCAACTGTGTGTTCTTGAGCAAAAGACTTTTGACCGATTGACCATGGCCCTAAGCCTTTTCTACCTGATTCTATCACTGTAGTTCCTCTTGCTCAATTGCCCTGAGTACTTACCTGTTGGTCTGGTTCAATGTCTATTAACTTTGTTTTTCCCTCCCTTATCAATTGCTGGAATGCCATTTTGCTCCCACTTCATTTTGTGAGCTTAACTGGTCTGGAACATATTGGGAGTGGTGTGGTGTATTAAGAGTGTGATTTTTAAACTGCTTATAATAGTGCAATGTTCTACAACTGAAGAGTGAAATAAATGTATATTCTTTTACTTGAAAACCTTGAGTCAGTGTTTACCTGAATCATAGTAATTGCTGTCCTTTGTGTAACTATTTGATATAAGTCTGAGATTCTTACTCTTGAGATAAGTCTGGCTGCTCAGCCATCGCTACCACTTTAACTGTGTAGTACAGGCTTGTACCAAAGGTGAATTTATACTGTCACTTGCAGTCTTAATTGTGTGTGGTGTTCCCAAAGGGTACTGCATATAATTCTGCCTAACAGAGGCCAAGAGGAAGACCGTACTCTCAGTCCTGCTGTTGGACGACATCTGGGACGAGGGACTGCCCCTTATGAAGAACATGTCCACGACCCCTGCGAAGAGAGACCGGTACGAGAAGAAGTACCGGGTCCCAGATTCCGCTCCCATGTGTCTCAGGACGCAGCCATCTCCGTACTCAGTAGTCTCCGCGGCGGCCAAGAGGAAATCTGCAGGGGGACGGCATCGACTTCCACTTCCCCGTCGGACGGCGAGGGGAAGAAGCTGGACGTCATGGGACGTCGGGTCATCTCATCGGCAGCGATGACCATTAAGGCGGCCAACTACGATAAGGAGCTGTGGTTTAAAATTGCCCCCCTCCTGGACTTGCTCCCGGATGACAAGAGAGCGGAGGTCTTCAAAATCCTGCAAGAGGGCGAGATGGCTTCGGCTCACGGTATCCACGGACATCGCCAACACCGGGTTTCGCCAGATGGACAACAGCGTATGCCTTCGCCGGCACGGTTGGCTCAGGGCCACCGACTTCCGTCAGGACGTGCAGACCAGAGTATTGGACATGCCCTTCTATGGGAACAATCTGTTTGGCAAGGCAGTGGACAAGTCACTGCAGGCCACCAAAGTGGTCACCCAGACAGCCCATGCCCTGGGCACGCTACATCAGCGACGACCGTCCTTTCGGACCTGCGGAGGCAAGTCCCAAGGTGCCTCGAAAGGTTTCGGCGGCAGCTGTTCGTCATACCGCCAGGCGGGGCAAGAAGCCTACAGAGGCCGTAACAAGGCCGGTGGACATCGCCACCGTCGCCAAAGGGCTCAAGGGGGCAAGGCCTCCGCGAAGCATGACTGAACCGGCCATGGCGTCGGTCCCCCACCCGAGCTCCCCGGTGGGAGGCCGGCTGGTGAAATTAGTCAGCTTGTGGGAATCCATCTCCACCGACGGTTGGGTGCTGGATGCCCTGCCCCACGGGCACACTCTGGAGTTCCGAAGCAAGTGCCAAGAGTTTCCACCGGGGCCAGGAAAGAAGACCACATCCCACAACTACTTCTGGAGGTACGAGCGATGCTGGCAAAGGTAGCGATAGAACTCATCCCGAAGAGGCTCCGGAGTATACTCACGGTACTTCCTCGTCTGAAAGAACACCTGTGGCTGGTGGCCTATCCTGGACCTCCGCCGCCTCAACAGGTACATAAAATCCCAAAAATTCGGATGGTCACCTTCCAGCACGTGCTGGGACAGCTGGACGAAGGGGACTGCCTGTCGTCGCTGGACCTGGAGGATGCATACTTCCACATCCCCAAACACAAAGGACATCGAAGTTTTCTACGCTTCGTGGTCCAGGGTTGGCACTACCAGTTGAAGGCACTGCCCTTTGGTTTGAAGTCAGCGCCAAGGGTCTTCACCAAGTGCCTGGCGCTGGTGGCTGCGCCTGCAGGGCATCCACGTCTACCCCTATCTAGATGATTGGCTCATCCGAGCGAAGTCAAGGGAACTCGCCGTCGACCACACAGCGAGGACCGTCCGCCTGCTCACGGAACTGGGATTCTCAATCAACTTTGTGAAGTCCTGTTTGTTGCCATCGCAGGACGCCCTATTCCTAGGGGCCAGGCTCAACACACTGGCGCGGTTAGCTGCACCGTCGAAGGAGAGGATAAAGGCCATCCTGGGCAAGTTGAAACGGCTGTTGACCATGGAAGTAGCTTCGGTGAGGTCCATCAAGTCCCTGTTCGGCATGATGTCATGCATCTACCTCGTGCGTCTGTGGCCACTGCAGGAGTTCCTCGACGCCCGTTGGATACAAGTGGCGGGAAGCTTTGAGGACAAGATCTCCCTCAACGAGACTCTCCGTCAAGCAAGCCGGTGGTGGGGCACCTGCGCGCCTCTCGCGGCGAGCACGGACATCCAGAGCCCAGCGCATCAGGAAACAGTGACGACGGATGCCTCCCTGGAGGGATGGGGCGCGCACACTGGAGATCTCCACGCAAGAGGCCTTTGGCTCCCGGAGGAGAGGTCACTGCATATCAACGTCCTGGAGCTCCAGGCCGTGTTATGGGCTCTTGGGTCCTTCCTTCCGTCCCTTAAGGTCAAGGTGGTATGGGTCTTCACCGACAACAGCACCACGATGTTCTACACCTGGAAGCATGGGGGGCACCAGATCTCCAGCTCAATCCAAGGAAGCACAGGATCTGTGGCGCTGGGCCCTCGCCCAGGGGGATGTTCTTGGTACCCTTTCACCTGGCAGGAGTGAATAACACAGTCGTCGACTCACTCAGCAGGGAGCTATGCTCTTGCCACGAGTGCGAGTTCCGGCAGGATCAAGTAGATCTTCTATTCCGGTGGTGGGGCAGTCCCCAGATCGATCTTTTCATGATGGCGACGAACACCAAGTGCCAGAGGTTCGCCAGCAGGTTTCCCCAGCCGGGGAGCATGGGGGATGCTTTCTCCTTCCCCTGGGACGGACTGTTCCTCTATGCATTCCCACCGTTGCCTCTACTACTGCGACTCATCAGTCAACTCAGATGGTTCCGGTGCAGGATGATCCTCGTCGCACCAACGGAGCCGAGGCAGATATGGTTCCTGGAACTTCTGGACATATCAATGTCCCCTCCAGTCAAGCTTCCGGCGGACACAGACTTTCTTGCTAGGGAGGGAGGCGCGATACTGGCTCCTGCAGCACTAGAATTCGGAGGCTACGATATCCCGGCGGACTGCAAGGAGGTACTTGCCAAGGCCAGAACATCATCAACTCTAAAGTGCTATGGACATAAGTGGAAGAGGTTCTCTCTTTGGTGCCCTGCACAGAAGATCAACCCTCTACGGATTATGGCCCCTCAAGTGCTGCCGTACTTGCTGTGGCTGGCCAAGACAGGGCTGGCACATGCCTCCATCAAAATTCATCTGGCGGCTATCTCCCGCTACACCAGAACTCCGGGTGAAGGAGTTCATGAAAGAATGTTCAGCTCGTTCCCGCCGGTGAAGGCTCCAGCCCCAGTGTGGGAGCTCAACGTGGTGCCGACCAGGCTCATGGGTCCGCCATTCGAGCCTCTGCATTCGGCACCCCTGAATCTCCTATCGTAGAAGACCGCGTTTCTGGCCGCCATCACCTCCGCACAACGAGTGGGAGAGATCCAGCCCCTCTCCTGTAAACCCCCATACCTGACAATCCACCAGACGAGGGTAGTGCTGAGGACGCACCCCTCCTTCATGCCCAAGGTGCCGACGGACTTCCACCTCAATGAGCCCTTGGTGTTGCCTGTTTTCTTCCCGTTGCCTTTGTCGCCGCATGAGAGGACTTTGCACTCTCTGGATGTGGCTAGAGCGCTGAAGTTCTACATGGACCGCACAAAGAGTTTTCGGAAGACATCACAGCTGTTGTTGAATTTTGGCTCTGTGAACCAAGGGAAGGCCATCTTCAAGGCTTCCATTTCCAGATGGCTCTCCGGCTGCATCATGCACTTTCACTGGTTGGCAAACTGACCATTGCCCAGCCGTCCGAGAGCCCACCCGACAAGAAGGACCGCTGCTACTATGGCGTTCCTGTCTGGTGTGCCCCTGCTAGACATCTGCAGGGCAGCTATGTGGAGGTCAACGCACACCTTCACAAAATTCTACTGCTTCCACCGGGATTTCAGGGAGGAGTCCAGAGTCGGCGCAACCTGTTCACTTGAAGGGGAGACTGGTAAGGAGGTAAGAGATGCTTAATTTTGAGTTGTTGAAATGCTTAATGTTGAGCCTTGCCACCTCCCGTGGTTGTGCATGTGTGTACTGCTATGTATTCTTGTATTCATGAGCATGTAAATCCATGCCAGACACAATGCTGGAGAAGGAACAAGTTACTTACCTGTAACTGTTGTTCTCCAGCATGGGTCTGGCATGGATTCACATGCAAACCCTCCCTCCCTCCCTCTACGGCTTTTCTCTTGGTCCTACTGCCATTTTTGCGTGCTACCAAATCTGAAGATGGCTGCAAGAGGAGGGGCTTAGATAGAGGGCATTCATTGGCTGGGGGCAGTGTGACCCAGAGACCAGTGATTGGTTATTAGTAGAAAGACAGTTCAGAAACGAAACTGATATTTTTTCTTTACAGAAGATTCCCAGCCTGACGACGGGGAATATTCATGAGCATGTGAATCCATGCCAGACTCATGCTGGAGAACAACAGTTACAGGTAAGAAACTTGTTCCTTCTTCCTCCCATGCTGACTCCTCAGGGTTCCATGTGTTCATATCCCCGCAAAAATTGCCATATTTTTGCAGCAATATTGAGACATGGACCCTGCGGAGGACACCCCCGCAACCCCTGCTTTATTTTTAAATATGCGGGGACACCCCCGCAACCCCCACAAATTATCCCCCCAAAAAATATCGCCTATGGCGTTCCCGATGACCATATATACGACAATATTTTTGGTGGGGATAATATTACCTGATGTCCTCCTCAGCCGAGCCCTATGCAACCTAATCCACCACCACCACCACTGCCTCTGACACTGCTTCCCGGTCCTGTGGTAACTCCGTCCAGTCTCGGTACTGGTACCAACACTCTCACCGCTGATAGCAGACTCCCCCATATGAACCCAGGGGCCCCAGTTAATGCGGGGGGATCAGCAGGACATGGATGAAGAGGAGCAAGACACGCCTTCCTCTGCAAGGGCTTTCCATGACAGGATAGCAGGCCTAGCTGAATACCTGGGCATCCCTCAGCCCCAGAATGAGCATCCGGAATCGGGGTATTGGCGGAAGTGCTCAACATTAAAGCAGAGGCCAGGTCCGACATTCCGCTGCAGAGAGATGTTGAGGCACTGGCTAAAAAGGGGTGGGTCAAACCACACTCCACTCAGCCATTGAACAAAAGGCTTGACACAAAATTCAGGCAGGTGGAGGGCAACACTATACTACTGTCGGTACACCCGCAGCCATTATCAGTCATAGCGGCAGCCTCTATGAATGCCAAGCTTCTGGCTTCCTCCTCGAGTACTTCCTCATCAGCACTACTAGGCAAAGAGGAGGAAATGCTAGAGGCCTATGGAAAAAAGGTCTATTCCAATGCGTGGTGGTCAGTGCCCTGGCGCACAAACCTTTTGAGCCCATGGCCACTGTAGATATCAAACTGGTCATGCTAAAGACAGACCTCTTAGTGGTGCTTAGTGCAGCTCGCAGAGTCAGTGAGATTCTGGCCTTAGTGACTTCGGAGCCCTATACTAGGTTTCCCCGGGGAAAAAGTTGTGCTCTGCACACACCCCAAGTTCCTCCTAAAGGTGGTTTACTCTTTCTACATTAACGAGCATATTGTGCTCCCCACTTTCTTTCCAGACCCCAAGGAAGAGGCAGAAGGGACTCTTCACTGCCTAGATGTCGTAAGAGCACTACAATTCAATCTGGACAGAACAAAGGGTTTCCGCAAGGAGGATGCCTTGTTTGTCACCTTCGGCGGCTCAAAGCCGGGTCAGAAAGCATCCAAAGCTTCCATAGCCAGGTTGATGACTGCAGCGATCCAGGTCGCATATGAGGTGCAGCATAAGGATCCATCAAGGGGCCAAGGCAGCGGTGGTCACCTTTCAGCGCCATGTGCCATGGCAGGTAATTAGCAGGGCCATGACATGGGCCACCCCATCAGCCTTTTGCAAACATTGCTGCCTGGATACCAGTGCCAGGGCTGACGCAGCATTTGGCAAAGCAGTCATGCGGTATCTGTTCGCCTAGAATGGCAAGCTCTCCTCCCCAGTGCGGTTTTATCAGTGGATGGAGGAAAGGGGGCGGGACGTAGGAGTAATTGTTACTCATTGTAGTGACTAACGTACTCCTAGTCCATAGTCCCCTTGCCTGCATATGCCCCACCATCCTTCCCCCTAAAAAAGAGCAGTGAGGTTGTGCAGCATAATACAGCCAACGCGTCAAGGGGGACTGAGGTGTTGTGCCGGTGGGCTGCCTTAAGGGAGTCTGTGCACCTGGGGCTGTGCCCCCATGTGCCTGTAATTTTAAGGGGAAGGTGATTTTTTGGTGAAAAAATGTTTGTTCCCGTGCCTCGTGAGGGACGCCCATACAGGATGGAGGAAAGGGTGACTATGGACTAGGAGTACGTTTGTCACTGCAGTGAGTAACACTTAATTGTATATGCTTGAGGGGCGCGGCCCTGGGTGGAAGCGCTCCCTTAACCCCGCCCACCGGGCCACACCTCAGTCCTCTTTGCCGCATCAACTGGAGCAGACAGCTTTCACCGGCGCTCCTGGGTGAGGCCTCAAGCCTCGTAATTCTTAGCGCTTTCCCTAATTTGTTTCTTTTTGTACTATTTATGCATTGGGAACACCGTCCAACATTGCACTAGTCTGTGCCCTGCGCAAGTTGGCCACGGCTGGCTTCAGCAGGTGCCCGCCGTGTGACGGTCTCACTCCCAGGTACATCAGAAACCGGGTTGCGCAGTTGAGAGAGTTATTCCCCAGGACTCCGCCTGAGAGCATTAAGGAATACTTCCGCAGGAAGACCAAGAAGGTAGGCATACTCTTCTCAAAATTGACCCCGCCGGGAGGGGTCAGTCGGTCCCTTGCACCGGCATGAAGGACACCAAGTCTCTTGTAGATACCGCCTTAACGTTCGAGGGGTCTAAGGCCCTGTTAGGCAGAATCCTGTGCAGTTCCCTTAGGGAGCACTACAGAAGATTAAGACTACAGGTGAGAGCAATAAATCCCCTTTGGTCTCAGTCTGTACCACAAAGATTTAGTTGGTGGCCGTGGCTGAGCAGTCGGACTTATCTCAAGAGGGAGATGAGCAGTATTCAGGGTTTACACAATAGGCCTACAGTACTATGGCACAAGGAAACACTGACCAAAGCTTTGTATTAAAAAGTAGATATATATTTATTTTAGACACTTCTAATAAAACACATATATCACAGTCACCAAGCAAGTTAAATTAAGTCAAAGGAAAAATATACACACTCCCAAGTTAAATTGTAGACCCAGTGAACCAGAGTGAAAACTGAGCAAAACGGCACAGTGAAAACCACACACAAGGGATACTCTATCAATTTCTCACAAGGGGGGGAAAGCACCAGTTATATAGGAAATAGGTTCTTTCACACCCTAGCAACACTTCCCAGAAGTTTGTGAACCAGTTTAAGCAAGACAGTGCTTCAGTATAGGCAATACTCAAATGAAAACTGAGCAAAATGGCATTTCACAAGGTTTAAAAAGGGGAAGAAAAGGGTAGTTATAAGAAATAGGTGCACCAACACAGTTCTAGTTGAGAATCCATCTAAAGAAGGCAGGTCTAACAAATGTAGCCAGAGTCAGTAGGCCTGTGCCAGAGTCGGTGGTACAGGGCAAGGGCCCAGGAGCAAAATGTTCTTGTAGCTGCAGTCAAGTCTTTGGTTATCGATGTTGAAAAGACAATGTTAAGCGAGAGGGGAGGCCAACCCAACAGGTAGGTAAAGAATTTAAAACACCTTTCGTGCTACCGCGAAGAAAGGGCGGCCTGGTGGAACAATGTACCTTTAAAATTAAGAAATGGCTCCTGCGGTGGCGGTTGTTCCTGGTAGTTCCTGCAGTTCGGGGGATCCAGCAGAGGAAGAGAGGCTCTCGTCGTGGAGGAAGGTTCGAGTAACTGCACTACCCAGGGATGAAACCAGCCGCGGTGCTGCCCGACGAATAAAAGGTACGCTCCTTTAAATCACGGTCTGGGTGGACTGGTGCCTGGCTGTCCGGCCTCCGAGTACAGGGTACTGGTATTTGGACCAAGGCAGGTCCGGGAAGGTGATTGGCAAACTGGTTGGCCCCACCAGCTCAAGGGAAGAAGGCTCTTGCAGATGAAGATCTTCTCTCGTCGTGTGGAGAAAAGTGGTGAGACGCTGCAGCAGAGCTTCACCAGTGGTTCAGTCGGCTTCTTAGTTCCAGTGGCGACGTCTTGCTCTTCCAGTCCTCAGGACCCTGCTTTTATGCAAAAAGATCCCCATTCATACAGCCTAGCTTCACTCACACAGTGGAGTGGTCATCTTGGTGGGGGAGACCCTCCAGCCTATCAGGATAGAGTGCGACATGGGTTGCTGAGGCAACCCTGTCCAGGGGTCCTACTCCCCCTCCCACACAATGGACCCACGCCAGACTCCGTGGCGCCGAAAGGAGGGCTTCTTGGCAGAAGCCCACTAAACGGATGAACAAAGGATCCCCGACCTGGGTTAGGAGTTTAGAGAAAGAAGTTATATTAAAGTTCTGGCAAATAAAACCTACCGGAGTAAAGTTAATATTAAAATGCACCGGCGGTATGTTAGAGGCTGTCAGGAAATGTGGTAGCCTCGAACAATGGGAAAATCCCATAGGAAAATATTCACGGTCAAATATTTATGGTAGTAACCACTGCCACCAGCCAGAAACATGAGAGAGGGACTGTACGGCACCCTCTCGAAAATGAACCTAAGGGAAAAACTATTAACCCTTTCCAGTACCTCCATAGTAAGCTGGGTTGTACTGGTTTAGTTCATAAAAATTAACTAGTAAAGTCAATTGGGACTTTACATGCCCTGGGAGACAGTAGTCAGTCCCAGGGTATGGAGTCTGTTTGGGGTTCGCTACGACACCCCTGTGTCACTGCACGGAAGGTGCTGTGTAACACATGTGAATAAAGATGGTTCCTATGGGGTTGAGAAAATCCCATAGACATTAAACACAAAAATAGCCTAGAACACACATAGCAAAAATGCCTAAGAGTGGGAAAAAGAGTCTCACTCTTAGCAGGAAAAAAGAAACAAACCCTTCAAATCCAGCAAAGCTGCTGGGGGACTCTATAGGTAAGGGAAATCAGCCATAGAATGAGAATTATCCCTAATAGTGGAAAAGGGGACTGGTGTGTGGTGCCAGAGGGCGGAGTCTGGGCAGCGCCTGCTCCCTGGGCCGCGCCCCTGCACGCCTCTAAATTTAAAGGGGAAGAAGGTTTTTTCTGGTTAAAAAGGTTCAGTCTCCCGTCCCTTGGAAGGGACGCCCATACAGTATGGAGGAAAGGGGACGGGACGTAAGAGTAAGATGTTATTCTACTATCTTAATTTTCCCAACTTGGTGAACATTAACTGTAAATCCCAATGGATTGGGCCCTTTCTTCTATTGTTAAGCCAGTTGTAATCTTGAGGGATAGACGGCAGGCTTGTCCAAACGTTTTGAGTATGGGGCCAGTTCATGAATGTCCTTTTGCCCCAAGTGGGCCGGCATGCTCAATTCAAACTTTTACCTAATATGCCTGTTATTTTCAGCATATGTAAAAACAGCCTCACAGGTGGAGAGTTTGCCAACATATACCAAGTGCAGCTTCAAAGGCCTTAGTAATGGCATGTAATGAATGTGATGCTCGTTAATTCCTCAAATGCCTGGTAGAGCCACCATTGGGGAAGGCTCAGACCCGCACTTGATGTGTCATCATGCAGTATACCATGTGCAGATTCTCTGGCCTTAGTAGTAGTCATGTAATGACAGCCAATATCTCATATCCCTGATAGATTGATCATATGCAAGGGTCATCATCCTTTGTGAAGCTGCCACTATCCTATGCCAAGTGTAACCTCAAATGCCTGAGTGAATTCTATCTGATGCCAGTTATTGCCTCATATGCCAGGTAGATTCATAGCTTATAGTAAGCTACATTCTCACATGTGGAGCTGCTGCTATGATATGCCAAGCGTAGCCTCAAATGCTTGAGAAGAAAATGTCCTGTGATAAGCTATTGCTTCATAATCATTGTGCAATACCCATAGTTAAGGTACATCCCACAATGTCCAGACACTTTCACAACATGTGAAAGCAAATGCCATGCAAAATTCCCGCAAGTACCATCCGTCATCGCTACAATTGAATTACTTGAAACTCCAAAGTGCTGCCTACCTCCCTATTCACTGACCTTAGCTTATTGGCTGTGCTGTTTCCCAAGCAAGCGTTCTGTGGCACAGTGATGAGCAAACCGAGAGGAGCCCAAGCTCTTCAACAGTGGCTCTGTCTGATACTACAGCTAGCACCATGTTGTCAAGGCCCCTGACATGGCATGAAAGTGAAGGGGTCCTACCCCTTGACATTTCACCAGCTTTTTGGAAGCTTCTGAGGGGATAGGGTAGTGATGGGGTTGTTAATTACAGAAAGTAAACATGGCTCTCTGGCCCATGTTAACTTTCTGTTTTACAGTGCTTTTGGGCCAGAGAAAACATCTTGGCAGTCCGTATTGTGTCTCCTGGGCTGCATGTTGAACAAGCCTGTTATACCACTTTTGAGCAATTAATTTTTTCAGCGGGAGCTGCAGAATTGCCTGTTGGCCTGCATATTTGTTAGATTGCTGCATTATTTTGATGAGGGGCCTTTAATATGACCAGGTATCTGTTTTGACAGCTCAAATGTATTTATTGTGAAACATAAACATGTTTGACTGTTTCTGAGACTAGCCATATTGACAATAATTACTGGTCCGTGCACCCTTTTTCATGTAATGTGATAATCTGATGATTGAGAAATTATAAATTATTCGCTATAGTGACTATCCTACTCCTAGCCCATCCGTCCCCTTTCCTCCATACTGTATGGGCGTCCCTCGCTAGTGATGGGTGACTGACACTTTTTCACCAGAAAAAATCATCTTCCCCTTTTAAATTTAGATGCGCGCAGGGGTGTGGCCCTGGGAACTTGCACTCCACAGACTCCGCCCACCGGCGCCACTCCTCAGTTCCCTTTGACGCGTCGACAATATTACCATTGCCTAATGACACTGGCTTTATTAGTGGAAGGACGGTGGGGCGTATGGAGGAAAGGGGACTATGGACTAGGAGTACGTTAGTCACTACGGTGAGTAACTTATAATTACTCCTACATCCCATCCCTCCATACTGTATGGGCGATTACTACTGAATGTAGCCCCAGGGAGGAGAGGTGACCCTCCTAGGAAAACAAAGTCCTCAAAACTGCCTGACCAAATGCTGAGTCCGACCTGGAGCTGGCATTCAAGCAATATTGCTTGCAGAAGGCCGAAGGCATAGCCCATGTAGCCGCCTTGCTGATGACCTGCCAAGGAACATGCCTCTGAAAGGCAGCCGCCGTCGCCTTGGCTCTGATAGCGTGGGCATGCATATTAGCTGGAAGAGGTTTGTGCTGCCCATCGTATGCCTCCTTGAAGGTCGTAACCATCCATCTTGCTATGGAGTCCTTGGAATCCTGGTAGCAGGGCTTTGACCTACTAAAGGTGACAGAGCATCTTAGTTCTGTCGAGGTCGAATTTTCGGGCTCGTCTGACATCTAGACATTGCAGTACCCTCTGATCCTCGTTCTTGGGCTCCGCGAAGAATCTTGGTTGGACTATCCTCATTCAGATGAAAAGAGGAGACCACCTTAGGTAAAAATGCTTGGTGCGTTCTAAGCACCACTTTGTCCTCATGGAAAGTAGTTTCTGATGCTTGTTAATCTGCTTAGAATCACATGCTGTGTATATAGTCTGACATCTACTGGTAATCGCAGAGTATTGCATCTTTCTTTCGAGGCTCGAAAGGGGAAGTCGACATGGGCGTGACTGTAACACTAACCCTAACGTGACGGGTAGTGTACCCAAAATCCCTCAAGCGCAGCGGTCCCTCAAATTGTTTTTTTCCGTCGAACTAGTTGGTCGCCTTATAAGGAGCTCGCAAGAGTTTATATTGCAAAGTTATTTTTCGTTGGTCGTCTAGTCTTTGACTTCTTACTTCGACTACTTAGTGAACCCCTCTGATGAAGATATCCTTGGCTGTTCGGCGACTGGTGCTTTGTTCGACGTTTGTTGCCCACGTAGCCTTGGCCCTCAGGCTAGGCCCGTACAGTAGAGAGAGTGGGGGCCCTAGGTTGATTCTTTCCTGAGAATGCCTTTCCTTTTCCCCTCTTTCCCTTCTGGCTGCCTTTTAATTCTACTATGGAGAGGTCTCCATTTAAATTTTGTCCGTCTTGCAACTGAAAATACCAGTGGCAGGACACCCAACCCAGAAGAACCTTGGTGTCACCTTTGATTTCACACACTCCTTCTCTGCCCACATCGCTGATTTATCAAAAAAGTCAAACTTCCTACTGCACCTCCTCAGAGGTACTCTTCCTTTCCTCTCATTCCCCCAGAAGCTCACTGTCTCCCAAGCCCTGGTTCTCTCTAAGTTGGACTATTGCAACAGCCTCTTTCTTAATCTACCTACCTCTACTCTCCGCCCTTTGCAACTTATCCAGAACAGGACTGCAAGACTTGTCCTTGGCCTCAAGCCCTGGGATCGTATCTCTCCAGCTCTGAAATCTCTCCATTGGCTCCCAGTGGATGTAAGGATTACATTCAAAACCCTCTGCATTGTCCACAAGGCTTTCTGGGGCCTGGGTCCAACATACCTTCAGCTATCCCTCCGCAAATACCTCCCATCTCGAGCACTCTGCTCCTCTACCTCTAACTCCCTAAGGGTCAGTCGTTTCTCAAAGAAACGAGCTGGGGGTAGATCTTTGTCTTCGGCTGGGGCCCTCCCTCTGGAATAGCCTCCCTGCCACTCTAAAACTTGAGGAGAACCATCTCCGGAAGCACCTCAAGACCTTCCTCTTGCTTCTGCCTTTGCCCCCCCCTCTCCCTGCTGACTCTACTCTCCCTCGGCACCATGCACCTGGCCACCCTCTTTCCTCCGTGCCCAGGTACCTGCTCCTCTTGCCACACGAACGCACTGCCTCCGGGCCACCCCTTGAACTGGGGTCTGTATCTGTACCCATACAGACCCCACCCCTTTGTTTTGTTCTTCCTGCACTTATCAGACCTACCAAGCCTGCTGCCTTAAACCCAGCACTGCCACTTGCTGGCTGCACTCCCTCTGTTGCCTTTCTATTTATTTATTTATTATTATGTTTTTTTCCTCCTTGTTCCGCACTCTCCTTTTTTTTCCCCCTTTCATGCACTTCTCCCTCTACCCGTCTACCATGTACTTGCGCGTTCTCAATGTCACTGGGCCTAGTAAGATCGTTGTTTTTGTTTCTCCTCTGTTCCCCTTCCCTTGCCTTGTCGCACTCTGAAACACTTGTGTATGAGCGCGATAGAAATAAAATATCAATATCAATACCCATCTCAAATGCAATACGTACTTGGCTCGTGACCATGATGAGCGATCCTGTAGACCCTGCCAACTCTTTCGTCCTAAGACGTTAAAGGAGCGGCAGACAAAACGGTGGGCGTCCTACGCAATGCAGGCAGAAAACCATTCCCCCGTTGGCGCAGTCACGTCGAGTGACGAAGACTCTTGCGACAGCCATGGCTCCATAGACCTTTTGGCGGAACCTTCTTCCGGTTCTCAGATATCCGGCTCGGATAGACAGACCGCCGGTACTGTTATAGGGAGTACACTCCCCGGCGACAGGGACACACGCGCTCACACACGCACCACCCAAGGAAAAGAACACAACCCCCAGGCCTCCTCAACGGTCACATCAAAGAAGCATCAGACGCCAACAGGCCCATCGAAGATTTCGGTCCGGCGCCCTCCCTACAGCCGGATACTCAGCATGCGACTGAACATTCTACTCCAAAGGGCATTCATACCACAAAACACAGGAGTACCGACACGCCATCTAAGAGCCCGTCTGCTCCTAATACTCCCGGGGGGAGGGGGAGCGATCGACTACCGCAGCGACGCCTAGAGGCACATCGATAACCACTATAGAGCCGCAGAAAATATGCAAGAGTCTTGCAGCTATTGTTTGGGCAGCGGAACGAGGAGTACTCTGAAGGATCCCAGCCCCTCTCTAAAGCTTTAGTTGATAAACCCACCCTAACCCCCCCCCCCCCGTTTCCCCTCCCGTACCTTCTGCTTCATCCGTGTGGACTAGGGAGAGGTTTGAAAATTACATGGATAGGACGACTCCTGCCCCATCTTACCAGAGATGCAGAAGCTGCCTGTTTCCACACAAACTCCACAGGAGAACGTTTTCGAGTTCTCTCAACAAGAAGAAATGTATGAGGATCCTCAGTTGGACAATCCTTTTGGTCAGGACACAACTGACCAAGACCCAGACTGGGAACAAGATCAACCGGCAGATGAAGTGCTTTGGCTCACTCCTACCCAAGACCCGCCTTCCTCACCTCAACAGAGGCAGCCGTCACCAATTGACAACTAGATGGTTTTTTAATGCCATCCTGAAGAGGACAGAAGACCATTTTCAAATCGCCACACAGGAGGCGTTGAGGATTTCGTTGAGGACCACTTAAAACCTCCTACAAGTCAGGCTGTTCCTCTGTTGAACTCTATCAAAAAACCCTTGATCCTTCCTTACTGTCTCCTTCCCTTAAAAGGGCTGTAAACCCTTTAGTTGAGAAACGGTTTTGCCCCTCTCCATCTGACCCTATGTACATTAGAAGCCATGCCACACCAGACTCTCTGGTCATAACAACCACCAGAAAAAGGGCTGGGGTACCACTGTTTACTGCAGAGGCTCCCCCCGACAAGGATTGTAAGAAAATCTACGCCCTTAGCAAGAGCATTTCCACATCCGCAGCTTACTCTACTAGAATTGCAAACAAATCTACTCTTCTCACTAGTTATAGCGAAGTGCAATGGGGCCTGCTCCATCATGGGCCCCCCCAAGAGGTCTCTGAACCCACACAATCACACCTGCTGGCGGTCGTAAATGAGGATAGACAGGTGACCCACAACATCCCCAAAAACACGTTAGACGCTGCTGAGACGGCGGGACGCACACTGGCATAGGTAACTCTTCTCAAGAGATAAGACTAGTTAAAGAATTCAGGTTTTAAACCGGAGACCCAGGCCACCTTGATAAACAAGCCAGTGGAAGAGTAACTTCTTTGGTAAAGCTGTGGGCAACACCTTAGAAACAGCTAAGAAGGAATATGAGATATTCAAATCCCTCAATCAGATCACAGCCAAACTTTTTCAACAGTGGGAAGGGTCAAACTCTCGCTGTTCCTTTTGAGGTCAGTCCTTCTCCCGATCTCCACACGAACAATATGGCACAGTAGGCACCCCATGGTCCTCCGCACAAGGTTCAACTGGCACCAAGAAGTATCGACAAAGGGGACAGCGCAGAGTCATGGGTAGAGGCAGAAACTCCACCCCAAGAGGCTCCCTGGCCTCCGCGTCAAAATGACTTTGCAGTCGAGGGGACGGCTGTCATTCATTCACGCATGGGAGGGGGTGGGTCACTTCAGACCAGTGGGTGCTCCACGGTTATTGTATCGAGTTGCACCGGCCACCTTGGTACCATCCTCCAAGGAACAGACTATCACCAGCACACCTGCAAATTCTGCTGGAAGATGTGAAGATCCTTCAGGAAAAGGGCGCCATAGCAGTCGTCCCAATTCATCAGGTAAGCAAGGTATTTATTCAGTGTACTTCCTTGTACCCAAAAAGGATCCCATCTTGCGCCCTGTGTTAGACCTGCAGCCAGCGAACAAATGTGTCAAACCGCAAACATTTTGAATGACGACATTGCAGGAAGTAATCCCGCTGCTGGCGCAGGGGGAATACATTGCCATATTTGATATGAAAGATGCATACTTTCATATTTCAATGTTGCCATCGCACAGATGGTACCTAAGGTTCATGATAGAGGACGCGCATTATCAGTGCAAGGTTCTTCTCTTCGGGGTTGCCTCGGCTCCCCTAGTATTCACAAAGGTACTGGTGGTAGTAGCTGCTCACCTGCATAGGCATTCCATACCAGTCTACCCTTACCTCGACGACTAGCTAATAACACAGGATTCGTACAGAGCATGCCTAACAAACACCCAAACGATGGTAGATCGCCTCTTCAGTCTAGGGTTCTCGATCAATGAAAAAAAGTGCAGCCTAAACCCCAGCCAATTCAAACAGTTTCTGGTGGCTCTAGTTCGGACCAAAGATGGCCTTGTCTTTTCCTCTAACGAAAGGGTTCAAAACATGCTGTTCCAGATCACTCACTATGTAGCCAGTCACGCGGTTACCGTACGCAAAGTCATACAACTGTTGGGGATGATGGCCTCCTGCATCTGCCTAGTTCCACACGCACGTCTGCGCATTCGCCCCATGCAAGAGTGGCTATCAAGACAATGGTATCGGGCCAGCAGGCAATGGGACGATCTAGTGGTTGTCTTGGCAGCCCTCGTTCAGTCTCTGCAGTGGTGGTCAAGGGAAAACCTCTTTCCAGGGAAGACCTTCACCATCCCCCTCCCCCCGACTCCCCTGCTCAACAAGCTAGTGCACAAGATGCGCCAGGGACCAGTCACAATGATTCTGGTGACCCTGATGTGGGTCCGCCAACCTTAGTTCTCCCATCTCATGGCAATGTCAGTCTCCCCTCGAAGGTAGCTGCCATGCCCTTGCAACATTCTGTCACAAGACAAGGGGGGGAAACACTACTTCGAGGGGATTGGGTCCTCCGTATTCCATATCTATGACAGGTGATGTCCACAGCTGTGCTGCTTCGAAAAATCTTTGGCGTCTGCGTCCTGCGTCGATGCGCCGTCCCCGAGGACGACCTCGGACGGCCGACGTCACCCGATGTGATAAGTAGGACGCACGACGCCCATAGCCTCAGTTCCATTTTTTCCGCGAACGTGTTCACTTCGTGAATCTCGCTACGCCTCGACTCTTTGGAGTTTGCTGTTTTCAATTCTCGGTTCGTTGAACCTGTTCGTTTTTTTTTTTTGTGAAGACCTGTTTGTGGCGATGTCTACTTCGTCTTCAACCCCGCGTCCGGGCTTCAAGAAATGCGGGGATTGTGGGTCCAAGATGTCGGTCACGGACTTGCACGACGCCTGCCTCTGGTGCCTCAGGGAGGCCTATGATACAGACGACTGTGTCGACTGCCAGTCGCTCACGGCAAAGGCCTTGCGGGAACGCAAGAAGAAGCTGTCGGTAGGCCGGGTGTCTAAGCCCTGGAAGTCGAGGTCTCCGGGGCTTTCGACGGTGACTCGAGGGGCGACTCTCCGCGTCATCGTCGGAAGTCCAGTGGGTCTCCTTCCAGGAGTCGGTCTCACCACTCCTCCGCCTCTTCGAGGCATTCCCGGAAGCGCCGGCATCGGTCGCCTTCCCCGTCCTCTTCCGAGGACTCCGCCCGTCGGCGGGTCGCTTATCCCTCCATGCAAGCGACACCGGAGGAATGGGCTTCCTTCGGGAAGCAGATGCTAGCGATTCTTGAATCGCAGGGCACCGGTCCGTCCGCGTCTCCGAGTGGGGTCGGTCGGCACCGGTCGAGAGACACCGCTCGTACGACTTTCGGCTCTGGTGGTCGGCACGGCTCGCGGGAGAGGTCCCGCTCGGACAAGGCTAGCCGTTTTCACCATGCCCGTTCCAGGTCCCGGTCCTCGACGCGCTCGAGACCGTGTGCTCCTGTGCCGTCTTCGAAGAAGATGTCGACGCCTGTGGCGCCGAGGTCGTCGATGATTTCTCTCGAGGATGCTGGTGGCGCTGCAGCTGACGTCGACACTGATTCGCTCGACGTCGACGCCTTTTCTGTCCAGGCCGGCGCCCACTCGTTCAGCGCCCTCGACGCCTTTCGAGGCGGTGGTGTCGAAGGGGCCCTGTTGCACGGGATTAGCCCCTAGGAAGGCTCTGGCTAGGGTCAGGCACTGCTTTGGTCCCCAGGGGTCTCCCTCTCCCCGCCTGGAGTACATTTCAGAGGGTGATGAAGGCTCTGATGACGGCTTGGTTCCGGTTTCGGTTCCAGATGAGCTAATCTCGGGCCATAGCCAGTTTGATGATCTGAGGCAGTAACTGCATGATGCCAGTGGACTGGACACCTCTCCGGAGGTGGAGTTTTGTAGGCCGGAGCCTGGCACTCATGCCGATTCTTCATATCGGCGCCTTATGTCTCGGGTCACTGAGTACTTGGGTTGGTCTGCTCCCCCAGGGGAGTTCGTTCAGGATGATCTCATGGACATCCTTGATCTTGGTCCCCCCACTGACCCGGTTTTGCCGTTTCATATGGCTCTGCAGAGAAGGGTGGCGGCGGCTTGGACTGCTCTGGAGAGTCTCCCGGCAGTGGGCAAGTCTTTGTCGCGAAAATACCGTGCAGCCAGTAGCGACCCCTGCTACTTGTCTAGGCACCCCACTCCGGAGAGTTTGGTGGTGCAGGCAGCTACGGCCCCGGCATAGCATGCGTCATATCCTACCATCCCTCCGGATAGGGACGACAAACGTTTTGACGGCTGGGCGAAGAAAGTGTTTTCTTCGGGGGGTATGGCGCTTCAGGCGGCCAACTCCATATGTGCCTTGTCTCGTTTCACACACACTCTGTGGAACTGTGTTGCATTAGCGGCTGAACATATTCCCAAAGGGGACGAACGGGATGGTTTCGTTGCTATGGTTCAGGATGGCAAAGATGCCATGTGTGAGGCCTTTCAGTCGGGTTTGGACTTGGCAGATTGTGTCAGCCGGTCCATGGCGGCGAGCACCGTAATGCGCAGGTTTGCGTGGTTGCGGAAGTCTGGGTTCGCTCCTGATGTGCAGTCCCGGCTCCTCAACATGCCCTTTGACGGTGAACACCTTTTTGGCAGCAAGGCTGACGAGAGCCTTGAGAGGTTGCAGACCTCCAAAGCTGCAGCAAAGTCGTTGGGCTCTGCAGTTCGCCAACCTCCGCCTTTTCGTCCTAGGGGACAGCAATGGAGGGGAAGTTCCTTTCGCTATTACTCGTCCTTCAGTAAAGCGAGGGGAGCTAGCAGTCAAAGAGGCCATCGTAAGAGTGCCAGAAGTGGAAACAGAGGTACTCGAGGTGCCAAGGCCGTGCGAGCAGTTGCCTCTTTGCCCTCAGGCAACGCTGCAGCCGCTACCACTCAGTCATGAGGCCAGGTCCCATGGTTCGCCGGTTGGGGGAAGGCTTGCGCAGCATCTTGTAGAGTGGCAAGCCATTACTTTGGATGTGTGGGTTCTGGAGATCATAACCCACGGCTACTGTCTTCCTTTTCGGCAGAGGCCGCACGACAATCCACCAGGGAGCCTCTCTTTGAAGAGTCCGGATCCGCTCCTTGCGCAGGAAATTCAAGCCCTGCTGGAGAAAGGCGCCATAGAACTGGTGCCTGTAGCTGAGAGGAACAAGGGATGGTATTCCCCTTATTTTTTGATTTCGAAGAAAGACTGGGGATTGAGACCCATCATGGACTTGCGCGGTTTGAACAAACTCCTAAGGAAGGACAAGTTCAAGATGGTGACTCTTTCTCAAGTCCTCCAGGCCCTTCAACTTCAGGACTGGTTGGTGTCTCTCGACCTCAAGGATGCTAACTTCCATGTGCCGATTCATCCCAGGCACAAGAAGTACCTGAGGTTCGCGGTTGGCAACTCGCACTTTCAGTTTCGGGTCCTGCCGTTCGGATTGACCTCCGCCCCGAGGGTTTTCCCCAAGCTCATGGTGGTGGTGGCAGCGCATCTCAGGAAAGGGGGGATTCACGTCTACCCTTACCTGGACGATTGGTTGATCAGGGGGAGCTCTCCCGAGCAAGTCCTGGATCATCTGTCCGTCACCTGCCACTCCCTTCACAGGCTGGGCTTCTCCCTCAATTTAAAGAAGTCCCATTTGACACCAACGCAGCGGCTCCAGTACATCGGAGCAGTGCTCGACACGTCCCTGGGTCAGTGTTTTCCTCCCGAGGTGAGGGCTCTTCACATTCAGCAGATGGTGAACAAGTTTCAATTTGCCCAGGATCTCCCTGCGTCCGAGTTCTTGAGACTGCTCGGCCTCATGGCATCCTGCATTCTTCTGGTGCCAGAGGCTCGTCTGCGGATGAGATCTTTGCAGTGGGCACTCAAGCTCCAGTGGTCTCAGTCCTCCTGCAGGATTTCGGACTCTGTTCAGGTGCCGCCTCGGTTGCCCAGGACCTTCTGTGGTGGGCCGTCAGAGGCAATCTGATGAAGGGAGCCCCATTTTGGCTGCCCTGGCCGGAGGTGACGATAGTGACGGACGCATCCCGCACGGGATGGGGAGCTCATGCCAACGAGTTGATATCAGCGGTCGTTGGTCTCCGTCGGAGTCCAGACTCCATATCAATCTGTTGGAGCTGAGGGCCGTCAGGCTAGCCCTGAAGGCTTTTCTGCCGACTGTGCGTGGAAAGAGTGTCCTGATTCTAACGGACAACACGGTGGCCATGCACTACCTCAACAAAAGGGGGGGGGGGCAGGGTCACTTCCGCTGTGCAGGGAGGCGATGCAGCTCGAGTTCTGGGCCATCCAGCAGGAAGTTTCGATCTCGGCTGTTCATCTGGCCGGAGACGACAACGAGACGGCGGATGCTCTGAGCAGGCAGAGCACGATCTCTCACGAGTGGGAGCTGGCTCAGGAGATTCTCCTGGAGATCTTCGCCCTTTGGGGGACCGCTCAAGTGGATCTCTTCGCCTCCAGTGTCAACTGGAAGTACGAAAGGTTTTGCTCGCGGGAATTTACTCCAAAAGGAGCCTTAGGAGATGCGTTTGTGGTGGAGTGGTCATTCCCACTGCTGTACGCGTATCCTCCAGTCCCCGTCATCCCGCAAGTACTGCAGAGGTTACGGAGGTTTGGTTCCCGGATGATCCTCATTGCTCCGGCGTGGGCCCGGAGGACGTGGTACCCGGACCTTCTCGACTTGTCCATCTGCCCTCCACGTCGTCTTCCCCACGAGACAATCTGCTCTCACGGGAGGGGGGGGTCAGGTTCTCCATCCAGAGGTCAGATCCCTCAACCTTCACGCTTGGCTTCTCAAAGGTTGAGGTATAAGGATTGGGACCTCCCTAAAGACGTGATGGAGGTGTTGCTCTCGGCCAGGCGGCCGGCAACAAAGTCTCTGTACCGTTGCCGTTGGAGAAAGTTCTGCGACTGGTGTAGAGTTAAGAATGTGGATCCTTTTGAATGTGACATTCCCATGGTTGTCTTTTTTGCTTTCTTTGGCCCACAGGGGCTTGCAAGTGGCGACCATTAAAGGTTACCTGGCGGCGCTGTCCATATTTAAGCGCTCGTCTGAAGAGTGTTCCTATTTTAAGATTCCTTTAATTTCGCAGTTTTTGAAAGGGCTCACTAATGTGTTCCCTCTGTCACCTTTTCTGGTGCCCGGGTGGGATTTGAACCTTGTTCTTAAGTTTCTTATGGGTGCTCCGTTTGAGCCTTTACATTCTTGCCCTTTGAGGCTGTTAACTCTGAAAACTGTGTTTTTAGTTGCAGTTACTTCCGCTCGCAGAGTGAGTGAGTTACAGGCACTTTCAGTTAAGCCACCCTTCACTGTGTTTCATAAGGACAGGGTTGTCCTTAGAGTTCGTCCTTCTTTTCTTCCGAAGGTGGTTTCGGAATTTCATTTGAGCCAGAAGGTTGTTCTTCCGGCGTTCTATCCTCCTCCACATCCTGGTAAGGAAGAGGAAAGGCTCCATAGGCTTGAACCTAACAGAGCGTTGAGTTTTTATATTTCGCGCATGTCCCGGGTCAGAGTGGACGATCAACTTTTCATTGGTTACGCTGGAAAGCGTTTGGGACAAGCTGTGAAGAAACAGACTTTGTCTCGTTGGATTATTTTAGCTATCTCCGAGTGTTACCGCTTGGCGGGTAAGGATCCTCCGGCTGGCTTGCGGGCCTATTCTTACAGGGGAGTGGCTGCGTCTACTACCCTGCAGAGGGGACTTCCTATTCGTCACATCTGTGATGCAGCCACCTGGGCTTCAGTACATACTTTTGTACGTCACTACTCCCTCGATTCCATCAGAGGGCAGGATCTGGCCTTTGGCAAGGCAGTCCTCTATTCCGCAATTTGATTGGGCATGCTAAATTTGTTTTCTAAATTCTTTCCCACCTCCTTGCTTGGTACTGCTTTGGGAGTCTGTCATAGATATGGAATACGTCGGAGGACCCAATCCCCTCGAAGAACAAGTTACTTTCTTACCTAGTAACGTTCTTTCGATGGGATGGTCCGACGACGTATTCCATATCGCTCCCTCCCTGCCTTCCCCGCTGCAGAATTTCTTTTGCGATTGCAGCTTGCGTTCCGCAAGGCCTTGTGTGTCTGACTGGCAGAAAACTGGTGGCACACGTTCTGGGAAAAAACTATAACTGAGGCTATGGGCGTCGTGCGTCCTACTTATCACATCGGGTGACGTCGGCTGTCGGAGGAGGTCCTCTGGGACGGCGCATCGACGTCATCGACGCAGGACGCAGACGCCAAAGATTTTCTGAAGCAGCACAGCTGTGGACATAACCTGTCATAGATATGGAATACATCGTTGGACCATCCCATCGAAAGAACGTTACCAGGTAAGAAAATAACTTGTTCTTCTCCAGCATTGGATCTTTCATGGATTCACATGCTGTGAATATTTCCCGTCGTCCGGCTGAGAAACCTTGGTCACTTTAACTTAGTGTTTTCCTATGGAAAATTTCGACACTTCTGTGTCCTATCAACGTCCTTTTTGGGTGCTTTAGGCCCCACCAATATGACGTGTGGTATAAATAGCCCCGCCCTCGCGGCTTCCCTTCAGATTTCAACAGTCTCCAAACTGTTAGGATCACCTCGTGTTCTTTGTGTTTTTGCACGTGCGTTTTTGGTATCGAGAGCTACGATGGCATCGGGGGCTCAGAAGAAGTCTCTTTTTCAGCCTTGTGCTACCTGTGGCTTGAAGAAGGTGTACGAGGGGGACGGCCATATGGATTGCCTCTACTGCCTTTACTCCCATCACTCGGCAGAGACCTGCAAGATTTGTCAGGGGTTCTCGCAAAAGACTGAAGTACCACAATCGGCAGCTTATATGTTGGCTCAATGAGTGCATGTAGCGGGCTTCAGAGGTGGGGTCGGCCCGGAGTCTGTCTTCGGAGCGGGCGGTAAAGTCAGTGGAACATCGCCGTGCGGTGTCGGCCGAGCCTCCGGCAAAGAAACATCGTCCTGCTTTGCCAGTGTCAGAGGTGGGTACGAGCAGTAAGTCTTCATCGAGCAAGCCGCTGTTTAAGGGTGCGAGTACCTCTTCGTCCAAGCATGGTCGGTCGGACCATTCCCGGGGGTCTGGTGGTAGGCCTGAGAAGTCGAAGGCGCAGATGAAAGGCTTGGCCAAGCTGAATGACTCGTCATCGAAGTTCTCGTCGTCCGGGGACCATCACAGGTCGTCCTCCAGTTGGGAGTCTTCCAAACACTGGTCCAGTTCGTCCAAGAAAGCTGGGTCTCCGGTGAAGTCATCGAGGGATGTGGTTCCGACGACAACCTCGTTGACAGTGGATCCGTTGTTGACGGTTTGGCTGTAGTCTACGATTCCCGTCGTCGACGGTGGTGTCGGCGCCTGCCACGACAGTGATCGACTGTGGACCGATGCTGTTCTCGTCCACCCGAGTAGATGTGGAAGGATTGTTGTCGATGAGCGGGGCGTGGCAGTCTGCCGCCTTTGATTCTCTTCTTCCGGACAACATTCTGCATCAGGATCCGGTGACTTTTTCGGTTCCATCGGATATTGAAGATGACCAGGATCAGGTGCTGGGCCAGTAGGCTTTGGGTCTACAAAGTGTGGGGCCTTCGACTTCAAGTGGACTGGGAGCTGGTCCAGCCAGTCATCCGCTGGTTAACCAGCAGTCTCTTTTGTCATTACAAGTCCTGTCCATGCTTCAGTCGTTGTTGGGGCAGCTGGATGCGAGGTTGCCTCCTCCAGATGTGAATCCGGCAGTGCCGGTGGCTGAAGTGTCTGGTGTAACACAGAGGAAGTCTCCTCGGACACAATTGCCATTGCTGGTGGGGGTCGGCAGTCCACAGTTGCATCCAGAAGAAAGTGAGCTGCCTGAGTCTGAGTCAGAGAGTGTTCCACGGGACACTTTGTCTACTGTTTCGTCTTCACCGACAAGGGAAGAAGCCTGGAACACGGACATAGAGATGGAACCACCCCAGAGTCCGGTGCAACCGTCCAACAGATGATATTGGGGCATTCTACGCCATGGTGTCTAAGGCGTGTGTGGAGTTTGGGCTGGCTCCAGAAGAGGAGCGGAATGACTGCTTCCTATTGATCATATGGGCAAGAGGAAGAAGGCTATCTTCTCCGTGCCTATTCTTGATCGTGTGGCAGGAGGGCCTGCGCACAATGCGCCATCCGTTTTTGAAGCCGGCTATCAAAGGTCGTCTTGAAAAGAAGTTCAAGGCTCTGGAGTCTACCCCAAAATGCTTAGTTTCACAGCCCTCGCCCGAGTCTGGGGTGTCGGCGGCGGCCAGCAGGAAGGCCAGAAGTCAACACAAGTGCATGGCTCCTCCAGACAGTGAGGCCAGGAGGCAGGATGCCTTTGGGAAGAAGATTTTGACGGTTGGGGCGACGACGGTCAAGGTGGCAAATTCCCTGGCCATCATGGCCCGTTATGATCGCAAAATGTGGCATTGGCTGGCCCCAATTCTAGAACATTTGCTGGATCAGCACCGCAAGGACGCCATGCTGTCGGTGCGTGAGGGTGAAGAGGCTACCAACCACAGCATAAATATTGCTGTGGACCTGGCGGAGTCAGGATTTAAACAAATTAACAATGGGGTGGTGCTGGGATGCCAGGCCTGGTTAAAATGCACTGACTTTCGGCTGGATGTACAATATAAAGTCATCGACATGCCCTCTGAAGGGGAGCACTTGTTTGGTGAAAACATCGACGAAGCCCTGAAAAGGATGAAGGAGGACAAGGAAATGGCTAATTCCTTAGGTTCCTTACAGAGTGGATGCTTTTTTGTCCCGTTTTAGGGTGCTTCAGGTAATGCCCGGTTTGCTTCCACCAGGGACTGTGGGTACAGTTTATCCAGTTACTCCTCGCAAGGGTATCGACGGTCGGCGCAGAAAAATGTAGACTTCCAGGATCAGCGGAAAAGGGGTTCGCAGACCTCAGCATCTAAAGGGAAGCCAGCTAAACCGCAACAATGACTGCCTTATGGACAATCTGCTAGGGGGTAGGGTGGCTATGCACGTGGACGAGTGGAGAAAAATAACATTGGATCGCTGGGTGTTGGACACGGTGCGTCTAGGCCACTCGGAGTTCAGGTGTCCCCCAGGTTCCTATCACACCAGTGTATGTCTTACAGCCGCATATTCAAATCCTGCGGCAGGAGGTGGTTCTCTTGCTGGGGTAAAGGGCTATAGAACTGGTGGCAGAGCGAGGCCAAGGGGTTTATTCCCTATACTTGGCGGTGAAGAGGACCAACGGCAAGTGGAGGCCCATTCTGGATCTTCGTGCATTGAACTAAACTCTGCAACGCCTGAAGTTCAGGATGTTCACTCTTCAGGAGGTCATACGGTTGGTGCAGCCAGACGAATTTCTGGCGTTGTTGGATCTACAGGATGCATATTTTCACATTCCGATGCAGCGACGAACACTGCCAGTTTCGGGTCCTCCCGTTTGGCTTGAATTAGTCTCCCAGGACGTTCACGAAGTGTTTGGCACCAGCGGCAGCGTTCCTCAGACGGGAAAGACATCATGTATACCCCTACCTGGACGACTGGTTGGTGAGGGGTTTGTCACCGGGAAGGACGCAAGACAGTCTCGTGGCAACCATGCGGCTTTTGCAGTGACTGGGATTCGCCATCAACTTCGAAAAATCATTTTTTGACGCCATCCAGGGAATTGGTGTTTCTGGGGGTGGAGTTTCTCACCCGGCACAATCTGGTGAAGCCCTCCAGCAAACGTGTCAAGAAGTTGCAGCAGAGATCAGGCGAGTGGTACGAGGGCACAGTGATGTTGGTCCGAAGTTACATGTCGCTGTTGGGGGCCATGACTTTGTGTATTCCGCTTCGGCCAAATTGTCGTCTCTTCATGAGGCCGATGCAAGCGTTCCTAGCAGACCGATGGTGCAGAGTCGCGGGTCATGGTTGGACAAGGTGGTGGTCAACCGAAGTCTGGTGGACGCTCTTCGCTGGTGGACATGCATTGCCAATCTGGTGCGGGGCATGCCATTGCTGGAGCTGGAGTTCCAGTTTACGATTGTGGCAGACGTCTCTCAGACAGGATGGGGGGGGCTCATCTTGCCGATTGACAGGTGCAGGGCCTGTGGTCTCGGGGGGGGGGGGGGGGGGGGTGGGAGGAGACTGGGGGGTATCTATGTTTCACATCAATGTGCTCGAGTTGAGAGCGGTGCACTGGGCCCTCAAGTCGTTTCTGCTTCGCATACGCAGATCAGTGGTGAGGGTGTTGATGGATAATACCACCACACTGTTTTATCTAAGGAAACAGGGGGGGCACACATTCCACGGTCCTGTCAAAGGAGGCGCAGGACATTTGCCATGGCATTGGGCTTTGGCTCAGGAGATCTGCAGTGTGGCCTATCATCTGCCGGGGGTGTTGAATGTTCAAGCGGGCGCACTCGGCAGGGATGCCGGCCAACAGCACGAGTGGAGGCTGAACGAGCAGCAGGTGTCCAGGATCTTCAGGCAATGGGGCATCCTCCGTTCGATCTTTTTGCATCAGTAAAAAACAAACAGTGTTGGGAGTTCGCCAGCAGGGGGGCTCATCAAGAGTCTCTAGGGGAATGCGTTTTTGTTCCTGTGGACGGGCCGGTTCACATATGCATTCACCCCATTTCCGCTCATTCTACAGACCCTCCAGTGGATTCGGAGATACCAATGCTGTATGATTCTGGTGGCCCCGTTCTGGCCCAGGCAGACGTGGTTCTCCGAACTCCTTCATATGTCGATGGCAGAGCAGATTCGGTTGGGGTCGACTCCGGATCTCCTATCCCAGGACGAGGGCAAGGTGTGGCATCACAATCCGGGATCTCTCAGCTTGACGGCTTGGCTCCTGACCACTCTGAGTTTGGCCATTTAGGTATTTCCTGGGACTGTTGACGGATTTTGGAGGCAGAGAGGGAACCGTCCACCAATATCTCATATGGACGTAAATGGAAGAGGTTTTGCAAATGGTGGAAGGCCCACCCTAGAGTTGACCCTTTGAACATTTCTCCGGCACAGGTTCTCCATTACCTATTGCATTTGGCGGAAGGAGGCCTGCCATTGTCATCCATTAAGGTGCATTTGGCAACGATATCCCGGTTCACTAGGTGGCAGCATGTTGCTCCTCTGTTCAGTGATTGGTAGGTGAAACATTTTTTGAAAGGGTTGTTTTGAACTTTTCCTCCTATGTAGAAGTTTGCACCGGTGTAGAGCCTTAATGTGGTACTTTCGATTTTATTGAAACCGCCTTTTGAGCCGATGTCGACGACCCCTTTAAAGTTTCTATCATGGAAGGTGGCTTTTCTGGTGGCAATTCCGTCGGCCAGGCAGATAGAGTTCCAGGCATTGGTCATCAACCCTCCATACTTGAGATTTCTGAAGGACAAGGTTATTCTGGCCACTAACCCGCACTTTATCCCTAAAGTGCTGATGGCATTTCACAAACTCTCTTCTATTTCTTTACCCTCGTTTTTTCCTACGGCATCCACGCCAGCAGAAAGGGCCCTGCATTCTCTGACGTTAAGAGGGCTTTTAAGTTTTATTTGAATCGCACTCAGGACTTCAGGAAGTCGAAGCAGCTGTTTGTGGCTTATGGCCAGTCCAGCAAGGGGAAGGCCATCTCCAAACAAGGACTCTCGCATTGGGTTTCCACTACGATTTTGTTGTGCCACTCGAAAGCTGCGAAGCCTTTGAGGAGGGTTCCTAAGGCTCACTCGACTAGATCCACGGCTTTGTCGGCAGCGTTATGGTTGGGGATTCCGCTGGTGGATATTTGCCAGGCAGCCTCCTGGGCGGTGCTGCATTCCTTCACCCGGCATTACTGTCTGGGGCAGTAACATCTGGATGATGTGCAGGTGGGACGTGCGGTCCTGCGACGCCTGTTCCAATGAGGTAAGCCCCGCAGCTTCGGGGTGTTTACTTTGAACTTTTTCACTTGATGGGTTGTTGGCTCATGTATGTGATTAAGTGTTATGTATTGGTTTGCCTGTTACACATGCATGGGGCGTGTTAGGCAGAATCCTCTGCAGTACCCTTCGGGAACACTGCAGGTGATTAAGTCCACAAGTGGCAGTACAATTCCACCTTTGGTACAAGCCGGTACTACACAGTTATAGTGGTAGCAGTAGCGGAGCAGCCAGACTTATCTCAAGAGCAAATGAGCAGTAATTGGAATTACACAAAGGACTACACTTTCTGTGACTCAAACACTGACTCAAGGTTTCTGGTTAAAAATAATATATAAGTACATTTATTTTTAAACCATCTGTTCACAAAATACTTCACTTTTATTAAACAAAACCACACTCTTAAATATACTATCAATGCCCTTAGTTTAGGACAATTCAAGGTAAGTACCTTAGGATTTGTGAAACAAAAGACGTTACCAGGGATTAAGAAATACTCACTTTTTGACAGTAATGACCGTTCGGTCTTACGAAAGAAACGTGTACCTGCGGGAAGAAATGCAACCGTAGTCAAATACACTTAGCACTTTGAATAAAAACCAAGGCAAAGGGGATAAAAATCATAGGCAATACTTTTGTCAAGGACAGGGGATCAGAGAACACTTTCAAATAAGCAGGTAAAGTCAATAGGCCTGCGCCAGTGTCAATTGGAGCTGGGCTCTGTTGTTGAGGATCACACAATCAGTTTGAGATTCAAGATGCCAGGAGTAATTGGATATTGTCAAAAGGAGGCAAAAGTTATAAGAGGCAAGAAAGAAAGGACAAGCCTTCGTAGAGGAAAAGGGTCCCCCCCCCTCACTTCCTCAAGGTCGGACGGAGAAAACGACCAAATAGACACAGTACCTTATTCGTTTGAAGAAAAGCTGGTGCCACGGCAGTTGTTCCTGGTAGTTCCTGCAGACTCACGGTTCCTGAAGCTTCAGTCGTGGGGACAAGAAGAAAGACGTCTGGAGCGATCTGCACTACCCAGGGATGAAGCCAGCAAAAGCAACAGTGAATAAAAGGTGTGCTCCTTAAAAACAGGAGAGGGCTCTTCTGATGGCTATCCGGACCACTGCAGCACTGTGCAGTGATTTCGACCCAGAAGAGGATTCTCTAGCTGTAGAAAGGTGAGCTGGTTGATCCCACCAGGCTCAAAGGAAGAAGACTCCGGACTGGACCTTCTCTGTCGTTGAAGGGTAGATAGCTCAGGACTGCAGCAGGGCTTCACCAGGACTCGGGAGTTGCAGCAGCCGTCATCTTCTCCGCTTCTTCTTCGGTTCTTGTAGTTCCAGTGGCGACTCTGACTTCCATCCCAAGAGTCCTGCTTTTTATGCGAAAATCCCCCATTCACACAGCCTGGCTGTCAATCACACAGCAGGGGGGTTGTCCAGCCCAGACAACCCCTCCAGCCAATGGACACAAAGTGCGACTTGGGTCTCCAAGGAGACCCTGTGCAGGGGGTTACTAAACCCCTACTTCACATTCAGCCCACCTAGACACCCAGACGCCAAAGGAGGGCCTCTGGACAGACGCCTGCCAAAGGTCGGCGAACAAAGAAGGCAAACCTGGTTTGCAGCGCAAAGTCAAACACCAGAAGGAATTTAACAAAAAGAAATGCTAACTAAACCCGACCGGAGCCAAAATAAAAAGTATTTGGTCAAGCAGGTTTATGTTCGAGGCTAATATAATATCCTAAAACAGTACCACGTTTATATAGTATAATCGCGGTAGAAAAGTTAGGGTAGATACCACTGCCACCAGCCAAGTCTTAGTGTTAAGGGAGCGAAACAAGGCTCCAGGAGACACAGACAAAAAGGGATAGGAATTAACCCTTTCCAGTACTCCATGTAAGATGGTGTATACTGGGTCTGTAATTTAAAAGTGACTATGTAAAGTTAATGGTAATTTACCCGTTTCTGCGGGACAGTAGTCGGCCCCAGAAAATGGAGTCGGGGGGAAGTCTAAAAGACAACCCGGTGCCACTGCACTGAAGGTGGTGTGTGACACTCAAGTAAAAAGATGATGCCTAGGGAGTTGGTGACACTCCATAGCTCATGAGCACAAAAGTACAACACACCCAAAAATACACTGTAAGAGTGGGGAAAAGGCTCACACTTTTACCAGGTGGAAAAATAAACCCCAGAAATCCAGCAAAGCTGCTGAGGGACTCAATAGGTAAGGGAAATTGGCCATAAATGAGAATTCTCCCTAACAGGGGGAGCGGGTGGGGGGTTCTGCTATGTACTCTATTCACAGCACGTGAATCCATCAAAGATCCAATGCTGGAGAAGGCCAGTAGTTTCTTACCTGTAACTCCATTTTTCCTGCGTTGGTATCTTTCAAGGATTCACATGCGCCCGCCGGCTGCCCCTGCAAGCAAACCTGGATCGGGTTTCCTCTACTTTGGAGGTTAAAATCTGAAGGGAAGCTGTAGGGGCAGGCTATTTATACCACACGTCCTATTGGTGGGGCCTAAAGTACCCAAATAGGACGTTGATAGGATACTGAAGTGTCAAAGTTTTCCATTGGAAAACGCTAAGTTAAAGTGACTGATGTTTCCCAGCCTGACGACAGGGAATATTCACATCATGTGAATCCATGAAAGATACCAACGCTGGAGAAATGGAGTTACAGGTAAGAAACTACTCCCATACATGCCCTCAAACTCTCAATTTAGCACCCTGACTCCTGAGGTCATAGAGCTTTGGCACCTCCAACTCCCTCAAAGATGTATGAACATACTTGGGGCAGCACGGAAACCTAACTCCAGACGTTGTTACAACAGTAAATGGAAACGTTTTGTCATCTTGTGCATTAGCAAGAGCATCGATCCCATTGAAAGCCCACCAACACACATATTGTCCTGTACCCAACTCAAATGCTAGATTCAGTCCTGGTCTTCAATTCCTTAAAATTACACTTAGCTGCACTTTCAGCATACACCACGTCCCAGAAGAATGTTTTGTGGTGGAAAGTTCCAGTAATCAAAGCTTTTATGGAAGGGGTTGAGACTTAATCTCCCTATTGCCAACCCAGATCCCAGATGAGACCTGAACGTGGTACCTACTAGACTAATGGGGCCTCCCTTTGGACCTATGCATAAGGCTAGCCTTAAAGCACTCACTCACAAGACTGCCTTCTTGGTGGCAATTAAATCAATAAGGAGAGTTGGTGAACTGCAAGCCCACTCAGTTCAGGACCCATTTGTCACGATTCACAAGGATAAGGGGGTCCTGCGCACTCACCCACGTTTTTGCGCCTAAATCTATTTCAGAGTTCCATGTGAACCAATCAGTAGAAGTACCCACCTTTTTCCAGAACCCCACTAACAAGGCTGAAAGAAACCTCCACACACATCATGTGAGGAAAGCAGTGATCTATTATCTGGAAAAGACAAAACCACTAAGGAAAACGAACCAATTTTTCAATTCAGTGGCAGCTGGTAGAGAAGGGGATCCTATCTCTAAATCAGCTATTTCAAAGTGGATAGGGTTGTAGGTGACTTGTTCGAAATTCAAAGGATCAAATGCCTTTTTTTCTACACCGCACGTTCCGGGGAAAAAAGTTTCGAATGCTTTTTTTTTTTGTTTTTTTAATGGGGGAGTTCCCCCAACCCCGTTTTCTTTTTTTAAAAACTTTTTTATGCATACTAAACTAAAAAATATATAAATAAAGCATTCGGAATTTCTTTTTTGGTTTCGAAAAAAGGGCATTCGATCCTTTGTTTTCAAAACTAGGACTGGACACCAGTGGATCGTAAACTGCATCACAGTTTTTCCTCTTAGCAGAGCTCCTCTTCGAGGAGGAGCTGGAGATGAAGGCTTGATATGGAGGCAGGCAGTGAAGATGAGCGTGCCTTGCTTGACGCAGGACCTGCTTGCTCGGTGACCCTGACTGAAATGGACTTGCAGTGCTTGGCCTTGTCTTGGGCCCTTACGGAAGGAGCGCCCTCAAATGACTTGGACGCCCGCTCCTCGGACAGGCCTGTCCTGGGGAGGCTTGCCACACAGGGTACAGGCCTTTGCATTGAGACACGCCGCCAATCTACTGTGCCGATTGTTAGGGAGAATTCTCAGAAGTGTGCTAATTCCTCTCTACCTTCAAGACCCCCATCTCTTTTGCTGGACTCTAGGACTTTAATTTTTTGCCGGGAGAGTGTGAGACCCTTTTTCCCCACCCTCTCGTATTTTAGTGTGATTTTGAACTCTGTTTCATTTGGTTGTGGAGTCTGGCAAACTCCATAGGCATCATCTTTTACATTGTGTCACCCAACACTGTCCGTGCAGTGACACAGGGAAGTCTTCCAGATTTCCCCAAGGTTTAAATACCTTCTCTTGGATAAACTACTGTTTCAAAGAGCAGTAAAGTGAAATTGACTTTACTTAATGTTTGCAACTTTCTAGACCCAGCACACACTATCTTACAATAGGGTGCTGGAGGGGTTACTTAGTATCCCGTGTGTCTAGCTTGTCATGTAACATTTTTTTGTTACTCTTTCCTCGATGAATGGCTGGTGGCAGTGGTTTACTTTTAACTACTGTGGTGTGCCTATACCGCGGGCTGCGTTTGCAGCTGGAGTAAAGCACCCAAGAGTTCAATTTTTGTCAAAATGGCACTGGTCTTCTTTTTTCGCCATTTCTTTGTGCAAAAGTGCTTCTTGAATTTTACTCAGCACGCCAAACCAGGTTTGGTCCCTTTGTTCCTTTTTCCTTTGGCGGGATTCACAAGTGAAACCCTCCTCTGGCTCCATGGTGACTGGCCGGGGCAGGAAGCGGGAGTTGCCCGAAACTTCCTGTGGTTAGTCTCCTAGGAGACAGGAATGCACTCTTAGGTGATTGGCCGGCTGGCTGTCCGGCAAGGACAGCCACCCTGCTGGGGGACTGAAAAATAAGCTGGAATGAATGGGAGAAACCTGCATAAAAGGCGAGGCTTTTATGCTTGAAAGACAGAATCAACCACTGAACGAAGGAATCTGAATGAGAACTTGAAGAAGACGCCTGCCTCAACTCCTGGACCGTTGGTCTGCCCGGTGAAGCCCTGCTGCTGTGCTGAAGCTCCTAATTTCTATCGACAGAGAAGCTCCCGCAAGGATGACTTCTCCCTTTGAGTTGGTTGGACCAATCGACTCCAAAGTAATCCACCTGGACATCCTCTCAGAGCTGGTTGAAATTCCACTGCAGTTGCTGCTGGAACCAAATAGCCAGGTAGAGGAACACCAGATTGTGTGCTTTGCTTTTAGGCTGGCCAAGAGCTCCAGGAAGAAGCTCCTGACTCCCAGGAGCAGGACTGACGGAACCTAAGTCACCTTAACAGAGTGCTGGACCAGAGATGTAAGGAAAGTCCATCTCCACAGCCGGGAACCGCAGTGTTGCGATTTGCGGTAGACGCGAGGAGTTGAAACACCGAAGTGCAACTTGTTTTAAGATTGCTGGTTGCGGTCGGTGACAGTCCTATTGCAGTGCAGGAGTCCCCAGACGTCCTCCCTCTTGTCCCCACGACTGAGGCTCAGGAACACCAGGATCTGCAGAGCTGCACAGGAACAGGAGTCATCTGCTGCACTTTTTCTTCAATCCAAAGGTACTGTAAAGTCTGAGAGAACTTACCTCTTATTGTCTTATCTTGTTGTGTAACTGCACTTGTTCTCTGTTGGTGAGACCTGTTGTGGTTACTCTGTAGAGTTTCTGATAGCTTCTTTACTTCAGAAGTCTAAACAGCTTGTGGCCCTGCTTTCAATTCTTCTTTTCTACAAAGACTTCTGAAACATTGTGCAAGACTTTTACTTGCAAGAAGTGCTTCAGCTCACCTAGACTTTTGTCCTTTTGATTTTGGGCTAGCCTGGCTCCAAATGACTCTTCTGCCCTCTGATATTGTGTTTTGACCTCCTTCCAGGAAGTGGTTAACTAACTTTGCATTGGAGGTTACCAAAAGTACTTAACTGCATCAGAATATTTGTGTGATCTCTTGTTCTGTTCTAATAAACTTTTTCTTTTCCAAACTCTAAAGCCTGATTCTAAATGCAAACAGTGGTATATTAATGTCCACAGTGGCCTAGTTAATAAAGTCACCTGAGGGTGTAGGAAGTGTCTCTGTGCCATCCCAAAAGGGTACTTAGTGGTTTAGAAATATTAAGATTGTGGATTTTGGAGTGTATTTGTGTGTTACTATTATATTGCCCCCTTCTGAAGAAGGCTTACTCGAACGGACTGTTAAATTAATAATTGTTTAATCAGGAAACCTTGTGTGTAAGAGTGCATTTGAATACTTGTCACTGTGAATCTCTGTAACTCCTCTACAGCTCACATTGACCCCTCTTGAGATACGCCTGGCTGCTCAACACACGACCAACCTGTGTAGTACAGGCTTATACCAAAGGTTGGGTTCCTATTGCCAGGAGGTCAGGGTTGTTGTAGTGCACCCAAAGGGTACTCCATACAATCTTGCCTAACAACGATCCTTGACCGTGCGTTTGGTGAAACCTAGGCACATTTCGCAATCTGATTTCTTGTGGTCCGGCTGAAGACACTGGGAGTGTTTGTCCTCCACAAACACATTCCCTAATCCGCAGCTGGAGCAGAGCTTAAAGAGAGAACCTCTGTCCTTCTCTTCCAACATGGTCCGGCGTGTGGTGGAGGCCCGATGGCCTTCTGGAATCTTCGATGAAACTCAACAATTCTTGCCCTTGAGGGGCAATGAAAGACGCTGACAAACAGATCCCTGCTTGCCGGTCAAAGGAACGAAAGAGCATACAGGCTCCATTTGACAAAAATATGAACTTTTTAACGAAAAAGCGCGAAAACGTAGAAAAGCTCTCAGAGCAAAACACGAGGACTCCCAACACTCGAATGTGCAGTAAAAATCTGAAGATGGCGGCCAGAGGAGGGGCTTAGGGAGAGGGCAGTTATTGGCTGGGGGCATTATGGCCCAGAGTTCAGTGATTGGTTTATAGGAGAAAGACAGTTTGTAAGTGAAAGTGAAACAGTTTTTTCTTTTACTGAGGATTCCCGGCCTGACCGGGAATTTTCATGATCATGTGAATCCAAGCCAGACCCATGCTGGAGAACAGTTACAGGTAAGTAACTTGTTCCTTCTTTGTGACACTGTACTGAAGATGCTGTGTGTCGCCATACAAAAAGCAGATGCCTATGGAGTTTGTCAGACTTCACAAACAGTGAAAACACAATCCAAATCAGGTAAAAACACATGAAAGAGTGAGAAAAATCTCTCACTCACTCCAGGGTTAAAATTAAAACATCTTAAGTCCAGAAAAATAGCTAGGTGTCTCTATGGTGGGAGGATTTTTGCACGGAAATGAAAATTCTCCCTAACAAGGATTTCAGTAGTCCTCTCTATTCTCAAAATCCCAATATCTTTGTTTGCTGACTTAAACTGATTAATGCCTTAAAACTTCCTCTAGGAATCACTGGCATGGTGTCTAACCCTCTGTGTGCACAGTGCTCACCTCGAACGATGGATTGGTCCACCCTCTACCGGAGTGAGAGATAAAGAGCCAAGCAGCATTGGAGATGGAGGGAAGAGAAAGCTCAGGTGCTAATAAATTGTGAAATTGCTGTTTAGAGGGATTGCGTGGTGAATGGGAAATCTGGATCAGTCTGACCGGAGAACATCTGGTATCAGTAAAAGGACTGGGAAGCAAAACAGAATTGGAAAGACAGGCACTCCTGTTGAGCAATTTCACTGGCTGGAACATTTTAATGGCTAATGCGGGCTGGATTTATTTATTTTTTATTTTAATTTTATATTTAAATGTATATAAATTTGCTTTTTTGGATCGTTTTGGTATGTTTTGTAAAGACTCATTGAGACATAAACCAATAAAAAAAGAAGAAAAAAAAGAAAGCTCTAGACCAGAGAATCGGGGCAGAACTGCCTCTTGGGAGGTGTGGCAGAAGGAGGAAGAGCATACACTAAGAGTGGCAAGCAGGACCGTGGCCAAGCCCGTGGAGCGCTCACAGGACCTGCACATTCTCGGACCACGCCCCGATTACCATATCGTTACAGCTGGGTATACCCTTCCCGTCTTTCAGCACATGGCGCTTTAAATCATCGGCCCTTAAGGACATCATGTTCAAGGCTGACATACTTGCAGACATAGAATCCTTTTTCAAGCATAACACCCCCCAAGTTACCTCCATTGGCATCAGGTGGGACGCCATTAAACATATATTAGGGGGATGTCCATATCTAGAGAAGCTGGAGTACTGAAAACAGTTAGAACTGCCTTAAACCGCTTGGAAACTAAATTACGCGAGCTGGAACGGGAATGCTCAACTGCTGCTGACCCTGCCAAACTCGCCCTTATTAGTGATGAACTTCAGACATATAACACACTCGCTAACAGCTAAGTCCAATATTTTAGTCGCCCCCAGGCCGCCCGTGAATACGGGGAAGGTGACAGACCTGGGAAGACACTCGCCAATCTCATGAAAGGGGAATGGGGCCACACCCAGATCGCCTCCATTAAAGATGATCAAGGTATCCCACGTTGGTCGGATCAACACATACTTGACATATTCGCTGAATTGTACACGACCTTATACTCCCAGTCTCCAGAACACTCTGAACAACATATGCGGGATCTTCTTGATCAAATACCCATAACGAGTATCTCCTCCTCTACTAGGGACCAGCTCGACTCCCCGATCACTTTGGATGAGATAGTTGAGGCCATCTCTGATCTACCCAAGGGTAAAGCCTCGGGTCCTGACTGACTCACTGCAGAATTCTACCAAGAACACATAGCCATACTAGCCCCCAAGCTGCTAGATGTCTGGGACGAGTCCCTCCGCCTGTCCATCCTCCCCCCGACCCTGCGCGAAGCCGTTATAACAGTCCTGCTTAAGCCTGGCAAGCCCGATGATGAATGTGGGTCCTATAGGCCACTCTCTCTCATGAATCTGGACACTGAGATTTTTGCCAAAGTAATAGCAAATAGTTTCCTTACGTTCATGACACACTTGGTCCATGAAGACCAAGCGGGCTTTGTACCTGGAAGGTCTACCTCCCATAATATCAGGCGGCTATTTAATGTGATGTCCCGCATTGACCAGGATGCGCACGCCCTTGCGGTCAAGCTCGACGCTCAGAAGGCGTTCGACATGGTATCTTGGCGGTACATGTGGCTGGTCCTGGAAACAATGGGCATTGGCCCCGCTATGATCGGATACATCAAGTTACCATACACCTCCCCCGTAGCCAGGGTGCGCGTCAACTCCCTCACATCGGCTCTGTTCACGCTTTGCCGGGGCACCCTCCAGGGTTGCCCCTTTTCCCCGATCCTCTTTGCTCTAGTGATGGAGCCAATGGCGGACCACATTCGAGCACACCACTCCCACAGGGGGATAAGACTGAAAGATGCTCCTGAAATCATATCCCTCTATGCAGACATATTGCTGTACGTTAGGGATCCCTCCACACACCTTAACCCCATACTACGAGACATCACACGCATAGGCACCTTCTCAGGGTTCACAATCAATTACTCTAAATCTGAGGCTTTCCCGCTCACAGACTCCACTCAACAACCAGTCACTGAAAGCTGCGTTGATCCCCAGCTGGAATCAAATACCTTGGAGTTCAAGTTTCTTTGAAAAAACCCACTCTCCTAGCAGATAACTATCTGGCCGTAGCACAGCTAGCTGAAGCGAAAATGGCACGCTGGCGCTCTCTCCCTTTGTCACTGGCCAGCAGGCTTTCTCTCGTCAAGATGGTTCTACTCCCTAAGCTACTCTACACCTTTGGTAACGTCCCCGTCTTGCCCGGGGGGGGGGGGGATACTTCACAAGATTACATAAATCATGCGCGCAGTTCTTGTGGTACTCTGGAGCAGTAAGTAAAAAATGGTCCGATATGACACTTTGCTACAAACTAGGGGGGGGGTTCACTGCTCCTGACCTAATACTCTATTGGACAGCCGCCCAGGCCCAACACGCCACGCACTGGTACCCCGGCTCCCCAGTCCGCCCACAAGTTAAATTGGAAACCTTGGCAGCAGCCGGTGTCAACATAATGACCCTAATTTTACACCAGCTCTATGCCCCCGACTCCCCCATCAACCCTATTGCGACCACCCTGCGGGCCTGGAAACGATTACTACACCAAACAGCGGAATCCCCCCCATATTATAAATGGCTCCCTGTGTGGGCCTTACCTGGACTGGAGCCCACACATGACACTGCTCTAGCCCATCACTGGGGTATCCTGGGCTACAGACTTCTTTACCGAGGGCAAGTTTATAGACCCCCAGACATGGAAGCCGGGCCACTCTGGATCTGCACTAGAGATCCTGCAATAGTACAGGCTTCGAGCCGCATTCCGCACCACATGGCCCTCCTTCCCTAATGAACCCACTGACACCCCGGTGATTGCATACATTGCCAACTCAGGCGGCTGCTGCAGCGTTGTCTCCTCCTTATACAAAATGTCACAAGTGCAGACCCCGACCCGGGCTGTGGGGGAACGCATGGAGTGGGCGGAGGAACTTGGACTGGAGATCACCGACAAAATGTGGGAGAAAATGTTCTCACACACTCCGAAGATCTCCCTCAACTTCTGCTACCGAGCTATGCAGTACAAGTTACTGAACCGGCTGTACTGCACCCCACAAAGGATCTCCAAGTTTGCCCACACCATCACACATTCTTGTCCCAGCTGTAAAATGGAGAACACGGATCATCTTCACATGTTCTGGTCCTGTCATAAATTGGGAGACTTCTGGGGGAAAATTATAGACGCTCGCTGTGATCATTGATACTGTCATCGACCCTGATCCGCTGGGGATCCTGTTCGAGGTCTGGAATGCAGACGATACCAAACGCATGTCTAAATTTCTCAACATAAGTCGCATAGTGGCTAAGAAGTGTATACTTCAAAACTGGAAAAGCCCCGCCCCCCCGACGTTCCAGAAGTGGCTAAGCCTGCTTACATGGTCTCAAAATTGTGAAGAGGATTACCTCATAACGCTCCCCACTCAGTCTCGCCACAAGAATATATGGACCGCATTCAATAGCTATCTCAACAGCCAAGGGGAATCCATATCTGAAGGGGGTCAGTCCCCGCCCCCACTTGGAAATGTTTGAATGCTATAATCATCAGAATCTGCTCTCCCTCTATACATTTAGCTACTGTTTGTTGTGTTTTTTTTTTCTTTTGTCTGCTTCTCGCACTATTGATCATGAACTCAATGTATGCTTTATACGCCTCGGTGTGTGTCCATTGTTAACCTCTACCAACAAAAAGAAAAGTAAAAAAAAAAGAAAAAAATAACTATTTCTCAACTTTGCCTCCGGACAAGGAGAGCTAAAAGATGGACACACTTGGTCGCAAGGTGTTTGTTTCGGGCGACCTGGCTCTGAATGCAGTGAATGGCACATGTGCTCTGGGCGATTGCCAACGCTGTCTGCAGAGTGTAATCTCTGTAGATGCAGAGTGTCTCTGGGGGATGGAGATTGTTAGAAATAGATTTCCTCAATTGTGTTTGACATTCAATGCAACATCTATTTCGTGATTTGAAGTCCAACTGAACATTGCATTTATACCCTTTTAGTTATGATTTCAAAATCTTTAACCAATTCTTGAGGCAATGGTTATTGTGTTATTTGAAATTAAGTAGAGTTCAAATTCTTTTTTTTTTTTTCCTTGTAGCATACCTGAGGAAGGATGATACGCCTATGAAGGGTTTCAGTGAAGTTGTTATATTTTGATAGCTAATTTTTTGAAATGATTAAACAAACTCAGTGAATTCAAATTCAAAATAATACCCCATGTGCACAACTAGTTTAAGTTTCAGCTAAGTGAGTTCACCAATATGAAATGCATGTGTTGTAGAATCACCATTATGAAAATAAATTGGCTGCAGAGAATGTCCCGATGCCTGAGCTGAAGTGGGGATTTAACTCTGGCAATTATTGCATAAGGTACGGCTTGTCAAACCCGCCATTCATGCCTGCACACAGACTGTGTAGCTAGTGCAATGGTTTACAGGGTCGGTCATTCGCAGACATTCCTGGATGCAAATGTTTGGGTTTGCCCCAGACATCAATGCCAAGCTTCTTGACATACCCTTAGGTAGCATCAGTTTTAGCATCAATTTTGGCTTAAAGACTGGTGAGTCCCTGGAGAAGTTTAAAGCCACCAAAGCTTACTTCGGTTGTACAACACCATTCCCCCACTCCTTTGAGGGTCCTTCCTTTTGGGATTTTTCCTCCTTTGCCCTCTCTGGCAGGGGTCAGGCGCCCATCAGCAAGCCAACCCGCAGGCGCTGTCCCTATCTGGGTGGAGTTGGAGGAGCAAAGAGAGGCTGTATTTGTTAAGATGGATTTCTGAACTCTGACCTGGTGGGCAGAGTTTCAGAAGGCCAGCCTAGTTTCTTGGAACAGGGTCTCTGGCGCTTTCTACACCTCCGCAGGGTGTACCTCTGATCTGTACCCCTCCCCGGAAGTCCTTCAAAGAGGGCAACCTTCTCTACATTGCCACTCTTAACTCCCGCTCCGCTGTCAAACACTCCTCTGACATCTGCCGCCGCCTTGAAGAACTTGACCTCGATGTCCTCGGTCTCACTGAGACATGGTTTACGGCCAGCTCTGTCACCAGCTTTGACACGCTCATACCTGATGGCTACAAAATCCTCTCCGCGCCCAGGTCCAACCGATTCGGTGGGGGCGTAGCCCTTATCTTCCCTGAGTGGATTCCTGCCTCTATCATTCCTACACAGGCCTACTCATCTTTTGAATGCCTCGTCTGCAGGCTCTCTCTCTCGCCTAGCCATTCCCTTACTGTGGCTACTACCTATCGGCCACCTGGTCATGTTTCTTCCTTCCTCTCGGAGTGGGTGGACCTCTTCTCCTCACTCCTGGCCTCAACCACTCAACTCCTCCTCCTCAGAGACTTCAACATCCACCTGGATGCCTCCTGTCCCCGCTCTGAACTCTTTCGCGACCTCTGCGACTCCCTCTCTCTCACTATTCTCCCCCCTGGCCCAACTCACTCTGCAGGGCACACTCTGGATGTTCTGATCTCTTCAGACCTTCCCCTCTCTATCCCTCTCTCCTCTCCCCCGGAGTGACAACTTTCTCCTTTCCTCCCACCACACCCTCCCTACCCCGCAGGCCCAGCCACCTCCGTCACTGCCACCCACCTTCTCGGTCACCCGACCCATGAAGCGCGTGTCAGTTGAGGCTTTCGCTGCCACCTTCTCATCTCCGACTCTCACCCTGACACAGCCCTCTCCACTCTGCTATATCTGATACTCTTGACATCCTTGCCCCTGTCATGAGAATCCGCGTGAAGCCCAAAGCCAATTGCAAATCCTGGTACGACTCAGACCTCGTCAGCCTAAAATGTAAGTGCAGTGTTGCCGAGAGGAAATGGGCGTGCTTCAAGTTCATCCTCTGACAAACTGGCCTGCTGCAAAGGCAATACCGGCTCTCCGTCCTCACCAAGAAGAGAGCTCATATCCAATCCCGCGTCTCTGCAGCATCTAACAACTCGGCTGAACTCTTTAAAATCTGCAAGGAACTGGCCAATCCTGCCGCAGTCTCTACCTCTCCTGTCCCTTCCCAGGCCCTCTGCACGGCATTGGCCTCTCACTTCATTTCTAAAATTCAGGGCATCCTGTCCTCACTCTCCTCCTCTCACCCCCCTCCCCTCACCCCCCTCCCGCTATTCCCTGCTCTTCCTCTGGCCTTTCTCCTCCCTCCTTTTCTATCTTTCCCCTTTTCTCTCCAGATGAGGTTTCTAGACAAGTCTGATCTATGAAAGTCTTGTCGAAACAGGTTCACCCCTGTTCCTCCAAAACTATCAAGGATCACATCGACTCCCTAGGTCCTGTCCTGTCGGATTTCTGCAATCACTCCATCGCCACTGGAGTCTTCCCTTCCCCCCTGAAGCACTCCCTTGTGCACCCTCTTCTTAAGAAACCCTCTGCCGACCCCTCCTGCCCGGCCAACTATCGCCCATTCTCCATAACTCCCTTCCTGGGCAAGCTCCTGGAGAAACTGACCATCTCCCAACTCAATCTCCACACTGAATCTGTTGGTTGTCTTCATGACCATCAATCAGGCTTCAGAGCTGCCAGAAGCACGGAAACTGCTCTCCTGAACATCCGTGAAGACCTGCTCTCCAACCTCGACTCTAACACCCCTTGCGTTCTTATCCTGCTTGATCTCTCTTCTGCCTTTGACACTGTCAATCATGCTATCCTGTTCAACCGTCTCCGTGCAACCTGGGTATCACTGGTCTGGCTCTGGCGTGGCTGACTTCTTTCCTCTCCGATCGACCCTCCCAGGTCCAACTTGGGTCCTTCCTCTCTGACATCTTTTTCTCTACCTGTGGTGTGCCCCAGGGATCTAACCTCTCTCCCTGGCTGTTCAACCAATACCTGGCATTCCTTGCCCACCGCATCGCCGCTCTGTACCAACTTTCAGTGCTATGCGGATGATACCCAGCTCATTCTCAGGCTACCCTCGGCCTCCTCCTCTCCTTCCCTCATCTCTGACTGTCTGTCTGCCATCCAGGATTGGTGTGCCGCCAACAACCTCTGCCTTAATGCCAGTAAGACTGAGATCCTACTCATCGGCACACCCACTCCCTCCTTCCCTGCAGCTCTCTGGCCGGCCTCTCTTGGCCCTCCTCCCACCTGCAAGGCAAAACACCTTGGGGTCATCTTCGACTCCGCACTCTCCTTCTCCGCTCACATCTCTGACGTCTCTAAGAGGTCACACTACCAGCTGCACCTCCTTAGAGGTATTCTTCCTTTCCTATCCTTCCCCCAGAGCCCTGGTCCTCTCCAAGCTGGACTACTGTAATATCCTCTATCTAAATCTTCCTGCCTCCACTCTCCGCCCTCTGCAACTTATCCAGAACAGGACTGCGAGACTTGTCCTTGGCCTCAAGCCCAGGGATCGTATCTCTCCAGGACTGAAATCTCTGCACTGGCTCCCAGTGGCTGCGAGGATTAAATTCAAAACCCTCTGCATTGTACACAAGGCCTTCTGGGGTCTGGGGCCGAAATACCCTCAACTCTCTCTTCCTAAATAGCTTCCTTCTCGAGCTCTTCGCTCATCTGCCTCCAACTCCCTCAGGGTCAGTCACTTCTCCAAGCAACGAGTTGGTGGCAGATCACTCTCTTCGGCAGGGTCCTCTCTCTGGAACAGCCTTCCTGCCTCCCTGAAACTCGAGGAGAACCACCTCCGGTTCCGGAAACACCTCAAAACCTTCCTCTTTGCCTCTGCTTGCTCTCCTCCCCTCCCTTGCTGAACTCCTGACTGAAATTGCACTGGTTATCTGGCCACCCTTCTGATCTCTGGCCCAGGCCTTATCAACTGCCCACCTGCACTGCCTCCCTGGCAACCTCTGCACTTGGGGACTGTTTTCTGTATCCCTTCAGTCCCCTTTCCAGCACTTTGTCCGCACTTCCTTGTACTTGCCTGTTTTTTATGTGTTTTTATTTATCTTATTTATTCCACTTCCCATGTACTGCACTTTCCCCTCTCCCTTCCCCCCTTGCACTCTTCCTTTTCCCCCTTCCCATGCACTTGCGCGATCTGAATGATACCTGGCCTAGTAAGATCATTGTCTGTCCTCCCTTTGTTCCCCCCTTGCCTCGTTGCACCTTGAAACACTTGTGTATAGGCGCGTTACAAATGCTATATCATATCATATATCAGGGTAGCCTTCTGGACAAGCCAGACCAATCAAGGTAGCATTGGCAGCAGTCAAGAGTAGGTCTCAGGAAGGGTGAGGGTGACTGAAAGACCTCAGTGAGCACACAGAGTAAAGGACACTTAAAATCACTCCCGGTCAGGTGTGTGTATGTATGTATGTATATGTGTATATATATATTTCTGAGGCTTGTGGAATCTGCTTAGATCACATGCTGTGCCTAGGCCGACATCTAGTGGAAGCTGAGGAGTATTAGAGTTTGTTTTTCGAAACTCGAAAATGGGCGTCGACACAGTGCGTGCCAGTAATACTATCCCTAGTGTGACGTCCACTGTACCCAAGATCCCTCACGCGTCTCGGATCCTCAGATTGGTTTTTTCCGCCATACTGGTCGGAAGCATTTTGCGGAGTCCCCTGGCCTTAGCCATACTTTTGCTAAAATATTGATTTATTGACATCCTTCCCCATCCCAACGTCGAACTTCGACACTCGACGCCGGCTGGGTACGAAATCGACCGTCGGCTGCTGCACGACGGATTTGGGCCTCGGAAGGCCTCTGGCCTCGGCCCGGGCCATGGAAGGCCTCTGGCCTCGGCCCTGCAAGTAGGGAAAGTGGGGGGTTGGACATACTCTACACTCTTGGTATATAGGTACACCTTATACATTTCCTACACTTAACAGCCCGCTGCCTCAAGGTGCGTATGGAGGGTACCCCTTTTCAATTCTGCCCCAAGTGCAATCGCAAATACCCTTGGGTCGACAGGCACGCCACGTGCAATCTCTGCTTGCCGAGGGACCACCCAGAAGCGAACTGCAGAGCGTGTAGTAGGTTTAAACCTAAGACACTTTAGGACCGTTCGACGAAGCGTTGGGCCCACCACGCCAGGCAGGCGGCCATGGCAGCGGAGGGTGCCTTCAGCGATGGCAGCGGCGCCGTGCTTTTGGACGGCAAGGGCATTACGGCGTCAAGACAGCCGAGCGCAGGTCCCCGACCTCGGAAGGTCGTCCGACAGGGTGGCTATGGGGAAGACCCCCGGCGACACAGGCGCTTCACACACCACCCACACTAAACACACGAAGTCCAACAGAGACTTGACGACGTCGAGTGCTCGGAAAGAGGCGCAAACAGAACGGTCCGAATCGGTGTCCTCTGGGCGTTCGAGATCGCCGCATGACTCCAGGCAATCATCCACTCTTGCCAAGAGTGCCTCGCTCGCTAGGCTAACAGAAGTTCGATTGTCGAAAGACTAAGACGACTTCCACCCCCAGGCCGCACTCCAGGAGTCGGAGCCCACAGACAAGATCAGCACGGCCCCACGTTCGAAGGACAGGGACTCTACCCCGATCCTCGACGCCAGGCGTCGAAAACCTCCGGAGCCACAAAGGGACAGGGAAAACACTTTTCCACTCACGGGGAGGGGTCAAAACAGCAGAAGAAGCAGCCTCTGCACTCTTCCACACATGTAAAACACTCCTCTCCTCCTAAACAGGCAGACAAGACCAGGTCTGCTGATATTTCAAAGAGCAATTCTACTCGAGATAAATCTCCAAAACTTTCTGAGAGTCTCATTCCCAGTTCCAAAAAATGGTCCAGTGATGACAATAGATAGGGTCATGTCAAGGATGTCTTCCTTGGCAGACTTTTATGATAAAAATCCAGACAACTTCCTTTCTTATGATCCACAAGGGGCTACACCCTCAGGCTCTAATGATCCTATCCCCCCCCGAGTAAGAAGCACCGGTTTGAGACACCGATGAGGTCTACAGACCCCTTCGAGGTACAACCATACTCACGGCCATACTCACTGTATCAAGGAGAGACTTCCTTTGGTGAGGACCAAGATTTGGCCATGGTAGACGAGCAAATGGGACAGGCTACTATGGGGACGATGAGGACCAAGAGGAGGAAGAGGAAGACCCTGAAACCTACAGAGTAGATTCCCCGGTAGAGAAGGAAGCCCCGGTTACCGACTCACCTGTCGATAACCAACCCCTCCTGAACGAGGTTCTCGCACGTGCAGCAGAATACTTCCATATTGACACCCACGTTGTCCAGGAGGAGAGGGACTTCGCAGAAGTTAGTGGGAGAAAGGAGGCCGGTTGCCAAGACCATCCCTATCCTCAAGTCTATTCAGCGGAGAATAGACCCGTCCCTGGTGAACCCAAACCTCACCAGAGCAGTCAATCCCAGAGTTGAAAAACTTTTCAGGGCAGCCCAGTCTGACCCTCTCTATATAAGAGGACATCTGAAACCAGACTCCCTAGTTGTCACTAACACTCGTAAGAGGGCTGGAACTCCCTTGTCATCGTCCAAAGCTCCTCCGGATAAGGAGAGCAAAAAACTATATGGTTTCGGCAGGAACGTAGCCTCAACGTCCGCCTATCAGGCAAGGATTGCAAACTCCACCACCCTGTTGGCCAGCTACAACTGCCATCAGTAGGAAGAAGTCGCGACACTCATAGCCTCTGCTCCGGAACCCTTAAAGGGCCAGTTAGCTCGGATTTCCGCAGAGGGTAGAGCCGTGTCTGGTTGTATTTTAAAAGCAACCTTTGACGCCGCGGACAACGCAGGCAGATTGATAGCAGAAGGTACTGTTATCAAGAGACATGTGTGGTTACGGCAGTCTGGTTTTAAGGCAGAAACCCAGGCATCATTATTGGACAAACCGGTGGAAGCCGATTTGTTGTTTGGTAAGGCGGTCGAGGACGCACTGAAGAATGCCAAGGACGACTACGAGACACTCAAGTCCCTTGGCCAGTTAACCAATAAACCCCCTAACCAGAGAGGGAATAGTAATTTTCGTCACCCATGCGGCCAAAATTCCCAGAGAGGATCGAACTATTCCCAGGGGCAGGGTACACAGTGGAACAACAGCCAACAGTCTACCCAGGGTTACGGCAGGGGTAATAGGAGAGGACGTGGTAAAGGCAGAGGCAGCCCCAGTAGAGGAGGCGGCACGCCTCCACCAAAGCAGTGACGCTCAGTTCAGGGTCCCTTCTCACGCAACCCCAGTAGGGGGACACATTTCCAACTTCACCCAGGCTTGGGAAGGGATCACATCAGACAGATGGGTGCTGTCAACAGTATCCTCAGGGTACTGTATAGAACTACTGCAGCGTCCCCGGAACCATCCTCCACGACAAAGAGTACACTCTTTAGAACATCAGAAGATTCTCGTCGAGGAGATCGCCATTCTGCTAGAAAAGGACACGATAGAACTCGTCCCGGGACACGAGGTAAACAAGGGTATTTATTCAACTTACTTCCTTGTGCCAAAAAAGGATTTGACAATGCGCCCAGTATTGGACTTGCGGCCTGCCAACAAGTATGTCAAGCCCCAAAAGTTTCATATGACTACGCTACAAGAGGTTATCCCCCTCCTAAAAAAGGGGATTACATGGCAACCCTTGGATATGAAAGATGCCTATTTTCAGATTTCCATGTTCCCAGCGCACAGAAGGTACTTGCGCTTCAAGGTGGACAGTCGGCACTACCAATTCAGGGTACTGCCCTTCGGGATAGCTTCGGCACCAAGGGTATTCACCAAGGTACTGGCGGTGGCGGCTGCACACCTACGCAGGGAGGCAATCCCGGTGTACCCTTATCTGGACGACTGGCTCATAACGGGGGAAACCCCAGTAATTTGCAGGACAAACATTCAAAGGACTATCGACCTCCTCCACGAATTAGGCTTCTCAATCAACGAGAAAAAGTCAAGCCTGGTGCCAAGCACCTCCAAACAGTTCCTAGGGGCAATCCTAGATACTCAAGAGGGGTTGACCTTTCCTTCAGAGGAAAGAATTTGGAATATACTGCTGCAAATTCCGCAATATCAGTCCGGTCACCAAATAACGGTACGCAAAGCAATGCGTTTACTGGGCATGATGGCGTCATGTATTTACCTGTTACCCCACGCGCGCCTGCGTCCCATGCAGGAATGGTTGGCGAAACAGTGGTCTCAGGCAAGTGGTCAGTGGGACGATCTAGTGGTCGTTTCGCTAACACTAGTACAAAGCCTTCACTGGTGGACAAGAGAGAATCTTGCACAGGGAAAACCCTTTTACGACCCCGAAGTACAGGCAGTAGTCACTACCGATGCATGTCTGACGGGGTGGGGAGCTCACCATCTCCACCACACAGCTCAGGGTTTCTGGTCTCCCTCAGTGGCCAAGAACCACATCAACCTGCTAGAGCTTCTGGCAGTATTCAGAGCGCTTCAAGCGTTCGAGCCCCACCTACTAAACTTGTCAGTGCAAATCCGGACGGACAGCACAACAGCCATGTTCTACCTGAACAAGCAAGGAGGGACTCGTTCGCCAAATCTGTCCAAGCTTGCCCAGAAAATCTGGATATGGGCACTCAGACGGAACATCTTCCTGTCATCACAACATGTTCCAGGGGCGCTCAATTCCCTAGCGGATGCTCTGAGCAGAGACTCCCTCCCAGAGGAACACGAATGGGTTCTACACAGAGAGGTCATAGAAGATATCTTCTCTCAGTGGGGTTTCCCCACTATAGACTTATTCGCCACAAGCGAAAACAGACAATGCCCAGGATTTGCATCCAGGTTCCCCCAACCAGACTCCCACGGGAACGCCCTGTGGATGAACTGGTCAGGGATGCTTGTGTATGCTTTTCCACCAAATCCTCATCAGGAAGGTGGTGAACAAGATGAACAGAGAGTCGATGACGCTCGTCCTAGTTGCTCCCATGTGGGCAAGACAACCGTGGTTCCCACACCTACGCAGGATGGCGGTGTGCGAGCCCATCAAACTTCCAGTCTGGTACAACCTACTGTCCCAGCACCAAGGTCAAACAGTGCACCAGCAATCCAACTCAATGAACCTGGCAGCATGGCTCCTGAGGTCATAGAGGTTGGACATCTCAATTTACCAAAAAGGTGTATGGACATCCTAAAGGAATCTAGGAAACCAAACACAAGGCACTGTTACTTTGACAAGTGGAAGAGATTCGTTATCTGGTGCCAGAGTAGACAAATCAACCCAGTTGATTGCACTCCTTCCACTATTGTTACATACATGCTCCACCTGCTGGACGCAGGATTGGTTTTTAACTCACTGAAAGTACACCTGGCAGCCCTGTCAGCATACACCACTTCCCATAACAAGGTCTTGTGTTGGAAAGTACCAGTAGTTAAAGCCTTCATGAAGGAGTAAAGAGACTTCGCCCTCCTATTTCAAACCCACCACCAGGGTGGGACCTTAATGTGGTGCTGTCTAAACTCATGGGACCCCCTTTTGAGCCCATGCATAAAAGCAGTCTCAAACACCTGACTTATAAAACGGCCTTCTTAGTAGCTATTACTTCTATAAGAAGGGTCAGTGAAATTCAGGCTCTGTCAGTGCAGGATCCCTTCTTTACGGTCCATAAAGACAAACTGGTTTTACGCACACACCCTAGGTTCTCACCTAAATTTATATCTAAATTCCACGTAAACCAGTCCATCGAGCTTCCGGCTTTCTTCCAGGACCCTCAAAGCTTGGCTGAGGTGAAACTACACACCCTAGATGTGCGTAGGGCGGTCCTCTACTATGTAAATAAAACCAGACTGCTAAGGAAAACAGATCAACTGTTTGTCTCCGTAGCTACAGGCAGAGAGGGTGATCGCGTCACTAAAGATGCCATCTCGAAGTGGATTATTAACTGTATACAGCTGTGTTACTCACTCTCTGAAAGAACTCTGCCTTTCACGCCAACAGCCCACTCTACTAGAGGCATTAGGGCCACTCTGGCTTTCATTGCAAAGGTACCCCTTGACACCATTTGCAAAGCAGCTACTTGGAGCTCTATTCACACTTTTACTCAGCATTACTGCATTGACACCCATTCCAAGGCAGATACACAAGTGGGACAAGCGGTTCTAAGACATTTATTTGCTCATGACCCTTCTCACATCCCACCTCCTTCTTCAGGTACTGCTCGCTAATCTATGCACAGCATGTGATCTAAGCAGATTCCACAAGCCTCAGAAGGGATACATTACTCACCGTAATCGTATTTCTGATGCTTGTATCTGCTTAGATTCACATGGACCCACCCTTCCTCCCCTCTGCGAGAAGACGCATGGATGCTTGTAGTCTTACCTTTCTATCTATCTGCTTGGATTATCTGTACTCACGCTACTCCTCATGCTACCTCATGTCAGAAAAAATACAATCTGAGGATCCTGGACGCGTGAGGGATCTTGGGTACAGTGGACGTCACACTAGGGATAGTATTACTGGCATGCCCTGTGTCGATGCCCATTTTCGAGTTTCGAAAAACAAACTGTAATACTCTGCAGCTTCCACTAGATGTCGGCCTATGCACAGCATGTGAATCTAAGCAGATACAAGCATCAGAAATACGATTACGGTGAGTAATGTATCCCATATGTGTATATATATTAAAAATACAAATACATTTAATTAAGGCCTTTGAGTTTCAACACACAGTAATTATCGACAGTAATAGTTTTAGACCAATACAATCCTACTACAATACATATATACAAGACCAAGTGGCATAAAGGGTTAAATGCACAGAATGGGTCCACAACCTGAAAGGGAAGGAAGCAAGCAGTGCGAATTATCTTTAGGCAGTTCGGCGACGTTCAATTCCTAACTGAGAGGCCGTTCCGTCCCTACGCAGAGAGGAGCCTAACGCTTGATGTACTTATAAATGCTGGGGCACGCGTTAGTGCATAAGGGCGAAAACAGGGTTTCTTGTAGTGTCTGTAGCAGCTCAGGAAGGTGGGTGAGGTGATGCAGAATAAGTTCCCACTATTCGTGGAGGGTCTCCCCAAAAGGGTAGAACAGGTTCCAGAAGATGGGAATGGCTCGATAGCTCAGGCTATGGAAAGGAGAGTGGCCCTCAGGGGACACTGGTGTGTAAAAGTGGGTGGATGCGCTAGGGGCCACCGGTAAGGGTTGCATGTACTCACCGACCCACGGCGCACTCCGGACCAAACTTCAACGGTAGAATGCATTTCGGTTTCAAGTTCAAATGTGGTAATTGTGCGGCTCTGCAGCTTTCAGCGGCGTAGTTACAGCGTTGATTCCCAAATGGAACAGTGGTGATTTCTCCGTGCCTGGTAGGTGGATCAGGCCAGTTTCACTGAAGCAGGCTTCAGGGCTCAGAGGAGCACAGCAGCAAGACACCTGCGAAGTTTGTCACCACGGCTGGGCGACACGGTAACTGTGTGTACTCCGGTTCGGGCGCTCTCTCTTTACTCCAGACCTGGGAATACCAAGTGTAGGAAATTCGGTGTGAGAGTGCCGTGAACACAGAGCATGCAAAGTCGCAATTTTCAAGGGTCTCCTCAAAACAGCGGCGGTGTCGGAGCAAAGGTCCTGTGCAAGTGTCATGACCCTTACCCATGGCCCTCACTGGCAAGTCAGCCTTCCAGTTAGGGCCAGGTCAAAGGCCTTAAAACCTCACCCAAGACACTCTTGGAGTCAGTCCTGGCGCGTTTAGCACCAGGCTCATAACCATCATGAAGACCAACATTAGAATGGGACTATTTACTTGGGACTATTTAACTTGGGGGTCGACGGAGGGGTTCAGCCAACATGGAGGCACACACATAGCACAGTTACAAGGAACTGAGCTATGCGGTCTAGTCTTTTGGGTCTGGCAGGCCTGGGACTACTTTACCTGAACTACTTGGGTTGTGGCAGGCCTGGGACTATTTTACCTGGACTACTTTACCTGAGACTATTTAAACCACACCCAAACAGCAGAACATGCTTTGCGTTATTCTTTTGTGGGCAGCGTAACGCTCACTGTGTCCCGTTCTTTGATGCCAGTTTACATGAAATCAAGGACCTGCAGAGATGGAAAGAAAACTACGAAACTTACCCGGAACAGTATCCTGTCTTCAATCCATCGCCAACTTCAGTTCCACTCACCTGAAGGTACGAACTCCATCATCCGCCAACGCATGCATCCTGGAATACCATAACCTGGAATGAGGAGAAAGAAAGACAGCATTAGTAAGCGTATACTCACGTTTCCTCCCGAATGAAGAAAGCCACACAATTCTTACTTGGGTAGTCCTCTCCTGGTCAGTATCATTGCTGGAACATTACGGCGCTCGGCGAGGACATCGCAACCTGCAAGGAGAGAAAAGACACATGTTAGAAATATAAAAGGCGAAACAGCGCCGCGCATCGCGCATTACTCACCGGACAGCACCTGCCAGCCCATGCTCATCTTTAAACTGCATGACAACACCAAAATACCTTTCCATACCTAAGAGGAAAGAAGCAAGACATTATTATTCGAACTAAGAGGAACATAAGAACTGCATATAAAGACTGTAAAGCAGCAAACCTATGGAGTCGCAGCAGGCCTGGATTCCCACAGGGGGCAGGGGACTTGCAACTGTGAAGTAACTTGGTCGCTGCTCGCCCCCCACATCTACGCGCCCTTGCCACGAGGAGCAGGATGGAGAATCCACCTTTTACAATATTAAGGTGAGGAGAGGGCCCAAGGGGGAGGAAGGAGTTGAGGCTAAGGCAGGTGGGAAAACATAAAGACAATCTGGTATTGAATCCAGCTCTCCTATATTGCAGACCCATCTTTAACCAGAGGCCTTACCAAGGGACCGGGAGAGGGTTTGAGAGTGCAAATCATCCAACCAGGACTGGGTGGTGTCCCTGTGGATACCAGGTGAGCGTAACAGCAAGCTGGTCAGCTCACTAGTTGGCTCAGGGACACTTCGAGAAGGCTTACTTGCACGGTTTGATGAAGATGCCGAGAATATTCGGTCCCACTATTCTAATGGGTCGGAGCATCTTCGCAGACCTTCTAGTTCGATCAGATGCATAGAGGTCCAGCGGTACGACAGCGGGCTCAGGGTGCCAAACTTTCCAACGGGTCACCAGCGGTTCCTCGACTCAGCTTCTTAGTTTCAGGATTCTTGGATCATATCCTAGGTTCAGTGAGAACCCAAGAGATCGACCTCATCTGGGTGTTTGGGGACTTCTCTTATCCAGAATCTCCTTCGCGCCAAAATGAAGAGGACCCAATGGGACATCTGCTCACATACAGGCACACCAGACATGGCCCAATCACGGACCACGGTGGTCCCAGTCATTCACAGCACACCAGACTCTCTGGCACCCAGAATGTGTATTGGAACTAGACAGTCCAACGCACATCCTGGAAGTGCACACACAAGGCATGCAGATGCCTGCGAAAGCTGGGCGTTTCGTGGGAGAATGCATGCCCAAATAAGGATTGCCCTGGGTCGGCTCGACCTGGGGAAAGCAAATGGGCAAGATGGCCAAAGTACAGAACAAAGAACCTCATGGCATGTCCTTTTTGGAGCTAGGCCACCTTCCTGTGCTAACTGCGGTAAACGCGGTTTGCATGGCAAGAAAGGGTTAAAATAAAGTGAAAAGATAAGCTGCCACCAGCCCTGTCCAAGGCACTTCTGAAAAATTCTTTGAGGGCTTCTAGGGCTTTTGAAAACGAAAGGAAGACCCAAGTGCACTGTAAGGTATATTGTGCACTTTTTACATGTTGCCAAAAAAGTTGCAACATTGGAAAGGACTAAGCGAAACAAAGTCTCCCAGTACTGACTGTTTTTAAGGGCATGCCAGTTTCCCCATAATAAAGTGAGTGAAAGCTCAGTGGAGTGCATCTGAGGCTGTGCTTCACTGGCAAAGTCAGACTGTGGTGTTTAAACATCAGCAAAAAGTTGGGAGGGTACACAACTGGAGGAAAAATTACTCTTGAATGGAAATCTTTTCTAGCAGTATTAACCTTCCTCTCTGCTACCCCCTAGATGTAGTCTTGCAGGACTATTGCCTTTCGTTCAAGCAATTCCCACCCTACAGTCCTTCTCTCCCTTCTCTGTGTTCCCGCCTGCTGGAGGAGCTAACTTAATTCCAAGAAAAACGCTCATCAGTTCCCTTCTGTAGAGGTATGGTGAGGATGGTACACCCTTTTCTTCTGGTTTCAAAGGAGGCCACAACTGCAGGACTTGTACACACCTATCTGCTGCTGCACAGCTCAAGCGTCTCACTGAATTTTCCCAACCACTCCAGTTAATAGGGGCAGTGCGGACACCTTCTTGAACAAGGCCTTTGCCCCTGAGGACCCCCTGGCGAACATCTTGCAGATGGTTTGTCTCTCTTAATCCCAGAATGTAGTCACAGGCTTGACCATTCTGCTCGTCTAGGTCTCAATGCATGCTATATCTTTGTGATGCCCACAGCTTGGTTGTGCATGAGGTAGTTCCAATTGCAAATGGCAGCATTTTCAGATGTTTCAGGGCAACTTGACAGACCTGTTACAGTGTGTCAAGAGGGCATCATAGCATCTCTTCTGGTGGGCCAAAGGAGGCATTGTTCTCATGGTAGAGTCCCTATGGCACAGTTGGACTGGTCACAGATACTTAATTGAAAGACAAGGGCTCTCACTATCTGACTGTTGTCCCGTTCTGCAGCTTAGTAACAAATCTCAATGTACTGCCCCTTTGGGCCATCAGGCTGGCAAAGGTGGCTTTCTCTTATTCTGTATGGGGAAAGTAGGCACAGACTCTGACAGACAGCAAGGTTTGTTGTGTTTTTAATGGCTTTCTTGGTTGCGCACTTTTGGTCCACCTGAAATTAACCATTATTTTTTAGGGTTTTCATTTAGTTTTTGGTTTTGTTCACACTCCAGCCCCATGTACACTTATAGATAAGTATGTAGCCGATACAATTCGACCAAATTTCTACAACCTAGCGGTGGACTTTTACAAGAAGTCTTTTAAAGCACAGGATACAGGACTGCCCACATTTACTATGGAATATCTGAACAAGCAATGCAACTGTGATCTCTGGACCAAGTGACTATTGGCTGCCTATCTTGCTGAAGCAGAGAACTTGGTTGCGGATGCCTTGAGGAGGTGATTTTAATGTCACACAAGTGGGATCTCTGCAAGGAGGTTCTAAGTGATATCCTTGCCATTTTGGGGGATAATTCTTCCTCTCCTTTGTCAACAGGAAGTATGATTGTTCTGCTCCATGGAAATTCCCATCTGTATGCCCTCCCTGTCCCTGAATGCGCCAAATTTGGCCAGAAGAATATGGTACCTGAAAATCTGGACATGTCCATCTACCCTCCTTGGCGCCTCCTGGCAAGAGTGGGCCTGTTTTACATTCGCAGTGGCCAATTTCTCTAGCCGAGCCTCATTCGCAACCTTCATGATTGAATGCTGAGAGTCGGAATTATAAGTAGTTTGATTTGTCACGTGTTGTCCTGGCCATTTACTTTCTGCCGCTAGGCCTGCCACCATCTACGCTTGAAGGTTGCCTAAGTATTTTTCTCAGTGCAAGAATAGAGGTCTGGAATCCTGTGAACTGTCCAACCTCTGCGGTTCTCATTTTTCTACTGTGTCCTTCTGCTCACCTTGAAGATGTGAACTTGAGCTGCTTGTGGTCGTCCCCCATAGAAACATAGGAACACATTCACTTCCTGGAACTGCAAGCCATTAGATTGATTGTCCCTTGTTGCTTTTTTAGGTGCAGGTCAGCTGTGTCCAGGTCATCTCAGCCAAATGGTGGTTATTCATTACCTGAATAAGAGGTGGTGATGGGTCACTGACTCTGTGAACGGAACTAACGCAACTGTGGTTCTGAGCACTAGAGAACAGTGTGTCCCTGTGTTAAACCTACCTGGCTGGATTGAAGAATGTTGTGGCATTCACTGAGCTAACATTTGTCAGTCTCCCTGAAGTGTGAACTGGCTCCTCTCACTGGGATGGGTCTCATGTAGACCCCTTTGCCTCCAAGGTCTACCAGAAGTGCGTGCAGTTCTTCTCCAGGGAATTTCCTTTAAAGTAGTTGAATCAGTGCATCCTGTGAATCATCCAGTGAATCGTTTACATACTATCCCCCCCCAGTCAGTCGTGCTCAGCAGTTTTCAGAGGTTCAGGTCTACCCTCATTTTGAATGCTATGGACTGGGTTAGTAGGATGTGGTTCCCTGATTTTTCTGGACAAGTCCTTATGTCACTCTGGCCACTCCTGTCTAAAGTCGCTCTGTTCTCGCAGTCAGATGGTAGGGTCCTCCATCCAAGCATGGGCAGTGTCAACCTTCATGCTTGGCTGCTGAGAGGTTGAAGGAACAGGAGTGTGGGACTTTTCTGAGGCCGTCATGTACATGCTGCTTTGTTGCAGGAATACTGCTACTTGGGTTGTTTGTTTATAGGTGACATTCGTTTTCCGATTGGTGCTGAGGAGAACGGTGTGCATCCTTTGTCATGCTTAACTTCCATGGCCCTTGATTTTGTGCTTTTTGACTGAGGAAGGACTTCAAACTGGCACTGTTAAAGGGTACTTGATGGTTACTGCATCTTTGTCTTTAAAAGGGCAACTGAGCAGGGTTCCTTCTGTGCTTAACTCCCAGTAATTTAATTCTTAGAGGGCATGACTAACATGTTTCCACCATGCCGGTTTGTTCCTGTGTGGGAGTTGTCTACCTTCTTCCTATCCACATACTGGCAGTTCCGTTTGTGCCTTTGTATTCTTGTCTTTGCGCCTTCTCGCCCTTAAGATGCTTCTTCTAAATGCCATCATTTTCGCAAAGTGGGTGAGTGAGTGCTCTCTGGCAAACTACCTAAACTTCAAGGATAAAGTGAATTTAAGGGTGTGACTACCCTTCCTTCCCTAGATTCCCGAACGTTCACCTGTCTCAGATGATTCACCTTCCTATCTTTTTCGCTGCGCCTCACACTTAAAACGGAGAAGTTTCACCGGCCTTATAATGAGGGATCTCACAGTGTCTATTGGACGACAAAGATCATGAAAGATGACCAGCTCTTTGTCTGATTCGCTGATGCCCAGGCTGGCAGTACTGTTATTAAGCAAACACTGTCCTGGATTCATCTTTGTATATGTATTCCTGAATGCAAAGATCTGGCCAACAGGGAATTGCCTCCGGCTCCCTAGGCTCATTCTACCAGAGGCCTTGCAGCTACCCCTGCATTGCAGAAGACCAATCCAGTTGTTTATATCTATTAGGTGGCTTTGTGGGCTTCTCTGGATTCCATATCCTGTCCTGTCCATATCCTGTCAGGATGCCCACTTTGGTTGTGCGGTGCACCAGAGTTGTATGATGTAGGTGATGATATTTCCCTCTTCAGGTTCTGTACTACTTTGGGAGTCTTTGAAAAATGTGTAATTTATGGGAGAAGGAATCTATTAAAAGTAATTTTTTTTATGATGGGTCAATTTTACTCCTACGTCCCGTTCCTCCATACTGTATATGGCGTCCCTTGCTAGGTACGGGAAACAGAACCTTTTTCACCAGAAAAAATTGTCTTCCCTTTAAATTTGGATGAGCTCTGCAGCGTGGCCCTGCAAGCGTGCGCTCCCCTGTCTGACCACCGGTGCCACTCCCCTTTTCCACTTTGACGTGAACAGACCGCTTTCACCAGCGCTTCTGGGTTAGGCCTCTGGCTTTGCAATTCCACACGCTCTTCCCCGGAAAGACTTTGTTGTGTCTTCTTCATTTTTGTTTATCTCTTATAGCAATTGTCACAGATGCTACTTGTCCTCTGGTGCCATGCTCCTCCCCGGCGCAGGTCGAGGATTTGGGGTTTCTGCACATGTCTGACCTGCAAGGGTTCCTTCCCCATGTTGGATCCCCACATGCTCTGCCTCCTGTGCCTTAGCCCTGACCACGGCTGGGACGGCTGTTCTGTGTGCAACACGTTGACCCCGTGAGCTCGGCAGAATCGTTTGGCCAGGTGGAGGGAGCTGTTCAAAAGATTACCTCCAGTGGACATCAAGACATACCTGAAGAGGAAGACAAGGCCCAAGGTAGGTGTCCTGTTCTGTTCTTCTCTGCACCCTGCAAGGATGACTCCTTCCCAGGGAAGTGCCCAAGTGGGAGGGGCCTTCCAGGTCCTAAGACCAGCAAAGGGACTGAGGCTCCCAGAGCTACCGGCCAACAGGCTGAGGAGTCATAAGATCCTCCCAGTCCCACCGTTGAGGGGCTGCAAGGCTGTTACCGGGGACCTCCCCGAGGGGCTTTGCTCTAGCACCGGGCTTGTGTCTTGAGGGTGCGCCTATACGGAGCAGTTGCACTACCGCTGTCATGGCCGATCCGCCTCCCAGCTCTCTACTTGAGGTGCAGGGAAGGTTCCATCCGTTGCTTTTAAGCGTGCAGGCAGAGACTGGGCCCAGCTCTTCAAGTACTACGCAGCAGGCACGTGGCATGGGGCATGACAAAATGGCTGCCAGACAAGATAGCAGCTTACCCATGATGGCATGGGAACACGCGTTTAGATGGGACTGGACCACTCCAGTTACCTAGTCCATGTCCTACCCGACCACATCTTCACTGGGGCGGTACGCAGCCCCCAGCTTGGTGCGACCAGGACTGCCAAGACCTCAGCAGCCACATGGGCTGGCTCCTACGCCCTCCGGCCCTTCTCCTGCATGCAAGCATAGGTTCTTTGAAAAGTTCCTTAATCTGAAAAAATCACTGAAGATGGGCAACATCCTCGCGGGGGTAATCAAAGACATGCTCCCTCCAGTAACACCTCAGGCTCTGGTTGTGGTCCAGACCCCGGTCCCAGTTCAGCCCTTGGCTCCTGCACTCACGCCAGTCATGGTGGCTCTGTGTCCAGTGCAGTCTCCTCAGCAGGCCCTGGCACTGCCACAGCAGCCCGCACCCAGCACGCCTCCAACAGCTCCCGACCTGCAAGACGCAGCGGGCGACAGACGAGGATCAGGATACTCCCTTGTCAGCTAAGGCTTTTCACAAGAGGCTGGCGGGTGTGGCAGGATACCTGGGGATCCCGCAGCCACAATCTAAACAACCTGAGGCGGGGTTCTGGCAGGAGTGCTAACCATTCACCCTGCCACAAGAACTGGCATCCCTCTGCAAAAGGTACAGGGGTTGTAGAATCCCTGGCCAAAAGGGATGGGTGAAGCCGCACTCCACACAGCCTACCAATAAACACCTTGATGCCAAGTATAGGTAGGTGGAGGGGGACGCCCTCATTCTGTCAGTACACCCTCAACCGCAATAATTCGTTATAGCTGCAGCCTCCCTTTTTTCCAAACCGCAGTCTGTCATCTGGACCTCCCCACCCCCCAGAATTCATAGGGAAGGAGGAAAAGCTGAGTCCTATGGCAAAAAGATGTACTCTAATGACACACCATCTGCGCCAGGCCAACGCTGACACAATGTTGGCAGCAGTTAATCAAAAGCTGTGGCGGAAGATCGCGGACTTCCTTTTAGAGCTCCTGCACATAGTCATGCGCTTAAGGGCTGGATTGGCCGAGGCCAAAATGGTGGCCGAAGAAATCAGAGTCCACTGTGGCTCGCATCGACAACGCGGGTAGAGCTATATCTAGCACCACTGATATGTGGAGGACAGCTTGGCTTAAGGCGACCAAGTTTAACCCCGATGTGCAGGAGCACATTCTCGACCTGCCATTTGATGGGGGGGGGGACTTGTTTCACTCGACCATGGACGAGGAACTTGACAAAAAGAAAAATAGCTTGCAAACAGTGAAGTCCTCGTCAATCCTGACAAAATCGGCGCTAAGGCCTATAGCCAGAGTCACCAACGCTCAGACAGAACCCGTACCTTCAGTGGCTTTCATGAGCGACGCGCTAGACATCCCGACCGATCTCGTAGCCAACACAGGCACAAGCAGCACAAATCCTCTCACAAGGGGTTTTTCCAGTCCCCCTCACAGGCACCAGCAAAAAGCTGTGACGAGGTCATCCAGATCCACAAGTCTCCGGTGGGAGGCAGGCTTGCCCTTCACATCCATTCCTGGCGAGCAATGTTTGTGGACCCATGGATTCCTCTGTGGTCTCCATGGGCTTCTGTCTGCCAATTCCTGAATCTCCTCTCTCCTTCCCTCCCACAGATTGGGGCGGCAACTCTTTTGCCGGAAATCTACTCACTCATCGCTATTCAGGCGGTGGAGAAGATTCCAGCGTTGAAGCAAGGAATGGGCTTCTATTCCCAGATATTCAACATTCAGAAAAAGAACCAGGCTGGCCTGAGAGTGGTTTTAGGGTGCTCTCCCTTGAACCTCTCCCAACCCCTTCAGAGGTTCAAGATGTTTACTCTAGCTCTTAATGCAGAGAGACTGTGGGGGAGAGAGTGGACATGCTCCCTGGATCTGAAGGATGCTTACCTGCTAGGCCCCATTTGGGAGGCTGTTGAGCAGAATTATATGCAGTACACTTTGGGAACACCACACACAATTAAGACTACAAGTGACAGTACAAATTCACATTTGGTACAAGCCTGTACTACACAGTTAAAGTGGTAGCGATGGCTGAGCAGCCAGACTTATCTCAAGAGTAAGTGAGCAGTATCAAATAGTTACACAAAGGGCAGCAATTACTATGATTCAGGCAAACACTGACTCAAGGTTTTCAAGTAAAAGAATATACATTTATTTCACTCTTCAGTTGTATAACATTACACTATTATAAGCAGTTTAAAAATCACACTCTTAATACACCACACCACTCCCAATAAGTTCCAGACAAGTTAAGCTCACAAAATGAAGTGGGAGCAAATTGGCACTCCAGCAATTTAAAAGGGAGGGAAAAACAAAGTTAATAGAAATTAAACCATACCAACAGGTAGGTACTCAGGGCAATTGAACAAGAGAAGCTACAGTGATAGAATCAGGTAGAAAAGGCTTAGGGCCAAAGTCAATGGGTCAACAGTCTTTTGCTCAGGATTACACAGTTCAGGGTAGTTTGCGGTAAAGTTCGTGCCACGGATTCCGGAAGAGGTTGGTTGGTAGAAAACACTTTCACTGCGGCTGAACAAAACGAACAACCGGATTTGTACAGTACCTTAAAACTGAGAGGAAGCTGCAGCTGAGGCGGACATTCCTGGTAGTTCCTGCAGGCTCACGGTTCCTGAAGCGACTGTTGGACTGACGAGAAGTAGGAAGACTGGAGGGTCCTGCACTACCCAGGGAAGAAACCAGCAGCAGAGCAAAGCAACAAATAATAGGTACGCTCCTTAAAACCCAAGCAGGGTCCGATCTTCCTTTCTATCGGGCCCACTGTAGCTCTGTACAGCGAATTCGACCAGAAGAGGGGTCCTGGCTTGAAGTTTGGGCGAACTGGTTGGTCCCACCAGCTCAAGGGAAGAAGTTTCCTGGAGGATCTTCTCTGTCGTTGGATTGTGAAGATTCGGACCTGCAGCAGGGCTTCACCGGGCGGTTCAGTCGTTGTAGGGGTCCTCTTCCATCAGCTCCTCGTTGGTTCTTTCGTTCCAGTGGCGACTCTGCCTTTCCAGTCCCAGAGACCTGCTTTTTATGCAGTTTTCCCCCCATTCGTACAGCCTGGCTGTCAATCACACAACAGTGTGGCTGTCCTGGCAAGGACAGTCACCCAGCCAATCAAACACGAGTGCGACTTGGGTTACCAAAGGAACCCATGGCAGGGGACCTAAGACCCCTCCCTCACATCCTGCCTTCCCAGACTTCCAAGCGCCTTAAGGAGGGCTTCTGAGCAGGAGCCCGCGAAAAGACGGCGAACAAAGAGACCAAACCTGGTTTGGCACGCAGAGTAAAACACGAGAAAGATTTTAACAAAAAGAAATGGCGACTAAACCCAGCCGGAGCCGAAATAAAATATATTTTGTAAGGGGCTTTATGTTCGAGGCTAATATAATAACCTAAAACAATACCATGGTTATATAAGATAACTGCGGTACGAAAAATAGTGTAGTTACTGCTGCCACCAGCCAAGTCTTGATGAAAAGGTAACGAAACAGTGCTCCAAGAGAAACAGACAAAAAGGGACTAGAATTAACCCTTTCAGTACTCCATGCAAGATGGTGTGTGCTGGGTCTGTGGTTTAAAGAGACTAGATATAGTTAATGGCAACTTTACATGTTTCTGGGAGACAGTAGTCAGTCCCAGAAAAATGGAGTCAGTGGGACGTCTAAAAGACAACCCTGTGTCACTGCACTGAAGGTGCTGTGTAACGCACATAAAATGTATGCTCATGGAGTAAGTGAGGCTCCAGAGCCCAAGATCACACAAATGGTAAAAACACACACAGCAAAACACATGTAAGAGTGGGAAAAAGGCTCACTCTTACCAGGTGAAAAAATAAACCCTAGAAATCCAGCAAAGCTGCTGAAGGACTCATTAGGTAAGGGAAATCGGCCATTTACGAGAATTCAGAGCCCCATCGTGCCTTCCTGAGGTTCAGGATCATGGGCTTTCATTTTCAATACAAGGTATTCCCTTTTGGCCTCAACTCTGCACCAAGAGTCTTTACAAGATTGATGAACCACCTTGATCCATACCTCGATGACTGACTAGTCTGAGCAGTCTCTCCCAAAGCTGTACAGCACACAGCATCCGCACTTATGCACATGCTATACGATTTGGGGTTCTCTGTCGACCTCAAGAAGTGTGCTACTCTCTACTCAGTCCTTAGCATTCCTGGGGCTGATTATGGATACAATGGTGGACAGGAGGCAGGGGATATCTGGGGGATGCACAGCAGATCACGTGGCATGGCATGAATGCATACGCGTTTCCCCCCACTCTGCTGATTCACAAGGTCATCTGCAGGTACAGGGAGTCAGAGCCTTCGACCCATCTTGATAGCGCCATGGTGGCTAGCAAGACCTTGGTTCTCGGAGCTCTTCAGACTGTCGGATCAGCCCTCCAGTACACCTCCCGCTGGGTCCAGCCCACTTACTTTCACAGCTGGGGGCACAGGGGTTCACCTCGCTCCACACAAGTTAGCCCTGGCAGTGTGGTTCCTCAGCAGGTCACCCTGAAGCATCTACACTTATTACAGGACAGCCTGGCTATCATACAAAGGGCAAGAAGTGACTCCACCAGGAGTCAGTACAGGAGCAAGTGGACCAGGTTCTGCCTCTGAGCCAAGGTGCCAAGACGAACAAGGTTGATCCACTTACATGCTCACTGGACGATGTGTTAACCTTCTCAGCACATCTGGCTCGCTAAGATGTGCAAGTAGACACCTGCCGTATGTATCTGACAGCCATAGGGGGCTATAAGAATTCCAGAGATGATCTCTTCTCCTTTTCCAATCCAGTGTTAAAAAGGCATTTGCCCAAGGTAAATATCCCAAGGCATACTAAATGACCGAACGGGAGACAGCCGCAATACGACCAACACCGTAAACATAGCAAGACAAACACTACGACGAATCATGAAGAGTATCATGACCTTATAACTATCCCCAACAGCGCTGAGGACAAAATAGAGAGGGAAAGGAAGCACTGCACCACAAGCCCCAATCCAGTGGTTGAGAAACAGAATGTTACATCACTACACACCGTCCACCAATACACAGCAGGAAGCACAATGCCCCACCACACAAAAAACTACAACTAAACAATAGCCCCAAGGATGTTCACCCCACAGAAACCAAAGAACCAACGGAAAGACAGTCGGGACAGAAGGAAACGAACAACTGAACACACAAGCTCACCAAGACGGATGCACTAGGACGCCACATCAACACCACTCCGACCTTGAACCGTTCAAAGCCTCGACGGACCAGTGTCACACTACATAACCTGAGAATAGATATTACCTACCCAGTCGCACACCCGAAGATAAGGTTCCGACACACCTCCTAATCGAAACAATAATCACTATGATACAGCCGGATCAGCGCAGCACCAACAAAGCTATTCGGCCCACGAGGAACCAGCAACAACCCAACCCACAGATATACAACTCTAACGGAACCATAAGTACCTGAATCAGGATACAGACCCCACTAACCCAACCCTCAATCCTCTGCATACTTAACCCACACAACCATCTTTCGCCCAGTAATCCGCACACACTTTACCACACCGCATCAACACATAAACATCACCCACAGCACTCGAGGCCTCGCTCGACATACTAGCACCAAAGCCCAGCACTTGGTGTACACCGAGCTGAAGCTGCCAACAGCACACCACTTCTCCCACTCTCCTTCTCCCCTCCTCCCGACTAACCCTACCCGTCCTTCCTGTTTACAGATCCGCCAGATCGCCTGGGGACTAATTCTGTTGGTGACGGTGCGCTATACAAGTACCTTTAACTTAACATTTGGCAGGATTGACAAGATTATATCCACCGGTCAAGCCTCCACATCCTGTCTGGGACGTGAACATGGTGTTGGGCGCCCTGGCTCACAAACCCTTCAAACCCATGGCATCAGCAGACATCAAGCTGGTGGCTTATAAGACGAATCTGCTGCTTGGCCTTAATGCAGCACACCGGATCAGCGAGATTCAGGATCTGGTGGCTTCAGAGCTTTATACCACGTTTCCCCAGGACAAGATCGTGCTCAGGTCGCATCCTGCCTTTCTCCCTAAGGTTGTTTCTTCCTTTCACATTGAGGAAATAGTGTTAGGCACCCTTTGGGAATACTACAGCCAATTAGGACTACAAGTGTAAGCACAATTTCACCTTTAGTACAAGCCTGTACTCACAGTAAAGTGGTATTGATGGCTGAGCAGCCAGACTTATCTCAAGAGTTTAAGTGAGCCGTAGAACAAGTTACACAGGACCAACAAATACAGTGATTGAAATATACACTTACTCAAGGTTTCTTGGTAAAAGAATATACATTTATTTACTCAGTCAGTTAGGAAACATTACACTAGCATAAGCAGCGCAATATCACACACTAATAAACCACAATTACACAACCGGTAAGTAAATGAACAGTTTAGCTCCCCTGAAGTGGGAGCAAAATGGCACTTCAGATACTTAATAAAGGGGTAAAAAGACAAGGTTATAAGAATATACAGCCCAAATACATTCATAGGCAGGGCAAAGGGTTTCAGTTAAATACAACCAGCATTTATTCTCAATAGGCCTGGGCCAATGTCAATGGTACTGAATCTTTTGTATAGGATAGCACAGTTATGGTAGATAACGGTTAAGTCTTTGCCACAGAGATTAGAAGAATTTGGCTAGGCGAAAAGTTTGACGAATGTTAAGGGATGGACAAGCCTTCGTAGTTGAAAGTTTCACGCACTTTCTCGATGGCCGAAAAGATTTCCTGACCGCGTTTGCACAGTACCTTGTCAATGAAGAAGAGCTGTAGCTGAGGCAGTTGTTCCTGGCAGTTCGAGCAGATCTCGCTGTTCCTGTGCTTCAGTCGTGGGGACAAGAAGGACGACGTCGGGAGGTTCCTGCACTGTCCAGGGATGAGGCCAAAAGCTTTAGCAAGACGTTGGTTTAAGGTGCGAGTGCCTTAAAGTCCACAAGCTGGTTTCCTTCCCTCTGGCTATCCGGTTTTCAACAGCACTCTGATTAAAATTCGACCAGATGGGGGCGGTGTCCAGGTGGCTTGCGAGTTGGTTGTTCCCACCAAACTCAAGGGAAGAAGTTAACCTTGAAGGGCTTCTCTGTGGATGGGGTTTCAGGCAATTTGGACCAGCAGCAGGGCTTCACCAGTCGTCCAAGAGTTGCAGCAGTCCTCTTCCTTCAGCTCGTCTTGGGTCCTTTCGTTCCAGTGGTCGACTCTGCTTTCCAGGTCCAAGAGATCTGCTTTTAAACAGTTGTCCCCCGTTCATTCCAGCCTGGCTGTCACTCACACTGCAGGGTGGCTGTCGTTGCCAGACAGCCAGCCGGCCAATCACGCTAGAGTGCATTCAGGTCTCTTAGGAGACTAAGCACAGGGAATTTCGGGCACCTGCCTCACATCCTGTCCACCCCAGACACCATGGCGCCAGAGTAGGGCTTCAGCATTGAAGCCTGCCAAAGGCTAACGAACAAAGGGACCAAACCTGGTTTGGAGCGCAGAGACAAACACAAGAAGGCCCTTTCCTAAAAGAAATGTCGAAAAAAGATGACCGGAGTATGTTTTTACAATATGGCGACTAGGTATTGGGCGCCAACATGGCTGACCCAATTTTTAGCTACTGTTGTTAGCGGTCGGGAAAAATCATGGTAGTTTGATCTGAACCACTGCCACCAGCCATTTAAAGTAGGAAAGGGTAACATTTGACTTGTTACATGAGTGTTTTGACTCAGGGGAAACTAGGCAACCCCTTCAGCACTCTATAGGAAAATAGTGTGTGCTGGGTCAGTAAATTTAAAGAGACTAGTAAAGTCAATTTAACTTTACATGCTCTGGGAGATGGTAGTCAGTCCCAGAGAAGGTAGTTAAACCTTGGGAAGTCTGAAAGACAACCCTGTGCCACTGCACTGAAGGTGCTGTGTGACACATAGAAAAAGATGATACCTATGGAGTTGTTTAAAAAGTCCATAACCAAAGAACACAAAAGTAAAACGCACATGGGAAAAAAAGGCTAACACTCTTTCTAGGCAAAAAAATCAAATCCTAGAAATCCAGCAAAGTTGCTGGGGGCTCTCAAAATGTATGGGGAAATTAGCACATTTGGAGAATTCTCCCTAACAAATAGTACTCCCAACATTCTTTGTCAATCAAAAGAATGAGGCTCAGAAGGTGTTGCACTGTCTGGATGTCAGGCGTGCGCCAAGATTTTATCATCATTGGCGAATCAAAACAGTGCTGTCGGCCCTCCAAGGCTCCCATTGCAAGGTGGATGGTCATGGCCATCAAGGAGGCCTATGAGGTGTAGCACAGATCTTTGCCAGCAAACATGCATGCCCACGCCATCAGAGTGAAGGCCACGGCTGTGGCTTCCAAAGGCACGTCCCATGGAAGGCAATCAGCAGGGCAGCCACGTGGGCCTCTCCATCAGCCTTTTGCAAGCACTACTGCTTGGATGCCAGCGCCAGATTGGGCGCAGCATTTGGCCAGGCAGTTCTGAAGAACTTATTTTCTTAGAGGGACAACTCTCCTCCTCTCGGCTGCATTCAGTTGTAATCACCCATACATTATGGGGGAAAGGGGACGCGATGTAGGAGTACTTATAAATTACTCACCGTAGTGACCAACGTATTCCTAGTACATAGTCCCCTTTCCTCAATATACATCCCACTATCCTCCCCCGTAACATGTAAGTGTCATTAGGCAATGTTAGTATTGCTGATGCCTCAAAGGAGACTGCAGAGTGGTGCCGGGGAGTGGAGTCAAGGCAGTGCATTCTCTGAGGGCCACGCCCCCACACACAGCTAAATATAAAGGTGAAGTCCATTTTTTATGGTGAAAAAGGACTGTTTCTCGTCCCTAGCTAGGGACACCCCATACAGTATGGAGGAAAGGGGAATATGGACCCGGAGTACATTAGTCACTTCGTGAGTAACTTATAATTTCTTTTCACAGATTCCTCATCGTCATCCCAACCTACTGCTCAAACAGAATGCTTGTAAACTGTAGCAGTTCTGTGGTTTTTCTAACCGTACCAAAGGTAAATCAATTGTTCTTTGGAAGAAAAATGCCTAATGGTTTATCTTATTTAACATGGACTTGAGTATGGTACTCCCTGCGTGTTTGGTGGTTTAGGTGTTTGTTTTTAGCAGGTGCTTTGAAATACAGCTCCTTTTTCAGATTTCCATACAAGTCCTCTTCTAAACCTTGTGTTTTGATTCCTCATGTGCTGCAAATGCTCCTTACCCCTCACAGACTATTTTACATTCCACTCTGAGAACCTTAATTTGCAGTACGTTAGCAGTCCATGTTTAGCTTTCATTTGGGGTTTAGTCTTGAAATCTCCACTCCTTTCATTTCTAATATATGTAGGTTCAACTAATTCAAGCATCTTTGCATTTTCTTCCAGAAAAACTGTTGTCTCTACTTCCAGAATATGTTGTTCCATATACAATCCATCTTCTGGCACATGACCCGGACTATGTGAAAGTCCAGGATATTGAACAACTCAAAGATGTGAAAGAGTAAGAAATTATCCTTATTTTTCTTAATGATTTACTTAAGTATAACATGCTGGTTTAATGCCTTGCCCGGTTCTAGTAGGTCGGGATATGTTTCATTTTGTTAGGTGTATTTATATAGCACGTGTGCCGCTTTGCAGCCACTTCAGATCACTTGTAAAGGTGAGTAGACCTGGGGAAACAGTTTCGAAATATGAGTCACATGAACTTTCAGGTGATTTTGATTCTTTGTGATTCACATTTGTTACCCCTGCCTTTTTTTATGTATATGCTTTTTTGCACATAGTCTGCATTGACGCAGTGAGCTTCAAAGTAATAATGGTTTGGACGTTATAGCCTTCGTCCTATGAACAATAATATGTATTGGAGCAGGAGAAGGGAACACCTTGCTTACGCTCTTATTTGTGCTATTGTTCACAACACAAGTCTGACTGCTACTATAGACTTGAGAGAAATCCTGTGTTTTTCAAATTCAGAAGTCTATAGCTACTTGGAGGTAAGTTTGTTTTCTCCCTTGATATTGTGTAGTCTTTCTTTATATCTTGGACACTGCCCCTTTGGTAGCCATCCTGCTTGGCAGGGCTTTTGCATTTTTACAAATTCACCCGACTGTCCAGCAGCTGTCAGCTCTGCCCAGCAGGGCTGTAAGAATTTTAAAGATCCCCTTTTGCCACATCATTGCTAAAGTGCTGCATTGGCTAGAATTAATAGAAAATGTGAGAGACCCTTTAAGTGGTTATAAAGGAAAAATCCATAAGCTTGCCATATAGTGCTAGAAAATGTTAGTCGAGAGCAGGGGTGGGGGGGGGTTGGGTGCAAATCAAAACCAGATTCTCTGCTGCACTCAGACCCTTTAGTGTGGAGTCCCCTTTTGTCTATGGAGCTCATGTTTTTGAGAGCCTCATCTTGGGGAAACACTGAGTGTATAGTGTATGTAGCGAGTCAGCATGAAAAGAGCAGAAGGTGAAAACCATGTTGATTACTCTGTAGCTAGTAAACAGGAACATTCCCGGAAGCACACTCAACTGTAAAGTAACACCAGATCAGACCTGTGAAGATAAATGTAGCCCAAAACTGTTTCTCTGAAGCAAAATGGTGAAAAACTGCGGACTGTGCTGCTTGGTGTAAGTGTGAAGCAGATTGCTCTGTTTAGGGGAAAAAAAGCCAGTGGAGACTGTTTCAAGTTTAAGTGAAAGAGGCACCAGAAAAATGTATGATTTGAATTATGAATTCCACCTCTTATGCAGTTCCACAACAAGGGTGCACTTGCGGGATGGAGGTAGTCGGTCACCTGCGCACGTGAGAGAGAACACTTAACACTTTGGGCTTTTGAGTACATTCCACCCAAAGACTGGGTTTTTGCAAATGTCAAGTCAAAACAGGAGATGCAGAAAGCACCAGTTTAAAAAGGAGCTTTATTTCTAAATGCACAGAGGCCCGAATCTGTCAAAAATATAGCCATGTTAACCAGAGGACACTGCCTTTGTTACAAGAAATACACTTTGGAGTGGGAAAAGTGAAATAAATCATCCTGCGATTTTATAGCCTGTTGCCATGTTTTCAGAGGCACCCCTTACTCCTACTTCCCGTCCCCATTTCTCCATACTGTATGGACGTCCCTCGCTAGGGATGGGAGACGGAACCTTTTTCACCAGAAAAAAAAATCTTCCCCCTTTAAATATAGATGCGCTCCCCTGAATCCGCCCACCGACGCTACTCTTCAGTCCTCTTTTCCATGGCAACGGACCGCTTCGCTTTCATGTGGATGTCATCGGGCTTCAGCAGGTGTCCATTCTGCGAGGGGCTCTTACCTATGTCCGACCCCTACGCTCTGTCTCCACTGCCTTGGCCCTGACCACGGCTGGGAAGGCTGTTACACCACGTGCTCTGAAGAAACGGTTAGCTCGGTCGAGGAAGCTCTTCCAGAGGCCGCCTCCAGAGGACTTAAAGGAATTAGTCAAGCTCATGTCCAGGCCCAAGGTAGGGGCACTGGTTTCAGGAGGTGACTCCTTCCCCAGGAAGCGTATGAGCGGGAGGGACCTTTCTGGTTCTTGTACCAGTGCAGTTACCGAGGCTGCTATAGCTTGCGGCCGTCAGGCCGAGGGGTTGGGAGATCGAACCGATGAGGGCACTGACGGAATGCAAGGTTCTATTACTGGGTTTGCGCCCGAGGGACTACGCCCTAGTACCAGACAAATGTCTGAGGGGCGCCTGTTCGCAGCACTACCAGTGACACAGCGGAGGGCAATCTGCCTTCCAGGCCTCGTAGCGTGGTACAGGGTAGGCCTCAACCGCCAAGAGTCTTGGAAGAGGCCGGGCGAAGCGTGGCAAGCGCCACGGCACAGGAACGTGACATGCAGCCTGACAAGATTGCTGTCGGGCCAAATAAGATGGCTCATCCGACACCATCCTTCTTTGGGGACCAGGTAGGGGAACGAGTTTCCAGGTGGGACTCTTCTTCACCAGGCACGTGGCCCACGGCATACCATTCTTCTTCGCAGGGCAGGTATACTCTGCAGTGTGTGTCCAGACCTCAACACCCTCACAGGCTCGCGCCCATGCCCACGCCTCCAGCTGCTCCACCACCCTGCAAGGACAGGTTTATTGAAAGTTTTATGACCCTCATGTGGTCTCCGCAGATGGGTGTCATCCTCAGGGATGTGATCAGGAACATGCTCCCTCCAGTTCTGCCGCTAGCACCCACAGCCACTTCGCCCTTGGTTCCAGTGCTTCCAGCGCCTACGCAGCCCCATCTGCCTGTGCCAGTTCCCACTACGCCAGCACCACCACAGCTCCCGCAACAACTGCTGGGTCCGGTCAGTACGCCAGAGCCCCCGGCGCCCAGCACTCCTCCTGTGGCTCCGGATAAACAGGGCACCCCAGTTGACGCGGATGAGGGGGAGGACCCGGACACAGTCATCAGCCAAGGCCTTCCATCAGCGGCACGCTGGCCTGGCTGAATACTTGGGGCTTCCTCAGCCCGAGGTGGAACAAGAAGAGGCGGGGGTATTGGCAAAGGTCCTCGCTCTATGCCCCACGGCTAGAACGGGGATCCCGATACAAAAGGATGTGGTTGCACTGGCAAAAAAGGGATGGCTTAAACCCCATTCAGCACAGCCTACCGACAGGCGACTTGACGCCAAGTTTAAGCACATGGAGGGCGACCCCCTCTTGCTGTCAGCATGCCCACAGCCACACTCCTCTGTGATTGCCGCAACTTCGAGCTACTCCAAGCCGCAATCATCTTCGGCGACGTCGGCCTCAGCACTCCTGGGAAAGGAGTAGAATATCCTGGAAGCATACGGGAAGAAAATGTATTACAGCGCTTCCCTCCATCTGCGTCAGTCTAAACCGGACGCTATGCTTGCAGCTGTCAATCAGCGGCTGTTAGGCAGAATCCTCTGCAGTACCCTTAGGGACCACTGCAGACAATTAAGACTACAAGTGGTAGTACAATTTCACCTTTGGTACAAGCCTGTACTACCCAGTTAGAGGGGTAGCAGTAGCGGAACAGCCAGACTTATCTCAAGAGCAAATGAGCAGTAGTAAAGATTACACAAAGGACCACAATTACTGTGACTCAAGCAAACACTGACTCAAGGTTTCTGGTTAAATAGAAGTACATTTATTTTTAAACCATCTGTTCACAAAATACTTCACTTCTATTACACAAAACCACACTACACACAACCAATTCCTCTGGTTCAGGTCAATTCAAGGTAAGTAAGTACATTAGGATTTGACAGACCGGTGTTGTGAAACAAAAGAAGTTACCGTGGGTTAATACGCGATCACTTTTTGACAGTAATGACAGTTCAGTTTTACTAAAGAAAATCGTACCCGCGGGAAGAAATTTAACCGTAGTCAACCACACTTGGCACAAAGAATTAAAACCAGGGAATAGTGGATAAAAATCACAGGCAATGCTTTTGTCAAGGCAAGGGGATCGGAGCACACTTTCTAAGAAGCAGATAAAAGTCAATAGGCTTGCGCCAGTGTCAAATGGAGAAGGGGCTCTGTTGTCGAGGATCACACTGTTTAGGATAGTTCACGATTCAAGATGCCAGGAGTACTTGGATATTGTCAAAAGGAAGCAAAAGTTATAGGAGGGAAGAAAGGAAGGACAAGCCTTCGTAGAGGAAAAGGGTTCACCCCGATTCCTCCAGGTCGGACGGAGAGAACAACCAAATAGACAGTACCTTATTCGTATGGAGAAAAACTGGTGCCATGGCAGTTGTTCCTTGTAGTTCCTGCAGACTCACGGTTCCTGAAGCTTCAGTGGTAGGGAAAAGAAGGACGACGTCTGGAGCGATCTGCACTACCCAGGGATGAAGCCAGCAGCAGCAAAAGCAACAATGAATAAAAGGTGCGCTCCTTAAAAACAGGAGAGGGTTCTTCTGATGGCTATCCGGACCACTACAGCACTGTGCAGTGATTTTGACCCAGAAGAGGATTCTCTGGCTGTTGAAGGTGAGCTGGTTGATCCCACCAGGCTCAAGGGAAGAAGACTCCGGACTGGACCTTGTCTGTCGTTGAAGGGTAGATAGCTCAGGACTGCAGCAGGGCTTCACCGGGACTCGGGAGTTGCAGCAGCCGTCTTCTTCTCCGCTTCTCTTCGGTTCTTGTAGTTCCAGTGGCGACTCTGACTTCCAGCCCAGGAGTCCTGCCTTTTATGCGAAAATCCCCCATTCACACAGCCTGGCTGTCAATCACACAGCAGGGGGTTGTCCAGCCCGGACAACCACCCCAGCCAATGGACACAAAGTGCGACTTGGGTCTCCAAGGAGAACCTGTGCAGGGGGTTACTAAACCGCTCCCTCACATTCAGCCCACCTAGACACCCAGACGCCAAAGGAGGGCTTCTTCGTAGAATCCCGCCAAAGGTCGGCAAACAAAGAAGGCAAACCTGGTTTGCCGCGCAAAGTAAAACACAAGAAGGATATTAACACAAAGAAATGGCGACTAAACCCGACAGGAGCCAAAATAAAAAGTATTTGGTCAAGCAGGTTTATGTTCGAGGCTGATACAATAGCCTAAAACAGTACCACGTTTATATAGTATACTCGCGGTAGAAAAATTAGGGTAGATACCACTGCCACCAGCCAAGTCTTAGTGGTAATGGAGCGAAACAAAGCTCCGAGCAGGGGCGTTGCTAGGGGGGGGCTATAGCCCCTGATCTTTTGGTTGTAGCCCCGGATAGAATCTCAGGAGGTACAGCCAAAAGACTAGCTAGCCCCCAGTCCAAACAGTTCCGACATCAGCTTAGCCCCGGGTCTTTTCCAGAACTAGCAACTCCCCTGGCTCCGAGACACAGACAAAAAGGGTTAGGAATTAACCCTTTCCTTCATGTAAGATGTGGTGTACTGGGTCTGTAATTTAAAGTGACTATGTAAAGTGAATGGCAACTTTACCTGGTTCTGTGGGACAATAGTCCGCCCCAGAAAAATGGGAGTCAGTGGGAAGTCTCAGAGACAACCCTGTGTCACTGCACTGAAGGCAGGGGTGTTGCTAGGTCTGGAAAAGACCCCGGGCTACGCTGATGTCGGAAATGTCGGGACTGGGGGCTAGCTAGCCTTTTGGTTGTAGCTCCTGAGATTCTATCCGGGGCTACAACCAAAAGACCAGGGGCTATAGCCCCCTTAGCCCCCCCTAGCAACGCCTCTGACTGAAGTTGGGCTCATGGAGTGGTGTAGCTCCAGAGCCCAAGATCACACAAAAAGTAGAAATACACATGGTAAAACACATGTAAGAATGGGAAAACGGTTCACACTCTTACCAGGTGGAATAAATAAACCCCAGAAATCCAGCAAAGCTGCTGAGGGACTCACTATGTAAGGGAAATTAGCCATAAATGAGAATTCTCCCTAAAAACGGCTCTGGCAGGAAATCGCCAACTTCCTTCCGTAACTTCCAGTGCAAAGCCAGGCACACTTCATGGCGGGGCTGGCAGAGGCCAAAATTGTGGCACAAGACATAATGGAGTCCACTGTGGCGCTCATTGACTCCTCAGGCCGTGCCATCTGCATCACTATGGACATGAGAAGGACTGCCTGGCTTCAGGCGACCAAGTTCAACCCGGGCGTACAGGAAAACATATTGGACCTTTACTTTGAGGGTGGCATCCTCTTCCATTCCACCATGGATGAGGAACTGTATAATAAGAACAGTTCCCAGACTGCAAAATCCTTATCCATCTTCACTAAGGCCACTCCTAAGGCATATAGCCAGATGCACCAGCGTTCAGCAAGGGTTGGTCCTTCTGTGGTTTCTGGGGTTTCCAGGAACGACGGTCCAGGCAACCGGACAGATCCTCGAGCCAACACCAGCGCAAGCAACACAAGTGCTTTTTTCAGTCCCCCCTCTACCTCAGATGGAAAAAAGGCATGGCACGCCCATCAGGATCCACGTGTCTGTGGTGGGGGGCTGGCTTGCCCTTTACTCCAAATGCTGCCGCATGAAGTTCGCGCACCCCTGGATCCTCTCCGTAGTGTCCACGAGCTAACGCCTACCCATCCCTCCCACTACTCTCTCCTCCCCTCTGCTTCCACAGATTGGGACAACAACTCTGTTGGCGGAAATTCGCTTGCTCGCAGAGAGTCGGGCAATAGAAGAAGTCACAGCCTCCCAGCGTGGTCTGGACTTCTATTTGTGGATGTATGCCATACACAAGAAGAACCAGGCTGGCCTGAGAGTTTTGTGTTGGTCCTTTACATCTTTCCCTTCCTCTTCAAAAGTTCAAGATGGTTACCCCAGCGCTTATAGCAGAGACATTGTGCAGGGGAGACTGGATATGCTCCTAGATCTTGAAGGATGCTTAGCTACACGTCCCGATTTGGCAGCCCCATTGGTCCTTTCTGAGGTTCAGGATCATGGGCTTCCATTTCCAATACAAGGTTCTACCCTTTGGCCTTAATTTGTCTCCCAGAGTCTTTACAAGACTGATGAAAGTGGTGGCTGCCCTCCTGAGGGCCCAGGGTCTCCACGTCTATCCATACCTAGACGACTGGCTCATCAGGGCAAGGTCTCTGTAGGCAGTCAACCACACCACCTCCGCCCTCATGCTTACACTACATGATTTGGGATTTTCCATCACTCTCAAGAAGTCACAGCTGGAGCCCACACAGACTCTTAATGTTCCTGGGTCCCATCTGGGATACGAGCTCCGAGAGGATTTTCCCCTTGGAACACAAGATCACAGGCATCAAGAGGTCCACAGTGCATTTTGACAACAGAGCAGTGACCTCTGCATGGTGGTACCAACACTGCTTGGGCATCATGGCAGCATGTCTCCTGGTAGTAGTGCACACAAGGCTCAAAATGAGCAGATTGCAGTTGCACTTTGCACTGGAATCAGGAGAAGGGTTCCCAGGTGGAACTGGACAGCATTCCACTGCATCTCCACCAGGACCTGGTCTGGTGGAGCATGGATGGCAACTTGTGGAGAGGCAGGCCCTTTAGTCAGCCAGCTCTGCAGGTCACCATCACCACGCACTCATCCCTGGAAGGATGGGGAGCTACCCTGGACAGCCAAAGTATCCATGGAGTATGGTCCCTGCAGGGTCAGGTGCCCACATCAACTGGCTTGAGTTGATGGCCATCTGGCTCGCTCTCAAAGCCTTCCTCCCGATCAGTGGCAAGTCGATCCTCATTCAAACGGACAGCTCCACCAGCATGTATTACATCAACAAGCAGGGAGGCACCAGGTCTCCTCCCCTATGCACTCTTAATAGTCAACATTTGGGAGTGGGACCTGGTAAACAGCGTGCACTTTGTTAGTCAGAATCGCATGCAGAACCTGTTGGGAACACTACATGTAATTAAGACCACAAGTGTCAATACAATTTCACCTTTGGTACAATCCTGTACTACAGTTATGTGGTAGCAGTGGCTGAGCCTCCAGACTTATCTCAAGAGTTTAAGTGAGCCGTAGAAAAATTACACAAAGGACCAACAAATACAGTGATTCAAATATACACTTAAGGTTTCTTGGTAAAAGAATATACATTTATTTACTCAGTCAATTAGAAAACATTACTCTAGCAAGAGTAGCTCAATATCACACACTAACCACAAATACACAACCGGTAAGTAAATGAAAATGTTTAGCTCACCTGAAGTGGGAGCAAAATGGCACCTCAAATACTTAATAAAGGGGTAAAGAGACAAGGTTATAAGAATAGACTGCCCAAATACATTCATAGGCAGGGCAAAGGGTTTCAGTTAAATACAACCAGCACTTCTTCTCAATAGCCCTGGGCCAAAGTCAATGGTTCAGAGTCTTTGTATAGGATAGCACAGTTCAGGTAGATAACGGTTAAGTCTTTGCCACAGAGATTAGAAGAATTTGGCTAGGCGAAAAAAGTTTGACGAATGTTAAGGGAAGGACAAGCCTTCGTAGTTGAGGAAAGTTTCACACTTTCTCGATGGCCGAAAAGATTTCCCGACCACGTTTGCACAGTACCTTGTTAATGAAGAAGAACAGTAGCTGAGGCAGTTGTTCCTGGCAGTTCGAGCAGATCTCACTGTTCCTGAGCTTCAGTCGTAGGACAAGAAGGACGACGTTGGGAGGTTCCTGCACTGCCCAGCGATGAGGCCAAAAGCTTTAGCAAGACGTCGGTTTAAGTTTTGAGTCCCTTAAAGTCCATGAGCTGGTTTCATTCCCTCCGGCTATCCAGTTTTCAACAGCACTCTGATGAAAATTCGACCAGATGGGGACGGTGTCCAGGTGGCTTGCAAGTTGGTTGTTCGCACCAAACTCAGGGGAAGAAGTTAACCTTGAAGGGCTTCTCTTTCGATGGAGTTTCAGGCAATTCAGACCTGGAGCAGGGCTTCACCGGTCATCCAGAAGTTGCAGCAGTCCTCTTCCTTCAGCTCGTCTTCGGTTCTTTCGCTCCAGTGGTTGACTCTGCTTTCCAAGTCCCAGAGACCTGCTTTTAAACAGTTTTTCCCGATTCATTCCAGCCTAAAAGAAATGGCGAAAAAAGTCGACCGGAGTCTGTTTTTACAGATCGATTTTTAGCTACCGTTTAAGGTGGTCAGGAATATTCATGCTAGTTTGATCTAAACCAGTAGGAAAGGGTAACATTTGTCTGTTACATGAATGTTTTGACTCAGGGGAAACTAGGCAACCCCTCCATCACTCTATAGTAAGATAGTGTGTGCTAGGTCAGTAAATTTAAAGAGACTAGTAAAGTCAATTTAACTGTACATGCTCTGGGAGACAGAAGTCCATCCCAGAGAAGGTATTTAAACCTTGGGAAGTTGAAAGACATCCCTGTGCCACTGCACTGAAGGTGCTGTGTGACACACAGAAAAAGATGATGCCCATGGAGTTGTTTTAAAACTCCACAACCAAAGAACACAAAAGTAAAACACATTGAAAATGAAAAGTTCAAAGCCCCAAAATATGGCAAAAGATCTGGAGGGTTCTAAGGTAGTGGGAATTTAGCACTGGTGTGAGAAATCTCCTCAGCACACTTGGCAGCAATTCACCTCCCGGGGGAGTCCAACCTTGAGGCACACAGGCTCAGCAGGTTGGGTGCAGACAACTACGAATGGCAGGCAGGTGGGGTCATCCTCAGGTGGATCTCTTTGCCGTCCAACAGGAGGTGCCCCAGTTTGCTTCCTGGCAAGGACAGGGCTGGGGCTCTCTGTGCGATGCAGATTCAGTGGAACAACATGCACGCCTATGCTTTACCTCCCACTCCCCTAGTCCACAGGGTAGTATGCAAGATACAGGAGTCCCGGCACTGGTGGCCAGCAAGGCCATGGTTCTCGGCACTCCTCAGCCTGTCGGAGCAGCCCCTGATACACCTTACACTTGGCCAGGCTCACCTACTATCACAGCACAGAGGCACGGTCAACCACCCCGCCCCCAAAAGTTAGCCCTCGCAGCGTGGTTTTTGAACAGGTTACACTAAGGCACTTGCGTCTGTCACAGGCTAACCTAGAAATTATACTGGGGGCTAGTAACAATGCTACCAGGAGCCAGAACAAAAGCAAGTGGCCTAGATTTTGTTACTGGGCTGAATCAAAGGAGGTCGATCTATTGACCTGCATGCTGGATGACATACTATCCTTCTCTGCACTCCTCGCCCACTCAAGGGTGCAAGTAGACATATGCCGCACCTAACAAAATCATTGTTCTTTCTGCTTGTTACTCCCATGTTGTCATCCTGATGCACAGTGCTTCTTAAAACCCTTTGCTAACATCTGAATCCCTGATGGGAAAGTCACATCTTGCTGTTTTTGCTAGAAAGTCAAATCCTGCTGCCAATTTATACATTTCTAAATTTCTATGTATTTTGCTTGTATATTGTTGCTTCTCTGTAACTTGCCAGCCCAGTGACCTCACCACTCTCTTTTTTTTGTCCCACACCTACCTGCCTTAGCCTCCCCCCCCCCCCCCCAATTTCTCCATCCTCCCCTAGCTTCCACCCCCTGGTGCTTTATGTTTCTTCTATCTTCTCCAAATGCTTCTCCATTGACTTTCCTTCCCTTCTCACTAAGCCTAGTATGAAGAAGTTCAAAAAGGATGTCTTGGCCTGTAACCCTGGTCTTCCTATCGCCGACACCTACTCCAATACTTCTCCAGACAGACCCTCACTGACATCCTCTTTGTCGTTCCTTCGCCAGATCTATGGACTCTGTGCTCTGTCCTATCCCCTCTTCTCCCATTATGGTGGCACTTGCTGGGAAGTTCTCATGGCTTCCTTAGACTCCTCTAAAGTCATCATTAATGTCTACCTTAATGGCACTGTCATGGTCTTTCTCCTCTGCAGGGTGTACCTCTGCTCTGTACCTCTCCGCGGAAGGTCTTTAAGGCTGGCAACTTCCTTCATATTGCCACTCTCAACTCTCGCTCTGCTGTCAAACACTCCTCTTACTTCTTCCACCTCCTTGAAGAACTAGACCTTGAGGTCCTTGGTCTTACTGAGACATGGTTCACGGCCAGCTCTGTCACGAGCTTTGACACTCTCCTCCCTGATGGCTACAAGATCCTCTCCGCACCCAGATCCTCCCGGTCTGGTGGGGGGGTAGCCCTGATCTTTCCTAAGTGGATTCCTGCCTCTATCATTCCCACTCAGACCCACTCCTCATTTGAATGCCTTGTCTGTAGGCTCTCTCTCTCTCTTCTACCCATTCTCTTACTGTGGCTACCATCACCCGGCGTGCTGGTCAAATCACCTCATTTCTCTGAGTGGGTGGACCTCTCCTCCTCCCTCCTGGCCTCTAAAACTCAACTCCTCCTCCTCAGTGACCTCAATATCCATTGAGACTCTCCTTGTTCCTCCTCTGTACTCTTCTGTGACCTCTGCCACTCCCTCTACCTGTCCATCCTCCCCTCTGGCCCGATTCACTCTGCAGGGCACACACTCGATGTCTTCATCTCCTCTGACCACTCTCCACCCCTCTGACCACTCCTTTCTCCTGGAGCGATCATTCTCTCCTCTCATCTCTCCCACGCCCCCCCCCCCTTGCCAAGCCTACCCCAACACTGCCACCTACCTTCTCGGACATCCAGCCCATGAAGCGTATGTCAGTTGAGGCTTTTGCTGCCATCACCTCAGCCCCCCACCCACCTCAACCTCTGGCTGTCTCACATCCTGACACAACCCTGTCTCTGCTTTACTCTTCAATTTCTGAAACTCTTGATGCTCTTGCCCCTGTCATAAGGATCCGTTTGAAGTCCAAAGCCAAGTGCAATTCCTGGTATGACTCTTTAGCAACACTTAAAGGTAAGGGGAAGGCGGCTAAGAGGAGATGGAGGGCTTCTTGTTCATCCTCTGACAAACTGGCCTGTCGCCTGCTCCAAAGGCAATACCGACTCTGTCCTCACCAAGAAGAGAGTCCACATTCAAGCTCATGTCTCTGCGGCATCTAACAACTCGGCCAAACTCTTTAAAATCTGCAAGGTGGTGGCCAACCCTGCTGCATCTCTACCCCTCCTGTTGCCTCCCTCGCTCTTTGCAATGCCCTTGCCTCTCACTTTAACTCAAAAACCCAGGACATCCTGCCCACCCTCTGCACCCTTACCCCTTACCCCTGCCCTCTCCATCTGTGTGTGCTGAACCTCCTTCAGATCCCCCCTCCCTCCTTCTCGTCCTTTCCTCTTTTCTCCCCTGATGAGGTCGCTAATGAAAGCATCGTCAAAACAGGTTCATCCCCGTTTTTTTTGTTTTATTATTTATAGGGCGAGCTATCAGGGTGCGGAACAGGCACGAAATTCTCAGCTTGGTTACAGTGCTGTACAAATATATACAAGAGGGTGGTGGAGCATAGTCAACAAGGAACAAGAGATAAAGGTGGAAATAATGTACACAAATAAAATATAATTCCTCTAAAACCATCAAGGACCACATTGATGCCCTCTCTCCGGCCCTTGCTGATTTTTACAGCCACTCCTTTGCTTCAGGATCCATCCGCTCCCCTCTGAAGCACTCCCATGTGCATCCTCGTCTCAAGAAAACCTCAGCTGATCCTTCTTGTCCGGCTATCTATCGCCCAATTTCCATTACTCCATTTCTGGGCAAACTTGTGGAAAAGCTGGCAATCTCTCAGCTTTTAACCTTCATTCCAATTCTGTTGGCTGTCTCCATGACCACCAGCCTGGCTTCAGAGCTTCCAGAAGCACGGAAACTGCTCTCCTGAACATACGTGAACATCTGCTCTCCAACCTTGACTCTAACATTCCCTCTGTCCTCGTCCTACTCGATCTCTCTTCTGCCTTTGACACGGTCAACCATACCATCCTGCTGAACCGTGGCCGTGATAACCTGGGTATCACTGTCAGGCTCTGGCCTGGCTGACCTTTTTCCTCTCTGATCAACCCTCCCAGGTCCAACTTGGGTCCTTCCTATCATCTATCTTCCTCTCTACCTAAGGTGTTCCCCAGGGGTCTAACCTCTCGCCCAAGCTTTTCAACCAATACCTGCCAACTCTCGCCCACTGCAGTGCCATTTTCTGCTCAAATTTCCAATGCTACGCTGACGACACTCAACTCATTTTCAGGCTGCCCTCGGCCACCTCCTATCCCCCTCTCATCTCCGATTGCCTAACTGCCATTCAAGATTGGTGTGCCGCCAATGATCTTTGTCTGAATGCCAGCAAAACAGAGATCCTCCTCATCGGCACACCTTCACCATCCTTTCCCCTCACTCCCTGGCTGGACTCCCTTGGCCCTCCTCCTACCCCCACCTGTGAGGCTAAGAACCTCAGGGTCATCTTTGACTCCACACTTTCCATCTCCGCCCACATCTCTGATATTGTCATGATGCCTACTCCCGGAGAACCAGTTCAGGACCAGTGACCCCGGAAGCAGACATCATGTTCCCGGGGAAAAGGCCAGCAACCCCTAGTAGGGGCCCTTTAGACACTGTCCTGGCGCCTTTGGCGCCAGGCTCATTTTGGACCTCAGTCCTGGCGCCATAGGCGCCAGGCTCATAAAGGGAGTGTTTATGTGAACTTACCTGACACAGACTGTGCTGCCAGATCCAGACCTTTTTGAGGCCTGAAGGGACTATTTTGCCAGTGGGACTATTTTGCCACTCGGGCGTGGCCGGGGAAGAATACGTAGCTCGAACTACTTTGGGGGCTATTTAAGCCACACCCAGACAGCAGCTCACGCTTCGCGTTGTTCTGCACCTAGCAGCTGGACGCTCACCGTGTCTGCTCCTGCATCCTGACTCCAGCCACGCCCGCCTCCATCCTGAAACACCTGAAAGGAAAGAAGAGAAGGGAAAAGGTGAATAGAAGAACATTACCTGCTTCTACCCGGAGTCCGGAGTCATCACGCCGGCGATCCTAAGGGAAGACATTTATTTTAAAAACGCATTGCGTTGCTCGCTGCAGCGCCGCGTTCCACTCACCTGTTCACGAGGCATCTCCGTGCTCCTTAGCGACCATCTGCACGATCTGCCGCATACCTGCGCCAAAGGGGGAAGAGAAGAACAAAAGGTGAGCAAAAGGAACATATTGAGGAAAGCCAGATTTTCGCCATAAGACTTACCTGATTATTGTTGGGAGAATCTTTCCTCATGTCGGGTCGGCGCCGCTTCTTCGGCAGTACTGTACTCCGGCCCCTATGGGGAAAAAAGACACACGCATTAGTGGGTGAATATAAGGACATTAAAGGAACCACCCATCATAAACTCACCTGAGTTTACCTTCGGCGAATTGTTTCCTCTACGCAAAATCTTCACTCAGCACCTGTGACAAAAGGGCTAAGAGACGGACTACAGAATATAAAGGCAAATAGAAAAGGAGGCCAACTCTTGAACTTTTACAACAGTATACTTACGGCACCTTGCAGGAAAGTCAAGTAAGCTTGGATCCTCACCAATCCGAACACCAGTGAAGTAACTGGATATAATCGCACCCCTGCACCAGAAGCAGGATGGAGAGCTCGTCCTTTCAAACCTTAAGGTGAGAGTTAACGGGGAATTTCGGAGGTGGTCTGAGGAGAGTGAAAGAGGGCAGTGGGAGGCCGACGCGCTACTCCGCAGGTAGTTAATCCCCTTTCTCCATCTGCTGAAGGATTCTCCTGTGAGTCAGACAAGCGAGATTTAGGGGTCCTGTCCAGTCGGTCTTCCAAGTTCTGCGCATCACCTTAGAAGAGGCCGCAGCAGTCCAGACCTGGTCAGCCTCTCCATGGGAGTCAGGTGAGCGTTACAGATATCTCTAAAAAGTCAGACTTCCTACTGTACCTCCTCAGAGGTACTCTGCCTTTCCTCTCCTTCCCCCCCAGAATCTCACTGTCTCCCAAGCTCTGGTTCTTTCTAGGTTGGACTATTGTAACAGCCTCTTTCTAAATCTACCTGCCTCTACTCTCCGCCCTCTGCAACTAATCCAGAATAGGACTGCAAGACTTGTCCTTGGCCACAAGCCCTGGGATCGTATCTCTCCAGCTCTGAAATCTCTCCATTGGCTCACAGTGGATGCAAGGACTAAATTCAAAACCCTCTGCATTGTCCACAAGGCTTTCTGGTGCTTGGGTCCAAAATAACTTCAGCTATCCCTCTGCAAATACCTCCCCTCTTGAGCTCTTCGCTCCTCTACCTCAAACTCCCTCAGAGTCAGTCGTTTTTCAAAGAAACAAGCTGGGGGTAGATCTCGGTCTTCGGCTGGGGCCTCCCGCTGGAACAGCCTCCCTGCCACTCTAAAACTTGAGGCGAACCATCTCTGGTTCCGGAAGTACCTCAAGACCTTCCTCTTTGCTTCTGCCTTTGCTCCCTCTATCCCCCGCTGATCTGTTCTCTTCTTGGCACCTTGCACCTGGCCACCTTCTGTCCGCCGGGCCCAGGTACCTGCTCACCCTGTCACCATCCTGCACTGCCTCCAGGCCACCCCTTGACCTGGGGTCTGTATTTGTGCCCATAAAGTCCCCCCTCCCCCCTTTTTCTTCCAGCACCTATCATACCTACACTGTCTGCTGCCTTAAACCCAGCACTTGCCACTTGCTGGCTACACTACCACTGTTTGTTGCCATTATTATCTGTTTCTCCTTTGCTTCGCACTTTACACTTCTCCCCCCTTCCATGCACTTTTCCCCTCCCTCTCTCCCATGCACTTGCGCGTTCTCAATGTCACTGGGCCTAGTAAGATCGTTTTGTTCTCCCTTGTCCCCTTGCCTTGTCGCATTCTGAAACACTTGCGTACAAGCGCAATAGAAATAAAATATCAATATCTGCCGGCCATCTGTAAAGCACTGGAGGGGGTGTCTGTACTCCAGCTCTCTATATGGCAGAGGAGAGGCACAGAGGACCCCAGCCAAGATTCTCTTATTTGGTAAAACGTGGGCGAGCAATTGAGGCCTAGCTCCCAGGAGGTGATGCGGGCTGGTTCCTAAGTACAGTGTAGTCCCCAAGCACCCACAAAGGAATGTCCACACACTGTATTAAGGAAAGCAGTCTTTAGATAATTAAGGTTCAAGCTTATATACACAATCACAATAACTCACTTTGTGCTCAGTTAATCTACAATGGCAAATATATACACAGTTCTACGTGGTACCACAATTACTATTAAATTTCATTAAAGTGCATCAACTGTACTTAGTTTAAATGTCACACAAATCAATTAATAAAGAGAACAAATAATAGACATAAACAGGAAAGCAGTCGGTTAGAAAAATTGGCAGAATACTGGGTCCCTACCGACAAGACACAGTTCTGAGTGGAGATCCCCCTCCCCAACTGGGCAACCTATAAAATAAAGATCTATCGTACAAGCCCAGTCCATATATTGTTGACAAGAGTCTTATTTCCTTATAAATAGTTCTACAACCCCAATGTACCTGGAATAGCAGAGTTCGACGTCTGGTGGTCGACTGATCCTTCTTGAGCGGCTCGCTTTAAGGCAGGAGCCACGGATCATCAAGATCCCACGAGGACAAAGGGTGAACACTGTCGTTGAGGCAGCAGCTTCGGTTCTTGCAGTGCTCGTTGACCATCGGTCAAAAAAATCCTCTAAACTGAGGCGTGCGGCGTACCTCGACAAGTGTTCATTGCTGCAAAGAGTTAGTGAAGAACTTTGGCCCAGCAAGGACGTGGAGTCGGCTGGCGTCTCTGCGGTCTTCGGGTGGCGGGAAACTCACTGGCGGATTCTCCTCGGTCGTCTGCGGCCTTGAATTTCTCTGTCAGGACGAAAGCAGTCGACGAGGATGAGCAAGAGAGTCCTTGTTTCAATGTTCTTAGGCAAAGGAGCACTGCGTCTCAGGTCGTCGACGGTGATGGACTTCAATGTCCGGGCTCTTATCTTCGTGATTCTGCGGTGGTCCCCGTCTCTGGTCGGCAGCCTTTCGAGGGTCTGATGTCCAGGGAGCTTTGGCAAAGATCAGCTGGTGCACGATGGTCCCTCGTAGCTCAGAAAGAGGTCTCCTAGCCAGGTCCTCTCTTGGATCAGTACCTTGAAGGCAGAGCAGCTTTCAGGTTAGCGAAGGACAGCAGCAGCAGCAGTTCTTCTTCTAGTGGGCTTCAAAGTTCAGCATCAGTTTCAACTTCAGCTTCTGAACGATTTCTAGCATTGAGAGCCCCCCAGATATACTGTTGATCTCCCATTCACTCTGCTGGGTCACACTCAGGAAACCAATCATTCAGAAGGGCATTCAGGCAGCCAATCAGGCGCACAGTGCTTTCAGTCCATTCTTCTCCATCCAGACACTCGCAACACAGAATGTGGATTCGGACAAGCACTCTGCCATTCAGCACTACACACTGCATTCATAGCAGTTTCCGGCAGCTCTGTTTGTCATTGTGTCAAACACCAGATACTAGACACCCATAACACAGAATGCATATTCGTCACACACTCCATTCACCCAGGTCCCACCCCACGGGCGTACCCACAACATACAGTTATTGGGAAGGCTTCAGACAGTCTTGCCTCGACTTTCCTACAACAACATATATGGAACTACCACCCAACAGCCAGTCAGGGGGAAGGGACAGTGTCAGGGCTTCCTGGGACTTTGGGAAAAGTAAGGTAACGGGCGATAGAAAGCAAGAGGCCACGGGGGCCATCTTGTTTCTTATCAGAATCCACTGATTCCAATGACAGGGCCTGGGCATCCCAAAATGGAGGACGCTCAGGGCACCTGTCAATTCAGCACAGAGCTGCCACCAGCCCGTACCCTGCTCTGTGGGCCACGCACAAGTGCCCAAAAACATACACTAGGAGAACAGGGTCGTACTCCCACCCATGCGTACCCTAAGAGTATCCCCAGGGTTTGTTCACCAAACCAAAAAGAGGAAGAGCTTCACCGTCAGGAGTCCCAAAGGAACTCATGCGCGGAATACAAGTCAGAACATACATACATAAAGCAATAAAGGACAAGGATACGGAGGCCCTGTCCCTCCAATGCATTTCCAGCATTACACCATCGGAGCATACCGGAACTCAGATAGGAGGTATTTTCTTCCTCTGCTCCGGTGGTTAGACACTTGGCGGCCTGACCAGGCTCTACCCGCCTATCAAGAAACCACACCTGGTGTGGGACCCCAATGTGGTCTTGGGCGCCCAGGCGCATAAACCATTCAAGCTTTTGGCCTCCATGGACATCAGCGTGGTCACCATTAAGACAGCCCTCCTAGTAGGCCTTACCTCTGCACGCATGGTCCGTGAAATCCGGACACTGGTGGCGTCTGAGCCTTATACTACTTTCCATAAAGACAAGGTGGTGGTTAGGACTCACCCCACATTCCTGCTTAAGGTGATCTCCTTATTTCACCTGAACGAGGAGATAGTGCTACCTACCTTCTTCACAGACCCTAAAGATGAGGCTCCGAGGGTACTGCACTGCCTAGATGTCAGGCGCGCTCTAAAATTCTACTTGGACAGAACCAGGTGCTTCTGCAAATCGGAGGCCTCTTTGTCACCTTCGGGAAGGGGGGTGTCAAAGCCTGGCTATCAGGCTTCCAAGGCCTCCATAGCAAGGTGGATGGTTGCGGCCATCAAGGAGGCCTATGAGGGGCAGCACAAACCTCTTCCGGCTAATAACCATGCCCAAGCTATCGGAGCCACGGCTGTCGGTTTCCAGAGGCACGTTCCGTGGCAGGTCATCAGCAAGGCGGCTACTTGTGATACGCCCTCTGCCTTCTCCAAGCACCACTACTTGGTTGGATGCCAGCTCCAGGTCGGATGCAACATTTGGTCAGGCAGTTTTGAGGACTTTGTTTTCCTAGGAGAGTCAGCTCTCCACCCTGGTGCTACATTCAGTTGTAATCACCCATACAGTATGGAGGAAAGGAGACGGGACGTAGGAGTAATTATAAGTTACTCAGCGTAGTGACTAACGTACTTCTAGTTCATAGTCCCCTTTCCTCCATACGTCTCACCATCCTCCCCCCTAATAAAACTGGTGTCATTAGGCAATGTTGATATTGTTGATGCGTCGAAGGGCGCTGAGAAGTGGCGCTGGTGGGCGGAGTCAGGGGAAGATGATTTTTCTGGTGAAAAGGGTACCGTCTCCTGTCCCTAGCGAGGGTCACCAATACCGTATGGAGGAAAGGGGACTATGGACTAGGAGTAAGTTAGTCACTCCTGGGAGTAACTTATTCTTTGCCCATGATGACTCCAGACCACGAGGGGAACACACTTGATGCAGTGGGAAAGCACATCATTTATACTTCAGCCTCCACTGTCAAGGCCGCTAATGCCCTGGCCATTTTAGCCCATTATGACAAGGAGCAATGTTAAAAGCTTGGGCCCATTTTGGACTTCCTGCTGGAGGACAAGAAGGTTGAGGCCCTGGCCTTGTTCCATTAAGGAGCGTTGGCTTCGGGTCACGCCATTACGGTGGCTCTGGACATCGCGGATCCTGGGTTCCGTCAGATGGGCAATGGGGTGTCCCTTCGACGCCAAGGCGGACTGAAAGCCACTAACTTCAGGAAGGATGTCCTGTCCAAGGTGGTGGACTTGTCCTTTTATGGGGGCAATCTGTTTGGCATGGTTGTGGACAAGTCTCTCCAGATTATTCAGACAGGTACAGAGACGCCGCGCTCTCTGGGTACATTGCAGCAGAGGTCGTCCTTTCGGTGCTCAATGGGGAAGTCCAGCAGGTCCTCCAAGGGGTATAACGCCCCCTACTATCAACCCTCCTTTTCCATGGCCCAGGAGGCCTAGCAGGGCCTTTAACAGGCCTACGGCAGCAGAGGACAGTGTCGTTGTCGCCCGCAAGCCAGGATGCAGATGTCCAAGCAGGCCTCAAATGGCCTGTGATCAGGGCCCCCACTTTCGCACCCCAATGGGAGGCCGACTAGCAAACCTTGTTGACTAGTTGCAAACCATCACCACAGACAAATGGGTGCTGAACGTTCTTAATCAGGGCCACACGGGTATCGTCGCATTCCTCCTGTGGCACGTCAAGAACTAGACATGATTCAACTTCTGCAGGGGGTTCAAGCCATATTAAGGAAGGGGGCAAAAGATCCCGCCCCCAGCACCTCTGAGTGTACTCCAGATACTTTCTGATGCAAAAAAAAGTCAGGAGGGTGATGGCCAATACTGGACTTATGATGCCTCAACAAGTACCTGAAGTCCCAGAACTTCTGGAAGGTCACATTGCAGCACATGCTAGGCCTGCTGGAGGAAGGGGACTTCCTGGCGGCGTTGGATCTGGAAGATTCTTACTTGCATGTCCCCATCCACCCAAAACATAGGAAGTGTCTACGTTTTGTAGACCAGAGACGGCACTATCAGTTCAAAGCATTGTCCTTTGGCCTGAAATCGGCCCCACGGATGTACACAAAGTGCTTGGCTGTGGTGGCGGCGCATCTGCTTCTCAAGGGCTTCTACGTCTACCCTTATCTGGATGACTAGGCCATCCACTCCTGCTCTCACGCACACGGCGGACACCATTTGTCTGCTGACGGAGCTCGGATTCTCCATCATTTATCCGAAGTCCTGCGTGGAGCCATCGCAGAACGCTCTGTACTCTTACGTCCTGTCCCCTATCCTCCATACTGCATGAGCATCCCTTCCAAGGGACGGGAGACGGAATCTTTTTCACCCGATAAAAAACGTTCTCCCTCTTTAAATTTAGAGGTGCACGGCCTTGGGAGCATGCGCTGCCCTGGCTCCGCCCTCCATCGCCACACCTCAGTCCCCTTTTACACATCGACGGGAACGGGCCGAATTCACCAGCGCTCCTGTTTTTGGCTTCGACCATGTAATTCCATGCGCAGATACCTCTTCTCTTCTGTCTTTTTGTCATTTTATCATTCAGGTACTCGGTCCTCAGGCGTCACGCTCCTCCCTGGCGCATGTTGACTAATACAGGTTTCAGCAGGTGTCCATCATGCGACGGGCTCTTTCCAACTAAAGACCCCCACGCCCTCTGCCCAAGTTGCCTTGGCCCAGACCACGGCTGGCAAGCTTGTACTGGCTGTGATGCGCTCTCCTCAGGGTCTCTGAAGAACAGACTAGCCAGGAGGAGGGAGCTCTTCCAGAGATCGCCTCCAGAGGCCCTTAAGGACTTCGTCTATCATCGTTGCAAGCTCAAGGTAGGGCTTTTCTTTTCCAATGCACCCTGCAAGGGAGACTCCTTGCCAAGGACTTGCCCGCATGGGAGGCACCGCTCTGGTCCTCAAACCAGCACGAGTAACTAGGCTAAATGAGCTACCGGCCGACAGGGCGAGGGGGTCAGTGGATCCGGCCAGTGCAAGTGCTGAGGGACCGGCAGGTTTTTACCGGGTCTTCACCTGAGGGGCCATACCCAAGTACCGGCAACATGTCTGTGGGGGTGCCTATATGCAGCTGTACCGGCAGATCTGCCGAGGGCGAAACCCCTACCAGTTCTAGGGTTGAGGAACAGGGTAGGCCCCATGATCCACACTCCAGAGTCCTTGGTGGGGTGGTGCCCAGTGAGCCGAGCAATACGACGCAGGCACGTGGAAGGCAGCTCGACGGAATGGCTGCCGTGCCAGACATTGCTGGCATCTTCTCGATACCGCACCAAGGCAGTGAGCAGGTGGAGGAACGTGCGTCAAGGTGGGACTAGTGTCAACCAGGTATGTGGCCTACAGCCTACCCTTCATTTGCGCAGGGCAGGTTACTGCCGCGTCCGTATGGGCAGGGCACACAATGGCTCCAGCAGCCAGTCGCTACCCTGTCAATATCGCCTATCACTCTTCTGGCCTGTGAGGACAGATTTTTTTTAAAGGTTCCTCGGGATCATGAAATCTCCTCGGATGGGGGTCATCGTCAGGGACACCTTCATCAGCCAAGGCCTTCCATGAACGTCTTGCAGGGTTGACAGAGTACTTGGGCCTTCCTCAACCCGAGGTTGAGCAACCATCAGAGGGGGTCCTCACCGAAGTCCTCGTGCTATGCCCCACACCGAGAACGGGGTCTCGATGCAGAAGGACGTAGTTGCCTTGGCCAACAAAGGCTGGCTCAAGCCCCACTCGTTCCAGCCGGTCAATCGACGACTGGATGCCAAGTACAGGCAGATGGAGGGGGATACACTCTTGCTATCGGCCCACCCTCAGCAGTACTCTTCGGTGATCGCTGTGGCATCACTATACTCCAAGCCTGTCGTCCTTGGCCTCTTCCTCTGCGGCGCTGCTAGGCAAGGAGAAGATCTTGGAGACGTACGGGAAGAAGCTGCATTCTAAAGCATCTCTGCATCTTTGTCAAGCCCACGCGGATGCCATGCTGGCAGCTCTTAGCCAGAGGCTTTGGCGGGAAATTGCCCATTTTCTCCCAGAGCTTCCAGCGCAGAGCCAATCACGATTCAAGACGGCACTGGCAGAGGCCAAGATGGTGGCACAAGACATCATGGAGTCCACTGTGGCCCACATTGACACCTCTAGTCGGGCCATCTGCATTGCCACAAACATGAGAAGAACAGCCTGGCTCTGTGCTACTAAATTCAACCCGGATATCCAGGAACGCATCTTAGACCTTCCGTTCGAATGGGGTGACCTCTTCCACTCCACCACAGACGAAGAGCTGAAAAAAAGAAAAACAGCTCACAAACGGCAAAGTCTTTATCCATCCTAACAAAGACCATGCCCAAAAAGTACACCCAGTCACAGCAGTGCTCGGACAAGGGGTGTACATATGGAGGGTTCCGCGGCTTCCAAGAGTGGAGGTCCAGGCAGCCTGACCGTTCACCGACCCAACATCGGCACAAGCAACAAAAAGTGGGGGTGGGGGGAATAAGGGCTTTTTCCAGTCCCCCTCCTCCACAACAGCCTCAGAGGGAAAGAAGGCATGACACGCCCCTCTGGGTCCACGTGTCTCCAATGGGGGGGCAGGCTTGCTCTCCATGCACAGTGCTGGTGCCAGAATTTTGCGGACCCCTGGATCCTCTGTAGTATCCACAAGGTACTGCCTACCCATCCCACACTCTCCTCCTTCGTCCCCTCCCACAGTTTGGGAAAGTAACTCTTTTGGCGGAGATCCGGTCGCTCGTCGACAGCCAGGCAGTGGAGGAATTCCATGCCTCCCAGCGTGGCTTGGATTTCTACTCCAGGATTTCCACCATTCAGAAGAACCACCAGGCGGGCCTGAGAGTTGTGCTGGACCTTTCCACCCTCAACCTCTACAAAAATTCACGATGGTTACGCCAGCTTCAATAGCGGAGACGTTGTGCAAGGGAGAATGGATGTGCTCCCTGGATCTGAAAGACGCGTACCTACACGTCCGGATTTGGCAGCCTCATCATTCTTTTCTATGATTCAGGATCATGGGCTACCATTTCCAATACAAGGTGCTTCCCTTTGGCCTCAACTTGGGGCCCCCAGGGTCTTTACCAGGCTGATGAATACAGTGACGTCCCTCCTCAGGGTTAAAGGCCACCACATCTATCCGTACCTCAACGACTGGCTCGTCAGGGCTTCATCTGTGGAAGCTGTGCACCGCACCTCATGCCCTCATGAACACGCTTCACGATCTGGGCTTCTCGCTGAATCTTAAGGAGTTGCAGCTGCAGCCTACGCAGACTCTGACCTTGGGGTTCATCTGGGACGCAGGCTCCGAGAGAGTTTTTCCTTCGGAGGACAAGATCATGGCCATCAAGAGGGCCACTGCGCACTTCCTCAACAGAGAAGTGACATCGGCCTGGTGGTACCAACACCTCCTGGGGCTCATGGCGCAACCTTCCTATTGGCCGTCCTCCACACGAGACTCAGGATGAGGAGGATACAGTTGCACTTTGCGGCATCATGGAACCAGGAGCAGGGCTCTCAGACGGAGATGATCAAAGTTCCTCCTTCTCATCACCCGGACCTCACATGGTGGTCCAGGGACTGCAACCTGCGGACGGGCAAGCCCTTCCAGCAGCCTACCCCACAGGTCACCATCACTATGTACTCCTCTCTCGAGGGATGGAGGGCCCCCCTGGACAACCACTGCGTACATGGCACCTGGACCCGGCAGGAACAGGAGTACCACATAAATTGGCTGGAACTGAAGGCACCAGGTCCCCTCCACTGTGCAGACTGGCAGTCCGCATGTGGGAATGGGCCCTGGAGAACATCTACCTCACGACCGTCCACCTTCCAGGGGAATCCAAACTGGAGGCGGACAGGCTCAGCCAACTGGGAGCTGACAATTATGAGTGGCAGCTAAAGAACCTCCTACTGCAAGAGATCTTCAGCTGGAAGGGACACCCCCAGGTGGAACCTTTTGCCTCCTGGGACTACAGGAAGTGCCCCGGCTCCCTGGGTGATGCATTTCAGATTCAGTGGAACGGCATGACAGCATACGCCTTCCAGCTCACGCCGCTGATACACAGGGAGATATGCAAGATCAAGGAGTCTTGCCAACTCAGCGTCATTCTAATAGCTCCATGGTGGCCAGCCAGGCCATGGTTCTCGGAGCTGCTCAGCCTCTCGGAGAGACCTCCCATTTGCCTTCCGACAGGCCCAGCACATCTTCTGGTGCAGCAGGGGGGCATGGTCATTCACCCTGCGCCACACAAACTAGCCCTCACAGCGTGGTTCATGAGCAGGTCACGCTAGGACATCTCCGCCTATCCCAGGCTAATATAGAGATCATACAGGGCGCTAGGAGCAAAGCTACCAGGACCCAGTATAAGAGCAAGTGGACCAGGTTCTGCCACTGGGCAGACTCTAAGGACATCAACCGTCTTGCATGTACATTGGACGACATGCTCTCCTTCTCGGCACACCTCGTCCACTATGGCGTGCAGTTAGACACTTGTCGCACGCACTTTGCAGCCATTGGGGCCTACAGAAACTGAGGAAGAGGTCTTCTCCTCTTCCAACCCGATTGTCAAACTTCGAACGGGTCTCGCCAGACTCTACTCACCTATCAAGAGGTTACACCCTGTGTGGGACCTCAATATAGTGCTAGGTGCCCTGGCGCACAAACCATTTGGGCCAATGACATCTGCGGACATCAGGCTGGTCACCATTAAGACAGCCTTGCTAGTCGGCCCCACCTCGGCTTGCAGGATAAGCGAAATCCAGGCGCTGGTCACCACAGAGCCCTATACTACATTTCACAGGGATAAAGTAGTCCTGCGGACACACCCAGCGTTCCTACCTAAGGTGCTTTCCGCATTCCATCTGAACGAGGAAATAGTGCTGACTAAATTTTCTGCTGTGCCCAAGGACGAGGCACAGAGAGTTCTTCACTGCCTGGATGTCAGGTGTGCCCTGAAATTCTACTTAGACAGGACCAAGGGCTTCCGCAAGTCGGACGCACTTTTTGTCACTTTAGGCAGATCAAGACCGGGTATCGGGCCTCCATAGCCCGTTGGATGGTCTCGGCCGTCAAAGAAGCTTACGAGGGACAGCATAAGCCACTGCTGGCCAACATGCACGTCCACACGGTCAGAGCCAAGGCAACGACCGTTGCATTCCAGGGGCATGTCACCGGGCAAGTCATAAGTGGCGCAACCACATGGGCCACCCCTTCGGCTTTCTGCAAGCACTACTGTTTGGATGCCGGCTCTAGAGCAGAAGTGGCTTTCGGAAAGGGAGTTCTTAAAAACCTGTTTGCTTAAGGAGGGTCTCCTCTCCACCCTGGGGCTGCACTCAGTTGTAATCGCCCATGCAGTATGTAGGAAATTATAAGTTACTCACTGTAGTGACTAACATACTCTTAGTCCTATGTCCCCTTTCCTCCCCTCTAATAAAACTGGTATCATTAGGCAAGGTTAATATATTGTCGACGCGTCTATGGGGATTGATGTGTGGCGCCGGAGTCAGGGCAGTGCATGCTCCCAGGACCGCACCCCAGCGTGCCTCTAAATTTAAAGGGGAAGAAGGTTTTTTCTGGTGAAAAAGGTTCCATCTCACCTCCCTTGGAAGGGACGCCCATGCAGTATGGAGGGAAGGGGATTACAGTGAGTAACTTATAATTTACTGGGCGCCCATCTAAACATGGTAGCATGCGTAGCTACCCCCTCAGAGGACAGGGTTACTGTTAGGCAGAAACCGTGCAGTTCCCTTAGGGAACACTGCAAAAGATTTAGGACTACAGGTGTTAGCAGTAAACCCACTTGGTAGCAGTCTGTACCACCCAGATTTACCTGGTAGCTTTGGCTGAGCAGTCAGACTTCTCTCAAGAAGAGTTAGGCAGTATGCAGAGTATACACAATAGGTACTCAGACACAATAATACAAGCAAACACTGACCAGAGCTTTGGTATCAAAGTATATACTTATTTATTTAAAAACACACGGTTTGAAACACTCCAGCACTCTTGTTGTAAAATATTCTAAACACAGTTACTATTGTAATATATACACCCCTTTTTCCTTATCAGATACGTCACAGTAAAACACCACTTATTTTCATACAGAGGTGAGCCCTTAACTAGATGGCACTCCAATAATTTTGTGAGAAAGGGAGGGAACAAGACAGAATATGGAAAGGTACACCACTCTAAGATTCAGGAACACTGTTAGCAAGGCAGAAGAGCAAAAAGTCACTGGTGAACCAAAGTCCAAAGGCTGGGCCCACTCTTAGAGCAGAGCACAAATGCGCCCAAGATCACACAGTTACACTAGGCTTTGAAAGTCTTGCAGAGAGTTCAAAAAGAGTTGAGAGGCTTAGGAAAGTTTAGCCAAGGTGTCCCAGGCTAACCCAGGTTCGAAAGCCGGGGGCTAAATCTACCCCGTACAGTTGGTAGCAAGGGAAGCCAGGCGGGACACGGTACCTTAAGTGGGAAGGATCCTCCAGCGGTGGCAGTTGTTCCTGGCAGTGGGTGCAAGTCACGTCGTCGTCCAGGGGAAGAGAAGATCTCGACTTGGAGGAAAGATGAAGGTCGTTGCACTGCCAGGGAAGAAACCAGCCGCAGAGTTTTCCGGTTAAAGGTGGTACCTTTTGTTTCGCGGTCGTGGTAAAACATGGTATCCCGGTTGCCGGGGTGCTTGGCACAGGCAAGGCGGCCACGAGGTACGTCGGGAAGGCGAAAAGACGGTGAAACTGGTTATTCCCACCAGTCAAAGGAAGAAGACTCTCCGGCGGGAGATCTCCTCTGTCGTTGGGAAAAGTGGTGAGACGGTCAAGCAGGGGTCCACCGGTGGGGCGTCGTGGCAGGTTGGCTCAGCTTCTCCCTCGTCGGATTCTTAGGTCCTGTGGCGACTTCTGAAGTTCCAGTCCCCAAAGCCCTGCTTTTATGCAGAAAACCCCCATTCACTCAGCCTAGCTGTCACTCAAACATGCAAAGTGGTGAGCCGGCCGGCTCACCACTTGGGCCAATCAGGACGGAGTGCGACTTGAGTTGCCTAGGCAACTCAGTCCAGGGTGCCTAAATCCCCCTCCACCCCTCCTAAGTACCGCAGACCGAGTGGCACCACTTTGGAGGGCTTCTGTGGAGTACAGTGGAACAAAGGGCTCGACTTGGGCTAGAGTCACAGAAGAGAACACAAACGCCATTTTAGAATCAAGTTTTGGCAAAAAATAGCAACCGGAGAATTAATATTAATTAAATAAACCGCCGGTATGTTCGAGGCTACCGTAAATAATTAAATAAAGATAGTAGCCTAAAACAATGGGAAATCCCATAGGAAAATATTCGCGGTTGAATATAAAAAGTAGTATCCGCTGCCACCAGCCAAAACTCAATCAGGGGGGACGGAGACGTGCCCCCTCGACTAACAGACCCCGGGGCAATTGAATTGCCACAGCCAGTACGTCCACAATATGATGGTTTGTACTGATTCTGTTCAGAATTTAAGACTAGTAAAGTCAATGGTGACTTTACATGCCCTGGGAGACAGTAGTCAGTCCCAGGGTATGGAGTCTATACTGGGGGGGTCACTATGACACCCCTGTGTTACTGCACTGAGGGTGCTGTGTAACACACATCACAAAAACACATGACGCCCTATGGAGTAAAAGACCCCATAGCCCATTAAACACATCTAGATTCAAAGAAATGCACTCAAATCATGTCCAAGAGCGAGAGTAAAAGAGTCTCACTCTTGGCAGGAGAAAAAAATAAACCCCAAAAATCCAGCAAAGCTGCTGGGGGACTCACTAGGTTAGGAAATTCAGCCTAAACAGAGAATTCTCCCTAACAGTTACGGCCATCAATGGAATGTGCAGTGCCTGTCGTCTGTGCAATCTGCGATGGTACGTGCCATCAAATCGCTTTTGGGCATGATGTCCCAAAAGGGCATCCATCTTGTCCCTTTTTACAGGCTGCAGATGGGGCCTCTTCAGGAGTTTCTGGAGGCACATTGGTTGCAGGTCTCGGGCACTTGGTCAGGCAAAATCACCTTCCCCAAGGAGTTACGGCAAGCTCTATAATGGTGAGTGCGCCCACATCTCACGCAAAGAACTCTTTTCCAGATCCCATAGTACCAAGCGACGGTCACCATGGACGCCTCCAATGAGGGGTTGGGGACTTCACTGGAAAATTGCACACAAGAGGTCTCTGGCTCCCAAAAGGAAAAGGACCTTCACATCAATGTCCTAGAATTCGGGCAGTCTTCTGGGCCCTCAAATAATTCCTGCTGTTGCTGTGAGGGAAGGTGGTGAGAATCTTCACGGACAACACTACCACCATGTTCTACATCCGGAAGCGAGCATTTTGTCTTCTGAAACATCAAAGCCTTGTTCTAAGTAGTTTCTCCCATTGTTAAGTTTAACCGGCTGGTTAGCCTTGTGTTCCATCATTTTCCTCTGCAGCCATCGAGCATGGGGGGAAAAAGGTGGAACTGAGGTACGGGGCGTAGTCACGTGGTATATATACGACGCCCAACGTCACATCCAGAGCAGACAATCGAGCACCGAGCAAGACAGATCGATGGCCGAGTGGAGGTACACTTCGCCCCCTGTTGAATAATTTTTCGAGCATGTTTGGCAAGATTGTGTGCCGTACCCTTCGGGTGCACTACAGCAACCTTGACCTCCTGGCAATAGGAACCCAACCTTTGGTATACGTCTGTACTACACAGGTTGGTAGTGTGGCTGAGCAGCCAGGCTTATCTCAAGAGGGGTCAATGTGAGCAGTAAGGTTTTTACACAGAGACTTAACAGTGACAAGTATTCAAATAAACTCTTGTACTCAAACTTTCTTGATTAAACCATTATTATTTTATTTAACAGTCAGTTGAATAAGCCTTCTTCAGAAGGGAGCAATATAACAGCAACACACAAATACACTCCAGAATACACACTCTTAGTTTCTCTAAATCAACAAGTACCCGTTGTGGATGGCATACAGATTATTCCTACACCCTGAGGTGACTTAAATAACTAGGACACTGTGGACATTAATCTCTCACTGGTACATTTAGAGCAATTCCGAGGCGTGTCAAAGAAAGGGGTTTGAGAATAAAACAAAGGTTACACAAATATTCTGCGAGCAGGCAAGTACTTTTTAACCCTCCAATGCAAAGTAAATTGACCCTTTCCTGGAAGAAAGGTAAAGCGCAAAGTCAGAGGTAGGAAGACTCTTTCAGGGAGCCAGGCCAGCCAATGTTAAGTTAGCAAAAGTCTAGGGGAGCTGAAGCACTTCTTGTAGGTAAGTAAAAGTCTTGCACAATGTTTCAGAAATCTTTGTAGAAAAAGTAGTATACGGGGGTGTGGCTGGGCAGCGCGCCATGCAGCAGCAGCTGCTGTAGGCTCTGTGTTAAGGCGCCTGTTCCTACCATTTATGGTTCTTTGAACGATGACATTTTGACAGATATTGTGGTCGGAAGGTGCAGCAACCAAATTGCGCGGAGGTAGCAGTGGACTTGTTTGCGCTATGCCGGCATTTTTTGTGACACTTCTCGGAGCCGCTGTGCACAAAATGGCAGGCGGCACCGCTCAACGGTGGAACTAGTGAGGCGAGAGTGACGGTCCTGTGCCGTGTGGGGGCATCCATGAAAACCGGTGCTTACAAAGGAAAGGAAGAGGCTCCTGGCGCCGCAGCAACCCAGACTCGGAAGGGTTGCGGCATCGCAGGGACGAAGGCCGCAATCCCTCTGAGAGTGGCTGTCATCATCAAGGGAAGTGCCAGTGAGCCGCGGCTCGCGGCGGAGTGAGGCGCGGTGTGGAGTGGTTCCTGGTATCTGAAACCCTCGCATGGATGCATATCCAGTCCCATAACCGGCTAGTCGAGCGGGCTCTTTGGAGAACTGATCCTTAGCAGGACTGAATGAGCGAGCAACTAAGGCGGGCCGAAAAAGAGGTCCGGCAGAGGGAAGGAGCTTCAGCGGGTGTGGCGTGGCTTCTCCCAGAAAATTGCTGGATGTGGCAGGCGCAATCCTGCTCATACTCATTATACTTCTACCGCTAAGGGCAACTAAAAGGAAGCAGGAGGTGAAATTTGACATGCTCTAGGAGGGAACGGGCTAAACTGTGCACTAATACTGTCAGGCGGCCGTGGCTGGTGTGGGCTACCTAGGCGGGTTAGCAGTGGGAGCAGCTCCCGCGCACCTCTCTTGAAATGAATTGGGCAGTGGGCAGTTTCTGATGCCTATCCAGGGAGAAACGCTGTGTAAGTGTAGCTGGACTTGGAACCAAACTAGGAAATGTATAGCTAGCACTCCTAGTTTCTGGCGCGCCCTTCCTCGAGACAGTGTTTGCTTGGGAACCCAGAGTGAATTGGCATGATCATCTGGTTTGGTGATGCCCAAATCCGCACAAAAGTGGAATCACAGCATACTTGACATCTGGTGGTGCCGGGGAGCAGGCAATGCAAACGACAAAAGCAGATATCCATTCCCCCACCAGAAGTGGAATCCCCCATGGAGCCTACCCTCTCCAAGCAATACTTCGAGGAGGTTGAGAGCCTTAAAAATGGATATCACATAAAAAATAAAATCTGAAATAAAGTCTTCCAGAGACGACTCGGCGCAATCCATCGCATTAATGGACTCCCATTTGAAAGGCTTGGAAGACAGAGTTAACGAATTGGAAAATATGACTTGCGAACAAGGGCCCGTTTATGAGGAACTCTCCAGAAGAAAGCAAAACATGGATGACCGCCTGGAGGAGTTATGGGCGAAACAAGTGGATCAAGAAAATCTATCTAGAAGGGACAATATTCAAATGCGCGGAATTCCCAGGCAGGTATCTGATCATGACCTCCCGGAGTATATTGGGGCTCTTTTCAGATACCTTTTAGGATTAGAGGAAACAGACGATCGGATCCTGGATAGGACTCACCAAATCTACTCTGCGGTTCAACAAAAGAAAGACCTCTTGCCAGATGTCCTCCCTAGAGTTAATTTCTTCCATCAAAGAGAGAATCATGGCAGCAGCGCGGATGGCAGAACCAGTGAAATTCCGGAACTCCACACTGATCCTCTTCCAGGATCTCTCCCCTTCTACTCTGGCAGATCGCAGGCAGCTTCAGAAGGTCACAGCGTGGCTTCAAGAGAGGAAGATTCGCTATCGATGGGGGGGTTCCATGCAAGCTGCTTTTTGAATATCATAACCCGCGCCCATGCGATCTGCTCTGAAGAGGAGGCCAAGAAACTAATGCGTGGAGAAGAGGGGGGAGACATTGACTCCGGAATAAAGAACACCCCTTTGGATGATCGGTCACAAAGCCCTACGTCGAAAGATGTAAGGAGGAAGCCCAGAGGCTGGCAGATGGTGAAAGGGGCCAGGGGCACGTCGAAATGCGTGACAGATCCCACATGATCTGCCTCAGCCTGGTCCTTGCTCCACCTATAATGAAAGATCCTTAAGTATGATTATACTTTGATAAAGGAGGCCACCTTGAATTTGCAAATATGAGAAGCTCAAAGTTTGGTTGGCTATAGATGCCCTTTTTGAATAGAGGCACAAGGTGAGGTGTCCTTAACGGTTTAGTTAAGAGTTCACGAAGAATAATAATTCCTTTTTCTTGTGGTTTTTAGGGGGCTCACATAAAAGTCCAGGAGCCGTCAACCTAGGCTTGAACAGACGGTTTAAGTTGGAACTTTGAATACCAGCATTTCAGTTTGTATTTTGCTTCGCAACTTGGGAACAGGCGTATACAAAAGTGGGTACGGGCGGGCGCCTACCACACGGATTGCTATTGATTATAACCTTGAAAATTTTGTAATTCATTAGTCAATAATGCTGGTTCTTGTTCCTTTTTTGTTTTTAGTTTTTGTCAAGTTTTCTCTTATGGGTTCTTAATGCTGGGTATGGTCTAAAGGATGGTCGATGTTATTGGAAATGCTGTTTGGATCGCAGTGTTGGCATTACAGAAAAGGAGCTTTTTTTTTTACTTGTCAGCCTGGGTAATCTGGAAAGGGTTGTATACTGGATGCTTCATCAAAATCAAAGGTATGATCTCTGAGTAAAGGGGAGGGAACAGTGGAACTGCTTGGGTAGAATCTTGTGTGAGAAATCAATTGGGTCAGACACATAAGGGGATCAGGTTATCACCAGAATGGCTACCCTGAATGTAACTTGCCTCACACTGAATGTACAGCGTTTAAACTCCCCATTAAAGCGGAAAGCTCTATTTCATCGATTAGCCACACTCAACCCCACTATATTATTTTTGCAAGAAACTCCTCTATTATCCACTGATGAATTTCGGCTTAATGATAAACTTTATCCTATCAAATTTTGCTCTTCCTCTGGGCTGAAGAGATGCAGCGTAGCCATTCTGGTCCGCAATGGGGTATTTCTAAAGGTTCATAAGACCCTGCAAGATAAAGGGGGGAGATGCATTCTAGTGGTAGCCACATTGCAAGGGTAAAGAGTGACCCTGGTATCGTTATATGCACTGAGTGCCCGCCAGGACTTGTTTTTTACCTCTGTGTCAAAGATATTGCAAAAGCAGGCTGAAGGAGACCTTATAATGGGTGGGGATTTTCACGCAGTGATAAATCCGCTGGAGGATAAATCCCTTCCCCCAACCTCGGCTGATAAAAAATGGTTTGTAGCACTTACTACACTCCTTCCTTCTTTCATTAAGTGAAGCGGGATAACACTTTTTATTCTGCGGTACATAGAGGTTTTTCTAGGCTGGATATGTTTTTTCTTTCAGACAATTTTATTCCTCGCACAATGGGCATAGAGATCCTCCCGAAGGCTTTATCAGATCACGCCCCTGTGTTGGTAACTGTGGATCTGTTTACTGAAATTTCAGAGCCCCCGCGCACTTGGTGCCTGAACAAACTCATTTTGGGGGATCCTCAGTTCTGCTCCTGCATCTCAGATAATATAACTCTTTACGGATAATGACACGGAGGGGATGGATTATGCGGTGGTATGGGACGCGGCAAAGGCAGTGATCGGGGGTCAAATAATGGCTCAGATAATAGAAAAAGGGAAAGCCAAAAGGCAAGTTCAAACTCAGTTGGAATTGGAGCTCCAAAGGAGAGAAGAGATTAATAAGAGTAGGGCCTCTCGGTGAGCCCTTAGAGACGTCCGTGTGGCTCAGAAGGCACTCGAGGCCCACCACATGAGCCGGGCGGCCTATGGGTTAATGCGCACTAAACAACATTATTATTCAAAAGGGAATAAGGCCAATCAGCTGCTTGCAGCCAAACTCAAAAAACAAACAAGGCGTAACCATATAAACTCTTTAAGAGGGGCAGACGGGAGGCGGGTCTAAGCTGAATCAGAGAAACTTCAGATAATAGAAAACATTTTCAGAGACCAATCAGACCCACGTATAACAGACTCACATCTGCCCTGAGATTTCATACAAAAGGCGCACCTACCGCAGATTTCAGCGGAACTGTGTAAGAGTTTAGAAGATCCGATCACAGTGGAAGAAACAAATACAGCGATCCGTTCCCTTCCGTTAGGTAAGGCCCCCGGGCCGGACGGTTTTACAAATAGATTTTATAAAACCTTGAGAGCGGAGCTGACCCCTTATCTAACAAAGCTTTTTAATGCCGTCTGGACTGCAGGGGTAGTAACTAAATCAATGGCTGAGCCGGCTACGACGCTGCTTTTGAAACCCGGAAAGGACCCTACGGATTGTGCCTCCTATAGGCCAATCGCGCTGTTAAACACAGATGCAAAGCTGCTGGGGAAAATAATTGCGGGCGACTTGGTGGGATTCTCCCTTCCTTGATAACGAATGATCAAACTGGTTTCATACACAACCGATCAACATATGAAAATGTTTGCCGAGCTATAGATCTGATTGCTCTTGCCCCGAAGATCCCAGGACGTTTGTCATTGTTATTCTTAGACACCTGTAGGGCGTCTGATAGTATGTCCTGGGGGTATTTAGAAGCGGTTTTAGAGCGGTTTGGTTTTGGCCCAGGATTTTCCAAATTAGTACTTTCAAATTTTCAAATCGAAATTGGACCCCGATGATTGTGCTGGGCAAAGGCACCAGGCAGGCTTGCCCCCTGTCGCCTTTAGATTTCGCCCTGGCGATGGAGCCCCTGGCCCAACACATTAGATTACACCCAGATATTCTAGGCTTTGAGGTGGCGGGGCAGTACCATAAAGTGGCCTTATATGTGGATTATTTACTTTGCTTCCTGAACGATGCCCCTAATTCAATTCCGCCCCTCTTGGAGCTCTTAACTCGGTTTGCCTTGATTTCTGGTTTCAAGGTGAACCCAACCAAATCTATAGGGATGGCCATACATGAAGATCCCAGTAGGCTAGAAGGTATACAGGCAACATCACACATTCCATGGTCCTCAACGGGGATCCCATACCTGGGGATAAAATTGACTCCGACTTACGCCGGCCTCTATAAGGCAAATATCCCTGCCTTGTTTAAGGAGGCAAAAGAGTGACTGCAACGGTGGGAGTCTCGAGAGATCTCATGGCTAGGCCGCGTCAACACGATTAAGATGTCACTTCTCCCAAGACTACTATATGCATTCCACTCCCTGCCAATCTCCATTCCTGAGTTTGAGCTTATAAATGTGCAGAAAGAGATAGGCTGGTTTATCTGGAAGGGGAAAAGACCGAGGGTTCCTTACAAGCTCTTGACAAGAGGGAGGATACTGGGCATCCTGGGCCTCCCCTCAGTGTCAAGGTACTTCAGGGCGGCTCAGGTGGCGTTGATGCTTTCCTGGAGAAATTTACTGGATCCTCCTAAATGGCAGGAGATTGAGCAAGCGGTTGCTCCATTTCCCTTGGCCTATTTCCTGTTTCTTCCCAGGGATGCTCGGAACCACAGGGGTGAGATGCTTCCCACCACTCTAGCCACGCTTTGGAGTTGGGATAGGGCTTGCTCACAGAGGGGTATTCCATTGGGGCTGGACCCGTTATCCTCCACCCAGAATCCGGCTTTCACCCCTGTGTTAGATGCCAAGTCATATCAAAATTGGAGTCAGGATAAGCCCCTAAAGCTGAGGGACTAGTACTTCAATCAAGAACCCCTGACTTTTGAGTGTAAAGATAGGTTTGGGATCCCAGAGACAGAACGCTTTAAATATATTCAACTTCGGCACTGGCTGACCAATAGGGGTACCCGTCAAGCTGCAACGAGAACCTCAGTGGGCATAGAACTTAAAATCCTCGAGGGGCAACAATCGCATAGAATAGCCTCATATTATCAACTATTAGAGAATGCTCCAACAGAGGAGAAACTCCCTTACATGCAAGCTTGGGAGAGGGAATTGGGGCTGGAAATTTCAGAAGAGTCATGGCAGTGTATTTGGCATAGAGCTCAGAAAAGTTCACGCTGTGCGATAGTGAAAGAAAACGCCATCAGTTTGTTTTGGGTGGTATTCCCCCCCCCCCCCAGTAGACTCCATTCGATGAATGCAGAATATCCAGATACATGTTGCCGGGGGGGGTGGGGGGGGGGCTCTGGCCCACATGTGGTGGCATTGTCCAATTATCCAAAAGTTCTGGTTGGAGGTGAGGTCAAAAATTAAGGCGATTACGTGCTCTTTGCTCCCCATGGACCCAAGAGTGCTGCTGCTGGTGGATGCGCCAGAAAATGGGTCTTTCCCAATGACGGGTCATAAGGCGGCTTTGATCTCACAGCTGCTTATTGCCACTTGCATCACAAGAGCCCAGTTCTGGAAAATGATAGATGGCCCGCAAATAGCTTATTGGTGGATAAAAGTATGTGAACTGCTGGGCCTGGAGAAACTCACAGCCATGCTGGAAGGGAAACTCTGAAAATTTGGAGCCCATTCTTGAACTATGTCTCAGACAGGGAATACATGTTTTTTCAACCGCAACTTATGAAGCACTTTATGAACCCTTGACACTTGATGCTGACCTTGTGAATTGATGAATTTATAATCTGTCGACCAGACCTGTTTTTTTTTTCTCTCTCCCCGCGTTTTGATCTTTGAGTTTAACCTTCCCTTTAATCAGTAGGCGATGAAAAATGAGTTTCAATTTATGACATTTAAAAGTTAATTGGTATTGAAGGGGGAATGAACTGTACAAAAGGGGGGAGGTGCGGAAGGGGGGTGAAAAGGGGGAAAAGATTAACTGTTTTGGGTTGCTGTTTATTATGCAGTTACATGTTGAAAAAATCAATGAAAATAATAAAGAAAAAATAGTATCAATGTAGGGCCACAAGCTGGGAGGCTTGTGATGGGCAAAGCTGTAAGCAACTCTGCAAGGTTAACCAAGACAAGTCTCAACTGAGAACAAGTAAGGCTACACCACAAGTGGTAAATCCTCTCAAACTTTACAGTACCTTTTGGTTAGAAGAAATGGTTCCAGCTGGCTTCTGTTCCTGTGCAGCTCTGCAGATCCTTTTGTTCCTGTGCCTCGGTCGTGGGGACAAGAGGGAGGACTTCTGGGGACTCCTGCACTACAATGGGACAGTCAGCAGCAGCAAAGGGCAAACTTCAATTCATCGGCTCTTCGCGGGTTCATGTCCTCGCATCTCAGCAAATGGCACCACTGCGGTCTCTCAGATACCACTCTGGACTTTCCTCGCATCTGGGGTCCAGCACTCTGTTAGGTGGCTCAGGCTTGGTCAGTCCTGCTTCCTGGGAGTCTGAAGGATCTTCCACAAGCTGGGGTCCGACTTAAAAGTGATGCACGCAATTTGGTGTTCCTCTCCCTGGCACTTCGGCTCCAACAGCAGCAGCAGAAGTACAGCCAGGTCCGAGAGGATGTCCAAACGATTTCACTTTGGAGTTGATTGGGCCCACCAACTCAAGGGAAGAAGTAGTCCTTGCAGGACTTCTCTAGTGGAGACGAATTCGGAGCTTCAGCACAGCAGCAGGGCTTCACCAGGCAAACCAACGGTCCAGGAATTGCAGCAGGCGTCTCTTCCAAGTTCTTCTTCGGATTCCTTCGTCCAGTGGTCACACAGCAAGGTGGCTGTCCTCCAAGGTCAGCCAGCTGGCCAATCACCTTTGGGTGCATTCCTGTAACCAAGGGGAATAAGCACAGGGAATTTCGGACACCTCCCTCACTTCCTGCCCCCGCCAGACACTCTGGAGCCAGAGGCCGGCTTCACTCGTGAATCCCACCAAAGACAAAACCAACAACGGGACCACACCTCATTTGGCGCACAGAGTAAATCTCAAGAAGGGCCTTTCCAGCAAGAAATGGCGAAAAAAGAACGGGACATGTTGACACAATGGCCACACATGGGTGCCTTACTGCAGCTGCGAACACAGCCCGCGGTAAAAACACACAGTGGTAGTTAAAAGTAAACCCCTGCCACCAGCCATTAATTGTAGAAAGGGTAACATAAAATTGTTACATAAGAAACTAGACAAAGGGGATACTAAGTAATCTCTCCAGCAGCCTATTGTAAGATGGTGTGTGCTGGGTCTAGACAGTAAATAAAGTCAATTTCACTTCACGTGGAAACAGTAGTTTTACCAAGAGAAGGTATTTAAACTTTTGGGAAATCTAAGAGACTTCCCTGTGCCACTGCACTGACGGTGCTGTGTGACATGATGTAAAGATGATGCCTATGGAGTTTTTCAGACTCCACAACCACAAAGAAACACAGAATTCAAATCACAGAAAAATACATGAGAGAGTGGGGAGAAAAGGGTCTCACTCTCTCCAGGATAAAAAGTAAATGTCCTTAAATCCAGCAAATGTGCTGAGGGTCTCTAAGGTTAGAAGGGAATTAGCAAATTTCTGAGAATTCTCCTTAACAGAGCAGCAGAGCTGGATGGGGATATCTATCCGATGCAGAATCTGCGGGAGAAAAATGCATAGAAAGAGCTTTACGGTAAGCCATTTCTCCTTCTTTTTACTGAGGATTCCCAGCCCGACAGTGGGAAATATTCATAAGCATGTTAATCCATAGAAGACCCATGCTGGAGAACAGGAGTTACAGTAAATTACTTATTCCTCATGAATCACTAAGAAAGTAGAATATCCTGGGCGATAGTGAGAAAGCCACAAGATATAATTGCACGAGAGAATTATTGAAGAGTTGGGAGACCACTTAATTAGAAACTGTCGAGTGTTATGAGCTAAAGGCACAGAGTGAACCAAGCAACGAGAGAGAATGTGTATTTAAAAGGTAGAAAGAGTAGAGTTGGGAACTCTCAACACTAATTGATTGATATTTTATTTCTATTGCGCTCTTACACAAGTATTTCAGAGCGCGACAAGGCAAGGGAGGGGAACAGGGGAGAACAAAAACAGCAATCTTACTAGGCCCAGTGACATTGAGAACGCGCAAGTGCATGGGGGAGGGGGAGGGGAAAAGTGCATGGAAGGAGGGAGAAGTGGAAAGTGCGAAGCAGAGGAGAAACAGATAAATAACAATACATTAATAATAAAGGCAACAAACAGTGGTAATGCAGCCAGCAATTTGCAAGTGCTAGGTTTAAGGCAGCAGACAGGGTAGGTCTGATAAGTGCAGGAAGAAAAAGGGGGAGGGGCTGTATGGGTACAGATACAGACCCCAGTGCAAGGGGTGGCCCGGAGGCAGTGCAGGAGGGTGGCAGGGTGAGCAGGTACCTGGGCCCGAAGGACAGAGGGTGGCCAGGTACACAGTGCTAAGAGAGAACAGATCAGCAGGGGAGAGGCAGGCGAAGGCAGAAGAAAAGAGGAAGGTCTTGAGTTGCTTCCAGAACCGTAGATGGTTCTTAAGTTTTAGAGTGGCAGGGAGGCTGTTCCAGAGAGAGGCCCCAGCCGAAGACGGAGATCTACCCCCAGCTCGTTTCTTCGAAAAACGACTGACGCTGAGGGATTTAGAGGTAGAGGAGCGAAGAGCTCGAAAGGGGAGGTATTTGCGGAGGGATAGCTGAAGGTATTTTGGACCCAGGCCCCAGAAAGCCTTGTGGACAATGCAGAGGGTTTCGAATTTAATCCTTGCATCCACTGGCAGCCAGTGGAGAGATTTCAGAGTTGGAGAGATAACGATCCCAGGGCTTGTGGCCAAGGACAAGTCTCGCAGTCCTGTTCTGGATTAGTTGCAGAGGACGAAGAGTAGAGGCAGGTAGATTTAGAAAGAGGCTGTTACAATAGTACAAGCTAGAGAGAACCAGAGCTTGGGATACCATGAGCTTCTGGGGGGAAGGAGAGGAAAGGCAGAGTACCTCTGAGGAGGTGCAGTCAGAAATTTGACTATTTAGAGACCTCAGAGATGTGGGCGGAGAAGGAAAGGGTGGAGTCAAAGGAGGAGGAGGGCCAAGGGAGGCCGGCCAGAGAGTGAGGGGAAAGGATGGTGAAGGTGTGCCGATGAGGAGGATCTCAGTCTTGCTGGCATTCAGACAAAGATTTATTGGTGGAACACCAATCTTGAATGGCAGTTAGGCAATCAGAGATGAGAGAGGGAGAGGAGGTGACAGAGGGCAGCCTGAAAATGAGTTGTGTCGTCAGCGTAGCACTGGAAATTTGAGCAGAAAGTGGCAATGCAGTGGGCGAGAGTTGCCAGGTATTGGTTGAAAAGCCAGGGCGAGAGGTTAGACCTCTGGGGAACACCACAGGTAGAGAGTAAGATAGATGAAAGGAAGGACCCAAGTTGGACCTGGGAGGGTCAATCGGAGAGGAGAGGTCAGCCAGGCCAGAGCCTGATGCGTTCATGAATAAAACCTGAGAAAAGTATCCGAAGAAATTGCCACTAGGAACAGATTTTCTAAAAGAGAGACATTTGCATATTAAACATTTGCGTACAAGAAAACTGAGAGAAAGCATAAAAACAAACAGCCAAGGGGAGACGGTAAGAAGAGAAACCTTCTTCTGGCCACTTTTAGTTAATGTTAGTGGTAGGGTCGGGTAGATTTATGTTTGGACTAGGCACATTTTGAGTTTTTAGTTCATGGCGACAGACGATCATCTTTTGGTTTAATTTAGTTATTTAGAAAATCCCCTTATAGTGATAGCGTGAGATGGACCTTTTTCCTTATTATTTAAATTAAAGACCCACCACAGCAGCCAATGTAATGGCCATCCTTTCTTGGTACGACCAGGAGCCCTGGTTTAAGATGGAGCCTATTCTTGAGTTCCTGACGGATTATAAGCAGGAGGAGGCTTTTTCCCTTCTTCATAAAGGTGAGGCAGCCTCAGATCATACGATTTCCGTCTCTGTGGATATCACGGACACCAGGTTCCGACAGCTGGAGAGTGGCGCTGTCCTTCACAGTCCAGGTTTGCTAAAGGCCACCAACTTCTGTCCGTAAGTTCAAGAAAAGGTGATAAACACGTGGTTTAATGGGGTTGACCTCTTCGGGAACAAAGTGGATGAGACCTTGGATCATGGAGATGGCCCGCTCGCTAGGCACATTGCAGCAGTGTCGCAAGTCCTTTCACTTGAAAAAATCTTGTTTCTCCAGGACAACAAGAGAATATCAGCCCTCCGTATCAGTCACCATCGCACAGATCCCCTTCCTACTCGGCATCAGACGTATACAAGAGTAAATCACAATCTTACAGAGGCAACTAACGCCGGCCCGGCTGTTCCCACACCAGGGGTCAGCCAGCTAAGCAGACCTGACCAGCTTTGAGACCAGCCCCCTTCCCCTCTCCCCAACATTCACACCCTGGTGTGAGGGAGGCTTTTTCAGTTTGTCCACGAGTGGCAAGACATCACCACTGACGATTGGTTGCTATCCCTCATCCAGCAGGGTCAAAAGCTGCAGTTAATCAAAAGGCCCTCTGTTGCAAAATGTGGAGGAATATATGGATCTACTACTGTAAAGGGTTAAGTACCACCCATCCAGCAGGGACAAGGCTTGTACTCCAGGTACTTCCTATTACGGAAAAAGCCAGGAGGGTGGAGGCCCATACTAGACCTTCCGGTCCTCAACAATTGCCTAAAGGCCAAGCTGCAAAGATGGTATTTTCTAATATCCCTGGAGCTAGAGGATGCATATTTCTGCATCCCTATCCACCAAAAACACTGCTGCTACATACACTTCATGTTGGCAGTTCGCCTTTACCAGTTCAAGGCTCTGTCCTTCAGACTTCAATCGGGCCCGAGGGTCTTCACCAAATGTCTGGCCCCTGTAGTGACTCTCCTATGCCAAGAGGCACACAAGTGTACCCATACCTCGACTAGCTGGTATGGGTGGCATTATTCACCACGGCTGCCCATCACCCCACGCAGTCTATCCAATACCTACAGTCTATGGGGTTCTCTGTGAACTTTAAAAAATCCTATCTGACCCCATCTCAGTGGGATCTCTACTTAGGGACGCAACTGCACATGCGCTCTTGTATTGCGACTCCATCAGAGGAAAGAGTACAATTGCTCCTTGCCAAGGTTCTGTGTCTCCCGGCTGCCAACGACTGGCACGCTCCTCGATCAAGGTGCACTCACAGTAGTTTCCCGATATTCCTGCTCCCTCTTCTGCACCATCTTTGGTCTGACCATCTGGTCAAAGAGTTCCGCAGGGGCATCTTTCGTTCTTTTCCATCAGCCAGACTCCCTGCCACAGCCCGAGTACTGAATGTTGTCCTGTTGAGTCATAAAACCTCTGTTTGAGCCAAAGTACAGAGTTGCGCTCAAATTTGCCTTCCTTGTCACCATCACATCTGCTTGAAAGATAGGCTAGGTCCAGGTCTTTCCTGCAAAGCCCCCTGCCTGGCTTTCCACAAGTCCAAGTCGGTGCTACGCACTAACCCCTGTTTTGTGACCAGAGTCCTTTCAACATCCCATCTCAATGAGCCTGTGGTGTTGCCTGTCTTCTTCGGATCTCCTGTTTCTCCTGCATAAGTGATCTGTGAACCACACAGTCTGGTATCTTTAGCAATTTCCAACAGCTGGCAGTTAACACCTGGGTCCTTACAAGCTGAGACATCAACTGCAGCAGCTACCTGTGCCCAAGTTGTCCACTGGTCGGTCTGATGTTGAAGTAGAGTATGCTTGTGCTAGGAATATTGCTGTGATACCAGTGAGGAGGCTTTTTGTACTAAAGTGAAGGACTATTGTGGAAGCATGGATACAGTGCAGCTGCCTTGTTTGTTGAAGGTTCAGCTCTGGTATCTGGAGATGCAGACGGTGTCCAGCGAAACAGTTCAGGGAGGATATCTGCTTCTCTATTCCGGAGGTTGCTTTCAAGCTCCTCTGGGTAGGCAGTCATCTGAGTCTGGCACAGCAGGGTGGCGGGGGCTCATGGTGGAAGTGTAACTTGGCTGTCCTCTCTGGGCAAGGGGGAAGGGTTCACTGGTCCTTCAATTTTCAGATAAAATTGGGTGTCCTGATAGACCTTGCAAAGCTGTACTTCTATACCTTGTTCCTCCAGATTTTTGGATATCCGTCTGCTGGTACAGGACTGGAGCTCTTTTGGCGCAGCATAAATGCACATACTTTCCCTTTAGGGAATGTTTGTGTTGCTGGGGAGGCACACCACCGTGGGCCCCACGCTCCAGCAATACCCGGATTTTAGTTTGCTTTTCAGCACTATGAAGCAGCATACTCCCACAGGCTCTGTTTAGAGTGTCTCGTCCTGGAGCACACTTAGTTGTGGGTTAGGCCATTGGAAGGATATTTTTGATGCATCCGCTTCCAAAGCAGATCACAGAGTTCGTCGGATCAAAGATGTCAAGAAATCATTTGGCTTACGGCACCCCTCACGAGCGGGAGCAACACAAGTCCCGCAGCAAGCCACTGCCCTACCGGGCTTCGCTCTGAGACCTGACAGGCTTTTTATAGGTGCTCGCCCGATTCCCCTTTAGGATCTGTCACCAATGCTCTCTCCGAGACCTCACAGGCTTTTACGAGTTCTTGGGACAAGGGTTCAGAATGTTCTAAGAACATGTCTACTAGGCCCAAGGTAATGCCTCAGCGTCCAATGTCTACTGGCCTCACTGCGACCTATCGGAGAGCACTCCGAGTGGCGGTCTGGGTCTCTGAAATTGAGCTCTGCTTTGTGCATGTCTACCCGCGCCTTGCTTAAAGTGCAGCACTTGGCCCAAGAAAACATATATGGCTAGCACAACTAAACACAAGGTACCGGATTTGGCATAAACATCAAAGGTTTACTCTGAAAAATCCAAGGAGAAACCTCAAGCCAAGGCCTCGATGAGTACTTAAAAGACTAAGGAACAATGTCATAGCCCCCACAAAATGGTGCCCAGACGCAAGAGAGCTATCAGTAGCTTGTTATGCAGAAGCCATGTCAGAGATACCTTCACCCGAGTGTCTGGGCACTTTAGGCTCCCATACTCCTCCACCTTTGCCACCAACTGTGTGAGCAAGTACTGTACTTTTATTTTTTTGTGAGGGTAGATTGGTCCCTAGTCATAACATGGCCGACATCTTACCAAATTTCCTCATCTTTCAGGTTTGCAGTGCCACGTCCCCACAGGTACCCTACGTGGTACCCTCCGTCTCCATCAGAGGACAGACAGATTTTTTGAAGGGTTGCTTGCAGATTTTACATTCGGAATCCAGTGTGGGTTACTTTAAGAACCTTATTAAGGAGGTCATTCCCCAGGCAATACCTGGGCTGTCTGATCAGCCAATTCTAACTTCTACAACAGGGATGCCTCCTCCGGCTTGGGCCCCCAATGGCTTTGAATGCTTTTACCTAGGACGGCACTGATTGTAGACAGTCATTGCTGTAATAACTGTACCCGCTCCCACCTTACTAATCATGCCTGATGTTTCCTCAGGTGCAGCACATGTCAAGCCTTCACCCCTACCAGTGCCAAGACCGATACGGAATGATAATTACGGCACAGAAGAAGACTAATGGCCCTTATCAACACAGCCAGATGTGGGGACTCCAGGGTTTCCTCGGTCCACAGGTACTGAAGGAGATTGTAAAGAAGCCCGGAGTGCTCGCAAGCGTTTTGGAAGATAAGTCAGGGATAACTTTTCATAAGGATATGTTTCCGGAAGCAAAAAAAATGTTGCAAGACTCCCCATCCCACGCTGACAACTAGCAAACAAATATCTAAGAAGATAGATATCAGCAATTATAACTTGAAGCATCCATTTTGGCTTCCAATCCTCAACCACAGTTCTCCGCAGTAGCAGCAACCACACTTATGGCCAGATCCTAAGCATCCACTTCTTTTGCGGGTCAATATCAATCCCCTGTTTCTAAAGAGGACAAGATACTAGATATGTATGACAAGAAAATGTACTGAAATAGAAAATATTACATTTGCAGCAAGCTAATGCTGATGGCCTTTTGACGACAGCCAATCAGGGTTTTATGGCTGGAATTGGCAAATTTCAAGCAGTATCTCCCACCGTAGAGAGTGGCAGCCTTTAAATTGGGCATGACCAATTCAAGACTATAATAGCCCAGTATCTGAGAAAATCAACACATTGACACGGCTTCGAGAGCAATGGATATAGGTATAGACATGTAATGTACTGCCTAAAATAAAGCTACTTGTATCAAGAAATACGTGCAGGACAAAATAGTCGACATCCCCTTTGAAGGTAACCTTTTTCACTGCTCCACGGATGAAGAATGAAATCAAAAGAAAATGTCGAACTTGACAGCCAAATCTCTTTCATTTCTAACAGAGGCTCCTCAAAAGTCTTTGCGGCCGTCAAGGCAGTCCAGATCAGACTTCAGGGCTAAGATTTTGTGGTTATCACGACAAGAAGAGCAGGTAACCCGACGGGTCCCCATACTCTAAAAGGTGAAAACAACAAAGATTCTCGCATAAGTGGTTCATCTCCTCTTCAGTATCCAGCATTTCAGAACCCAAGATGCAGTGGAATGATAGTCCAGATCCACCAGTCCCCGGTACAGAGCAAGATTTTCCAATTTCATCAGGGCTGGTGTATCATTTCAGGTGATTAATGTATTCTCTCTTTTGTGTCCCAAGGGTGTAGACTCTAAATTCCCCCCCTTCCCACCCTTCTCCCCCTCTTCTCAAGTTTCTTCTTTACTGTGTTGAATCTGATGATGTCATCACTTCTGTCTCAGGGGTAACCTCTCCTCGTGTGGCCCGGGGGACGGCAGCAACTACCACCTGATCCTGACCCTGGGGGGTGGCGATTTGATGGAGGATCACATGAGGGGAGGCGACCCTCAGGGGCGTGACGCAACTTCATCAGGTGAGAAGTGGTATCCCCACGAATTAAGGACTCCTTACTTCAACCCTAGGAACAGTCCCTTCCCTAATGGACTCATGGGTTGTACTTACCCTACCATTCCCCTAAATAGTACTGGGAGAAGGAAGAATAGGGGTTGCCTAAATGAAGATCCCTTTCCCAGTACTGTGACCAGAAAGATCCCCAATGACTCACAAGGGAGTTATAAGATCAGTACTTTGATGAGGGAGAGGAATGGAGGAATGAGGGTTACATGTAAGAACCACTTTAAATCCGTGTAGTCTTTCCCAAAATCCTATTGGCCAGAGCCAGTAAAAAAGCAAGGAAAGACTTAGGAAGTATGAAAGAGATTCTCCCTGGAGGGCCAAGGACCAGGAATCGTTGCAGAAGAAGGGTGTTTGCACTACTCTCCCAGAGGAGGGAAGGGGGAACCCTTGCACCACAATAGCTGGTGGAGAACTGGGGAGACCCAGGGAACCACTGTGGACCCCAAAAAGTGGGCAAATCCCTGGCCACCCGTAGTGTGTGCCAAAGGGAAGCTGGGAGTTCCGTCATTGGGAGAGTTCACCAGCCTACGGCAGACGCCTACCAGAGATGGTGACTGCAGCAGAGAGTGTCACAACTCCCGACTCAATTCGGGAGCCTGGAGAAAGCAGGCGGTCACGCAGAAGCAAGCGCCTCGAGGAGACAGCACTTGTGGAAGTCCTACTAGTAGAGAAGTCCTGTGTAAGCATAGGGAGCGAGGGAAGAGGGAGCCGTCCCTCCTATGCCATGGGAACCGTAAAGCAAAAGAAACTTAATCGGCCCGCGATTACCAGAGAGAGGAAGCAGCGAAGACCGCGAGTTGCTCTGGAGCAGCTGAACAAATCCTGTGAGTCAATAGCAGAGGAGCTGAGGCACCAGGGCACTTAGCTTGGAGCATCGTGCAGAAAAGCAAAGCACTAAGCAAGCAGAAGCAAGTACACAGCAGGGATTAGAGATGCTGGGTCGAAGGTGTAGAACCAATGAATGTGCAACCGGGTTGTGGACCCAATATCTGGGGAAAAGAGAAACCAGTTGGAAGACTGAAGTAATGAGAGAAGGGTTACCAACTTGGAATCCACACCCAAATGCAAAAGAGTTGTATTACATGCGAAAGCCTTGGCATAAGATTATACCAGGCAAAGTCAAGTTTGCAAGTGTAAGAAATAAAGCACATAAGAAAGCACTGGCAGGAGAGTATACTGAGCGACGTCAAGTTAGCAAGTGTGTGGGGAGAACCACACGAGAGAGCCCTGCTAGGAGAATATACCAGGCCTAGCCAAGTGTAGAAAGAGAATCTGAAGGAAGACCCATTACCGTAGTACTGTGAAGTATATTTAATGTAAAAGAAGCCTGGCAGGAGAGTATACCAGGTGTTCTGCAAGTCTAGGACCTGCACCCAAGTTGTGATACTGTGAAGGGGGAATTACGAAGAAGGAACATGTCCTTGAGATTCTGAATTGTTTTGAACTGTTTGTGTTGTGAAAAGAAACCTGGGCAAGGGAGTCATCCCCTGGAGCCAGGGGTGGACTGGGTCAGCAAAAGAGGCCCTGGAAATAATTTTCAAAGTGGCCCCATGCTACACATTTTCAGCAAGCACAACCCTTTTCCTATGGGAAAATTTGAAAATACCACACAAAAGAGGCCCACCGGGAAATCTCCAGAGTTCATTATGGGCCAGTCCACCCCTCCCTGGAGCTGTGAACATTGTGCATTTGGAACCTTTTAGTTGGAGTTGACCTTTTCCTTTGAACTTGAATATGTGTGCACTTTCAAAACCAGAGACAATACCCTTAGCACCTTATAGTTACTTTCAGAGCTAAGATTTCAGACATTCTGCTTTGTACATCTTGACACACGACAGACCCTTATTTTTGGTTGATGTAGTGAAATGCCTCCTAGAGTAGGGATAGTGAGGGATTTTCAGGCCCATTTATTATTTCAATAAAGGTTTGCAGCAATCGCAAGGAGTCCTCTCTGTCCGCGTCTCATTCCTGGTTCCTCACATTACTGAATCTGGATGTTTCAAACTGTCTCTAATCTGGACGATAGAATAAGTCCCCCATCTGGAAAGAGGCTTGGGATTTTATTCTTGTCTCTTCACTCTACTGAAAAAGAACCAGGTGTGCCTGATGGCAGTGCTAGATCTTTATTTCCTAATTCCATTCCTTCCTTTAGAGCAATTCAAGATGGTTATGCAAGCGCAAATCGACAATGTCGTCTGCTGTGGAGACTGTGCGCTGTGGATCTGTAAAACACCTATTTGCATGTGCCCATACATACAGCGCACACAGTCCTGAGTTTTTCAGTGGCGTGTCGCCACTTTCACTACCGGGACTGCTCCTTTATCATAATGCTACTCCCAGAGTGTTCTGAAACATAGAATTCCTGTTGGGAAAACTTGCAATCTCCAGTGGTACTCATTTACCCATATTTTAACGAATGGTTTATCAGATCAGAGTCAATTCAAGAAGCACAGGCATCTCCAACTTCTCGATTAATTGTACACTGGGCTTATGTCTTGCCATTGCCCGATTCAAAACTTCAGATTAGTGGGTTTCCTGCGATACTCCAGCTTGGGCAAAGTTTGTCCCTCATCGGAAAGGATTCTGGATATCAAGTTAGCCACTGCGCACTTCATCCTGGTGGTTGCAACATTTTCTGGTACTTATGGCAGCCTGAGTTCTGACACTTCCTTTTGCATTCCTCAAGATGAGGCAATTACAATTACAGATATTAGCCTCTTGGGTGCAGAAGGTGCAGTACCAGTCTGTGGGAATTTCAATTCCTGCAGATCTGAGGTCAGAATTGCTTTGTTAGAACGAGAACAAACCTGCAAGTCGGTGTCTCTTTCCAGGATCCTCCCCTGATACACGCATTAACATCAGACTCACCCACCCGGGGCTGGGGTGCAGCTTTAGGACAACTGCAAGCACGTTTTCTCTGGTCAGTGAAGGAGAAAGAGCTGCATATAAACCTCTTGAATGTCTGGCAATTTTCAAAGCATTTAAATCTTTTCTTCCTGTCATCCAAGACTCCACCGTCCTTATAAGAACACACAGAATGACAGCACTATTTTATGTTAACAAGCAGGGGGGGTACGAGGTCCCTCCTCTCTGCAGGTTGGCATTTCAGATCTAGGAGTGGGCTATTCACCAACACATATCCCTACAGGTAATCCACTTGCCAGGCAATCTCAACACAAGAGTGGACAAACTCAGTCGCCTATCGCCCTCCAATCAGGAGGAAAACTCAAAATCTTGGTGGCGCATGAGATTTTCCAGGTGTGGGATTACCCACAAGCAGACCTGTTCGCTACTGCGCAGCAATGCAAATGCCATCTGCTTGTGTTGTTGCTCGGACATGCTCTCCAGATCTCATGGGACCACGGGACATTGTATGCGTTTCTCCCCCTCCCCCCTCTTCCACTAATCCCAAGGGTTTTAGTCAAGTTCTGCAACTTGGTTTCCTGTGCCTTGATCCCGATGGTTCCGAACTGGCCCACCTGAATTTGGTACTCAGATCTTCTGAAACTGAACATTTCTGGTCCTGTCCAAAGTACAGTAACACACAAACTTCTGAGCCAACAGAGGCATCGGGTGTTTCATCCCTCCCCTCTATCACTGAATTTAAGAGCCTGGTTTCATAGAAAATACTCTATGGAAACATAGGATTATCTGAACAGAACCTTTGAGTATTTGGGACGGCTAGCAAAGCTTCTACTACGATCCGGTATAAGAGTAAATTGACTTGTTTCTCCTACTGGATGTTGGAGCAGTCCTTAGATCTATGTCGGCCTTTGCTAAACAACATTTTCTTTTCTGTTCTATTTGACATCCACGGGTGTCAGAGTACAATCTTGTAGGTCATATTTATGGGCAATACAAGCTTATTTGGGCTTGATAGCCAATCCCATTATAAAAAGACACTTTCAGGGTCTGCTTCGTCTGAATCCCTCCAGTCAATATACTGCACCCTTCATGTGAACTTAATATGGTGCTGGCTGCCCTGGCTCATAAACCATTTGAGCCCATGGCTACTGCGCACATTAAGCTTGTTACATGGAAGAAAGTAATTTTGGTAGTAGTCACTTCTGCTCAAAAGATTAGCGAAATCCAGGCTCTTTCTGCCTCAAAACCTTTTACTGTGGACAAGCTGGTGGTGAAAATGCATCCTTCTTACTTGCCCAAAATAGTATCTTCTTTTGACGTCAATCAGGAATTTCCACCCTAGCCTCAAACCAATAGCGATAGGACCCTACACTGTCTAGATGTCAGACCTTTTCTCAAATGTAACGTGAATCGATCTGATGAGTTCAGAAAGTCAGTCTGTTTTTCACATTCTGTGATCAGCAACTGGGAGCTCAAGATTATAAGGAAACTATAGCAAACTGGATTGCATTGTGCTTTGTGGAATCCTACAAATTTCAGAACAAAACCATACCCAAAGGATTACACGCTCTTGCGGTCCAGACCAAGCCTGATGGTAGTCTTCCAAAGAAATATTTCTTGTGACATTATCAGTAAAGTGGTTACATGAGCTTCTCCATCTGCTTTTTGCAGGCCTTATTGTATGGACACGGCTGCCACGTCCGATGCCAGATTTGGACAGTCATTCATGTTTAAATTTGTTTATTAGTGAATTGTTACAGCTTAATTCCACAGTTACATTTTAAGAAAGCAATGCTTAATTCAGCAGTTTGTCGAAAATTACATTCAGCATTGAGCTTTTGGGGTTGCAAGTTCAGGGTATAGTATTGCTGGTTTTTACAAATAAATACAGATCAGGTGTGGGCAATCAGGTAAGCAACAGTATTCCAAGTTGTCAACACTGCACTTAGTACAGTTTTGGGTCAAATTAACATAATATTGCTGTCATTGTGTGGCAAACGTATTTCCTTGTATGGGGGTTTAGTCATCCTGTCGGCACATTCTTCCTTCCCACTTCTCTTTTCAGATCACCCTTCCCCTTGTTCCTCCCGATCAGGGTGGGCATAAATCTGGAGTATTCATTAATTCATTCAGTATTTGTCCCCAATCCATCCCTCTGTCCTCATCTTACTCAGTTGTGGCCTGTCCTTTCAATATTTCAATTTCTGCCATCCCCCAGCAGTGTGCATCCTCTTTCTATAGTTGTATAGATGGACCCCTTGGGTTTTTCCATGAGATTGCTATCCTGCGTTTGGTTAGTATAAATAGGAAAGCTACAATTTTCTTTTTTGTCTTGGCCCGCTTACCTCCTGGTAGTATCCCCCATAAGCATGCCTCTGGTGTGCAGGTGTACGCACTGTGTGCCCAAGAATTGGATTTGGTTACCACTGCCTCCCAGAATGCCATAATCTTTGGCCAGTCCCAGACCATATGCCAACATCCAGCAGAGGCCTCTGCACATTGTGGACAAGTATGTGAGTGTTGTGAGGTAATCATATGGAGTCTAGACGGTGTCATATACACTCTGTGCATAAAGTTCTATTGTATGAGCCTGAATTTTATTTTATTTATTGCATTTGATAATGTGCCCAAACCAAAGGGTATCACAGCGTAGGTTACAAGGTTACTGTAAAGTTTTCTAGTTACATGGGAAGCATGGTGAGAATAACAACATTGCAGCGCAAGTACATAATGAAGGAAGAATGGGCTTACCATAGTTGCAATAAAGTGGTGAACAGGGCACTTATAAGCGCCTTTGAGAGGTAGGCCCATAAGAATGTGTTCAGTAGCCAGGATTTTAGCAGTTTCTTGTAGTGAGTGTGGGAAGGATCATTGCTTATGTTCAGTGAAAGAGAGGGAGCTGCTAGAAGAAAACTGGAACCTCCTGGCCTTGAATTCTTGAAGCGAGGTATGAGTAGGTGGGTGCTTGAATTTGATCTTAGGGATCTGATTCAGGTTTTTCGAGTGAGGCAATGGTTAAGATGGGTAGGGGCATTTCGTGAGGTGTATTTATGTGTAATGGTGAGCATTTTGTGTAAAACTCCTGCTTGTATTGGTAGCCAGTGTATCTCTCTCCTAGTCTGTGAGATATAGGCTTTTTTTTTTTTGGATTCCAAGCACTGCTCGTTGTGCTTTATTTTGCAGTAATTGCGGTTTGGCTAAGTTCTTCTTGGTGGTGCCTAGCAATAGTATGTTACATTAGTCTAACTTGGACAGAATAAGGGCTTTTGCTAGGGTAATGCAACTCTGATGTGTGAGAAATTGTCGACTGAGGGCAATGAGTTTAACTGTATAGGCAGTGGATGAGGCTAGCGAGTTGACGGGTTTGCTCATGGTGAGGTTTGAGTCAGGCTACACACCTAGAGGTTTGAGATAGGAATAGGAGTACCATCTATAACAATAGATGTGTAGTCCGGGTGTAATCTTTTCAATCCAGCTGGAGAACCTACAATGAGAATCGCGGTCTTTTCGCCGTTAAGGCATAGGCTGTTTGTTGCCATCCAATTTCGATTGAGAGAGTAGATTTTATTTGAGGATAGAATCCTGGTCTTGGTTGCCAGTGATTGGGATGAGTATCTGTGCACTATCCGCAAAGTTTGTGTAAATGACACCTATATTGTCCAATGCTGCTAAGAGACGTTTCGTGTAGGCATTGTATAGGGTAGGGGCACAATCTTTGGAGGTACACCCCGAGTACTGGAATAGGGTGGCCGCTACCTCACCAATGGCTACTCTAAAAGTGCGTTCTGATAAGGATTTAATCCAGGAGATTGCTTCATTTGAGAACTGAAAATGTTTTGATAATGCTAGGCAAAGTTTGTCATGGTTCACCAGGTCGAACGCGGCGGACAAATATAGTAGTAGAAGGATGCATGGATTCCTGAAGTTTCTTATAGCATCCATCTGATTTTTTTTTAGCTCTAATAGTATTGTCTCTGTGCTGTGTTTAGGGAGATAGCCAGGTTGTGTATCGCCTAACAGGTGATTGTTTTCAAGGTATGCTTGTACCTGGGTGTATGCAATTTTATCGATTATTTTGAGAAGGAAGGGAACCGTGGTAATGGGCCTGTAGTTGGTGGGGTCGAGTGTGGGTTTTTCAGTTAGAGTGACCCATGCTTCATTGATTACTGAGGAGATGGACTTGGTACTGAATTGAATTTAGTGATGATAGGTGCTAGCGTGGGAGCACAGATCTTGACTAGTTTGGCAGGAAAGTTGTATCCTTTGCAATTAGATGATTTCAGAGAGGCGATAGTCTTAAGTACATGGTCTTGGGTAACCAGGGTGAAGTTGAACTGGATTGATGTAGCTATATTGTCAGTCAAATAGTTATGGGGGGGTCTCCGTAGAGTTGGCCAATAGTTTTCTTTAGTTGCGATTTTGTCTTGGAGGTAGTTGATTTTGGATGCTAGGGCGTTCTGGATGGTGGTGCACCATGGTTTACTGGCGACAGCATGTCTAGGCGGTGGGATGGGTGTTTCGAATTCTCTGAGAATTGAGAACAGTTCTTTACTGTTGGAGGCAGCATTAGTGAGACGTAGATTCAAGGTGTTGGCTTTGTGGGTAATCACTGCGAGTTTTGTATTCTTTTGTGATTGCCTGTAGTTCATTTTTCAACTCCATGGATGGGTTTTTTCTAGTTGGATGTTTTAGTGCTCTTATGTTTCTTCAAAGATCGATCAGTTCATCATTAAACCAAGAGTTGCTTTGTTTATCAGATCTGACTAATTTGGACTTGAGTGGCGGTACTTCATCAATAGCCGATTTTAGGCAGGTGTGATAGAAAAGGGCGATACTGTCGGGGTTAGTATTCAATATATGCTGTGCTTCAAGTAATTTGTAGAGGACATGGGCCAGGCTGTCTGAAGTGAGCTTGCATGTATTTCTCACCATAATAGGAATATGTGGTAGCATGGGTGTTTCGTGGGCTTCTGAAGTAAAGACATTAAAGCAAACTAGTAAGTGATCAGACCAGGTGATTTTAGTGATGTCTTCAAGGGATATTTTGATATTCAGGGAGAGAATCCTATCTAGGATTCTGCCTTTATCATGAGAGGGAGCATTGACAATTTGGGAGAAATGCATTTCTTGTAATGCAGCATGGAAGGCTGTGGCTTTGCGGTCACGCTCGTCGTTAAATCCCAGGTTGATGTCTCCTAGTAGGATGAATTTGGTCTTAGGCTTAAGTAGAGGAGTGATAAGTAAGGGAATGTATATATCAGGATGATTAGTGGAATTGGGCACTCTATAGACTATAAGGAAATTGATGGTAGTTTTAGGGTCGGTGAAGGGTTTGAGGGCTAGAAGCTCATATTAGTCGATTTGGTATGTTTTACAGGATCTGAAATCTAATGAAGTTTGAGCAATAATGGGTACTCCGCCTCCCGTAACATCTAGATGGTCGGTTCTCAGGATAGTGTAATCTGGAGGGATAGCTAGTGTCAGTAAGAGACCTGAGGCAGGGTGGAGCCAGGTTTTGGTCGTAAGTAAGAGGCTGGCTTTTCTCGATACCCTCCGAGTTTGTTCCCATATTCTGACCCATTGTTCTTCGGGGATCACACTCCCTATATCCCTTTCCCATTTAGCCCTGACCCCTAATTCTGGACCTTGCTTCTGTTCTCTGATTCAGTGATATAAGGTCGAGATCAGTCACTTTCTGTGTCCTATATCTAACATTTGTTGCATTAGGGGATTATGTTCTGGTTCCTCTGGAGTCTCATCGTCCAATCGTTTCACTATTCGGCATAACTCAAAAAAGCTACCTCAGGCGTTGATGCCAATCCTGAAACGATAAGTTTCCCTCCTTCGTAAAGATCCCCCAGTTTAGTACAGATAGGCATTCATGTTTGTTTAGGTATCCTTCCTCCCAGGATGCCTCCCCTAATGATTTGGTGCTGTTCAATCTCCCAAAAGCATGGACAAAAGGGGACGGTATGTAGGTGTATGAAAATGTTACTCACCATAGTGACTTCTGTACTCCTAGTCCTTAGTCCCTTTCCTCCATATTCACCGCCCCCACTGAAAAGTATTTTATTTTTGGTTGCCCGTCTAGCGGCTCCAAGGACTAACAGGTGTTAGCGTAGGTCAGGTTAGTGTTGCTGGGGACGCCCACACTGCCGAGCCTACCGTGCAACACAAACATTCCTTTGAGGGAAATAATGTGCTTTTAGTCTGTGCTAACAGAGCTCTGCCCCCATGGACGGATAACCAAAAGCATGAAGGAAAGGAGACTAGGAGTACAGCAGTCACAGCGGTATGTAACATTGTCTAACTGTTGTAGCAGTGGTTGGCAAAGTCGTAAGGACCAGCAAAGATTCCTCACAACTACACTTCTGATATTCATCATCCTCTGTGCTTTGGGTTTCGTCCTCTCGCCCTACAATAAGTAGCCATGGCCAGCTCTGAGTGGCAGCCACATCCCTTCCCCTTGTTTTGTGCCAATGATGGGAGTGGTGTCATGCACAACCGTTTTTGCACAATGCAAGGTGCCAAGGACATGTCCCACATCAGTTACACTCTCCTCTTGCACCCACATCATTTCTAATATATATATTTCGTAATGCTAAACCATCCAATGAAATTCTATCTTGTAGAGCAAATGTCACATTTTGTTTAAGAGACTGTTCTTTCAGTAAATCTCTAGAAACAGGACGCTTACCAGTGCTCCCAATATACAGCTACTTTACTACGTACCCATTCCTACTTGACATTCTTTTAGGTGATGGCATGATATGATATGATGTGGCATTTATAACTCGTCGGTACACAAGTGTTTCTAGGCACGACAAGACAAGTAGGGGGAAACAAGTGAAGACAAAATAGCGATCTTACTAAGCCTCGTGTCATTCATATCGTGCAAGTGCAGGGTTGGGGAGAAGTCAGTGGGGAGCGGAAGGGAGTAAAAGTGCAGTTAACTCACAAGTGCAGCCAGCGGGTGGCTCATAAGTGCAGAGAGTATGGACTGTAGGGTTGCAGATACAGACTCTTAAATTCTGGGGAGCCCAGAGACAGTGCGAGGGCACTGGACATGCAGGAGCCTGGGCCCAGGTTCAGAGGGTGACCAGTGCGCAGAGCAGTCAGGTGCATCAGCAAGGGAGAGGAAGAGAGAAAGCGGAAGCGCAAAAGGAAAGTCTTGGGTTACTTCCGGAACCGGAGGTGGCTCTTCTCAAGTTTGAGAGAGGCAGGGAGGATGTTCCAGAGGGAGGCCCCAGCCGAGGAGATAGATCTGCCCCCAACTCTCTACTTGGAGAAATGTCTGACCCTAAGAGAGCTGGAGGTGGATGAGCGAAGAGGTCGAGAAGGAAGATGTTTTCTACAAGAAAGTTGGAGGTAAAGCGGTCCCAGGCCCCAGAAATCCTTGTGGACAATGCAGAAGGTCTTGAAGTTGATCCTTGCAGCCACGCGGAGCCAGTGAAGAGATTTCAGCTGGAGAGATACGATCCCTTGGCTTGAGGCCAAGGACAAGTCTTGCAGTCCTGTTTTGGATAAGTTGTAAAGGTCGAAGAGTAGAGGCAGGACGATTTAGAAAGAGGCTGTTGCAATAGTCCATCCTAGAGAGGACCAGAGCTCTGGAGACAGTGATCTGAGGGAAAGTGAGAAAAGGAAGAATACCTCTGAGGAGGTGCAGCTGATAGTTTCACTTCTTAGAGATATCAGAGATGTTAGGAGAGAAGGAGAGGGTGGAGTCAAAGATGACACGAAGGCTATTCGCCTCACAGGAAGGATCAGGAAGAGGGCCCAGAGTGGGCTCCCAGAGAGAGAGGAAAGGAGGGAGCGGCTGTCCCAATGAGGAGGATCTCCGTCTTACTGGCATTAAGGCAGAGATCATTTGCGGCCTCCCATTCCTGAATTGCGGCCAGACAGTCTGATATGAGAGAAGAAGCAGAGGTGGCTGAGGGGAAGCCTGAAAGAGAGCGGTGTGTCATCCGCATAGCATTGAAAATTGGAGCAGAAAGTAGCGATGCAGTGGGCAAGGGGTGTGCAGGTAGTGGTTGAAGAACCAGGGAGAGAGGTTAGACCCCTGGGGAACATCACAAGTAGAGAGAGAGATGGAAGAGAGGAAAGACTCCAGTTGGACCGGAGAGGGTCGGACGGTGAGAAAGGAGGTCAACTAGGCCAGGGCCTGATCAGTAATACCAAGCTTGTCCAAGAGATGACTGAGTAGGATGGCATGGTTGACCGTGTCAAAAGCAGAGGATAGATCAAGGAGAATGAGGACAGAAGGGAGATTAGAGTCAAGATTGGAGAGCAAGTCTTCACGGGTGTTCAGGAGAGCAGTTTCTGGGCTTCTGGAAGCTCTGAAGCCAGACTTGTGGTCATGGAGGCAACCAACAGATTCAGTATGTAGATTAAGCTGGGAGATGGCCAGTTTTTCCAAGAGTTTGCCCAGGAAAGGAGTGATGAAGATCGGGCGATAGTTAGCCTGAGAGGAAGTATCGTCTGAGGGCTTCTTTAGAAGGAGTGTACAAGAGTGTTTAAGGGTGGAGGAAAACGTTCCAGTGGCAAAGGAGTGATTGCAGACATCGGCCAAGGCTGCAGCAAGGATGTCGTTGTGGTCCTTGATAGTTCTGGATGAGCAGGGATGAACCTGTTTAGATGAGCAGAGACATCTTCTTTTCTCTCCAGTTTGCTTGTTGCTCTCTTTTCACCTGCTATTCCTGCTTCGAAAGTATCCCTAGTTTTGGTAATGGGGAACACTGGCTGTCAGCGTGATAACAACTGTACGTTGTTGTTTTTGTGGTGCCTATGTTTACAGCTACCATCATCAACCATAAATCCTTTGGCCCATTTCAAATTTGCACTGCCGGTTACAAAGTTACTCACACTGAGACATGTTTCATTGCAGGGCATCACTGCTACGAAGCACACACATTCCTTTGCCTCAAAATATATAGCTTGGTAGCAGATCCTGTGTTGGTCCCAATGCGTGTAGTGAAATTCCACATGTCGCCAAAGAAGCTTAAGAATTCAGAGAGAAAATATGAAGGTGTGGTATTCTTTATACTTCTGTCGTTTAAGGAACTGTGTGGACACATTTATATCATGAGAATTAGTTGTGTATTGTTTGCAATGTTTCTCTTTATGGTATACAGGTAACTGAGATATGGTTTCTTTTCTAGGTGTTTGTGGTTCATACTGGAAATCTTGATGGCTAAAAATGAGAACAATAGCCATGCATTTGTTAGAAAAATGGTGGAAAATATTAAACAAACAAAAGATGCCCAATCACCAGATGACCCAAAAATGAATGAAGTATGTATATTCTTAACAATTTGTCATTACTGCGTTCAAATACTACTATAAATTGTGGTAATTTATTTGAATTGTCATTTAATTGTATTTCCCTGGCATATGATCTGTAAATGACTCCCACGTTAAGATTCTCTTTTGGTGGTTTTTAGTATACGTAAACAGATTACTTTTTTGTGATTGTCCACCAACATACCCAATTAGAGCAACATTGACAGAGATATAGGTAACTTCTATAAATACCCATCTTGCACTCCTTTGCCATGAGCCAACATATATTAATAGATATTTTTGGTTATGCACAGGGCCAAGCATTGCACAAATATGTCTGAAGCGGTGTTTGAAGCTGTATCGAGGCCTAAGCACAAAGGCCAAGACTAACAAAGGTTCAAGTTGAGTCATACATTTAGTGTTAAAGCAGATTTAGGTAGCATACATGGATTGCAGTTATGTGGTTCATTGGTTCCGTATTGGATGTGGCCTTGTGTGATAAATTGGTATTGTGTGTAAGGTTATTTACTTTGGCTACTATTCAGGCATTTGCTGCATGGGCTTACACGGCATAAAATAAGCAGTGTCGTGTAGCAATTTGCTATGCAATTCCGTAGGTTGGCTAATAAAATTGCCACTTGTGTAGCAAACCTAGCTATTTAAGTTACCCTGTTCAATGAAAGCACAGATCGCGATGCATTAGTCTCTTGCGTTCAGGGCTCCCTCCACTCTTTTTCTCTGATCACTGCAAGTTCAAAGGGGCTAATGGAGGTAGCGTGCAGCATCCTCCTCCACCCTTATGTGCCAAAGGCCTATGTGAGTATGCAAGCAATAATTAATTTTTATTTTTCAAATAATTGCAAACCAGAAGTAATCGGGATAATACCTTAATTACGCCAATCGTATCCTGTCTGCCAAACACAAGTATGTGTTATCTTTTTCTTTTTTTAAATGCAGTCATTCAATTCCATTTCTAAAAATGTAATGTTACATAATGCATTATTAAAGCATTGCTACAGGTAAATACTGTATTGTGTCCATGCTTTACATTAATGTGTGGGTTAGTGTATCTAAATATCAGTGTCAACTATATTTCATTTAATTTGGGAAGATCCATCATATTGACGAGTGGACACTTATGAAAATGTACATGATAACGCAGTCAATGCTTTTGATGGCAAACCTAGTTCTGTAACCTGTTGGTTCCATGCAGCTTGCAACCTGTGCTCAACTTGTGAGCTGATCCTGTTGCTTTATACCAGCTACCCTGAAAGTGAGATGGCCACTATATACAATATTCCACCTAGTTTGCCCAGTTCTCTGCCTGCTACAGCATCCACTCGTCTTAGTCTCTTTCTTTCCTCTTACATAATGAATAGACAAAGCTAACTAGATGTTTACGCATAGCAGTGATCAACAGTTCCATCCAGTCTGTACATCTATAGATCTACTGCACTAGCATCACTGTAGCTAGCCTCCAGAGCTCGCTTTGCTCTAGGATTATGATTACAATACATATTAGCACCTGCAGTAGAGAGCTGACCAAACTGTTTTCAGAGCCTTTATATCATATCTATTTGTGTTCATTCATGAAGCTAACCTTGTGCTGTCACTCATTCAGGGATTGCAAAGTATTTTCACCCACTCACATAGTCGAGTGGATTTTTTATTAAACTTTACTTTGTTTGCTGTAGATATCAAATAAAAGTTTCACTGTACAGGGCTGGTCTCTACGTGGTAGCAGTTTGCCAAACTAAAATGGGATTGTGGTGATAGCCACCATTTTACAGTAGGCACATTTAATGTGTTGTCATCCCTTGCCATGGGTCTAATGCATTTCTCTTCGGTCGAGTGCAGGTCAAGTGGAATTTTAAAGAACTTGGAAGGTCTGACTTATTTCACTAATGTCTTACTTCAATGGTACACAAGACTGCTGCTTTGCTGGTCATTTGTATGGTAGATGTAACTTCTGGTGGCGTTAGAAATATGAGTACAACATTGCTAATCAAATGGTTTTGCTTGCTAATCAAGAAAATATTAATTAGCAAACTCTGCTAATCAATTTTGGAAAACAAATGTGCGCCTTGTCTTAAAGGGAGGGCACTCAAGATTGTGAGCCTGGTTACAGTGAGGTGCTTGCATCACAGAAAGAGAGTATTTTGGATGTTACAGAAGAGAAGAAGCCCCAACGATATTGAAGCCATGGGGACACCCATGAATTGGGTGAAAATGATAATGGTAAAGGCAGGTTGGAGGAGTAATTGGTAGGGAATAGGAGTTTTTGCGGTGGGCAGCACAGAAGGCCAGCTAGGAAGAAACATTTGAGAGAATGGAGTTGATGTATAAAAGTAGCTTAAAGAAGCAAAGGTGGTTCTTGATTGACTAGCTCTCGTTTTCTCACAAGTGATACTTTCCGCACACACAAGTTCACAGGGTTGCTAAAACTTGAAAATAATTTATATATGTATGAATGTCAGTTGTTAAAGGTATTAACAAATCGTGTTGTGCTTGATTTCACAGGGCCAGTTCTTAATGTATTTATTTTCTAAATGGATAGTGAACCATGGTTCCTTTTTTCATAAATGATCTTCGCTGCACGAAGTTTAACTTCATTTCACACAGAACTCCATTAAAATACTAGTTTCACCTCATGTTGATGGCTATAATGTCTTGCTTTTCAGTGTCTCCCAATGCGGTTTCTGACCTTTTAAATTCTTCATTCTAATGGATTCCTTCCTCACACGGATTCCTCATCTATGATATCTGTCTCCCAGCGCAGCAGCTCTGCATGTTGGTTCCGTCTGACACCTCTACGTGCCTTGCACCAGAAAGGACGTCAATGCCAGTATATATATTTGAGGCTTATGGATCTTTTTGGGATCACATGCCATGCATAGGCCGACATCCAGTTGTTGGTGCAGAAGATTACATTTTTCTTTTTCGAAGTCGAAATTTGTGACCGTCGATGGGGCATTCCTGTAATACTATCCCTCTTGTTACTTTTCTGGTACCCATGTTACTTCACGTGTCAAGATCCTGAGATCGTTTTTTTACCACCATTGTGTTGGTCACCATATGCAATGTACTCCGACGTCACATCCCCTTTCCTCCATACTGTATGGGGGGCGTCCCTCGTTAGGACAGGAGACGGAACCTTTTTCACCAGAAAACATCTTCTTCCCCTTTAACTTTAGAGGCTCAGCCCTAGTAGCATGCGCTCCCCTGACTCCGCCCTCTGGCGCCACTCCCCAGTCCTCTTTTCTGTGTCGACGGGAGCAGACTGCTTTCACCAGCGCTCCTGGGTTTAGCTTCGACCTTGTAATTCCACACGCTCTTCACCTTATCCTGTCTTTTGTCTTTAATCAGATACTCGGTCCTCTGGCGCCACGCTCCTCCCCGGCGCATGTCGATGTCTTTGGGTTTCAGCAGGTGTCCAGCCTGTGAAGGGCTCTTCCCTACGTCTGACCACCATGCTCTTTACCTCCGCTGCCTTGGCCGCGATCATGGCTGGGTTAGTTGTACCGCGTGTGATGAGCTTATACCGCGCTCTCTGAAGAACAGGTTAGCTCGGTGGAGGGAGCTCTTTGAGCGATCGCCTCCAGAGGTCTTAAAGGAATTAGTCGTGCACAAGTCCAGGCCCAAGGTAGGGCTGCTTTTTTCATCTGCACCCCGCAAGGTGACTCCTTCTCAAGGAGACGTCCAAGCAGGAGTGAGCGTTCAGGTTCTACCACCAGCACGAGTACTGAGGCTGCTTCAGCTACCGGCCGCCAGGCCGAGGGGTCACTAGATCCTACCGGGTATGTTGCTGAGCAACTGCAAGGTTCTTTTGCCAGGTGGCCACCCGAGGGGCTATGCCCTACTACCGGACAGATGTCTGAGGGGGCGCCTGCACACAGCACCACCGGCAGCACAGCGGAGGGCACAACGCCTACCAGGTGCCATCCTGAGGTGTCCGGTCGGTCTCAAACTCCACTGCCAAGAGTCCTGGAGGAAGCCGGGCCCAGCACGGCAAGCACCACGGCACAGGCACGTGGCATGCAACCCGACAAGATGGCTGCTCGTCCGATACTGCCCCCTTGAGCGGAGCAGCTGGGAGAAAGTTTCAAGGTGGGACTTGTCTTCACCAGGTAAGTGGCCTTCTGCATATCCTTCAACGTCGCAGGGCAGATACACCCCGCAAGCAACAAGGCAGAGTACGCCCAGACCTCGGCAACCTCAGGGCCCTACTCCTACAACACCTGGCGCCCCACCGGCCTGTGAGGACAGATTCTTTGAGAAATTCCTCACTCTTATGATCCCCTAAAATGGGCACCATCCTTCGCGATGTCATCAGGGACATGCTACCTCCTGTCCCGCCCCCAGCGCTTATAGTCATTCCTCCTATGGCTGCAGCGTCTCAGGCTCCTGCGCAGCCTCTGCTGCCCACACCAGCTCCAGTGGTTCCGGCTCCTCTGCCTCCTGCTTCCCAGGCGGTTCCATACCAGCCTCCCTGGTGGACACAGGAGTAGGACCCTGACACGCCGTCTTCAGCCAAGGCTTTCCATGATCGACTTGCAGGTCTGGCTGACTACTTGGGGCTTCCACAACCTGAGGTTACACAACCGGAGGGGGGGGTCCTTGCCGAAGTCCTCACGCTACGCTCGCAGCTAGAACAGGGATTCCGATGCAGAAGGACATTGTCGCCTTGGCCAAGAAAGGATGTCTTTAACCCCATTCGGCGTAGCCTTCCAATCGGCGCCTCAAGGCCAAGTACAGGCAATTGGAGGGGGATTCACTCTTGCTGTCGGCACACCCTCAACCCCACTCTTTGGTGATTGCCGCAGCCTCCATCTACTCTAAGCCTCAGTTGTCCTCAGCAACCTCGTCCTCGGTCATGCTAAGTAAGGAGGAGAAGATCTTGGAGGCGTATGGAAAGGTCTACTCCAACGTCTCTCTGCACCTTAGTCAGTCTAATGCGGATGCCATGCTCGCAGTCGTTAACCAGAGGCTTTGGCGGGAAATAGTTGACTTCCTTCCGGAACTTCCGGTACAGAGTCGGGCATGCTTCAAGGCGGGGCTGGCAGAAGAAAAGTTGGTGGCCCAAGACATCAGCGAGTCCACAGTGGCGCATGCTCAGGCCATGTCATCTAGATTACAACGGACATGAGAAGGATGCCTGTCTGCGGGCTACCAAGTTTAACTCGGATGGCCAGGAGCGCATATTGGACCTTCCATTCAAGGGTAGCAACCTCTTCCATTCCACCACCGATGAGGAACTTGATAAGAACAGTTCCCAGACTGCGAAATCCTTATCTATCCTCACGAAGTCCACGCCCAAGAAGTACAGCCAGACGCACAAGTGTTCCGACAAGTGGCAGGTCTTCGGCGGGTTCTGGGGCTTCCAGGAATGAAGGGCCAGGCAGCCGGACCGATCTCCAAGTTAGCACCGCCGCAAACCATACAAGGCGGGGAATAAGTGATTCTTCCAGTCCCCATCCTCAGCCTCCAAAGGGGAAGAAGGCATGACATTCCCCCTCGGGTTCGTGTGTCTCCGGTGGGGGGCAGGCTTGCCCTTTTACGCGCAGTATTGACGCGTGTGGTTTGCGGACCCCTGGCTTCTATCTGTAGTGTCCATGGGCTACGGCCTACCGGTTCCTCCCCCTCCTTTCTACTCCCCTCCTACAGATTGCTGGAAATTAGATCGCTCGTAGAGAGCCAGACAGTGGAAGATGTTCCACCCCCCCAGCGGGGTACAACCTTCTACTCCAGGATTTTCGCCGTACACAAGAAGAACTAGGCTGGCCTGAGAGTTGTGTTTGACCTTTCTACCCTGAACCTTTCAAACCCCCCCCACCCCATCCCAACCCCCCTCCCTCTTCTTCAAAAGTTAAAGATGGTTACCCCAGCGCTTATTGCAGACACACTGTGCAAGGGAGACTGGATGTGCTCCCAGGATCTGAAGGACGTGTACCTACGTGTCCCGATTTGACAGTTTCATCGGTCCTACCTGAGGTTCAGGATCATGGCTTCCATTTCCAATACAAGGTTCTACCCTTTGGCCTCAATTCAGCGCCCAAGGTCTTCACCAGGCTTATGAATGCAGTGGCAGCCCTTCTCAGGGCCCAGGGCCACCATGTCTACCCGTACCTAGACGACTGACTACCTCAAGGCCCTCCAGTCTCGTTTCCTTTGCAGATGGGGTAGCAGGTGCAACTGGATCTAGGTCTGCTGGCCTAAGGCCTGCCCACCTTGTGCCTTCCGGGTTGACGCTCTTTTTCCCTACTTGAGGAGCCCTCCTGGCCTAAGCCCCACCCACCTGGTGCTTTTCTGGTTGCCACTCTTTTTCCCTATTTAAGGAGCCTCCCAGTCTCTTTTCCTTTGCAGATGGGGAGCAGGTGCAAGTGGATCTAGGTCACCTGGCCTAAGCCCGCCCACCTGTTGCCGCTCTTTTCCCCTACTTAAAGGAATAGTGCGCTCAAAAATATTATTATCCCAAAAGATGGGCAATAATCCAAAACACCAAAGAGAGAAGAACAGCACTAGGAGCTGGTGGTGGCCGCGCATTACTCAAAGTTTTCGTCTTGTGTTTTTGCACCTGCAGCTGGTCGGTGGAAACCATAGGGACTGCGCTCTCGGTGCCCAAAGTGAAATTCTGTGTGATTTGGTTGGTGTTTCTACTCAGTTGGCGCAGGTGCATTTGATCATATGTGTTTACTTAATTCACTCTTTTGAGCATAATAAGTATGAGTTTTAGTGGTCGTGATCACACGAAACACAGGATGACGGACGCCAGCTACTGAGTTCTTATACAATAGTTGCGCCTAACCAGAGATGACCACTAAAACTCATGCAATACGCATCATCCGACCTTCTCCTCCAGAATAGACCAAATATAAGGCTACCAGCTTCGCCCAAATTCCTCCAATTCATTTACCGATCCAGCCTTGATAAAGACCTGTTTAGGGTCGAACACGTCAAGAAAATGTGAATAAATCACTAAAGAGAATTGTGTGGACCATACTTATGCTTAAAAGAGTGAATTAAGTAAACACATATGATAAAATGCACTAGTGCCAATTGAGTAGAAACACCAACCAAATCACAATAATCCAAAACATGTATTAAACATAATTTTAATGGCAGTTCCTATGTAAACCTTTGAGCAAACGAGGCTCAAAGCATTTACATGGGAGCATCCATTTTGCCATTTCAAGCAGCCTCCTCAGCTCATGTTAAGCTCTGCCCTGACGACACTAAAGCAGCAAAAGCCCCCTACTGGAAGCTTTTTCTTCTTTTTTTTTCTTTTTTGCTTTAGCTGAAATGAATCAACTTTTCAATATATATTTCATGTTGTACAGTTATCAAAACTAACACATTATATGTAAAACTAGACAAATTCATGATCAACATAGTAAAACCAATCAAAATGTAAATGAAGGTACCCTTGATACATAAATATGCAATCATATGTAGACTGATTACCAAGTAATTGACAATTTGTTCTAGTAACAAACTCTTGTTCTGCAATTAATTACTGTACAATGAGCAGGCAAAATTGTGTTACATACATAAATTTGTGACACAAATCAGTTGTGCGTTGTCAATAAAGACAGCCTAAGCAATATGGTTTGATTTCTATACATTATTATTACAGAAATGCCTTGCTTTATCTAACTCCTAGCACTCCTCGTTCTCATTTCGTTCATTTCATGCAAGTCTAAAGCATTTATAAAATTGCAAGTGGCAATCTGAATACTGATAGGTGTGGACAGGATAGTTGGCCACCTGTTTTCAGTGAGCATATTTCTAGAATAAGCTAGATGTTTAGAAAAGAGCTTCCCTCTCATTGTATTAGTGTCAGACAATCCACTGAGATGTTCAATCGTTTCTTTTGTTGTAATGTCCTTGCAGAAGCGACAAAGATTTTGTTGCATGCAAATGATTTTTCGTTCGGCCAAGAGATCTCGAGTGTGCCACAGATTCAGCTGTAGTCGCAATATTGAATTCTGAATAAAGGGTGAGGGCGGGGAATCTGTGAAGATATGGTTCCATATGTCTGATCTTTTTTTCACCGAAATGTTAATTGATGAAATGATTGTAATGGAGACATGAGTTCCTAGTCTCTTTCCAGTCCATCAGATACATTTTATGTTTTGCTCTATCTGGGTTTGTTAAAAGAACTTCCACAGTTACATCTGCATTTGATGGAATTTTGAAAAATATAATTCGTCCATTTTTGGACAAATTGGTGTTGAGAGGAAGTAATATACAATGATAGAGTTCTACATGCATTGTTTACATCAGTCGAGATTAAACACTTGCGAAGAGAGCACATGAACGCCAATTATACGGTGCAGTTAGCGAAGTTAGACCCAGCTCATATCGCAGCCAAGCTCCTGGTAGAGATTGCGGTAGATGAAGTACTTGTCTCCTGAATTTGGCCTCTAATCTATTGAGGGAGGCTTTGATATTATTGGTCTGGCCTCCAAGCCGTACAAGAGCGTGCAAATCACTTTCTGGTTCCAGAATATTAGAGCCGAATTGATGGAAAACTTCCCATATTTATGTAGGATCAATCAGGTCTGTGATATTGCTGTCTCCATTTTACGCTTTATTAGTTCCCATTGTGTGTTTAGGTGTGGTGAACCATCAATCATCATCCCCAAGTACACATATTGAGGAACCACCTCCAATTTGACATTTTTAATGTTCCAATTCATCCTGTATCTATTGGAAAGGCTCTGAGGATACATCACGATCTGAGACTTTTTAAGATTGATTACAAGTTAATTCTGATCCAAATATAAGGTAAGTGCTGTCAACAGTTTTTGTAAGCCTATTGGAGTTTTGAGACTAGCACTAAGTCATCAGCGTACCATAAAGCTTGAATAGGTACATTATGCAATTTTGGAGAAGCTGAACACACATTTAAGTATACATACTTTATGTCCAGAATAAAAAAGTTAAAAAGTGCTCAGGCGAGTATGCACCCCGGTTTCAGCCCTTTAGCTGTGACAATTGAAGATGATAGTAGTCCAGATGTAGTTAATCTGACCTGTATTGATGTGTCTGAATGTAGGCTATACATTAATCACATAGGGTAGGTGGACACTCTGCCTTCAGTAGCTTAGACATTAGTTTGACTTTTGACACTGAGTCAAACGCAGGGTGCAAATCAATGATTGCAAAGAAAATCAGTTGTTTTGGTACATGGGCTTGTTCCTTAAGTGCATGAAGTGTGAGCAAATGTATCGACGTCCCCTTGCCAGCTACAAAGCCTGTTTGGTTTGGATCACGATGTTGCTATGTCTGCGTCCATTCATTTAAATCTCTTAATACCAGCCTCGTAAAAATGTTCCCTGGCGTGTCCAGTCGATAGTGGGTAAAGAACGATCTCCCTTTTTAAAGATCGGACCGATCAAAGAGGAGCGCCAGGATGTTGGTAGTGTGCTTGTTTTTAGAATATTTTGAAAGATGTTATTCAACATAAACGCCCATTGTTTTTGATGTATCTTAAACATAAAATTATTCTGGCAGTCGGGCCCTGCCGCACGAGACTTAGAAGCTTTTTGGATTAGCTCTTCAATAATCTCCACATTACACTCCATCAACCAAGCACGTGGTGCTTGTAGAGCATATTTATATTCATCAAAACTTTTATCAGCATAGAGTTCTGTGAAGTAAGCTAACCATTGAGTTTCTGACACACTATTATTAGTTTGAGCACTCATTTGTTTATATGGAATATAATTATCAAGTAAGTACCATGTTTGCGCGGAACTTTTATTAGTGACATTAGAAAGATTTCACTGTCACGTTGAAATATTTTGGCTTTACGTGCCCGAATCCAATTATTATATTTACATTTGGCTGCTTTAACGGCGTACTTTCGAATTTCAATGGGAAGCTCCAGTAAGTTCTTGCGTGTTTTCCTATAGTTAGCTCTTGCCTGGTGTAAGTCCGGATCATATGAGTGTTTGTGATTGAGGACAAGAGGACCTAAGGTAATGTATGCCGACTTGAAAGGCACTAGCATCTCCAAGTACGACAGGCTTAGCAGATGTATGCAGAATAGTGAGATTGTTTTTCAATGAATGCAACTTGGGTTTGGTCCATTTTAAATAGAGTTATGTGTATTATGAATAATCAAATCTTGTTTGGACCAGCCAGAGTTATCTGGCTCTGTAACTGTCCATTTCCAGTATAGCGCCAGCATTTGATGATCACTGTGTGCTTGATTTATGACCTCAAATTTATATGCCCTTTGGAAGAGAGCATCATTCAGGTATAGATAATCAATAATGCTAGTTGAGGTGCCTCTCTTCCAAGTGTATTGTGCTGGGACATCTCCCATTAAAGCTCCGTTGGCCATTCTAAAATTTCTCTCAGCCATAAAATTCTTCCACTTCTTGGCATCATTGTGTTTGGTCTTTCCATTCAGAACTATACAGTTTAGGTTCAAATCGCCAACCACTATTGTGGAAGTAATATCAACTGTATTAGTTGTAACTTCCAGTAAAATGGTGATGGCCTTATAAAAGACATTATCGGTGATGCCTGTCGGATTTCGATACATGTTAATTAGATCTATACAATGGTACTATGGTTCTGGTAAGAAATGCAGACCATCTGCAGAAAGTTGTTCGGTGTCGCGGCATCTCTGCGCTTGTTTTTACTGCTACCAATAGACCAGAGGTTGGTCTGCCTCTATTGGCTGACTTCGTTGGGACGAGAAGAACGTTGTGATCATCCCAAATAGGTACAGATTGCATCCACGTCTCTTGTAATGCAATGATGTCAAATGTGTCAATTTGGTTATTTGTAGATAGCTGCAGATGTGAATGACCACGAGAATTCCAACTTGCAAATGAGACCAGTTTGTTTATACAATTTGTTGATGGTTATGCATTGTTTATACAATGGTTATGATCTTGTGTATTGTTCATCCTGGGACAATACAAACATTGGCATGCAGATTTGTTATTCCTTACAAATTGTGGTTCTTGAATGGTTTCCTTTGCATCCTGTGATCGAAGATTTAGTCTTTCAGGATCTTGAGCTATGGGAAAGCCTAGCTTAAATAATTCCATTCTGGCTCTCCATATTGCATTGAGAACTAGGCCTGATTTGATCCAAAGCCGGACTAATGAGAAATTATGATCACACAAAAATTCGACCTGGTCAATGTCACTTGATGATACATCTTCTAAATCATGAATGACGGCAAAGATGTTTAGTATGCATGAACGACGAAGATCATACTTTGCAAATGGAGCATCACAGCATTTCAGGATAAGGGAATGACACATCTGTACTGGTTTTTTGATAATATTCCTTGGAGATTTGGAATCTGCATGCGATTGACAATGACTTACTGCTTGGTCTTTGCTCCAAGTTCTATTGACACATCCATTTGGCTGTATGCAAAATGTGTTTGATTTTAAACCCTCTGCAGAAGTGCCTATAAAAGTCACTTGTTTTGTGGATATGTGTTGGGAAAGTTGCTTGATGTTGCAATCCGGGGTTGTAGGTCAAAGGATCGAAAAAAAAGGATTGAATGGTAAAAGGATCGATTGAAAAGGATCGAAAACAAAAGGATCGAAATGTTATTTTTTTTTTTTACATTTTTTCTTTTTTGGGGGAGGAGGGGGGGTCCCCCCAACCCCTGTTTTTGTGGTAAAAACCACTTTTTTTAACTATACGAAAACCAAAAAAATATATATAATTTAAAAAAAATTCGATCCTTTTGTTTTCGGCCCTATTGCGTCGATCCTTTTACATTCGATCCTTTTACATTCGATCCTTCAACTGGACAGCGCAATCCAGGCAATTCAGGCTTTTTCATGATACCCAAGCTCGAAAAACATGAGCTTGGTTTAGGACAATTCGGTGAGGTCTCAGCTACACCTGTTTGTCTTAAGGCATCAAGCTGAATGGTTGGTTGATTATGTAATTCGGACGGTGCTTTGCTGCGGACAGCTCCCACATTCATTCGACCTGGGGCGAAGTTGGTAAGACGTTGAGCAAGATAGGCATCCACTGCTGCCTTTTATTTCTAAAGTGCGGCATTCCAGATCCTCCTCCTTGCTGTTGGCTTCAGTGTCATCCGTTTTGTTCAAAATCGTCTTCTTGACAGTCGACAGCTCCACTTGCTGTTTTTCCCTTGCACTCAACTCAATCATTTCGATCAGGTCGTCTAGTGGAGGATGAGCCGTGGCTGGACCCTGCAACATTTGGGTTGGAGCATGTGAGGGAGAGTCCCGCGATTTTTGATCGGGAACAGGCATGGAGGTAGTTGCATGAAATGTCGTCGGAGGTTTTTCTAGATTAGATGCCATCACCACTTTCTTTGTAATTTCGGGGACCTCTGCTGTTGGTTTCAAGTTCATGTTAGCAACTGGTACTTGAGAACACCGCTGACTTTTGTTATTTTTCTTTTTTTTCCATGGGATTTGGTTTGTTTTACACAATGCTCCTCTATAGCGGGTTATAGGAGGAAACCTCTGAGGAAAGATGTCGAAAGGATCTTGTCGTTGCTCAGGACAATTATTCGAGCTGATTGGGTCCACACTTACCTATGAGGTATTATTGATTTCTATTACTGCGGCATCAATTTCTACTGGGCAAAGAACATGTGCAAAGGAAGGGAGAGCAAGATGCTACCGCACCACCATTATGTGATTGCTGGTTCCAGATGGATTCCTCTCCATCATTAGTCAGTGATTATTTCACTACCGCCGTTTGAAGTGTTCGTACTGTTAGTAAAGTTGACCATCCATGTCACTAACTGCTATATTTGTGCAGATTGTGACGTGATCTTGGCATCGAGTGATTCAAACAATTTCAAAAGACTGGTGATTGTCGTATTGACCGATGCTAAAGTGATTTCAATCATGGAGGTGGGGGCAAAATTCTTTATTTGCCTATTTGGAGGGGTGGTCCTCTGCGTGGTGTTGGTTGAGCATATGTGACCGAGACTGAATGGATTGATGAATCCATCGACCAGCGAGCTTGGTAATCAGGCGAGCTAGTTTCACTGCAAATACGTTGCTCGTCATTGCTCGCATGTATAGATATGTCTGAGAAAACAATGTTCGTTTCTATTGGGGCAATGCTTGGAGACTCTAACTGTGCATTGATCACGGGTACCGGTTTAAGTGGAGTCTGGGGCACATTTAAAATGGTTTGATTTGATATTATTTGTTGTGAAGATAATATACGCGCCACTTGGGGCACTTCTGTCGATTTTGCCGTGAGGGAGCCAATGTAGAGACTGGTGGTCGACTCTACAGGTGGAGGATCGGACATGGACTTTAGTAAGCATTTGCCAATCATGTTTTTGCTACGAAGCGCACAAAATGTGCGAATGTCTCATTTCGACCCCGGTGTGCCTAAGACCGGAGTCAGTACAATGGCCTTTCGAGATATTTGTTTAACACGCTCAGCCATGTTAGATAAAGATTTTTGTGGCGTAGTTGTATTATTGCGCATGTCGGTTTTTAAAGAATACATGCAGATTAAAGGTCCCCCTCACAGGGTTTCAATCACAGAATAAAGACAACTCCACCCTGCATACACACCCAACTCGTCGTACCTGCCTGCACCGCGGCGAAGCAGTACTTTCGGTACTTGCTAGGTGCACGCGCTGGTGCGTGCATGCTCACAATAAGTAGGTATGTCCCTGGAGAGAGTGTGGCAACTAATTTGATGTTTATAATCACACCTAAAACAAGGTGTAAATTCAAGATGATATTATTGCCAGCAAATATATCTCAAGTCCATAAAGAAGTTCACCTTCCACGTTCAGTAGCAAGAATCCATTACACTCAATCAAGTCCAAAAAGCAGGTGGCAAAGTGGTACTTTCGTTACTTGCTAGGTGCACGTACGCTTTTGCTTACTGCAGCCAGAGCAGAGCTGCATGAGCTGAGGATGCTGCCTTCACTTCCATTTTACGTTTTCGGTGCTCCCCAAGCCAAGGGAAGCACAGAAAATGTAAAATGAAAGGCAAAAAGCAAAGGCGCAGCAATTATAAATACAGCGTTGTTGTATTTGTGATTTCCACGGTTGAACCCGGGGGAGCCCAGGAGACTCAAAGCTGAAGCCACAGAAAACATAAATACAACGTTGTTGTATGTATATATGCTGTGGTTTTCTTTCTACGTTTCTCTGGTGCCTGTGAGGCTAAGAACCTCAGGGTTATCTTCGACTCCACACACTCTTTTTCACCTAACATCTCTGACGTCTCTAAGAAGTCAAACTACCAACTGCACCTCCTCAAAGGTAGTCTTCCTTTCCTCTCCTTCCCCCCAGAAGCTCACTGTCTCTAGAGCTCTGGTTCTCTCTAGGCTGGACTACTGCAACAGGCTCTTTCTAAATCTGCCTGTTTCTACTCACCGCCCTCTGCAACTCATCTAGGATTGGACTGCGAGACTTGTCCTTGGCCTCAAGCCCAGGGATCATATCTCTAATGCACTGAAATCTCTGCATTGGCTCCCAGTGGCTGCAAGGATTAGGTTCAAGACCCTCTGCATTGTCCACAAGGCCGTCTGGGGCCTGGGACCAAAATATCTCCAGCTTTCTCTTCTGAAGTATCTTCCTACTCGAGCTCTTCGCTCCTCCACCTGCAACTCCTTAATGGTCAATCGCTTCTCCAAGCAACGAGCTGGGGGCAGATATTTCTCTTTGGCTGGCGCCTCCCTCTGGAAAAGCCTCCCTGCCTCTGAAACTTGAGCAGAACCATCTCCAGTTCCGGAAGCCGCTCAAAACTTTCCTCTTCGCTTCTGCCTTCTCTCTCCCTCCCCCCTGCTGATCTCCTGTCTGATACTGCACTGGATACCTGGCTACCCTCTGTTAGGCAGAATCCTGTGCAGTTCCCTTGGGGGAACACTGCAAGAAGATTAAGACTACAGGAGTAAGCAGTAAACCCAATTGGTAGCAGTCTGCACCACCCAGATTTACCTGGTAGCTGTGGCTGAGCAGTCAGACTTCTCTCAAAAAGAGTAGGGCAGTATATAGAGTATACACTATAGGGCTAAAAACACAGTAGAGCAAACAAACACTGACCAGAGCTTTGTATAAAAAGTATATAATTATTTATTTATAACACACTTGAGGAAATACACTAGCACTCTAAATCAAAAGCAAGTTAAAACACAGTCAGGTAAAGTATAGACACCTCACTTGATAACTACTAGACAAGTCAGGGTTAAAGCACCACTATTTGTTAAGACAGATGTGAGCGCGTAACCTAGATGGCACTCCTATAGTTAAGTTTAAAGGGAGAGAAAAGGCATAGCATAAAAATAAAACGGGTCCCAACACTTTTCTATGTTCAAAGCAAGTAAGTGAAGGCAGTATACACTGTAGAGCCAAAGTTCAAAGGTCAGGCCCACTATAAATGGACCAAAGCGAAATGTGCCCAAGATCACGCAGTTTAAGCTGCACTAAAAGTCTTTGCAGAATGTTCAAAAGAGGTTGGGGTGATTCAAGAAGTAAAGTTAGAAGGTCTGGAGCCAACCCAGTTGGAAAGCCAAGGATTTAATGGTCATCTTTAGCAATCCGTGGAAAAGGAGGCCAGGCAGAACACAGTACCTTAAAGAGAGGGGAAGCTCCAGCAGTGGCAGTTGTTCCTGGCAGTGGTTGCTGTTCGTGGTTTCGACCAGGGGAAGTGAGGATCTCGTCGAGGAGGAAACTTGGAGTCGATGCACTGCACAGGGATGAAACCAGCCACGGAGTTCGTCGATTAAAAGGTGTGTTCCTTTTATTCGCGGTCAAAGTGGTGAAGGTTGGCTATCCGGCCGCCGGGGTGCTTGGCACTGGTGATTCAACCAAGAGACCTCTTTGGAAGGCGAAAAGGGCGAACTGGTTGATCCTACCAGCTCAAAGGAAGAAGACTCTCCAGCAGAAGATCTTCTCTTGTCGTTGGGAAAGCAGGGGTCCACCGGTGGTTTCGTCGTTGCAGATGGCTCAGCTTCTTCCCTGTTCGAATTCTTAGGTCGTGTGGTGACTTCTGAAGTTCCAGTCCCAAAGGCCCTGCTTTTTTGCAGAAAAACCCCCATTCAGCAGCCTAGCTGTCACTCACACATGCTAAGTGGTGAGCCGGGCGGCTCACCACTGGGCCAATCAGAGTAGAGTGCAACTTGGGTTGCTAAGGCAACGCAGTCCAGGGTGCCAATTCCCCCCTCCACCCCTCTTGTGGAACCCAGACAGAGTGGCACCATTTGGAGGGCTTCTGTGGAGAAGCCCGCCAAAAAGTGGAACAAAGGACTCGACCTTGGTTAGAGTTACAGAGACGGACACAAACGCCATTTTAGAAAAGAGTTCTGGCAAAAAGACCCAACCGGGGATTTAATATTAAATAAATAAACCATCTTTAACATTGCACCAAAAAGTGGTGCATTTAACATCAATGGGATAATCCCATAGAGAATATTCCGGTGGAATATTTTGTGTGGTAACCACTGCCACCAGCCAGAAACTCGACAAGGGGTGACTGCACAGTGCCCCCTTGAAAACAGACCCAGGGGCAATCGAATTACCCCTACCAGTACTTCCACAATATGGTGGTTTGTGCTGGTCTGTTCATAATTTTAGACTAGTAAAGCCAATGGTGACTTTACATGCCCTGGCAGACAGTAATATTAATTATTTCTCGTGTCTCTCTGAGATCCTAACCCAGGTCGGGGATCCTTTGTTCGTCATTTTGGCGGGCTTCTGCCAAGAAGCCCTCCTTTCGGCGCCACTGAGTCTGGGGTGGAACCATTGTGTGGAGGGGGAGTAGGCCCCCCTGGACAGGGTTGCCTAAGCAACCCAAGTCGCGCTCTGCCCTGATAGGCTGGAGTGTCTCCCGCCAGGATGACCACTGCACTGTGTGAGTGACAGCTAGGCTGTATGAATGGGGGTCTTTCTGCATAAAAGCAGGGTCCTGAGGACTGGAAGAGCAAGACGTCGCCACTGGAACTGAGAAGCCAAAGAGGAGAGAAGCCAAAAACCTCTGGAACAACTGAACCACCGATGAAGCCCTGCTGCAGCGTCTCACCACATTTCTCCACATGACGAGAGGAGATCTTTATCTGCAAGAGCCTTCTTCCCTTGAGCTGGTGGGGCCAACCAGTTTACCAATCGCCTTCCAGGATCTGCCTTGATCGAATCGCCAGTGCCCTGCACTCGGAGATCGGATAGCCAGGCACCTGTCCACCACGACCGTAATTTAAAGGAGCGTACCTTTTAATTTGCTTTGGCATCAGCGTGGCTGGCTTCTTCCCTGGGCAGTGCAGTAACTCGAACCTTCCTCCACGACGATGCCTCTCTTCCTCTGCTGGACAACACGAAGTGCAGGAACTGCCAGGAACCACCGCCACCGCAGGAGCCGCTACCACTTTGTCAGGTACATAGTTCCGCCAGTCCTCCCGTTTCGCGGGGTACTGCTAAAGGTGTTTGAAATCCTTTACCTACCTCCTGGGTTGGCCGCCCCTATCACCTAACATTGTCTTTCTCCTTCTGCAACCGCCTTTTCGAATCGTTTAACAAAGACTTGACTGCAACTACAAGAACTTTTTGCTCCTAGGCACTGTGCCCTGTACCACTGACTCTGGCACAGGCCTATTGACTCTGGCTAAATCTGTTATAACTGCCTTGTCTAGATTGCTTCTCACCTAGACATGTGTTGGTGCACGTAACTCTTATAACCACCTTTTCCTTCCCTCTTTTTAAACTTGTGAAGTGCCATTTTGCTCGGTTTTCACCTCAGTATTATACATGCTAAAGTACTGCCTTGCCTAAACTTGTTCAGAATCTTATTGGGAAGTGTTGCTAGGGTGTTAGAGTTTATTCCTGTATAACTTGTCCTTTCCCTCCCTTGTGAGAAATAGTTAGAGTGCCATTTCTGCTTGGTTTTCACTGTGCCGTTTTGCTCAGTTTTCACTCTTGGTCAAACTTGTCTACAATTTAAATAGGGAGTTGTGTATACTTTTCTTGACTGAATTAACTTGCTTTTATAACTGGGATTGATGTGTTGAACTAGAAGTGTGTAAAATAAATATATTCTTTTTAATACAAATCTTTGGTCAGTGTTTCCTTGTGCCATAGTATTGTAGTCCTATTGTGTAAACCCTGAATACTGCTCATCTCCCTCTTGAGATAGGTCTGACTGCTTAGTCACAGCTACCAACTAAATATTTGGGGTACAGACTGATACCAAAGGGGATTTATTGCATATACCTGTAGTCGTAATCTTGTGTAGTGCTCCCTAAGGGAACTGCACAGGATTCTGCTTAACAGAAGGCAATACGAAGTATGCAAAAGAAGCTATATAGTTTGTGAATGTCCATATTGCATCTGTTCGTGAGGCCCTGGCAGGATAGTGCACCAGGCAGTTAAGGAAGTTGAAACAAGTATCAAAGACTGACAAGTTTGCGGGTGTGCGCAGAGTACACATGGGAAAAGTCCTGGTGCGAAAATATACCAGGCATCTTGAGACTGAAAACCCTGGCATGCGAGTATACTAGTCGATTGCAAATTGCAAGTGTGTTGTTAACCGGAAAGCCCTTGCAACAAAACATCCCAGGCAGTCTTAAGTTAAACAGTGTATATAATAAAAGTATCCAAATAGGTCCTGAGAAGGACTGGCAAAAGACTATGTAAACCTATTAAGAGGGAGAGAAAAACCTGTCAGGAAAGTTCACCAAGTATCCTGACAAGACAAAAACAGCAGACAAAGCATTGTTTGTACAAGTTCTGTTGTTGGGCAAGAGAAACCGCAGGAACTGATAACATTGAACGTAAAGCAGAGTGGAGAGAAATCCAGGGGAAGGGAACCACCCTCTGGAACAAGGAACTCTTGACTTTATGGAACTTTTGTTTTGGAGCTACACATTTTCTTTGGAACACTTATACACAACTCGAGGGCATTACCTCTTTTCACCTTAAAGTTAATTTATTAGAATGTGAGGGTCAGGATAGAACTTTGCACACAGGACAGTTTTGCTTTGAACATTCTGACATTGACAGACGCTTTGTTTTGGTTTTAGTTAGTGAAGCACCTCTAGAGTGAGGAAAGAGAGGCATTTCCCCACACCCTTTTCGTTTAACAAAAGTCTTTGTCCAAAACAATAACTCACTTGTGTCAGAGTTTCATTCCTGACTCCTAGCACAACCCCTCCTCTCTGCTCAGGTAGCTGAAGGTATCGCAAACGGCATGTTCAATCATATTTATTCAATGTTAACATTCTAAAATTCTAAATTTCGAATGGATTGTGTCCTCCCACGTATTCCTCATCTTAGATATAACCTTACCTTCAGCTTTGCTGCTTCGGAAATTCTTTCTCTCTCCGCCAGAGGGCGCTCCACTTGAGGCGATGGCGTCGATGTCCCTCGGCGGCATCCGTCGAGTGTCGACGTCATCCGTAGTATAAATGCCTCGAGCGCGCCCATTGGCCTCCGTTCCGTTTTTCTGTTAGCTTCGCTTCGAATCGAAATAAAACGGCGCTTCAGTCTTAAGCGATTATGTCGTCTTCCTCGAACCCATCTACTCCGAAAACGGGGTTTAAGAAGTGTCTAAGGTACGGCAGAAAATGTCGCTGACCGACCCTCACCGTAACTGCCTCTGGTGTCTCGGGTCCGAACATCGGATCGATGGCTGCGGTTCGTGCCAATCCATGACCCACATGGCCTTGAAAGAAAGACGAGGTAAACTGGCGGTGGGGGAGGAATCCTCGAAGTTTTCTTCGAGAGGGAAGAAAGACTCGGCTGAGTCTTCGGCAAAACACCATAAAAAATAACGATCGAGGAGTAGATCAAGGAAGTCCTTCTTCTTCGTCCAAAAAGGCAATAAAGAGACGACACCGATCTCCCTCTTCTTCCTCAACTTCGGAGGAAGTTATTACTTGTCCAACTAAACACGACTCCCCTAAAAAGTGGGAAGCATTTAGCGAGTCCATGATGAAAATGTTTGAGAATGCGGCCCAGACCCCCTCAAAAATGTCTGTTGAAGGTCATGCCTCTAGTCACAAAAGTGACAGAGGAAGGTCTAAAACGAAGAAGTCCGACAAGAAATTGTCGAGGGTGTCTTCTAGGGACTCTTCCCAGACACCTAAAAAGACAGACTCTACGAAAAAGACTTTCGTCGTCGATAAGTCATTAAAGACTTCGACGAAAACATCTTCGAAGCCTCTGTCGAAGGCTGTTGAGTATAAAGGGTCGACGACCCAACAGAAAAAAGTCACGTCGAATATTTTATCGACCACCTCGAAGATTTCTTCGAAGGCGTTGAGTGTTTCGAAGACTACTTCGACAACATCGACTGCCTCGACGATTCCTTCAACGCCATTTGTAGTGCCTTCGAAAACATCGAAGAATACCTCAACAACATCGAAGGTAACGGCCACGACTTCGACGCTTCTGTCGACGTCAACACCAGGGTTGAAACATATTCCTGAAAAAATATTTCACCCTGAAAACAGACATTATTTTTTTCCATACTATGTCATCTGTATATGGAGAAATGTCATCAGAAAATGAAGAATATGAAGAACAAGATGAACCTGAGGTTACATCAGCGGGGGTAAAATATGGGACGAGATGTTCCAGAGGAATTAATAAATCCGCAATCAAAAATGCAGGATTTGTATGAATGTTTACAGTCTGCAAGTGGAATAGACACATCTCCTGAAAATGAATTTGAGAGACCAGATCCAGCAGAGCATGCTGATCTGGGTTACAGAAAACTCATGAATAGAGTAACAGAGTTTATGGGGTGGGGTAATAATGCACCTGTATACCAGGATGATGACATGACAGATATTTTGTCAGGAGGTCCTTAACCATACCCCATACTTCCTTTTCATATTGCCCTGCAAAGGAGAGTAAATGCTGCTTGGGAAAGACCGGAATCTAGTCCAGCAGTAAATAAAAAATATGTGGCAAAATACAGACCTTGTAACTCTGACCCAGAGTATTTAAGTAAACATCCTTCTCCTGAAAGTCTGGTAGTTCAGGCAGCCACATCAACAAAAAATGCTGCATACCCCACTATTCCCCCTGATAGGGAATACAAGAAAATGGATACTTGGTCGAAAAAGATCTTTACGTCAGGGAGCATGGCTCTGAAGTCTACCAATGTATCTTGTACATCGGCTAGATTTAATTATACTGTGTGGGACTGCATGTCGGCGCCAGCACAACACATCCCGGAAGGAGAGGAACGTGATTTATGATGTTCCTTTGACTGTTAATGTGTTTTATGGGTTATGGGGTCCTTTATTCCATAGGGTCTCATGTGTTTTTACTGTGTGTTACACAGCACCCTCCGTGCAGTGACACAGGGTGTCATAGTGACGCCCCACCATAGACTCCATACCCTGGGACTGACTACTGTCTCCCAGAGCATGTAAAGTCACCATTGGCTTTACTAGTCTCAAATTATGAACAGAAACCAGTACAAACCATCATATTGTGGACGTACTGGTCGGGGCAATTCGATTGCCCCGGGGTCTGTTAGTCGAGGGGGCATGTCTCCGTCCCCCCTGATCGAGTTTTGGCTGGTGGCAGTGGATACTACTTTTTATATTCGACCGCAAATATATCCCTATGGGATTTTCCCATTGTTCGAGGGTACCAACTTTAATTATTTAATTCTCATAGCCTCGAACATACCGCCGGTTTATTTATTTAATATTAATTCGCCGGTTGGTATTTTTTGCCAGGACTCGATTCTGTGACTCCAACCCAAGTCGAGCCCTTTGTTCCACTTTTTGGCGGGCTTCTCCACAGAAGCCTCCAAAAGTGGTGCCACTCTATGGGAGGGGGTTTAGGCACCCTGGACTGAGTTACCTTGGTAACTCAAGTCGCACTCTTGAGTGATTGGCCAAGCCGGCCGGCTCACCACTTAGCATGTTTGATTGACAGCTAGGCTGAGTGCATGGGGGCGTGCTGCATAAAAGCAGGGCTTTGGGGACTGGAACTTCAGAAGTCGCCACAGGACCTGAGAATCCGACGAGGGAGAAGCTGAGCCGACCTGCTACGACGACACCACTGGTGGAGCCCTGCGGAACCGACTCACCACTTCCCGACGACAGAAGATCTCCCGGCTGGAGAGTCTTCTTCCCCTGACTGGTGGGCACAACCAGTTTACCTTCTTTTCCTCGCATCCCAGGACGTCTTGTGGTTGAATTGCCTGTGCCAAGCATCCCGGCAACCGGATAGCCACTTACCACTGGACCGCGAATAAAAGGACTGCTCCTTTTTGACCTGAGAACTCCGCGGCTGGTTTCTTCCCTGGCAGTGCAACGGACTCCTGTCTTCCTCCCCGACGAGATCCTCTCTTCCCCCGGATGAAGCACCGACTTGCATCCGCTGCCAGGAACAACTGCCCCCGCTGGAGTATTCTCACCAATTTAAGGTACCGGGTCCGCCAGGCCTCCCTTTCTAAAGATTGCTACAAGGTAATCATAATCCCTTAACCTTCTGGACTGGGCTGGCCGCCTTGACCATCTAACTGGTCCCTTTCTTTTGGTCCAACTCTTTCTAAACCTTTTCGAGACTTTTGTGCACTTTTCAACCGTGTGACCTTGGACACATTTCGTTCTGATCCTCTGAAAGTGGATCCGGCTTTCTGAAATCTAACTTCACGGTTTGACTGTGCCTTCCTCTCTTGCTGTGTTCTTTTGAAAGTGTTGGGATCTGTTTCAATTTATGCTCTGCCTTTCTCTCCCTTTTAAACCGAATTATTGGAGTGCCATCTACGTTAAGCGCTCACCGCTGTCTGAAAATAAGTGGGGCTTCACTTAAGACTTGTCTAGTATTCTTTTAAGGGAGTCTATATCTTTTAGTGACCGTGTTTTTGAACTGCTTAATATTAGTGCCTGTGTGTTTTATTAGATGTGGTTTTAAATAAATAATTATATCTCTTTATACACCAAGCTCTGGTCAGTGTTTGCTTGTTCCACTGTGTTCTTTTGACCTATTGTGAATACCCTGTATACTGCCTCCCTCTTCTTGAGGGAAGTCTGACTGCTCAGCCACAGCTACCAAGGGAATCTGTGTGGTACAGACTGCTACCAAGTGGGTTTACTGACAAACACCTGTAGTCTTAAATCTTTTGCAGTGGTCCCAGAGGGAACTGCACAGGTTTCTGACCAACACAAGGGTTGGTATTCCCCATATTTCCTTATTCCAAAGAAGGACGGAGGACTGAGACCCATCTTGGACTTGAGAAACTTGAACAAGTTCCTTAGGAAGGACAAGTTCAAGATGGTCACTCTTTCTCAGATCCTTCAGGCTCTCCAACATCAAGACTGGTTGGTATCATTGGACCTTCAGGATGCTTACTTTCATGTGCCAATCCATCTCAAGCACAGAAAGTACCCGAGGTTCGCGATTGGCAACTCTCACTATCAGTTTCGAGTTCTGCCTTTCGGGTTGACCTCCGCCCCAAGAGTTTTCACCAAGTTGATGGCGGTAGTGGCAGCGAGTCTCAGAAGAGGGGGGATTCATGTCTACCCCTATTTGTACGATTGGATGATCAGGGCACGTTCTCCAGAACAAGTCCAGGATCATCTATCCAAGACTTGCCACTTCCTTCACAAACTAGGGTTGTCTCTGAATTAAAAAAAGTCAAACATGATACCATCACAGAAGCTCCAGTTTATAGGAGCAGTCTTGGATACTCGTTCGGGCAAAGCCTCGCCTCCCGAAGAGAGAGCTCGCCACGTTCTGCAGATGGTGACAGAATGCCCAGTATCTACCGGCCTTCGATTTTCTCAGGTTGCTCGGCCTCATGGCATCCTGCATTTTTCTGGTGCCAGAGGCCAAATTGAGGATGAGATCCCTTCAATGGGCCCTCTGGATTCAATGGTCCCAATTTTCAGGGGAAATGACAGATCTCTTACAAGTTCCAACCAGAGTAGCTCAGGACCTACAATGGTGGGTTTGCAAAGAGAACATCCTCAAGGGACAATCTTTTTGGCAGCCATGGCCGGAGATCACTGTAGTGACGGACGCCTCACTCACGGGGTGGGGAGCCCAAACCAACGATCTGACAATCAGCGGTCGTTGGTCTCCATCGGAGTTCAGACTACACATCAACCTTTTGGAGCTGAGGGCGATCAGACTAGCGCTGAAGGCCTTCCTGCCCTCTGTACGGGGAAAGAATGTCCTGATCATGACGGACAACACAGTGGTCATGTACTACCTCAACAAGAGAGGAGGAGTAGGGTCACTGCCATTGTGCAGAGAGGCAATGCAGCTCTGGTTCTGGGCAATACAAGAAGGGATCTCTCTATCTGCCATTCACCTAGCAGGAGAGCAAAACACAGCAACGGACGCTCTGAGCAGGCAGAGCACAGTCTCAAGAGTGGGAGATAGCTCAGGAAGTCCTTATGGAGATCTTCGCCCTTTTGGGAACCCCTCAAGTGGATCTGTTCGCGACCATTGTCAACAGGAAGTGCGAACTGTACTGCTCAAGGGAATTTCCCCCCGGGAGGAGCTCTAGGAGACGCATTTGTAGTAGAGTGGGATTTTCCTCTTCTATATGTGTTCCCTCCAGTCCCTGTGATCCCTCAGGTAATCAGGAGGTTGAGAAAGTTCAGGAAAACCATGATCCTAATTGCCCCGGATTGGGCCAGGAGAAAGTGGTACCCGGACCTTCTCGACATGTCCCTGCCCTCCAATACGTCTTCCAAAGAGAGAGGATCTTCTCTCGCAAGAGGGAGGTCACGTTCTCCATCCAGTGGTCAACATACTCAACCTTCACGCATGGCTTCTGAGAGATTGAGATACAAGGATTGGGACCTTCCGGATGATGTTATGGAGGTGTTGCTTTAGGCCAGAAGGCCAGCAACAAAATCTTTGTACCGGTGTCGTTGGAATAAATTCAGTAACTGGTGCAGGGATAAGAATGTGGATCCTTTTTGAATGTGACATTCCAATAGTATTATCTTTTCTATTACATTTAGCTAATCTGGGACTCCAGGTTAAGACAATAAAAGGATATGTAGCAGTGCTATCTATCTTCAAGCGCTCATCAGAAGAAAGATCTTATTTCAAGATACCCTTAATAATACAATTTCTAAAAGGTTTAAACAATGTTTTTCCACCAGTACCTTTTCAAGTTCCTGTGTGGGATTTAAATTTGGTACTTAAATTTCTGACATGTGCACCCTTTGAGCCTTTACATAAGGCTTCTTACATTAAAAACTATACTTTTAATTGCATTGACATCAGCCCGCAAAGTAAGTGAGTTGCAGGCACTTTCGAGTGGTCCTCCTCACACCACCTTTCATAAAGATAAAGTTGTCCTTCGAGTTAAACCATCTTTTCTGCCAAAAATAGTTTCAGACTCATCTGTCACAGAAAATAATTTTACCTGCGTTCTACCCTCCTCCTCACACATGTAAGGAAGAGGAAAGACTGCATAGGCTAGATCCCAGAAGGGCTCTAAGCTTTTACATCTCAAGATTGTCAACGATACTTCAGTGTGATCAACTTTTTGTAGGATACACTGGCCGTAAATAGGGACTAGCCGTAACCAAACAAACATTATCAAGATGGATAATTTTAGCCATAAAAGAGTGTTATAGGCTAGCCGGAAAAGATCCCCCTGAGGGTTTAAGAGCCCATTCAACTAGGGGCATTGCAACTTCAACAGCACTTAAGAGGGGTGTCCCTGTGCAAGATATTTGTGCAGCAGCCACATGGTCATCCATGCATACTTTTATCAAACATTATGCTTTGGACTCAACTACATCTCAAGGAGGTTTATTTGCCAAATCTGTACTACATTCAGTACATGACTAGAAGGCATCTGTACTCCCGCCTCCAATACAAAACTGCTTTGGCAGTCTATCTAAGATGAGGAATACGTTGGAGGACACAATCCATTCGAAGAACAAGTTACTTACCAACTGTAACATTTTTTCGATTGGATGTTCCTCCCACGTATTCCTCATCGACCCTCCCATCCTACCCCACAGTACAGTTTACGTGGTTTACACTCTAAATTCTTTCAAGGCTTGGGTCAATAAGAGGCACGCCTTTGTTTATAATACATGGGCTCTGATACGAAAAAACAGAACTGAGGCCAACGGGCGTGCTCGAGGCATTTATACTACGGATGACGTCAACACTCGACTGATGCCGCCGAGGGACATCGACGCCATCGCCTCGAGTGGAGCGCCCTCTGGTTGAGAGAGAAAAAATTTCCAAAGCAGCAAAGCTGAAGTTAAGGATATATCTAAGATGAGGAATACGTGGGAAGAACATCCAATCGTAAGAACGTTACAGTTGGTAAGTAACTTGTTCTTCTTTTCCGACCTATATTAAAGTTTCATTTATTTTAAGAAAAATAATCTGCAGATCTTGATGCTTGATGGACAAAGGGTACTGTACATGTAACATTAGGGATAATAAACTTTTACCTGTTACATGTACAGTACCCATTATCCCTCAAGCATCAAGATCTGCAGATTTTGGGTGGTTCTGGTGCAGCTTGACAGCTGACATTAAGACAGTGAGAGGTGTTTTCCTCTAGCCTCCTTGAATCGAGGGCTTGAGTGTCAGAGCCGTAGACCGCCAAGGTGTGCGCTCTTTGACTTGTTCTAGCTCCTCCTGCCCTTGCTGACTCCCTCTTCCTCTGTACCTGTCAGTACCTGGAGTTTCAAGTGCTGTCTAGTAGGCAATCTGCTTTACCCCTGCACTGCAGCGTGTCACCAGCCCGCTGTGGTTCTACAGTGGGGGGGCCTGCTCTGTGGTCGGTAGACGGCAGCTGGGCGGCTGTTCAGAAGGGAATTTCATGGTGAGCTTCGTGAGTCTCTGAGCCCTGTGGAGGCTGCATGGGCTTGAGCTTCTGCCTGTTAGAAAGTGTTACGAGTTGAAGTGCACAAGAAAGTGCAAACAGGCAGACGTGCTGAAGGCTGTGGCAGACACGGTATCCCGGATATTTGAGGGGTGGCCCTTCAATTTTTGAATATGCAAGCAAGAGCCAAAGGTTACCAGTTACGTAGTAACGGTGACCGTAAAAAGCCCATTAAAGAGCAAGCTTATCCACATAATTTAAAGGTGAAAACACCCATAGCGGAGGATATGGGCATCTGGTACTTTTCTGTTGGACGTACAAGATTAGAGCAAAAGTAGTCATTATTTTGACACGAACAGGGACGTTTCGGTGAAATTGACTAACAGAGAGGAAGCAGCAAGTATTGATGAGGAAACTGATATATGGGACAGAGTTGTTTTATCTAATTCTAATTCACTGATGCATCCTATTGACAATAATCATTCGCTACTGAACCTCTGTTATAGTTCACAGGTGGAGTCAGTGGGACTCCCCTTACTCTGCTCTCCAGCAAATCATGCTGTTTCTATGAATAATATCATTGTTTATGATATATTTGGACCATTTGGTTCTGGCATACCAAGTTCTTCACCACACCAAGTGAAGAGCCTGTTGTGGGTAATACAATAGGCTATGATTTATCTGGAATGCCAGATTTCGCCGCCATAGCTCAAGATCTTGATGCTCAAATAGAGGACTGTAATTCCACTATTATCTCTGCCTCTGACATTACGAATGAGCAGAGTGAACCCTTGATGATAATGAAAGCACTCTTTACACTATGTTTAAATATGGCAAACGAGCAAAAGCAGTTATGTAATGCTGTTTAACAAACTGTGGAAATTGTCTTGTCTAATAGTACCCTGGAAGAGTTATTGCATAAACAGGTTAAATTAGAGTTTTCTATCCCTGCGCTGGGTGTCAATGTAATGGCAGATGCAAATGTGTCTGAGAGACTCTTGGTGTTGCATGTTCCTATACAACCACATGACATTGTGGAGGGCCCACAAGGGTCCGGTAATCCAGTTTCTGAAGAGGTGGTAGACTTAACAAATGAGGAAAATATCAGCTTGTGCTTGCTCCCAACTGGTGAGAGGTGAAATTGAAGGAAGAAAAACAAGACGGGGAATAAGAAAGTATGTTTAACATCAAAGCTGACTAATACAAATAAGTCAACAAGGAAACACGTGTCATGTTTGGCATTACCAGTGACTGGCGATATCGAGTGCCTCTCTACAAGTAATCATTTTGAATTGCTGCAGGGTTCAAAAAGGAAGAAAAAGATGGAAATTATCGAGCAGCCGATGACTACTGGACCCCCGGATGACTGGTTTTAATGACTGATGCAATGCCTTCACATCCCATTGTGCCTTCAAGGGATAATATAGGGGAGACAAATTCTACATGTAAAAAAAAAAGAATCTTGATGTCCCACTTTTGAATAGCAGGAGTAATACTTTCGAAAGCAGCAATGGTCATATTAAAAAAATAATAATAAGAAGAATTGTATACTTACGATTATGGCCTGTTTGCAGCCAATGGTAGTCCCTACTTAAATAAGTAGAACGTGTTAAAACATTTGCATTGTATTCTAGAATTAGGGATAAATACCACAAAATATATTGAACTGGTTCAAATACCTTGTTCGCTGAATTCTGCAAACTGGGCAAAGGTTCACTTTATTTCACCAGCAATAGCTAAATGTGTTAACTTATTCTCAGTCTATTTTTAAATGTGGTTCTGAAATTGAGGCATATGTGGCTTTTGATCAGCACTGAGGTGAAAAAATGTCGCCCCTGATGAGGGGGTCCAAAGAATAGGAAAAGCAATTTATTACATTATTGGATTCGGTTTTGGGGAAATGTAACCTGCATGGTTTTGAGAGATCCTTGACTCGACTCTGTCTGCTGTGGATGATCAAGATATAATTCTTGCTGATAATGCATCTGTTGTGAAACAAAAGACAGCTGTTAACTATTGCCTCTTGCAACATAAGAGGATTTAATTCATTTTGAAATAATATTCGGGTTTGAAGGTTCTGATGGAAGCGAACCTGTTTGTGCTCCAAGAGACTTGGCTAACATATATGATAAAGATAGATGGTTTTGCGGCGCTGCAAAAATCTGCTTTTAAGAGAGATGTTGGCAGACCATTTGGCGGTTTGATGATTGAGGCTAAATCTATTTATTTGCTTATAAAATATATGCCAGAAATATCTCACCCCTATTATAAGCTCAGATAATTTTGAATCAATATTGAATGTCTTAGTGATTAATATACATGTTCCTCCTTTGGGTGCTCAAGTACTGACAATTCTGAACTATGTGGATAATATATTAGTAAATCGGGGTAAGACATTTTCTAGGTTGCAAATTATGGCAATGGGAGATTTTAATATGGCTCTTGCACAGCTCTGCAGTCATTATGATGACAGATTTAAGGGCAGACGCAAAATTGTGTGGCATTGAACATGTATGAGGGGTGTCGGAGTTCTCTTTTTGAACCCTAATGATTTCACGGATGCTCAGTGTTTTTACTTGGAATAGGGGTTCTTTTAAATCTAGAATCGATTATATTTATTTACTTTTCACTTGTTATTTGTGCTTCTACAGGAAGCAGATACTGTTTTAAAGCACCCACAGGGCAATAGGGAGGGGACAGGGCATGATGGACAAAGTAATTACAACAATGTTAAATAATTAAATACAACAAAGTAAGAAGGGACAATGGAGAGGGGAGGACGAACCTACTATGCCTTGTGAGTGTTCAGAACGTGCAAGTGTAGAGGGGAGAGGGGAATGGGAATGATTCTGTGGATGTTTTACACAGCAGTTGGAGGATATTCTAATGATTTATCTGTTCATTTTAATGAGCTAAGTGACCATGCAGTGCAGAAATGTATTTTGGAATTAGAAGTGATGCAAGAAAGAGAACACTCATATGTCCCGTCCCCTATCATCCATCCTTGTGGGTGTCCCCCAACATGGGGAGGGTCCCGGAATCTTTGGAAGTGAAAACTTGAGCTTCCCCTTTAAATTTAGTATAGCGTGCAGTAGCACAGCCTCTGGCGTGGGAACACCTCGCCAAGGCCAGGCCCTCCGGTGCCTCACCTCAGTCCCTTTTTCCGCACAGACGTTGTCGGACCTGGCAGCCAGTGCAGACACTTTTTTAGCTTTCCACTTGCTCCCCGTTTTGTTTTTTAAATCTTATTTAACTTCCCTTTGGAGCCTTGCCTCCCCCGGCGCATGTCGTCTGCAGGAGGATTAATGAGATGTGCCGCATGCAACCGCTCGTTACAGGCCTCGGACCCCCATGCACTCTGTCTTGAGTGTTTGGGGCATGACCATCGCTGGGACACATCTTCGGCTTGCAGCACTCACGGTCACAGGGCATTGGAGAATTGGTTGTCGTGGTGGAGGGTGATCTTCCCCACTTCTCTGCTCCACCTTAAGGACTTTGTCTCCAGGACCTCTTGTCATGAAAAGGTAGACCCTTCCCGCTGTTCCCATGGATAGGGGTTCCTCGGATTCAGGTTCTGGCCAGCACATGGCCTCTAAGGTTACCGGCTCCCAAGCCGAGTGGCCTGGGGGCCCTTCCGTGCGCTCCGGTGGCAGACCTGAGGCCATCCTAGCTACCGGCTCCCAAGCTGAGGGGCTCAGGGGCCCTACCAGGCTGTCCTTGAAAGGGTGATCAAGTTCATCCTCTTCTTCAACCCTGAGGCGTATGGGATCATCGAGTGCCACCTCCAAGAGTCGGTCCTCGGCTCGATCCAGCAGGGCAACCGGCACATGTGCCGAGGGCATCCAGCCTACTGAAGCTCACGAGTCATGATGTTACGACAGCCGGCGGAGGGCTTAGCGCCTACCAAAGTGATCTGAAGTTGCGAGGACTGCTTCTTGGAGCGCTTCCTCTTCCTCATGCGTTCCCCTCAGATGAAAAGGCTCCTGAAGGCTATAGTGTAGGTCATCCCGAAGGTGGTGCCTCCCCGGCCCCTCCTCTGGGTACTCCTCCCATTCCTCCAGCACTGCCAGTTCCAGTGCCAGTCCCTCCCCCAGTCCAGGGCCTACCGGTTGTTCAGACCCCACCTCCGCCTCCTGTACCTCGAACCCCTCTGCCTCAGCAGCCGTCGGATCTGTCTTCGGCGCCACACTTGAGGGGGTGGGTGGGGCGGCCCATCGGCACCTGTGTCCCAGTGCCCAGACTCCCCTCGTCTGTAAAAAGGGGGTGGGGGCGATGAGGACCATGATGCCCAGGATAGAGATCCCTCTGTGTCCGTTAAGGACTTTCATGACTGACTTCAGGGCGTGGTGGAGTTATTGGGGGTCCCTCTGCCTGAGGAAGCCCCCCCAGGAGTTGCAAGTGCTAGCAGAGGTCTTGGGTAAGTGCACCACGATCCACTCTGGCATTCCTCTCCAGAAAGATGTACTGCAGGTGGCACCAAAGGTCTTGTAGAAGCTGGGTGGCAACGCTCAGATATATATGATATAGGTTATTTATAACGCGCTTAATACCCAGAGGTTTCTAAGCGCGGACCTGAGGATCGAACCTGTGATGCTCCGTGTAGTCTTGCTTCCCAGGCGAGCACATTGCCCCGGAGCTATCCTCCCAAGACAGAAGTTGTATAAGAAGTTGGACCGCAGGTTCGAGTGGACAGAGGGGGAACCAATCCTCCTGGCCTCACACCCGCATCCACATTTTTCAGTGGTGGCTGCGGCCACCTTATATTCTTTACAATCATCTTCATCCTCCTCTTCCACAGGAGCCACCTCCAGTTGTCTTTCGAAGGAGGGCAAGGTCCTAGAGTCTTTGGGAAAGCGCTGTTATTCCACCTCAAGAATGCATCGGCGGCAAGCCAGCACAGATGCCCTCTTGGCTGTGAATAACCAGAAGCTATGGCCGGAGTTCAGGGAATTCCTGCCTGACCTCCCTTCGGACAAGCAAGCCTCCTTCAAGGCCAGGCTGGCAGATGCCTGGGCAATTGTGCAGGACCTCCATGGAGTCTTCGGTCTCCCACATCAACACAGCCAGCAGAGAGCTGTGCCCTGGTGTTGAGATGAGGACGACGGCGTGGATGCATGCCACTAAGTTTTCATCTTGCATGCAGGAGCAGATCCTGCATTTGCCCTTCGAGAGGCGTGGACCTTTTTCATTCCTCAACAGATGACGAGTTGACAAAGAAGAAAACCTCCACTCAAACCGCCAAGTCCTTGGCCATCCTGACAAAACCTGGACAGAAATCCTTCCCTCAGTCCCAGGGCAGGAATGAGTTCAAACCCTGCACTTTCTCTGGCTTCAAGGAGTTTCAGGGACCACGGTACACAGAGACCTGACCGGTTGCCCAACGACAACAGGAGGAAGCAGCAGAGAATGTTGCACAGGTTTTCCATACCCCCCTCCTCTGCCCCCACCTCTGATGCCAAGAAGCTGTGACGTCAAGGTCGGGGAACACAGCTCGTCTGTGGGTGGTCATTTGGCTCTGTTCCAGGACACATGGAAGCGTCTTTTCAGAAACCCGTGAATCCTATCTGTAGTCTCCACAGGCTTCAGTCTTCCTTTTCCTTTGCCTCTACCATCCTCTCCTCCTCTTCATCAGATCGCGTCCCCGGCTCTTTTGCAGGAGGTCCTTTCGCTCATAGAGATGCAGGACGATAGATCCAGTTCCTCTGTCTGACAGGGGCTGCGGGTACTAGTCCAAGATTTTTGCGGTACCCAAGAACAACCAGGCTGGCCTGAGGGTTGTCCTGGACCTGACGTATCTTAATCTGTCCTTACTGCTGGAACGCTTCAAGATGATTACTCTCGCGCACATAGCCGAGTCTCTGTGTGCAGGCAACTGTATGTGTTTCCTGGATCTCAAGGATGAGTACCTGCATGTACCCATCTAGCAACCGCATTGGAAGTTTCTGCAGTTCACGCTTACGATGTACCACTTTCAGTACAAGGTGCTGCCCTTCGGCCTCAACTCGGCCTTTCGTGTCTTCACAAAGTTGAGGAACGCAGTGGCGGGCCTTCTCCGCTTGGAGGGCCATCATCTGTATCCTTATTTGGACGACTGGCTGGTGAGGGCGCGGTCACCCGAGGGGGTGTTGCACGCCTGCCAGGGATTCGCTTATATGCTTAATCAGCTTGGGGTCTCCCTCAACCAGAGGAAGTCACAGTTGTGCCCATCTCAGGATCTTGTCTTCATATGGGTGCGTTGGGACACTACAGTTCAGCAAGTGTGCCCTACACCCGAGAGGCTCCTGTCCCTCTGCAAGGCTGTGGGACACTTTCTGGCCAACTCAACCACCTCTGCATAGTAGTTCCACCATATTCTGTGCCTGGTGACCTACTGCATGCTCACTGTAAAGCATGCTCGCCTCCAGCACTACCTGACGGCCAATTGGGATCAGGACACAGGGGTTCTCAGTCAGACAGGATCCCAATACCACCGCTCGTGCTGCTCGAGCTTCGCTGGTGGCTGATGGATGGCAATGTTTACGTGGGAGCCCCCTTCACCTGACGCTACTATTGTGGTAACAATGGACTCCTTTCTTTCAGGCTGAGGGGCTACTCGGAAGTCCTCCTGCAAATCAATCTGCTCGGGGCAGTGGGCCTGGCCCATAAGGCGCTTTTGCCCCTTGTTGGGGAGAATTTTCATTTATGGCTAATTTTTCCTTACCTAGTGAGTCCCTCAACAGCTTTGCTGGATTTCTGGGGTTTATTCTTTTCCACCTGGTAAGAGCGTGAGCCTTTTTCCCACTCTTGCAGTGTATTTTTTGTGTGTTGTACTTTTTGTGCTCATGGGCTTTTTACTTGTGTGTCACACAGCACCTTCAGTGTAGTGACACAGGGTTGTCTTAGAGACTTCCCCATGACTCCATTTTTCTGGGGCTGACTACTGTCCCCCAGAAACAGGTAAAGTTGCCATTAACTTTATATAGTCACTTTAAACTACAGACCCAGTACACCCCATCTTACATGGAGTACTGGAAAGGGTTAATTCCTATCCCTTTTTGTCTGTGTCTCCTGGAGCCTTGTTTCGCTACCTTAACTTTAAGACTTGGCTGGTGGCAGTGGTATCTACCCTAACTTTCCTACCACAATTATATTATATAAACATGGTATTGTTCCAGGCTATTATAGTAGCCTCGAACATAAACCCGCTTGACCAAATACGTTTTATTTTGGTTCCGGCTGGGTTTATTTGCCATTTCTTTTTGTTAACATCCTTCTCATGTTTTTCTCTGCGCGGCAAACCAGGTTTGGTTTCTTTGTTCGCCGTCCTTTGGCGGGCTTCTGCACAGAAGTCCTTCTTTGGCGTCTGGGTGTCTAGGTGGGCTGAATATGAGGAAGGGCCTTAGTAACACCCTGCACAGGGTCTCCTTGGAGACCCATGTCGCACTCTGTGTCGATTAGCTAAGGTGCAACCCCCCTGCTGTGTGGTTGACAGCCAGGCTGTGTGAATGGGGGATTTTGGCATAAAAGGCAGGACTCTTGGGCTGGAAGTCAGAGTCGCCACGGGAACTACAAGAACCGAAGAGAAGCGGAGAAGAAGACGGCTGCTGCAACTCCTGGCTCCGGTGAAGCCCTGCTGCAGTCCTGAGCCATCTACCCTTCGATGACAGAGAAGATCCAGTCCGGAGTCTTCTTCCCTTGAGCTTGGTGGGATCAACCAGCTCACCCTCAACAGCCAGAGAATCCTCTTCTGGGTCGAAATCACTGCACAGAGCTGTAGTGGTCCGGATAGCCATTAGAAGAGCCCTCTCCTGTTTTTAAGGAGCGCACCTTTTATTCATCGTTGCTTTGCTGCTGCTGGTTTCATCCATGGGTAGTGCAGATCTCTCCAGACGTCGTTCTTCTTGTCCCCACGACTGAAGCTTCAGGAACCGTGAGTCTGCAGGAACTACCAGGAACAACTGCCATAGCACCAGCTTTCTTCATCCAAATAAGGTACTGTGTCCATTTGGTCGTTCTCTCCATCTGACCTTGAGGAATCTGGGTGAACCCGTTTTCTTTCCGAAGGCTTGTCCTTTCTTCCTTCCGTCTTATAACTTTTGCTTCCCTTGGACAATATCCAGTACTCCTGGCAACTTTAATCGTGAGCTATTCTAACTGTGTGATCCTTGACAACAGAGCCCCTGCTCCACTTGACACTGGCGCAGGCCTATTGACTTTTATCTGCCTCTTAGAAAACGTCCTCTGATTCTATTGCCTTGACAAAAGTATTGCCTATGATTGTTATCTACTATTCCCTTGTTTAATTCAATGTGCTAAGTGTGTTTGACTTCGGGTGTATTTCCTCCTGCACGTACGTTTTATTTTCGTAAGACCGAACTGTCATTACTGTCAAAAAGTGATTGCGTTTTAACCCACAGTAACATCTTTGTTTCAAAACAACGGTCTGTCAAATTCGAATGTACTTACCTTGAATTTACGTGAACAAGAGGAATTGATTGTGTGTAGTATATTTAGAGTGTGGTGTTATTTAATAGAAGTGAAGTGTTTTGTGAACAGATGGTTTAAAAATAAATGTACTTATATTTTTTAACCATAAACCTTGAGTCAGTGTTTGTTTGAGTCACAGTAATTGTAGTCCTTTGTGTAATCTCTGTTACTGCTCATTTGCTCTTGAGATAAGTCTAGCTGCTCAGCCATCGCTACCACTTTACTGCGTAGTACCGGCTTGTACCAAAGGTGAAATTGTACTATCACTTTTATTCTTAATTGTATGTAGTGTTCATCAGGGACAGGTCTGTTCTGGTCAGGATGGAAAATTCTACTACAGAGTTTTACGTGAATAAGCAGGGTGGCACCCGTTGGCCCCCCCTCATCTGCATGGAGGCTATATCGATCTGGGAATGGGACCTGATGGAGGGAGTTTGTATTGCAGCAGTCCACCTCCTGGGGGACAGCAATGCAGAAGCAGACCAGCTGAGCCGATTGGGGTTCAACGCCTACGAGTGGGAGTTGCACCCCAACTCCTTGTTGCCCCTGTTCCAGCGTTGGGGGTTCACAGACCTGCATTTGTTTGCATCCCCTCTGAATTCCAATTGCCCCCAGTTTGCTTCATGGATAGACAGGGTCAGGGGTCTCTGGGAGATGCCTTCCAGATCGGTTGGCACGGCTGTGGGTGTTTAGCGTTCCTGCCACCCCACTGCTCCAACGGACCCTCCACAAGTTTCGGGCTTCGGTGGGTTGCAGCCTCATCCTGATTGCCTCATACTGATCTTAGAGACGTTGTTTTTCGGATCTGCTGCAGTTGTGTTCCCAGTGGTCCCGGACAGCTTCCGATCTCTAGCAGGGGATTCGTGACGCGGCAGGGCAGGGCGGTGGAACATCTGGACCCGGCCAAGCTGGCACTGGCGGCCTGGTTCCAGACCAGCTGAGGCTTCAACATGGTCAATTTTTGGATCACAACTAGGAAATCATTCCGCAGGCCAGGAAGCCCTCAACTCAATCGCAGTATAAGAGTAAATGGACTAGTTTCTGCCATTTAGCTCGTGACAAGGGTCTAAACCCTGCCGCCTGTCCTCTGGATGACATACTGGCTTTTTCCACACACCTGGCTTGTTCTGGAGTTCAGGTGGATACTTGCTGCACTTATTTGGCGCCCATTGCGGCTTATAAGAATTTCTTGGAGCAAGTGTTTTCTTTGGCCAACCAGTTTGGGACCTCAATGTGGTTCCTGCAGCTTTGCAGTGCAAGCCTTTCGAGCCGATGGCCTCTATGAACATCGGCTTAGTGACACTAAAGACAGTTTTACTGGTGGCTCTCAACTCTGGGCGCAGGGTTAGCAAGCTGCATGCGTTGTGCTTGTGCGAGTCCTTCAACACGTTTCACAACAACAAGTTCATCTTGCGCACTCATCCAAACTTCTTGGCCAAGTTGGTCTCTCCATTTCATCTGAATCAAGAGATCTGCCTGGCGGTGTTCTTCCCGGACCCGCAGTCTGAGGCAGAGAGGGCCCTGCATTCCTTGGACCTCAATAGGGTACTCTGATTTTATCCATCTCAGACGGAATCCTTCAGGAAGTCCAAGGCATTGTTCCTGACCTTTGGGGGCTTCTCCCCCTGCTCACAGGCTTCCAAGGCTTCCATCGCCTGTTGGGTGGTTCAGGCCATTTCGAAGGCGTACACGGCTATAGGCAAACCTATTCCTGAGGGGATTCATGCCCATGCGGTCAAAGCCAAGGCCATGGCCATCACGTTTCAGAGACCTGCTTCTTGGGATGTCATCAGCAAGGCGACTACTTGGGCCACTCTGTCAGCCTTCTGTAAGCACTAGTCGTTGGACACCAGCTCCAGGCGCGATGCAGAATTTGGTCAGGCGGTTCTGAAGAACCTTTCTGCTTCGTCCTAGATATGCAGCAGGTTATCAGAGCTCCACCCTATGTTCTTGTTCGGTGGAATCACCCACGAGGATGGAGGAAAGGGGACGGAACATATGAGTAATTAAAGTACCTCACCGTTGTGACTAGAGTACTCAAAGTCCTCTTTCTTCCATATGCCCCACGTGCCTTCCACCGCTAGTATGCCAAAGGCTAATATGTAATAAGCGTAGCCAGGTATCTAAGCGTCCAATGTGTTCAAAGGGGACTGGGTGAGGCACCGGAGGGTGGGGCCTCGGCCGGGCATTCCCACGCCCAAGGCAGTGCCCTCACGCACTATACCTAATTTAAAGGGGAAGCTCAATTTTTCGCTGCCAAAGGTTCTGGTACCGTCCCCATGTTGGGGGACGCCCACAAGGATGGAGGAAAGAGGACTTTACTTTAGTCACTACATTGAGTAACTTTAATTTATTGAAGAACAATGTGGTTTGCGATGCACAAGAGAATCCGTGGTTCTGGAATTCATCCAATATTGATGAATATGAGCAGCTTCTTTATATAACCTGTATAACAACATTTCCGGGGATGAATCCTGGAAATAGGTGGAAAATGGGAAACATTTTGTGGATCATGTACAATACCTATAGACAACTCTATGATGTAGTGAAAATGTGTTTACTGTGGAAAGTATTCAAAAGACAACCGTAAATTCAGGCACTTTGCCCTTAAACATTTGCTGGCTAGCGCTATGAATGAGATAAACCCTATAGGTGAGAAAAAGTAGAAATACTATGTCACTGCCTGTTAGGGAGAATTCTCTGTTTAGGCTGAATTTCCCTACCTAGTGAGTCCCCCAGCAGCTTTGCTGGATTTCTGGGGTTTCTTTTTTTCTCCTGCCAAGAGTGAGACTCTTTTACCCTCACTCTTGGACATGTTGAAGTGTGTTTTCTTGGTTAAACCTTGTGTTGAATGGGCTATGGGGTCTTTTACCCCATAGAGCCTCATGTATTTTTGTGATGTGGGTTACACAGCACCCTCTGTGCCGTGACCCAGGGGTGTCCTAGGGACTCCCCAACATAGACTCCATACCCTGGGACTGACTACTGTCTCCCAGGGCATGTAAAGTCACCAAAGACTTTGCTAGTCTTGAATCCTGAACAGAACCAGTACAAACCATCATATTGTGGACGTACTGGCTGGGGCAATTCGATTGCCCCAGGGTCTGTTAGTCGAGGGGGCACGTCTCCGTCCCCCCTGATCGAGTTTTGGCTGGTGGCAGTGGAAACTACTTTTTATATTCGACCGCGAATATTTCCCTATGGGATTTCCCATTGTTTTAGGCTAACACATTTAATTATTTATTTACGGTAGCCTTAAACATACCGCCGGTTTATATATTTATTATTATAACTCCGGTTGGGATTTTTTGCCAAAACTTGATTCTAAAATGGCGTTGGCGTTCGCCTCTGTAACTCTGACCCAAAGTGGAGCCCTTTGTTCCACTTTTGGCGGGCTTCTCCACAGAAGCCCTCCAAAGTGGTGCCACTCTGTCTGGGGTACTTAGGAGGGGTGGAGGGGGATTTAGGCACCCTGGACTGAGTTACCTTGGTAACTCAAGTCGCACTCCGTCCTGATTGGCCCAAGTGGTGAGCCGGCCGGCTCACCACTTAGCATGTTTGAGTGACAGCTAGGCTGGGTGAATGGGGGTTTGCTGCATAAAAGCAGGGCTTTGGGGACTGGAACTTTAGAAGTCGCCACAGGACCAAGAATCCGACGAGGGAAGAGCTGAGCCGACCTGCTTCGACGACACCACCCGGTGGAGCCCTGCTGAACCGTCTCACCACTTTTCCCGACGACCGAGGAGAACTCTTAACGGAGTGGCTCCTTCCCTTGACTGGTGGGGACAACCAGTTTTCGCCTTCTTTTCGCTTCTCGAGGTATCTCGTGGCCGCCTTGCCAGTGCCAAGCACCCCGGCAACCGGAACCCCACCACTTTTTACCCCAACCACGAAAGTCGGTACAACCCTTTGACCGGAGGACTCCGCGGCTGGTTTCTTCCCGGGCAGTGCAACGACCTCTTTCTTCTGCTCTTCTGCGAGAACTTCTTCTCCCCTGACCGACGTCGAGCCTTTCTGCCACTGCCTGGAACAACTGCCACCGCTGGAGGATCCTTTCCGCTTAAGGTACCGTGTTCCGCCTGGCCTCCCTTGCCACCGACTGTACGGGGTAGATTTAGCCCCCGGCTTTCGAACCTGGGAGTGCCTGGAATACCCTGGCTAAACCTTCTAAGCCACTCTAAACTCTTTCTAACTCTTTGCAAGACTTTGAATCCCTAATAACAGTGTGATCTTGGGCACATTTTCGCTCCGGCTACTCTAAGAGTGGGCCCTGCCTAGTGACTTTTGCTCACCTGTGACTTTGTGCTTCTTTGAGCCTATTGCAAGTGTTCTGAACCTTAGAGTGGTGTGTTTAACCCATTTCTGTTTCTTTTTTACCCCTTCCTTAAACCTACTAGAGTGTCATCTAACGTTAAGCGCTCACCTCTGTTTTAATTATGTGGAGTTAACTTAGAGTTGTCTAGATAGGAGTAAGGGTTGAAACTGCTTTCATTATAACTGTGTTTTAAGTGTTTTTACTATACTTTGCTAGAGTGTTTTCAACTTATGTGTTCTTAAAAAAATAAATAACTATATACTTTTGAAACCAAGCTCTGGTCAGTGTTTGCTTGTGCTATTGTGTCTGAGTACATACTGTGTATACTTTGCATACTGCCTAACTCTTCTTGAGGGAAGTCTGACTGCTCAGCCACAGCTACCAGGTAAATCTGGGTGGTGCAGACTGCTACCAAGTGGGTTTACTGCTATACCTGTAGTCTTAAATCTTTTGCAGTGTTCCCCAAGGGAACTGCACAGGTTTCTGCCTAACACTGCCCTCTATTATAATGGAATGAAATGGATGGTAATGCTGGAAAGGACATGAATACTGATCCTAATTTTCTTCAAGAGGAAGATCTGTTTCTATTTTCGAATACAGAACATCTATGATATCATTTGGAAACTTAAATCATCGAGGGCAGTAAGCCTTGTGAGTGTAGTCAATGTAGTGGTAAAGGTGTTTCCTATTTTTTTAGCAAATCACCTCTGTAAATTGTTCAGGGGTGCTATCCGGACACGTAGAATACTGTTGAGCTGAGAAAAAAATTGGTTTTATTACCTATATATAAGAAGGGCACCTAGGAGTGATCCAGGTAATTACCACTTGTTAGTACTATCTGATACGATACCGAAGATATTTGCGGCACGTATAGTACAAATTTTACATGCTTTAAGAGATAACGATCTAGTAAACTGCAACAGACAGGTTTCAGAAAAGGTTATAGCACCTTCCATAATATATGGACTCCAATTTGACTTATTAAATCTACGTTGTTGTCCAAAGACCAGAAGCTTTACATCTGCGTTGTAGTGTATGCAGGTGGCTTCGATACCATTTAGACATGAAAAATGGAGGAGTTACCTGATGAAATGGGGTCTACATTTTAAGGTACTTGAGTTTATACAACTTTTCCAGTCCACAGTTTGTATGTATTAGATTGTATCAAAGGAGATTTTTGTCTGAACAAATCAGGACTTAATATGGGTTTGAAACAAGGATGTGTTCTGGCTCCCTTACTCTAAAATGTATATGTGGGGGATATATCTGAAACTTTGTCTACGGTCCATAATACTGTTACGTTCCGTCCCCTTTCCTCCATACGGGAGACGGAACCTTTTTCGCCAGAAAAAACCTTCCCCTTTAAATTTAGAGGCGTACCGGGCCTAGGCGTGAGGAACAGGGTAGGCCCCATGATCGACACTCAAGTCCTGGATGGGGCGGGGCCCAGTGAGCCAAGCAACACGACCCAGGCACGTGGAAGGCAGCTCGACAAGATGGCTGCTGCGGCAGAAAATCTAAACATCCGGCCGACGCCCCTCCAGGGAAGGCAGGCGGGCGACTGTGTGTCCAGGTGGGACTGGTGTCAACCAGGTATGTGACCGACAGCTTATCTTTCCTTTGCGCAAGGCAGGTTCCCGCTGCGTCCATATGGGCAGGGCATGCAATGGCTCCAGCAACGGCCCGCTACCCCGTCGGTATCGCCTACCACCAATCCAGCCAGTGAGGACAGGTTCTTTAAAAAGTTCCTTCGGGCTCATGAAATCTCCATAGATGGGGGTCAACCTCAGGGACGCCATCAGGGACTTGCTCCCTCCAATTGTCCCACCGGCGCCTCTGGCCCCAGTACAGGCTCCTCTGGTCCCTGTACAGCCTCCGCAGCCTGCTCTGCCCCCCCCCCCTCCAGCCGATTGTGCAGGCAGTTCCTCACCAGCCTCCGCCGTAGGCTCCGGTCCTCGTACCACAGCCCACAGCTCCTAGCACGCCCCCTCCGGTGCCAGACCCTCTGGATCCGCAGGTGGACACAGATGAGGAAGACCACCCTGACACGCCGTCTTCAGCCAAAGCCTTCCACGAATGACTGGCAGAGTACTGGGGCCTTCCTCAGCCCGAGGTTGAGCAACCAGCAGAGGGGGTCCTTGCAGAAGTCCTCATGCTACGTCCCGTTGCCAGAATGGGGGAACCCGATGCAGAAGGGCATAGTTGCCTTGGCCTAGAAGGGTTGGCTCAAGCTCCACTCAGCCCAGCTGGTTAATAAACGCCTAGACGCCAAGTACAGGCAGATGGAGGGGGATACATTCTTGCTATCGGCCCATCCCCAGCCACACTCCTCAGTGATCGCTGCAGCATCACTGTACTCCAAGCCTCAGTCGTCCTCAGCCTCCTCCTCTGCGGTGCTGCTAGGCGAGGATGAGAAGATCTTGGAGGTGTACGGGAAGAAGCTGTATTCCAACGCGTCCTTGCACCTGCGTGAAGCCAACGCGGATGCCATGCTGGCAGCCGTTAACCAGAGGCTCTGGTGGAAAACTGCGGATTGCCTCCCAGAGCTTCCGGCTCAGGGCCAATCACGAATCAAGGCGGGATTGGCAGAAGCCAAGATCGTGGCGCATGACATCATAAAGTCCTCCGTGGCCCACATTGACACCTCTGGCAGTGCCATCTGTATTGCCACGGACATGAGAAGAACGGCTTGGCTCTGTGCTACGAAATTCAACCCAGTTTTCCAGGAACGTATAAATTGGATCTTCCATTCGAAGGGGTTGACCTCTTCCACTCCACAACGGACGAGAAGCTGGATAAAAAGAAAAACAGCTCTCAAACGGCCCAGTCTTTATCCATCCTTACAACGACAAGGCATAAACCGTACACCCAGTCACAGCAATGCTGGGAGAATGGGCGTATATACAGAGGTTTCCGCAGCTTCCAAGAGCGGAGGTCCAGGCAGCCTGACCGTTCGCCATCCCAGCATCGGCGTAAACAACAAAAAGGTGCTGGGGGGAGTAAGGGCTGTTTCTCGTCTCCCTCCTCCACAGCCTAGAGGGAAAGAAGGCATGACGCGCCCCTCCGGGTCCGCGTGTCTCAAGTGGGGGGCAGACTTGCTCTGCATGAACATTTTTGGCACCAGAATTTCGCAGACCCCTGGATCCTCTCTGTAGTGTCCATGGCGTACCGCCTCCCTATCCCAGCCTCTCCTCCCTCAGGTTGCGACAGCAACTGTTTTGGCGGAGCTCTGGTCGCTCGCCGAGAGCCAGGCAGTGGAGGAAGTCCCAGCCTCCCAGCGAGGCTTGGGGTTTGACTCCAGGATTTTCGCCATTCAGAAAAAGAACCAGGCGGGCCTGAGAGTTGTGCTGGACCTTTCCACCCTCAACCTCTCCCTACCTCTACAAAAATTCAAGAGGCTTACACCAGCTTTGATAGTGGAGACATTGTGCAAGGGACACTGGATGTGCTCCCTGGATCTGAAGCGCGTGTACCTGCACGTCCCGATCTGGGAGCCTCATTGGTCCTTTCTACGATTCAGGATCTTGGGCTACCATTTCCAATACAAGGTGCTCCCTTTCGGCCTCAACTCGGCCCCCAGGGTCTTTACCAGGCTGATGAACATGGTGGCGGCCCTCCTCAGGTTGCAGGGCCACCACATTGACCCATACCTGGATGACTGGCTCGTCAGGGCTACATCTCTGGAAGCAGTGAAACATACCTCCCACGCCCCTATGAACACACTGCACAAGCTGGCTTTTTATCTCAACCGCAAGAAGTCACAGCTGCAGCCCACACAGACTCTGACCTTCTTGGGCCTCATTTGGGACACGTGCTCCGGGAACGTTTTTTTCCTCAGAGGACAAGATCAACGGCACTCAAGAGAGCCACGGTGCACTTCCTCAGCAGAGAAATGACCTCGGCCTGGTGGTACCAACACCTACTGGGTCTCATAGCAGCAGTCCTCTTGACCGTCCCCCACACGAGACTCAGGATGAGGAGGATACAGCTGCACTTTGCAGCATCCTGGAACCAGGGACTGGGCCATCAGTCAAGGGTGATCAACGTTCCGTTATCACTTCACCCAGCACTCACATGGTGGTCCGGGGACTACAACCAGAGGACGGGCAAGCCTTTCCGGCAACCTACACCACAGTTCACCATCACAACAGACTCCTCTCTTGATGGTTGGGGTGCCACTCTGGTCGACCACTACGTCCATGGCACTTGGACCCGGCAGGAGTACCACATCAATTGGCTGGAATTGAAGGACATCTGGCTGGCGCTCGGAGCCTTTCTCCCGGTCATCGAGGGCAAGGTTGTCCTCATTCAGACAGACAACTCGACCAGCATATTCTAGATCAACAAGCAGGGAGGTACCAGATCTCCCCGCCGCCCCCACTGTGCAGGCTGGCAGTCAGCATATGGGAATGGGCCCTGGAAAACATCTTCCTCATGGCGGTCGACCTGCCGGGGAAATCCAACCTGGAGGCAGACGGGTTCAGCAGACTGGGAGCGGACAACTACGAGTGGCAATTGAACGACTTAGTGCTGCAGGAGATCTTTCACAAATGGGGCCACCCCCGTGTGGACCTCTTTGCCTCCCAGGGCAACAAGAAGTGCCAACTGTTCGCCTCCTAGCAGGGTCAGGGCCCGGGCTACCTGGGCGATGCCTTTCAGATCAAGTGGGACGGAATGACAGCATACGCCTTTCCACCCACTCCCCTGATTCACTGGGTGATATGCAAGATCAAGGAGTCTCGCCTCCTCAGCGTCATCCTAATAGCTCCATGGTGGCCAGCCAGGCCATGGTTTTCGGAGCTGCTCAGCCTCTCTGGGAGGCCTCCCATGCACCTGCCAACGGGCCCAGCACATCTTCTGGCACAGCAGGGGGGCAGGGTCATCCACCCCGCACCAGAGAAATTAGCCCTCACAGCGTGGTTCCTGAACAGGTCACGCTAGGACATCTCAGCCTCTCTAAAGCTAATCTAGCGATCATACAGGGCGCAAGTAGCAAATTACCAGGGCCGAGTATAAGAGCAAGTGGACCAGGTTCTGCCAATGGGCAGACTCTAGTTTATTCATTTATAAAGCGCACCCAACCCAAAGGTATTTAGGCACATAGGTTACAAAGGTTAGACAGGTAGAAATTACAAAGGTTACACAGGTAGAAATTACAAAGGTTACACAGGTAGAAATTACAACACGGAGCCATGAGAATATATAATAGTATGTACAAAACAGTATATTCACAGCAAATTACAGAAAGTATGAGGTGTAATGGTTACTCTTGCGAGAGGAGCCAATTTTGTATCTTCTTCCTGAAGCAGAAGAAGGAGGGAACATTTCTGAGATGTGTAGGTGGTGAGTTCCAGAGTTTAGGGGCTTGAACGGGGAAACTGTGGCCTTCTGATTTCGGAAGATTGAATCTGGGGATTGGTAGGCAGTTCTGGTGGGGCGGTTAGGGACATTTTTCTATATTTTATATGTTGTGTATTTGGGCGCTAGATTGGCTAGGCATTTATGAGTCCTAGTACTTTACTAGAGATTCTACTCTCGATGGACAGCCAATGGATGGAATACCTGGTGGTTGTTATATGGTGCAATTTAGGAATGTTGAGGGCTGCTCAGATGGCGTTATTTTGGAGAGTTTGTTGATTAGATAGGTTTTTTCTGGAAGTACCTAGATAGAGGACGTTGGAAGTTTTGCAAGGATGTGCGCTCTGGCCAGTGTCAGGCAGTTGAGGGTGGTTAAGAAAGGTCTACATGAGTTTATTAATTTGCACGTGTAGGCCGTGGCTGATGCAGTTGCCTTAACCTGTCTGTTCAATGTTAGGGAGGAATCCAGATAAAAACCCAGTGTTTTTACTTCTTTGGAAACCTTTGATATTGCTGTCAATGTTGAAGGCTTTGAAGCTGTTGTCCAGTTTCGTGAGTTTAGCTTGGGAGCCGATGTGGAGAAGTTCAGTTTTGTCATTGTTAAGGCAGAGGCCAGGTGTGGCCATCCATGCCTGGATGACAAGATAGATTTTGTTTAGTAGTTTAGAGTCTAGGTCATAGTTCCCGGAGATGGGGATCAGTATTTGGGTGTCATCTGAATAATCGGTGTCAGTGGCAACCAAATGGTCGAGGTCGTCAAATAGTACCTTCGTAAAAATGTTAGAGCATAGGTGAAATGCAAGAGCACTGGAGGACTCTGCACGTCACTTCCGCTGGGTCTGCAGCCGCATTAGGTGAGAAGACCCTCATTGTCCTCTGGGACAAGAATGATCAAATCCAGGTGATGGCATTGGGTGAGAAGAGGGCCGAAGTTGACAAGTGAGAACATAGCACCTCATGGTTGACTAAATAGAAGGTTGCCGATCGGTTGAGTAGTAACAAGATTGATACGTTACGATTTGTTCATCCATTTGTGTCTTAAGTTCTATTAATGCCATTCAGTACCATGTCTGGGTCTGGATGTCTAAGGGTATTAACCCTCTGGCATGCTCCCCGGACGACGTGCTCTCTTTTTCGGCACATCTCGCCCATTCTGGGGTGCAGGTGGACACTTGCCGCACATACCTGGCAACCATTGGGGTTTACAGAAACTCGGAGGAGAGCTTTTCCTCCTCCAACCCAATTATCAAACATTTGTCGGGTTTCGCCAGGCTCTACCCACCCACCCATCAAGAAGTAACACCCTGTGTGGGACCTCAACATAGTCTTGGGTGCCCTGACGCACATAACATTTGAACCAATGGCATCTGCAGACATCAGGCTGGTCACCGTTAAGACGGCCTGGTTAGTCAGCCACACATCAGCTCGCAGAATCAGTGAAATTCAGGCGCTGGTCGACTCAGAGCTTACACTACGTTTCACAAGGATAAGGTAGTCCTGCAGACGCACCCAACGTTCCTTCCTGAGGTGCCTTCCGCATTCCGTCTGAACGAGGAAATTGTGCCGCCCACGTTTTTTGCGGAGACCAAAGACCAAGCGCAGAGAGTACTGCACTGCCTTGATGTCAGGCATGCACTGAAATTCTACCTGGACAGGACGAAGAGCTTCCGCAAGTCTGGACACTCTATTCCTGACCTTTGGAGGTTCAAGACTGGGGTATCAGGCATCCAAGGCCTCCATAGCCCAATAGATGGTCTCGGCCATCAAAGAAGCCTACGAGGGACAGCATAAGCCACTCCGGCCAACATGCATGCCCACGCGGTCAGAGCCAAGGCAACTGCCATTGCTTTCCAGCAGCATGTACCTTGGCAAGTCATAAGCAGGGCGGCCACATGGGCCACCCCTTTGGCTTTCTGCAAGCACTACTGTTTGGATGCCGGTTCTAGAGCAGATTTGGTTTATGGACAGGCAGTTCTTAGGAACCTGTTTGCTTAAGGAAGGTCTCCTCTCCACCCTGGAGCTACATTCAGTTGTAACCCCCCATGCAGTATGGAGGAAAGGGGACATGGCGTAAGAGTAATGATCAGTTACTCACCGTAGTGACTAACGTACTCTTACTACCACCAGTCCCCCCCACCCCCCCCGATAAAACTGGTGTCATTAGGCAATGTTAAATCTATTATCGATGCGTCTATGGGGACTGAGGTGTGGCGCCGGAGGGTGGAGCCATGGCAGCGCATGCTCCCTGAGCCGCACCCCAGCGCGCCTCTAAATCTAAAGGGGGAAGAAGGTTTTTTTCTGGTGAAAAAGATTCTGTCTCCCATCCCTCGCAAGGGACGCCTGATGCAGTATGAAGGTGAGTTAACTTATAATTTATCCTCTGCGTGTGGGCACTTCCCCTGTGGCCTATTCCACCTACACCTCAGCTGCCAGCCCCACCTCAGCTACCTCCTAGAGACCTCTTGGTGGACATTCTCTCAGCACTGCATACGCTGGTCTAGGAGATCCAGACAAGGCTGCCTATCGCGACAGGGCCCCTCCTGCGGAGCCGGCAGCAACTGTGACCCCCTGGCAATGGGGGAACCCCCGCCATGAAGAAGAGAGTTCAGCCTCCACCTCTTTGCCACCCTTCGCCCCTGTCGCCCACCCCCCACCCTAAAGGGATTAGACAAAACGGGACACGGCAACGACGGGCATGGACGATGACGGCGGGATAGGGGACCTCCCATCTCCGCCCCCCAGATCTTCACCACCGGACGAGATAGGCTCGTTCCACTCAATCTCCAGAGCGTCTGAACTTTTCCAGCTAGCTCCAGAGGAGGAGGAGGAGGGCTTCTTATATCAGCGCCGCAAGGCAAGAGAAAGACATTCCTCTCGGTCCCGCTCCTGGATGTCATTTGGGACAAAGGTTTGTCTCTCATGAAGAACCCTTCTATGGCCCCAGTGAAGAGGGATCGCCTTGAGAAGTAGTACAGGGTGCCAGACTCTTGGCCCAAGTGCTTGCAGGTCCATCAGTCTCTGGACTCTGTGGTGACAGCGGCAGCCAAAAAGAAGTCCTCCGGCGCTTCTTCCTCGGCAACCTCAACCCCTCCAGACAGCAAGGGCAAGAAGTTAGATGCCATGGGACGACGGGTCATCTATTCTCCGGAGACGACCATCAATGCTGCCAACACCCTCGCCATCGTAGGGCGCTAGGACCGGGAGCTGTGGTTCAAGATTGCTCCCATCCTGGATTTCCTCCCAGATGACAAGAGGTCAGAAGCGCTGGAAATTCTGCAGGAAGGCGAGGTGGCGTCAGACCACGCTATCACGGTGGCCACAGACATTGCAGCGCGGGTTTCTGCCAAATGGGCAACAGCATTTGCCTTTGTAGTCGTGGCTGGCTCAAGGCCACCAACTTTGGTCAGGATGTTCAGTCGAAGGTGTTGGACATGCCCTTCGACTGGGACAATTTGTTCGGGAAGGCTGTAGATGAGTCTGTACAAGCTATAAAGACTGAGACGGCGCTCTTCAACAATGGAGGCCATCCTTTCAGTCCTCAGGTGGCAAGTCCCAAAGGTCCTCCAAGAGTTTCGGTGGAGGCTCTGCAAATTATCACCAACCCTCCTGCTCCTCGTCCGAGGAAACCAACAGGGGCCGCCCCAGGGCCTCCGGAGGAGGACGTTGTTAGGACAGATTTCCATTTCATGTGTAATTTACCCTCCAGTTGTGTACCCCTTAACTTTTTGCTGATGTTAAACACCATAGTCTGACTTTACCAAAAGAGCCCAGACTTCTGCTGCACTCCTCTGGGCTTTTCGCCCACTTTTTATGGGGAAACTGACATGCCCTTAAGACAGTTAGTACTGGGAGACTTTGTTTCCCTTAGTCCTTTCCAATATTGCAACTTCTCTGCAACATGTAACAAGTGTACAGTGTACCTTCCAGTACAGTGCACTTGGGTTTATTAGTCATTTTCCAAAGGCCCTAGATACTCTTGAAGGATTTTTTAGGAGAAGTGCAGATGTGCCTTGGACAGGGCTGGTGGCAGCTTATCATTTTGTATATTTTGAATCCTTTTCTGCCAGGTAAACCGCGATTACTGCGTTTGGCACAAACAGGTGGCCTGGCTCCAAAATGGTCATGCTACGAGGTTCTTTGGCCATCTTGCCCCTTCTCCAGGTCAAGCCGACCCGGGTCAGTCCTTATTTGTGCATGCATTCTCCCGTGAAACGCCAAGCTTTCGCAGATTTCTGCATCCCTTGTGTGTGTGGCTCCCGGATGTGGGCTGGAACGTCGGGTTCCAATACACATTCTGGGTGCCAGAGAGTCTGGAGTGCTGTGAGTGCCTGGGACCACCATTGTTCGTGATTGGTCCACGTATGGTATGCCTGTATGTGAGCAGATCTCCCATTGGGTCCTCTTTGTTTTGCCACAAAGGAGATACTGGGTAAGAGAAGGCCCCAAACACCCATACCATGTTGATCTCTGGAGTTCTCACTGAACGAAGGATAGGATCCAAGTATCCTGACACTAAGAATCTGAGTCGAGGAACCGCTGGTGAACCGCTGGAAGGTTTGGCACCCTGAGCCCGCTGTTGTCCTCTGGGACCCCTCGGCATCTGGTCATCCTAGAAGGTCTGCGAAGACGCTTCGACCCATTGGAATAGTGGGACCAACTATTCTCGACACTTTCATCAAACCCTGCAAGTAAGCCTTCTCGGAAGTGTCCCTGGGCCAACGAGTGGGCTGACCAGCTTACGCAGCACCTTTGCCCTTATGCCGCTGCCGTTTCGAGGAGGCCCTCGAAGGTTGGTACGTCGCTAGTGTTCACGGCACTTACACTGAATTTCATACACTTGGCGTTCCCAGGTCTGGAGTAAAGTGAGTGCGCCCGAACCGGAGCATACGCAGTTACTGTGTCGCCCAGCAGTGGTGATGAACTTTGCAAGTGAAACTGGCCTGATCCATCCACCAGGAGCAGAGAATTTGCCACTGTTCCATTTGGGAATCATTGCTGTAGCTTTGTCACTGAAAGCTGCAGCGCTGCCAAATTGCTGCACTTGAACCTGCTACCGAAGTGGACTCGACTGCCGAAGTTTGGTCCGAAATGCGCCGGGGGGTCAGTGAGTAATCGCAACCCTAACCGGTGGCCCCTAGCGCCTCCCCCAATTTTTAGTGGCCTCTGAGGGCCCCTCTCCTTTCAACTGCTAGTGCAAACTAGCAAACTATTCCCAACTCTTGGAATCGACTCTGCCCTCATGTGGAGGCCCTCCTCGAATAGTGGGAACCTATTCTTCATCACCTAACCCACCTTCCTGAGCTGCTACAGACCCTTGAAGAGACCCCGTTTTGCCCATCTCCATTACTGTGTGCACCAGCATTGCATGTACATTTGAGCAATAGGCTCCACTCTTCTTAAGGATTGGACTGCCTCTTAGTTAGGAGTGTGTTGGATGCAGAAGGGACAAAAGACTATTTGCCTTGCCTGTTTGCTTCCCCTTTTAGGTTGTCGACCCATTTCGTGCATTAACCCTTTAGACCCCAGTGGTCTTGTATATATGTATTTAGATAAGATTGTGTTGGCTTAATATTATTACTGTGATTTGATTTGTGTGTTGATACTCAAAGGCCTTGAAATAAATGTATTTGTATTTTTAATTTATATACACCTGACTGAGTGATTTGTAAGTGTCCTTTACTGTGTGTGCTCATTGAGGTCTTTCAGTCACCCTCACCCCTCCTGAGACCTAGTCTTGACCTCCGCCAAGTTACCTTGATTGGTCTGGCTTGTCCAAAAGGTTACCCTGTTCCAAGAAACTAGGCTGGCCTTCTGAACCTCTGCCCACCAAGTCAGAGTTCAACAGACGTCGCCAAGGTGCCCATTCGATGGCCAAGGAGGATTGAATTTCAACTGATGTTTCCCTGAATACCACCGGTGGCCCTGCAGGAAAACCACATCCCTCAGCTGCTGCTGGTTGTGCGGGCCATGTTAAGGAAAGGCGCAATAGAGCTCGTCCCAAAGAGGCTCCGGGACTCCAGAGTGTACTCAAGGTACTTCCTCATGAAAAAGAAGAATGGAGGCTGGAGGCCCATTTTCGATCTCGGTCGACTAAACAAATGCATCAAGTCCCAGATGTTCCGGATGGTCACACTTCAGCACGTGCTCGGACAGCTGGAGGAAGGGGACTTCCTGTCGTCGCTGGACTTAGAGGACGCATACTTCCACATCCCCATTCACAAGGGGCACCACAAGTTTCTACGCTTTGTGGTTCAAGGGAAGCCTTACCAATTCAAGGCCCTTCCCTTCGGATTGAAGTCAGCGCCAAGGTTTTTCTCACCAGTGGCGGCACGGCTTCAGGGGATCCACGTGTAACCTTATCTGGGCGACAGGCTCATCCGTGCCAGTTCAAATGACATTTCCGTCGACCATATGGTGAGGACCGTTTGCCTTCTGACGGATTTGGGGCTCTCGGTGAACTATGCAAAGTCCTGCTTGACTCCATCGCAGGACGCGTTATTTCCAGGATCCCAACTCAACACAGTGTCGTGCCTGGTGTTTCCGTTAGAGAAGAGGATAGCGGCCATCTTCCCTTCCCATGCCTTCTCAAAGGCTTCCATTTTCAGGTGGCTCTCCGGCTGCATCTCCCATTGTCACCTGTTGGCAAACCGACCATTGCCTGGCCGTCGGAGAGCCCATTCAACCAGAGCGATCGCTGCAACTACGTCGTTCCTGTCTGGTGTGCTCCTGCTGGACATTTGCAGGGCTGCTACGTGGAGGTCGACGCACACATTCACGAGATTCTACTGCGTCAACAGGGATTCCAGGGAGGAGTCCATAGTCGGCCAAGCAGTGCTGCGCAACCTTATCGCTTGAAGGTGAGCCTGGTGAGGAGGTAAGAGATGCTTAATGTTGATCCTTGCCACCTCCTGTGGTTGTGTATGTGTGTACTGCTATGTATTCTTTATTCATGAGCATGTGAATCCATGCCAGACCCCATGCTGAAGAAGCAACAAGTTACTTACCTGTAACTGTTGTTCTCCAGCATGGGTCTGGCATGGATTCACATGCAAACCCTCCCGCCTACCCCTCTGTGGCTCTTCTCTTGGTCGTACTGCCACTTTACGTGCTACCAAATCTGACGATGGCTGCCAGAGGAGGGGCTTAGGTGAAGGGCAGTCATTGGCTGGGGGCAGTATGACCCAGAGCTCAGTGATTGGTTGTTAGGAGAAAGACAGTTCAGAAATGAAACTGAAACCGATTTTTTCTTTACCGAGGATTCCCAGACTGACTGGGAGTATTCATGAGCATGTGAATCCATGCCAGACCCATGCTGGAGAACAACAGGTACAGGTAAGTAACTTGTTCTTTTTGTGATAATGCGTTACTGTCAGCTAACCTTGCTTACTTTGAAAATAGGCCCTCTATTTTGTTAACCTGTCAAATTTCTGTCTGCAACCCCCACAAGATTTGTCTGTACTATCAAGGAGAAGAGCATAACAAGCAGGACTATGGGTGCTGTCAGTCGATGCAGTCCAAGGCGATTCGATAGCGGGCAGCGAAGCACTACCTTTTTCCACAAGGAAAAAGGCGACCGGCGAACCCGTTTGAGGTTGGCAGGTGCCTAGTACCCTGTAACTGAAGAACGGTCCCCAGTCAGCTGGCCTGGGAGAAAAAAAAAGCAGCACGACAAGGGGGTCTCTGTCACCCATGGGTTCTTCAAATCATCTTTCTTTGTCCTTCTTGAAGAAGAGAAGTCACAACTAAAGTGACTGCTCTGAGGAACAGGTGATGCAATTACTATTTCCCATCCAATCCGCCAAACCGGAGGAATGGCAGGCCTTTCGGCTCAAGATGCTTGCTTTCTTCACCCAGGATGGGGGCCACCACACAGTTGTCGGAGTCCCCTGCACAATGCAGAGCCGACAGAGACCCTGCTTAAGCCCTCAACCATATGCGCTTAAGCTTGGCCACGGCTCCAACAGGCAAGGACCAGTCACTGCACCACTCAGTCTTCTGACATCATTCTTCCTGCTTCCTCAATCTACAATTTCCCTGGCATTGATATTCTTCTGGAGTACTCCCCTCTCTGTAGGGGCGTGTTTATATCTCAAAAGGAAGACATTTACGACAAGGAGGGCCATCCCACCCTCTTCTGTCTGGAACCCTTATTCTCCAGAGAAGTGAGGGTCTTCCCTGAGGAATTCTGTGGGGGAAAAGGGAGACTTGCTCACTCTTGCAGTTGACTTCCAAGAAGCAGGTGGTCTGCACACTTCTCCAGAGTTTGACATGCTCCCTGCACCTAACCCAGGGAAACTTCAGGCTTCTTTTCAATGCCTGATGGCTAAGTTGGTTGAAACCTTTCATGGCCTTAGGTCCTTATTCTTCATGTAGGTCCACAGAGGGAGACCCTCCTGCCCTTTAACCCAACCGTCAATGTCCGGTCCTGCAATTATGGTCTTAGCCTGCTTCGGTCCCGACTGTGGAGCAAGATGTGGTGATGAAACGCATGATGGCTCCTTCTGAACAGTCTTTTCTGTCTTCGCATATCTGCCCAGTAAGCCTGGTTCCAAGTCACCACGCAAGCCTAAAGACATCATTTCCTTCCCTCGTTCTGGACAGGGATAGTGAGAGACTAGATGCCTGGGGAAGGAAAGTTTTTGCCTCAGGCAGCCTGGACCTGAGGGCCATCACTGCCTCCTGGCCCTTGAACACTCTCTCTTTGGACTGTAGTCTCAGGAGCTGCAGAGCACATCCCTACAGGAGATATGAGGGAGGGCTTTGAAGCCATAGTGCAAGACAGCAAGGAGGCATCCCATCAAATTCTTCATTGCGGCCTGGATACGGCTAACTGGGTGTCTCGTATGATGACTGCAGGGAGGGTGTGGGTAAGATGGATGTCATAGATTTATTCGAAAATATTGTACCTAATGGAGAAGTGATCGAATTTATTTCACTGAAAAAACGAAATTTACTTTGAATTTTTTCTACTTTTTGTTTTTTATAATGCAAGGAGACCCCCTCACCCTTCCCTACCCTAACTTAAACCCTTACCCCGCACCCCACCTATTATGCGCTATACATATACCACTTTACCTACCATTTTCAGTGAAATAAATTTAGTCACTTCTCCTTAGGTAAAATCGCATTCGAACAAATATACGGAAACTGGGTAAGATAGGTATTCATGATTTAGGATCTCTGGGTTCCCCTAGATGTAGGTTTTACCCCAGATGTCTGCCCAGGCTGATCTCTTGGACATTAAACCAAAAGGATGGGTGTCCCTTTTATCGTGGACATGGGGGAAGAAACTAAAGCACAAGCAATGAGGAATGTCTCATGGAACAGCTAGAAACCTTTTATATAAATTAAGGACTCACATTAGCAGAAAGGAGTGTGGTTGGTCAGGAATCATAATGGTCAATTCATGTAATACTTTATTAACATTGATTCATAAAGACCAATAGTCATGTCATTTACACAAACATGTGGTACTGTTAAAAACCATCTACTTTATCACAAATTCATGCAAAAAGGTACCACAGTCTAGAATACTGTGGTAATATAATTAGCGACAAACCGTTCCCATACCTTCGAAATGGAACATTAGTCTTGTTTCACTAAAGTGCTGAATGTTGTATCACTAAAGTGCTGAATGTCAACTAAAGCTATTCTAGACAGGGAAGATACAGCTCAAACCCTTAATAAAAGAATATCCCTTCATGTTTAGTTTTGAAGAATGATTCATCTAGTTGTTGGAACGCCAACTGATGTTAGTCTTCCTCAGGACAAAGAAACATATGTCAAAGAAATACATAATAAAAACATACGACAGAAATATGCATTTAAAAGCATGATGTGGTGTTATCCATGGATTTCTTTCACGTTTTAGTTCTTTAAACCCCATCCACAAGAAAAATGGAACAACGTGTTCTATAAAAAAAACACAAAAAACAGTTAAAATAAATTAAAACCTGACTGAGCACAAATCCGTTATACAAAAGAACTTGAGTTCCATTTTTTTGAGAAGATCAATTTACCCTTGTTTCCTCTATATTCGGGTAGAGGGAATCACTTTGTCCGCCAAGTGATAAATACGTCAGATAATTTAACCGCTTTTTATCTACGGAAACCTGAAAAAAGAGAGAACTTGGGTTAACCAACCGCTAGTTCTAGTGCGTGGAATTACAAGCTACCACCTGCATCACTTAAACAAAAACAAATCAAAATTGCTGACCTCTGTCGTTTGACAAGGATCGATTTAACACGCCTTTTACATTAGGCTTGGTTGCTTCTAACCAAGAGACTTCTATGGTGGTCCATACTTCCCAGCATCATAGCAGTGTATCTGCAAACATAAAGAGGGGGAAACCACTGTCTGTTAATGATATTACTGCAGCCGTCCTAGTACCAACTTAATTATCAAAAACGCAGATCTTGCAAGGTAACAGGAAATGTAGGCGGTCTAAGTAATGAATGGTATATGTAACCACAAATATGAACTGCCCGCTTAAATGCTGAAGCAGCTTACTGTTGCTACACCCTGTTAGGGAGAATTCTCAGAAATGTGCTAATTCCCTCCACCTTGGGACCCCCAGCGACTTTACTGCATTTTGAGGACTTGATTTTTTTTAACCTGAAGAGAGTGAGACCCTTTTTCCCACACTCTCGTGTATTTTAATATGATTTTGAACACTGTTTCTTTTGGTTGTGGAGCCTGTAAAATTCCACAAGCATCATCTTTTACATTGTGTCACACAGCACCTTCAGTGTAGTGTCACAGGGAAGTCTTTCAGATTTCCCAAAGTTTTAAATACCTTCTCTTGCTTAAATTACTGTTTCCAAGAGCAGTAAAGTGAAATTGACTTTACTTACATTTATAACTTTCTAGACCCAGCACACACTATTTTACAATATGGTGCTGGAGGGGTTACTTAGTATCCCCTTTGTCTAACGTCTCATGTAACAATTTTATGTTACCCTTTCCTCACTGAATGGCTGGTGGCAGTGGTTTACTTTTAACTACCGTGGTGTGCATTTAACGCTGGCTGCGTTCGCAGCTGCAGTAAAGCACCCAAGGGTGCCATTTTTGTCAAAATGGCCCAGTCTTCTTTTTCCGTTATTTCTTTGTGGAAAGGTCCTTCTTGAGATTTACTCTGTGCGCCAAACCAGGTTTGGTCCCTTTGTTCACTTTGCCTTTAGCGGGATTCACTAGTGAAGCCCGCCTCTGGCTCCAGCGTGTCTGGGGTGGGCAGGAAGTGAGGGAGGTGCCTGAAACTCCCTGTGCTTAGTCTCCTAGGAAACCCAAATCCACTGTCCGGCCAAAGGACAGCCACACTGCTGGGTGACTGACAACTAGGCTGGAATGAATGGGAGAGAACGGAATAAAAGGCAAGTCTTTTGGCTTGGAAGGCAGAGTCAACCACTGGACTAAGGAACTGAAGAAGAACTTGAAGAGGACGCCTGCTGCAACTCCTGGACCGTTGGTTTGCCTGGTGAAGCCCTGCTGCTGTGCTGAAACTCCAAATTCGTATCGACAGAGAAGCCCCTGCAAGGACGACTTCTCCCCTTGAGTTGGTGGGACCAATCAACTCCATAGTAAGCCACCTGGACATTCTCTCGGAGATGGTTGCATTTCCACAGAGCTGCTGCTGGAAACCCAAACGCCAGGGAGAGGAACACCAGATTGTGTGCGTTGCTTTTAAGTTGGCCAAGAGCTCCAGGAAGATCTTCCGGACTCCAGGTAAGCAGGACTGACCGAGCCTGAGCCCCCTCAACAGAGTGCAGAACCCCAGAAGCAAGGAAAGTCCACCTCGACAGCCAGTAACCGCAGTGTTGATATTTGCGGTAGTCCCGAGAAGCTCAACCACCGAAGTCCCACTTGTTGGAAAGATTGGCGGTTGAGAGCGATGACAGTCCTCCCTCTTGTCTCCATGACTGAGGCCCAGGAACAGTATATACACCTGACGGAGAGATCTGCAGCGCTGCACAGGAACAGGAGTCGTTGTCTGCACTTTTTCTTCAATACAAAGGTACTATAAAGTCTGAGAGAACTTACCTCTCATTGAAGAGTTTCTTGCATATTCTACTACTCACAAGTCTAAACAGCTTGTGGCCCTATATTTGATTCTTCTTTTCTTCAAAGACTAACATTTTGCAACTACTTTTCTACTTACCTACCGGAAGTGCTTCAGCCTATATAAGACTTTTGCCCATTGACTTTTGATTAGCCTGTAACACTGAATGACTCTGCTTAGGAGATCCAAAAGTATTTGCCTGCTTAAGAATATTTGTGATCTCTTTTTGTGTTCTAATAACCTTTTCTTTGACCAACTTCCAAATGCAAACAGTAAGGTATCAATGTCCCCAGCACCCTAGCTATTGAAGTCACCGGAGGGTGAAGGTTGTGTTAAGGATACCAATCAGGCATCACAAACCGGGCTAGGAAACTTAATCTTGTCCTGTGATGTGGCGCTCAATAGGAATGCTTTCTCTTTAATTCAAATTGAGCCGATATCCGACCCGTCTCACACCCCCTTTTACAAATACCCCGGGTCACAATGGGCCATGAGCCAGGCCAGTTGGTGAAAATTCACAAAAATCACACACATTTTAATATGGGGCAGCAATCACCAATGGGGTGGTAATGGAAATGGAAGCAATGCACTTGGTTAACCTTCTAATAGAACATATCCAAAGCACAATTTACTAGGAATACTTTTTGAATTAGGATAGATAGCACCCAAGTTAAGGTTGTCCCCTGCAATGTTCCCTCAACCCACCAGCGGGCATGCAGGTAGTGGCAAGAAGCCGGTCTGGTTTCAGGATGCTTTTCCCCTTTTTAGTGGGGTTTTCTGAATATAGGCCTTTGCTGGAGTAGAATCAGCTATGCCTTGGCCTGGCAGTGAAATCTGGAAACAGCTATGCTTTAGCTTTGAAGTGGGCTCTGGAGTCTGGCAGGATGAATGAAAGATCAGGAAGGCAGTGCAGGAAATTCAGGAGAGAGCGTCTGGAGTCCTGTCAGGGACTCTTATTTATAATGCATAGTCACATCATAGACTATATGGTGGGGCAGGCTTAGCTGAGCATGTCACTAAACAACTGCATAGGACAATCAATGTTGGTTACCTCCTCTAGGAGGTAACTCAGTTTGAGGTTGCATTTTATGAGATGAAAAGACTTCCTACAGACATTTTTGCCAAAAATCAACCTGAACATAATTTACACGTTTGTGGCATTTTAACCAATTATGTAGGCAGATTACATATTTTGTGTAGACCATTGCCGTCCAATACTCAGTTTGTGAGACATTGTTGAGCCCTTTTAATGCTTTGTAGTCATTTTGAGTATGAAATATTCGGCCTGAAATTCTATAACTTTATACATGGGTGTGGATTATGATTAGTGATGTAAGTATTAAAATTCGCAATGGTATCATGGATACTTTCCTTATAATACCCAATTCTCTGCCATTTCTATTCCCCATGTGTCAGTGAAGTGTATGCCATCTTAAATGAAAGCCCATACAATCACTTTTAAACTGTTAACTTTTCACATTTTTCCTGTGGCAAAGATATGTCTTACAAGTTTATTTATAAAATAGTCTTTGGAAACAAATCAGTGTTGTTCCCCATATATGCGCACAGCTTCCAAGCTCCCCCTCCCCCCAAGCTCAGGGTTGTCATGGAATTTTCCCTTGAAGCTTCTAGTAGAAGTCACAGGGAGGTGTGATTTTTCATTTCACATGTTCGTGTCCGTAGATTTCAATTGTAAGAGGGCTCAGCCAAGACCCAAGTCTGCCAAGGTAGCAATTATCACTTGTGTGTTCTAGCATCTACTGTGGGGGCCTTCTGTTGCTAGCATCCCCCCAAGCAGAAACCTAAGTATCCTGAAAGTTTATGGTGGTTTCCCTTCAGGGGAAGTCTTAGCTTAGCCAACAGGAACAACCTGTTTTGGAGCTTGCAAAATCCAGCCAATGCAGTTTAACAGTTTTTTAAAAATTTTGTCCTGAATCAAAAACAAGCCTGTTGGATAAAACAGCCCATTTCTTTTTCCCCAGCAACAAACCCCTTTACATTGCTAGATCAGTGCAGGTCCTTAGCCAACATTCACTTTTAAAACAGGTATTTTCTTCTTTGGTTTGCAAAAGCCCATTTTGACACACGTGGTGAAATCTAGCATTTTCCTTTCAAATTATGTTTTTCTGTCTGGATTCCCCCATTGTTCTGTAGCCATAGTTAGTTCCTTTTACACAAGTCTGTACAAGGCAAAGGTCTCCTGAAATTGACATGTGCACAGAAAGCTAGAATTTATTTTCAGGCAGTGATTTGTGACATTTTGTAGCAAAGGTTTAAGCGTTTTTCCGTGCAGCTGAAGTAAAGCTTTTGTTGATTTTCCCAGATTTGGCTGGCACAGCCTGCCATTCGGGAATAATGTTCTTTTCTGATGGAGCACAATGTGAATATGGCTGGGCATGTGTTAGGCAGAAACCTGTGCAGTTCCCTTTGGGAACACTGCAAAAGATTTAGGACTACAGGTGTTAGGAGTAAACCCACTTGGTAGCAGTCTTTACCACCCAGATTTACCTGGTAGCTGTGGCTGAGCAGTCAAACTTCTCTCAAGAAGAGTTAGGCAGTATGCAAAGTATACACAATAGGCATTCAGACACAATAATACAAGCAAACACTGACCAGAGCTTTGGTATCAAAGTATATAATTATTTATTTAAAAACACACTGTTTGAAACACTCCAGCACTCTTATGGTAAAACACTCTAAACACAATTACTATTATAATATATACAACCCTTATTCCTTATTAGATAAGTCTTAGTTAACACCACTTATTTTCATACAGAGGTGAGCGCTTAACTATAGATGGCACTCCAATATGTTCATGAAGAAGGGAGGGAAAAAAGACAGAATATGGAGAGATACACCACTCTAAGATTTAGGAACACTATAAGCAAGGCAGAAGAGCAAAAGTCACTGGTGAGCCAAAGTCCATAGGCTGGGCCCACTCTTAGAGAGAGCAGAGCACAAATGCGCCCAAGATCATACAGTTACCCTAGGCTTAGAAAGTCTTTCAGAGAGTTCGAAAAGAGTTTAGAGAGGCTCAGAAAAGTTTAGCCAGGGTGTCCCAGGCTAACCCAGGTTCGAAAGCCGGGGGCTAAATCTACCCCGTACAGTCGGTGGCAAGGGAAGCCGGGCGGGACACGGTACCTTAAGTCGGAAGGATCCTCCAGCGGTGGCAGTTGTTCCTGGCAGCGGGTGCAAGTCTCGTCGTCGTCCAGGGGAAGAGAAGATCTCGACTTGGAAGAAAGATGAAGGTCGTTGCACTGCCAGGGAAAAAACCAGCCGCAGAGTTTTCCGGTTAAAGGTATTACCCTTTAATTCGCGGTCGTGGTAAAACGTGGTATCCCGGTTGCCGGGGTGCTTGGCACAGGCAAGGCAGCCACGAGATACGTCGGGAGAGCGAAAAGACGGTGAAACTGGTTATCCCCACCAGTCAAAGGAAGAAGACTCTCCGGCGGGAGATCTCCTCTGTCGTTGGGAAAAGTGGTGAGACCGTCCAGCAGGGCTCCACCGGTGGTGTCGTCGTGGCAGGTCGGCTCAGCTTCTCCCTTGTCGGATTCTTAGGTCCTGTGGCGACTTCTGAAGTTCCAGTCCCCAAAGCCCTGCTTTTATGCAGAAAACCCCCATTCACTCAGCCTTGCTGTCACTCAAACATGCTAAGTGGTGAGCCGGCCGGCTCACCACTTGGGCCAATCAGGACGGAGTGCGACTTGAGTTGCCTAGGCAACTCAGTCCAGGGTGCCTAAATCCCCCTCCACCCCTCCTAAGTACCCCAGACAGAGTGGCACCATTTTGGAGGGCTTCTGTGGAGAAGCCCGCCAAAAAGTGGAACAAAGGGCTCGACTTGGGTTGGAGTCACAGAAGAGAACACAAACGCTATTTTAGAACTGAGTTTTGGCAAAAAACACCAGCCGGAGAATTAATATTAATTAAATAAACCGGCGGTATGTTCGAGGCTATCGTAATTAAATAAATAAAGATGATAGCCTCGAACAATGGGAAAATCCCATAGAGAAATATTCGCAGTTGAATATAAAAAGTAGTATCCACTGCCACCAGCCAGTGGATACTACTATACAGTGGGACGGAGACGTGCCCCCTCGACTAACAGACCCCGGGGCAACCGAATTGCCCCAGCCAGTACGTCCACAATATGATGGTTTGTACTGGTTCTGTTCAGAATTTAAGACTAGTAAAGTCAATGGTGACTTTACAGACCCTGGGAGACAGTAGTCAGTCCCAGGGTATGGAGTCTATACTGGGGAGTCACTATGACACCCCTGTGTTACTGCACTGAGGGTGCTGTGTAACACACATCACAAAAACACATGAAGCCCTATGGAGTAAAAGACCCCATAGCCCGTTAAACACATCTAGAATCAAAGAAACACACTAAAATCATGTCCAAGAGTGATGGTAAAAGAGTCTCACTCTTGGCAGGAGAAAAAAATAAACCCCAAAAATCCAGCAAAGCTGCTGGGAGACTCACTAGGTTAGGAAATTCAGCCTAAACAGAGAATTCTCCCTAACAGCATGGCATGGTCTTGTTGATGAAGGTAGTGTGATGATGAACAGGGAAAAATAGCATCAGAGTGGCATCATTTTAAAGGTGAAATATTCCCTTTTTCAATAGGAACTTTGGGCTTGCAGCAAAACAGCGCTGCTTTTTCACTCCATTTCTTTAAGACAAACAAGAACACACCCTAGTAGCCTTTCGTGGGGTGCTTCCTGTTCCATCTTTCCCAATGGCGCTTTGCAAAACAGTGCAGCCCTCCTTCTGTCGCTGCAAAATGCAGTTTGGATGCAATGGTGTTCACAGGAGCCAGGGCAGCAATTTTGCTGGCTCTCCTGAAGTGCAGCTTGGTGATGTGGTGAAGTACTGCTGAGTGGGTAAATATATCCCACAGTTGTGACTGTGGGCCATCCCAAAAGGGTCTTTACTGATTTAGAAACTAAGAGTGTACAGTTTTTGAAGTGTATGTGTGTGTTACTTTTATATTGCTCCCTTCTGAAGAAGGCTTGCTCTAACTGACTGTAAATAAATTAATAATTGTTTATTCAATAAACCTTGTGTGTAAGAGTTTATTTGAATACTTGTCACTGTAAATTTCTGTGTAACTCCCCTACAGCTCACATTGACCCCTCTTGAGATAAGTCTGGCTGCTCAACACACTACCAACCTGTGTAGTACAAGCTTATACCAAAGGTTGGGTTCCTATTGCCAGGTCGTCAGGATTATTGTAGCGCACCCAAAGGGTACTGCATACCATCTTACGTAGCACACCCAATGTACCACAGCCAGAGAGTTGTTAATGAAAAGCCATAGATTCACAAATAGTGGCTCAATTAATGGAAACTTATGTTTTACGTTTAGACATTGCCACCGTAATTCTATCTCTGAGGGGCATGCTGCCAAGTGCATTCACTGCTGACATAGGTGTAAGCCCCAGACAATGAGTAAATGCACTTACCCGTATTTCTAAAATCGCGTGTGTAGTGAGCATACCTCTCACGCGGAATGGCCGCAATCAAATGCCATCTCGACACTGCTGTGTAAATAAAGTACAATGTGGGAAGGACTGCCGTGTTACCAACTCTGCCGACTGTATGAAAAGCTCCTCTGAGGTTGTCATAGAAAAGGGACTAATGGAGTAAAATGTATACACAGGCGATACATGCTCCAAATGTGTGTTGCATGATAAAAAGTGGACCAAGAAAACGCCGGACTCCACCACAATGTATGGAACAGAAACTGACTATCAAATAATCAAAGTACGAACAGTTAGAATGGAAAGATACATATTGCTGTACCGGTACAAGGACCAAATTAAGTATTCCACGCGTAGCAATCTCTGTGTACAAAGGGGAATGGTAACATATCACTGTTTCAGTACAGGAAACAAGTAAAGTATAACACACATAACTTTCTCTATGTACAAAGAAACAGCTAAAAGTGTGAAATCCAAAATGATGGATGTGAGTATATGATAAGCCACTGTCTGTTAATGGTAATGTGGATATATGAGAGACCTCACCCCTGTAAAAGGATACAGATCCCATGTGGGCATGAAGGAGTAGTACAGTGGATTTAGCATCTGTGATAATTAGAAAAAGGATACCAAAGAATTATGTATAATGCATTGGCGACTGTATGAGATTTCAAAGCTGTATTTGGACAATATACAGATGCATAAACTGACAATATAAAGATGTCAGCATGAGCCTCATTAAAGCATCAAAAATATAACATGACAAATCATGTTTATAGGAAATGCTCTCACTGGACACAATGTAGCCAGTCTACTCTTATGTCCCCTTTCCCCCATATTGCATGGGCGTCCCTAGCTAGGTACAGGAGACAGAACCTTTTTCACCAGAAAAACCTTCTTCCCTTTTAAATTTAGAGGTGCGCGTCCTTGGGAGCATGCGCTCCCCTGACTCCTCCCACCAGCGCCACTCCTCAGTCACCTTTTTTCCGCATCGACGGGAACAGGCCAATTTCACCAGCGCTCCTGGGTTTGGCTTCGGCCATATAATACCACACGCTCTTCCCTATATACTTCTATCTTTTTGTCTTCTTTTTGCCAATCAGGTACTTATTCCCGCGTGTCACGCTCCTCCTCGGCAGATGTCGACTTTAGCGGGCTTCAGCAGGTGTCCAGCCTGCGAGGGGCTCTTTAATGCATCCGACCCCCATGCTCTTGGCTTCTTCTGCCTTGGCACCGACCACGGCTGGGAAGGTTGTACCGTGTGTGACGCACTGACTCAACGCGCACTGAAGAACAGGCTAGCTAGGTGGAGGGAGCTCTTAGCAAGGTTGCCTCCAGAGGTCTTAAAGGACTTAGTCAGACAGAGATCGAGGCCCAAGGGAGGGCCGCTGTTTTCCATCACACCCTGTAAGGGCGACTCCTTCCCAAGGAAGCGCCCCAGTGGGAGGAACCTCTCTGGTTCTCGCACCAGCGCACGTACCAAGGCTAGTCCTGCTACTGGCCTCACGGCCGAGGGGTCAGAAGATCATTCTGGAAGCAGTGCTGAGGGACCGCAAGGTTCATTTACCGGGTGTACACCCGAGGGGCAATGCCCTAGAACCGGCCTCATGTCCGAGGGGGTGGCTGCACGCAGCACTACTGGCAGCACTGCAGAGGGCAATACGCCTTCTAGGCCCCGGCCTGAGGTGCAGGGTAAGGTATCATGCTGCATTGCGAAGAGTCTTGGAGGAGGCTGGGCCCAGGGAGCCAAGACCAAAACATCGCCACGTGGCACGCAGCTCGAAATAATTGTCTCGCGCCAGACAACATGGCCGCTCGTCCGATGCCACTCCTAGGAACGGAGTAGGCGGGAGAACGAGTTTAAAGGTGGGACTGTTGTCAACCAGGTACGTGGCCTACAATTTAGCCATCAGCAGCGCAGGGCAGGTTCACCCTGCAACCAAGACAGTGTGCTCCGGCCCCAGCAGCCTCCAGCCACTCAGTCAATATCACCTACCACCTCTTCAGCCTCCGAGGACAGGATCTTCAAAAGGTTCCTAATGCTGATGCGAACCCCTCAGATGGGGGCCATCCTGCAGGATGCAGTCAGGGAATTGCTCCCTCCGGTCACTCCACCGGCACCCATAGTCATTCCTCCTATGGCTGCGGTGCCACAGGCCCCAGCGTAGCCCCTTCTGCCCCTGCCGGCTCCTTCGATTCCAGCTCCCCTGCCTCCCTCAGTACAGGCGGTTCCACACCAGCCTCCGGCTCTGGTCTCCACACCGCAGCCCACAGCATCCAGCACTCCTCCACCCGCTTCAGACCAGACGGACAGTCTGGTGGACACAGACTAGGAGGAGGACCCTGACATGCCGTCATCAGCAAAGGCCTTCCACGAACAGCTTGCAGGTTTGGCAGAATATTTGGGCGTTCCTCAACCAGAGGTCGAGCAGCCTGAGGAGTGGGTCTTGGCAGAAGCCCTCACCCTACGAACCCCTATTAGAACGGGTATCCCGATGCAGAAAGAGGTCTTTGCCTTGGCCAAGAAGGGGTGCATCAAGCCACACTCGGCCCAACCGGTCAATCAGCGCCTCAACGCCTAGTATAGGCAGATGGAGGGGCCTCCACACTTGCTGTCGACGCACCCTCAGCCGCACTCTTTGGTGATCGCTGCAGGGTCACTCAACTCTAAGCCTCAGTCGTTCTCGGCCACCTTTTCCTCATCGCTGCTAGGCAAGGAGGAGAAGATCTTGGAAGCGTACGGGAAGAAGCTGTACTCGAACGCCTCGCTGCACCTGCGTCAATCCAACATGGATGCCATTCTGGCTGCCGTTAACGAAAAGGCTTTGGCGGCAAATAGCGGACTTTCTTCTAGAACTTCAGGTGCATAGCCAAGCATGCTTTAAGGCGGGGCTAGGAGAAGCCAAGCTGGTAGCGCAGGGCATCATGGAGTCCACCGTTGCCCACATAGATACCTCTGGCAGGGCCATATGCATCGCCACGGACATGAGAAGGACTGCCTGGCTTCAGGTTACTAAGTTTAACCCTGATGTCCAGGAACGCATATTGGACCTTCCATTCGATGGTAGGGACCTCTTTCACTCTACCACCGATGAGGAATTAGATAAAAAGAACAGCTCGCAAACTGCAAAGTTTTTATCTATCCTAATGAAAGACATGCCCAAGGCGTGCACCCAGTTGCATCAACGCTCTGACAAGGAGTGGGCGTTTGGCGGGTTCCGAGGCTTCTAGGAACATAGCCGAACCGCTCTCTGAATCAGCACTGGTGCAAACAACAAAAATGGGGGGGGGTGGCGTCAAGGGCTTTTTACAGTCCCTCCCTCCACAGCAGCCTCAAAGGGAAAGAAAGCAGGATGCATCCCTTCTGGTCCACGTGTCTCCGGGTGGGGGGGGGCAGGCTTGCTTTTCACGTGCAATTTTGGTGCCAGGACATTTCGGACCCCTGGATGCTCTCTGTAGTATCCTCTGGGTACCGCCTACTGGTCCCTCCCCTTCCTCCCTCGTGCCCTGCACTCCCACAGATTGGGACGGCAACTCTGTTGGCAGAGACTTTTGGTCTCTCATCGAGATCCTCTTCAGTGGAAGTCCCAGCCTCCCAAAGTGGATTGGGCTTCTACTCCAGGACATACAAAAGAAGAACTCGGTTGGCCTGAGAGTTGTGTTGGACCTATCCACCCTCAACCTCTCCCTCTTCTAAAATTCAAGATGGTTACGCCAGCACTCATTGCTGAGACACTAGACAAGGGATACTGGATGTGCTCCTTGGATCTGAAGGATGCTTATCTACACGTCCTGATTTGGCAACCACATCACTCCTTCCTGCACTTCAGGATCATGGGCTGCCATCTCCAATGCAAGGTGCTACCCTTTGGCCTCATCTCAGCCCCCAGGGTACTTACCAGGCTCATGAATGCAGTGGCAACCCTCCTCAGGGCCCAGAGCCACCATGTCTATACGTACCTGGACAACTGGCTCATCAGGGCGAGATCTCCAGAGGCGGTTATCCACACTTCCTCCGCACTTATGAACACACTCCATGACCTGGGGTTTACGATCAACCTCAAGAAGTCTCAGCTGCAGCCTATGCAGAGCCTGACCTTCTTGGGCCTCTTCTGGAATGCGAGCTCCGAGAGAGTCTTTCCCTTGGAGGACACGGTCATGGCAGTCAAGAGAGCCACTGCTCACTTCCTTACCAGAAGTGACATCGTCCCTGTGGTACCAACACAAATTAGGTATCATGGCAGCGGTCCTACTGGGCATGCCCCTCACTAGACTCAGGATGAGGAGATTACAGCTGAACTTTGCAGCCTCATGGAATCGGGAGAAGAGCTCCCAAGCAGAGCCGGTCAGCATCCCTCCTTTTCACTGTGACCTCACATGGTGGTCCAGGGACTGCAACCTGCGGACGGGCAAGCTCTTCCGGCAGCCAGCCACGCAGGACTCCATCACTACAGACTCCTCCTTGGAAGGCTGGGGAGCCATTCTAGACAGCCACAGCATCCATGGAGTCTGGACCCGGCAGTAGCCGGAGTCTCCTATCAACTGGCTGGAGTTTAAGGCCATCTGGCTAGCTCTCAGAGCTTTGCTTCTGCTCACTGGGGGCAAACCTGTCCATATCCAGACCGACAACTCCACCAGCATGTACTATGTCAACAAGCAGGGGGGTACCAGGTCCCCGCCACTGTGCAGCCTTGCGGTCAGCATGTGGGAATGGGCCCCTGAGAACATAATTTCTCCAGCATTGGATCTTTCATGGATTCACATGCTGTGAATATTCCCCGTCGTCAGGCTGGGAAAACTCAGTCACTTTAACTTAGCGTTTTCCTATGGAAAACTTTGAAACTTCATTGTCCTATCAACATCCTTTTTGGATCCTTGGTGGGTGCTTTAGGCCCCACCAATAGGGCGTGTGGTATAAATAGCCCTGCCCCGCGGCTTCCCTTCAGATTTCAACCGTCTCCAAACTGTTGGGATCACCTCGTGTTGTTCGTGCACGTGCATTTTTGGTATCGAGAGATATGATGGCATCAGGGGCTCAGAAGAAGTCGCTTTTTCGGCCTTGTGCTACTTGTGGCTTGAAGGTGTATAAAGGTGACTGCCATATGGATTGCCTCTACTGCCTTTACCCCCATCACTCGGCGGAGACCTGCAAGATCTGTCAGGGGCTCTCGCATAAGACTCAGGAGGACCGCAGTCAGCTCAATGAGGGTATGTACCCGGCTTCGGCGGTGGGGTCGGCCCGGAGTCTGTCTTCGGAGCGGGCTGTGATGTCTGCGGAACATCGCCGTGTGACGTCGGCCGAACCTCTGGGGAAGAAACATTGTCCTGCTTTGCCAGTGTCGGAAGTGGGGAAGAGCAGTAAATCTTCATCGAGCAAGCAGCTGTCGAGGGGGCGACTTCCTCTTCGTCCAAGCATGGTCGGTCGGACCATTCCCGGGGGTCTGGTAGTAGGCCCGAGAAGTCATCGGCGCAAGAAAAAGGCTTGCTCAAGCCGAAGGAATCTTCATCGAAGCGCTCCTCTTCCAAACACCAGTCCAGTTCTTCCAAGAAATCTGGGACTCTGGTGGAGTCGACGCCGAGGGAGGTGGTCCCGACGACGACCTCGTCGACGGTTGATCCGTCATCGATGGTTGGGCTGCAGTCTACGGTCCCATCGTCGACTGTGGTGTCGTCGGCACCATCCACTACAGTGATTGACAGTGGACCGATGCTGTTCTCGTCCACGCAAGTGGAAATGGAAGGATTGTTGTTGACGCGCAGGGCGTGGCAGTCAGACGCCTTTGATTCTCTTATTCCGGGCAAAATTCTGCATCAGGATCCGGCAACTTTTTCGGTTTCATCAGAGGTTGATGATTGTTAGGGAGAATTCTCATTCTATGGCTAATTTCCCTTACCTATAGAGTCCCCCAGCAGCTTTGCTGGATTTGAAGGGTTTGTTTCTTTTCTCCTCCTAAGAGTGAGACTCTTTTTTTTTTCCCACTTTTAGGCATTTTTGCTATGTGTGTTCTAGGCTATTTTTGTGTTTAATGTCTATGGAGTTCATCTCACCTCCATAGTAACCATCTTTATTCACATGTGTTACACAGCACCCTCAGTGCCGTGACACGGGGTGTCGTAGCGACCCCCAAACATAGACTCCATACCCTGGGACTGACTACTGTCTCCCAGGGCCTGTAAAGTCCCAATTAACTTTTCTAGTCAATTTTTATGAACTAAACCAGTACAACCCATCTTACTATGGAGGTACTGAAAGGGTTCATAGTTTTTCCCGTATGTTCATTTTCGAGAGGGTACCGTACCGTCCCTCTCTCAAAAGTTTCTGGCTGGTGGCAGTGGTTACTACCATAAATATTCGACCGCAAATATTTCCCTATGGAATTTTCCCATTGTTCGAGGCTACCACTTAGCCTCGTTAGCCTCTAACATACCGCCGGTTTATTTTTATATTAGCTTTACTCCGGTAGGTTTTATTTGCCAGAACTTTAGTATAAATTCGACTGGGCCTCTACACTATATGCTGCCGCAAAGCTAAAACTCACCAGCCACTTACCAAGCAATATGGTAAAAAGAAATGAGCTGCAAGCCTACGTAAAACAATGTCCAAGTAAACAGGCCCATAATTTGATACTTCGAGCATGTTTGAACGTTTACACGTTTACAAAACAAATGAGATCCTACACATTCGAGGCCAGGCGTTAACCTACAATTGCCGATTCTGCAAACATGATTTGCATCCACCAAAAGAAACATTAAGGCATCTGATTATGAATTGTTCAGCTACCAGTTCCATCAGGCAAAGATATCTAGCATGCATGGTAGGCATCGACATCTTGGCCGATGAGGATACATGGTGGTATCGTTTGATAGGAGGCGAAAAAACTGCATGGCAAATTGCAATGGCCAAAATGACTGAATATATTGAGAACAAGCTGCTAAACGACAAAAGTGATCAATAAACAGTTAAACGGTTACATAAGCATCGCATCCAGCTGCACTGTGACTTATTACCGGGCTACAGCAAAGCCTCGCAAATTTCTCGCCAAAAGACTTGTAGGAGCTCGACGAAAGCATCAATGAAATTTGCCTTGTTTCTTATCGACTGCCTGACGAACTGTTCCACAAAACGTATTGTAAAATCTTATTTTTTGATTAAACAATAAAAAAAAAATATATAGAAATTCTTTCTCTAAATTCCTAACCCAGGTTGGGGATCCTTTGTTCGTCCCTTTGGCAGGCTTCTGCCAAGAAGCCCTCCTTTCGGCGCCACTGAGTCTGGGGTGGGTCCATTGTGTGGGAGCGGGAGTAGGACCCCTGGATAGGGTTGCCTCAGCAACCCATGTCGCACTCTATCCTGATAGGCTGGAGGGTCTCCCGCCAAGGATGACCACTCCACTGTGTGAGTGACAGCTAGGCTGTATGAATGGGGCTCTTTTTGCATAAAAGCAGGGTCCTGAGGTCTGGAAGAGCAAGACGTTGCCACTGGAACTAAGAAGCTGAAGAGGAGAGAAGCCAAAGATCCATGCAACGACTGAACCACCGGTGAAGCCCTGCTGCAGCGTCTCACCACTTTTCTCCACACGACCAGAGAAGATCTTCATCTGCCCTCTTCCCTTGAGCTGGTGGGACCAACCAGTTTGCCAATCGCCTTCCTGGACCTTCCTTGGTCGAATCGCCGGTACCCTGTACTCGGAGGCTGGATGGCCTGGCACCAGTCTACCCCGGACCGCGATTTAAAGAAGCGTACCTTTTATTCGTCGGGCAGCACCGCGGCTGGTTTCATCCCTGGGCAGTGCAGTAACTCGAACCTTCCTCCACAACGAGAGCCTCTCTTCCTCTGTTGGATCCCCCGAACTGCAGAAACTACCAGGAACAACCACCACCGCAGGAGCGACTTCTTAATTTTAAAGGTACATTGTTCCGCCAGGCCGCCCTTTCTTCGCGGTAGCTCTAAAGGTGTTTTAAATCCTTTACCGACCTGTTGGGTTGGCCGCCCTTCTCTTAACCTAGTCTTTTTACCTTGTGCATCCACCTTTTCGAAATCATTAACCAAAGACCTGACTGCAGCTACAAGAACATTTTGCTCCTGGGCCCTTGCCCTGTACCACTGACTCTGGCACAGGCCTGCTGACTCTGGCTACATTTGTTAGAACTGCCTTCTTTAGATTGCTTCTCAACTAGAACTGTGTTGTTGCACCTACTTCTTATAACTACCCTTTTCTTCCCCTTTCTAAAACTTGTGAAGTGCCATTTTGGTCAGTTTTCATTTAAGCATTTTCTATACTGATGAACTGTCTTGCTTAAACTGGTTCACAAACTTATGGGAAGTGTTGCTAGGGTGTGTAGGAAGATATTTCTGTATAACCTGTGCTTTCCCTCCCTTGTGAGAAATTGCTAGAGTATCCCTTGTGTGTGGTTTTCACTGTGCCGTTTTGCTCAGTTTTCACTCTGGTTCACTTGGTCTACAACTTAACTAGGGAGTGTGTATATACTCATTTGTAAATTGCTTTATGACTGATAAATGTGTTTTACTAGAAGTGTATACAATAAATATATTTCTGAGGCTTGTGGAATCTGCTTAGATCACATGCTGTGCATAGGCCGACATCTAGTGGAAGCTGCGGAGTATTACAGTTTGTTTTTCGAAACTCGGAAATGGGCGTCGACACAGGGCGTGCCAGTAATACTATCCCTAGTGTGACGTCCACTGTACCCAAGATCCCTCACGCGTCTAGGATCCTCAGATTGTTTTTTTCCGCCATACTGGTCGGAAGCATCTTGCGGAGTCCCCTGGCCTTAGCCATACTTTTGCTACTTTTGCTAAAATTATAAAATAATAACCTATTGACATCCTTCCCCACCCCAACGTCGAACTTCGACACTCGACGCCGGCTGGAGAAGAAATCGACCGTCGGCTGCTGCACGACGGATTTGGGCCTCGGAAGGCCGCTGGCCTCGGCCCGGGCCTGGTAGGCCGCTGGCCTCGGCCCTGCAAGTAGGGAGAGTGGGGGGTGGTACATACTCTACACTCTTGGTATATAGGTACACCTTATACATTTCCTACACTTAACAGCCCGCTGCCGCAAGGTGCGTATGGAGGGTACCCCTTTCCAATTCTGCCCCAAGTGCAACCGCAAATAGCCTTGGGTCGACAGGCACGCCACGTGCAATCTCTGCTTGCCGAGGGACCACCCCGAAGCGAACTGCAGAGCGTGTAGTAGGTTTAAACCTAAGACACTTAAGGACCGTTCGACGAAGCATTGGGCCCACCACGCCAGGCAGGCGGCCATGGCAGCGGAGGGCGCCTTCAGCGATGGCAGCAACGCCGTACTTTCGGACGGCGAGGGCATTACGGCGTCGAAAGACAGCCGAGCGCAGGTCCCCGACCTCGGAAGGTCGTCCGGCAGGGCGGCTATGGGGAAGACCCCCGGCGACGCAAGCGCTTCACATACTACACACACTAAACACACTAAGTCCAACCGAGACTCGACGACGTCGAGTTCTCGGAAAGAGGCACAGACAGAACGGTCCGATTCAGTGTCCTCTGGGCGCTCTCGATCAAGATCGCCGCATGACTACAGGCAATCATTCACTCTTGCCAAGAGTGCCTCGCTCCCTAGGCTAACAGAAGTTCGATCGTTGGAGGACGAAGACGACTTCCACCCCCAGGCCGCGCTCCAGGAGGCGGAGCCCGCAATTAAAGCCAGCGAGGCCCCACGCTCGAAGGACAGGGACACCTCTCCCGATTCTCGACGCCAGGCGTCGAAAAACTCCGGAGCCACTAAGGGACAGGGAAAACATTTTTCTACGCACGGGGAGGGGGGAAAACAGCAAAAGAAACTACCTGTACATTCTTTCACACCTGTGAAACACTCCACCCCCCCTAAACAGACAGACAAGCCCAGGTCTGCTGATAGGTCCACAACCAGCAAAGCTACTCAAGATAAATCCCATAGACTTGCTGAGAGAGTCATTCCCAGTTCCAAAAAATGGTCCAGTGAAGACATAGACAGGGTCATGTCAAGAATGTCTTCTTTGGCTGATTTTCATGATAAAAATCCAGAACATTTCCTCTCGTATGATCCACAAGGGGCCACACCCTCAGGCTCTACTGATCCTATCCCCCCCGAATAAGAAGGCCCGGTTTGAAACCCCGATGAGGTCTGAACCCTTCGAGGTACAACCTTACGCAACTCCATACTCACGGTATCAAGGATAGGCTTCCTTTTGTGGAGACCAAGAATTTGGTATGATAGAAGAGCAAACCGGGACGGGCTACTATGGGGATGATGAGGACCAGGAAGAAGAAGAGGATGACCCGGAAACATACAGAGTAGATTCCCCGGTAGAGAACGAAGCCCCGGTTACCGACTCCCCGGTCGATAACCAGCCCCTCCTAAATGAGGTTCTCGCTCGCGCAGCAGAACATTTCCACATTGACACCCACGGTGTACAGGAGGAAAGGGACTTCGCAGAAGAGTTAGTGGGAGAAAGGAGGCCGGTCGCCCAGACCATCCCTATCCCTAAATCCATTCAGCGGAGAATAGATCCGTCCCTGGTGAACCCAAACCTCACCAGAGCAGTCAATCCCAGGGTTGAAAAACTTTTCAGGGCAGCTCAGTCTGACCCTCTCTATATAAGAGGACATCTGAAGCCAGACTCCCTAGTTGTCACCAACACTCGTAAGAGAGCTGGGACACCCTTGTCTTCGTCAGAAGCTCCTCCCGACAAGGAGAGCAAAAAACTATACGGTTTTGGCAGGAAGGTAGCCTCAACGTCCGCCTATCAAGCAAGGATTGCTAACTCCACCACCCTGTTGGCCAGCTACAACTGCCATCAGTGGGAAGAATTCGCAGCTCTCATAGCCTCTGCTCCTGAACCGTTAAAGGGCCAATTAGCTCTGATTTCTGCAGAGGGTAGAGCCGCGTCTGGTTGCATTTTAAAAGCAACTTTCGACGCCGCGGACAACGCAGGCAGTTTGATAGCAGAAGGTACTGTTATCAAGAGACATGCGTGGTTACGGCAGTCTGGTTTTAAGGCAGAAACACAGGCATCATTGTTAGACAAACCGGTGGAAGCCGCTGTTGTTTGGTAAGGCGGTCGAAGACGCACTGAAAAATGCCAAGGACGAATACGAAACACTCAAATATCTTGGTCAGTTAACCAATAAACCCCCTAACCAGAGAGGGAATAGTAATTTTCGTCGCCCACGCGGCCAAAATTCCCAGAGAGGATCTAACTATTCCCAGGGGCAGGGTACACAGTGAACAACCACCAACAGTCTACCCAGGGTTACGGCAGAGGTAATAGGAGAGGTCGTGGTAAAGGCAGAGGCAGCCCCAGCAAGGGAGGCGGCAATCCTCCACCAAAGCAGTGACGCTCAGTTCAGGGTCCCTTCTCACGCAACCCCAGTAGGGGGACGCATTTCAAACTTCACCCAGGCTTGGGAAAGGATCACATCAGACAGATGGGTGCTGTCAACAGTATCCACGGGATATTGTATAGAGCTCCTGCAGCGTCCCCGGAACCATCCTCCACGACAAAGAGTACACTCCTTAGAACATCAAAAGATTCTCCTCGAGGAGATCGCCATTCTTCTACAAAAGGACGCGATAGAACTCGTCCCGGGACACCAGGTAAACAAGGGTATTTATTCAACTTACTTCCTTGTGCCAAAGAAAGACTTGACAATGCGCCCAGTATTGGACTTACGGCCTGCCAACAAGTATGTCAAGCCCCAAAAATTTCGTATGATCACGCTACAAGAGGTAATCCCCCTCCTAAAAAAGGGGGATTACATGGCAACCTTGGATATGAAAGATGCTTATTTTCATATTTCCATGTTCCCATCGCACAGAAAGTACTTGCGCTTCAAGGTGGACAGTCGGCACTACCAAATCAAGGTACTGCCCTTCGGGATAGCTTCAGCACCAAGGGTATTCACCAAGGTACTGGCGGTGGCGGCTGCACACCTACGCAGGGAGGCAATCCCAGTGTACCCTTATCTGGACGACTGGCTCATAACGGGGGAAACCCCAGGAATTTGCAGGACAAACATTCAAAGGACTATCGACCTCCTCCACGAGTTAGGCTTCTCAATCAACGAGAAGAAGTCAAGCCTGGTGCCAAGCACCTCAAAACAATTCCTAGGAGCAATCCTGGATACCCAGGAGGGGTTGACCTTTCCTTCAGAAGAAAGAATTCGGAATATACTACTGCAAATTCCGCATTATCAGTCTGGTCAACAAATAACGGTACGCAAAGCAATGCGTTTACTGGGCATGATGGCGTCATGCATTTACCTGGTCCGCCACGCACGCCTGCGCATGCGTCCCATGCAGGAATGGTTGGCGAAACGGTGGTCTCAAGCAAGTGGTCAGTGGGACGATCTAGTGGTCGTTTCGCCAACACTGGTACAAAGCCTCCACTGGTGGACAAGAGAAAATCTCGCACAGGGGAAACCCTTTTACGATCCCGAAGTACAGGCAGTAGTCACTACAGATGCATGTCTGACGGGGTGGGGAGCTCACCATCTCCACCACACAGCTCAGGGTCTCTGGTCTCACTCAGTGGCCAAGAACCACATCAACCTGCTAGAGCTTCTGGCAGTATTCAGAGCGCTTCAGGCGTTCGAGCCCCACCTACTAAACCTGTCACTGCAAATCCGGACGGACAGCACTACAGCCATGTTCTACCTGAACAAGCAAGGAGGGACTCGCTCGCCAAATCAGTCCAAGCTTGCCCAGAAAATCTGGATATGGGCACTCAGACGGAACATCTTCCTGTCATCACAACATGTTCCAGGGGAGCTCAATTCCCTAGCAGATGCTCTGAGCAGAGACGCCCTCCCAGAGGAACACGAATGGGTTCTTCACAGAGAGGTCGTAGAAGATCTCTTCTCTCAGTGGGGTTTCCCCACTATAGACTTATTCGCCACAAGCGAAAACAGACAATGCCCAGGATTTGCATCCAGGTTCCCCCAACCAGACTCCCAGGGGAATGCCCTGTGGATGAACTGGTCAGGGATGTTTGCGTACGCTTTTCCACCAACTCCTCATCAGGAAAGTGGTGAACAAGATGAACAGGGAGTCGATGACGCTCGTCCTAGTTGCTCCCATGTGAGCAAGACAACCGTGGTTCCCACACCTACGCAGGTTGGCGGTGTGCGAGCCCATCAAACTTCCAGCCTGGTACAACCTACTGTCCCAGCACCAAGGTCAAACAGTGCACCAGCAACCCAACTCAATGAACCTGGCAGCATGGCTCCTGAGGTCATAGAGTTTGGACACCTCAATTTACCACAGAGGTGTATGGACATCCTAAAGGAATCTAGGAAACCACACACAAGGCACTGTTACTTTGACAAGTGGAAGAGGTTCGTTATCTGGTGCCAGAGTAGACAAATCAACCCAGTTGATTGCACTCCTTCCACTATTGTTACATACATGCTCCACCTGCTAAATGCAGGATTGGTTTTTAACTCACTGAAAGTACACCTGGCAGCCCTCTCGGCTTACACCACTTCCCATAGCAAGGTTTCGTGGTGGAAAGTACCAGTAGTTAAAGCCTTCATGGAAGGAGTAAAGAGACGTCACCCTCCAATTTCAAACCCACCACCAGGGTGGGACCTTAATGTGGTGCTAGCCAAGCTCATGGGCCCCCCTTTCGAACCCATGCATAAAAGCAGTCTCAAACACCTGACTTATAAGACGGCCTTCTTAGTAGCTATTACTTCTATAAGAAGGGTCAGTGAAATTCAGGCTCTGTCAGTGCAGGATCCCTTCTTTACGGTCCATAAAGACAAACTGGTTTTACGCACACACCCTAGGTTCTCGCCTAAATTTATATCAAAATTCCATGTAAACCAGTCCATCGAGCTTCCGGCTTTCTTCCAGAACCCGCAAAGCTCGGCTGAGGTGAAACTACACACCCTAGATGTGCGTAGGGCGGTCCTCTACTATGTAAATAAAACCAGACCGCTAAGGAAAACAGATCAACTGTTTGTCTCCGTGGCTACAGGCAGAGAGGGGGATCGCGTCTCTAAAGGTGCCATCTCGAAGTGGATTATTAACTGTATCCAGCTGTGTTACTCACTCTCTGAAAAGACTCTGCCTTTTACGCCAAGGGCCCACTCTACTAGAGGCATTGGGGCCACTCTGGCTTTCATTGCAAATGTACCCCTTGACACCATTTGCAAAGCAGCTACTTGGAGCTCTATTGACACTTTTACTCAGCATTACTGCATTGACACCCATTCCAAAGCAGATACACAAGTGGGACAAGCGGTTCTAAGACACTTATTTGCTCATGACCCTTCTCACATCCCACCTCCTTCTGGTACTGCTCGCTAATCTATGCACAGCATGTGATCTAAGCAGATTCCACAAGCCTCAGAAGGGATACATTACTCACCGTAATCGTATTTCTGATGCTTGTATCTGCTTAGATTCACATGCGACCCACCCTTCCTCCCCTCCGAGAGAAGGCGCATGATTGCTTGTAGTCTTACCTTTCTGTCTATCTGCTTGGATTATCTGTACTCACGCTACTCCTCATGCTACCTCATGTTAGAAAAAATACAATCTGAGGATCCTAGACGCGTGAGGGATCTTGGGTACAGTGGACGTCACACTAGGGATAGTATTACTGGCACGCCCTGTGTCGACGCCCATTTTCGAGTTTCGAAAAACAAACTGTAATACTCCGCAGCTTCCACTAGATGTCGGCCTATGCACAGCATGTGAATCTAAGCAGATACAAGCATCAGAAATACGATTACGGTGAGTAATGTATCCCATATACTTTTAAATGCAAAGCTTTGGTCAGTGTTTCCTTGTACCATAGTATTGTAGGCCTATTGTGTAAACCCTGAATACTGCTCAACTCCCTCTTGAGATAATTCTGACTGCTCAGCCACAGCTACCAACTAAATTTTTGTGGTACAGACTGATACCAAAGGGGATTTATTACTCTCACCTGTAGTCCTAATCTTCTGTAGTGCTCCCTGAGGGAACTGCACAGGATTCTGCCTAACAATGATGACCAGGATCAGGTGCTGGGCCCGTCAGCCTTGGGTCTACAAAGTATGGGGCCTTCGACGTCGAGTGGACTGGGAGCTGGTCCGGCCAGTTATCCGCTGGTTAACTCGCAGTCTCTTTTGTCATTACAAGTACTGTCCACACTTGTTGTTGGGGCAGCTGGATGCGAGGTTGCCTCCTCCGAATGTGCATCCGGCGGTGCTGGTGGTCCAAGTGCCTGGTGTAACACTGAGGAAGTCTCCTACGGCACGGTTGCCACTGCCGGTGGGGGTAGGCCGTCCAGTGTCGCATCCAGAAGAAGGCGAGCTGCCAGAGTCTGAGCCAGAGAGTGTTCCCTGGGACACTTTGTCTACTGTTTCATCTTCACGGACGAGGGACGATGCGTGGGACACAGAGATGGAACCACCCCGGAGTCCAGCGCAAACCCCTCCACCAGATGATTTTGGGGAATTCCACGCTACGATGTCTAAGGCGTGTGTGGAGTTTGGATTGACTCTAGAAGAGGAGCGGAAGGACTGCTTCCTATTTGATCATATGGGCACGAGGAGGAAGGCTGTCTTCTCTGTGCCTATTCTTGATCATGTGTGGCAGGAGGGCCTGCGCATGATGCGCCATCCGTTTTTGGAGCCGGCTGTCAAAGGTCGTCTTGAAAAGAAGTTCAAGGCTCCGGAGTCTACCCCAAAATGCTTGCTGTCGCAGCCCATGCCAGAGTCTGTGATGTCAGCGACGGCAGGAAGGCCAGAAGTCAACACAAGTGCGTGACGCTTCCGGACAGTGTGGCAGGAGGCAGGACACCTTTGGGAAGAAGGTTTTGATGGTTGGGTCGACGACGGTCAAGGTGGAAATTTCCCTGGCGATCATGGCCTGATATGATCGCGAAATGTGGCATCGGCTGGCCCCAATTCTAGAATATCTGCCGGAGCAGCACCGCAAGGACGCCATGCTGTTGGTGCGTGAGGGTGAAGAGGCCTCCAACCACAGCATAAATATTGCTGTGGACCTGGCGGAGTCAGGATTTAAACACATTAACAATGGGGTGGTGCTGCAATGCCAGGCCTGGTTAAAATGCGCTGACTTTCGACCGGAAGTACAATATAAAGTCATCGACATGCCCTGTAAAGGGGAGCACTTGTTCGGTGAAAAGATCGATGAAGCCCTGAAAGGGATGAAGCAGGACACGCAAACGGCCAAGTTCTTAGGTTCCTTACAGAGTAGGTGTCCTTTTTGCTCCTTTCGCCCGTTCCGGGGTGCTTCGGGTAATGCCCGGTTTGCTTCCACCAGGGACCGTGGTTAGTCGATCCAGTTACTCCTCGCAAGGATATCGACAGTCGGCGCAGAAAAATCGAGAATTCCAGGCTCAGCGAAAAAGGGGTTCGCAGTCCACAGCATCTGAGGGGAGGCCAGCTAAACTGCAACAATGACTACCTTATGGACAATCTGCTAGGGGGCAGATTGGCTATGCACGTGGCCGAGTGGAGAAAAATAACTTCGGATCACTGGGTGTTGGACACAGTGCGTCTAGGCCACTCCTTGGAGTTTAGGTGCCCGCCGGTTCCTATTCCACCGATGTATGTCTTACAGCTGCATCTTCCATTCCTGGGGCCAGGAGGTGGTTCTCATGCTGGAGAAAGGAGCTATAGAACGTTGCCGGTGGCAGATGGGGGCCAAGGGGTGTATTCCCGATACTTCGTGGTGAAGAAGCCCAACTGCAAGTGGAGGCCCGTTCTGGATCGGCAGGCGTTGAACAAAACTCTGCAACGCCTGAAGTTCAAGATGCTCACTCTTCAGGAGGTCATCCGGTCGGTGCAGCCGGACGAATTTCTGGCATTGTTGGTGTTAGGCAGAATCCCGTGCAGTGCCCTTAGGGACCACTACACACAATTAAGACTACAGGTGGCAATGCAAGTTTTACCTTTGGTACAAGCCTGTACTACTATATTAAAGTGGTTGCAGTAGCGGAGCAGCCAGGCTTATCTCAAGAGTATTTGAGCAGTAGCAGAGATTACACAAAGGGACCACAATTACTGTGACTCAAGCAAACACTGACTCAAGGTTTCAGGTAAAAAAATATAAGTACATTTATTTTTAAACCATCTGTTAGAAACACGACACTTCTATTAATTCAAAAACCACACGTAAAATACACTACAACTGACCAATTCACTTTGTACGGTATACTTCAAGGTAAGTACCCTGTGTTTTAGCGGACCGGTGTTGTGAAACAAAAGATGTTACCGGGAATGCACTTGCGATCACTTTTTTCACAGTAATGACAGTTCGGTCTTAATAAAGAAGCGCGTATCTGCGGCAAGAAATGTTACCAGGGCAAAAACACACTTAGCACTTGAGATACCCAGAGAGAGTTGGGGGCAAAAATCATAGGCAATACTTTTGTCAAGGCAGACAGAACCAGAGAACACTCTTGGACAGAAGTTCATAAGTCAATAGGCCGGAGCCAGTGTCAAATGGAACCGGGTTCCTGTTGTCGAGGACCACATAGTCAGATAGTTCACGATTCAACGTAGCCAGGAGTACTTAGATATTGTCAACAGAAGAAACAAAAGTTATAAGAAGGAGGGAAGACAAGGGCAAGCCCTGGAGGCGAAGAAAAGGGATTCACCCAAATTCCTCGAGCAGAACACAGTACCTTATTCAATGGAGAAGCTGCTGCCACGGCAGTTGTTCCTGGTAGTTTCCTGCAGACCCACCCTTCCTGGGGCTTCGATACAAAGGAGGACGTCTGGAGGGGTCTGCACCACACAGGGATGAAGCCGGCAGCAGTGACGGTGAATAAAAGGTGCGCTCCTTAAAAATAGGAGAGGCTCTTCAGATGGCTATCCGGACCACTACAGTAGTGTGCAGCGATTTCGACCAGGAAGAGGATTCTCTGGCTGTAGAAGATGAGCTGGTTATCCCCACCAAGCTCAAGGGAAGAAGACTCTGGACTGGATCTTCTCTGGTCGTTGTTAGGGAGAATTCTCTGTTTAGGCTGAATTTCCCTACCTAGTGAGTCCCCCAGCAGCTTTGCTGGATTTCTGGGGTTTCTTTTTTTCTCCTGCCAAGAGTGAGACTCTTTTACCCTCACTCTTGGACATGTTGAAGTGTGTTTTCTTGGTTAAACCTTGTGTTGAATGGGCTATGGGGTCTTTTACTCCATAGGGCTTCATGTATTTTTGTGATGTGGGTTACACAGCACCCTCTGTGCCGTAACCCAGGGGTGTCCTAGGGACTCCCCAACATAGACTCCATACCCTGGGACTGACTACTGTCTCCCAGGGCATGTAAAGTCACCAAAGACTTTGCTAGTCTTGAATCCTGAACAGAACCAGTACAAACCATCATATTGTGGACGTACTGGCTGGGGCAATTCGATTGCCCCAGGGTCTGTTAGTCGAGGGGGCACGTCTCCGTCCCCCCTGATCGAGTTTTGGCTGGTGGCAGTGGAAACTACTTTTTATATTCGACCGCGAATATTTCCCTATGGGATTTCCCATTGTTTTAGGCTAACACATTTAATTATTTATTTACGGTAGCCTTAAACATACCGCCGGTTTATATATTTATTATTATAACTCCGGTTGGGACTTTTTGCCAAAACTTGATTCTAAAATGGCGTTGGCGTTCGCCTCTGTAACTCTGACCCAAAGTGGAGCCCTTTGTTCCACTTTTGGCGGGCTTCTCCACAGAAGCCCTCCAAAGTGGTGCCACTCTGTCTGGGGTACTTAGGGGGGGTGGAGGGGGATTTAGGCACCCTGGACTGAGTTACCTTGGTAACTCAAGTCGCACTCCGTCCTGATTGGCCCAAGTGGTGAGCCGGCCGGCTCACCACTTAGCATGTTTGAGTGACAGCTAGGCTGGGTGAATGGGGGTTTGCTGCATAAAAGCAGGGCTTTGGGGACTGGAACTTTAGAAGTCGCCACAGGACCAAGAATCCGACGAGGGAAGAGCTGAGCCGACCTGCTTCGACGACACCACCCGGTGGAGCCCTGCTGAACCGTCTCACCACTTTTCCCGACGACCGAGGAGAACTCTTAACGGAGTGGCTCCTTCCCTTGACTGGTGGGGACAACCGGTTTTCACCTTCTTTCCGCTTCTCGAGGTATCTCGTGGCCGCCTTGCCAGTGCCAAGCACCCCGGCAACCGGAACCCCACCACTTTTACCCCAACCACGAAAGTCGGTACAACCCTTTAACCGGAGGACTCCGCGGCTGGTTTCTTCCCGGGCAGTGCAACGACCCTCTTCTTCTGCTCTTCAGCGAGAACTTCTTCTCCCCTGACCGACATCGAGCCTTGCTGCCACTGCCTGGAACTACTGCCACCGCTGGAGGATCCTTTCCGCTTAAGGTACCGTGTTCCGCCTGGCTTCCCTTGCCACCGACTGTACGGGGTAGATTTAGCCCCCGGCTTTCGAACCTGGGAGTGCCTGGAACACCCTGGCTAAACTTTCTAAGCCACTCTAAACTCTTTCTAACTCTTTGCAAGACTTTGAATCCCTAATAACAGTGTGATCTTGGGCACATTTTCGCTCCGGCTACTCTAAGAGTGGGCCCTGCCTAGTGACTTTTGCTCACCTGTGACTTCGTGCTTCTTTGAGTCTATTGCAAGTGTTCTGGACCTTAGAGTGGTGTGTTTAACCCATTTCTGTTTCTTTTTACCCCTTTCTTGAACCTACTAGAGTGTCATCTAACGTTAAGCGCTCACCTCTGTTTTAATTATGTGGTGTTAACCTAGAGTTGTCTAGATAGGAGTAAGGGTTGAAACTGCTTTCATTATAACTGTGTTTGAAGTGTTTTTACTATATTTTGCTAGAGTGATTTCAACTTATGTGTGTTTAAAAAAATAAATAACTATATACTTTTGAAACCAAGCTCTGGTCAGTGTTTGCTTGTGCTATTGTATTTGAGTACCTATTGTGTATACTTTACATACTGCCTAACTCTTCTTGAGGGAAGTCTGACTGCTCAGCCACAGCTACCAGGTAAATCTGGGTGGTGCAGACTGCTACCAAGTGGGTTTACTGCTATACCTGTAGTCTTAAATCTTTTGCAGTGGTCCCCAAGGGAACTGCACAGGTTTCTGCCTAACAGTCGTCAAAGGGTAGATAGCTCAGGACTGCAGCAGGGCTTCACTGGGACGGGATAGTTGCAGCAGTCGACTTCTTCTCCGCTTCTCTTCGGTTCCTTGTAGTTCCAGTGGCGACCCAAGAGACCTGACTTTTATGCGAAAATCCCCCATTCACACAGCCTGGCTGTCAATCACGCAGCAGGGGGGTTGTCCGGCCCAGACAACCACCTCAGCCAATCATGCCAAAGTGCGACTTGGGTTTCCTAGGATACCCTTTGCAGGGGGTGACTACTCCCCTCCTTCACATTCAGCCCACCTAGACACCCAGGCGCCTAGAGGAGGGCTTCTTGGTAGAAGCCCACCAAAAGACAGTGAACAAAGAAGGCAAACCTGGTTTGCCGTGAAAAGTAAAACACAAGAAGGACTTTAACAAAAAGAAATGGTGAAATAGCCCGAACGGAGCCAAAAGAAAAAGTATTTGGTCAAGCGGGTTTATGTTCAACGCTAATATAATAGCCTAAAACAATACCACGTTTATATAGTATAATCGCGGTAGAAAAGTTAGGGTAGATACCACTGCCACCAGCCAAGTCTAAATGTTAAAAGAGCAAAACAATGCTCTTGGAGGTACAGATAAAAAGAGCTAAGGATTAACCCTTTCCAGTACTCCATGTAAGATGGGGGTGTACTCGATCTGTGGTTAAATGACTAAAGTTAATGGCAACTTTACCCTTTTCTGGGGGACAGTAGTCAGCCTCAGAAATGGAGTCGGTGGCATGTCTAAAAGTCAACCCTGTGTCACTGCACTGAAGGTGCTGTGTAACACACAAAAGAAGTGGGCTACTGAAGTGGTGTACTCCAGAGTCCACAATCACAAAAACAAATGAAATACACATGGCAAAACAGAAGTAAGAGTGGGAAAAAGGGGTACACTCTTACCAAGTGGAAAAATAAACTCCAGAAAACCAGCAAAGCTGCTGAGGGACTCACTAGGTAAGGGAAATTAGCCATTGAATGAGAATTCTCCCCAACAGTTGGATCTACAGGACGCATATTTTCACATTCCTATGCAGTGACGAACACTACCAGTTTCGGGTCCTCCCATTTGGCTTGAAGTAGTCTCCGAGGACGTTCACGACGTGTTGGCTCCAGTGGCAGCGTTCCTCCGACGGGAAGGTCATCATGTATACCCCTACCTGGACGACTGGTTGGTGAGGGGTTCATCAACTGGGAGGTCGCAAGACAGTCTTGTGGCAACCATGCAGCTTTTGCAACAACTGGGATTCGCCATCAACTTCGAAAAATCATTGTTGACGCCGTCCAGGGAATTGGTGTTTCTGGGGGCTGAGTTTCTCACCCGACACAATCTGGTGAAGCCCTCCAGCGAGCGTGTCAAGAAGTTGGAGCAGAGAGCAGGCGAGTGGAAGGAGGGAACAGTGCTGTCGGTCCGAAGTTACATGTCGCTGTTGGGGGCAATGGCTTTGTGTATCCCACTTCTGCCAAATTGTCGTCTCTTCATGAGGCCGATGCAAGAGTTCCTAGAGGACCGATTGGCAAAGTGTCGGGGGTCATGGTCAGACAAATTGGTGGTCAACAGAAGTCTGGTGAAGGCTTTTCGCTGGTGGACATGCATGGCCAATCTGGTGCTAGGCATGCCGTTGCTGGAGCCAGAGTTCCAGTTTACGATTGTGGCAGACGCCTCTCAGACAGGATTGGGGGCTCCTCTCGCCGATTCACAGGTGCAGGACTTGTGTTCTCGGGGGGAATCCATGTTCCACATCAATGTGCTCGAATTGAGAGCAGTGCACTGGACCCTCAAGTCATTTCTGCCGCGCATACGCGGATCGGTGGTGAGGGTGTTGACGGACAATACCACCACAATGTTTTATCTAAGGAAACAGGGGGGCATACATTCCAAGATCCTGTCAACAGAGGCGCAGGACAATTGGCATTGGGCTCTGGCTCAGGAGATCAGCATTGTGGCCTATCGTCTGCCGGGGGAGTTGAATGTTCAGGCAGACGCACTAAACAGGGACGCCAGCCAGCTGCACGAGTGGAGCCTGAAGGAGCAGCAGGTGTCCATGATCTTCCGGCGATGGGGGCATCCTCGGTTGGATCTTTTTGCAATATTAGAAAACCAGAAGTGTCGGGAATTCGCCAGCAGGGGGGCTCATCCAGAGTCTCTGGGGGACGGGCCGGTTCGCGTATGCATTCCCCCCCGTGTCCGCTCATTCTGCGGACCTTCCAGTGGATTCGGAGATACCAATGGCGTGTGATTCTGGTGGCCCCGTTCTGGCCCAGACAGACTTGGTTCTCCGATCTCCTTCATATGTCGAGGGAATAACCCATTAGGTTTGGGGCGGCTCCGGATCGCCTGTCTCAGGACGAGGGCAAGGTGTGTCATCACGATCCAGGATTTCTCAGTTTGACGACTTGGCTCCCGACCACGAGTTTGGCCATTTAGGTATTTCCCTGGACTGTCGATGGATTTTGGAGGCAGCGAGGGCACCGTCCACAAATCTCATACTGTCACGTCTCCCAGTGTGCCCACTACTAGGCAACCCACGATCAGCCCGCACTTACCCGGCACATCTCTCGCTGCACATCGGGGCACAAGAACACGACCTTCTGCCCGACACTGGAGAAGGATTACTGGTTTTCCATGCGTTTTCCGACCTTCATTGTCCTGGCAACTCCCGTGGAAACTCTCGTATGCCTTGCAGCACCGCCGAAGAACACAGCGATTCACGCGTCAAGTGAGGTGAACTGCTGCCAATCACGTTCATCCTCTGCCATCACGTGATTTTCCCACGCTGCCGCGTTTTTGCATCATGTGACTACAACTAACAGTCAAAAACGCTGGAAACCACTGTGGCAGCCCTTCTCAGCTGCTTCTCGTAAGGACTGTTTGGCGTTATTGTTTTCATCAAGGATTCATCGGCTCTACGACTACGGACTGTTTTTGGATACTCTACTTCTTCCTGGCTTCATCTGTTACCTTTGCCCTGGAACTCTTCTTGCTTGCTTCTAAAGATAGTCGACCCTGCACCTACTTCACGGATTGCTTAAACGGACTGTCCCTTTGCTTGGACCTTGCGCTTTGAACTGGTTTTTGACCCCATTACGTGTTTTTGGACTCCTCTTGTGCCAACTTGCCCAGGTGTGGAACTACTACCCAAGCCTCTCTGAAACCCGGCCCACTGTCCCTGCTGGTTGCCCCTAGTGCATTACGACCTGGCCCACAGCTCATCTAGGTAAGCCTTGCTACAATCAGTTCTTTAATGCTGTGTCCATATTGCATTAGTTTGATAACCGTCTATTGCCTTAGAGAAGTCAAAGGGGTTCTTCCGGCATTTCCTGGTTCCAGTTGACGGTTCACTACACCTGTGGCCTCAAAGATTGCACAGACAGTATTTGGTCATTCTGTCTGTGTGGTACTTGGGGACGGAGGTATTCAATAATCGGCATGACCATCAAGATCAGAACACATACGGATTTAAATGGAAAAGATTTTGCAAATGGTGAAAGGCCTACCCTGGAGTTGACCCTTTGACAATTTCTCCAGCACAGGTTCTCCCGTACCTGTTGCATTTGGCGGAGGGGGGCCTGGCATTGTCATCCATTAAGGTGCATTTGGCAGCGATATCCAGGTTCACTTGGAGGCGACATGCTGCTCCTCTGTTCAGTGATCGGTTAGTGACATTTTTTTTGAAAGGGTTGTTTCAAACTTTTCCTCCTATAAAGAAGTTTGCGCCTTTGTGAAGCCTTAATGTGGTACTTTAGGTTTTGATGAAGCCGCCTTTTGAGCCGATGTCAACGACTCCTTTAAAGTTTCTATCATGGAAGGTGGGTTTTCTGGTGGCAATTCCTTCGGCCAGGCGGATATCGGAGTTGCAGGCACTGGTCGTCGGCCCTCCATACTTGAGATTTCTGAAGGACAAGGTTATTCTGGCCATTAACCCACACTTTATCCCTAAAGCGTCAATGCCATTTTTACAAACTCTCTTCTATTTCTTTACCCTTGTTTTTTGCTACGGCATCCACGCCAGCAGAAAGGGCCCTGCATTCTCTGGACGTTAAGAGGGCTTTAAAGTTTTATTTGAATCGCACTCAGGGCTTCTGGAAGTCAAAGCAGCTGTTTGTGGCTTATGGTCTGTCCAACAAGGGACAGGCTATCTCCAAACAAGGACTCTCCCGTTGGGATTCATCTACGATTTCATTGTGCCACTCGAAAGCTGGGAAGCCTTTGAGGAGGGTTCCTAAGGCTCACTCTCCGACATCCACGGCTTTGTCGGCGGCATTATGGTTGGGGATTCCGCTGGTGGATATTTGCTAGGCGGCCGCCTGGGCAGTGCTGCATACCTTCACCTGACATTACTGTCTGGGGCAGCAGGATGTGGATGATGTGCAGGTGGGGCGTGCGGTCCTGCAACGCCTGGTGCAACAAGCTAATCCCCTCAGCTTCGGGGTGTTTATTTTGAAATGTTTTACTTGATGGGTTGTTGTCTCATCTATGTGATTAAGTGTTATTTATTGGTTTGCCTGTTCCACGCCGCCATGCTTGGGTGTTACTGCTATGTAATCTATTCACAGCATGTGAATCCATGAAAGATCCAATGCTGGAGAAGGGAGTCGTTTCTTTCCTGTTACTCCATTTCTCCAGCGTTGGTATCTATCATGGATTCACATGCACCCACCGGCCGCCCCTGCAGGCAAACCTGGTTCGGGTTTCCTCTACTTTGGAGATTAAAATCTGAAGGGAAGCTGTGGGGTTGGGGCTATTTATACCACACGTCCTATTGGTGGGGCCTAAAGCACCCAAAAAGGATGTTAATAGGACACTGAAGTTTCAAAGTTTTCCATAGGAAAACGCTAAGTTAAAGTGACTAAGGTTTCCCAGCCTGACGACTGGGAATATTCACAGCATGTGTGAATCCATGAAAGATACCAATGCTGGAGAAATTGAGTTACAGGTAAGAAACTACTCCCCTACCTCCCGGCCGTCCACCTCCCGGGGGAGGCCAACTTGGAAGCAGACAGGCTCAGGAGACTGGGAGCGGACAATTACACATGGCAATTGAACGACAATGTGCTGCTGGAGATCGTCAGCAGATGGGGGCATCCTCAAGTGGACCTGTTGGCATTTCCTGTTGTCCCAGGAGGCAAACAGTTCCCGTCCTGGCAGGGGCAGAGCCGCAGCTCCCTGGGCGACGCATTCCGTATAAAGTGGGATGGCATGAAGGCACATGCCTTCCCTCCCACACCCCTGGTCCACAGGGTGATCCTCAATTTAAAGGAATCTTGTAACCTCAGCATCATTGTGATGGCTCGATGGTGGCCGGCGAGATCGTGGTTCTCTTAACTGCTCAGCCTCACGGACAGACTACCCATTCACCTTGCGATGGAGCCATCCCATCTCCTTCCCCAGCAGGGGGCCAGGGTTATCCACCCCAACCCACAGAAGTTAGCCCTTGCAGCATGGTTCCTGAGCAGGTCACACTCAAGCACCTGAGCCTGTATCAGGCTAACCTGGAAATCATTCAGGGCGCCAGGAGTAAGGCTACCAGGAGCCAATACAAGAGTAAATGGACTAGGTTCTGTCATTGAGCGCACTCTAAGGCGTTCAACCCCTGTACATGCATGCTCTATATGCTCTCCTTCTCGGCACACCTTGCGCACTCAGGCGTACAGGTGAACACATGCTGCACCTATCCGGCAGCCATAGGGGCCTACATAAATTCGGAGGAGGAGGTCTTCTCCTCTTCCAACCCGATAGTCAGGAGGCATTTGGTGGGCCTGTCCAGGCTTTACTCACCCATCAAGAAGCCACACCAAGCATGGGACCTCAGTGTAATCAGTGCGGTATTGGGCGCCTTGGCGCACAAACCCTTCGAGCCAATGGCATCCGCGGACATCAGGCTAGTCACCATTAAAACAGCTTTGTTAGTGGGCCTCACCTCTGCTCACAGAGTCAGCGAGATCCAGGCTCTGGTGGCCTCAGAACCCTATACCACTTTTCATAGGGATAAGATGTTCCTGCAAACACACCCCGCGTTCCTACCTTTGGTACCCTCCGCTTTCCATCTAAAAGAGGAAATAGTATTGCCTACATTTCTGCACAAGTCTTGCACGGTCTGGGAGGCAGTCAAGCTCTGAAATTCTCTCTGGACAGGACCAAGGGCTTCCACAAGTTGGACGCACAATGTGTCACCTTTGGGGGATCCAGTCCTGGGTATCAAACATCCAAGGCCTCTATTGCACAGTGGATAGTTTCGGCCATCAAGGAGGCTTACGAGGGGCAGCACAATCCCCTGCCAGCTAACATGCACACCCACACTGTCCGATCCAAGGCCACGGGCATTGCATTCCAACTGCAGGTTCAGTGACAGGTGATCAGCAGGGCGGCCACCCCTTCGGCTTTCTATACTGTTTGGATGCCGGCTCCAAGTCAGACGCGGCCTTCGGACAGCCGGTTCTAAGGAACCTATTTGCTTAGGGAGTGGCTCCTCCCCACCCTCGGGCTACATTCAGTTGTAATTGCCCAGGCCGTATGGAGGAAAGGGGACGGGTGTAAGAGTAATTAAGTTACTCACTGTAGTGACTAACGTACTCTTAGTACATAGTGCCCTGTCCCCCATACGTCCCACCATCCTCCCCCTAATAATACTGGTGTCATTAGGCAATGTTAAATATTGCTGACGCATCAATGGGGACTGAGGAGTGGCGCCGCTGGGCGGATTCAGAGGAGCGCATGCTCCCAGGGCCGTGCCCCAGCCTGCCTCTACATTTAAAGGGGAGGAAGGTTTTTCTAGTGAAAAAGGTTCCATCTCCTGTCCCTAGCAAGGGATGCCCATGCAGAACGGAGGAAGGGGACTATGGACTAAGAGTACGTTAGTCACTACGGTGAGTAACTATTCATTTCCTGTTGGTTAAGGCCCATATGATAACTGAGTGTGCTACATCCACCACTGTTCCCTCTGCACCAGTCTGGTAGATGTGCCATTGGCATCAGTACCCCAGATGCGTTCTAGAGCCCACCACTTCAAATCATTATAGCTATGATTATTTTCCAAAAAGTGAACTACTAACGGCGATGTCAAATTTCTATTGCAGATTTTAGATTTATGTCCAGTTATCTTTTGTTTAATGGGCCTAGATGTTTTTCCTTTGTTTTTAGGCAAGGACGTGTAATGGCATAAATAACATTTTTAGTGTTGCAAGTTGTATGATGCTTGAGATTCCATGATCTTAAATTAATCAGAACTGAAGTACATGCTGTAGTGGATTCGCGTTGGTAGCAAAAACCGCACGGAAAATGTCCACTTACTGGTTTGAAACCCCAGAGAGATGTAATAGTCGAAGGATTTTTCTCCAAGGTTCCTCTTTCTGCTCCTGAGAACCAATTCTTCAAATTCTTTCCTTTTTTTGAACGCATATATTGGACGTTCAAGGCCTGGGTTATTAAGCTGTAACAAATGCCAATCTCTTGGACATGCCATTGCAAGATTTTGTCGGGGGCCTAAAGCCAATGAGTTCCTCCAGAACTTTCTCTCCTCCAGGGCCACTACCAAGTCACTGTGCTTCGCAGTTCAGGAAGCAACATCCTGTGGCCATCGTAGGCATTGGTAGAGGTTTTCACCCCTTCACCTTCTACGCCTTCAGGGGTAGAAGGCAAGCTCCCTCTGACAAACCGATGCAGCGCTGTACAACTAGGGTTCCTGGCTAGAGTGCTCCAGGGGGAGACTTGTCAGCCTCTACTTAGCCCTCCTGAGCCTGAGCCACACTCCAAATCATAGCACACTTATTCTTAGGTCCCGTCCCCTTTCCACCATACTGCATGGGCGTCCCTTCCAAGAAATGGGAGACAACCTTTTTCAACAGAAAAAAAATCTTCTGCCCCTTTAAATTTAGAGGTGCGCAGTGGTGCGGCCCAGGGAGCATGCGCTGCCCTGACTCCGCCCTCTGGCGCCACACCTCGGTCCCCTTTTCTGCGCCAATGGGAACGGGCCGAATTCACCAGTGCTCCTGGGTTTGGCTTCGGCCGTGTAATTCCACGCCTGGATACTTCTTTGTCTTTATTTGTCTTTTTATCATTCAGGTACTCTGTCATCGGGCACCACGCTCCTCCCCGGCGCATGTCGACTTCCACAGGGTTCAACAGGTGTCCATCCTGCAACGGGCTCTTCCCAACTTCAGACCCCCACGCCCTCTGCCTATGTTGCCTTGGCCCAGACCACGGTTGGCAAGCTTGCTCCGTGTGTGTCTCGCTGTCATCAAAAGCGCTGAGTAACAGACTAGCCAGGTGGAGGGAGCACTTCCAGAAGTCGCCTCCAGGGGACCTCAAGAACTTTGTGAAACACCAAGCCAGGCCCAAGAGAGGGCTATTTTCCATCGCACCCCGCAAAGGAGACTCCTTCCCAAGGACTCTCCCGCGTGGGAGGGACCCTTCAGTTCCTTGTACCAGCACGTGCACTGAGGCTGCTTCAGATACCGGCCCTCGTGCTGAGGGATCCTTGGATCCTCCCGGTGGCAGTGTTGAGGGACCGGAAGGTTCTTGTACCGGATCGTCATCCGAGGTGCTTCGCCCTTGTACTGACAATATGGCTTAGGGGCTATGCCCTAGTACCGGCAATACGACTGAATGCCTATCGCAGCTCTACTGACCCCCTGGTCGAGGTTGTCACACCTACCGGGCCTAGGCTCGAGGAGCAGGGTAGGCCTTGTGATCCACATACAAGAGTCCTGGAGGAGGCTAGGCCCAGCGTGCTGAGCAGGACGTCGCATGCACGTGGCTGGCAGCTCGACAATATGGCCACCACACCAGACAGAGGCACCCATCCAACGCCATTCCAGGAGTTCAGCGAAGAATGAGTGTCGAGGTGGAACTGGCCTCAACCAGGTATGTGGCCAACAGCCTATCCTTCTTATGCGCAGGGCAGCTTCCCACTGTGTCCATACGGGCAGGGTATGCAGCGGCACCAGCAGCCTCCGGCTACTCCGTCAGTACCCCTTAGCCCCCTCTCAGACCAGTGAAGAGGGGTTCGAGAAGTTCCTTGAGAGGTTCCCCGGGCTCATGAAGTCACCTCGGATGGGGTTATCCTCAAGAACGCCATCAGGGAAGTCCTCCCGGCTATGCTAGCAGCACCACAAGCGCCCCCGCCGGCACCCCTGCCCTTGGTGCAGCTGCTGATCCCAGGTCCCCAGCCGACTCCTCAGGCGGTTCCGTACCAGCCTCCGCCGCCTCCTCAGCCCCCGGCTGCGGTACCTGTGCCCCAGCCTCTGGCTCCATCTACTCTTCCACCTCGGCAGGATCCTCCTGATCGGCAGGACACAGATGATGATGATGATGAGGAGGATCTGGACACACCATCCTCAGCCATGGCCTTCCACAAACATCTTGCTGGGCTGGTGGAATACCTGTGTCTACCCCAGCCCGGGGTCGAGCAGCCGGCAGAGGGGGTTCTGGCCGAAGTCCTCACGCGACGCCCCTCTGCCAAAACATGGATTCCTCTGCAGACCGATGTAGTCTCCCTGGCCAAGAAGGGGTTGGCTTCAGCCCCACTCGGCCCAGCCGGTCAATCGATGCCTGGACGCCAAGTACAGGCAGATGGAGGGGGATACACTCTTACTTTCGGCCCATTCTCAACCACACTCCTCAGTGATCGCTGTGGCATCGCTATACTCCAAGCCTCAGTCGTCCTCAGCCTCCTCCTCTGTGGCTCTACTATGCAAGGAGGAGAAGATCTTGGAGGCGTAAAACAAGAAACTCTATTCCAACGCGTCCCTGCATCTTCAGGCCACCGCCGATGCCATGCTGGCTGCTGCTAACCAGAGGTTATGGTGGGAAATTGCAGACTTCCTCCCGGAACTCCCTACGCAGAGCCAATCACGTTTTAAGGCGGGGCTGGCAGAGGCCAAGCTGGTGGCGCATGACCTCATGGAATCCACAGTGGCCCATATCGACACCTCTGGCCGTGCCATCTGTGTCAACAAGGACAGCCTGGCTCCGGGCCACGAAATTCAATCCAGACGTCCAGGAACGTATATTAGATCTATCGTTCACCGGGGGGGGAGGGAGGGGGGGACCTCTTCCACCCCACCACGGACAAAGAGCTGTACAAGAAGAAAAACAGCTCACAAATGGCCAAGTCTTTATTCATCTTGACAAAGACCACACCCAAGTTGACCTGTCCTCCACTTCTCTTCGATTCCTTGTAGTTCCAGTGTTGACTCTGACTTCCAGCCCAAGAGACCTGCCTTTTATGCGAACAACCCTCATTCACACAGCCTGGCTGTCAATCACCCCGCAGGGGGGTTGTCCAGCCCGGACAACCACCCTGGCCAATCATGACAAAGTGCGACAATGGTATCCTAGGATACCCTGTGCAGGGGGTGACTACACCCCTCCCTCACATTCAGCCCACCTAGACACCCAGGCGCCTTGATGAGGGCTTCTAGGTAGAAGCCCGCCAATGAGCCAGTGAACAAAGAAGATGAACCTAGTTTGCCGCGCAAAGTAAAACACAAGAAGGAGTTTAACAAAAAGAAATGGCGACTAAACCGCACCGGAGCCAAACGAAAAAGGATTTGGTCAAGCGGGTTTAAGTTTGAGGCTAACACAATAGCCTACAATATTACCACGGTTATATAAGATAACCACAGTAGAAATTTAGGGTAGATAGCCCTGCCACCAGCCATGTCTAAATGTTAAAAGAGCGAAACAATGCTCTAGGAGGTACAGATAAAGAGTTGAGCGTTAACCCTTCCAGTACTCCATGTAAGATGGGGTGTACTGGATCTGTGGTTACTTTTGACTAAGTAAAGTTAATGGCAACTTTACCCTTTTCTGGGGGACAGTAGTCACCTCAGAAATGGAGTCGGTGGGAAGTCTGAATGACAACCCTGTGCCACTGCACAGAAGGTGCTGTGTGACACACACAAAGAAGGGGGCTACTGAAGCGGTTTACTCCAGAGCCCACAATCACAAAAACAGGTAAAACACACAGCAAAATACAAGTAAGAGTGGTGAAAAGCTCACACTCTTACCAAGTGGAAAAGAAACGACTCCAGAGATCCAGCAAAGCTGCTGAGGGACTCAATAGGGAAGGGAAATTAGCCATGAAATGAGAATTCTCCCTAACAAGAGCAAGGCAGTGGAGGAAGTCCCAGCCTCCCAGCGAGGCTTGGGCTTTTACGCCAGGATTTTCGCCATTAAGAAGAAGAACCAGGAGGGCCTGAGAGTTGTGCTGTACCTTTACACCCTCAACCTCTCCTTACCCCTTCAGAAATTCAAGATGGTTACGCTAGCTTTTATAGCAGAGACATTGTGCAACGGAGACTGGATGTGCTCCCTGGAACTGAAGGACACGTACCTACACATCCCGATTTGGCAGCCCTATCGTTCTTTCCTACAGTTCAGGATCATGGGCTACAATTTTCAATACAAGGTCCTCCCTTTTGGCCTCATTTGGGCCCCCAAAATCTTTAACAGGCTCATGAATACGGTGGCTGCCCTCTTCAGAGCGCAGGGCCTGCACATCTACCCATACCTCGACGACTGGCTCATCAGGGCTACATATCAAGCGGTTCACCACTCTTCCCGTGCCCTTATGAACACACTGCACAATCTCAAGAAGTCGCAGCTGCAGCCCACGCAGACTCTGATATTCTTGGGCCTCATCTGGGACACATGCTCCGAGAAGGTATTTCCGTCGGACGACAAGCTCTCGGCCATCAAGAGGGCCACCACCCACTTCCTCAGCAGAGAGCTGACTTCGGCATGGTGGTACCAGCATCTCCTGGGTCTCTTGGCGGCGGTCCTATTAGCCGTCCCACACACGAGATTGAGGATGAGGAGGATTCAGCTGCACTTCGCGGCCTCATGGAACCAGGACCGGGACTCTCAATCCGAGTTGATCAACGTTCCTCCACCTCTCCACCCGGACCTAACGTGGTGGTTCAGGGACTGCAACCTACGGATGGGCAAGCCCTTTCGGCCGCCCACCCCGCAGGCCACCATCACCACAGACTCCTGTCTCGAGGGATGGGGAGCCACCCTGGACGATATCTCGGTCCACGGCACCTGGACCCGACAGGAGCAGGAATACCACATCAATTGGTTAGAGCTGAAGGCCATCTGGCTAGTGCTCAGAGCATTCCTACCACTTCTCAAGGACAAGGTTGTCCTCATCCAGACAGACATCTCGACCAGCATGTACTACGTCAACAAGCAGGGAGGCACCAGATCCCCTCCTCTGTGCAGACTGGCAATCAGCATGTGGGAGTGTGCCCCGGAAAACGTGTCTACCTCCTGGGGGAATCAAACCTGGAGGCGGACAGGCTCAGCAGGTTGGGAGCTGACAATTGTGAGTGGCAGCTAAACAACCTCGTTATTCAGGAAATCTTCAACAGGTTCGGTCATCCCCAGGTGGATCTCTTTGCCACCTGGCACAACAAGAAGTGCCCTCAGTTCGCCTCCTGGCAGGGACAGGGCCCCGGCTCCCAGGACGACGCATTAAAGCTTCAGTGGAATGGCATGAGGGCTTACGCCTTTTCGCCCACTCCGCTAATTCAGAGTGATTTGCAAGATCAAGGAGTCTCGCCAACTCAACATCATTCCTATAGGTCTATGATGGCCGGCTAGGCCATGGTTTTCAGAGCAGCTCAGCCTTTCCGAGATGCCGCCGATTTTCATCCCTACGGGCCCAGCACATCATCTGACACAGCAGGGGGGCAGGGTCATCCACCCGCACCACAGAAACTAGCCCTCACAGCGTGGTACCTGAGCAAGTAATGCTGCGGCACCTAAGTCTCTCCCAGGCTAATCTGGAAATCGTACAGGGCGCAAGGAGCAAGGCTACCAGGGCCCATTATAAAAGTAAATGGACCAGATTCTGCCACTGGGCAGACTGCAAGGAACTCGACCCCCCGGCATGTACCTTGGACAACGTGCTCTCCTACTCGGTGCTCCTCGCCGACTCTGGTGTGCAGGTAGACACCTGCCGTACATACCTCGCAGCCATCGGAGCTTACAGGAACTCGGAGGTGGGGACCTTCTCCTTCTCCAGTTTTATCGTCAAGAAGCATTTAACAGCGTCAAGAGGCTGCACCCCGTGTGGGACCTCAACATTGTCTTGGGCGCCCTGCCGCAGTTTGAGCCAATGGCGTCTGCAGACATCAGGCTCGTCCCCATCAAGACGGCCTTACTAGTCGGCCTCACCTCAGCTCGTAGAGTCGGCGAAATCCAGGCGCTGGTTGCCTCGGAACCTTATACTACCTTTCACAGGGATAAAGTAGTCCTGCGGACCCACACAGCATTTCTGCCCAAGGTGCTGTCTGCTTTCCACTTGAACCAGAAAATAGTCCTTCCTACGTTCTTTGCCGATCCTAAGGAAGAAGCACAGACAGTGCTGCACTGCCTGGATGTCAGGCGTGCCCTGAAATTCTACTTGGACAGGACCAAGGGCTTCCACAAGTCGAACGCCCTATTTGTCACTTTCGGATGACGCAAGACCAGGCTATCGGGCCTCCAAGGCATCCATATCCTGCTGGATGGTCTCGGCCATCAAGGAAGCGTAAGTGGGCCAGCACAAGCCACTTCCGGCCAACATGCACACCCACGCAGTCGGGGCCAAGGCAACGGCCATCTCATTCCATTGCCATGTCAAGTCATAAGCAGGGCGGCCACTTGGGCCACTCCCACAGCTTTCTGCAAGCATTACTGTTTGGATGCCAGCTCTAGATCTGATGCGGCTTTCGGACAGGCGGTTCTCAGTAACCTATTTGCTTAAGGAGGCTCTCCTCTCACCCTGGGGCTACATTCAGTTGTAATCGCCCATGCAGTATGGAGGAAACGGGATGGGACGTAAGAGTAATTCTAAGTTACTCAGCGTAGTGACTAATGTACACTTAGTCCCCTTTTCTCCATATTTCCCACCATCCTCCCCGCTAATAATACTGGTGTCATTAGGCAATGTTAAATCATTTGTCGACGCATCAATGGGGACTGAGGTGTGGCACCGGAGGGCAGAGTCGGGGCAGCGCATGCTCTCTGGGCCGCACCACAGCGCGCCTCTAAATTTAATGGGGAAGGTGTTTTTTTTCTGATGAAAAAGGTTCTGTCTCCCGTCCCTTGGAAGGGACGCCCATGCAGTATGGAGGAACGGGGACTAAGGACTAAGAGTACGTTAGTCACTACGGTGAGTAACTTATAATTCCCTCATCCTTTCTCCCAATCTGCAGCTCACTGCCTCTTTCCAGCCAACCGCTCCCTCCCTCTGCTTTTTGGCCCACTGCTCCCCATGGGTCCATGCTCCCTCTTCTTTCTGGCCCACCGCCCCACTGCTTCCCCTATGATCCACTGCTCTCCTTCTGCTTTCTCGCCTACCACTCCACATCTCACCCACCCCCCCTATTCCTCCCTCTCTCCTGTACTTAAAAATAGAGCACAGGATATGCTATTTTTAGAGGCCTGCCATTGTAAAATGCAACCCAAAAAACATATTTCTATCCCATTTGAAGTACAGAAATGCAAGTGAGACAGCAGTGCTTCATAACTCTGCTGTTTCACTTAAAGAACATTTTTTTAAATTAAATTGCATGACAGGTTCAGGAAAGACCCAATCATACAGTGGCACCCACTGTGTGCCTATTTGAAGCAGGCGCATACGGTTGCTTACAGTTTCTGCCTATTTAAAAGCACATCTTGTTTGTAAATTTACGCCATAATTTCAAAATTCAGGTTCTCTGTTTGCGTTTCTGCTTGTTTTCTGCGAACAGTCGAATTGTGTCCTGTTGTCGTGGAGACCAGATGTAATGCGGCGTGTACATTCAATTGCTAAAGGTGTCCCTCATGGCTGTGGCCGAGCAATTTGTATTTTATTGAATTTATATAGCCCTTTAATCCAAAGTGCGTTACATGAGAACAAGAAAAAAGTACAAAAGATGGCAATTGAATCACAACTCAGTACAAGGAACAATTTACATTATTGCTGAGGTGAGGAGGGAGTGGAGAGGGACAGAGGCGTGAGAGGGAATGGGAGGTAGGAGTGGAGGTAGTAGCAGAAGTAAGAGGGAAGGCGAGAAGGTGTGAGAAAGAGAGGAAAGAATAAGACTAAATGGGAGCCGAAGGTAGGGTAGACGGGAGTAGAGCGGATGGAGAGGGTAAGGAAGTACAGGAATAAGAGGTGAGGCATGAGGCGATGGGAGGAATAGGAAAGGAGGTGAAAGGTGTTAGGGAGGGTAATGGAAAAGATAAGATTTTAGAGAAGAGCGGAAGGAAGGGTAGGAGGGAGAAGAACGGATGTGGAGGGGGAGGCAGTTCCAGTGGAAGGGAGCGAGGAGTTGGAAAGAGCAGAAGCAGGAGGGGGCACAGGATGGTGGAGGAGGAGAGAGCTTGCACCCTTTCAGATGCCGTAGTGGATTTGGCTGCTCTTTTTAATTATTTTTTTGGCACATGTGATGAGATGTTCTTGCGCATTTCATTTCTTGCGTCAAAAAGGTTTAGAGAACCTTGCCCCTTGTGTATTTTTTTATTTTTGTAACTGCCGTTTTTGTGCTTTTTTTTGTTTGTTTTAAACTGCTGTTTTTGCTGCATTTTGCGAGATCGCAAAATCGCTATACGCTGGCTGGTCTGACCTTTATTGCGATCACTGGAACTTGGATTTCTCCACCTGGCACTGCACTCTGCAGGCCCTACACAATTACAAATTACCCTTCATTCACTCTCCTCGACTGGCAGAGGTGGAGGAGTCGGACACCTACTCTCTTCCCACTTCAATGCCTCACACATCTTCAATGCCTTGTCCTCTCCTACCTCTTTTGAATTCACCATCTCTACTATTGTTCTTCCTTACTAGGTTCACATCATCTCCATCTATCCCCCTCCTGGTCCCATTGAACCATTTTTTGATGATCTTGGACAAATCCTTGTTTCTCCTTCCACTAAACATCACCTCATTTTCTTAGGTGACTTTAACCTTCCCTCTCTAAGCACTTCTCTGAAAACTGAACTTCAGTATGTTCTTAGTGATTATGCTCTCCACTCTATCCATAACCTACACAAGGGGTAACTCTTTGGATCTCTTATTCATCTCCACCTCTCCCTCAGCCACTAATACTACTATCATGCCATCCATATCGGATCACTCAATTGTTTCCACCACAATCTCCTTTCTACCCTCTGACTTTTCCTCGCCACTTGCTTCACCTATTACTAAAAGGAAATGTAAACCTTTTGCCATTTCTCTCTGACCTACGGTACTCTCTCTCCTCCACACCATTTGCCCCTTCCACCAATACTACATTCTCCTGCTTACTTTCACCCCCTAAGTCTCAGCATCCTCAACCATGGGTCACCCCATTCATAAGCTTTCTCCACACAGACCTGCATCAGCTGCCGAGCAAATGGAGTTATACTAACTTGCATGAGGACCTGCTACTCTACCTCCCTGCCCTGAACGCTCTCAAGTTCACTCTTAATAGAGCGAAAAGGGTCATTCTTCCTAACCCTCATTGACTTACTCCAACCATCCTCGCCGGCTATCGGACACCCTAAACCCACTCCTCTTAAGTCAATGACTATCATCTCCATTCTCACAGCTAATGACCTAGCTGAATACTTTGCTACAAACATTCCAAAAATTAGAGACTCACTCCTGACCTTCAACAGCCACAGTCATCCCTCTCATAAAAAAGCAAGCGACTGACCCGGACTTAACTTTCACCCTGTTTCTCTCCTTACGCACTATAGGTTTTCGCTTCTGTCACTTCACGGAAACTGCTCTCATGAATGTGTCCAACTTCATTACCTCTGCTCAGCACTCCAAACTATCCTCTATCCTGATTCTCCCTGACCTGTCTGCTTCCTTTGACACTGTCTATCACTCTGATCTCCTTAATACTCTTCTTGGGATTCGTGATCGAGCCCTTGCCTGGTTTGAATCCTACCTAACACATGGCCAATTCTCTGTCTGCTGGAGCAACAACACCTCTCAACTCACTCCTCTAGCTCTTGCTGTTCCATAAGGCACTGTCTTGGGTCCGTTACACTCTACACCTCTGCTCTGGGGGCACTAATCTCCTCCTTTGGGTTCTCGTACCAACTCTTAGCAGACAACACCCAAATCATCTTATCTTTTTCTGTGTTCTCCTCTGATCTCCATCAAAATATCAAACTGTCTCTGCAATTAAATATTGAATGGCTTCATATTCTCTGATCATAAACTCTACCAAAACAGAGGTGCTCTTGTTACCTACCAAAAGCTCTCTTATCTCACCCTCGGCCTATCCAGTTCCCACCGGACACACTTCCTGTACTCCTTCAGCTATAAACCTCGGCTTCATCTATGACCCTTCTCACACCTTCTCTACTATCATCTTCAAAACTGGAACAGCAGCTTGCCTCAACCTCCTAAATATTAGGAAAATCAGGCACCACCTTCCTTTCGACACCTCCAATCATCTCTAAACCACTCTTGTATTCTCTAAACTTGACTACTGTACCAGCATCCTCTTTGGTCTCCCCAACTATGCTCTCTGTCCTCACTTCACACCTACTTCCTTGTAGCAGGCTGGATGGCTGACAATGCAAAACAGCGCCAGATTTAATGTTGTTCTCCTGGGTCACAAATATGTCCACAGTAAGGCACAACTGTATCCTCTAACCAACTCTAAAAGCGTTCTTGTAATCTCAACTCTTCCTCCTTCGACTACCCTTTTGGCTCCTTGCACTCCCTGTGCTTCCTTTTCCTTCCGCTCTTTTGCTCTTCTTGCTCCACTTGCAAGGAATTTTCTTCCGCTGGACATGCAAGAAACAGTCCACACGGATTTGTTCAAAACCAAACTAAATTCCTACCCTCTTAACTTAAATCTCTTGTGCCTGCTAGCTAAAATGTTTCCTTCGCCTCTACCCTGCTCCTGTCCCTCGCTTCCTTTGGCTCCACTCTACCACCTAATATGGTCACAGCCCGAGCACAACCGGCTGTGCCTCCTACCTGCACTTTAAACGTCCAATGATGGTTGTCCTTAATCTATAAATATCATCTTATGTTTTGTCCACGGTGACAGTTTCATTTACTCCCCTCCACAACCTGGTCAGAATGTCCCTCAAACTCACACCATTGTAAAAATCCCACTGCTTCCTGTCAAATCTAATTTCTTAACTATTGTACATTCTTATGTGATTAAAAGAGCATTGTTCCTCCTGTATATGAATAAATGAAGAAATATATGACGTGGAAGGTGACCAGGTCCCATTTGGGCTTGAACCCATGGGTTCTAGGCAAACAAGAGACTTCCTGGCAGAATTTTATGGAGGTGCTGAGGATGTGCTTGACCTGGCAAAGGACCTGCAACTGGCCAGCAGCCTCGACACTTCCCCGGAGTTTGTCATTTTACCAGATCCCACCCCAATTAAGCCTCAGGCCGCCTCCAGCGCCTGATGGCTAAGGTGGCTGATATTCTGGGGCTCTGCTCCGTCCATTTCCAGAGTTCATTATGAACTCGGACACATTCTGGGCAATGCCCCAAAGAAGGGAAACCCTCCTGCCCTTTAATGCGGCAGTGGATGCCCTGGCATTGGAAGTGTGGGGAAAACCTTTGGTTTCGATAGTGGACAGGGACCTGTGGAAGCACTGCTCTGCTCCGTCAGACCCAGCTTTCCTTTCCACCCACATTTCACCTGAAAGCCTGGTAGTTCAGGCCGTGACAGCATGCCTGAAGACCTCTAATTTCCCATGCCTTCCACCAGAAAGGGAGAGTAAGGGTTGGACACTTGGGTAAAGAAGGTGCTTGCGTTGGGCATTCTTGCACTGTGACCCGTGTACGCCTGTTGTGCGTGGCGAAATTATCCTTCGGCCTCTGGCCATCAGTAGCCAATGCGGTGGAGTACATCCCAGAAGGAGATATAAGGGATGGGTTTCTGTCCCTGGTGCTGGACAGCAAGGAGGTGGCACAGCAGATGCTGCAATCTGGTCTGGTCATGTCAGATTGCTTGGGCAGGTCCATGTCCTCTAGCGCGGTGGTGAGGTGCTATTCTTAGCTAAGGATGTGTTTTTTGCAGCTGATGTACAGATGAGGCTGTTAGACATGCCTTTCGACTTACAGAACCTTTTTGGGGCCAAGGCTGACGACACCCTCCAGAAGGTCCAGTCGTCGTAGGCAACTGCTTTGTCTTTATGGCTGGCAGTCCTCTTCTCTGGGCGGGGGCCTCTTACCTGCCTTTGCCCAGGTGGCGCGTGGCCAATGTGCCCCAGAAAGGGACCAAGGCAGGCGCTTCCCGAGAGGTAGAGAAAGGGTTACCCAGCGGGGAGGTGTTGGTGACTGCTGTTCCCTCCGCTCCCCAGGGCCTGGCTTCATCACTCGTCGCCAATTGGAGGGAGGCTTTCCTTGTTCAGCACAGAATGTTCGGAAACCACGCCTGACGCTTGGGCCTTGCAGGTCTTCTGTCAGGGTTATTGCCTCCCATTTCTCCAGCATTGACTGGACCCACAGCCCCCTGGCCACCTACTTGATTCCTAGATCTCATCCTCCTAGAAGAGGTCCGTCAGCTTCTGGTGGAAAGCACAATCAAACTGCTTCAATGTCCAGAATGAGCAAGGGGGTGGAACTCTGCCTATTTTTTGTTAATGAAAAAGGACAGAGATGCTGTACTGCTGTACTTGTTCTTACACAAGGATAAGTTCAAGATGGTTACTCTAACCCAGATCCTCCAAGCCCTCGACCTGCAGGACTGGTTGGTTTCCCAGGATCTTCAGGATGCCTACTGTTTAATGCGCAGATCACAAAATCATAATTAACTACAAATATATTTATTTGGAATACACAGTGAGCCCCTGCTCCAAGTGGCCCTTTGTTTCGCTCTGTCTCCTTCAACTGTCCCTCCTTGCCACTCTGGAACCTAGCCATCAGGCCCACTGTAAACATTTCAGTAACCATGGAGCAGTGGTGACATGACAACATAATAACATCAACATGGAGAACACACAGAAGAAAAAACACATCTACGTTCCTTATAATAAACCATACTGGTACGTCCCCTCCCCTTTCCTCCATCTTTGTGGTTTCAACAAGTGGACGGTTCTGGAACCTTTGGCACGGGAAAAATCAGCTTACCCTTTAAATTTAGTACATCAGGGGGGTGGTGCGGCCTCGGGGTGTGGGAACGCCCAGCCGAGACAGTCCCTTTTTCCACACTGGCGGTGTCAGACCTGGCAGCCAGCACAGAGACTTTTTTTTAAGCTTTCGGCTTGCTCCCTTTTTGTTTTTCAATACTTAGTTAACTTCCCTTCAGTGCCTCGCCTCCCCCGAAGCATGTCGGCTGCAGGAGGATTCACAAGATGTGCCTCATGCTACCGCTCGTTCCCCGCCTCGGGCCTCCATGCTCTCTGTCTTGAGTGTTTGGAGCCCGACCACCGCTGGGACTCATGTTTGACTTGCAGTGCTCTCGGTTACAGGACATTAATGAATCGGTTGTCACGGTGGAGGGAGATCTTCCACACTTCTCCTCCTCCCCACCTTAAAGACTTTGTCTACAGAATCTCTCATCAGGACAAGGTAGGCCCTCTGTTCAGAGGGGCTTCACAGTGCATCGACTCCTTCCTCGGGGTTCCCACGGATAGGGGTTCCTCGAATTCCGGTTCTTGCAGCCCTGAGGCCTCTAAAGCTACCGGCTCCCAAGCAGAGGGGGCGGGGGCTCTTCTAGGCTTTCTGTGGATAGACCTGAGGAATCCCGACTCCAAGGCTGTGGGGCTCAGGGCCCCTACCTGACTGTCCTCCGAAGGACATCCAAGTTTGTCCTCTTCTTCTACCCCACTGGGTCAAAGATCGTCGAGTGCCACCTCCAAGAGTCTGTCCTCTGCTCCATCCATCACGACTATACAGGCGCGGGTGCGGAGGGAGTCCAGTCTAATGGAAATCGCTCCAAGGTCGTCGGTCAGGGCGTTACGACTACCGGCCGTCTGGCTGAGGGCTCGGCGCCTAACGGAGGGATCTCTGAGGTTGACGCTTCTGCTTTAGGTGCAAAACCCAAGCTGTATCCTCTCTTGTCTGAGGCCTCTCTTGGCTTAGGGCCTTCATGCACTCCCGCCCAGGGTGTGGCACAAGGCTTCAAATTGGCGGAGCGGCGTGTGGCAGAGCCTGCCAGACAGGCGGCCATCTTTGATCCAGCTGAAGGCCTGCCAGTGCTTTCGCACAGTGAATGGGCTTTGCAGGATGATCCCAGCCCCCTTTTTCTCTCGATAAAGCAGTGGATCCTACGATGCAGTGTTTTGGACCCCTCAGGGATACATCTATTCATCGCAGCCATATAGCTACACGCACCAGGCGCCTCAGCGCTTTGAGCAGGAGTGGAAGCCCAAAGCCTCGGAGGGCCATCCCCCTAGAGATCCAGCAGGTTGCGAGGACCGTTTCTTCGAGCGCTTCCTCTTCCTCATTCGTTCCCCTCAGATGAAGGGGCTCCTGATGGACATTGTGAATCAGGTCATTCCTCAGGCTGCACCGCCTCAGCCCCCTCTGCTGAGTACTCCTCATGTTCCTTCTGTGCTCCCGGTTCCGGTCCGGGTGTTAGGGAGAATTCTCCTATAAGGCAAATTTCCCAAACCTAGTGAGTCCCCCAGCAGCTTTGCTGAATTTTTGGGGTTTGTTTTTTTCTCCTGCTAAGAGAGACTCTTTTCCTCCCACTCTTAGACACGATTTGAGGTGCTTTTTGACTTAGTATGTGTTCATGGGCTATGGGGTAACCTCTTTTACTCCATAGGGCATCATCTGTTTTGTATGTGTTACACAGCACCCTCAGTGCAGTAACACAGGGGTGTCATAGTGACCCCCAAACATAGACTCCATACCCTGGGACTGACCACTGTCTCCCAGGGCATGTAAAGTCACCATTGACTTTACTAGTCCTAAATTGTGAACAGAACCAGTACAAACCATCTTATTGTGGAAGTACTGGTAGGGGTAATTCGATTGCCCCTGGGTCTGTTTTCAAGGGGGCACTGTACAGTCCCCCCTTGTCGAGTTTCTGGCTGGTGGCAGTGGTTACCACGCAAAATATTCCTCTGGAATATTTCCTATGGGATTTACCCATTGACTTTAAACGCACCACTTTTTGGTGCAATGTTAAAGATACTGCTGATTGATTTAATATTAAATCAACGGTTGGGTCTTTTTGCCAGAACTCATTTCTAAAATGGCGTTTGTGTCTATCTCTGTAACTCTAACCAAGGTCGAGGCTTCTCCACAGAAGCCCTCCAAATGGTGCCACTCTGCCTGGGTTCCACAGGAGGGGTGGAGGGGGGAATAGGCACCCTGGACTGCGTTGCCGTAGCAACCCAAGTCGCACTCTACTCTGATTGGCCCAGTGGTGAGCCGCCCAGCTCACCACTTAGCATGTGTGAGTGACTGCTAGGCTGATGAATGGGGGTTTTTCTGCATAAAAGCAGGGCCTTTGGGACTGGAACTTCAGAGGTCGCCACAAGACCTAAGAATCCGAAGAGGGAAGAAGCTGAGCCATCTGCAACAACGAAACCACCGGTGAAGTCCTGCTGCAACAAACTCGCCACTTTCCCAACGACAAGAGAAGATCTTCTGCTGGACGAGTCTTCTTCCTTTGAGCTGGTGGGACCAACCAGTTCGCCACTTTCGCCTTCCAAAGACGTCTCTTGGTCGAATCGCCCGTGCCAAGCACCCCGGCGGCCGGATAGCCAAGTTTCACCACTTTGACCGCGAATAAAAGGACTGCACCTTTTAATCGAGAACTCTGCGGCTGGTTTCATCCCTGGGCAGTGCAACGACTCCATGTTTCCTCCTCGACGAGATCCTCTCGTCCCCTGGTCGGAACAACGAACTGCAACCACTGCCAGGAACAACTGCCACCGCTGGAGCTTCCTCTCTCTTTAATGTACTGTGTCCTGCCTGGCCTCCCTTTCCACGGATTGCTAAAGGGGACCCTTAAATCATTGGCTTTCCAACTGGGTTGGCCCCAGACCTTCTAACTTTCATTCTTGAAACACCCCAACCTCTTTTGAACATTCTGCAAAGACATTTAGTGCAACTTAAACTGTGTGAACTTGGGCACATTTCACTTTGCTCCATTTAAAGTGGGCCTGGCCTATGAACTTTGGCTCTACAGTGTGTACTGCCTTTTATTCTCTTGCTCTGAACTTCTAAAAGTGTTGGGAACTGTATTATTTTCATGCCCTGCCTTTTTTCTCTCCCTTTAACCAAACTATTGGAGTGCCATCTAGGTTACGCGCTCACATCTGTCTTGACAAATAGCGGTGTTTTAACTCTAACTTGTCTAATAGTTACTAAGGGAGGTGTGTATACTTTACCTGACTGTGTTTTAACTTGCTCTTGATTTAGAGTGCTAGTGTATTGCCTAAAGTGTTTTAAATAAATAATTATATACTTTTGATACAAAGCTCTGGTCAGTGTTTGTTTGCTCTACTGTGTTTTTAGCCCTATTGTGTATACTCTATATACTGCCCTACTCTTCTTGAGAGAAGTCTGACTGCTCAGCCACAGCTACCAGGTAAATCTGGTTGGTGCATACTGCTACCAATTGGGTTTACTGCTTACTCCTGTAGTCTTAATCTTTTTGCAGTGTTCCCCAAAGGAACTGCACAGGATTCTGCCTAACACCGGGCCCTCCGTCGTTTCAGTCCCTGACGTTAGTTTGGACCCCTCCACCTATACCACCTATTCCTCCCCCCTCAACAGCCGTTGGACCTGTCTGCAGCTCTGCACCTCGGGGGGGTGGAGGGACCCCGCTGGCACCTGTGTCCCAAGGCCTGGATTCCCCTCTGTCTGTGAAAGGGGGAGGGGCCATGACGCCCAGGACGATGAACCCTCAGCATCAGTTAAGATGTTTCATGACTGCCTTCAGAGCCTGGCAGAATTCTTGGGGGTCCCTCTGCCTGTGGAAGCCCCCCAGGAGTTGGGCATGCTAGCAGAGGTCTTGGGGAAACGCACAACGATCTGGCTTCCTGACGCAGCAGGGCGGGACAGTGGAACATCGAGACCCAGCCAGGCTGTCGCTGGCGGCCTGGATGCTGACCAGCTGAGGCTTCAGTATGCTCAATTTTCCGATGACAACTGGGACGACATTCAGCAGGCCAGGTCGTCACTTGGAGACGCCTTCCAGATCTGTTGGTACGGCCACAGCTGTTATGCGTTTCCACCCACACCTCTGCATCAACAGACCCTCCGCAAGTTCTGGGCTTCAGTGGGTTGCAGCCTCATCCTGGATGCCCCCCACCGGCCTTCGAGGCCCTGGTTTTCGGGTTTTCTGCAGTTGCGCTCCCAGGGTCCCATCCACCTTCCGAGGCAGGGCTTCCTGATGCAGCAGGGCAGGGCAGCGGAACATCCGGACCCAGCCAGGCTGTCAATGGCAGCCTGGTTCCTGACCAGTTGAGGTTTCAGCATGCTCAATTTTTGGATGGCAACTGGGACGAAATTCAGCAGGCAAGGAGAGCCCTCAATCGGTCCCAGTATTCGAGCAAATGGACTAGGTTCTGCCATTGGGCTTGCGACAAGGCGGTGGACTCTGTCACCTGTCCTCTGGATGACATACTGTTTTTTTCAGCACACCTGGCTCGTTCTGGAGTTGAGGTGAATACTTGCTACACTTATTTGGTGGCCATTGGGGCTTATAAGAATTCCCCTGTGCATGTGTTTTTTCGGCAGCAAACCCGGTGGTTAAAGCTCATCTTTAGGGGATGTCTAGGCTTTTTCCTCCGGTGTATAAGCCACGTTCGGTCTGGGACCTCCATGTGGTTCTTGCAGCTGTGCGATGCAAGCTTTTCGAGCCGATGGCCTATGTGGACATCTCCTTGGTGACACTAAAGACAGTTTTATTGGTGGCTCCCACCTCAGCACACAGGGTTAGTGAGCTGCCAGCGTTGTCTTTGTGCAAGCCTTTAACCACGTTTCACAACAACGTCATTTTGCACAATCACCCGAACTTCTTGCCCAAGGTGGTCTCTCCATTTCATCTAAATCAAGAAATATGTCTGCCAGTGTTCTTTCTGAACCCACAGTCTGAGGAAGAGAGGGCCTTGCATTCCATGGACCACGAGGGTCCACACTTTTATCTCTCTCAGATGAAATCATTCACTGGAATCGAAATTAATATTGAATATGCAGGAACTAGAAGTAGCTCCTGGGTAGTCAGCATTAACCAGTGACCAGGAGATACCACGATGGGCAGTGCGCTAGTACATAGCGTTCCGCAAATCTAACTTTCACATAAGATGCAAAAATATATTTTTTTTCCATTATGTATGACCCTTATGCTTTAAATGTAGTATAGACATGTCCTAATGTTTATTTATAGATTGCAAGTTTAACAGGCTCTTCTAGGCCACAAGCAGGAGCTAAATAGCTCCCAGCTCCCCTCAATTTCAAACCCTGCTTCAGGTAATCTGAGGCATTGTTCGTGACTTTTGGGGGCTCTTCCCCCAGCTCTCAGGCTTCCAAGGCTTCCAACGCTCGATGGATGGTTCAGGCCATTTCGGAGGTGTACACGACCATGGGCAAACCCGTTCCTGGAGGGATACATGCCTAGCTGGTCAGAGCCAAGGCCACAGGCGTCGCATTTCAGAGACATGCTTTTTGGGATGTCATCAGCAAGGCTGCTACTTGGGCCACTCCCTCGGCCTTCGGTAAGTACTACTAGCTGGACACCAGCTCCAGGTGCGATGCAGAATTTGGTCAGGCGGTTCTGAAGAACATTTTTGCTTCGTTGTATATATGAGGCATCACCCACAAGGATGGAGGAAAGGTGCAAAGACACATGAGTGAGTAATGTTACTAGCGTACTCCTAGTCCATAGTCCCCTTTCCTCCATACATCCCACCTGCCTTCCCCTGCTATTATGCCAATGGTTAATAGGTAATAAGTAGGGGTTTACCAAACTTCGGCTTCGAATAAGTATTCGGATGAATTCCGGCAGAAAAAAAGCTATTCGGCTCCGGCCGAATAGTTTCTTGCTATTCGGCTCTTGCCGAATACTTTGACATTCTCATTTGAATACAATGCAACATGAACTCAGAAAGGCAAATATAGACTTCAGTTTGCAAAACTGAATAGAATTAGATCAGACAAATTGCGATCACAGAGCTGAAAATATCTTCTATCGTAATCTGCTCTTTAGGGCATGTTTTGTTACAGATTCTTAGACAAAAAAGGTGCTCATCTTTTATACTTAGCCTGCAACAATACAGGAACATATTTTCTTTTGGAGAATGTTTTTATTCAATGTGCACTTTTTTCAGTTGGAAAAAACAAACTGAAAGAAATGTGCATAGATACTTTCAGTTCCTGTCATGCCACTTCCCATTGAGTACGTCATAGCCCCCCTTTTCTTTTTTTAAGGACTGGAGTCCTGAGTTTAACATTATCTGATATTTTATCAGGAATTATAAGTTGTATATGTTTGTGCATTGGCGAGAAAGAGTGGCTAGGATAAGTGAAAAGTGAGCAGCATTTGTTTGGGTGGCGTGAATAGTTGTGAGATGGAGTTCACACATTTCAGATTCTCTCTTGACTTGTGTCCTGCATGAGCCGACAATAACCATTTGATAAATTTCTATGTGAGCTGAAAAGAAGTTTCGAAACTCAAGCTCATCGACTTTCCAACTGGATAGAGCATGCAATGCATCTGATTCACAAAGGGGGTCCTTTGCATTTGTGAAGTCTCCTACTTTAACTGGCACTGAATATGCAACAATCTTCTGTACATTTGGTCCCTTCATTTTGGTTAAATCTGCATTATTTCTGGCTTTTATGCTTTAAATAAAGATACTACATTAATTACAATGAAGAGAAATAAAAGTATAGAATGCGTCTAAAATGGTGCTTTTATTTTTTTTTTAATAAGTGTGTTTTTTGAAGTTTGGAACATTATTTATTAAATAAAGCAACTATTCCACTTCATATTCGGCTTCGGCCGAATAGTTGAAAAACTATTCAGTATTCGGCCTAATACTAAATATGCTATTCGGTACAGCCCTATTAATAAGCATCACCAGGTATCTAAGTGTCCAATGTGTTCAAAGGGAACTGAGGTGAGGTGCCGGAGGGTGGTACCTTGGCGGGGCGTTCCCATGTCCGGGCCCGCGCTATACTAAGGGGCAGCTTAATTTTTCGCTGCCAAAGTTAAGGTACCATCCCTATGTTGGGGAACGCCCCACAAGGGTGGAGGAAAGGGGACTATGAGTACTCTAATCACTACGGTGAGTAACTTTAATTTATCAATAAGTAGCTCCATTTTCAAAAGAATAAACACATTTGATTTTCTGCACTTGTTTTTTTGTTTTCTAAGAGTGTTTCCAAAAGATGGAACCGCAACATCTAGTAGTGGTGCAGTCATTTGTTACAAATGGTTTAATGTATTGTTTATATTATTCACCCTACAGAAACTTTACACAGTGTGTGATGTAGCAATGAATATAATTATAGCCAAAAGCACAACCTACAGCTTGGAATCGCCAAAAGATCCTGTACTTCCAGCCCGTTTTTTCACTCAGCCTGACAAGGTATGTGCTTTTATTTGATATGTAAATATCAAAAACCTTCAAATTTATTTTATTTACGTGTATGGGCTGGGCAAAATGGCATATTAAAAAGACAGTGTAACATAAACCTATATTAGACATCCTAATTATCCATATTGAGATTAACTGAAGGTCCGATGAATGATCTTTTGTTTTTACACCTGGTTTGGATGTCTCCTGATAACCTCGTATGTTAGGGAGAATTCTCTTATAAGGCTAATTTCCCAAACCTAGTGAGTCCCCTAGCAGCTTTGCTGGATTTTTGGGGTTTGTTTTTTTCTCCTGCTAAGAGTGAGACTCTTTTCCTCCCGCTCTTAGGCATGATTTGAGGTATGTCTTTGACTTATGTGCTTATGGGCTATGGGGTTTCTTTTTACTCCAAAGGGTATCATCTGTTTTAGTGTATGTGTTACACAACACCCTCAGTGCAGTAACACAGGGGTGTCATAGTGACCCCCAAACAGACTCCATACCCTGGGACTGACTACTGTCTCCCAGGGCATGTAAAGTCACCATTGACTTTACTAGTCCAAAATTGTGAGCAGAACCAGTACAAACCATCATAATGTGGAAGTACCAGAAGGGGTTAATTAGATTGCCCCTGGGTCTGTTCTCAAGGGGGGCACTGTCCAGTCCCCCCTTGTCGAGTTTCTGGCTGGTGGCAGTGGTTACCACGTGAAATATTCCACCAGAATATTTCCCATGGGATTTTCCCATTGGTTTTAAACGCACCATTTTTTTGGTGCAGTGTTAAAGAGACCGCCGGTTTATTTATTTAATATTAAATCCCCGGTTGGGTCTTTTCGCCAAAACACTTTTCTAAAATGGCGTTTGTGTCCGTCTCTGTAACTCTAACCAAGGTCGGGCCCTTTGTTCCACTTTTTGGCGGGCTTCTCCACAGAAGCCCTCCAAATGGTGCCACTCTGTCTGGGTTCCACAGGATGTGTGGGGAGGGGAATTGGCACCCTGGACTGCGTTGCCTTAGCAACCCAAGTCGCACTCTATTCTGATTGGCCCAGTGGTGAGCCGCCCGGCTCACCACTTAGCATGTGTGAGTGACAGCTAGGCTGCTGAATGGGGGTTTTTCTGCATGAAAGCAGGGCTTTGGAGACTGGAACTTCAGAACTCGCCACAGGACGTAAGAAATCCAAAGGGGGGAGAAGCTGAGCCATCTGCAACGACGACACCACCGGTGGAGCCCTGCTGCAACGACCTCACCACTTCCCCAACGACAAGAGGAGATCTTCTGCTGGAAGTGTCTTCTCCCTCTGAGCTGGTTGGATAAACCAGTTCGCCATTTCGCCTTCCAGGACGTCTCTTGGTTGAATCGCCCGTGCCAAGCATCCCGGCGGCCGGATAGCCAAGCTTCACCACTGTGACCGCGAATAAAAGGAACGCACCTTTTAACCAACGAACTCCGCGGCTGGTCTCTTCCCTGGGCAGTGCAACGACTACAAGTTTCCTCCTCGACAAGATCTTCTCTTCCCCTGATCGGAGCCACGACTTGCATCCACTGCCAGGAACAACTGCCACCGCTGGAGCTTCCTCTCTCTTTAAGGTACTATGTTCCACCTGGCCTCCCTTTCTACGGATTGCTGAAGGTGACCCTTAAATCCTTGGCTTTCCAACTGGGTTGGCTCCAGACCTTCTAACTTTACCTTTTGCTTCAAACCAACCTCTTTTGGACATTTTCACAAAGACTTCAGTGCTTTTTAAACTGTGTGATCTTGGGCACATTTCGTTTTGCTCCATTTAAAGTGGGCCTGGCTTATGAACTTTGGCTCTACAGTAGACCCTGCCTTCACTAACTTGCTGTGGTCTTATAAAAGTGTTGGGAACTGCTTATTTTCATGACCTGCCTTTTTCTCTCCCTTTAAACTGAATTATTGGAGTGCCATCTAAGTTACGCGCTCACATCTGTTTTGACAAATAGTGGTGTTTTGACTTAGACTTGTCTAATAATTGTTAAGGGAGGTGTGTATACGTTTCCTGCGTGTGTTTGAACTTGCTTTGATATATAGTGCTAGTGTATTTTCTAAAGTGTGTGTTAGATAATTATATACTTTTGATACAAAGCTCTGGTCAGTGTTTGTTTGCTCTACTGTGTTTTTAGCCCTATTGTGTATCCTCTGTACACTGCCCTACTCTTCTTGAGAGAAGTCTGACTGCTCAGCCACAACTACCAGGTAAATCTGGGTGGTACAGACTGCTACCAATTGGGTTTACTACTTACTCCTGTAGTCTTAATCTTCTTGCAGTGGTCCCCAAGGGAACTGCACAGGATTCTGCCTAACAACGTACCTGCCTTTTTTATTCATTAATACACGGGCAAAGCTCCAACAGTGAAAAGTCAGAGTAACTGGTTTGCATTTGTCTGACCCTAAGATGCCTGCACTGCTCAGGGGATGTGTTGAGACCAATCTCTGTAGCAGCATGTTGACCAAAAAGTCCTTACACACGGACCTCTGGTATATTGCTGCCTGAATTGAAGACCGCTTTATTGATAAGATAATGATGCTTCTCCAGCATGGGGTCTGGCATGGATTCACACGCTCATGAATGTTCCCTGTCGTCAGGCTGGGAATCCTCCGTAAAATCCTCACTGACAAACTGTATTTCTCCTCTGAACCAATCACTGTCCTCTGGGTTATATTGCCCCCATCCAATGACAGTCCTCTCCCTAAGCCCCTTCCTCTGGCAGCCATCTTCAGATTTTTACTGCACGCTTCAGTGTTGGGAGTCATCGAGTTTGCTCTGGAAGCTGCTTTGACGTTTAGTTGCGGTTTCTTTGGTGGAAAAAGATTCTATTTATGTTCAGAAAGAGCCTGTGTGCTCTTCTCTCCATCTGCTGACAGCGTCGATCAGTTGTTTGTGAATTTCAGTGCCCCTCAAGGGCGAAAATCGTCTAGGTTTCGTTGAAGTTTCCAGAAGGCCTTCAGGCCTACTTCGCACCCTCCGACCATGATGCAGGTGAAGAAGGAAGGAAGATCCCTCTTCAAGCCGTGCTCCAAGTCTGGGCTACGAAATGTGTTTGTGGAAGACAAGCACCTGAATGCCTCTGTCTTCATCCGGACCACAAGAAAGAGTGCAAGATCTGCCTTGGCTTCTCCAAGAAGACAACGAAGGATAGGTACTGTAGACTGGTGGCATGACTTAACTCCAAGGCCTCTGCCCCGTGCTCTGAGCCGGGTCCTGCCTCACCCAGGGCCGGCCAGTCCGAGGAGCGGGCTTTTAAGTCATTTGAGGGCGCCTCATCCGTGGGGGCCCAAGCGGGTCCTGCGATGGACAGGGTGCGATCAACATCACCATCCGCCTCCATCGCCAGCCAGCGATCAAGCTCCTCCTCGAAAAAGAAATGCTCCAACCCGGCTAAACTGCGGGAGAAGACAGCCGAACTGCCCAAGAAAGGCCAATCGGCTCAGAAGACTTCGTCGACGATACAGCTGGTGGCAGCGACTCTCAGGAAGACTAAAGGGGCTGACCCTGTGAAGGTAAACCCCACAGCGCAGAAGGTTTCCCTGCCTCTGAGGTGGGGAATCGCTGCAGTGACTGCGGCGAAGTCTGCTGGCACGCTGGAGAAGAGAATGCTGTCCCTGAGCCCGGCTCCAACCGCCAGGGGTGGAAACATAGGGGGGGAAACCTTTCCCAGGCCATGGAAGTTTCATCCAAGGACGACAGTGACCTGGAGTCCTTAGACACGGTCCACGAGGACGTAGAGGATGGTGGGGCAAGGCCAAGTGTTCTGATCACGAAAGCTGAGCCGAAGGATGTTCCAGCGGTTTCCCGCCGAAGAAGAAGAGGAAGCACCATCTGACGCCTCCATTTCAACCTCCACATCGGTCCCCCTCTCCCTCAGCAGACACGGGAAGGTTATGGCCACGACAACGGATGACGATATTGTCGGAGCGTGCAGCGGGTCTCCGCAGCCTAGGGTGTCCCCACCGGACGAGTTGGGATTGTTCCATTCCTTGATTGCCAGAGCCTCTGAGCTTTTCCTGCTTGTGCCCGAAGAAACCAGGAAGGAGGGTTTCCTGTACCAGAGATGTGAGGCCAAGAGTAAGCCCATCATGGCGTTGTGCCCCTCCTGGGCAACATGTGGGAGGAGGGCCTGGCCTTCTTGAAGAACCCTTGCACAGCTCCAGCCAAGCAGGATAGGCTGGAGAAGAGTTACCGGGTACGGGAATCCGCAACCAAGTGCCTGAGGTCGAAACCATTGCCGGATTAGGTGGTTTCGGCGGCCGCGAGGAAACGGTCATCTAACTCGTCCTCATCTTCAGTCCCTCCGGACAGCGAGGGTAAGAAGATGGACGCCATTGGGAGGAAAGTGATTTGCACCACGGCGTCCTTCATCAAGGTGGCCAAGGCACAGGCGTTCCTAGCCAGGTACAACAGAGAGCTGTGGTACAAGCTGGGTCTGACTTTGGAGTTCCTCCCAGACTACAAGAGGATAGAGGCGATCTCCCCTCTTCCAGGAAGGAGAGGTAGCGTCGGATCATGCCATCACAGTGGCACTGGACGTTGCTGACACGGGTTTCCACAGATGGGGAGCAGTGTCTGCCTTCGTAGTCAAGTCTGGTTGAAGGCCACAAATTTCCACCAGGAGGTCCAAACGAAGGTACTGGAAATGCCTTTGCGACAGAGATAACCTTTTTGGGAAGGTCATCAACGAGTCCCTACAGGTCTTCAAGGCGGATACGCAGACGGCCCATTCCCTGGGCACCCTCCAGCAACAACGCTCTTCTCCAGCATGGGGTCTGGCATGGATTCACATGCTCATGAATATTCCCTGTTGTCAGGCTGGGAATCCTCGGTAAAGAAAAAATCAGTATCAGTTTCGTTTCTGATATGTCTTTTTTAGTAGTAACCAATCACTGATCTCTGGGTCATACTGCCCCCAACCAATGACTGCCCTTTCCCTAAGCCACTCCCTGGTAGCCATCCTCAGATTTTTACTGCACGTTCAAGTGTTGGGAGTCCTCGTGCTTCGCTCTCGAGCTTTTACTGCGTTTTCGTGCTTTTTCAAAGAGATTTTCTCATTTTTCGGTTTAATCGAGCCTCGAGCTCCACCGTTTCTACTTCCGATCAACGGGGACCCGCTTCGGAATTTTCTACGCCCCTCAAGGGTGAAGTTTTCGTCGAGTTACGCTTCTTGGAGGATTCCAGAAGATCTGAGCCCTACATGGACATGGCCCAGGACAAGGGGAGCTCGACGCCCGGATCCAAGCTGTTCAGGAACTGCCCCGGATGCGGGTTACAGAATGTTTTCAAGGAGGACGAGCATTTGAGATGTCTCTACTGCCTTAATGAGGACAAGACGCACGTGGAGAAGGGCTGTGCGTTCTGCAAGAACCTATCGGAACGGACCAGGCAGGATCGTCGTTCCCGCCTCGCCAGCTGGCTGGAGAAGGGCCCAGCAGGTGAGAAGAAGAAAAGGTCAGAGCGGTCTTCTAAGTCCTGTGAGGGCGCCCCGGCGACTGGTGCCCAACAGAAGGCTAAGCTCCGCGGGCACCGGGAGTGCCGAAAGGTCGGGCTCTTCGGCTGCCAGGCAGGGCGTGCCTTCCCCGGCACCATCAACCACGAGCCAACGCTCTGGTTCGGGGAAGAGGAAATCCGAGAACCCGGGTAAGCTTCTGGAGAGGCCCCGGTCGATCTCCAAAGGAGCCGAGGGGGAGCGAGGCGGTGACCCTCCCCCCAAGGTGAAGACCCAGGACACAGCTAAGGTGGTGAGGGCCCTGATCCAACCGGCGAAGTCCTCTATCGAGGGAGTCGCAGCGGCCCTGACGAAGCCGGTGGAGACTACGCCAGTGGAGGCGACCTCAGTGCCCAGAGTTTCCCTGCCACCGCGGAGGGAATCCTCTTTCCAGCCCATCGACAAGACCCACATGAAGACCCCGGTGGAAAAAGAGGGGGGGGCCGGTGGCCATTACGGACACTGATTCGGCCTCTGAGGAGGAGCTGGTGGAAGCCGTGAAGAGCCTCAACGAGAGGTTCGAGAAGGTACGATCCCACGGGATAAGGACAAGATTACCATGAACCCCGGCGTAGGATCCAGAACCAGGCCCGTCAGGAAGCCCTCCGAACAAGCGGAGGGGAGTTCACCCCACCCGCCCTTCATGCCCACAAGGCCTGTGGAGCCCTCATCCCCCTCGCCGGACCCCAGAGATGACACGGCGATGGATACAGCGACGGGGACGGATGACGGTGGGACGGCCTTCCATCAACACCACTTCGGGCTTCTCCGCTCGACAAAATTGGCTCTTTCCACGCCGTGATCGCCAGGGCATCCAAGCTCTTCCAGCTCTGCCCGGAGGAGCAGAAGAAGGAAGGCTTCCTCTATCAACGGCGGGAGGCCAAGAGAAACCGTTACTCGACGATATCTGGGACGAGGGACTTGCCGTCCTGAAGAACCCCTCCACGATGCCCGCCAAGAGGGACCGGGTCCCCGACGCCGCCCCCTTGTGCCTCAGGGCTCAGCCTATGCCAGATTTGGTCGTCTCAGCAGCGGCCAAGAAGAAAGCAGCGGGGGCGGCAGCTTCAACCTCCACTTCCCCACCGGACGGCGAGGGAAAGAAATTGGACGCCATGGGTCGACGGGTCATCTCGTCAGCAGCAATGACAATTAAGGCGGCCAACGCCTTAGCGATTGTGGCCCGTTAAGACGGGGAGCTGAGGATGGCTCAAGGCGACGGACTTCCGTCAGGACGTTCAGAGCAGGGTGTTGGATATGCCGTTCAACGGCAACAACCTGTTTGGGAAGGCAGTGGTGAGTCTCTCCAAGCCATCAAGACCGACACGGAAACGGCCCGAGCCCTTCAGCAACGACGGCCCTTTCGGAGCACCGGAGGCAGATAGGGGGCCTCCAAGGGATCCAGCAGTGGCTCCTCTGCGTACCGCCAGGCGGCCCGCTCTTCGTCCCAGGAGGCCTACAGAGGTTGCGGCAAGCGAGGAGGATCTCGCCGCCGTCGTCAAGGAGGCCAAGGCGGCAAGGCCACTTCCAAGCAAGACTGAACCGGCTGCAGCGTCGGGCCCCCACCGAAGCACCCCACGTGGGAGGCCGGCTGACGAAGTTCATCAGCGTGTGGGAGTCCATCTCCACTGACGGTTGGGTGCTGGATACCCTGGCCCGCGGGCACTCACTCCAATTCCTAAAGAAATGTCCTTGCATTCCTCCCGTGGCCAGGAAGGAGAATCACATCCCTCAACTGCTGTTGGAGGTAAGGGCGATGCTCAAGAACGGTGCCATCGAGCTCGTCCCCAAGAGGCTGCGGGGCTCCGGAGTATACTCAAGGTATTTCCTCGTCAGAAAAAAGACAGGCGGTTGGCGCCCTATCCTGGACCTATGTCGGTTAAACAAGTACATCAAGGCACAGAAGTTCAGGATGGTCACCCTCCAGCACGTGCTGGGACAGCTGGAGGAGGGCGACTTCCTATCGTCGTCAGACCTGGAGGATGCTTACTTCCACATCCCCATTCTAAAAGGCCACAAAGTTCATCAGATTTGTAGTCCAGGGACATCACTACCAATTCAGAGCTCTGCCATTCGAATTGAGGTCGGCACCCAGGGTGTTTACCAAGTGCCTAGCACCAGTGGTGGTGCGGCTGTGCCTTCAGGGGATCCACGTCTACCCCTACCTGGACGACTGGCTCATCCGTGCAAGGACAAGAGAACTCGCCGTCGAGCACACAGCGAGGACCGTCCGCCTACTCACGGAGCTGGGATTCACCATCAACTACCCCAAATCCCACCTGGTTCCGTTGCAAGTGGCACTGTTTCTGGGAGCGAAGTTCGATACAGTGGAGCGGTTGGCGTCCCCGTCGGAAGAAAGGACGAAGGCCATTTTGGGCAAGGTGCAGCGCCTGCTAGCCATGGACGTGGCCAGGGTGAGGTCCATCAAGTCCCTCCTCGGGATGATGTCCTCATGCATCTACCAAGTGCGCCTTTGCAGACTACGATGCGTCTGCTACAAGAGTTCCTCGACGCCCGCTGGATGCAAGCGGTGGGCATCTTTGAAGACAGGATCCCGCTCAACAGGGTTTTCCGTCAGGCGATTCAGTGGTGGGGCACCCATGCGCACCTCACGGCAGGCACAGACTTTCAGACCCCGGCATATCAGGAGACGGTGACGACGGACGCCTCCCTGGAGGGATGGGCTGCTCACACCAGAGATCTCCACGCAAGAGGCCTTTGGCTCCCGGAGGAGAGGTCTCTCCACATCAACATCCTGGAGCTCCGAGCCATGTTCTGGGCGCTCAGATCGTTCCTCCCGTCCCTCAAGGGCAAGGTGGTGAGGATTTTCACCGACAACACCACCACGAAGTTCTAAATCCGGAAGCAAGAAGGCACCAGATCCCCAGCCTTATCCAAGGAGGCCCAGGATCTGTGGCACTGGGCCGTCGCCCAGGAGATGTTTCTGGTTCCCTTCCACCTGGCAGGAATAAAAAAACACCATCGCCGACTCATTCAGCAGGGAGCTGCGCTCGTGCCACGAGTGGGAACTGCACCAGGATCGGGTGGATCGGCTCTTCCAACGATGGGGCAGGCCCCAGATCGACATTTTTGCGACAGCGACAAACAAGTGCCAGAGGTTCGCCAGCAGGTTTCCCCAGCCAAGGAGCATGGGCGATGCTTTCTCGTTCCCCTGGGACGGCCTGTTCCTGTATGCGTTCCCTCCGTTGCCGTTGTTGCTCCGTCTCATCAACCAACTCAAGAGGTCCCGGTGCAGGATGATCCTCGTTGCACCGGTGTGGCCGAGACAGATCTGGTTCCCGGACCTTCTGGACTTATCAACGTCCCCACCAGTCAAGCTGACGACGGACGCAGATCTCCTCTCCAGAGAAGGAGGCACCATTCTTCATCACGACCCGGAGTCGCTGATCTTGCAGGCCTGGCTCCTGCAGCACTAGAGTTTGGAAGGTACAATATCCCGGCGGACTGCAGAGAGGTTCTTGCAAAGGCCAGGGCATCCTCGACTCATAAGTGCTACCAGAACTTTAGGACGGCCGTCCTTGTGGTCTCATCGACTGGTGAAGGAATTTATGAAGGGACTGTTCCGGTGAAGGCGCCAGCCCCGGCGTGGGAACTCAACGTGGTGCTGACCAGGCTCATGGGGCCGCCATTCGAGCCTTTGCATTCAGCTCTGTTGAAGTTCCTGTCGTGGAAGACAGCATTCCTTGTGGCCATCACATCCATACGACGCGTGGGAGAGATTCAGGCCCTATCCTGCAAGCCTCCATACTTGACTTTTCACGATACGACGGTGGTGCTGAGGACGCACCCCTCCTTCATGCCCAAGGTGCCGTCGGACTTCCATCTTAATGAGCCCTTGGTGTTGCCAGTTTTCTTCCCGTCGCCTTCGTCGCCGGCCGAGAGGACTTTGCACTCGCTGGATGTAGCTAGAGCGCTGATGTTCTACATGGACCGTACTAAGAGTTTCCGGAAGACATCACAGCTGTTTGTGAACTTTGGACCTGTGAATCGGGGGAAGGCTCTTCCGAAGGCTTCCATTTCCAGATGGCTCTCCGGCTGCATCATGCACTGTAACCGGTTGGCAAACCGACCGTTGCCCGGCTGTCCGAGAGCCCATTCGACCAGAGCGATCGCTGCTACTACAGCGTTCTTGTCTGGTGTGCCCCTGCTGGACATCTGCAGGGCTGCTACGTGGAGGTCGACGCACACCTTCACGAGATTCTACTGCGTCGACTGGGATTCCAGGTAGGAGTCCAGGGTTGGCCAGGCAGTGCTGCGCAACCTGTTCGCCTGAAGTTGGGCCTGGTGAGGAGGTAAGAGTTGCTTAATGTTGAGTTTATGTAATGCTTAATGTTGAGCCTTTTGCCACCTCCCGTGGTTTTGCATCTGTGTACTGCTATGTATTCTTATATTCATGAGCATGTGAATCCATGCCAGACCCCATGCTGGAGAAGGAACAAGTTACTTACCTGTAACTGTTCTCCAGCATGGGTCTGGCATGGATTCACATGCAAACCCTCCCTCCTTCCCCTCTGCGGCTCTTCACTTGGTCATATTGCCACTGCATGTGCTACCAAATCTGAGGATGGCTGCCATGGGAGGGGCTTAGGGAGAGGGCAGTCATTGGTTGGGGGCAGTATGACCCAGAGATCAGTGATTGGTAGATCAGAAACTAAACTGATACTGATTTTTTCTTTACCGAGGATTCCCAGCCTGACGACGGGGAATATTCATGAGTATGTGAATCCATGCCAGACCCATGCTGGAGAACAACAGTTACAGGTAAGTAACTTGTTCCTTCCTTTCGCTCCAGTGGAAGTCAGGCAGTCTTGGAAAGGTTTCTCTTCCTCGTACCGTCAGCCTTCCAGATCCACATCCTAGGAAGCCCAGAAAGGCCGTTCCCAGGCCTACGGTGGAGGACCGCATTGCAGTCGCCAGCAGGGAAAGGTGCCGAAACAAGCCTGAACCGGCCAAGACATCTAGCCCCCACCCATGCACCCCAGTGGGAGGCTGAAAGACATGCAAAATCAGTGAATGGGAAAAGATCACCACTGACCAATGGTTTCTGTACGCTCTTGCCCAGGGACATAACCTGGAATTTCAGCGCACGTGTCCGCACATCCCTCTGGTTGCCCGTCGGGAGCAGCACATCCCTCAGTCCTTGGAGGAGGCACGGGCCATGCTACGAAAAGGGGCGATGGTTCCCCAGCGACTGGAGGCCCATTATAGACCTACGACGTCTGAACAAGTACTTCAAGTCTCAGAAATTCAGGATGATCACGTTGCAGCACATGCTCGGCCAACTGGAAAGAGGGGCTTCCTTGACGTCGCTGGACGCCTACTTCTGTGTCCCCATTCACGGAAACCACCGGTAGTTTCTTGTGCTTCGTAGTTCAGGGACAGCACTACCAGTTCAAGGCCCTACCCTTCGGCTTGATGTCGGCCCCTAGAGTGTTCATGAAGTGCCTGCCACAGGTGGCGGCTCATCTGTGTCCCCCCGGAATTACGTATACCTGTACCTCAACGACTGGCTCATCCGGGTTCCCCTGGTGAGAGTTGGCCATCGGACACACAGAGGCGGCCGTGAAGCTGCTGACGGACCTTTGATTCTCCATCAATTATCCAAAGCCCTGCTTGACAACATTGCAGAACGTGCTGTTCCTGGGGGCCAGACTCAATACAGTGTCCTGCCTAGCATCGCCTTTGGAGGAGACGGTAGCAATTATTCAGGGGAAGGTGCAGCAGCTGTTGTCGATGAAGGTGGCCACGGTTGCAGACTATCAAGTCGTTGCTCTGCATGATGTCGTCCTGCATCTACCTCATACGGCTCTGCAGGTTACAGATGCGACTGCTTCAAGAGTTCCTGGAAGCTCGCTGGGTACAAGTGTCCGGTAACTTCGCCGACAAGATCACTCTGGCCAACGAGTTCCGTCGGGCGATAAGGTGGTAGGGTGTCTGCTCCAACAACGCCCGGGGCACAGTGTTTCAGAACCCTTTATCCCAGGAAACGGTCACCACAGACACTTAAATGGAAGGCTGGGGAGCCCACACCAGACGTCTGCATGCAAGAGGCCTGTGGCTGCCGGAGCAGAAGGATCTCCATATCAATGTCCTGGAGCTACGGGCGGTTTCTGGGCCCTCAAGGAATTTCTTCCGTCTCTGAAGGGCAAGGTGGTGAAAATCTTCACTGACTACACCACCACAATGTTCTACATGAAGAAACAAGGGGGCACTCGATCCCCGGAGCTCTCCAGGGAAGCGCAGGACTTATGGCACTGGGCCATCGGGCAAGAGATGTTCATAGTCCCTCTTCACCTAGCAAGAATCAAGAACACCATTGCAGATTCCCTCAGCAGGGAATTGTGCTCCTGCCATGAGTCAAAACTTTGGCAGGACCAGGTGGACCTCTGATCAAGCTACCAGTGGTTCCGGGTCTTCTCGCCAGAGAAAGAGGTGCAATCCTGCATCACGAACTAGGATCGCTCAACCTGAGAGCTTGTCTCCTGCAGCCCTAGAGTTTGGAGGATATGAGTTGCCTTCAGACTGCCAGGGCCAGGGCGTCGTCTTTAAAGTGCTACGGTCACAAGTGAAAGCGTTTGCCGGTTGCAGAAGATTACCCCTTTGAGGGTCCCGTCCCACAGGTTCTTACGTATTTGCTATCTTTGGCCATGGCCAGACTGGCGCATGCCTCGATCAAGGTACATCTGGCAGCTATCTCCTGCTACACCAGCTCTCCAGGAAGGTCTTCCCTGTGGTCTCATCGACTCATCAAGGAATTCCTTAAGTGACTTTTTCGTTCTTTCCCGCCAGTGAAGGCTTCTGCCCCGGCGTGGGAACTCAACGTGATGTTAAGGCTCATGGGGGAGGTGGGGGGTCCCTTTGAGCCTATGCATCAGGCCCCTCTCAAGTCTCTCTGATGGAAAATGGCTTTCCTGGTGGCCATCACCTCCGCCAGGACGGTGGGTGAGATACAAGCCCTATCCTGCAAGCAGCCATACCTGACTTTCCACGAATCGAGGGTGGTGTTGCAGACGCATCCCTCTTTCAGGCTGAAGGTTCTGTCAGAATTCCACCTCAACGAACCTTTGATGTTGCTCGTTTTTTTTCCTGAAATCTTTGTCACCGGCTGATGGGGCCTTGCACTCGCTGGACATTGCTTGTGCCCTGAAGTTCTACGTGGCACGCACAAAGGGTTTTCTAAACACTTCACAGCTGTTCGTGAACTTTGGTCCTGTGAACCATTTGAAGTCCTTGGCCAAGACTTCCATCGCAAGGTGGCTCTACAGCTGCATCATACACTGTCATCGGTTGGCAAACCGATCTATGCCTGGCCGTCCGAGTGCCCACTCCACCAGGTCGATCGATGCAACATGGGCGTTCCTGGCTGATGTGTCCCTGCTGGACATCTGCAGGGCTGCTACGTGGAGGTCTAAGCACACCTTCACGAAATTCAACTGTGTCGAGAGGGATTCCAGAGAGGAGTCCAGAATCAGCCAGGCTGTGTTACACAACCTGTTTGCTTGAAGTTGAGCCTGGTGAGGAGGTAAGAATATTGCTTCTGTTGAGCCTTGCCACCTCTCGTGGTTGTGTATGTAGGTACTGCTATGTATTCATTATTCATGACCGTGTGAATTCATGCCAGACCCCATGCTGGAGACCGAACAAGTTACTTGCCTGTAACTGTTGTTCTCCCGCATGAGTCTGTCATGGATTCACATGCAAATCCTCCCTCCTGCCCCTCTGCAGCTCTTCTTTGTCATCCTGCCACTTTACGTGCTACCAAATCTGAAGATGGCTGCCAGAGGCGGGGCTTAGGGAGAGGGCAATCATTGGCTGGGGGCAGTATGACCCAGAGCTCAGTGATTGGTTTATAGGACAAAGACAGTTTATAAACAAAAGCGAAAGTTTTTTCTTTGACCAAGGGTTCCTGGCCTGACGACAGGGAATATTCATGTGCCTGTGAATCCATGCCAGACCCATGCTCGAGAACAGTTACAGGTAAGTAACTTGTTCCTTCCAAGTTCTTCCCCTTCCAATACCCAGGAAATCCCTTAACCTCATCCAGCAAGAACTATAAGCCTTAACTTGGAGAGACTTCCTCATAGCAAATCTTTTAACATCCTATACATCGAGGAGGTCTTGCACTCCCCAATCTTGCGAGGTATTATCAGACGACACAACTTAGAGCCATCAGACAGTGGATTGATCACTCATCCCCCAACGCCTGGAAGAAATTGGAGGGAAAAGTGGTTGGCAAACCCCCGAGATACATGCCATTGCTTTCTTGCAGAAATAGACCCCTTGCGATGTATGAACGTCCCTCCTCGAGAACCACTATTGAAGTCGGGATTAATCTCATCAACACACTGTTCCTCCCCTGCTTTCCTGCCCTCGAGCCTTCCCCTTTCTCACTTCAATTCGCTTTAACTCCGATTTCACCCCTGGATATGATGGGCCATCATTCAGATGGTGGTGCGAGGGAGGGTGTGAATTTCTGACTCATTCATTTTGTCGGGGAGATATTGGACTTTTGAATCCGGCAAAACTATTTTTGCAACATCCAAGAATGAATGCCTGCTTCTAATGGATTCCTTCCTTTCATGGATTCCTCATCTATAATATCCTATCCACAGCGCCAGCTGTTATCCAGAAACCGTTCTGCGTCCATTAGGTGCGGTGCTGCTTCACGTCGACTGAGCCCCATACCGGACATGACGGTGCCAGTGTATATAGAGGTGCTGCACCCCATGACCTCAGTTCCTTTTTTTTTCCCGCACACTCTGTTCGCTTCAGGGACACACCGTCTGAATCTTCGAGTTTGTTTATACTGCTTGGGCGAGGAGCACGATGCCCAGGATTGTGGGACATGTTGGCCATTCACCCGAAGGCCCTCCGGGAATGGGCAGCAAAACTTTTTTCCTTCGTCCACAACACAAAGGGTGATGTTTTGTAGTCTCGTTCGAGGTCACGGGCGCTTCGGTCAGAGGAAAGGTCCTCTCTATGTAAGGAAAATAAGAATAAGCTGCACAAAACATCCCACTCTCCGAATTTGTTTTCGCACCGCCATTCTTCCTCTTCTACTAAAAAGAAAAGCCACCAATCTAGAGGTTCTCCCAAGCCAGTTAAGGTACCTTTTCCAATTCAATCCTCCTATTCTGGAGGAATAGGAACTAGTTTTCCAAAAGATGTTAGTGCACGCTACAAATGACCTTTAACATTATCACCACCAGAATGGTCCCCTGGCACTCTGTCAGATCTGAAAGGCAAGAGTGTGGGGGTTGGTTAATGGGGCATAGCGGAAAGAGGTAGAGCGAGACTTGCAATGTCCTATTGACAGCTGCAGCTCGGTGCTTGGGTGCAATTTACAGCTCGGTAGACTCCCATGTTCTGTTGTGCAGGACTATGTGTGGTTGGTTTGTTGTTGCGGTATGGTGAAGTGTGTGCGGATTGCTGTGCAGAGAGGAGGTTGCATTTGTTTTGTGTTTGAAAGGTGTATGTAGACCTTGAGGCTGTATGGTTGGGTTAGTGGCGTTTTTCCTTTCCTTGTTGATTTGGACTTCTGTGCTAAGCGTACTGCCTGTGCTGTCTGCTGGGCATTTGTAGCGGTTCATTTGCCAGGTTCTGTGCACAGTTGTGGCTTTGCTCTGAAATGATTTAGTGGTTGTGGGGCATGTGGTTGTGATGCTGCCTCGCACCCCTCGGTTGAGGGTTTGTGCTTAGTTTGTCAAGGATGCGTCTACCATTGTTTGGGCGGGGTCCCCACCCTCATGAAGGGGGAATAGTTTACCCTCCAGGCATCCAGATTTCGGCACCATTCCCGACTTCATCGGTCATCAGCACCGGTCAGCTCTGTGGGCACCGAAGAACCTCTGGAATATGCTCCTCTTCCTCTAAAACCCTACATGTCTAAGATGTGATGGCAAAGGTGGCCGATACCCTGGGGCTCTATGCTCTGTACAGGCTGAAAATGCAGTTTGAATTTGGAATTAATGGACATCCTGGACGAAGGTCCCAGGAAGGAAAGGCTAATACCAGTCAATGTGGAGGATTATGCCCCTGTACTGGAGGTCCTGGCAAGGAAGCATTGCCCTGCCATTCTGGCCCAGATTTCCCATCTACTCAGGCTTCCCTGGAGAGCTTGGTGGTTCAGGCTTTGACTCCAAATGTGAAGTCTTCTATCTTTCACCTGATCGGGAAAGCAAGAGACGGAACGCTTGGCGGAATGTGTTTTTGTTGGGCAGCTTCACCCTTTGCGCAGTAAATGCTTTTTGCACCCTGTCTAACTTCTCTGTTGGCCTGTGGTCCACTGTGACAAATGCGACTGAACATATGCCTGAGGGGGGATATGAGAGATGGCTTCCGGACTATTGTGACAGACAGCAGGGAAGCTTCTCGCCAGATTCTGCAGTAAGGACTGGACACTGCTGACTGTGGAGGCACATCGATGGCTCAAAGTGTGGTGCTCAGGTGCCACTCTTGGATGAGGACATCTGGCTTCACGCATGATGTCCAAGCGAAACCTCTGGACATGCCCTTTGATGGGCAAAACTAGGTTGGGGTGAAAGCTGATGACGTTCTCATACATTTCAGGTATCAAAGGCCACAGTGAAGTCGTTGGGCTTAGCCGTTCAACAGCCCTCCACATCTTCTACTAGAGGCTGGGGTTTTCATCCTTCCTGGGGTGGCCTGGCCTCTACCCCACCTGAAGACAATAGGGCAGGAGCTTTCTGAGAGTTAGAGTTGCCCCCAGAAGCAGAGCGGTCGCAGCCACCGGCCCCTCAGCACTACGAACAAATCTTCTCTGAAGTTTTCTGCTACGGTTCCCCTGTGAGACTTTCCCTGTTGAGCAAGGAATGGTTCAAGACCATGTCTGATAATTGTGCCTTACAGGTCGTTCCACAGGGTTACTGTCTGCCTTTCATGCAGCGTCCTTTGGACCATTGCCTTTACACCAGCCCCTTGCTTCCAGATCCCATCCTCTTGGAGGAGGTCTGTCCGCTTCTCTCAAGGAGAGCAATAAACCTGGTAACGCGCTCGGTATGAGGCAAGGGTTGGTACTCCACCTATTTTCTGGTGCCAAAGAAAGACAGCTGTTTGCATCCCATTCTGGATCTGAAGCTGTGGAATTTGTTCCTGCCCAAGGACATTATCAAGATGTTTTAGTCCTGATCCAGCAGGCCCTCGATTTCCAGCACACGTTGATATCATTGGACCTTTAGGATGCTTACTTCCATGTGCTGATTCCTTGGAAACGCAGGAAGTACTTGAGGTTTGTGGTGGGCCAACATCACTACCAGTTCAGAGTCATGCCGTTCGGCCTACCTTCGGCTCCCAGGGTTTTCACTGAACTGCTAGCAGTGGTGCATTCATGTCTTTCCCTTCATGCTCGCTCTCCAGATCTAGTGTTGGAGCACCTACTCTGCACGTGCACTCTATTCCACAGATTGGGCTTTTGCCTGAACCTCAATAAGTCTCAGATTTTGGGTTCAATGTCTTAAAATCACGGCAAAAATGGCTGTGAATACAAAATATCGTGGCAAAAATGCTGTGGTTTTTTTGCGTCACAATCATGTAAAGGATGCAGGGGACACCCCCGCAACTCCCGGACCCATTATACAATTTGAGGGGAGCGGGGGACACCCCCCAACCCGCTCGCCTTAAATGGCATACTGGGATACACCTTTACCAGGTCAAACCACAGCATTTTTGCCGCAATTATATTACCTGATACCAGATTTTGTCTGTCCCAGTCTGATTTATCAGAGCTTTCTTGGGCACTCGCCTGGGCAGGATATTCCTGCCTCAGGACCGTATGGCAAACAACATCTTTCGGCTGGTCATTGCCCCCCAATCCCAGGAGCAATTCCCAGCCTCTGCTTTTATGCACCTTCTGAGCCTCATTGCCTCCTGCATCCTAGTCGTACCAGAAACGAGGCTGCACATTACGTTGCTTCTCTGCTGCCAATGGTCACAGCTTCAGGGCGACATGTTGGACCTTTTACATGTCTCAGATCAGCTGGCTCACAAACCTGCATGTTGGACTGTGTGAGAAAACCTGCAGAGAGCAGCATAGTTTTGTAAACCTTGACCGCAGGTGACAGTGGTCACAAACACATCTCTGACTGATTGAGGCGCTCACTTGTCTGATCTGCCAGTGAGCAGACAGTGGTCTCCCATGAAGTCGCAGGAACACATCAACTTGCTGTAGCTGAGGGCAATCGGGCTGGCCTTGGTCGCCTTCCTCCTCTCTGTGATACCGATGACTGTGCTACGGACAACAGTGGCCATGGACTATCTCTGACAAAACAAGGTGGTGCAGGGTCCTTGCCTCTGTGCAGAAAATCAATGTGGCTGTGTATCTGGGCTCTGGAGAAATGTTTCTCTCTGCCTTGCCTGACAGCAGCCCATCTGGTCATAAGAGAGATTGTCACAGTGGCTGCCTTCAGCAGACCGACTTCGGCCTCCCACGAATGATAGCTATGCCAGGAAGTTCTAGAGGAGATCTCCCTTTTGGGAACTCTTCAAATGGACCTCCTTGCTTCCAGTGTGAACAGGAAGTGTGAGTTCTTCTGCTCCAGGGAATTTTCTCATCGGGGAGCTCTGGGGGACTGACTGACAATTGAGTGGGCAGTCAACCTCCTTTATACGTTCCAGCCGATCCCTGTCACTCTGCTGGTTCTCAGGTGATTGCATCCGTCTAGAAACCAGGTTTAACCTGATTGTCTGGGATTGAGCCTGGAAGACGTGGTATCCGGAGTTGCTGGATATGACCATCTGCCCTCTTGCACCTTCCAAGCAGTCTATTTGCTTTCCCACTCAGAGGGTTGGGTTCTCCATCTGAGCCTCAGCGGCCTCAACCATCATGCTTGGCTACTGAGAGTCTAGATGGAGTGGGACATGTCAGGTGACATCTTTGGTGTACTTAGCTCGGAGACCCGCTACAGAAGGCATACATTTTCAGCTTGGTCCCGGGAGAGGGATGTGGACCAGCTATCCTGTCCGTTATCCCCCATTTTAGATTTCTTTTTATTGTCCTTGGGCCAAACAGGCTTGCAGATTGGCACTGTGAAGGGATACCTAGCCACTATTTTGGTTTTCAAGACGTCCTTGGAACAGGGGTCTCAATCCTCACAATCCCGACATTCATGCAGTTCCTCAAGGTTTGTGTAATTAGTTACCTCCACGCCAGTTTGTTGTGCTGGCCTGGGATTTAAATGTGGTTTTGACATTACTTCTGGGATCTCCGTTTGAGCCCATTCAATTATTTTATATTAGATTGGTCACCCTTAAGGGGATTTTCCTGGTTGCCATCACTTCCGCAAGCATAATCTGTTATAACTCCCTTCTTTTACTCCTACGTCCCATCCCCTTTCCTCCATACTATATGGGTGTTCCTTGCTAGGTTCAGGAGACAGAACCTTTTTCACCAGAAAAAATCTTCTTTCGCTTTAAATTTAGAGGCGCGCTGGGGTGCAGCCCTGGGAGCATGCGCTCATCTGACTCCGCCCACTGGCGCCACTCCCCAGTGCTCTTTTCCGCGTCAACGGGATCAGACCGCTTTCACCAGCGCTCCAAGGTTTGGCTTCGACCTTGTAATTCTTCGCGCTCTTTCCCGGATACTGTCTTTTTGTCTTTCAATCTTTAATCAGGTACTCGGTCCTCTGGCGCCACACTCCTCCCCAGCGCATGTCGATGTACGAGGGCTTCAGCAGGTGTCCAGACTGCGAGGGGCTCTTACCTACATCTGACCCCCCATGCACTTCCCTCTGCTGCCTTGGCGCCGACCAAGGCTGGGACGGTTGTTCCACGTGTGATGTGCTTACTCCGCACGCTCTGAAGAACAGGTTGGCTCGGTGGATCAAGCTCTTCGAACGATCGCCTCCAGAGGACTTGAAGAACTTCGTCAGGCACAAGTCACGGCCCAAGGTAGGGCCACTGTTCTTATCCGCACCCCGCAAGGGCGACTCCTTTCCTAGGAAATGTCAGAGCGGGAGGGACCGTCGAGGTTCCAACACAGCACAGGTACCAAGGCCGTCAGCTACCGGCCGCCAGGCTGAGGGGTCGCTGGATCCTACCGTTGAGGTCGCTGAAGGACCGTGAGGTTCTTTTACTGGGTGTCCACCCGAGGGGCTTCGCCCTACTACAAGACAAATGTCCGAGGGGGTGCCTGTACACAACACTACTGGCAACACAGCCAAGGGCATGACGTCTACCTGGAGCTGGAGGCCTATCCTGAGGTGCAGGATAGGCCTCCAGCTCCACCGCCAAGAGTCCTGGAGGAGGCCGGATCCAGCGCGGCAAGCAATACAACTCAGGCACAGGCATGCAGCCTGACAAGATGGCCAATGCGCCAGACAATATGGCTGCTCGTCCACTGCCACCACCCTTCACGGAGCAGGTGGGAGAACGAGTTTCGAGGTGGGACTGGTCTTCAGCAGGTACGTGGCCTACAGCTTATCCTTCAATGTTGCAGGGCAGATGCACCCAGCTGATGCCAATGCCTCAGCAGCCTCAGGTTCCTGCTCTTCTGCCGATGCCACCTAGCGCCCCACCGGCCTGTGAGAACAGGTTTTTTGAGTAATTCCTCACACTTATCACTTATGAGATCTCCTCCGATGGGAGGCACCCACAGACATTCCACCTGTGGCTCCAGCGCCTGTTGGCCCTGTGCAGCCCCTGCTTCCCACGCCAGACCCCACAGGGCCGGCACCTTTGCCTCCGGCTCCCCAGACGGTTCCATACCAGCCTCCACAGCAGCCTCAGGCTCCAGTCAGCACCAGTCAGAATTAGGCACTCGGTACTCCTCCCGCTCCAGACCAGCAAGACACCCTGGTGGACACTGATGAGGAGGAAGATCCTGACACTCCATCGGCCTGGCCGAGTACCTTGGTGCTGCCCCAACCCGAGGTCGAACAACCAGAGGCGCGGGGGTCCTGGCGGAGGTCCTCACTCTACGCCCCACAGCTAGAACGGGTATTCATATGCAAAAGGATGTTGTAGCCTTGGCCAAAAAGGGATGGCTTAATCCCCATTCGGCACAGCCCACCAACAAGTGCTTCAACACCAAGTACAGGCAATTGGATGGGGATACACTCTTGCTGCCAGCACACCCTCAACCACACTCATTTATTGGCGCAGCCTCTATCTACTTCAAGCCGCCATCTTCCTCAACCAGCTCGTCCTTGGCGCTGCTAGGCAAGGAGGAGAAGATCTTGGAGGGTTATGGAAAGAAGGGCTATTCCAACGCTTCGCTGCACCTTCGTTAGTCTAACGCATACACCGTGCTCACAGCCATTAACCATAGTTTGTTGGCAGAAAATAGCTGAAATTCTTCCGGAACTTTCGGTGCACAGTCAAGTATGTTTCAAGACAGGGCTGTCATAAGCAAAGATGGTGGCTCAAGATAACATGGAGTCCACAGTAGTGCATATAGACCCCACAAACAGTGCCATCTGCATCGCCACGGATATATGAGAAGGACTGCCCGGCTACGGGCCACTAAACTCAACCTGGACGTCCAGGAGCGCCTATTGGACCTTCCATTTGAGGTTAGCGACCTCTTTCTTTCCACCATCGATGAGGAACTTGATAAGAAGACGAACAGTTCCCAGACTGCAAAATCCTCATCTATCATCACTAAGTCCACCCCCAAAACATACAGGCAGACGCATCAGCATTCCAACAAGGAGCGGGCCTTCGGCGGGTTCCTCAACCCCATCCTCAGAGGGGTGGTCGGTCGGTTGCACAGGGCAGGCTTGCCCTTCAAGCACAGTATTGGAGCGCAAGGTTCATAGACCCTTGATCCCATCAATAGTGTCCACGGGCTATGACCTACTGGTCCCTCCTTCCTCTAATCCACTCCCACAGATTGGGACAACAACTCTATTCGCGGAAATACAATCACTCGTTCAGAGTCTAGCAGTGGAAGAAGTCCCAGCGCGGTATGGGCTTCTACTGCTGAATTTTTGCCATACACAAGAAGAACCAGACTGGCCTGAGAGTTGCGTTGGACCTTTCCACCTTGAACCTTTCCCTCCTGCTTCAAAAGTTCAAGATGGTTACCCCAGCGCTTTTTGCAGAGACACTGTGCAGGGGAGATTGGATCTGCTCACTGGATCTTTGGCAGCCCCATCGGTCCTTCCTGAGTTTCAGGATCATGGGCTTCCATTTCCAATACAAGGTTCTACCATTTGGCCTGAATTCAGCCCCCAGGGACTTTAACAGGCTTATGAATGCAGTGGCAGCCCTTCTCAGGGTTCAGGGGCGCCAAGATTATCTGTATCTGGACGACTAGCTCGTCAGGGCGAGATCCCTGTAGGTGGTCCATCACACCTCCTGCACCCTCATGAATATACCATACGAATTGGGATTCTCCATCAATCTCAAGAAATCAGAGCTGGGCCCGACAGAGAGTCTACTGTTCCTGGGCCACTTATGGGATACGAACTTCGAGAGAGTCTTTCCCTCAGAGGACACGATAATAGCCATCAAGAGGGTCACGAGTCATTTTCACAACAGCAAGGTGACATCAGCATGGTGGTACGAGCACCTCCTGGGTATCATGGCGGCGTGTCTTCTAGCAGTACCTTAAACAAGGCTAAAAATTAGTAGATTACAGCAGGAGCGGGGGTTCCCAAGCAGAACTTGTCAGCATTCCTCCTTTTCTCGTCCAGGACCATGTCTGGTGGAGCACAGACTTCAAGTTAAGGATAGGCAGGCCCGTCAGTCAACCAGCACTGCAGGCTACCATCACCACTGACTTGTTCTTGGAGGGCTGGGAAGCTACCCTGGACAACCACAGCATCCACAGAGCTCGGTCTTTTCAGGAACAAGAGGCCCATATCAACTGGCTAGAGCTAAAAGCCATCTGGCTTGCTCTCAAGACCTTCCTGCCTCATCAGTGGCAAGACGATCCTCATTCAGACAGACAACTCCACCAGCGTGTATCATATCAACAAGCAGGGTGGCACCAAGCCTCCGCCTCTATGCACCCTGGCTGACTAGGATTACATTAGTCACTTCAGTGATTAACTTATAATTTCTCCAAGAAGGTGACTTTGAGGGCGAGGCCCTCATTTCTTCCAAAAGCGGTCTAGAATTTGTATTTCTCTCAAAAGATCCAGCTTCCTTTGTTTTTTCTCTGCCTCATCCTTCTAAGACAGAGGTGCGATTCCATTGGCTGGACCCGGTGTATGCCCTCAGCTACTATGTCTCTCAGAAGAGAGAGGCTAGAAAACATGGCTAGCTTTTAATTACACTGGTGCTTGTGCTGGCAGGTGGATCATTCTTTGTATCTCAGAATGCTGTTATCTTGCTGGAAAGGCCGTATCTAAGGGTATCCAAGTCCATTCTTCAAGAGGAGTGCCTGCCACCTCTGCTCTGCAGAATGGAGTCCCAGTCCTGGTCATCTGGCAGGCGGCAACAAGGGCATCTCTGCACACGTTTGCTAAGCATTATTGCTTGGATTCCCTTTCAGGACAGGGCGCCGCTTTGATAGGGTGGTCCTCCAGAGTTTTCTGCTCTATGTGGTGTCGGTGCTCTTCTCCCTCCTCCAGATTTTCGTAATGCTTTGGGAGTCCATTAAAGATGAGGAATCCGCGGGAGGAAGCAATCCATTAGAAAAAGAAATTACATATCTCTCTGTGATGGTCTTTCTGATGGATGTTCCTTCCACAGATTCATCGCCCTTCCTACCTGCCCCTCTAGGTGGATAGCTAGTACACCATCGATTCACATGCCTCTCAGCATCAGAGTGAAGGTGGAACTGAGATCGCAGGGCATGGCACCTCTACATATACTGGCCCGATGTCATTTCCGGCACAGGACGCGTAGAGAAGTCGGGAGCAGAGCCGGGGGAAGAGCTGTGCTGCACCCCCTGGCAGCAGATAAGTTTCCGGAGAACAGCTGCACTGTGGATAGGATAGGATATAGATGAGGAATCTGTGGGAGGAACATCCATCAGAAAGAACATTACCGAAAGGTAAGTCATTTGTTCTTCCTTCAAAATGTATTATTCTTCGTGCATTGACCTGAATATATCTACTTATAGGCCTCTGGTGCCATACACCACTGGTGATATCTGCTGTGTTGGGTTGGAGGCAGAGCGCAAGGTATGCTTTTGCAGCCGATTTGTCTTTTCACCTCTTAGCTCTAGCTTGATTTCTGTGCACCAATGTTGTGGGTCTTGGGTTGGGAATTGTATGGCCTGGGTTTCTGACCTGGACTGTGGAGTGCAGACTATTAAGCTGCTGGTTGGGTTTCTTCTCATTGATGCCTGTGGCGATTGGTAGACTGCACAGCTGTTCTGCGCATGACACAATGTCCTGCTTCATCGGCAGTCTTGCCTATTCTGGCAGGGAGCTCCAACTCAAGTGGTTTAAGACCACCAGGTTTTCCTCTTGCTACTTCAAAATGCCTGCTTGAGTCGGGCTGCACCAGTGAGTAACCGATGCAGGACTTGCTTCTGTACCTCTCAAAAGGGTCGGAGACCTCCTGGTACTGTGAGGTAACCCAGCAAGGTGGGTCTTTCATTGTCGGAAGTTAAAGCCGCTAAAGACTACTGCAGTTAAAGGTAAGTCAAAAAGAGGGTCTCCACCAATTCAACAACATGGTGTACATATAGTCCACATGGTTTGGGATCAAGAACTTTTGGATCATTGACTCTATCTAAGATACTTGCAAGCTAGCCTGTGTGGTACTGCAAAGTTAAGGTCCTGTGGCAGACTCCCGTTTGAGTTGTAGGCCTGCATCGTCTTTTGGAATTTAATTTTACTGCCTATATCTCTTTAATATGTACTTAATGTCTAAGTTTCTAATGTAATTGCAATACTGTTTTTGAAGCTGATATGATGTTTTCATTTGGTGCAAAAAAAAGTGTAAGTACTGTGATGGTGCAGGAGTAGGGCTTGGACACAAATGTTGCCTTGTTTTGCTTATAAACTTATATTCATAAAAGTAAAGGGGTTGGAGAAAAGCCTTTTCTGTCCTTAAAACAAAGAGGGGTTTCCCTGCCTCAAAGAAACAAAGGAAAACTGTCAGAATGTCCAAATAAATGTAGTTCTTCACTGTCGTGTCGCAAAGTCCTGCCAAGTATCGGTGTCCCTTTCGTGGTTCACGTCTCCCGAGGAGCGGTGCTCTTCTATAAGGCTCCAGCAGCACTCGTAGACTTGGATTTGCTGTGCCTCGCTTCCCAGCCTTTGGCGCCCTTCTCGAAGCGGCTCCGCTCTGCGTTGCAGTTCTCCGGTTTAGGGGATGCCCAGAGGTTGATTAATGTACCTGCACCTGCTCATACCGTACCTCGGTCCTTCGTGTGCAGTGTCTCCCCTTCTCCACTGGACTTGCCAGTGTGGTTCTCACGGTTGATTTCCTGTTGCCAGCTGCTCTCGACTTTCCTCCTCGGAGGGTAGCTCTCGTACCCCTACACTTCCTCTTGGGTTGTTATGGACCAGTCAATTATTGCGGAAGACTATAGCAATCACTCCGGCTCTCTGGAGTGATCTGCATCATCCTGGGCATCTTCTTCACAGTAGTTATGTAATCTTTACATAGAAAACCACTAGTGTACCCTAGTATTCTAGTCAAGTCTGAGGTATTAAATTGACTGACTACAACAAAGAATGTTGGCCCTATGTGAAGATAGGAAAGAATGGTAAGAGAGGGTTTTGGATAAAGCTGCGTTCTCTGGGAATTATTCCCTAATCTCATGAGGGGCTTCCTCTCGCATGTGATCCTCCCCATTTGCCACCCCCAGTGGGACTACCGTACTATGGACGCACCACCCTGGCCCTATGGGAAAGGTCCCCCCTTAGGGGGGAGAGGGGACAGCCGCCTTAGATTGGTCACAGTTTAGATTTCCAAGAAAAAAATGTACCCAAACCGTTTCTATGGAGGGGGACAGCATCATAATTTGGCTGAGAGATTTTTCAGGACAATGTCATCCTTTTGGCAATTTACATGAATGTGCTGGCAGCCTAGATGTCTTGCTAGCTCTCTGTTCAAGATTGTGCTTACCTTCAAGTAAATATCGGTACTGAGAGCTCTAGTAAGGATGGTTCTAAAACAGATGTATACGTACATAGTTTCACCAAAGCGAAAATACAGATCCTCAATGTGTTGGTTATTTGTATAAGAATCCTTGGATTTTACATAAGATGATTTTTCTTTTTATACCTTTGTACAATGACACTAATGCATAGTTTGAATTAACAATAGATGGTGCTCTCTCAAGTGATGTTAAATAATTTTAGAATGAGAGTTTTTGAGTTGACCCTATTGTTCTGTGTATTTTAAAAGGAATGATTTGTGATTGATGTTGCTGAAAACATTTCATATTATACATTTTGCATGTTCCATAGTGCCAGTGTTTCACTTTTATTTTTCTGTTCTGTTTTTTTCTTTTTTGCTGCTTTAGAACTTCAGCAACACCAAAAATTACCTCCCTCCAGAAATGAAATCCTTTTTCACCCCTGGAAAGGTAAATTATTAAATGCATAAGATGTTTCTGATCCCATTGTTGACAAAGGCTAGCATGTAAAAACTTGTATGAATATGAGATCCAAATATCAGCACTGGTCTTTCTTACCTTTCGTTTGTTACGAAATGTAAAAATCGAACTGATAGAAAAAAATGTTCTAATCTGTACCTTCCTTGTGTGGATTATTTAAAGCAGTAGTCAAATGTACACATTGGACTTCTACCACAGTGTGAAAGAGCAGCACCATACAACATCCTTGCCATGGAAGTTGTGCTTTTTCTATGCCAGCAACTGTGACATTGACACATAAAAGAAACTACTTGTACCCCCATGGTATGTCACTTGATTATTTCTACTTACTTCGGACACCCAATAAACATTCAGAAAACTTTTATTTCTTGGACAAATGTTTCCCATTTTGCGGGGCACCCTAAGACCACAGACGTTAAGCATTTAGCTTTGTGTGCATTGAACGTGTGAAATTTCTCAGACCCGCAAGTTACTTACTTTCATGTGGGCTTTTGTGCCATTTATTGACAGTTTTGCGCTTCATGTCAATATTTGCAACCCAAGACCATCACAGAAAGTTGCCCATAGATGTACGTTACCTGAACTAGCAGTGAAAGTCACTCCAGCTTTCTAAGTACCATTCTGCAGTATCATTCTCCGGCCCTTGCTCAACATCTCAAAGAAAAGAGCTGGAGCTGGTGTCAACTATGTCGGGAGAGCACCATGCCTTTGAACTATCATATCATCTGTTATGGGACTATTTGCACAAACGTCTGGGGAGGCCTGCGTAACCATCTAAACCCGAAAGTACAAGGAGCTTCTAGCCATACTAAGCAAAGGGGTGATAGAACCAGTTCCCCAGCAGCTCTAGAGTGTACTCAGATACTTTCTGGTAGGGATGAAGTCAGGAGGGTGGAGACTCATTCTAGATTTGCGAGGACTCAACAAGTGCCTCAAATCCCAAAGGTTCAGGATGGTCACGTGTTAGGCAGAAACCTGTGCAGTTCCCTTGGGGACCACTGCAAAAGATTTAGGACTACAGGTGTTGGCAGTAAACCCACTTGGTAGCAGTCTGTACCACCCAGATTTACCTGGTAGCTGTGGCTGAGCAGTCAGACTTCCCTCAAGAAGAGTTAGGCAGTATGCAAAGTATACAAAATAGGCACTCAGATACAATACCACAAGTAAACACTGACCAGAGCTTTGGTATCAAGGTATATAATTATTTATTTAAAAACACACTTATTGAAACACTCCAGCACTAATATTGTAATTCACTCTAAACATAGTTACTATTATTATAGATATACTCCTTATTCCTTATCAGACAAGTCTTAGTTAACACCACTTATTTCCAGACAGAGGTGAGCGCTTAACTATAGATGGCACTCCAATAAGTTAACGAAAAAGGGAGGGAAGAAGGCAGAATGTAGGAAAATACACCACACTAATACTTAGGAACTCTTAAGCAAGGCAGGAAAGTCAAAAGTTACTTGTGAGCCAAAGTCCATAGTCCGGGCCCACTCTTGGAGAGAGCAGGGCACAAATGCACCCAAGATCACACGATGACAATAGGCTTAAAAAGTCTTGCAGGGAGTTCAGAACGGTTTTAGTTAGGCTCAGAAAACTTTAGCCAGGGTGTCCCAGGCTAACCCAGGGTTGAAAGCCGGGGACTAAATCTACCCCGTACAGTCGGTTGCAAGGGAAGCCAGGCGGAACACGGTACCTTATGTGGAAAGGATCCTCCAGCGGGGGCAGTTGTTCCTGGCAGCGGGTGCATGTCGCGGCAGCATCCAGAAGAAGAGAAGATCTCGACGTGGAGGAAAAATGAAGGTCATTGCACTGCCAGGGAAGAAACCAGCCACAGAGTTTTCCGGTTAAAGGTACTACCCTTTGATTCGCGGTAGTGGTAAAACGTGGTATCCCGGTTGCCGGGGTGCTTGGCACAGGCAATGCGGCCACGAGATGCTCCAGGAAGCGAAAAAGGAAGCAGACTGGTTATCCCCACCAGTCGAAGGAAGAAGGCTCTCCGGGCTGGAGATCTCCTCTGTCATTGGGAAAAGTGGTGAGACGGTTCAGCAGGGCTCCACCGGTGGTGTCGTCGTAGCAGGTCGGCTCAGCTTCTCCCTCATCGGATTCTTAGGTCCTGTGGCGACTTCTCAAGTTCCAGTCCCCAAAAGCCCTGCTTTATGCAGAAAACCCCCATTCACTCAGCCTAGCTGTCACTCAAACATGCCGGCCGGCTCACCACTTGGGCCAATCAGGACAGAGTGCGACTTGAGTTGCCTAGGCAACTCAGTCCAGGGTGCCTAAATCCCCCTCCACCCCTCCTAAGTACCCCAGATAGAGTGGCACCACTTTGGAGGGCTTCTGTGGAGAAGCCCGCCAAAATAGTGGAACAAAGGGCTCAACTTGGGTTGGAGTCACAGAAGCGAACACAAATGCCATTTTAGAACCGAGTTCTGGCAAAAAATACCAACCGGAGAATTAATAATTAAATAAACCGGCGGTATGTTCGAGGCTATAGGAATTAAATAATTAAAGTTGGTAGCCTCGTACAATGGGAAATCTCCAAGAGTGAGGATAAAAGAGTCTCACTCTGGGCAGGAGAAAAAAATAAACCCCAAACATCCAGCAAAGCTGCTGGGGGGCTCACTAGGTTAGGAAATTCAGCCTAAACAGAGAATTCTCCCTAACATCACGTTGCAGCACATGCTCAACCCACTGGACGAAGGAGATTTCCTGGCTACCCTTGACTTGGAGGATTCATATTTATTTTAATTCTCATTACGTGCCGCATGCCCGTAGGCCTCAGGGCGCAAAAAAAAACAAAGACAAGACACACAACATGACCAGTAGAAAGGGAGTGAGGCTGTGGAGGGTTACTCCAGATTGAAATGGTGTGTCTTTATGGCTTGCTTAAACACGGAATAGTTTTGGATCTGTCGTATCCCAGCTGGTAGGGCATTCCAGAAGAGGGGCCCCTGGATGTCAAGGGTGGTGCTCCCAAATTTAGCTGACTTAAATCTGAGGTGGTCAAGGAGAGTAGCAGTGGAAGAACAAAGGTTTCTTCCATTGGACTTGATGCTTATACGTTCAGACAGATAGGTGGGATTGCTGAGGGACACGTACTTGTGTTGTCGTTAGCACATTGTGTGTTATGCAATGTTTTACAAGAAGCCAGTGTAGCTTCTTCCTGAAGGTGGAGATATGAGTGCAACGGGATTGATTGAAGATGGTGCGCACAGCGTTGTTCTGAGCCACCTGTAGCGATTGAATATTGTCGACAGTTGTGCCAGACAAAAGACTGTTAACAATAGTCAAGTCTGCAGTTGATCAATGCTGTAGACAGGAGCAGTTTTCAGCTGTAATGAAAGGGCGAATATAGCTGATTCGTTTGTTAATCCACAACTGGACCTGATGTTGGAGACATGAGACTTTATAGATAGCTCCTCATCCAGAACAACTCCCAAGGTCTTAACTTTCCTTTGGACAGTGATGGTATTGTCTGCAATAGGGAAGTTGGCATAGTCAGAATCAAGTTTGTTCCGGGTGTTCTTAGAGGACACTATCATGAGCTCCGTTCTTTTGTTGTTTAAAGCTAGGGAGTTGCAGGCCATCCAGTCCTGTATGTCTTTGTAGATGCTGTTGATAGTTTCAACATCGTTCTTATACAAGCCACTTAGTTGTATGACGACCTGAGTGTCGTCTGCGTAGTTTGTATATTGAACTCCAAGCTTACTAAGAAGATCAAGGAGGGGACGACTATACAAATTAAAAAGCAGTGGCGACAGACAAGAACCCTGTGGGACTCCACAAGTTTGAGAGATGAGAGTGGATTGATTGCTTCCCACGCATACCCTTACCATTCGAGGGCCCAAGAAGGCGGCTATCCATCTTGATGCTAGCATGGAGCAATTTGCGACCTCTCTGAGCCCTGTCACTAGTAAACTGTGAACAACCAGATCGAAGGCTGCGGAGCGGTCAAGTAGCATCAGCAACGCGGCTTGATTTTTGTCTGCTATGCTTGTAAGAGTGGACTTTAAGTCGAGCATGGCCGTCTCGGTCCCATGACGAGCCCTGCAGCCTGACTGTCGAGTGCCAAGGATGGAGTGTTCTTCGACATGAGCCTGCAATTGCATATAAGCTAGTTTATCCAATATCTTCGGAATGAAGGGCACATTGGTTATTGGCCTGTAGTTATCTTTTTTAGTGGGATCCAAATTTTCTTTTTTTAACAAAAGTGTTATCCAGGCGGATTTGAGCACATCAGGTACCACACCTTCATCAAAAGATAGGTGTATCAGCTTGGTGAACCAAGGGACCAGTACGTCAGTAGATTCCTTAAAGATATTTCTGGGACAGTCATCTGCTGGGCAGGATGTAGCCTTAAGATCTTGTATTACTTTTAAGTACCTCCTTTTCAGAGTAATGAGTGAAGGAGAATTGAGGAATTCTACTATCTGAGTTGTTGAGAGGGGTTGTTCTTTTTATAGGTGACTTAGGTGCCACGTTGCTAAGGGCGTCTTCGATTTTTTCCTTGTGGGGATCAATTTTAGATAAAATTTGCTTCGTGGATGTCTTGGCACCATTTGGAATCTTTGGTCATGTTATTGGATGGTGGTGACTGATCCTGAAATTCAGCTAGAATTTTAAACAGCTCACCAACATTAAATTGGGCGTTTATGATGCTTTTGTTGTAGTGTGTGGCTTTGGCATTAATGATAAGTTTCTTGTATGCCAGTGTGCATTTTTTATAGGCAGCTAGAGTATCGTCATTGGGGTCCCTTCTCCAAGATCTTTCTAAAGCTCTCTTGGTTTTTCTGGCAGTGGCAATATCTTCTGAGAACCATGTGTTCTTTGTGGCTTCAGACTTGATTACCTTCATTTTCATAGGAGCAAGGTCATTAACTGCTTCTTTGATGATGAGAGTCAAGTGGCTAACTAAGGCAGAAGAGTCAGCAAAGTTGGATAAGGGTTGTAGCTTAGATGATTGCAACGAAGATAGTTTGAGGGCTGTTATGTTTTTCAAATACGAGTCATCTTTCGTAGACGCGGATGTGTGTTAAGTTTGGGCGGAAAATTAGGTAAGGCAATCTTGGCCTGGATAAGGGAATGGTCAGACCATATACATGGTGTGACCGTAATGTCTGAGATGTTAGTATTTTGCAATATGAGCCAATCGAGAGTATGCCCACTTTTTGTGTGGGAGATTTGATCCATTGTGTGAGTCCGTCTGAAGGGTTTATAGTCAAAAAGTCGAATCCAATAATGTCGAAAGTCAAAAAGTCGAAAACAAAAAGTCGAAAACAAAAATGTCAAATTTTTTTTTTGGTTGCTTTTTTTTCGAAATGGGGGGGTCCCCCCCCCCAACCCCCCTTTTTTTAATGTTTTTTTTTGTTTTACCCCTTTTTTTTTACCCCCGGAGCCCAAAAAAAATATATAAATAAAAAAAATAAAAATTCGACATTTTTGTTTTCGACATTTTGGATTCGACATTTTTGTAATTCGACATTATTGATTCGACATTATGACTGGACACCCGTCTGAAGTAATGGAGTCCATAAGGATGAGACCCACTTTGTCAAGTTGGTCATTGGACCAGTGGTTAAGTTCACCCATGATGACCAAAGGGCTTTTAGTAGTGCAGATTTGAGCCAAAAGATTGATAAACTTCTCTTCAAAAAGGGGCAGGTTCTTGGGTGGTCGGTAGATAGTAAGTACGTTAAGAGTTGTGTGTGGGGCGGTTTTAATTTTCACCCACAGTGATTCACAGCCATCAGGTGAAATATGTGATACCGCGTGACTGTTGAGGCTGGACTTGCACATAAGTGCAACTCCGCCACCTTTGCCTTGAGAACAGTCAGCTCTGAATAGAGTATATTCATCAGGGGTGGCTTGGGTGGGCAAATTGGAATTAAGCCATGTTTTGGTGATCCCAAAGAAATCTGGCTTGCAGTCATTAACAAAGTTGAAAATGTCAACACCATGTTTGTATGGTGAGTGTGTGTTGAGTAAGGAGAGCGATAGGACTAACAGTGGCGCAATGTTAGAACATATTTCATTGTTCCCCCACATTTTGTCCAAACACATGATATCTACTTAGTTGTATAATGCGTCGCTATCTCACTTGAGAGTATATCCAGGAAGCAGACACAGAATAGTCTGGAGAGCACTGGTGAGCAGAAGCCTAACGGGAGACAGCAGCCGGCGAGCTGCAGAGATGACCGGTGAAGAATAGCACGTCCCTGAAGCGCCAGCGCTGAAGCTGCTGGACTACCAAGATATACCTGGTGGTGATGGGTGTTAGGGAGAATTCTCATTTATGGCTAGTTTCCCTTACCTAGTGAGTCCCTCAACAGCTTTGCTGGATTTCTGGCATTATTTGTTCCACCTGGTAAGAGTGTGGGCCTTGTTTTTCACTCTTACAGTGTATTTTTGTGTGTATTGTACTATTTGTGCTCATGGGCTATGGAGTGTCACCAACTCCCTAGGCATCATCTTTTTACTTGTGTGTCACACAGCATCTTTAGTGCAGTGACACAGGGATGTCTTTTTAGACTTCCCTTGTGAACTCCATTTGTGGGGATGACTACTGTCCCCCAGAAACATGTAAAGTCACCATTGGCTTTACTAGTCTTTTAAAATACAGATCCAGTACACACCATCTTACAATGGAGTACTGGAGGGGAATATCTTTCCCCTGTCCTTCTGTAACTCAAGGGGCACTTTGTGTCCCCCTTCCCGACTCGACATGGCTGGTGGCAGTGGCAACTATCATTTCTTACGCGGATTCCCTTGTTAATGTTCTGGCTGTGGTGACAGACTCGAACATAAAACCTGCTACCCCATATCATTTTTATCGTGTATCCTAGCGTGGTTTTACACCATTTCGTGTTGGAAAGGTCCTTCTTGTTTGTTTTTCCCGCCAAACCAAGTTTGGTTTCTTTGTTTGCCGTCCTGTGGCGTGCTTCTGCCCAGAAGCCCTCCTTTGGCACCTGGGTGTCTAGGTGGGCTGAATGTGAGGGAGGGGTTTAGTAACCCCCTGCACACGGTCGGCATGGAGACCCAAGTCGCACTCTGTCGATTGGCTGGGGTGGTTGTCCAGGCCGGAAACCCCCCCCCTAGCGTGTGATTGACAGCCAGGCTGTGTGAATGGGGGATTTTGGCATAAAAGGCAGGACTCTTGGGCTGGAAGTCTGAGTCACCACTGGAACTACAAGAACCAAAGAGAAGCGGAGAAGACGGCTGCTGCAACTCCTGGATCCCGGTGAAGCCCTGCTGCAGTCCTGAGCTATCTACCCTTCGACGACAGAGAAGATCCAGTCCGGAGTCTTCTTTCCTTGAGCCTGGTGGGATCAACCAGCTCACCTTCAACAGCCAGAGAATCCTCTTCTAGGTCGAAATCACTGCACAGAGCTGTAGTGGTCCGGATAGCCATCAGAAGAGTCCTCTCCTGTTTTTAAGGAGCGCACCTTTTACTCATCGTTGCTTTGCTGCTGCTGGTTTCATCCCTGGATAGTGCAGATCGCTCCAGACGTCCTTCTTGTCCCCACGACTGAAGCTGCAGGAACCGTGAGTCTGCCGGAACTACCAGGAACAACTGCCGTAGCACCAGCTTTCTTCATCCGAGTAAGGTACTGTGTCCATTTGGTCGTTCTCTCCGTCCGACCGTGAGGAATCAGGGTGAACCCTTTTTCTTTCCGAAGGCTTGTCCTTTCTTCCTTCCGTCTTATAACTTTTGCTTCCCTTTGACAATATCCAGTACTCCTGGCAAACTTTAATCGTGAACCATTCTAACCGTGTGATCCTCGACAACAGAGCCCCTGCTCCATTTGACACTGGCGCAGGCCTATTGACTTTTATCTGCCTCTTAGAAAACATCCTCTGATTCTATTGCCTTGACAAAAGTATTGCCTATGATTTTTATCTACAATTCGCTTATTTTAATTCCATGTGCTAAGTGTGTTTGACTTCGGGTGTATTTCTTCTCGCGGATATGCTTAATTTTCGTAAGACCGAACTGTCATTACTGTTAAAAAGTGATTGCGTATTAATCCACGGTAACGTCTTTGTTTCGAAACACTGGTCTGTTAAATTCTAATGTACTTACCTTGAATTGATCTGAACAAGAGGAATTGATTGTGTGTAGTATATTTAGAGTGGGTTTTTATTTAATAGAAGTGAAGTGTTTTGTGAACAGATGGTTTAAAAATAAATGTACTTATATTTTTCAAACAGAAACCTTGAGTTAGTGTTTGTTTGAGTCACAGTAATTGTAGTCCTTTGTGTAATCTCTATTACTGCGTATTTACTCTTGAGATAAGTCTGGCTGCTCAGCCATCGCTACCACTTTACTGTGTAGTACAGGCTTGTACCAAAGGTGAAATTGTACTATCACTTGTAGTCTTAATTGTATGTAGTGTTCCCTAAGAGTACTGAATATGATTCTGCCTAACACTGGGTGGTAGAGGGAGTAGGTCCCCTGGACAGGGTTTCCGCAGCAGCCCATGTCGCATTCTGCCCTGATAGGCTGGAGCGTCTCCCGCCAAGATGACCACTCCACTGTGTGAGTGACAGTTAGGCTGTATGAATGGGGATCTTTTTGCATAAAAGCAGGGTCCTGAGGGCTGGAAGAGCAAGACGTCGACACTGGAAATAAGAAGGCGAAGAGGAGAGAAGCCAAAGACATCTGCAGCAACTGAACCACTGGTGAACCACCGGTGAAGCCCTGCTGCCGCGTCTCACCACTTAACGGTCCACTAAAACACAGGGTACTTACCTTGAAGTATACCGTACAAAGTGAATTGGTTAGTTGTAGAATATTTAACGTGTGGTTTTGTATAAAGTTTAATAGAAGTGTTGTGCTTATAACAACTGGTTTAAAAATAAATGTACTTATATTTTTTACCTGAAACCTTGAGTCAGTGTTTGCTTGAGTCAGTTATTGTGGTCCCTTTGTGTAATCTCTGCTACTGCTCATATACTCTTGAGATAAGCCTGGCTGCTCTGCTACTGCTACCACTTTAACGTAGTAGTACAGGCTTGTGCCAAAGGTAAAACTTGTATTGCCACCTGTATTCTTAATTGTGTGTAGTGGTCCCTAAGGGCACTGCACAGGATTCTGCCTAACAACAACTCCCTAGTTAAATTGTAGACAAGTTTGAGCAAGAGTGAAAACTGAGCAAAACGGCACAGTGAAAACCAAACACAAATGGCACTCTGGCAAATTCTCACAAGGGAGGGAAAGCACAAGTTATACAGGAATATATTCTTAGACACCCTATGCAACACTTCCCAATAAGATTGTGAACAAGTTAGGCAAGGCAGTAATTTAGCATATAGAATACTTAAATGAACCAAGCAAAATGGCACTTCACAAGTTTTAAAAGAGGGAAGGAAAAGGTGGTTATAACACAGTTCTAGTTGAGAAGTAATCTAGAGAAGGCAGTTCTAACAGATTCAGCCAGAGTCAATAGGCCTGTGCCAGAGTCAGTGGTACAGGGCAAAGGGTCCAGGAGCAAAATGTTCTTGTAGCTGCAGTCAAGTCTTTGTTAAACAATTCGAAAAGGTGGATGCAGAAGGTGAAAGACAATGTTAGATGATAGGGGCGGCCAACCCAACAGGTAGGTAAAGGATTTAAAACACCTTTAGCGCTACCAAACGAAAAGGGCGGCCTGGCGGAACAAAGTACCTTAAAATGAAGAAGAGGCTCCTGCGGTGGCGGTTGTTCTTGGTAGTTCCTGCAGTTCGGGAGATCCAGCAGAGGAAGAGAGGCTCTCGTTGTGGAGGAAGGTTCGAGTTACTGCACTACCCAGGGATGAAACCAGCCACGGTGCTGCCAAACGAAATAAAAGGGACGCTCCTTTAAATCGCGGTCCGGGTGGACGGGTGCCTGGCTATGCGGTCTCCGAGTGCAGGACACTGGCAATTAGACCAAGACAGATCCAGGAGGGCGATTGGCAAACTGGTTGGCCCTACCAGCTCAAGGGAAGAAGGCTCTTGCAGATGAAGATCTTCTCTCGTCGTGTGACAAAAGACGTTACCGGGAATACACTTGCAATCACTTTTTGACAGTAATGACAGGTCGGTCTTACTAAAGAAACGCGTATCCGCGGCAAAAAAAATGTTACCAGGGCAAAAACACACTTAGCACCTGAGATACCTAGAGAGAGTTGGGGCAAAAAGTCATAGGCAATACTTTTGTCAAGGCAGACAGAATCAGAGAACACTCTTAGACAGAAATTCAAAAGTCAATAGGCCGGAGCCAGTGTCAAGTGGAACTGGGTTCCTGTTGTCGAGGATCACAGTCAGATAGTTCACGATTCGGCTGAGCCAGGAGTACTTAGATATTGTCAACAGAGGAAGCAAAGGTTATGAGAAGGAGGGAAGACAAGGGCAAGCCTTGGGGACGAAGAAAAGGGATTTACCCAAATTCCTCGAGCAAAACACAGTACCTTATTCAAGGAAGATGCTGGTGCCATGGCAGTTGTTCCTGGTAGTTTCCTGCAGACCCTCGGTTCCTGGAGCTTTGATCCGAAGGAGGACGTCTGGAGGGGTCAGCACCACACAGGGCTGAAGCCGGCAGCAGCGACGGTGAATAAAAGGTGTGCTCCTTAAAAACAGGCGAGGCTCTTCAGATGGCTATCCAGACCACTACAGCAGTGTGCAGCGATTTCGACCACGAAGGGGATCCTCTGGCTGTAGAAAATGAGCTGGTTATCCCCACCAAGCTCAAGGGAAGAAGACTCCGGACTGGATCTTCTCTGTCGTCGAAGGGTAGATAGCTCAGGACTGCAGCAGGGCTTCACCGGGACAGGATAGTTGCAGCAGTCGACTTCTTCTCCGCTTCTCTTTGGTTCCTTGTATTTCCAGTGGCGACTCTCTGACTTCCAGACCAATAGACCTGCCTTTTATGCGATGATTCCCCATTCACACAGCCTGGCTGTCGATCATGCAGCAGGGTGGTTGTCCGGCCTGGACAACCACCTCAGCCAATCATGGCAAAGTGCGACTTCGGTTTCCTAGGATACCCTGTGAAGGGGGTGACTACACCCTTCCCTCACATTCAGCCCACCTAGACACCCAGGAGCCTCGAGGAGGGCTTCTGCGCAGAAGGCCCCCAAAAGACAGTGAACAAAGGAGGCAAACCTGGTTTGCCGTGCAAAGTAAAACACAAGAAGGACTTTAACTAAAAGAAATGGCGAATAAACCCAACCGGAGCCAAAAGAAAAAGCATTTGGTCAAGCGGGTTTAAGTTCGAGGCTAATATAATAGCCTAAAACAAGACCACGTTTATATAGTATAATCGCGGTAGAAAAGTTAGGGTAGATGCCACTGCCACCAGCCAAATCTAAATGTTAAAAGAGCGAAGCAATGCTCTAGGAGGTACAGATCACAAGGGCTAAGAATTAACACTTTCCAGTACTCCATGTAAGATGGGGTGTACTGGATCTGTGGTTAAATGACTAAGTAAAGTTAATGGCAACTTTACCCTTTTCTGGGGGACAGTAGTCCGCCTCAGAAATGGAGTCGATGGGAAGTCTAAAAGACAACCCTGTGTCACTGCACTGAAGGTGCTGTGTAACACACAAAAGAAGGGGGCTACTGAAGTGGTGTACTCCAGAGTCCACAATCACAAAAACAGATGAAATACACATTGCAAAACACAGGTAAGAGTGGAAAGAAAGGGGTACACTCACTGGGTAAGGGAAATTAGCCATTGAATGAGAATTCTCCCTAACAGTTGTGTATACTTTTCTTGACTGAACTCAACTTGCTTTAATAACTGTGATTGATGTGTTGAACCAGAAGTGTGTAAATAAATATATATATTCTTCTTAAATACAAAGCTTTGGCCAGTGCTTCCTTGTGCCCTAGTACTTTAGTCCTATCATGTAAACCCTCAATACTTTTGATCTCCCTCTTGAGCTAATTCTGACTGCTTAGCCACAGCTACCAACTAAATCTTTGTGGTACAGACTGATACCAAAGGGGATTTATTGCTCATACCTGTAGTCTTAATCTTCTGTCGTGCTCCCTAAGCGTACTCCACAGGATTCTGCCTAACATTGGCTCTGCCATGTAATACCCTGCGCTCTTCCCCGGATACTTCTTCTATATTTTTGTCATTCAGGTACTTGGTCCTCCGGCGTCACGCTCCTCCCCGGCGTATATCGACTTCAGTGGGCTTTCACAGGTGTCCAGCTTGCGAGGGGCTCTTATCTACATCGACACCCCTGCTCTTTGCCTCCGCTGCCTAGTCCCTGACCACGGCTGGGAAGGTTGTACCGCGTGCGATGCAGTGACTCCATGCGCACTGAAGAACAGGCTAGCTAGGTGGAGGGAGCTCTTCGAAAGGTCGCCTCCAGAGGACTTGAAGGACTTCATCAGACAGAGATAGAGGCCCAAGGGAGGGCTGCTATCTTCAATCACACCCTGTAAGGGCGACTCCTTCCTGAGGAAACGGCCCAACAGTGGGAGCCTCTCGGGTTCTTGCACCAGCACATGTACCAAGGCTAGTCCAGCATGGGCGAGGGGGTCATCAGATCCTTCCGGAAGCGGTGCTCAGGGACGCAAGTTTCTTTTACCGGGTCTACATCCGAGGGGCAATGCCCTAGTACCGGCCTAATGTCTGAGGGGGCGCCTGTACGCAACACTACCATCGACACTGCCGTGGGCAATACACCTTCCAGGCCTCAACCTGAGGTGCAGGGTAGGCCTCATGCTACACCACCTAGAGTCTTGGAGGAGGCCGGGCCCAGGGAGCCAAGCACCACGACTTTGGCACGTTGCCCGCAGCTCGACAAAATGGCTGCCATGCCAGACAACACGGCTGCTCGTCCAATGCCACACCTAGGAAGAGAGCAGGTGGGAGAACGAGTTTCAAGGTGGGACTGGTGTCAACCAGGTATGTGGCCTACAGTTTATCCATCAGCGGCGCAAGGCAGATTCCCACTGCAATCTAGACTGAGTGCGCTCTGTTCCCAGCAGCCCCAAGCCACTCCGTCAATATCGCTTGCCACCTCTTCAGCCTCCAAAGATGGGTTCTTCAAAAGGTTTCTGGTGCTGATGCGAACCCCCCAGATGGGGGCCATCCTTTTGGAATACAGTCAGGGACTTCCTCCCTCCGGCACAGCCCCCGCTGCCCCCTGCCAGCTCCTTTGATTCCGGCTTCCCTGCCTCCCACAGTACAGGCGGTTCCACACCAGCTTCCGCAGCAGCCTCCGGGTCCGGTCTCCACACTGCAGCCCACAGCACCCTGCACTCCTCAACCCGCTCCGAACCAGCCGGGCACTCTGGTGAACACAGACGAGGAGGAGGACCCTGACAGGCCGCCGTCAGCGAAGGCCTTCCACGACTGGCTTGCAGGTTTGGCTGAATATTTGGGCCTTCCTCAACCTGAGGTTGAGCAGCCCGAGGAGGGGGTCCTGGCAGAAGTCCTTACCCTGGGACCCCCTACCAAAACAGGATGTTGTTGCCTTGGCCAAGAAGGGGTGGCTCAAGCCACACTCGGCTCAACCTGTCAATCGGCACCTTGATGGCAAGTATAGACAGATGGACGGGGATCCACTCTTGCTGTCTGCGCACCCTCAACCACACTCTTAGGTGATCACTGCAGCATCACTCTACTCTAAGCCTCAGTTGTCCTCGGCCACCTCGTCCTCTGCGCTGCTAGGCAAGGAGGAGATGATCTTGGAGGCATACGGAAGAAGCTGTAACGCCTCTCTGCACCTGCGTCAATCCAACGCGGATGCCATGCTGGCAACTGTTAACCAGAGGCTTTGGCGGGAAATAGCGGACTTCCTTCCAGAACTTCCGGTGCAGAGCCAGGCACACTTCAAGGTGGGGATAGGAGAAGCCAAGCTGGTAGCGCAGGACATCATGGAGTCCACCATGGCCCACATCGATACCTCTGGCCAAGCCATATGCATTGCCACTGACATGAGAAGGACAACCTGGCGTCAGGCTACTAAGTTTAACCCTGATGTCCAGGAACGCATATTGGACCTTCCGTTCGAGGGTAGCGACCTCTTTCACTCTATCACCGACGAGGAATTAGAAAGAACAGCTTGCAAACTGCAAAGTCTTTATCCTGACAAAGGCCACGCCTAAGGCGTACACCCAGTCGCATGAACATTCCGACAGGGGTGGTCATTCAGTGTGTTCTGGGGCTTCCAGGAACAGAGGTCGAGGCAGCCTGACTGCTCGCTGAGTCAGCACCGGCGCAAACAACAAAAGGGGGGCAGCAAGGGATTTTTCCAGTCCCCCTCCTCAGCAGCAGCCTCAGAAGGAGAGAAAGCATGACGCGTCCCTTTGGGTCCACGTGTCTCTGGTAGGGGGCAGGCTTGCCTTTCACATGCTATTTTGGTGCTAGAACTTTTTGGACCCCTGGCTCCTATCTGTAGTATCCTTGGGGTACTGCCTACCGGTCCCTCCCTCTCCTCCTCTTCCACAGATTGGGCCGACAACTCTGTTGGCGGAGATTCGGTCGCTTGTCGAGAGCCAGGCAGTGGAAGAAGTCCCAGCCTCCGAGAGAGGATTGGGCTTCTATTCCAGGATTTTCACCATACAAAAGAACCACGAGGCTGGTCTGAGAGTTGTGTTGGACCTATCCACCCTCAACTGCTCCCTCCCTCTTCAGAAACTCAAGATGGTTATGCCAGCACTCATTGCAGAGACACTAGACAAGGAAAGACTGGATGTGCTCCCTGGATCTGAAGGACGCATACCTACACGTCCCAATTTGACAGCCACTTCATCCTTCCTACACTTCAGGAACATGGGCTGCCATATCCAATACAAGGTGCTACCCTTAGGCCTCAACTCGGCCCCCAGGGAATTTAGCAGACTCATGAATGCAGTGGCAGCCCTCCCAAGGGCCCAGGGCCACCACGTCTACCCATACCTGGATGACTGGCTCGTCATGCCGAGAACTCTGGAGGGGGTTACTTCCTCACTTACTCCACACTTATGAACACACTCCACGACCTGGCGTTTACCATCGACCTCAAGTCTCAGTTGCAGCCCACGCAGAGCCTCACCTTCCTGGGCCTCATCTGGGATTCGAGCTCCGAGAAGGTCTTTCCCTCGGAGGACAAGATTACTGCCATCAAGAGCCACTACTCACTTCCTTAGCAGAGCAGTGACATCGGCCTGGTGGTACCAACACTTACTGGGTATCAGGGCAGCACTCCTACTGGCCGTGCCACACACATGACTCAGGATGAGGGGGTTACAGCTGCACTTCGCAGCCTCATGGAATCAGGAGAAGGGCTCCCAAGCGGAGCTGGTCAGCATACCGCCTTCTCTCCACTCTGACCTCACATGGTGGTCCAGAGACTGCAACCTGCTACGGGCAAGCCCTTCTGGCAGCCGGGCCTACAGGTGACCATGACTAGAGACTCCTCCCTGGAAGGCTGGGGGCCCACTCTGGACAGCTGTAGCGTCCATGGAGTTTGCACCCAGCAGGAGTCGCATATCAACTGGCTGGTGCTCAAGGCCATCTGGCTAGCTCTCAGAGCTTTCCTACCGCTTATTGAGGACAAGACTGTCCTTATCCAGACGGACAACTCCACCAGAATGTACTATGTCAACAAGCAGGGGGGTACCAGGTCCCCTCCGCTGTGCAGCCTAGTGGTCAGCATGTGGGAATGGGCCCTGGAGAAAAACATCTACCTCACGGCCGTCCACCTCCCGGAGTAGGCCAACTTGGAAGCGGACAGGCTTAGCAGACTGGGAGCGGACAATTACGGCAATTGAACAACCAGGAGCTTCTGGAGGTCTTCAGCAGATGGGGGTATCCTCAGGTTGATCTATTTGCCTCGTGGAAGAACAGGAAATACCGTCAATTCGCGTCCTGCCAGGGGCAGGTCCCCGGCTTCCTAGGCGACGCATTACTGATGGGGTGGGTCGGCATGACAGCCTATGCCTTTCCTCCCACACCCCTGGTCCACAGAGTGATCCGCAAGATAAAGGAATCGTGTCACCTCAGCATCATTCTGATAGTTCCATGGTGGCCGGCGAGACCGTGGTTCTCCGAATTGCTCAGCCTCATGGACAGACCACCTATTCACCTTCCGATGGGTCCAGCCCATCTCCTGTCCCAGCATGGTGGCAGGGTCATCCACCCCGTCCCACAGAAGTTAGCCCTCGTAGCGTTGTTCCTGAGCAAGTCACTCTCAAGCACCTGAGCCTATCACAGGCTAACCTGGAGATTATTCACGGCGCCAGGAGCAAGGCTACCAGGAGCCATTACAGGAGTAAATGCACTAGGTTCTGTCATTCAACAGACTCGAAGGAGATTGTCCCCCCCCCTTACGTGCACGCTGGCTTGTGTGCTCTCCTATTTGGCACACCTCACACACTCAGGTGTACAGGTGGACACAGATGTTGCACCGATCTGGCACCCATAGGGTCCTACAGAAATTTGCAGGAGGAGGTCTTCTCCTCCAATCCGATAGTCAAGAAACATTTGGCGGGACTGTCCAGGCTCTACCCGCCCATCAAGAAGCCACACCCTGCGTGGGACCTCAATGTGGTATTGGGCGCCTTGGCGCACAAACCCTTTTTCTATCTGGACAGGACCAAGGGCTTCCGCAAGTCGGACACACTGTCACCTTTGGGGGATCCAGGCCCGGTATCAAGCATCCAAGGCCTCTATTGTACGGTGGATGGTTGCGGCCATCAAGGAGGCCTACGAGGGGCAGCGCAAGCCGCTGCCAGCTAACCTGCATGCCAAAGCTGTTAGAGCCAAGGCCACAGCCATTTCATTCCAACGGCAGGTTCCGTGGCAGGTCATCAGCAGGGCGGCCACCTGGGCCACCACTTTGGCTTTCTGTTAGCATTACTGTTTGGACGCCGGCTCTAAGTCAGACGCGGCCTTCGGGCAGGCGGTTCTAAGGAACCTATTTGCTTAAGGAGGGTCTCCTCTCCACCCTGGGGCTACATTCAGTTGTAATCGCCCATGCAGTATGCAGGAAAGGGGACGGGACGTAAGAGTAATGACTAATTACAGTAATGACTAGTTAAATGCATCAACCTCTCAGCACCCTCATACCTATCAGACACCTTATGCAGAACTCAATCCACCAGACCGACCAGACTACAATACACCATTCAACTAATGATACCTCGCATCAATAGGACTAAGGCAGAAGGTATAGGCTTCCCCTTCATCGCACCTAAGCTTTGGAACTCTCTTCCCACTGACATCAGAGTCGGAAACATCTCTCTTCTCCTTCCGCAAAAAACTGAACTGCCCTCTTCAACTAACCATGCTACCTAATTACCTGTTTTTCTATGTATGTATGTAACAAAAGTATAATATCGTCCAATGTAACTACAGCGGACTTTAATTATCTGTAACTAAGTATAAGCAACACTGTAACAAGCGCCACAATGCCTCAGGTCTGCTGTGCACTCAACAAATGCGAATAAATAAATAAATTACTCACCGTAGTGACTAACGTAGTCTTAGTGATTAGTTAGTCCCCTTTCCTCCCTATGTCCCACCATCCTCCCCCCTAATAATACTGGTGCCATTAGGCAATGTTAAATATTGACGATGCGTCAATTGGGACTGAGGAGTGGCGCCGGTGGGCAGAGTCAGGGGTGCGCATGCTTCCAGGACTGCGATCCTCTAAATTTTAAGGGGAGGAAGATTTTTCTGCCCATGCAGTATGGAGGAAACGGAACTATGGACTAAGAATATGTTAGTTACTACGGTGAGTAACTATTAATTTAGTGAGCAAGGAGTTGTAGTGGTCCACTAGGACTGAGGGATCTTGTGATGAGTGTTGAGTTGATGAAGGGATGATGTTAGTGTAAGTCAGGTTTCGTGAGCTACGACTCATGGTGGTGTTGGCGGTGGTGACTGGCTTGGAGGGTATGCTAATGGCTGGAATGGTGACAAAGAAATGGTGGTCTGACCAAGGGCGTGGATGGTTCGAAGAAATGGTGGTGTTGCAGTTAAGTTCTAGCACCCAATCAAGGATGTGGCCATGCAAGTGCACTGTTTCTCTGATGATTTTGGTAAATCCAAATGCTGCCAGGGCAGTGGCGTTGGTATTGCTGGCGTCATTGTAGCCTAAGTTGAGGTCAACTAAAACTATAAGTTGAGTAGTAGGTATGAGATTGGTAGTGATAAGTTAAGTGAGTTCATATTCGAAGGACATGATAGGGCCAGGGTGGCGGTATATGAGCTGCAACGCGAGTGTATTTTGTGAGCATTTGATCCTGGCTGACAGTGCTTCGCAGTTGGGGATCGGTGTTAATGGAGATGCGTATAGTGGGAGAGAATCTTTGTAGATGAGGGCTACACCTCCACCTTTTCTTTCATTCCTATCACAACAGAGAATGGTGTAGCCTGATGGGATGGCAATGGAGAGTGTTGGGCCTGCTGAGGGGAGAGCCAAGTCTCTGTAAGGCTTATGATGTCCAGATCGTTCATAGTGATGAGGTCCAAGACTTTTTTGTGGTGCGCAATGATCGATGTAGTGTTGAGTAAGGCACAAAGCAGAGGTTGATTTTGTAGTTGTGTTGCAACAGTAGTGGGGTGTGTTGTGCGTGGTTGTTGGGGGGGCAATTCTGAGTGGTGATTTAGCGATAATTGTGACTGGCGTGGTATACAGAGGCCGGTCAAGGTTGTGGGGCGGAGTGTTTCTGTCTCTTAGATTGGTATTCCGAGCTATGACTTCTGGTGGGTGCGAGTCATGATGTGGTGGCACAAGTTTAGTTTTCAAGGCTGGCCTAGAGCTGTGGCTGGTTTTATATCTCAAGTTGATATTGCAAGCTCCGACTTCAGGTGGGTGTGAGATATGAGGTGGTTTGATAATGGAGGCGTCATGCTCATACATGGCGTGTTAGAGGTTGTCGAGGTCGTGCTGGCAGGGGTGCTGGGTGGGGCCAGCTTCGTGGTGGAAGAATGGAGCGTGGTAGAAGCTGAAGGTAGGCGGATTTGCAGTGGTGGTTTCTTTGGGTGTAGACTTAACTCAGATAAGGCTTGTAGGAAGGGAGTGGGTGAAGGGAGATTGGAAGAAGAACCAGGCTTTGGGGCAATACGAAATTGCATTCTAAGTCCTGTGCACGAGCGTGAAGAGGCAAGGAGGCACTACTTAAGCCGGCAGGCCAGGTAGTACGCCGAAGTATCATTGGAGGGCAGACAGAGTGGGTTGGTGTGTAGGCTACGGCCGCAGGCAGCTGAGGGGGCTGTCACATTTGGAGTGGCAGTGCGTAATGCTGTATTCAGTATTTGCCTGAGCTTATTGAAGGCAGAGCGTAATATAGGCGCCTGCTGAGCTGGTGGGATGGTGAGGTTGGCGTACAGAGAGATAGTCCTTTGCGCGCATAACAAGATAACGCCATAAGCATGGTGAGCTGCTATAGGCTTACCTTTTTCATACTGTTTTTCTGATCTGCAATGCTAGCGATAAGCAGCAGAGAGCAGAAGAGAGTTTCAGTGGCCTTTGATCACGGCCTTAGATTGTGGCCGTCTTCACCTTCCGGCTTGCTGGCTGCAGGCCCATAGGTCGTGGCAACGGCCAGTCAACATGCTGGAACAGCTGTGGGTCCGGGAATTGGAAGCTCCTCGCTTCGGCAGCGGCCATGTTTCTAGGGGCTATTACTGCATTGGACAGACTAGCATTTTGAAATGCAAGTTGTGTCAGGGTTGATGTTAGGGAGCTCGTCCTGGCCCGATAACGCAGTGCAGCAGAAGAGAGCTGCAGTGGCCTTTGATCACGGCCTTTGACTCCGGCTTTAAGGAGCCCACAGCACGTTTAATTTTCACAGGCCTTCTACAGTCTGAGAAATCGTCGACCAACGAAGAACAAAACTGCTGCACTTCAGAAAAACTTTGGTTCCATTTCTCTTCTTGTATTCAGAATACCAGTCACTCCTTCCAAGGGCGGGTCCACCCTAGGAGGGAATTGTCGAATGAAACCGAGAAACTATGCCACTTCGCCTACCAGGGCACCAAAGTTACTGTGACGAGGAAGAGAATCTTTTAGCCTCAGTCGTCCAGGGGGTCCCAGATTTGTCTTGGATCATGTTCTCCTGTGGCTTCTCGGGTACCTTGAGGTGGTAGAGCCTTTTAAAGAAAGCAGAAGGTTACTGAACTTTATTGGACTGGGGTGTAAAATACAAGATAATTTAATGTTTCCCTTACAGGTTGCCGAGGTGGTGGGTGGATCTTCACACACAATTGTATATCTAGTCTTTAGAAAGCATTCTGCCACTGTTCACAACTAACCTGCCTTTCTTTCCTATTCTATGCTGATGCAACTCATTTAAGAATTCACTTGCCTCTATTACTGAATTTAAGTATTGTGTGGTACCACATAGTGTATATATTTGCCATTCTATGAATAAGTATTTCCAAGTACCAAGTGTTATTATTTAAATGTGTATTCCTGAATCTTCTTTTATATAAAGAAGCTGCGTTATCACCTAACATAGTGTGTGGACATTCTTTTGTGGGGGCTTTGGGGATTCACTGTGCTGAAGAACCATCCTGCATCACCTGAAAGCTTAAGCATGGCTCCTCCTCTATTGCTACCCATTCAGAGCCTTGGCCTGGGGTGTTTTGTGCCTTTACCCCGCCATATAGTGGTTAGAAGTACAGATAGCCCCTCCAGTCTTTACACCCGCTGTTGATGTTTTACCGAGCAGCAGAGCTGGATAAGGATATCAATCTGATGAGGAATCTGCGGGAGAAGAATCCATAGAAAGAAGATTACAGTGAGTAATTTCTGTATTTTAAGAACGTCAATTCCCAGAATACCCTCAGTACTGGGAAGAAGAAGAGGAACTTGGAGGCCATGGGGACTCAGAAGGATGAGTATCCAAAGGTGTGGTCCAGTCGTTATCAATTGGAGCACCTGAGCGGGATATTTAAAGCCCAGGATAAGAGCCAGCTGGAGATGTCGTGGTCATGTCATGATGAATTTGAAGAAGCAGTTCAGATTCATGCTGGAGCCGTTGCAGAAGAAGCTCAAGCCATCCACGGAGCAGGTATAGCCAAGGAGAAAAGCCTGCAAGCAGAAATTACCCCAGCAGGTAAAAATCCAATGAACTGAAGCGGAAGACGGCGTACTGAAGAGAAGCCCATCTGCAAGGGAGGCGCGTTACCTAAGCAACGTGTGTTAGGCAGAATTGCATTCAGTACCCTCTGGGACCACCACATGCAATTAGGACTACAGGTGTAAGCAAAACCATCCTTTGGTATAAGTCTGTACTACACAGTTTTGTGGTAGCGAGCTGAACAGCCAGGCTTATCTCAAGAGGGAATGTGAGCAGTACAAGAGGTTACACCGAGGTCTTACAATCACAGTGCTTCAAGTAGACACTCTCAATGTTTCTTGGTAAAACACTTATTCATTTATTGTACAATCATTTAGAAAACATTCACTAGAAGGAGGCAACTTAATATTATACACAAACACACTTCAATAGCAAACCAATACGTTTCTTAACAAATTAGGCTCCCTGAAATAGGAACAAAATGGCATTTCAGTTACTTTCAATGGGAGTAAAAAGGCACAAGTTAGCAGAATAGATCACAAATACTTTCTTAGGCAGTGCAAATAGTTATAGTTCACTAGAGGACTCGATTCAGTTCAATAGGCCTAGGCCAAAGTCAATGGACTAGTGTCTTGGATAGGAAAGAGAAGTTCTTGAAGTAAACAGTAAAATCTTTGCCAAAGTTCTCAGAAGTAGTTTATATGAAAAAGAATCATATGTTGGGTCAGAAGCTGATTAGGCCTGCAAGTTGGGAAAGTTCCACGAACTTTCACCGCAAGCGAAGCGTTCTCTCAATCGGGTTGGCACAGTACCTTAGTATGCAGCTAAAGATGTTGGTTCCTGGCAGTTCCTGCAGATCTCACTGTTCCTGCGCCTCAGTCGTGGGGACAAGAGGGAGGACGTCGGGGGACTCCTGCACTGCACGGGATCGTCGGAAAAAATGCTGACAAAATGAAGTCACTTCAGTTCGAGTAGCTGTTGTTCAAGCACACAAGATGGTGTCCTTCCCCCTAGTTAATCCTAACCAGTTCCGAGAATGGTATCCAGGTGGCTTACGAGTTGATTGGTCCCACCAACTCAAAGGAAGAAGTCGTCCTTGAAGGGGCTTCTCTGTCGAGGTGAACTTGGCAATTCGGACCTGCAGCAGGGCTTCACCGGGCAAACCAACGGTCCAGGAGTTGCAGCAGCCGTCCTCTTCAAGCTTGTCTTCGGGTCTTTCGTTCCAGTGGTCGACTCTTCTTTCCAGTCCAAGAGACTCGCTTTTTAAACCGTTTTCTTCCATTCATTCCAGCCTAGCTGCCACTCACCCAGCAGGGTGGATGTCCTTGCCGTACAGTCAGCCAGCCAATCACGCCAGAATGCATTTGAGTCTCCTAGGAGACTAAGCACAGGGAGTTTCGGGCACCTCCCTCACTTCCTGCCCACCCTAGACACTCAGACATCAGAGGCGGTCTTCAGTCCTGAAGTCCGCCAAAGGCATAGAAACAAAGGGACCAAACCTGGTTTGGCGTGCAGAGACGAACACTAGAAGGACCTTTCCAAAAAGAAATGGTGAAAAAAGAAGACTGGGACCTGTTCAAACAAAGGGGCATAAGATGCCATCTTGAAAAACATGGCTCCCGCGATTTTTAGCTACCGGTGTTCGCGGTCTGGAAACATCATGGTAGTTTGTTGTAAAACCACTGCCACCAGCTTTTTCGATAGAAAAGGGTAGCATTTGACAGCTACATGAGTATTTTAGACATGGGGATACTAGGTAACCCCTTTAGCTCTCTATAGGAAGATAGTGTGTGCTGGGTCTAGGAATTTAAAAAGACTAGTAAAGTCAATTTAACCTTACATTCTCTGGGAAACAGTAGTTTATCCCAGAGAAGGTATTTAAACCTTTGGAAAGTCTAAAAGGACATCCCTGCGTCACTGCATTGAGGGTGCTGTGTAACACACATGAAAAGATGCCTTTGGAGTTATCTTAAAACTCCATAATCAAATAACACAAGAGTAAAACCTACATCAAAATACATGAAAGAGTGGGGAAAAAAGGCTTACACTCTTTCAAGGTAAAAAAATCAAGTCATCAAAATCCAGCAAAGTTGCTGGGGGTCTCTAAGGTGAAGGCAATTAGCTCATTTTTGAGAATTCTCCCTATCAAGGTGAAGCAGACTGGGGAAGCCACAGAAGATCAAGAGAGCTTTTATTGCTCCCGGAGAACTCTGCGCTGCTTACCTGATGCTTGATTAATTGGAAGAAAGGACACAGTGATGCCCGAAGCACCACCGTGAGACCCGACAACTGAAGGGAGCCTCCGTGAAGAACCGGTCAGTGTTCAGAGTGACAATTGACACCGATCCGCTCTGTGAAGGCAAGATGTCACCACCTAGTGGTTTTGAAAACCGAACATTTTATTTATAAAAGCAGAACATATTTATTGAATATCAATTAATGAAAACAAACAAAGGTAAGTGGCAGAGAATAAAGTCTTTGCGCAAACCCTCAGTAGGGAGAGGTTGGAACCAGCATTACCTACAACCAAGAGGCTGTCAAGTGTTTTCGGGCATAGTACCAGTGGGGGGGGGGGGAGTTTCTAACCATCATTGCTTAACCCCAAGAAACTCCAGGTCCATCAAATCAAAACAACCCCTGGAAAATGTTTATACGCAGTATTACCAACATCCAAGTGGTTATAAGAGACTCTTAATAATGCAACCCAGGCATAAGTTCCCTTCCAAGAGATATAACTCTGGAAAAGCTTGTATCTCACATTGCCAGCAGTCAAGAAATTGTAAACCCACGTCAGAAGAGTTGTGTGGAGAATATTGTAATCAAACCAAAAAGTTGCAAGTTATTGGTAGGAGTTTTCTTCCTGGCAGGCGAGTGGACCAGGAAAAAAGTTGGTAATTTGATAACCTTGTGGCTGAAAGAGTTGCGTAAAGAACCTTTGTTGAATGAAAATAACATATATGCTTTATTCAATGTTGACCAAGCATAACATCAAGGAAGCAAGTTGTTTTCTGTCCTGACAAAAGAATGTTATTTTGACAAGGATAAGTTTTCCATGATTCTGAACGATTGCATTTAGGTCTTGTACTTGTAAAGTCATGTATCTTTGAATTTGCATGTTGATAGAAAGTCAAGCAAGTATCTTTGACCTTGTATGTTGGAAGGTCAATTATCTTTCAACTTGTGTGTTGGAAGTCAGACATCCTTGAAAAGGGATATTGTGGAAGACATTGGGCCTCATTACGAGTCCGGCGGTAACCGCGGTGGTAAAACGCCTGGTTACCGCCGGACTCGTATTACCATTCCGCCTCCGTTACTCCCGGAATTACCAGGGCATTACAGACCCGGTGTCCCGGGAGTCACGGAGGCGGAATGGTGTTAATCCCCATTCCCATTGAGTCGGACTCAATGGGAATGGGGAAGTGGAAACACCAGCACCATCTCGTGATTGTGCTGGTGTTTCCACGTCCGCCTGCAGGCGGGAGGTGTTCAACCCACCAGGTCAGACCTGGCGGGAAGATCACCTTCCGCCTACAGGGGTCGGGATCGGATGGTCCGGAATTAACAGTGGCGGCGGGTTTATTGCCACTGTTAATTCCGGACCGCCCGACCCGTAATGAGGCCCATTGTGTTTAAACTATTAGCCAGTTGTGGAAAAAGGACATTTGTTAATTCTTCAAGAAAGACTCTGTGGTTGGAAAATATTGTTTTTATTTCTCTGAACAGAACTTTGTTGGCACATAATTATAATTTGAATATTCCTGAATTAATCCAGGGGAAGGGAATACAACCATGGTCACAAGGAGTGCTCACACGATTTGAGTTGCAAAACGTTTTTTGTGTGTGTTTAATCAAAAGTCTGCCATGTTTTCCTTGTATAATTTTATTGTATTCATTAGTGTGAGGGACAGAAGGATTTTGGACACTAGGTCAGTTTTCTTTAGTTTTAGTAAGCTAGGCAGGAACATCTGTGTTACGTTAGGGAAAGTGAGGCATTTAACAGAACCCTTTTTACTTTGAATAAATGTCAAACTTTGCGAAAACGTTTCCTTTGTGTTCGTCTCGCATTTCTGACACCTCACAACCTGTTCCTGTACGCTTTCCCAATGATTCTGTTACGAGTGATCAACAGTCAGACGTTGACACTGCAAGATGCTCCTCATTGCACCGGCATGAGGTGCAGCCATCAAACTGCCTCCACTTCCAGACCTCTTATCCAGAGAACAAGGGTCAATCTTGCACCACGACCCAGCATCTCTGAGAAGAATTCATAGTAAGAACATTATGGTGAGTAATTGCTCTATCTCATGGCCTAGCTCCTACATCCCTAGCATTTGGGCACTACTGGCTGCCTTTATAATGCAAGAAAATGTTGGTCAAGGCCAGTGCCCCTTCTACGCTTGCTTGCTACAAACACAAGTGGAAGCGATTTACGGTGTGGTGCGGGCCGCAGAAGGTTTTGCAGCAGCACGTGACAGCTCTGCCGCTTCTCCCGTACCTGCTGTCGCTGGCCAAGGCTGGCCTTGCCCATGCATCTATCAAGGTCCACATGGTCGCCATATCCCGGTACACCCGGGCTTCAGGCAAGCTCTCCCTGTGGTCACACAGGCTCGTTAAGGAGCTCCTCAAGGGCCTCTTCAGAACATTCCCTCTTGTAAAGGCTCCTGCCCTGCCTTGGGATCTAAACATGGTATTGTCTAGACTGATGGAGCCTGATTTGAACCTTTGCTTCGAGCTTCCTTCTGTCATGGAAGCCTGCCTTCCTGGTGATTATTACCTTGGCCAAGCGGGTTGGGGAACTGCAGGCACTCTCTCCTGTTAACCTCCTTCTCCAGCATGGAGTCCGGCATGCTCATGAATATTCCCTGTGGTCAGGCTGGGAATCCTCAGTGAAAGAAAAAACAGTTTCACTTTCACTTAAAAACTGTATTTCTCCTCTAAACCAATCACTGTCCTCCGAGTCATGCTGCCCCCATCCAATGACGGTCCTTCCCTAAAATCCACCGCTGGTAGTCATCTTCAGATTTTTACTGCACGTTTCAGTGTTGGGAGTCCTCTCATATCGCTCTTGGGGCCAGATTCTGGCTTCTGCCAGATGGTCAACGCCAAGGCTGGCCGAAAGCTATGGGCTTACAGGTGGATGTGCACTCCAAGGTGGTGGACATGCCTTTCGACAGGAACAATTTATTTGGAAAGGCGGTAGATGAGACGCTCTAATCAATTAAGACCGACACACAGACTGCACAGTCTCTGGGGACGTTGAGGCAGAAGAGATCATAGTCTATTTTTTCCTCAAGGGGCAAATCAGGTAGATCCTTCAAGGGATACTTTTCACCCTATCGCCATCCCTCCCACACTATGACCCAGGAGGCCTACAGAGGGCCCTAGCAAGCCTTGGGCAGTGGAGTGCAGCGTCGTTGGCGCCCACAGGCCAGGACGCAGACAACAAAGCAGATCTTAACTGGACATGGATCGGGGCCCCCATTTTTGCACCCCAGTTGGCGGCCAGCTAGCGAACTTTGTCGACATTTGGAAGTCCATCACCACAGGCAAATGGGTGCTGGACGTGCACACCTTGGAATTCCAGCACATTTATCCTCGCATTTCTGTGGCGCATCAAGAACTGCACATGGCCCAGCTGCTGTCAGAGGTTCAGACCATGGTCAGAAAGGGGGCGATAGAGCCTGTTCCCCAGTGCCTCTGGGGCTCTGGAGTGTACTCTAGATACTTAATGATGCAGAATAAGCTAGGAGAGTGGCGGCCAATCCTAGACTTAAGACGCCTCAACAAGTAGTTGAAATCCCAGAAGTTCAGGATGATCACGTTGCGCACATGCTCGGCCAGCTGGAGGAAGGCGGTTTCCTGGCAACCTTGGACCTGGAGGATGCTTATTTTCATGCCCCCATTCACGCAAAACATCGGAGGTTCCTTCAGTTCATAGTCTAGGGACGGCACTATCAGTTCAAGGCCCTGCCCTTCCGCCTGAAGTCAGCGCCAACAGTTTTCACTAAATGTCTGGCTCCGGTGGCAGCGCATCTGCGCATCCAGGGTATTCACGTATACCATTATCTCAATGACTGTCTGATCCGCTTTGCTCCCAGATGCTGGCAATCCATCACACCACAAGGCCATTCACCTTCTGACGGATCTAGGATTCTCAATCAACCATCCGAAGTACTGCATGGAGCCATCCCAGGACGCTCTGTTCATGGGTGCCCGCCTCAACATGATTGCATGCTTGGCAGAGGATGACGGCCATCCTGGGGAAAGTGCAGAGCCTGTTGGCGCAGAACGCAACAGTGTGAGCTATCAAATTGTTGTTGAGCATGATTTCATCCTGCATTCACCTAATCCTGCTGTGCTGACTTCAGGTGAGGCCTCTTCAGGAGTTCCTGGATGCACGGTGGCTTCTGATCATGGGAACTTGGACGGTCAAGGCCGTTCTCAACCAGGCGTTCCAACAAACTCTTCGATGTTGGGGGGCACACCCGCATCTCGAGAAAGGGGGTCCTTTCCAGATACCTCCATTTGAGGCCACAGTTACCACAGACACCTCCCCAGAAGGGTGGGGTCCCACACCGGAAAGTCCCACTCCAGAGGCCTCTGACATCCGGGAAGAAAAGGACCTCCACATCAACATCATGGAACTCGGGGCAGTCTTCTGGGCCCTCAAGTCATTCCTACCTAGCTGAAGGGGAAGGTGGTGCGCATCTTCACGTACACCACCACCATGTTCTACATCCGGAAGCAGGGCGAGATGCACTCTCCCGCACTTTCCCGGGTGGCCCATGTCCTGTAGCAAAGGGCCATTCTTCAGAGCATGTTCTTCATACCTTTTCACCTGGCAGGAATCAACACCATTGCAGACTTGCTCAGCAGAGAGCTGCGCTCCTGCCACGAGTGGGATCTTCGCCAGGATCAGGTGGACTGCATGATCGTCAAATGGGGCAGACTCCTGATCAATCTTTTTGCCACTTTGGCAAACTCCAAATGCCAGAAGTTTGCCAGCAGATTCCATCAACCGAGGAGCTTGGGTGATGCTTTTTCCTTCCCGTGGGAAGGTCAGTTTCTGTACGCATTTCCCCTGTTCCCTCTCCTGTTACGTGTCATCAACACATTCGGACAGTGTCGATGCAAGATGATACGTAGCCGCATCAGGTTTGGTATCTGGAACTTCTCAAATTGCCAGCACTTCCGGACCTGCTCACTTGAGAGGGAGGCGCAATCCTTCAACACAACCCAGGATCGCTGAACCTGAAGGCATGGCTCCTGCAGCCTTAATAGTTTGGAGGTTGATCTGCCAGTGGACTGCAGGGAAGTCTTTGCCAAAGCCAGGGCGTCGCCAACGCTAAAGTGCTACAGCCATCCATAAGTGGAAGCATTTTGCTACTTGGTGCCAATCACCGAAGATTACCCCTCTGAGGGTCACGGCTCCACAGATACTTCCATACTTGCTGTCCTTGGCAAAAGCTGAACTGGCTTGCGCATCCATCAAGGTACGCCTGGTGGCCATCTCACTCTACACCAGATCCCCCTGGAAGATCCTTGCTGCGGTCCCACAGACTAGTCAAGGAGTTCCTCAAGGGGCTGTTCCTATCTTTCCCGCCGGTGAAGGCTACTGCCCTGCATGGGAACTCAACGTGGTTCTGGCGAGGCTCGTGGGGGCGCCTTTCAAACCTATGCATCAAACCACACTCAAGTTTCTCTCGTGGAAAACTGCTTTCCTTGCGGCCATCACCTCTGCCTGACGTGTGGGTGAGATCCAGGCCCTATCCTGCAAACAACCGTATCTGACTTTTCACGAATCGCGGGTGGTACTGTGTACACACTCCTCTTTCATGACGAAGGTTGTCGGAAATTCCACTGCAGTAAGCCTTTAGTGTTGCCTGTTTTCTTCCCGAAATCTTCGTCTTCGGCAGAGAGGGCATTGCAGTTGCTGAACGCTGCTCAGAAAACTTCCCGATTGTTTGTGAACTTTGGTCCTGTGAACCATGGACAAGCCTTTTCCAAGGCTTCCATTTCAAGGTAGCTCTCTGGCTGCATCATGCACTGTCATCGTCTGGCGAACCAGCCGCTGCCGGGTAGTCCGAGAGCCCATTCCACCAGAGCGATCACTGCATCAACTGCGTTCCTTTCTGGTGTGCCCCTGCTGGACATCTGCAGGGCTGCAAAGTAGAGGCCCACGCAGACCTTCAGAGAATGTACTGTGTCGACAGGGATTCCAGGGTCGGCCAGGCAGTGCTGTGCAACCGGTTTGCTTGAGGCGAGTCTGTTCCTGGTTAAGTTGAATTGCTTCTGTTGAGCCTTGCCACCTCCTGTGGTTGTGTAATGTTGTACTGCTGTGTATTCGTTATTCATGAGCATATGAATCCATGCCAGACCCCATCCTGGAGCTGCTGTCCTGCCACGAATGGGAGCTTCAGCAGGTGAATGTATTGCGTCTTCAGCAATTGGGGTCGGCCGCAGATCAACCTCTTTGTGACAGCGACCCACACCCAGTGCCAGAGGTTGGCCAGCAGGTTCACTTAGCCAGGGGGAGCCTCACGGATGCCTTCTCGTTCCCATGGGAGGAGCTATCCCTGTACACCTTCCCTCCAATTACACTTTTGCTATGTGTGATCAACACACTCAGATGTCATTGCAGGATGATACTCGCGCTCCTGCGTGGCCCCGGCAGTTCTGGTATCCGGACCAGCTCTGTCTGTCTGGTGGCTCCGTCCATAAAGCTACCACCGCTTCCCGACCTTCTCGCCAGAAAAGACAGAACATTTACTCCACCACGACCCGGCATCGCTGAGCCTCACGGCCTGGGTCCTGCAGCCCTAGAGTTTGGATATTACGCGCTCCCACTGGAATGCAAGAACATTCTGGCCAAGGCCAGGGCATACTATACGCTGTCGTTCTACGGGTCACAAACGGAAGCGCTTCACGCAGAGGTGCAGGACTTGAGGGATTACACCACTGCAAGTCACAGCTTGCCTTCTGTATCTGCTTTCCCTGGCCAAGGCTGGCCTGGCGCATGCCTCATTGAAGGTGTGTTTGGCTGCCATATCCCATTGAACAGAAACTTTGTTGATATTTTCCTTCAAGATCCCTTCACTCAGGATCTCAGATCCTGTTTACTGTTCCTAGATTCTGTAGCGCTTGTGATGATGGGCGTGTAATGATTCAACACTAACCTGTCTCGTGCAGCAACCAACGAGGCAAATGGAGAGTCCCCTGAGGCCCCTAACACCTCCCTCCTCCCTAAAGGGAAACAAAGGGTTGTGTAAGGGATCCCAGGGAAACCCTCCTGGGGGAAAAAACCCTGCTGGAACGGATGTGGAGCTGGATCGGTTGCGTTGTCCGCTGGCTGCAGCTCCTCAAGATTCAGGACTCACTGGTTCTGGTTACGGAATCCTGGCGAAGTCTGGATTCTGGATAAGTAAACAAGAGATGAGCGAAGGAACTAGGTACGAAAGGAATCAATGTAAATGGTTGGTGGTGTACCTAACGTGTCTGGAAGGGGAGGCTACCGGAGCTTCCTGTAGACTCGTGGGCAGCGGAACGGGATGACTGAGCAGAAAGGCAAGGCTGTAGGAAAGAGCAGGAAGGAAAGGTAAGTATAGGAATAAGGTATTGAGTAACAAACACCCTAGTTGCGAACTCATGTAGCGTCTGTAGAGAGTAGCGACGCACTGAGCTTCGGCTCTGCTGTGCCATATCCGGAATCCACGGGAGAACGGGATGACGTCTGAGGACGTCTGCCATGCGAACGTGAAAACACTGCACCGTAACCCAGAGAATGAGGAGCCATCTTGGAAGAAGGGGAAACGGAAAGTGCTCGCAATCTCCAGCGTTGCCACAGGGAACGGCGGTGCCAGCGAGCCATGACAGGGCGCCCCTTTTCTGTTCTGGCCCCAAAGTTATGGAACGTTCTGCCCTCCCGCCTCTGTGAGCTGTCTGATCATCTCTCCATTCATAAAGCCTTAAAACATTTCTCTTTGCTTAGGTTCAGTGCTAGGGACTCACTTGGGACTCACTTTTCCATTTCTTTTTGATTAGTGTTCTTGTATGTAACCGCACCCAGATACCCTGGGACCTTGGTCTCGCATTTTTTAATTTGTTATACAATACAATAACATGACGCCAGGTAAGCCATTCCTGTGGTGGCACAGGCTCGTCAACGAGTTTCTCTTCATGACTTTTCCACCAGTGATGGCTCCTGCTCCAGCTTTGGAGTTCAACAACATTTTGATTAAGCTCATGCGGGCCCCTTTTGAACCAATGCATCTGGCCCCTTTGAAGTTTCTCTCGTGGAAGACCATGCAGGTCCGGGAGATCAAGGCTGTCTCTTGTAAGGAGCCATACGCTACAAGGGTGGTCTTGCGGACCCACCCCACCTTTTATACTGAAGGTTCCATTAGAATTCCATCTCAATGAGCCTTTGGTTCTGCCAGTCTTTTTCCTGAATCCTTCTACGCCGACGGAAAGGGCATTGCACTTGCTGGACGCTGCTCGTGCCTTGAAGTTTTATGTGGCAGGCAAGAAGGACTTTCGGAAGACATCTCAACTCTTTGTGAATTTTGGACCTTGAATCACAGGAAGGCCCTGTCTAAGGCTTCCATGTCCAGGTGGCTCTCCAGCTGCATCATCCATTGTCATCGTCGGGCTAACAGAAGTCTTCCAGGCCGGCCTATGGCTCATTCCACCAGAGACATTACAGCAACAATGACTTTTCTCTCTGGTGTCCCCCTGCTTCACATCTGCAAGGCTGCTACCTGGAAGTCCACCCACACCTTCACGAGTTTCGAATGCATCGACAGGGATTCCAGGGAGAAGTCCTGGGTCAGCCAAGAGGTGCTACGCAGCCGGTTTGTTTAAGGTGAGTCTGTACCAGGGGTAAGTGTATTGGGTTCCATGTGTTAAAATCACTGCAAAAATGGCAGTGGACACAAAATATTGTGGCAAAAAGTATGTGGTATTGCCGCCGCAACCCCTGTTCCCTTTAAATGGGGTAATGGGTACACCTTTAACAGGTCAAACCACAGCATTTTTGGTGCAATTTTTTTTGTACAGGCGACATTTTTGCCACGATTTTATCACTGCATACCGTGTATTGCTTCTGTTGAGCCTTGCCACTTCTCATGCTTGTGTGGTGTGCATGTACTGCTATTTATATATAGTAATTGTATTCATGAGCATCTGAATCCATGCCAGACCCCATGCTGGAGAAGGAACAAGTTAATTACCTGTAACTACTGTTCTCCACATTGGGTCTGGCATGGATTCACATGCAAAACACTCCCTCCTTCCCCTCTGTGGCTCTTCTTGGTTCATACTGCCACTTTACATGCACAACCAAATCTGAAGATGGCCACCAGGGGTGGAGCTTAGGAGAACGAGTGTCCTTGGCTGGGGCATTGTGACCCAACGTGCCATTGATAGTCTATAGAAGCGACCAGCAGTTTTTAGCTTGAAGCTGAACATCTTTAATTTTACAGAATACCCAGCCAGACGACTGGGATAAATCATGAGCATGTGAATCCATGCCAGACCCATGCTGGAGAAGAAGAGTTACAGGTAAAAGTTACTTGTTCCTTTCAGAAAATACATTTCTATAAAAAAAAAAATCTTATTTGGTAATTCACCTTTTTAACATTGTATGCTCTTCGTGAGTCACGTTTTAGGAACTGAGAAATCCTGTATAATAGTGTGGATGTATCTCTGTGCTCACTGCTGCTTTCCTAAAACTGATAACACTACCTCTTTTTTATACCCTTCAAATCCACCTTTCAAATGAATCAAACATTAAACATTCCTAAAATCAATTACTCATACGTCCCGTCCCCTTTCCTCCATCCTTGTTGGCGTCGTCCAACATGGGACGGTACCGGAACCTTTGGCAACAAAATATTGAGCTTCCCCTTTATATTTAGTGTAGCGCATTGGTGTGGCCTCGGGTGTGGGAATGCCTCGCCCTCTGGCACCTCACACCAGTCACTTTTTCCGCATGGACTGTTTCAGACCTGGCAGCTAGCGCAGAGACTTTTTGGGCTTTCTGCTTGCTCACCATTTTCTTTTTCAGTTTTATTTAACTTCCCTTTGGTGCCTCGCCTCCCCCGGGGCCTGCCGGCCGCAGGAGGATTCACAAGATGTTTTTCATGTGACTGCTCATTCCTGGCCTCGGACCCCCATGCACTCTGTCTTGAGTGTTCAGGGCCCGACCACTGCTGGGACGCATTTTCGGCTTGCAGCGCTCTTCGGTCACAGGGCATTTAAGAATTGGTTGTCGTGGTGGAGGGAGTTTTTCCACACTTCTCCTCCTCCCCACCTTAAGGACTTCGTCTCCAGGAACTCTCGTCAAGACAAGTTAGCCCCTCTGTTGAGCACAGCACGGCAACGCCTTCCCCGGGGTTCCCACGTATCGGGGTTCCTCAAATTCACATTCTGGCAGGCCCAAGGCCTTTAAGGCTACGGACTCTGAAGCTTAGGGGCCCGGGGACTCTTCCGGGCGCACCGAGGACAGACCTGAGGCAGTCATGGCTACTGGCTCCCAAGCTTCAGGGCTCAGGTGCCCCTACCAGGCTGTCCCTGGATGGGTGATCAAGTACGTCCTCTTCTTCTATCCCCAGGGGTAAGGGATTCCTGAGTGCCACTTCCAAGAATCTGTCCTCGGTATGATCCAGCACGGCTACCGGCACAGGTGCAGAGGGCGTCCAGCCTACCGGTGCTCGCTCCGAGGTTGTTAGTCAGGGCGTTACGACTACCGGTTGTCCGGCTGAGGGCTCAGCGCCTACCAGACTAATCTCCAAGGTCGACGCCTCTGCTTCGCGTGCAAAACCCAAGCTGTATCCTCCTGTGTCTGAGGCCTCTCTTGGCTCAGGGACTCCGTGCTCTCCCACTCAGGGCGTGGCGCAAGGCTTCAAAATGGCAGAGTGGCACATGGCGGAGCCTGCCAGGCCGGCAACCATCTTGGTTCCAGTACAGGGCCCGCCAGTGCTTTTGCCCATCGAATGGGTTTTTTCGGGATGATCCCAGCCCCCTTTCCTCTGGAAGCGGCAGCAGATCCTACGGTGCAGGGTTTTGGTCCCCTCAGGGATACATCTAGCCATCACAGCCTTATAGCTACACGCACAAGGCGCTTCAGCGCTTTGACCAGGAGCGGAGGCCCAGCGCCTCAGAGGGCTGTCTCCCTAGGGACCTAGCGGCTTGCGAGGACTGCTTCTTCGAGTGCTTCCTCTATCTCATGCCTTCCCCTCAGGTGAAGGGCCTCCTGAAGGACATTGTGAAGGATGTCATTCCTCAGGTGGCGCTGCCTCAGCCCCCTCTGCTGAGTACTCCTCCCGTTCCTCCTGCACTTCCGGTGCCGGTCCCTCCACTGGTTCAGTTTCTGCCGGCTGTTCTGACCCCCTCCACCTATACCACCAACGCCTCTGCCTCAACATCTATTGGACTTGTCTGTGGCTCCGGATCTGCGGGGGACCTCGCTAGCACCTGTGTCCGAGGGCTGGATTCCCCTCTCTTTGAATGGGGGGTTGGCGATGACCCCCAGTACGATGAACCCTCGGCATCCGTTAAAGCCTGTCATGACCGCATTCAAGGACTGGCAGAGTTATGGCCAGATGGGGTGGAATAGAAGACGGGACATGTGTTTGATGCAAAACTTAACCCGCCACCTTCTACCATATGATACGGGACTGTCAGGCGATACAGGCCTTCTGGGTGGGCTGTGTCAACACAATCTCAGTCGCTCTGGCGACACCAATCCCTAGGGACCCCAAGATGGTACTCTTGGGCATTGGGGGTGAAGTAGACCTGTCCAAATATGAGAAAATGTTTTTGGCAATTGCGTTGGGGGCAGGCAAAAGACTTATCGCGGCCAATTGGGGATCTGCCGAACCACTGAGCCTGAACCGGTGGAGTAATTAACTGGACAGGTGCGCAACCTTAGAGCGTCGGATCTATAATGCAAGGGGCTGTCCTCGCAAATTCGAAAAAATATGGGGTAAATGGCTGGATGCTCAATGAGCCCTGCGGGTGGGGGTACATCGGTAACGCTGCTAGCATTGTTTGCCTGCCTTGTCCTATTGATGTCTTTCGGTCCTTGGCCCCGCGGGCCCTGTTATGGTTAATTGCCTTCAAAATGTATACCGCTGATCCATGTCTTATTCATGTGCGTTTCTTTGTTATGTTGTTTAAAATCAATAAACAAGAGTTATAAAAAAAAAAAGACTGGCAGAGTTCTTGGGGGTTCTTCTGCCAGAGGAAGCCCCCCCAGGAGTCAGGTGTTCTAGCAAAGTTCTTGGGAAACACACAACAATCCGGTTTGGATGTCCTGCAGGTGGCGCTAAAGGTCTGGGAGAAGCTTGAGGCCAATGCCCAGATGAAAAAGAAGTTGGACAGCACGTTTAGGCTGACAGACGGGGAGCCAATCATCCTTGCCTCCCACCTACAGCCCCATTCCTCAGTGGTGGCTGCGGCCTCCTTGTATTCTAAACCATCGTCTTGGTGTTCCTCCTCCACTGTAGCCACCTCCAGTTGCCACTTCAAGTAGGACAAAGTCTTTGGCAAAGCGCTGTTCCTCCATCTCAGGACTGCATCTGCGGCAAGCCAATGCGGACGCTCTCTTGGCTGCGGCTAACCTGAAGCTGTGGCGAGAGCTAGGGGAATTTCTGCTGACCTCCCTTTGGATAAGCAAGTCTCCTTCAAGGCAGGTCTGGCAGATGCCCGGGCCATTGCGCAGGACCTCATGGAGTCTTCGGTCTCCCAATTCGACACAGCCAGCAGAGGGCTGTGCCTTGGGGTCGAGATGAGAAGGATGGCGTGGACGCACGCAACTAAGTTTTCATCTGACGTACAAGAGCGGATCCTAGATCTGGCCTTCGAGGTGGGTGGACCTTTTTCATTTGTCGACCGATGACGAGTTGACAAAGAAGAAAACCTCCACTCTAACCGCCAAGTCCTTGGCCATTATGACAAAACCAGGCCAGAAATATTGCCCTCAGTGCCAGGGAAGGACCCAGTTCAAGCTTGCGCTTTCTCTGGCTCCAAGGGGTTCTGCGATTGCAGTACACTGAGGCCTGTCAGGTCGCCCAGCGACAGCAGGAGCAAGCAGCAGAGGAGGTTGCATAGTTTTTTACGCTTCCTCCCCCCTCCTCTGCCCCACCTCTGATGTCAAGGTCGGGTAACACTGCTCGTCTGTGGGGGGGCTGTTTGGCTCTGTCACAGGACACCTGGAAGCATCTTTTCAGCAACCCGTGGATCCTATCCGTAGTCTCCACAGGCTTCATTCTTCTTTCATCTACCATCCTCTCGTTATCTTTGTCAGATCGGGTCCTCAGCTTTTTAATGGGAGGTCCTTTCACTCTTGGAGATGCAGGCGATCGAACCGGTTCCTCTTGTAGGCAGGGGCTTCGGTTACTATTCCAGAATTTTTGCGGTACCCAAGAACAACCAGGCTTGCCTGAGGGTAGTTCTGGACCTGTCATTTGTGAATCTGTCTTACCGCTGGAACTCTTCATTACTTGATTACACCCGCGCACATAGCCGAATCTCTGTGTGCAGGGGACTGGATGTGTTCCCTGGACCTCAAGGATGTGTACCTGCATGTGCCCATCTACCGACCGCATCAGAAGTTTCTGCGGTTCACGATTGTAGTACCATTTTCAGAACAAGGTACTGCACTTCGACCTGAAATCGGCCCCACGTGTCTTCACAAAGTTGATGAACTCATTAGCAGATCTTCTCCGCTTGGATGGCCATCATCTATACCCTTATTTGGATGACTGGCTGGTGAGGTCGGGGTCACACCGAAGGGATGGTGCACTCCTGCCAGAGATTGGCGGATATCCTTAATCAGCTGGGGTTTTCCCTCAATCAGAGGAAAACACAGCTATGCTGTCTCAGGAACTGGTTTTCCTAGTCAGTGCATTGGTACACTACCATTCAGCAGGTGTTCCCTACGCCTGAGAGGCTTATGTCCTTCTGCAAGGCGGTGGGGCACTTTCTGACCAACACGACCACCTTGGCATGGTGGTTCCAGTACATTCTGGGCCTGATGACCTCCTGCATGCTCGCTGTACAGCACGCTCCCCTCAAGATGTGCTGCCTCCAGCTCCACCTGGCGGCCAATTGGGATCGGGAGACAGGGGTCTCAGTCGGACAGGATCCCGCTCCTGCCTCCTGATCTTTGCTGATGGGTGGCAATGTTTCAAACACTGGGAGACGCCTTCCAGATCTGTTGGCATGGCCACAGGTGTTATGCGTTCCCACCTACACCTCTGCATTAACAGACCCTCCGCAAGTTCTGGGCTTCAGTGGGTTGCAGCCTCATCCTGGATGCCCCCCACCGGCCTTTGAGGCCCTGGTTTTCGTATGTGCTGCTGTTGGGCTCCCAGGGTCCCGTCCACTTGTCGCTGGCGGCCTGGTTCCTGACCAGCTGAGGTTTCAGCATGCTCAATTTTTGGATGGCAACTGGGATGAAATTCAGCAGGCCAGGAGAGCCCTCGACTCAGTCCCAGTATTCGAGCAAATGAACTAGGTTCTGCCATTGGGCTCGCAACAAGGGGCTGGACCCTGTCACCTGTCCTCTGGATGGCTTACTGTCTTTTTCAGCATACCTGGCTCTATCTGAAGTTCAGGTGGATACTTGCCACACTTATTTGACGGCCATTGGGGCTTACAAGAATTCCCCTGAGCATGTGTTTTTGGCAGCCAACCCGGTGGTTAAGGCCCACCTTAAGGTGTTGTCTATGCTTTTCCCCCCGGTGCATAGGCCATATTCAGTCTGTGACCTCAATGTGGTTCTTGCATCTATGCCATGCAAGTCTTTCAAGCCGATGGCATCTGTGGACATCCACTTGGTGACACTAAAGACTGTTTTATCAGTGGCCCTCACTTGTGTGCGGAGGGTGAGTGAGCTGCAGGCGTGGTCTTCGGGCTTTGCCCTTTACCATGTTTCACAACAACAGGGTCATCTTGCGCAATCGCCTGAACTTATTGCCCAAGGTGGTACCTCCGTTTCATCGAAATCAATAAATCTGCCTGCCATGTGTTCTTCCCGAACCCACAGTTTGAGGGAAAGAGGGCCCTACAGTCCGTGAACCTCAAGAGGGTCTTCAAGTTTGATCTTTGTCTCGGACGAAACTCTTCACAGGGATCGAATTTACGATTGGATAAGCAGGAGCTAAAAGCAGTTCCTGGGTGGCCAGCATTACCCAGTGACTAGGATATATGACAGTGGGGCAAAGTGCTAGTACATAGCTTTCTGCAAATCTCACTTCCTCATAAAATGCAAAAATATCATTTTTCCATTATGTATGACCATTATGCTTTAAATGGTAGTATAAACATGTCCTAAGGTTTATTTATACATTGTCCCAAATGCACAGAGTCACATTGAGATAGCTGTATTTGTTCTACATCAGTTGGCCTGGGGAGAAAAAAGTAGCTCCTGGTAGCTTTTGGTGTCAAGTTTAGCAGGCACTTCTAGGCCACAAGCAGGAATTAAATAGCTCCCAGCTCCTCTGGATTTCGAACCCTGCTTCAAGAAGTCTGAGGCATTTTTTGTGACTTTTGGGGGCTCTTACCCTGGCTCTCTGACTTCCAAGGCTTCCATCGCCCGTTGGATGGTTCAGGCCATTTCGGAGGCGTACACAGCCATGGGCAAACCTGTTCCTTAGGGGATACATGCCTATGTGTCAAAGCCAAGGCCACGGGTGTCGTGTTTCAGAGACATGCTTCTTGGGATGTCATCAGCAATGCGTTTACTTGGGCCACTCCTTCGGCCTTCTGTAAGCTCTACCCGCTGAACACCAGCTACAGGCACGATGCAGAATTTGGTCAGGCAGTTCTGAAGAACTCTTTTGCTTGATCCTATATATGAGGCAGGTTGTCAGAGCTCCACCCTATGTTCTTGTTCGGTGTAATCACCTATAAGGATAGAGGTAAGGGGACGACGGGACACATGAGTAATTAGTTACTCACTGTATTGACTAGCGTACTCATAGTCCATAGTCCCCTTTCTGCCATATGTCCCACCCGCCTTCCCCTGCTAGTATGCCAGTGGCTAATCGGTAATAAGCGTAGCCAAGTATCTAAGCATCCGATGTGTTCACTGAGGTGAGGTGCTGGAGGGTTGGGGGCCTCGGCGGGGCGATCCCACGCCCGAGGCCGCGCTTCACGTGCTACACAAAATCTAAAGAGGAAGCTCAATTTTTCGCTGTCAAAGATTACGGTTCCATCCCTGTTGGGCAGAATCCTGTGCAGTGCCCTTAGGGACCACTACACACAATTAAGACTACATGTGGTAATACAAGTTCACCTTTGGTACAAGCCTGTACTACTTTTTATTTATTATTTTTTTTATTTGGTTGGCTGATAAAATCAACCTTTCAAATGCAATCACAAATAAACATTGACATTATTAAAAACATATATCATTTTCATGTACACAATTAACAAAACGAGAATTCATAATTATACAAAATACAAAACACATATACCATCATAAGAAAAATTACTATATAAAAGAAAAAGGAGAACAAATCGTATCACAATTAAGATATGTCTACTCCGAAGTCCAAAATAATGCTGATCAAATTGCTAGACAGGTAATCACTCAAGTTCATTGTTGTTCTTCAATAAAACAGCATTTAGGTATTGTATTATTGCAATCCTAATTGCCAATTTCGTGCTCCTGAATACTTTGATCCATATTTCATTTTCATCCATTGAAGTATACACGCATAACAGTTCACTAAAATAAGTTTTCCTCGTTAAGGTTAAAGCTGGACAGATGACTATCAAATGCTGCAGAGTTTCTCGACAATTCATATTATGACAAAATCGACATTAATTTAATTCTTTAGGAACCATTATTTCTGTTGTCGGTAGGAGATGAGATCTAAATCGCACATATTGTTGTCTAATATATGGCGAGGGGAATTTTACCAAGTAATCTGACATTGTTCGTAATTTTTTGGGCCCCAATAACTGTTCATTGAAGTCTTTATAGGTGCAGCATTTAGCTCCATTACATATCCAGTCATATTAGAACAACTTCAACTTAGCTCGATCTGGATTTGTTAGTAAGGTTTCTATGGATATGGATGCATCAGATAATGCATTCAATACACAACTTCTCCATTTGTATGCAAAAATGAGATGAGCTGACAAGATGGTACACAACTGTGCTTAAGATGTTATTATTTGCAAAGCCTAGTAGACATTTTCGGAAAGGGCCACACATCTTCCATAATAGCTGTGCAAAAAGCGAAACCAAGCCCAGTTCGAAACGGATCATGGGAAGCGGAGTGCATTTCGGTAATTTTAGCACAGATTTCCAGAATCGAGCTTCACATAAAACCCAAATATTGCACTTCATTGGAAGTTTAGTTTCAACTCCATACAATAGGATCGGCACCACTTTAGCTTGATAGAACGACATAATGTGGCTGTATGAAAATTTGCCATATTTGTACGCTAATATATTTCCCTGAGATTTCAACGTTTCCAATTTAAGATTCAGTGAAACAATATAGGCATTCAATAGTTCTACATTATGCAGGTGCCACCTATATTTTTTGGGGGAAATGTTTTTGTTCTTGTGACAGATGACAATTTGTGTTTTTTCCAAGTTGATAATAAGATTGTTTACCAATGAATAAGCAGATAATTAGTCCAATAGATTTTGAAGCCCACTAGGGGTTTGTGATAACAAGACAAGATCATACGCATATAACATCCAGGATATGCACTGAGGGCCCAATTTTGGTGCATCACTTATAATGTTTGAAAATGATTCGCCCAAATCGAGAATAAACAGATAGAATAAAAAGGATGCCAAAATACAACCCTGCTTAAGGCCTCGCCCATTGAGAATCAATTTGGAAAGCAATCCTTCCATTGAGAGTCGAACCTGCAGTGATGTGTTGGTATGTAGTTGTTTAATTATGGAAATGAGAGAAGAGGGACAGGCATAACGAGTTAATTTCTTGTAAAGTAAGTCACGATCAACAGGCTACCCGGAAGTCAATGAATGCTAAATATAATGGCTTATTCCGGGCTGCACACTGGGATTTTAACATGTTCCAAGTGATGATGTTTGGTGATATCCCTAAGCCGGACACAAAACCAGCTTGAAAGGGGTCTCTTTTCCTTGGACTGGATGCCCAATTGTTCAAATCTCTGAGCACAATGCGATTGAACATTTTTCCCGGGGCGTCCAATAAGGCACTGGGCCTATAACTTGCTGGATCAAATCTGCAACCTTTCTTATACATCGGGAGAATGATGGAATGTTTCCATGATTGAGGTATTGTATCTGAATGATATTTGAAAACATGTTAAATAGTATTTCAGACCATATTTCTGGGTGCTGCTTCAATGTGAAATTCGAGAGCCCCTCAGGCCCTGGTGCTCTCGATTGACTTGCCTTATTTATATAGTAAAGGATGTCTTCTTTGTCGAAGGTTAAGGAGAATTTCTCTGCTGGTTGTAATGGGCTTTAGGGGCATGAATTTGAAGGTGGCAGAAATAAGTTTGAAAAATGTTTCACCCAAGCCTGTTCTGATACATTATTCGACTGATAAGCAATTTGGTGCCCTACAGTTGTTTGATTAATAATGGCCCAAATTTGTGATGTATTCCTACCAGCTAGCGCAGTCAACATTCTTGAACTATCATTTTGATACAGGACTGCCTTGTATGTTCGTAACCAATTCTTGTGCTTTGTTTTCAATTGGATTATGACTGCTCGTCTGTTTAACAGGAGTTTTAAGGCTTGACGTTTTTTTGAACGAAATGTTCTTTTTGCTGCATCTACTTCTTTATTAAATGTATGTAAAGTTGGGGTCTTGATTAGATTTATTTGTTTGGCATTGAAACAGTTGCATTAGATCATGATATGCAATTTCTTGACGTTGACCCACATTTGTTTTATTTAGCTCTATTGCTTAAAATTGATTGAACCTTTTCAGAGATGTTTCACTCCATCGCAGTCTATTACAACCAGAATTAACTGTTATGAGGTTTGCAGTAATTTTGACTATGGTATCATTTACAAGTTCTGTTACATTCCAATGCATTAAAAGGCTGTTATGATCACTCAAAGTTGTAGGATTAATACGGAATTTTATAACTTCTGCAATGAGAGGCTGATTCACATAGAGGTAGTCAATAATTGCAGAGGTGTTGCCTCTATGCCATGTTGGTTGTGGCGGCATGTCGTCTGCAAAGGTACCATTCAACATCTGAAGACTGTGTTTCAACAAAGTGGTTCCATAGTGTCAGTCTGTTGCTGTGCTTAGATGTTACCAGACAATGCAGATTTAGATCCCTTCTTATGATTATATAAGCTACAGTCGTGTCAATGCAAACCAAATCCATTAGGGAAGTCATGTCTCTCATAAAAATATGGTTGGAAATACCAACAGGGTTCCAATATACATTTATCAGGGCATATGATGTATTACCAACCATGAGCTTTATCATCTGTACAAATGTATTTGGGGATAGCCAGTTCTCAGATTTAAATAGCGGATCTTGTCTAACAGCTATAAGTAGCCCAGATGTTGGTCTGCCATGGTTCGGTTTTTGAGCTGTATTTAAATGTATATCATATTTGTCCCAAGTCGGAGTTGTAATAAGCCACGTTTCTTGGTATTTGGCTATATCGATGTTTTCAATATTGGGGTTAGAATTATTTAAAAGATGATGGAACCCTCTTGTATTCCAACTAATAAGAGAGACCGGAGTTCGCTTTATAGATTGGCCTAGTTGGTGCACATTTCGTTTGAGATGACAGCTACAAGATTTGTCAGTATTTTCTCTTAAACTCAGGTCAGCACTGTTTGTGTTGCCCCTCCCTTGGATGACTATAGAGAGTGAAGGATTTACTGGTGAAACTTTAGATGTCAGTGGGTTCACATCTATAATCCTAATTCATACAAACAACTTTTTGCTAACCATTTCGTATTGAGGACAACTCTGGAGTTTATCCAAAGTCTGACCAAGGAGAGTATGTGCGCATCTTCAAACTCAACTAATTGAATGTCAGCAGAATTGATGTCTTCTAATTCTGGAATTTCCGAAAAGATGGTGAGATTAGATTTACGGTTCAGATCATACTGAACACTAGGGGGTGGGCGACACGAGATAATTAGCGAATGTAGAGCTGGTCGTTTCACATTTCCTATAATAGATTTTTTAAATTGAATTGGATCTGGCCTGGCATTGACGATAGATGGAACTGCCAAAGTTTTTTTGTCAATGGCATTTGCAATGGCTGTTCTGGGGCCAATGCTGAGATAAAGCTTCTGCTTCCAAATTCAGTAGTCAATTCAGATGCTTTCCCTGTAGGCAACCGGGCGAGTTGAATTGTGTCAGTCTGAGAGGTAGATTGGGCAGAGTTATATATTAAAGATGTTTGAACCAAAGAACGACCAGAGGGAGCATGGTTTTCGCTGGGGAGTACTTGAGTGCCGTTAGGAACTCCATCCATTGTATGTATCAGATGTTCCTGCGGAAGAAGATTTCGACCAGTCTCACAATGAGTAAGGTATTTTTGCACTGGTTGTGCTATCATGTAGGCGTCAACAGCGTGCCAAATATCTTTTCTATGTGCTTCCAAGATCTGCTGTGAAGATCCATGTAAAAGAATATCATATTCAGTTTGATTTTTATTTCCTTGTGTGGACACAGTTGGAATATGGTCTGTGCTGTTTTCAGATGTCATGAGTCTGGCTACGGCTGATTTGACATGGAGACCACATGATGATGAGGAGTCGATGGTAATTTTGCTGTTAGCATTATCCTTTCGAGCTAAAGCTTGCAGTTGATATTTCCTAGAAATAGCATTCAAAACCAGTACCGCACCTTTCTTAGGGGGAATTCATGGTTTAAGAAATCGCTTGGTTTTGATGCACAGTCATTTTTAAATGTCACCATGTTTTTTGTTTTTTTTGTTTGTCCTATTACCTTTTTTTGGTTTATATTAGATTTAGAGTCTTGTACGGCCGATTTTCTCTCTGCGGTAGAAAGTTTGGGGTTTTGTTTTTCTTGTATTTCCTGGCGTTTTTCTACTTCTAACCCGTTTGACCGCAGTCTGCTGAACTTGCCTTAGCCAAGATTTATTTCTACTACACATTGTGGTGTTTTTTCCTGAAATTGTACTTGAGGCCTTTTTAGAAAAATGGGGGCAATTTTTTGGTGTATTTTTACAGCTACAATTTCTGCTTCCGTAACTGGTTTTAATACAGCTCTATTTTTGATTGTTTTTAAGAAAGATGGGAGCTATTTTTATGCCCTCTTTCGGATGTGGTATTATTGTAGCTGTAGTTTGCTCATTCGTCACTTTAGTGGTTTGTGAGCCTGTAGATGTCATAAGGACCGCTTTCCTTTCTCCCTCTAACTTCTTTGGGGGTCTTCTCTTGATTACGTTTGTTATCTGCGGTCTTATTCTTGGCCATTATGCGATTTAAAAAAAAAAAAAAAATCACACTTCTTCTTAGCTGCTTTCCCTTTAAGTCTTTTCTGTCTCCTAGCTTCTCTCTTTCTTCCTTTTTTACCAGCTAGAGATGTGGTTTGTGGACAACCATGTTTTTCCTCTTGTGTTTGATTTTCATCTTGGGCCAGGGAGCTGATTGCTGGATGTTTATTTGCCAGATCTTCATCTTGAAAATCTTATCCCACATTGGCCAGTCTTCGAAATTCCTCTAGAACAGACTCGGATAGTGGGATATCAGCCATCTGCAGGTTCTCTTCCTCTTCGCAAGCTTTTTGATGTGATTCCAGTTCTTTTTGATTCAAAAGTTGTAACTGTATCAAGAGATCTTGATTCATTGTTCCATTTACCTCCTCAAATTTGTTTTTTAGAGTCATGGATCTTTGAATAGCAGAGAGGTCCATACCCTGTTTTGCAGATTCCAATTTCAGTTCTTACAATTGTTGCAGGATATTTGTATTAATAAGATTACAGCATCCAACCACCGCCCCATCCAATGAGGCTACCTCTTTTGTCAATTCCAGCAGGGAGCCAGTTTGAGACGGAACCTCACCCTTCAACAATTCAAAGACAGATACTAGCAAGTTTAATACATAGTTAAGTGCGCTCAAAGTGTGTTCATTTGAACTAGCTCTAGCTTGACCAATTTCTGCTTGCGGATTCCTGTTCTCCAGTAGTACTTGTGGTTCTGACCGGTTTTCGTCCTGGTCGAGATTTGATAGGTCCTGTATTTATTCCATGCTAGAAAGGTCCAACTTCTCCAATAGTTGATCCCTTGTATCAGGGTCCAGTGATATCGTCGCGGAACAGCTTTGGGTTCTGAATCTTTCGATGGAATTCATTATTAAGGCAACTTCATTTTGAGATTTTCTATCTCCGAAGTGCTCTTCAATTGTTTTTGTATTTTTGTTGTAGTAACTGTGTATTCCAGCCCTTTTTTTCCAATTTTCCACCAAGGTGGATCCCTCTTCTTGTACTCCAGTCGTTCTAATAGGTGTAGAATTGGAGGAGTCTATGTGAATGTGTACAGGTACCTGTTGTTTACCAGTAGTTGGTAGCAGGTCCCTCCCAGACGTATCTAAGGTGCCCACTGTGCCACCATTGAGCGAACTGTTGAATATATTGGGCTCCTCCCATTCTGGGGCTCTGAGATCATCCTCAGTTGGATTACCTCGCAATTTCATAGTCCCTTCTGTCTTCACCTGTGAGTGTGTCAATCGGTTGATAAATTTACTTCCCTTTACACAATGACGAAAAAGGCTTTAGTAGATGCCTTTTAATGGCTTTAATGTTTCCAGCCAATCTGTAGATTTATTTCAAATTTAGCCGTCTAATCTGCCCGCCTTTACCTGGATGTGGCTATCGTTCCACACAAGAGTTATACACCAAGAATTTAATCTGGTGCTGGGGAGGCGTCAGACTTTAGTGTTTATCGTTCTCCTTTTCAGGAGTTTAGAGTATCACAACTCCAATGAGCAGCCCTTCTGTATCCTTTTACCGTCTGGACCAAAGGAAATGGTTCCTGCAGTCTCCCGACACGGATCAGGTGCGCTGCTTCTTACTGCTGCGTGGTTTGTGCTGGAAGTTGAAGTTAACTTTCAGTATGTCAGCGCTCCGAAACCTTCAATTTATTTGGATGCTTACACTTGCAGTAGGCCAGGGTCAATAGGCATTGGCACGCAGTCCCCCAGCTAAACCTGCTATGATTGTGAAGGCTTTGGTGCTTCAGTTTGCCGATACCAAGAAAATGCCTTGCATGTGCTTACTCGGTAGGAAATTCGACAGGGGTTTCTAAACCAGAACACAGTGTCTGATCCTCAAAGTATTCTCGTTGGTAAGTTCTGTTCTCGCAGATTCTATTCAGTCCTTGTTGAGCCTTATTAAATCTGGGAGCATAGTGCAACGTTAATCAAGTCAAGCTGTCTTATCTGTTTTGCACTTTAAATTGGGAGGGGCTCTCAAGTTAGACGTAGATTCCGTGACCATTTACCAATGTATGTTCTTACCCGCTTTTGCTGATCGCCAACTGTCCAAACAGCAAAACAGCAGACTAGCCCTTTCGACGCAGGGCTTACGCCGCAAGGGCACTTGGGAAGTCCTTTTATGCCCAGCTGATTCGAGCCTTGAAGTGAAGGAGTTAAAGGAGCAGACTCTTTTTCTCCTTTTGGTGTCCTTTTAAATGTCTGTGGTTTGTAGTTAGAGCACAAAATAAATAAACAGGTCTCCTTTTCCAATTAACAACCGGCAGCAGTTGTCCTCATGTAAAGCACAGCAAAACAGCAGACTAGCCCTTTCGACGCAGGGCTTACAAGCCTGTAGTACACAGTTAAAGTGGTAGCAGTAGCGGAGCAGCCAGACTTATCTCAAGAGCAAATGAGCAGTAGTAGAGATTACACAAAGGACTTCAATTACTGTGACTCAAGCAAACACTGACTCAAGGTTTCTGGTTAAAAATACAAGTACATTTATTTTTAAACCATCTGTTCACAAAACACTTCACTCCTATTAGAGTAAAACCACACTTCAAATCTACTACACACAACCAATTCCCCTTGTGCAGAACAATTCAAGGTAAGTACCTTTGGATTTGACAGACCGGTGTTGTGAAACAGACGTTACCAGGGGTTGTTACGCAATCACTTTGTGAAAGTAATGACAGTTCGGTCCTATGAAAGAAAAGCATACCCGCAAGAAGAAATGTTACCGTAGTCAAACACACTTAGCACATGAATTAACACAAGAAAATTGGGGATAAAAATCATAGGCAATACTTTTGGCAAGGCAGATGGAATCAAGAGACACTTTCTAAAACGTAGATAAAAGTCAATAGGCCTGCTCCAGTGTCAATGGGACAGGGGTCCTGTTGTCGAGGATCACAAGGTTAGAACAGTTCACGATTCGGGATTACCAGGAGTACTTAGAGATTGTCAAGAGGGAAGCAAAAGTTATAAGAGGGAAGGAAGACAAGGGCAAGCCTTGGGTGAGGAGAAAAGGGTTCACCACAATTCATCGAAGCTGGACACAGTACCTTATTCGTATGACGAAAAGCTGGTGCCACGGCAGTTGTTACTGGTAGTTCCTGCAGACTCATGGTTTCTGGAGCTTCAGTCGTGGGGACAAGAAGGACGACGCCTGGAGCGATCTGCACTACCCAGGGATGAAGCCAGCAGCACCAAAGAGACGGTGAATAAAAGGTGCGCTCCTTTAAAACAGGAGGGGCTCTTCAGATGGCTATCCGGACCACTACAGCTATGTGCAGTGATTTCGACCAAGAAGAGGATCCTCTGGCTGTTGAAGGTGAGCTGGTTGATCCCACCAGGCTCAAGGGAAGAAGGCTCCAGACTGGATCTTCTCTGGAAGGGTCGATAGCTCAGGCCTGCAGCAGGGCTTCATCGGGACTCGGGAGTTGCAGCAGCCGTCGTCTTCTCCGCTTCTTCTTCGGTTCTTGTAGTTCCAGTGGCGACTCTGACTTCCAGCCCAAGAGTCCTGCCTTTTATGCGAAAATCCCCCATTCACACAGCCTGGCTGTCAATCACACAGCAGGGGGTTGTCCAGCCCGGACAACCACCTTAGCCAATGGACACAAAGTGTCTCCAAGGAGACCTGTGCAGGGGGTTACTAAACTCCTCCCTCACATTCAGCCCACCTAGACACCAAAGGATGGCTTCTGTAGAGAAGGTCGGCGAACAAAAAAGGCAAACCTGGTTTGCCGCGTAAAGTAAAGCACAAGAAGGGTTTTAACAAAAAGAAATGCGATTAAACCCGACCGGAGCAAAAATAAAAAGTATTTGGTCAAGCGGGTTTATGTTCGAGGCTAATATAATAGCCTAAAACAGTACCACGTTTAAATAGTATATAGCTTTAGAAAAGTTAGGGTAGATACCACTGCCACCATTCAAGTCTAAACGTTGAGAGCAAAACAAAGCTCAAAGAGGCACAGACAGAAAGGGGTAGGAATTAACCCTTTCCAGTACTCCATGTAAAATGGGGGTTTACCGGGTCTGTAATTTAAAGTGACTACATAAAGTTAATGGCAACTTGACCTGTTTCTCGGGGATAGTAGTCGGCCCCAGAAAAATGGAGTCATTGGGAAGTCTTAGAGACAACCCTGTGTCCCTGCACTGAAGGTGCTGTGTAACACACACAAGTTGGGTTCATGGAGTGGTGTGCTCCAGAGCCCACGATCACACAATAAGTAGAAATACACATGGAAAAAAACATGTAAGAGTGGGAAAAAGGTTCACACTCTTACCAAGTGAAAAAATAAACTCCAGAAATCCAGCAAAGCTGCTCGGGACTCACTAGGTGAGGGAAATTAGACATATAATGAGAATTCTCCCCAACAATCCCCATGTTGGTGGATGCCCACAAGGATGGAGGAAAGGGGACTACGAGTACTCTAGCCACTACGGTGAGTAACTTTAATATGTACAACTTCTGTACAAAGCCTCACTTTGCGAACCGTGCTGAAGAGAACACTGAATCGAGAAGCTTTCCCTCAGATCATGTGAAAACCGCATCCAATCAAAACAAAACAACATTTTTTGAAGTTCAACATCCGAGCACCGTCCAGTTGAGAGCATCAATAAAGAATCCCCATAGATTTGAAGAAGAGACATAACAAAGAAAGAAACAAAGAAAGAAACAAACAAAGAAAGCTATTAGCAACCTGAAACAATCAGGATATTCACTGGCGAGACAGTCGCAAGACACAAAAGCTCTTAAAAACAATTTTAGAAATTGGTCAAGGGTACTTAAATATCTGCGGGTACAGAAAGACGCAGAATTAATGTTACACACCTTACTATCAAAAAATTCATATTTCTGGAAAATATTGAATAATATGCAAAAAACACAATATCAATTGCAAAGCTATTTTATCTCCAAACAGATTTGGTCTAACTACTTTAGAGAGATTTTAAAAATCAGATGTACACAGCTGTTGAGAAGTATTCACTGGTAAAGTGGCACCTGAACTTAAGTAAAGAACTTGTTAAAGATCTAATGAACTCGCCAGCATCAGGAGCTGCTGGGCCAAATGGGCTAACAAATGCCACCCTGAAGTCGTTATTAACTTGTGGGCCTCTTTTCTGACATTTGTCTTTGAAGAATCAATGTTGAGTAAAAAACTGCCCATATGTTTTGCATCAAAATTGCCTAAACAATTGTTTTTAGCAAAAGTAATTAAAGAAAAGGGAAAAAAGAAAAGGAAAAAAAATGGTACCATTCCAATTTACAGATAAAAAAAACTGCCCATATACAAACAGGGCGATCGTGAAGCTCCTTCGAACTATCGTCATTTCGCCCTGCTAGATGTAGATGGCAAGACATTTGCCTCAGTGGTGCTGATTTGGAATAATGGATCAGTACTGAAAAGATCCTGAGTACGTTTCAAACAGAGTTTCTCAAAGGGCTGTCAACATCTCTAAATGGTCTGATCATATCAATAATTTCTGCTCAATCCTATATGAAATAAGGCGGCTGCCCTCTGTATGTAGCATGGCTGGATTGTCCAAAGCTTTCAGCACGTCAACAGAGAACTGCTCTGGCGCAACTACACTCATGGTGCATTCCATGATAGTGAGCGGAGTGGTATTCTGTTGGCAGCTTCATCTCGGTATACACTGTGAACTGAGCTTTGGTGCGAGTATCAGAGCCATGTCCTCGTGTGCTGTTGGTGCGGTTTGTGGTGTTGCGGTGTGGTGAAGTGAATGTGGCTTGCATTGCGAGAGGTGGTGCACAACTGTTTAATTGGGAACAAATTGAGGGAAAACTATGGAAAAGGGTCCTACATCTGCCGATGCGCTATCCAACGGGAAGCCTAAAATGAGTTAGTCTTGCTAAAAACAATTCTTTGGACTGGAACATTTTTTATGGATTTAGGAATGTAATAATGGCCACTAATGAGTCACTATATGGAGACATATTACACAAATTAAATAGTGACGGAAATGGGTTTTTAATTCAATTAAAAAACATGTTCTAAATGTGTTAGAGAGATGTGACCGGACCCTAATGGATCTTATTGAAAATCCAACTGTTGTAAAGCAGCCATTATCATGCACAGATTGGATCATGAACATAACGCAAATGAGAAATTATAAAATGTTTAAATCGCTCTCAATGTATGATGAACCAAAACGTTTCCTGACAAAATATCTGTCAGGGTCCCCAAATTGAGGATGCATTTCCTAAGGGTCCAGCTAAATCTTGTGACAACAGCAGAGGTCAAATCGGTGCATGAACAAACCCTGTGGTCATGTGGAATGCGATCTCTGGGGGAATGGCAATGTGCAAAATGTAAACCATATATTAATGTGTCAAGGTACAAGAGAATTGTGTAAAACGCGACTGAACAGATTCGTTGATCGAAGCAAGTGGTTGGGTACGCAGTGTTTTTGGGAACGTTTAATATCAGGTCATGAAAGAGTTTTGACTATTGAGGTGGTAAACATTTTGAAATAATTGCAATTTCTTGGGAGAGAATTAAATAATGTTTACCATCTGGGTTCTGTGTTTTGTTCCGCATGACAGTGCTTTTTAAAATTGTATTTCTTTTTTAATTACATTTTTTTAAGATCTGCTAAAATTATTTGTTTTTCCCATTCTCTTTTTACTATATGAATTTTCCATCTTTAATATCCTAACTACTCTTCTATACTTTTTCTCTCTTTCGAATTAAGTTTATATGAATGCAATCTGTTCATTGTTAATTTGTAAAAGTAATTGATTTGTGGAAAAGTTGAAATGTTGGCTAAAAATAGAAAATAAAAAATGTACCCACAGCTCGGCCATGAACGTATCTGTTACTCAATATTCACAAAATAAAATTAAAACAGTTCTTGATCTCAATACACAAACACAGAACAGTAAATAACCTTAATACAACCCCCCTATATATTTTAAGTTATTTTAGAAAGTATTTGTTTTTTAAATATATATTTTCACCAAAAAAGTTTCCTAAATGAACTTAGGATAATGATCTTCCCCTAACTAGCAACCACACTGATTGCCACATCTCAATGCATCATAGTTTTCAAGTATTTACTCCTTCTTTTTGCTGTTGGCGCTGCTTCTCGATCTCGGCAAAACAGTTCTCCAGTATTGGATCTTTCATGGATTCACATGCTTAGAATGGATTCACATGCTTAGAATATTCCCCGTCGTCAGACTGGGAACCTTGGTATGTTTATGAAAAATGTTTTTCCCTCAGAAAAAACCTGACACTTTTGTGTCCTATCGATGTCCTTTTGGGCCACTTACGCATGACCCACTAGGACGTACGGTACAAATAGCCCCGCCCCCGCGGCTCCCCTCAGATTTCAACCGTCTCCAAAGTAGCGGGATCTCTCATGTTTTCTACTCTTTGTAAGGCTGTAATTTTTCTTTCCCAATGTCTGGGAAGGCGTTATTCCGCCCGTGTGCCATGTGCTGAATGAAGAAAGTTTACGAAGGAGATGTGCACATGGATTACCTTTATTGTCTTTGCCCCCATCACTCGGCAGACAGCTGTGATATTTGCAAGGGGTTCTCACAAAAGACGCTGAGGGACCGTAATCGATGTCTAGTAACGTGGCTGAACGAGGGGGCCTACACTCCATCTGAGGTAGGATCGGTGCACAGTCTGGCATCGAACAGGCCTAAGTCCCCTGTAGTTCCTCGCCGCTCTGTGTCAACGGAGCCTCTGGCAAAGAAGCCACATCCTACGAAAAAGTAACATCCAACAAAAGATGCTTCATCATCAAAGCATAACCAGGACCGTCAACAAAGAAAATCTTCCTCTTCGCCAAAGGACAAGACCGACCCTTTAAAGGGCTCCTACACAGGGGACCATCATAGGTCTTCCTCTAGTAGGTTCTCCACAAAGCACCGGTCTAGAGACTCAAAAAAGGCGGGATCGCCTAAAGAGCCTGCGTCACAACTACCACCGCCGTCAAAGGGAGTTCCGTCGTCGACAGCTTCACGACCGCCTGCGCAGTCAATACCTGCAGTGGCCTCGTCGACCCTAGCGGTGACAATTGACAGGGAAGTGGCTCCAAAGTTTCCATCGTCGACGGTGGATCCTCCAGAGACTTGGCAACCAGCAGTGTACGATACGGTTCTGCCGGATACCCTATTACAGCAGGAACCGGTGCTCTCAATATAGTTGATGGAGGAAGAGCGTGAACAGATCGTTTGTCCAACGGATCTTGGCTTACAGGGCATGGGCCCGTCAACGGCTTTGGGGATGCAAAATGCCCCCTCTGTCTTCTCTGCTAAATCCGCAGTCGTTGTTGTCTTTACAAGTATTGTCTACTCTGCAATCCCTCCTAAGCCAGTTAGGTGCAAGATTACCTCCCATGGGTACACCTCCAGGGACATCAGTGGTGCCCGTCAACGACACGCCAGGTCCCGCTCCACGGTCAACGGCTGGTTTGCCGATCTCTCGTCTGGTTAGTGAAGAACCTCCCCGCTCACACCCGGAGGAAGGTGAATTGTGAGATTCTGAGTCAGATCAAGGTCCTTGAGACTCGTTCTCGGACATTTCATCGTCCCCTTCGAGGGATCCTACGTGGGAGTCGGATGTGGAAGTGAAAACTCCTAAAAGCCCGGCACAGCCTTCACCGCCAGATGACATTGGGTCCTTTCATGCTATGATGGCGAAAGCCTTTATCGAATTTGGTCTGACCCCATAGGAAGAGAAGAAGGAATGCTTCTTATTTGACCATATGGGGAAGCGGAGAAAGTCAGTCTTCTCGGTTCCCATTCTGGACCATGTTTGGCAGGAAGGCCTGCGTACCATGCACCATCCATTTTCGGACCCTGCAATCAAGGGCAAGTTAGAAAAGAAATTTAAAGCCCCGGACTCCACTTCTAAGTGTTTGACCGCGCAACCCTCACCGGAATCAGTAGTGTCGGCGGGCAGGAAGGTTAGATCACAACACAAGTACACAACACCTCCAGACAGTGAAGCTAGAAGGCAGGATGCCTTTGACAAAAAAGTCTTGTCAATGGGAGCGATGACGGTCAAAGCGGCTAACTCATTAGCTATCATGGCAAGATACGACCGTGAAATGTGGCATCGCTTGACCCCGATATTGGAACACCTGCCTGAAGAGCACTTGAAGACAGCCATGTTACTGGTGCGTGAGGGAGAAGAGGCATCAAACCACTCTATCAACATCGCTGTGGATTTGGCGGAGTCCGGATTCAAGCAAATAAATAATGTAGTGGTACTAAGAAGGCAAGCCTGGTTAAAATGTACAAACTTCAGGCCGGAAGTCCAGTATAAAGTGTTAGACATGCCATGTGAAGGGGAGCAGTTATTCGGGGAAAAGGTCAACAACGCCCTTAAAGGCATGAAGGAAGATTCGGATAGGGCAAGGTTGCTTGGGGCCTTGCAACGTGGACAAGCATTTCGCCCTTTTCGCCCCTTCCGCAGAGCCTCTGGGAATTCCCGGTTCACTGCATCCAGGATCGGAGTTTCAACAGATCATCATACTCCTCCCAAGGGTACAGGCGGGCTGTCCAGGCGACACAAAGAAGCCGGGATTTCCAAGGGTCTAGGAGAAGAGGAGGACAGTCTTCGTCCACCAAAAGTAACCAATCAAAGTCTCAACAATGACAGAGTGTCGCGTCGACGAATGGGAAAGAATAACATCGGACCGTTGGGTGTTGGTGAAACTAGGCCACTCTTTGCAGTTCAAGACCATGCCATCTCACATTCCACCTCTGTATTTGACGCAACCCCATCTCCACATATTACAGCAGGAGGTGGTGCTTATGCTGCAAAAAAGGTCTATAGAATTTGTTCCGATGGCCGAGAGAGGTCAAGGGGTTTACTCCCGTTACTTTGTGGTCAAAAAACCCAACTGCAAGTGGCGACCCATTCTGGACCTTCGAGCTCTCAACAAGACTCTGCGACGCCTGAAGTTCAAAATGCTTACACTTCAGGAGGTCATCCGGTCTGTACAACCGGGAGATTTTCTGGCGTTGTTGGACTTACAAGATGCATATTTCCACATACCCATGCGTCGACGACACAGAAAATTCCTGAGGTCCGTAGTGGGTCAGAGTCATTACCAGTTCAAGGTGCTTACATTCGGCCTGAAATCGTCTGCCAGGACGTTTATGAAATGTTTAGCTCCGGTGTCGGCATGGCTACGAAGGAAAGTTCACCACGTGTACCCTTACCTGGACGATTTGCTAATAAGAGGCTTGTCACCGGCATGGCGCAAGCAAGCCTAGAGGCCACCGTGAAACTACTACAGCGGTTAGGCTTTGCAATTAACTTCGAAAAATCCTTTGTCTCCCTCAGGGAGCTTGATGTTTTTGGACACAGAGTTGCAGACTCAATCAGGACTAGTGGAACCTTCCTTGGAGAGAGTTCAAAAACTCAATCAAAAAGCGAAGGAGTTGAAAACTGGCACCAGGGTGTCAGTCAGAAAATATGTCGCTGCTAGGAGCCATGGCGTCATGTATTCCGCTAGTGAACAACTGTCGTCTCTTCATGAGACCGATACAGGATTTTCTGTCAGACCGATGGTCTCAAAGTCGCGGAATATGGTCCGACAAGTTGAAGGTCAGCAGCGCGCTTCTAGAAGCGCTTCGGTGGTGGCAACTCTCAGGCAATCTGACAAGAGGGATGCCTCAGCTGGAACCGGATTTTCAATCGACACTTGTGATGGATGCATCTCAAACAGGATGGGGAGCTCATCTGGAATCCCTGAAAGTTAAAGGCCGATGGTCCCCAGAAGTGTCTACCCTTCACATCGATGTGCTAGAACTAAGCGCGGTACGTTGGGCTCTGAAATCATTTTTGCTGTACATACGGGTATCAGTGGTGAGAATATTAATGGACAAAACGACCACGATGTTCTACCTCAGGAAACAAGGGGGCACTCGTTCCAGAACGTTCTCGAGCAAAGCTCAGGAAATATGGCATTGGGCCCTCGAACAGGAAATTAGCATAGTGGCGAACCATCTACCAGGGGAAAACAATGTACAGTCAGACTCTCTCAGCAGAGAGATGAACAAACTCCATGAGTGGGAGCTGAACGATCAACAAGTGTCGAACATATTCAGGAAAAGAGGCCATCCTTCTCGATCTTTTCGCAACCCAGGAGAATAAGAAGTGCAAGCAATTCGCCAGCAGATGGCCACAGCCCAACTCGCTTGGGGATGCGTTCTCATTCCCGTGGACGGACAGGTTCGTGTATGCGTTCCCTCCGTTTCCTCTCATTCGACGGACCATCCAGTGGATTCACAAATATCCATGCCGTGGGATTCTAATTGCTCCTCACTGGGCGAGCCAGTCGTGGTTTTTGGACCTGCTACAGCGATCTGTGGCGGAGCCAGTGAGCTTTCAAGGGACCGCGGACCTTCTAGTTCAAGACAAGGGAGCAATTTGGCATCACGACCCGGGCTCCTTCAGCCTGACGGCTTGGCTCCTGACTTCTCCGAGTTTGGGGCCTTGAACATTTCTTCGGATTGTCGCCGAATTTTAGAAGCAGCGAGGGCTCCGTCCACAAATATTTCATATGCATGTAAGTGGAAGAGATTCTGTGTGTGGTGCAGGGATCAACCGGATGTGGACCCGTTAAACATCTCGTCAGAGCAAATTCTGCCTTATTTGCTACACTTGGCGAAAAAAGGGTTGTCTTTCTCCTCCATAAAGGTTCACTTGGCAGCCATTTCAAGATTTACTCAAAAAAGACACTCAACTCTGTTGTTCAGTGATCGACTAGTCAAACATTTCCTGAGAGGGTTATTTTGGAACTTTTTATCCGGCCAAAAAGTTCCCTCCTAGTTGGAGTCTCAATCTGGTACTGTCAGGACTAATGAAGGCTCCTTTTGAGCCTATGTCGTCGTCACCCCTCAAATTTGTGTCGTAGAAAATGGCTTTTTTGGTAGCTATTACTTCAGCAAGAAGATTGTCGGAGCTGCAAGCTCTGGTGATTGACCCTCCCCCTCCCCCCCCCAATACTTGCGTTTCTTCAAGGACAAGGTGGTGTTGGCAACTAACCCTCATTTTATACCAAAGGTTCCAACTACATTTCACAAGCACTCTTTGATTGTGCTACCAGCATTCTTCGCTGCGGCCTCTTCTTTCGCAGAAAAAGCTCTCCATACGCTGGATGTCAAAAGAGCGTTGAAGTTTTATCTGAGTCGTACTCAAGATTTCAGGCGTACGAGACAGCTGTTTGTGGCTTATGGGCCTTCTGTAAAGGGAAAACCAATCTCCAAACAAGGACTAGCCCACTGAGTTTCATCAACTATTGCCTTCTGCCATTCTAAAGCAGGGAAGCCTCTGGAAAGACGTCCAAAGGCTCACTCAACAAGATCCACCTCGTCATCGGCGGCATTGTGGTCCGGAATCCCGGTGGTGGACATCTGTCAGGCGGCATCCTGTCGGTGCCGCATACATTTATTCGCCATTATTGCCTAGAGCAACAGCATGCATCAGATGTACAGAAGGGACGGGCAGTCCTGCGACACCTGTTTCAATAAGGTAAGACCCACAAAGGGGATACCCTCCTTTCAAGGTACTATGTTTGTGAGTTTGCTTGCTAACTGCATGTACTGTTCTGGTAGTATTGGTTTGCATTGCACACCTCCGGATTAAGGCTACTGCTATATAATCTATTCTAAGCATGTGAACCCATGAAAGATCCAATGCTGGAGATGGGAGTAGTTTCTTACATGTAACTCCATTTCTCCAGCGTTGGTATCTTTCATGGATTCACAGGCGCCCGCCGGCCTCCCCTGAATGCAAACTTGATATGCCCCTACTACTTTGGAGGTTAAAATCTGAAGGGAGCGTCAGAGGCGGGGCTATTTGTACCATACGTCCTAGTTGGTCATGCTTAAGCGGCCCAAAAGGACGTCGATGGGACACAGAAGTGTCGGGTTTTTTCCGAGGGGAAAAACGTTTTTCATAAATATACCGAGGTTCCCAGCCTGACGACGGGGAATATTCTAAGCATGTGAATCCATGAAAGATACCAACGCTGGCGAAATGGAGTTGCAGGTAAGAAACTACTCCCTTATAAAACATGCTATGCCAAAGCCCCAAAACTTCACCAATCATCCTTCCACTGTGCTCATAAGCTCCTTCCCATTAAAACTCCCTAATTAACACCCTTTATATCATTTTAGAGCCATACATGCTATGTTTCCCTTTAGTTCTGGGACATTTGGGCTGTGTTCTTCAAGGGGAGAAAATGGCTTATCCCAAGGAATGTTGAGATGTCAGAAGACACTATCTCTACCAGGGTTACTGTATTTAGTAATCTGTGCTATTTAAAACTGTGATCATCATAATTATATTCATACATTTGAGATCATTTTTGAGTCTTAACTTTACTTTATTATTATGAAGGGACATTTTTGACTGTTTCAAATGTTATGTTCTTTGTAACTTAAACTATTGTGTATTTCTATGAAACATGTTCTATCTTAATTACTAACCTATGTACATTATTCCTTTAGCCAAAAGCATCCAATATCCTGGGTGCAGTCAATAAGCCTCTTTCTACAGCTGGGAAGCAGTCCCAATCTAAATCTTCCCGCATGGAAACTGTAAGCAATGACAGCAGCAATTCTAATCCAAGTTCCCCAGGAAGGATAAAATCAAGGTGGGTATACAATGCATCTTGACTTTAATGTTGATGGACGTTTCTTGTGCTTTAAAGAGTGGCTTCTAATGGATTCCTTCCTCGCACAGTTTCCTCATCTATGATCATCTCCCAGCACAGTGGCTCTTTGGAAACATTTCCACAACCAGAGTGCGGGGCTCCGTCTCCATGGCCTACGCTGGATGTGACATCAGAACTACTATATATTAAGGCGCGACACCCGTCACCTTAGTTCCTTTTTTCTGCGCACTATGCTCATTTGCGGGACACCGCTTCTTTAGAAGCTTTGTCGGTTTCAGGTTATGCCGATCCCACAAAGACATGTGACGATTTGGCAGGTGTGGAGGCCTTTTTTGATGAGTCTAGGCAGGTGCGGCTGCTACCCAATAGTCCCCTAAGGGGTGGTTTAATGCTGGCAGACCTCATGGGGAGGGATTCCTCCTCTGGGGACAAGGAAGATCACCTAGGGTACAGCCCATTAAGCCACGTCACTCCCCAACATTCCCTGGCTGCCCCTTCCATACCGAGCCATTTCATCAAGAGTACGCCAATTTATTTTTGTAGCACATGGTAAATTGCCAGTACAGAACATACTGAGATGAGGAACACAGCAACCATGGAGAGTAACTAGCTCTTTAGTGCTGCCACAAGAAGGATCCCCGGAGGCATGGGGAATGCCAAATATCTGCAGGTGTTGACGCTGTGCCTGGGCGGTGTCCCGAAGATAAAAAGGAAAGAGAAGGTGGACTTAAATATGTCAGATTGTGTGGAAGCCAGGAGCTCAGTAGTTTTGAACTCTGAGTGAGGGCTGCAATAAAGACTGTGCATGGAATGCCTTGGGCAGGCAGAACATGAAGTTGTGCAAAGATTGTGTGGTACCCGCAAGTCATGGGAATGGAGTCATTCCTCCGGCAACATGTTTGCAATATAACTTTATTTTGAACAGCACCCGAATACCAGGAGAAGGGAGTCATTCTCCTGGGGAAGGAACTTGTTGTTAGATCATATTAGTCTTTAGTTGTAGTTTAAGGGATAGAATTAGAGTTTGACACAGGGCGATGGACTTTGATTTTGATGGACATTCCGACTGATCCCTTAGTATTCGTTTGAGGCAGGGAAACCCCTGAAAAGTATATTGAATATCTTTTTTTGTCATAAATAAGTCTACAACCACCACCATGCCACCTTTGTGTCAGATTCCTTCTTTGACACCCTCACAGACCCACAGGTTTAAATCCTGTGTCGAGTGCGGGTGTCAGAGTTCAGTTTCCGAGCCCCACAGAAAAAATGTATACTCTTGTGAAAGGCCACAACACTGGAGGATAGCTCAGGGGCAACGCGCTCGTCTTGGAAGCAAGACGACGCTGAGCAACACACTTTGGTTTCCCGGGTCCGCACTTAAAAACCTCTGGGTTTTAAGCGTGTTATAAATATCCCATTACAATTACTCAGGCTTGCGGGCTGTGTCAAACGATGCCCGTTAAGGCACTTTGAGTGCATGCTGCAATGCTTTTTACATTTGTGCACCAAGAAAGAAACCGTCGGATGGACCTGTTTGAGGCAGAGGGGCATGGAGCATTCCCCGATCCTCAGTAATGATAATGAGAAGAAAAATTGCAAGAGGTCCCCTTCCCCCAGCAGTTCTTCGAAACAAGTCACCATTCTAAGGACTCCTCTAAAGAAAAGGCACCACAGGTACCTTTCTCTGCCCAATCCTCTATGCCAGAGGAATGGGAGGCCTTTCGCCTCAAGATGCTGACCATCTTGGCGCCAGCGCCTAGGTGCCATTGCGTCCACCACGCTCGGGCAAGCTGGCAGAGACCCTGCCAAGTACAATGGCCTTACGCTTTTGGGATTGCCCACTGGGGCTACTACAGTTGAAGATCTGTCATTATGCTGCACCATTCGGTCTACTGTCGGTCCCCAAGCTCCTGCTCCAATTTATATGGCACTGAGGCTCCTCGTGAATATGTTGTGCTACCTTGGGGAGCTCTGCTGAGGAGGGTGACCCCATCCCTTTTGTGCTCGAACCCTTGTGCCCTAGGCAAGTCAGGGATTTCCCAGGGGAGCTTAGACCTTGCTTCTGATTTGTAGGTGGCAAGTTGACTGAACACGTCTTCAGAGCTAGACATCCTACCTGCACCTGCTCTGGGAAAGCCTCAGGTTTCTTTCCAACGCCCCATGGCAAAAGTGGTGGAGACCTTGGGCCCCTTCCACACCAAAGGTCTAGTTTGAATTGACAGACATTCTTGTCAAAGGTCTCCAAAGAGAAACTCTATTGCCATTCAATTTGGCTGTGAAGTTCCCGCTGCTGGAGGTGTGGACTGGAATCTGGTGAAGAAGCATAGGATGGCATGAGACTCTTCTTTTCTCTCCTGAGAGTCTGGTGGTGCAGGCTGCCATGTCGAGTCTCAAGAAGTCGTCCTTTCCCTACTTGTTCCCAGATAGAGTAAAATGCAAGATGCTTGGGGAAGGAATGTTTTTGGTACAGGCAGTCTGGGCTTATGATCAATAAATGTCACCTCTGTTCTGGCTAAGTTCTATTTTGTCCTCTGGTGTGCAGTTTAATGCTCTGCTTAGCACGTGCCTGCAGGTAGTATGAGAGAGGGCTTTGAGGACCAGGTCAATGATGGAAGGGAGACTTCATGCCAAATCTTGCAGTCTGGCCTTGACATTGCTGATTGTGTTGCATGTGGTGTGGCAACAGGCACAGCTTAGATGAGATCCTCCTGGACGAGCACCTCTGGCTCCATTCTGGATGTTCAGGTGAAACTCTTGGACATGCCAATTGGTGGCATCAACTTGTTTGGGGCAAAGGCTCATAAGTCCTTCCAGATGTAATCCTACGTCCCGTCTCCTTTGCTCCATACTGCATGGGCGTCCCTCACTAGGGACGGGAGACAACCTTTTTCACCAGAAAAAACCTTCTTCCCCTTTAAATTTAGAGGTGTGCGGGACGCAGCCCTGTGAACATTCACTCTGGCCACCGTCGCCAGTCCCCTTTTCGGCGTTGACGGGAACGGACCGCTTTCACCAGTGCTCCTGGGTTTGGCTTTGGCCTTGTAATTCCACACACTCTTCCCCGGATACTGTCTTTTGTCTTCTGTTTTTTTATCTTAATCAGGTACTAGGTCCTCTGGCGCCACGCTCCTCCATGGCGCATGTTGACATCAGGCTTCAGCAGGTGTTCAGGCTGTGAAGGGCTATCCCCCACGTCCGACCCCCACGCTCTCTACCTCTGTTGCCTTGGCCCCGATCACAGCTCGGAGGTTTGTACCGCGTGTGACTCTCTTAGACCGCACGCTCTGAATAACAGGTTAGCTCGGTGGAGGGAGTTCTTCGAGAAGTCACCTCCAGAGGACTTGTAGAACTTCATCAGACACAAGTCAAGGCCCAAGGTAGGGCTGCTTTTTTCCATCGCACCCTGCAAAGGCGACTCCTTCCCATGGAAACGTTTGAGCGAGAGGGACCGTTCAGTTCTCGTTCTGGTACCGAGGCTGAGTCAGCTATTGGCCGCCTGGCCGAGGGGTTGCAAGTTCCTTCTGAAGACAGTGCTGAGGGACCGCAAGGTTCTTTCACTTGGTGTCCACCCGAGGGGCTACGCCCTTGTACCAAACAGATGTCTGACGGGGGCGCCTGTATGCAGCACTACCAGCAACACAGCTAAGGGCAATATGCCTACCGAACCTCATCCTGAGGTGCAGGGTAGGCCTCAAGCTCCACTGCCAAGAGTCCTGGAGGAGGCCAGGCCCAGCGAGGCAAGCACCACAACGGAGGCACGTGACATGCAGCCCGACAAGATGGCCGCTGCACCAGACACAATGGCTGCTCGTCCGATACCGCCCCCTAGTGCGGAGGAGGTGGGAGAACGAGTTTTGAGGTGGGACTGGTCTTCAGCATATACGTGGCCCACAGCTTATCCTTCAGCGTCGCAGGGCATATTTACCCCGCAACCAGCCAGGCAGAGTACGCACAGGTCCCAGCAGCCAGCCGCTACTCCGCCAATACCACCTCACCAGCCTGTGAGGACAGTTTTTTTTTTTTAAAGTGCCTCACGCTTTTGAGGTTTCCTCAAGTGGGGGGGGCATCCTTCAGGATGTGATCAGGGACATACTCCCGCCGGTCCCACTGCTGGTACCTATAGTCATTCCTCCTATGGCTCCAGCGCCTCAGGCACCGCGCAGCCCTTGCTGCCCATGCTGGGTCCTTTGATTCCAGCTCCCCTGCCTCCCACAGTTCAGGCGGTTCCACACCAGCCTCCACACCAGCCACCAGCTCCGGTTCTCACACCGCTGCCTTCGGTGCCCAGCACTCCACCACCCGCGCCGGACCAGCCGGACACCCTTGTGGACACCGATGAAGAGGAGGACCCCGACACGTCATCCTCAGCCAAGGCCTTTCACGAACGGCTCTCAGGTTTGGCCAAATACTTGGGGTTTCCACAGCCTGAGGTGGAACACCCGGAGGCGTGGGTCCTGGCCGAGGTCCTCATTCAACGCCCCGCGTCTAGAGTGGGGATCCCGATGCAGAAGGATGTTGTTTCCTTGGCCAAAAGGGGATGGCTGAAACCCCATTCGGACGAGCCTATCAATTGGCGCCTCGACGCCAAGTACAGGCAGTTGGAGGGGGATCCACTCTTGCTGTCAGCACATCCTCGACCACACTCTTCGGTGATCACTGCGATATCACTCGACTTGAAGCATCAGTCGTCCACAGCCACCTCTTCGGCGCTTCTAGGCAAGGAGGAGATCTTGAAGGCTTATGGAAAGGTCTATTCCAACGCCTCACTGCACCTTTGTCAATCCATCGCAGGGGCCGTACTGGCAGCCATTAATCTGAGTCTTTGACGGAAAATGGCTGACTTCATTCTAGAACTTCTGGTGCAAATCCAGGCATGTTTCAAGGCAGGGCTGGCAGAAGCCAAAATGGTGGCCCAGGATATCATGGAGTCCACCCTGGCGCACATGGACACCTCAGGCCATGCCATCTTCATCGCCACGGACTTGAGGAGGACTGCTTGGCTACGGGCCATCAAGTTCAACCCGGACATCCAGGAACGCATATTGGACCTTCCATTCGAGGGTGCCGACCTCTTTCATTCCACCACCGATGAGGAACTTGATAAGAACAGTTCCCAAACTGCAAAGTCCTTATCTATCCTTAGGAAGGCCACACCCATGACCTACACCCAGTCGTATCAACGCTCCGACAAGGTGGGAGGGCCTTCGGCAGGTTCCGGGGCTTCCAGGAATGGAGGTCGAGACAGCCGGTCCGTTCTCCTAGTCAGCGCAAGCGGCAGAAGTGGGGGTGCAATGGCTTCTTTCAGTCCCCCTCCTCAGCCTCAGAGGGAAAGAAGGCATAACACGCCCCTTCGGATCCACGTGTCTCCGGTGGGGGGCAGTCTTGCCCTTCACGCACAGTTTTGGCGGCAGAGGTTTGTGGGCCCCTGGATCCTATCCGTAGTGTCCACGGGTTACTGCCTACCGGTTCCTCCCTCTCCTCTCCTCCACTCCCACAGATTGGGACAACAACTCTGTTGGGGGAAATTAATTTTGCTCGTAGAGAGCCAGGCAGTGGAAGAAGTCCCAACCTCCTAGTGGGGCATGGGCTTCTACTCCAGGATTTTCAGCATATAAAAGAAGAACCAGGCTGGCCTGAGAGTTGTGTTGGACCTTTCATCCCTGAACCTCTCCCGCCCTCTTCAAAAATTCAAAATGGTTACGCCTGCTCGTATTGCGGAGACACTGTGCAGGGGAGACTGGATGTGCTCCCTGGATCTGAAGGACACGTATCTACAAGTCCCAATTTGGCAGCCTCATTGGTCCTTTCTATGGTTCAGGATCATGGGCTTCTGTTTCCAATGCAAGGTTCTACCCTTCAGCCTCAACTAACTCAGCCCCCATGGTCTTTACCAGACTGATGAATGCAGTGGCAACCCTTCTCAGAGCCCAAGATCACCATGTCTACCCGTACTTGGATGACTGGCTCATCAGGGTGAGATCCCCGTAGGCGGTCCAGCACACTTCCTCCGCTCTTATGAACACACTCCACAAACTGGGATTTTCTATCAATCTCAAGAAGTCACATCTGCAGCCTACGCAGAGTGACTTTCCTGGACCTCATTTGGGACACGAGATTCGAGAGAGTTTTTCCCTCGGAGGACAAGATCACAGCCATCAAGAGGGCCACAGGTCATTTTCTCAGCAGAGAGGTGACCACAGCTTGGTGGTACCAGCATCTCTTGGGTATCATGGTGGTGTTACTGCTAGCAGTACCTCACACAAGGCTCAAAATGAGGAGGTTGCAGCTGCACTTCGCAGCCTCATGTAATCAGGAGCAGCGGTTCCAAGCAGAGCTTGTCAGCATTCCTCCCTTTCTCAACCAGCACCTTGTCTGGTGGTCCACGGAATGCAACTTGCGGACAGGCAGGCCCTTCGGGCAAGCAGCACCGCAAGTGACCATCACCACGGATTCCTCCTTGGAAGGCTCCACTGTGCAGCCCAGCGGTCAGCATTTGGGAGGGGGCCCTGGAAAACAACATTTACTTGAGCGCAATCCACCTTTCTATTGAGTCCAACCTGGAGGCGGACAGGCTCAGCAGACTGGGAACAGACAATTAGGAATGGCAATTGAACAATCGGGTCCTTCAGAGGATCTTCAGCAGATGGGGGCATCCTCAAGTGGATCTTTATGCAGCCTGGTACAACAAGAAGTGCCCTTAGTTTGCGTCTTGGCAGGGACAGGGCCCCGGCTCCCTGGGCGACACATTGCAGTTTCAGTGGAACAGCATGAACGTATACACATTTCCTCCAACTCCCCTGGTTTACAGGGTGATCAGATCAGAGAATCACGTCACCTCAGCATCATTCTGATAGCTCCTTGGTGGCATGCGAGAGCATGTTTCTTGATGCTGCTCAGCCTCTCGGACAAGCCGCCCATTCAACTTCCATTGGGCCCGGGCCATCTTCTATTACAGCAGGGAGGCAGGGTCATCCACCCCGTAACGCATAATTTAGTCCTTGCAGCGTGGTTCCTGAGCGGGTCACACTAAAGCTTCTGCGGCTGTCACAGGCTAACCTAGACATCATACAGGACGCTAGGAGCGATGCTACTAGGAGCCATTGCAAAGGCAAATGGACTAGGTTTTGCCACTGTGTGAAATAAAAGGTTGAGCCGCTTACTTACACGTTGGATGATGTTATCTTTTCTGCTCAGCCCGCAAACTCATGAGTGCAAATAGACACATGCCGTACCTATCTAACGGCAATAGAAGCCTAACAGAACTCGGAGGACGTTTTTCTTTTCCTCCAACCCGGTGGTTAAGCGACATCTGGCGGGCCTCACCAGGCTCTACCCGCCTATCAAGAAACCGCACCTAGTGTGGGACCTCAACGTAGTGCCCTTGCACACATACCTTTTGAACCGATCGTTTCCGCGGACATCAGACTAGTCACCATTAAAACAGCTCTCTTGGTGGGTCTTAAGTCTGCATTTAGGGTTAGCGAAATACAGGCACTGGTTGCTTCAGAGCCTTACACTTCTTTTCAGAGGTAAGGTGGTCCTGAGAACGCGTCCTGTGTTCTTACCCAAAGTAGTCTCTGCGTTCCACTTAAATGAGGAGATAGTGTCACCTACTTACTTTGCAGGCCCTAAGGGCAATGCTCATAGGGTCTTGCACTGCCTAGATGTCGGGGGCGCTCTGAAATTCTACCTGGACAGGACCAAGTGCTTCCGCAAGTCGGAGGCTCTTTTTGTCACCTTTGGGGAGTCAAGGCCGAGTTATCAGGCTTCCAAGGCCTCTATAGCAAGGTGGATGGTTTAGACCATCAAGGAGGCCTATGAGGGGCAGCACAAGCCACTTCCAGCGAACATGCATGCCCACGCTATCAGAGCCAGTGCCACAGCAATCGCATTCCAGAGACATGTCCTGTGGCCAGTCATCAGCAGGGCGGCCACATGGGCCACTACTTCAGCCTTCTGCAAGCACTACGGTTAGTTGTAATGGCCCATGCACTAAGGAGGAAATGGGATAGGACATAGGAGTAATTATAAGTTACTCACTGTATTGGCGACGTCTGGCGTACTCAGTCCCCTTTCCTCCATACGTCCCACCATCCCCCCACGCCCCTATTAAAACTGGTGTCATTAGGCAATGGTAAGATTGTCGACGTGTCAATGGGGATTGAGGAGTGGCGCCGGTGGGCGGAGTCAGGGGAGCGCATGCTCCCAGGGCCGCGCCCCTTGAAGTTTCAAGGGGAAGGAGGTTTTTTCTGGTGGAAAAGGTTCTGTCACCCATCCCTAGCGAGGGACGCCCATGCAGTATGGAGGAAAGGACTATGGACTAGGAGTAAGTTAGTCACTACGGTGAGTAACTTCTAATTTCCAGTCCTCATGGGCAACCATCAAATTCCTGGTTCTCTGGCTGTTCAGCAACAGCAATCCTCTACCCTCATGGGTACATGAAGGGGATTACGACCCTTTCTAACCTATGCCCATAGGGGCTAGCTCCCTTTGTCAAACAACATATGCTGCCCTGCTCAGCCAGGGAGTTGGGGGGGCAGAGTTGCTCCAAGAGTTGGCTTTTCAGCCTGAACCGTACCCTCAGCATCCCCTGGTTGAAGCACATGTTGAGTTCAATGTGGAGAGTGTTAGGCGGAATCCTGTGCAGTACCCTTAGGGAGCACTACAGAAGATTAGGACTACAGGTAAATGCAATAAATCCCCTTTGTTATCAGTCTGTACCACAAAGATTTCGTTGGTAGCTGTGGCGGAGCAGTCAGACTTATCTCAAGATGGAGATGAGCAGTATTCAGGGTTTACACAATAGGACTACAGTACTATGGAACAAGGAAACACTGACCAAAGCTTGGTATCAAAAAGAATAAATATTTATTTTACACACTTCTAGTTCAACACACAAATCACTATTGTAAAAGCATGTTAAAACAGTGAAGAAAAGGATACACAACTCCCTATTTAAATTTTTGACAAGTTTGAGCAAAAGTGAAAACTGAGCAACAGTATAAACCAAGCAGAAATGGCACTCTAACAATGTATACAGAGGTAGACTCTTCAATACACCAGCAACACTTCCCAAATGGATTGTTAACAAGTTAAGCAAGGCAGTACTTTAGCATAAGCAATGTTTAGGTGAAAACCAAGCAAAATGGCACTTCAGCAATATTAAAAATGGAAGGAAGGGTGGTTATAAGAGTTTAGGTGCACCCTTTAACAAAGTTTTTTCTTTGAATTTCATAGGTTTTTATTAGTCCAACATAACCATAACGTCCCTTTAACAACGTTTTTTCATTGAATATATATATGTTCCATAGTTGGTTTGAAATGAGAAAGGGTTTCGTGCTGTGTTCGCCCCGTTAAGTTGCATGTTACCCTGCTCCCCTGTATGAGCCAACCTTTAGTATGTATTCACTTGACTTTGAAAGTGCCTACATTATGCAGGCATAAACACCCGATGCCCGAAACATTTTAATGATTTGAGTGAGAACCTGGGCGTACCTCTTTTCAAAACACTGGAGAATGATTGTAATGCGCCCGCCCTCCAAATTGGCAGTATTCGCAAAGTGAAATGTGTTGAGTTTTTTGTGGTTTTCTACTATGTTTTGTCAGTCTATAGACAGTCACTTAAATACTTGTTTATCTCAGTACTGTTTTGCATATTCACTGACTCCTGTCTCGGACTCTGCCCGGAAAGGAAAGATTTCACTGAGTTGACTTGCCAGTCCAGGCCCTTGCCCTTGTGCCACCGCTGACCACAGCAGACCACTCTTTGCTGGGCTCTCCGCGCAAATAAAGGTGTTTTAAATTATGTCCTTGCTGCAGGCTCACACACTCCGCCTCCAGCATTAAAAACAGGAAAAAGACTAGTTGCGCAACGAAGATGGCTGCCTGAATGCTGAGCTGCTCTCCGGTATAAATCCTCATATAAAATACGCCAAGAAGCTGCGTCCCCCGAGCTGCCTACAATAGCTGAGCTGCCTCCACGAGTACTCCTTCTGACCCCGGGAAAAAGAACAGAGGAAATCGGAGCTGGAATGCCTGTTCTCACTCGAGGCTGTGTAGGTGAGACAGCGAGCCGTCTCGTAGCACCTGTGATCCCAATACTGAGCCCGTGGCTCCAACGCATGTACAAGCCCCAGTGGAGGCTTTGGTGGAAGCAGAGCCAGTGAAGCAGGCCACGGAGATAGGCGAAAAAAGACACCAGCCGCCTCTACAGCTTCCAAGGCCACTCCCACCAGACCCAGCTGCAGAAATCGACAGAAGGCTCCGGCGGCGCAGTCGGATGATAAGCCTGCGATCCCGTGGAGCAAGCAGCACTTTCCGGTAAGGTCGCTGCCATACCCTGCCCATCCCAGGCTCGAAGGGACAGCAACGGCGCTCAGGCACCAACGGTAGCTCCCACGATCCGCACATGGCGCGGCCTCGCCGAACACAGGGGCACAGGACCGAACCGAGGTTGTTCTCCGCCTCCCCCCATCCATCAGGCCACGCCATGCCATAAACGGGCCCAGTGCACCCCGTGGCCCAAGCCAGCTACGCTGCACCAGCGCGAGGCTGCCCAGGGAGAGCATCCATCCAGCAACCCCCGAAAAGGAGGGGGGAAATAATAAGAAATAACAATAAGGAAAGAAAGGGGGACAAGAAACAAATGATCAGAGGCCGTATCTCATTTGCAAAGTAACGTTCACCAACACAACCAGGGGTTGGGGGCTGCCAAGACACTAGATCCACACGAATCAGACGCTACACACACCTGACAAGAGGGCTGTTAGGCAGAATCCTGTGCAGTGCCCTTAGGGACCACTACACACAATTAAGACTACAGGTGGCAATACAAGTTTACCTTTGGTACAAGCCTATACTACTATGTCATAGTGGTAGCAGTGGCGGAGCAGCCAGGCTTATCTCAAGAGTATATGAGCAGTAGCAGAGATTACACAAAGGGACCACAATTACTGTGACTCAAGCAAACACTGACTCAAGGTTTCAGGTAGAAAAATATAAGTACATTTATTTTTAAACCATCAGTTATAAACACAACACTTCTATTAAACTTTAAACAAAACCACACGTTAAATATACTGCAACTAACCAATTCACTTTGTACAGTGTGTCTCAAGGTAAGTACCCTGTGTTGGAATGAACCGGTGTTATGAACAAAACACGATGCCGCGGATACGGTTGTGATCACTTTTTGTCAGTTCGGTCTACTAAATAAACGCGTATCCGGACATGAAATGCCACCGGGGCAAAAACACACTTAGCACCTGAGATACCCAGAGGGAGTTGGAAGCAAAAATCACAGGCAATATTTAGGTTAGGCAGACAGAATCGAGAAACACTCGGAAACAGGAGTTCAGAAGTCAAAGGGTTGGAGCCAGGTGTAAGTGACACCGGAGACCTGTTGTCGAAGATCACACCGTTGGACAGTTCACGATTCAGCGTTAGCCAAGAGTACTTTGATATTGTCAATGTTCGAAAGCAAAAGTTATAAGGAGGAGGGAAGTCAAGGGCAAGCCTTGAAGAAGAAGAAACGGGATTCAACAGTTTCCTCAAGCAGAACACAGTACCTTATTCCAATGGTGCAGCTGGTGCCCTGGCAGTTGTTCCTGTTGGTTTCCCGCAGACCCACGATTCCTGGAGCTTCATTGTGAAGGAGGACGTCTGAAGAGGGTCTGCACCACACAGGGCTGAAGCCGGCAGCAGCGACACGAATAAAAGGTGCTCTCCTTAAAAACAGGAGAGGCTCGTCGGGTGGCTATCCGGACCACTACAGCAGTGTGCAGCGATTTCGACCACGAAGGTGACCTCTGGCTGAAGATGAGCTGGTTATCCCCACCAGGCTCACGGGAAGAAGACTCCAGACTGGATCTTCTTATTCGTTGAAGGGTAGGTAGCTCAGGACTGCAGCAGGGCTTCACCGGGACGGGGTAGTTGCAGCTGCCATCGTTCTCTCCGCTTCTCTTTGGTTCCTTGTAGTTCCAGTGGTGACTCTTGACTTCTAGCCCAAGAGACCTGCCTTTTATGCGCAAAACCCCCATTCACACAGCCTGGCTGTCAATCACGCAGCAGGGGGGTTGTACAGCTGGGACAACCGCCTCAGCCAATCATGGCAAAGTGCGACTTGGGTTTCCTACGAGACCCTGTGCCCACATACAGTCTACCAAGACACCCAGGCACCAAAAGGAAGGTTTCTCTGCAGAAACCCACCAAAAGATGGTGAACAAAGAAGGCGAACCTAGTTTGCCGCGCAAATTAAAACACAAGAAGGACTTTAACAAAAAGAAATGGCGAATAAACCCGACCGGAGCCAAAATAAAGACGATTTGGTCAAGCGGGTTTAAGCTTAAGGCTGCTAAAATAGCCAAAAGCATTACCATGTTTATCTAATATAATCGTGGTAGAAAAGTTAGGGTAGATACCACTGCCACCAGCCAAGTCTAAATGTTAAGAGCGAACCAATGCTCAGGGAGGTACAGACAGAAAAGGGGTACAGATTAGCCCTTTCCAGTACTCCATGTAAGATGGGGTGTACTGGGTCTGTGTAAAAAGTGACTGGGTAAAGTAAATGGCAACTTTACCTTTCTCTGGGGGACAGTAGTCAGCCCCAGCTAAGTGGAGTCAGAGGGCAGTCTTAAAGACAAGCCTGGGTTACTACACTGAAGGTTCTGTGTAACCCACACAAGAACAGGGGCACCTGGAGTGGTGTGCTCCAGTGCCCAAGATCACACAATGAGTAAAAACACATAGGCCAAAACACATGTAAGAGTGGAAAAAGGATGTACACTCTTACCAGGTGGAAAAATAAACTCCAGAAATCAGCAAAGCTGCTGGGGGACTCACTAGGTGAGGGAAATTAGCCCTAGAAGGAGAATTCTGCCTAACAAGGGCGCCTGGACCAGCCGTAAATTTACCTGCCATAATAGCTCAACAGGTCTCGCCAGCTCTGCAATTGGCCATAGCAGCTCTGAATCTTGAAGGAGCCGGGATAAATGAGCCCTCAGGCAGGCTTACAAGCAAACACTAGTATCCCTGGCGACGAAGCAGATCACAGAAAGGCAAATACGTGAGAGGACACAGTCCACCTCTGCAACTACTAAGTGGCACACAAACTAATCATCTAGCCGGCTAATATCCACCACTCAATAATATCTACCACGTTGGGTAATTCTCGGCCCTGCTGCCGCAATTACTCTAGCACAGCAATCCAACACTGAGCTCAGCAGGGGTCAAAGAGCCTACCACCAGTGAACCACCCAATTGTAGGAGGGCTACGCCAACTGACGCATTGACACTATCTCTCCTTATACCACCGTTCCTGGCGACTCGCACCCACGACAACCTAGATCCTGATACAGGCACAAGCAGTTTGGGTAGGTTGACCGTATGTACCAACTGGGCAAGGCCACACAGGATAGCCATTCTTGAGATGCCTGGAAAGAACGTCACAAAAAACAGGAAGGCGGGCCCAATGGACTCGTACACAAATTCACAAGTGGCCACTGGTGGCTTGAATCCACTGGAGGCAACCACAGCTGCGTCAGCAGACTTCATGAAATTCGACCACCTGCTCACTACGGTGCAAAACGGGTTCCTAGCAGTCAATGTTAAATTAGATGACATTGTCTCAACAATAGGCTCACTCAAAGCCTGCGTCGACAAAGAAAGTGCCCGAATTACAGAAACGGAAACCAGAATCGGCACCAATGAAGATTCAATACAACAGAATACGCACAATATCACACTCCTGAAAGGGGAGATGACAAAACTCCAGGGCAAATGTGAAGATTGGGAATCAAGGTCGCGCCGTAACAACATTCAGATAGTTGGGCTCTCTGAGTCCTTTTGCAAGGGACCAATGGAATCCCGCATTGAAGACCTACTGAAATCCTTGTTCGGCGAAGACTCCTTCTCCCCACAGTTCTTGGTTGAAAGGGCGCATCATACTCTGGCCCCGGCCCCCAAGCCAGGTGCCCCCCCCTCGGACAGTCATCGCTAAGCTACTCGGCTACAGGGACAGAGACACAGCGCTGAGATTGGCAAGAGAAATGGGACCCCTGAGACACAGTAACGACAGCATTCACATTCATCCCGATTTCTCGGCTGGTGTCCAGACCCAAAGGCGATCCTATGAAACAATTAAGCGCCAACTTAGGCTGAGGAAAGTACCATACGCCCTACTGTTCCCCGCAAAGTTGCGTATACAACATGGTGGACGCGCGCAATTCTTCGAAACCCCCGCTGAGGCAATGGCCTATGTAGAAGCAACCATCCCCCTCCCTCCTGGAAGGAACGAACACGATTGAGACAACCTACAACAACCGATGGCAGAACCGGGTAACTCCAATGACTGAAGGCAGCCACGTGATATCCTTTATTCTGTTTGATACTACTGTGGCAGACGGGGGGTGGGAGGGCAGCTCCCTTAACTTAATCTGGGCCGGATAGGACGCACTCGGCTATAGGGGCTGTGCTGCTGCACTCGTGTCCCCCCGCCTCCTGTATCCACACCCCCCCCCTCCTGTATCCACACCCCCCCCTGGGAAGAACCACAAGTTTGTAACAAGGGCTCATCATGGTGGGCGGTGGGCATGGAGCGCAAGGAACTGGTTGGGGGTTTGAGAATTTTACAATTTTTTGACAGAGCTCCGGTTGGGCGCTGGGCGTTAAGGTTAACTGGTATCAATAGTTTCAAAATTGCAATCACATCGACACAAGCTGAACTTCCCAAGAGTATGAACGCCTCCTTTTGGTACCACCCATATTTACTGAAATGGCACAGCAGGCAAATCCACGTGCAGGGTTGACACTTAAACTGCTTACTTGGAGCGTCCGTGGGCTGAACAACAGAGCGAAAGCTAGCAAAGTAAGAGCATATATCAATAGACACCACCCACATATTGCTATGCTGCAAGAAACCCATGCACTACAAAAGCTCAATGATAGTATTCTACGACAATGGGGGAGCAACAGACACTACACTGAATACTCATCCCACAACAGGGGAGTCCTCACATTGATACACCCATCGTTGGGGTTTGTGACCGAGAAAAGCTAAATTGACCCCCAGGGCAGATATGTGATTGTGTGGGGCACCATCTCAAGCGAGAAATTGATCCTAGTTAATACTTATGGCCCGAATACAGATGATCCCGAATTCTACATTAGTGTACTGGCCGAAATCGGCCCAACAGTAGACACATGTGTGCTTTGGGGAGGCGACTTCAACACCATTCTGGACATTGCAATGGACAGATCTTCTGATAAAACCAGGAACCTTACTATATCGGCCACTGTCCTGTGTCAAACCCTATTGGAATTAGACTTGGTAAACGTCTGGAGAGGGACACATCCGATAGTCAGACAATACACATTCTATTCATCAGTCCATGACACAGGATCAAGGATAAACTACTGGTTTATCTCTTCTCACTCGTTTAGTTCAGTACAGCAATGTGACATACTTCCCGCACACTATCTGACCACTCCCCATTCACACTCGATGTGAGGATCCAGAACATTAGACCACCAATCAGACGGTGGAGAATGCCTCCAAATATCCTCAAAGACCCGAACGTTGTGGAGTCATTACACATCGAGATTGAGGAATTCTTTCAACAAAGCAAAGGATCAGTAGATAAATGGTCAACCATATGGGAAACATTCAAGGTGTGGGTAAGAGGTAATATGATGTCTAAAACAGGCCTGCTTAAGGCCGTTAGATCCGAACTAACCCAAACGGAGACGCACCTGAAAACACTTAAAAATGACTACAGCACAAAGCATAACAAACATACATCTGAACTCAATGCAAGCCTTAAAAATTTTAATGAATTGACAAAAAGGAAACAACAATACATGGCCATCCCGGCCATGGCACGCAGATATGGTGAAAGCAATAAAGCAGGACACTTACTAGCATGTTTACTAAGGAACAAGTCCAACCACACACCCATCACAAGTATTGTAACGGGAACTGGGGAGGCGGTCAACGGGAAAGATGATATAAATTCCGAATTCACCAAATTATATAACGGCCTATATGCAAACCACGACACATGGACTTGGGAAGACCTGAGGGGGTACCTAAGCAAGATCACACTCCCTGGGCTCTCGCTAGAAGACAACTGGGCTCTGGAACAACAGATAACCAGTGAAGAAATCACTGTTGCAATCAAATCCTTGGCAGCTGGGAAAGCTCCAGACCCAGACGGACTGAGTCCAGAACTATATAAAGAGTACTCTGCCATACTCTCCCCAATACTAACACTTGTATGGGAGGAGGCTATGAGAACTGGCTCCCTCCCTGACTCAATGACGGATGCCATTATCACAGTATTGTTAAAACCTAGACGCCCTCCCCACGAACTATCCTCCTATAGGCCCCTCTCATTAACCAACACAGACGCCAAGATCTACGCAAAGGTGCTAGCAACTAGATTACTATCCAAAATGACCACCCTGATCAATGCTGCTTCATCCCGACAAGGTCCACAGCCTTAAACCTACGCAGACTGTTGGAGTCATGGCGCAGATTAAACCAGGGGTGCAGGCAGTGGTGGTAACACTCGACGCTGAGAAAGCGTTCAATTTGGTCTCTTGGGCCTACTAGTTTGAGGTCCTAGATAAATTTGGATTCGGTCTATATTTCACACAATGCGTCAGGCTGCTGTACACTTCCCCCAAAGCCAGGGTCCTCACGAATCACACTTTGTCCAACCATTTTAGGTTAAATAGGGGAACCGGGCAAGGATGCCCCTACAATAGAACCAGTTGCAGCAGCGGTCAGACTAAAACAGGAACAGAGGTGCATAAGGATGTCCGGCATTCTCCAATCCATATCGTTATACGCGGACGACACATTACTGTATATACACGAACCTGAGAAAAATCTAGTTCCCACGTTGGCAGTGATAGAAGAATTCACAGTATACTCAGGCTACAAAATAAACACCACAAAATCTGAGATTTTCCCACTAACTCCGGCCACCACCCGTCCCACACACACACACACATGGTCTTAGATGGTCCCCTAGCCATATCGGTTATCTTGGAATTCTCGTCTCCAGAGATAGGACGTCCCTATACTTCGACAACTATGAATCCCTATTAGAAACGATCCACACAAAACTACAAATATGGGCTGGAGACTCTATATCACTCATCGGCCGTGTCGCAGTACTCAAGATGGTGGTGCTCCCCAAGCTCCTTTGTGTTCAGCATTGTCCCAATATGGCCAGGCAGACCCTTTTTTGAAAACCTACGATCCATGGCAACAGCATTCATATGGAACGGTGGTACTAACAGAATGAAGTGGGAGAAATTGGTGGAGCTGTACGAAATGGGGGGGCATCGCTGCACCCGATTTCGAGTTGTACTACTTAGTAGCACAAGCACAATACGCTAAGTACTGGCAGGACCCAACAGATAGAAAACCACATGTTCCCATCGAACGCCACTCGGTCTGGCCCACTGATTTAAGATCCGTAATATTCATGAAAACCCACAGAGATGAATGCAAATTTGACCCGGCGACCTCCACGATTGCAGCCTGGGCCAAGATCAGTAAAAGACTGCAAATAGACACACCCTACGATTTGCAGGCCCCGCTATGGAATTTCCCTGGCATCAAACCCTCATACAATCCCAGCATACATAAGACATGGGTTCCGGAATACGAAATCCAAATGAGAAACATGTTCCCAAATGGTAGATTTGTTACACCAGAAGATTTCGGAGACAGAGTGGCAAGAACCCAATTGGCCACCCTCCAATACCACCGCATGAAAGCTGCTTTCAAGAAACGATGGCCAACATACCCAGAAGAACCACCCACACATGTATGCTTTCAGTCACTTTATTCACAATCTGGTACATTGGTGACGTAACTATACAACATAATTCAAACACACTCAAAATCTTCGAACAACATCAAAACCTCATGGGAGTTGGACATGTGGGTAACCATAGAGGAGGGGGAAATGGTCGAGTGATTGCCTTTCGTCTAAAAATGTCTCACTGAATGCCGGCCTTAGATTGATACAATTTAAGATATTGAATAAGCTCCATTACGCCCCTGCTAAAATGGCGAAATTCTACAACACACTGTCAGCAGATTGCCCGAAATGCGGAAGCCCCAAAGCGAATGCATTCCATATGTATTGGGCATTTCCCCTGATCGCTGGGTTCTGGCGTGAGGTTACGGATCTGATAGAGGAGATCTTACAGATCCCAGCCCAGCTTAGCCCCCAAAAATACCTGTTCTGAGACATGGGGAAAGTACCTGAGAAAACTAGAAGATTGTTCAATGTAACGTGTGTGGTAGCTAAGAAATGTATGTTAGGCAGAATCATATGCAGCACCCTTAGGGAACACTACATACAATTAAGACTACAAGTGATAGTACAATTTCACCTTTGGTACAAGCCTGTACTACGCAGTAAGGTGGTAGCGATGGCTGAGTAGCCAGACTTATCTCAAGAGCAAATGAGCAGTAGTAGAGATTACACAAAGGACTACAATTACTGTGACTCAAGCAAACACTGACTCAAGGTTTCTGGTTAAAAATACAAGTACATTTATTTTTAAACCATCTGTTCACAAAACACTTAACTTCTATTAAATAAAACCAGTCTATATATACTACACACAATCAATTCCTCTTGTTCGGGTAAATTCAAGGTAAGTGCATTAGAATTTGACAGACCGGTGTTTCAAAACAAAGACGTTACCGTGGGTTAATACGCAATCCCTTTTTGACAGTAATGACAGTTCGGTCTTAGGAAAATAAAGCGTACCCGCGGGAAGAAATACACCCGAAGTCAAACACACATAGCACATTGAATTAAAACAGGGGAATAGTAGATAAAAATCATAGGCAATACTTTTGTCAAGGCAATAGAATTAGGGGATGTTTTCTAATAGCAGATAAAAGTCAATTGGCCTGCGCCAGTGTCAAGTGGAGCTGGGGCTTTGTTGTCGAGGATCACATGGTTAGAATAGCTCACAATTAAAGTTGCCAGGAGTACTGGATATTGTCAAAGGGAAGCAAAAGTTATAAGATGGAAGGAAGAAAGGACAAGCCTTCGGAAAGAAAACTGGTTCACCCCGATTCTTCAAGGTCGGACGGAGAGAACGACAAAATGGACAAAGGTACCTTATTCGGATTAAGAAAGCTGGTGCTACGGCAGTTGTTCCTGGTAGTTCCTGCAGACTCTCGGTTCCTGAAGCTTCAGTCGCGGGGACAAGGACGACGTCTGGAGCGATCTGCACTACCAAGGGATGAAGACAGCAGCAGCAAAGCAACGATGAATAAAAGGTGCACTCCTTAAAAACAGCAGAGGGCTCTTATGATGACTATCCGGACCACTACAGCTCTGTGCAGTGATTTCGACCCAGAAGAGGATTCTCTGGCTGTTGAAGGTGAGCTGGTTGATCCCACCAAGCTCAAGAGAAGACGACTCCGGACTGGATCTTATCTGTCGTCGAAGGGTAGATAGCTCAGGACTGCAGCAGGGCTTCACCGGGAGCCAGGAGTTGCAGCAGCCGACTTTTTCTCTGCTTCTCTTCGGTTCTTGTAGTTCCCGTGGCGACTGACTTCCAGCCCAAGAGTCCTGCATTTTATGCCAAAATCCCCCATTCACACAGTCTGGCTGTCAATCACACCACAGGGGGGTTGTCCGGCCCAGACAACCACCTCAGCCAGTCGACACAGAGTGCGACTTAGGTCTCCAAGGAGACCATGTGCAGGGGGTTACTAAACCCCTCCCTCACATTCAGCCCACCTAGACACCCAGACGCCAAAGCAAGGCTTCTGTCCAGAAGCCTGCCAAAGGACGGCGAACAAAGAAACCAAACCTGGTTTGGTGCGCAGAGAAAAACACGAGAAGGATGTTAACAAAAACGAATAAACCCAGCTAAAACCAAAGTGTATTTGGTCAAGCGGGTTTATGTTCGATGCTACTATATTAGCCTGGAACAATACCACATTTATATAACATAATCGTGGTAGGAAAGTTAGGGTAGATACCACTGCCACCAGCCAAGTCTTAAAGTTAAGGGATCGAAACAAGGCTCCAAGAGACACAGACAAAAAGGGATAGGAATTAACCCTTTCTAGTACTCCATGTAAGATGGGGTGTACTGGGTCTGTAGTTTAAAGTGACTATATAAAGTTAATGGCAACTTTACCCGTTTCTGGGGGACAGTAGTCAGCCCCAGAAAAATTGAGTCACGGGGAAGTCTCAAAGACAACCCTGTGTCACTGCACTGAAGGTGCTGTGTGACACACGAGTAAAAAGATGATGCCTAGGGAGTTGGTGACACTTCATAGCCCATGAGCACAAAAAGTACAACACACACAAAAATTACACTGCAAGAGTGGAAAAAAGGCTTGCACTCTTACCAGGTGGAAAAGAATAAACCCCAGAAATCCTGCAAAGCTGCTGAGGAACTCACTAGGTAAGGGAAATTAGCCATAAATGAGAATTCTCCCAAACAATGTATTCTTCAAGCTTGGAAAAGCAAGCACGCCCCCCGCACAGAACATCTCCTCAAGGGACTAACCTACGTCAGCGAATGCGCAGAAACCTATATAAGAATGACGCCAATAACAAATAGACCAAAGGACATATGATCTTCGTTTAGAGCATACCTGAATAGAACCCTATCCGACAAAGAGAACTCTGATGGGGAATAGACTCTGCCCAAGCTAAGATACCCCGCAATCTTCTTGATATAGTAAACTCTGTAAATGCGGAAAGGTACCTGAACATTGTCTAGACATTTGAAATATAGGATCAATGTATTATCATATTGTATGCTTCAAAGTAAGTGTTAATGCGGAACAGCTGTGTTGTGATTTGCAAACCAAAAATAAAAGTTAAAAAAAAAAAACAGGCAAAAGACTGCAGAAATTCACCAGCACCACAGCCAACCATACTCTGTGCCGCTCTGCTGGACTTCAAAATGGCTGCAGAGCTCTTTCAGCTCTCAGCCGCTGCAGAACATCTAATTGCTGAGAGGAGATTACTAACTTCCACAAATTAAAAGGCTTATTAGTCAAGGTAAAACCAAAGAGGAAACCAGACTGTGGCCCAGACCGGTCACAGCACTGGAGAGCAATCCAAGAGCCTGCTAAGGACTATATCTCAGAATCTGGCAGAGACCAGACAGGAGAAGGATCTGGCATCGAAGGATGGAGTCGAGGATCTAATGAAGGTTTTATCCCAGAGACTGGCAGGTTCCAAAACCATCAACACAGAGAAACGAGAGTCTGCTGAAGGCTTTCTCCCCGGCAGGGATAAGAGCAGGCACTGGGGGAGACCTACAGAAACCTTTGCTCATTAAGGCGACCCATGGCTGGTGCGTTATATAATATTGCAGCATGACAAAAAAAGTATTTATTTTTGCATTTATTTCAGCACGCAAAGCCCTGCGTCATCTAGGCACTTGTTACAGAAAGTGCATGTTACATTTAGTGAAGTGCTGAAAAACACCTATCGCATAAGGACAAAATTGGTGTGTATGCAGACTGCAAAGCCTCACCTCACAGTGTGGGGGGCTACATCAAACGTGCAGACATGCATAAGCAAAGACAGCTAGTTAGACAAGAAGGCTCATGAACAGCGCACAGGCTGTCAGGTCACAGTAGGTATTTGCAGACAAGAAAGATTGATGTACAGTGCACAGGTCACAGTAGATGGTTGCAGACAAGAAAGAATCATGTAACAGCGCACAGCATGTTCATGTCCCCCCTTTTTTTCCTCATATCCCCCAGGGACGAGTCTTTTACCATACATATGCATGTGGGAAGAAATATTTCCAGTAAGAAGTGTGTAAAAAAGATATCTGCAGCCCAGGACAGCACAGCTTGACAAAAATGCTAATCAAGGTGCGATGAAGGGAAGCAGTTGAGTTGGGTAAAAAGAACATGGGTGGGAGTGTCTTTGATGATTGGTATCCCCATGACATACCATTTTAATTATATTCACTGATGATTAGCGCCCTCCTGAAATGAAGTAATTGGAGAGCCCGGCCAAGATGGCGGACTCCCGTTGAGCTCCGCGTGAGGGCTCTGATAAATACTGAACATATCCGGACTGAGGAAGCTGTAGTCCTCCACTCGTTAACAGAGAGGCAGGGTGCAGCCTCACCCCAACAACGAGGAGTTGGCAGTGACGGGGACCGCAATATGGCTCCTTTGGAGCTGCGGCCGCGGGCTGATGAGCAGCGGACACTGACGAGCCTCAGCGGATGAAAGCTACGGAGAAGCAGCACATCTGATTCCATTGGGAGGTCATCTGCTGGGCGGGGCATTGAATTTTCTGAGGGGGAAGGCCCTGCAAAACACCAGGCAATACAACACGGGAGCGGAGGTAGTTTGGAACCCGCCCCCAGTTTTCACAATGGAACTGCATCGAAACGGAGACAGCTGTGCTGCCGTTAGCAGCAGAGAGGTAGGGAGACGGTGCGTGGCTGTTAGGCAGAATCCTGTGCAGTTCCCTTAGGAGTGAGTGAGTGGTGCTCCTCTACTTTTATAAATTACATTTTAGAGCTCCTATACTTTTATTTTAAAAAGAAACCATTCCGGAATGGTTTCGTTTTAAAATGAAAGTATAGGAAGAAGTTGAAACGTGCACTTTCAGTGCTCTGCACTGAACGTTCCCTTAAACAGCAGGTGCAAGTGTTTGGGGATTTGTTTTGTGTGTGGGAGGGGTGTGGTGATGGGGTTTGTGGGGAGTGGGGGCAGGCCAGCAGGGAACATAGCTCCACTACTTCTTTTCGTACACTTCGACCACTGACCACTACACAAAATTAAGACTACAAGTGATAATACAAGTTCACCTTTGGTACAAGCCTGTACTACACTGTTAAAGTGGTAGCAGTAGCGGAGCAGCCAGACTTATCTCAAGAGCAAATGAGCAGTAGTGGAGATGACACAAAGGACTACAATTACTGTGACTCAAGCAAACACTGACTCAAGGTTTTTGATTAAAAAGTAAATGTACATTTATTTTTGACCATCTGTTCGCAAAACACTTCACTTCTATAAAATTAAAACCACACTTCAAATAGACTACACACAACCAATTCTTCTGGTGCAGAACAATTCAAGGTAAGTACCTTTGGTTTTGACAGGCCGGTGTTGTGAAACAAAGACGTTACCCGGAGTACAGATGCGATCACTTTTTGACAGTAATGACAGTTCGGTCTTACTAAAGAAGCGTGTAACCGTGGGAAGAAATGTTAAAAACACACTTAGCACATGAATCAACACAAAAGAGTTGGGGATAAAAATCATAGGCAATACTTTTGTCAAGGCAGATAGAATCAGGGGACACTTTCCTACAAGTGAATAAAAGTCAATAGGGCTGCGCCAGTGTCAAGTGGAACAGAGTTCCTGTTGCAGAGGATCACACGGATAGTAAAGTTCACGATTCGAGATTGCCAGGAGTACTTAGATATTGTCAGAAGGGGAGGCAAAAGTTATAAGAGGGAAGGAAGATAAGGACAAGCCTTTGGTGAGGAGAAGAGGGGTTCACCCTAGTTCCTCGAAGTCGCAAACAGTACCTTATTCTTATGAAGAAGCTGGTGCTATGGCAGTTGTTCCTGGTAGTTTCCTGCAGACTCACGGTTCCTGATGCTTTAGTTGTGGTGACAAGAAGGACGACGTCTGGAGCGATCTGCACTACCCAGAGATGAAGCCAGCAGCAGCAAAGCGACGGTGAATAAAAGGTGCGCTTCTTTAAATCAGGAGAGGCTCTTCAGATGGCTATCCTGACCACTACAGAGGTGTGCAGCGATGTCGACCAAGAAGAGGATGATCCTATGGCTGAAGAAGATGAGCTGGTTGATCCCACCATGCTCAAGGGAAGAAGTCTCCGGACTGGATCTTCTCGTCATTGATGGTTAGATAGCTCAGGACTGCAGCAAGGCTTCACTGGTACCCGGTAGTTGCAGCAGCCGTCTTCTTCTCCGCTTCTCTTCTGTTCCTTGCAGTTCCAGTGGCGACTCTGACTTCCAGCCTAAGAGTCCTGCCTTGTATGCGAAAATCCCCATTCACACAGCCTGGCTGTCAATCACGGCCAATGGATGCAAAGTGCGACTTGGGTTTCCAAGGAGACTCTGTGCAGGGGGTGACTACACCCCTCCCTCACAGTCAGCCCACCCAGGCGCCAAAAGGAGGGCTTTTTCCGAGAAGCCCACCAAAAGACGGTGAATAAAGAAGGCAAACCTGGTTTATCGCGCAAAGTAAAACACAAGAAGGACAATAACAAAAAGAAATGGCGAATAAACCCGACTGGAGCCAAAAGAAAGAATATTTTGTGAAGCGGGTTTATGTTGGAGGCTAATATAATAGCCTAAAACAGTACCACATTTATATGTAAAATCGTGGTAGAAAAGTTAGGGTAGATACCACTGCCACCAGCCAAGTCTAAATGTTAAGAGAGCAAAACAAAGATGAGAGAGGCGCAGACAGAAAGTGGTAGGAATTAACCCTTTCCGTTACTCCATGTAAGATGGGGTGTACTGGGTCTGTAAATAAAAATGACTATAAAATGTTAGTGGCAACTTTACCTGTTTCTGGGGGGCAGTAGTCAGCCCCAGAAAAATGGAGTCATTGGGAAGTCTTAGAGACATCTCTGTGTTACTGCACTGAAGGTGCTGTGTAACACACACAACAAGTTGGGCTCATGGAGTGGTGTGCTCCAGAGCCCAAGATCACACAACAAGTAGAAATACACATGGCAAAACACATGTAAGAGTGGAAAAAAGGTTCACACTCTTACCAAGTGGAAAACATAAACTCCAGAAATCCAGCAAAGCTGCTGGCGGACTCGCTAGGTGAGGGAAATTAGCCATAGAATGAGAATTCTCCCTAACAGTGGCCCTCTCCGGTCTCGCATGGCCAGCAGTGGTTGGGCCCGCAACACAGTTTTTACACAGGGGTGGCCGCGAGGTGCCCACGTGAGGATACCAGAGGGCCACCGCTGAGGGGAGTCCCGCAACCGGCATCCCCTGCTATGAGAACAATGGAGACCGTGCCCACCCACACCGGCAGAGCGTTTAGCTCCGAGGGTCACCCAAATATCAGTAAATCCGACGAGGAAGGCCCCGCAGTGTCTGGTGTTAAGACGGATTTCTGAACTCTGACCTGATGGACAGAGGTTCAGAAGGCCAGCCTAGTATCTTGGAACAGGGTAACCTTCTGGACAAGCCAGACCAATCAAGGTAGCATTGGCGGTGGTCAAGACTAGGTCATAGGACGGGTGAGGATGACTGAAAGATCTCAATGAGAACACAGAGTAAAGGACACTTACAAATCACTCCCAGTCAGGTGTATATATATTAAAAAATACAAATACATTTATTTCAAGGCCTTTGAAAGTTCACCACACCATAACAATCACAGTAATACTTTTAGATCAATACAATCATATCTACATGCATATATACAAGTCCAATGGGGTCTAAAGGGTTAATGCACGAAATGGGTCCACAACCTAAAAGGGGAAGGACGCAGGCAGTGCAGATAGTCTTTAGTCCCTTCTGCATCAAACACAATCTTAACTGAGAGGCATTCCAATCCCTAAGAAGAGTGCCGCCTATTGCTCAAATGTACTTGCAATGCTGGCGCACGCGGTAATGCAGATGGGCAAAACGGGGTCTCTTCAAGGGTCTGTAGCAGCTCAGGAAGGTGGGTGAGGTGATGAAGAATAAGTTCCCACTATTTGTGGAGGGTCTCCCCAACAGGGCAGAACAGGTTCCAGAGTTCGGGAATAGTTAGCTAGTTTGCACGAGCAGTGGATTGGAGAGGGCCCTCAGGGGCCACTCGTGTGTAAAAATGGTTGGAGGCGCTAGGGGCCACCGGTTAGGGTTGCAATTGCTCACCATACCCCGGTGTACTCCGACCAAACTCTGGCAGTCGAGTCCACTTCAGTCGCAGGTTCAAGTGCAGCTATTTGGTGGCTCTGTGGCTTTCAGCGACGAAGATACAGTGTTGATTCCCAAACTGGTGTTAAGAAAGATTTCTGAACTCTGTTCTGGAGGGGCAGAGGTTCAGAAGGCCAGCCTAGTTTCTTGGAACAGGGTAACCTCTGGACAAGCCAGACCAATCAGGGTAGCTATGGCAGGCGGTCAAGACTAAGTCTCAGGAGGGGTGAGGGTGACTGAAAGACCTCAATGAGCACACAAAGCAAGGACACTTAAAAATTACTCCAGACAGGTGTTATATTAAAAATATAGACACATTTATTACACGGCCTTTGTAACATATACCATAGAAAAGAATCACAGTAACACTAAATAAACGAACACATCACACTCAATACAATATATATGCAAGACCATTGGGGTCCAAAGGGTTAAATGCACGAAATATGTTGACAACCTAGAGGTGAAGTGTAAGGATCGGGTCAAGTATGACACAGTAACAACGCTAGGCTGTGTACTTTGATCCAGTTCTTTATTCAAATATAACCTGTTTAGTTCATCAAAACTGATGGACATCTAGCTTTGACATACTTTCTCAGTCTATAAGGATAAGATTCTTATCTCTCTCTCTCTTTATGTTGTAAGTTTTTCTTATGTTGTTGCTGAATAGGTGTCCATTTATAATGTGTGGAAGCTGAGGTCACATTTGCTTGTTCATTATATTTTCTATCACATCAAATATCAGGAGACTTATACTCTAGGGCCCACTAAGGTTGCTTCCTCTCTCTCATTTGTAGGAGTAAGTTAATTACACTGAAGTTGTTAGTCTCATCCCCAAAAGTCTCCACTGTTAAGTGATAAGTAACTGTACTGTTCCTATGGCCCTTCTTTCCTTGACCTCTTAATTTTGATCCCCACCTCTGTGGCACTTTCTGTCTCTTGAAGCGTTAGGGTTAGTTTAATAATACCCACACATCTGATTTTTTGGCCACTAATTTGCTGACTCGGGTTTCAACACTTATTTCTTCCCACCCCGGCACTCATGCGGTTAACAGTCTACTTTGTTTTCTATCTATAACACTCTTAAAGGATATGTAGTGCTCGGGTACGCTGGGGCCTCCGTTTCCTCTCCTGTCAAGGCAGCATTTTGTCTCACCTTCTTGGCTCTCTTCAGACGTACGTGCAACGGCTCACCGCAATCTTCCGCGCTTCTCTCTCTCTCTCTCTCTCTCGCGGCTCTCAGCGCCAGCTCCTCACACCCCTTCAACAGCTGTTTTTACCGTGGTCTGCTTTTGTTCAGACGTGGTTCTCGTTCACAGCTGATCTGATCGTAGCTTTCGATCTTCAGACCCCGGTCTCCTGTGACAGCTCTTTACACGCCTCCACAAGTTGTTAATATAGTGGTCTGCTTTCTCTTACACGCTGCTTTCATTCACAGCCGATCGTATCGTAACATTCGATCTTCAGACCCCGTTCTCCTGTGACAGTTCTTCACAAGCTTCCAACAGCTGGGCTAATATAAACAAAAACAGTGCCGACGTAACTGGCGGCTTTAACCCCTTCTCTGCCAAACGTGGCCACAGTTTAATTTCTTCAACTGATTAACAGAGGAACTTCATTTCAAAGGCATTTACTCACTATGCCCACTCGTAACCCTCCTCCTCTCCGGTTCACAGATCCAGTCAGAACACATAAAAATAACAAACTCCCATTATTTAGAGGAAAGACCCCTTAAGATCACTTCTTACTGGTCATTTGAATACAAAGTTGTCAGTCATTTACAGAAGTCCCTCCCTCATAGCTATCCATGGACCCTTTCACTGCCATGAAGCCCTGTGCTGCCCTTGAACAACTCCAGATGCTGATCCTGTGATTTAACCCCTTCACAGGAAGGAAACCCGCAGTGCAGGTAATTTTTAGATCCCGTTCCACATCAATAATTCACCTAAGAGGCAGTCCAAGCCCTACGAAGAGAGGAGCCTTGTGCTCAACAGTACATGCATGCACTTGTGCCATTGGGCAGGAGAGGGTCTCTTGAAGGGTCCCTAGCAGGTCAGGAAGGTGGATGAGGCGATGCAGAACAAGTTCCCACTATTCAACGAGGACCACCACTTGAAGGCAGAGGCAGTTTGTGAGTGCGAGATGGAGTTGCTATTTCGCAATAGCTGTGGAAAGGAAACGGGCCCTCAGGGGCCACTCGTGCGTAAAAATGGGCTTCTGTGCTAGGGGCCACCGGTTGGGGTAAGGAGTACTCACCGGTCCCCGATGCAGGCAGACCCAAACTTCGCCAGTTCAGTCCACTTCGCTGGCAGGTTCGAATGCAGCAAAAAGGACGTCTCGACACCTTGTAGTTCCCAAGATACAGTGATGATTCCCAAACGGGACAGTGGCGATTTCTCCGCTCCGGGAGGAGGAGTCGGCCCAGTTTCACTACTGCAGGCTTTAGGGGCAAGAGGGTCACAAATGCAGCGAACTTGCACAGGTCGTTGCCGCAGCAGGGCAACACGGTAACCGCGTTTACTCCGGTCCTGGCACACTCATCTCACTTCAGACCTGGGAATGCCAAGGGTACGAAATTCGGTGTGAGGGTGCCGTGGACACAGAGCTAGCAGTATACCAAGTTTCGAGGGCCTCCTCAAAACAGCGGCGGTAACAGAGCAAAGCAAATGGGTAAGCTGGTCAGTCCACTGGTTGGTCCAGGGACACTTCAGAGAAAGCATACTTGCAGGGATTGATGAAGGTGCCGAGAATAGTTGGTCCCACTATTCCAATGGGCCGAAGCGTCTTCGCAGACCTTCTAGGACGACCAGATGCAGAGGGGTCCCACGGGACAACGGGCTCAGGGTGCCAGACCTTCCAGCGGGTCACCAGCGGTTCGTCGACTCAGCTTCTTAGTTGCAGGATACTTGGCTTCTATCCTTCGTTCAGTGAGAACTCTAGAGATCGATATGGTATGGGTGTTTGGAGCCGCCTTTTATCCAAAATCTCCTTTGCGCCAAAAACGAAGAGGACCCAATGGGAGATCTGCTCCCATACAGGGATATCATACGTGGACCAATCATGGACCACAGTGGTCCTTGGCCTTCACAGCACCTCAAACTCTCTGGCACCCAGGATGTCTATTGGAACCAAACATTCCAGCCCACATCCTGGAAGCACACGCACAAGGGAGACAGAAGCCCGCAAAAGCTTGGCGTTTCGCGGGAGAAAGCATGCCCAAATAAGGACTGACCCGGGTCGGCTCGACCTGGGGAAGGTGAAGGATAAGATGGCCAAAGGACAGGACAAAGAACCTCGTGGCATGGCCATTTTGGAGCCAGGCCACCTATTCGTGCCAAACGCAGTAATCGCGGTTTCCCTGGCAGGAAAGGATTCAAAATACACAAAATGATAAGCTGCCCCAGTCCTGTCCAAGACCCATCTTCACTTCTCCTAAAAAATCCTTAGAGTATCTAGGGCCTTTAAAAATGATCATTAAACACAAGTGCACTGTACTGTAAGATACATTGTACACTAGTTGCATGGTTCAGAAAAGTTGCAACATGGACAAGGATTAAGGGAAACCAGTCTCCCAGTACAGACTGTCTTTAAGGGAATTTCAGTTTCCCCATAACAAAATGAGCGTAAAGCCCAGGGGAGTGCAGCAGAAGGCTGTGCTACCCTGGTAAAGTCAGACTACGGTGTTTAAACAAAGCAAAAAGTTGGGGGTACACAACTGTAGGGAAAATTACACATTAAATGGAAATCTTTCCTAAAATCTGGCAGCGTAGCCTGGGAGCAGAGGCAGTTGGGAGCCTGCCTCTGATGCTGACAAATACGAGGAGCTGGTGGGGGGAGAGAATACCAGTAATACCATCAGGCAGAAGGGGAAGCTGAACCACAGGCAGAGCGGTCTCTGCCCCAGTCTGGAGCTGCGTAGAAGGACGGCGTTTGGAGTCCCATTGAGCCGCTGCTGGCCTGGCGCTGAGAAGTGCGGGAACACAGCACAGTGCGGCCAGGAGCAGAGGCAGTGTGGAGCCCGCCGCTGGTACATGAACAACTGGCAGAGCCCGCTGGATGCCTGGCGGACCAACTGACCACCCCAGGTGAGATTGTGTCCTGTCTCCCCAGATAGAGGGAATTGTAGATACAGCAGCCCAAATAAAATAACTGGCAGGACAGCCCTGAGTGTACACTGGCAGAAGTTGCGCACTGATGTGGAGTGAGCCCGTCCTGGCCCTGCGACGCAGAGCTCGGATGGAGTGAAGACTAGCAGTGCAGACTGTGTGGCTGTGGCCCCCGGATGGGCGGGCTCCTCTGAACTCCCCTTTAGCTAAAGTAGCGTGCCTTGACCATCGAGATCCCCAAGGATGATTGTGCAAAATAGGGTGCCCACTTGGGGAGCTCCACACTCCTCAGCTCGACTAGACTCTCAATTATAAAGCTGACTGTGTACTCGGGAGGGTTACTCGTCCGTCTGGCTGCTGACGTGAGCTGGAAGTCTGCTGGCTCGAATTCCCCCACCGAGGAGACGGCCGACGTGAAGCCGCAGGCGCTGTGCTAGAACAAATTGCCCTCCCAGACGCACTATGTCGCCAATGGAGGCTTCATAGGCCCATATGATATGGCATTTATAATGCTTCTATGCACAAGTGTTTCAAGGCACAACGAGGCACGGGAGGGGGAACAGAGCAAAGACAATGATCTTACTAGGCCAGGTGACATTGAGATCGCGCAAGTGCAAGGGGTGGTGGGGGTCCGGGAAAGTGCAGGGGGAAAGGAGGAGGAAGCAGAGCAATACATAGGATCAACAGTAAAGAATAAATAAAATAATAGGTAAAAGTGCAGCCATCAAGTAACAAGTGCAGGGGTGAGTGCAGACCTCAAGTGTCAAGAACTGTGGGGACTGTAGGGATACAGAAATGGCCCCCAAGTGCAGGGGGTGCCTGGGAGGCAGTGCAGGTGTGCACCTGGCGGGGAAGGGAACTGGGCCCGAGATCAGAGGGTAGCCAGAGAGGGTTCTCCTCAAGTTTCAGGGAGGCTGTTCCAGAGGGAGGCCCCAGCCAAAGAAAGAGCTCTAGCACCAACTCGTTGCTTGGAGAAGTGACTGACCCTGAGGCAGTTGAGGCGGATGAGCGAAGAGCTCAAGAAGGAAGATATTTAGGAAGAGAGAGTTGGAGGTATTGAGGCCCCAACCCCCAGAAGTCCTTGTGGACAATGCATTGGATTTTGAACTTAATCCTCGCAGCCACTGGGAACTATTGTAGAGATTTCAGTCCTGGAGAGATACGATCCCTGGGCTTGAGGCCAAGGACAAGTCTTGCAGTCCTGTTCTGGATGAGTTGCAGAGGGCGGAGAGTAGAAACGGGCAGATTAAGAAAGAGGCTGTTGCAGTTGTCCAGCCTAGAGAGAACCAGAGCTCTGGAGACAGTGAGATTCTGGGGGAAGGAGGGGAAAGGAAGAATATCTCTGAGGAGGTGCAGCTGGTAGTGTGACGTCTGAGAGACGTCAGAGATGTGAGGAGATGCAGAGAGTGGAGTCGAAGATGACCCCAAGGTTTTTAGCCTCGCAGGTGGGAGGAGGAAGAGGGCAAAGAAAGGCCGGCCAGAGAGCGACAGGAAAGGAGGGAGCAGGTGTGCTAATGAGGAGAATCTCCGTCTTACTAAGGCAGCGATTGTTGGCAGCACCCCACACCTGGATCGCGGACAGACAGACAGAGATGAGATAGGGAGAAGAGATGCCTGTGGCGGAAAGATGCCTGAAAATTAGCAGAGTGTCATCTGCATAGCACTGAAAGTTGGGGCAGAGAGCGGCAATGCAGTGGGCAAGAAGTGCCAGGTTCTGGCTAAAAAGCCAGGGAGAGAGGTTAGACCCCTGCGGAACACCACAGGTAGAGATAGATAGAGGAGAGGAAGGACCCAAGTTGGACCTGGGAGGGTCGATCAGAGAGGAAAGACGGCTGAGCAGGACGGCATGGTTGACCATGTCAAAGACAGAAGAGAGATCAATGAAGATGAGGGGGGTACTGGAGTTGAGGTTGGAGAGCAGGTCTTCATGGATGTTCAGGAGAGCAGTTTCCGTGCTTCTGGCAGCTCTGAAGCCAGACCGATGGTCATGGAGACACCCAACCAATTCAGTGTGAAGATTAAAGGCATGATCCGGTAAAACATTTTATTGTCCCTACGGGTCGCCCATGTTTTTTTTAAGCCTAAGGGCTCGATTTTAGAAAAATTTCCTATGGACCTTACCCGAGTTTTCGTCCATTAAACGCATGCGAAAACAGGCACCTGGGCGCTGCCATTTTGTGATAATCCTATCATTTCCCCCATCGCCCTGGCTGACCTGCTTTTGCGGCACTAAATCAAATCCCCCTCCCCTGAGCCTGACATTATCAAAACATTAATATTCGAGGGGATTGGGTCCTCCGACGTATTCCATATCTATGACAGGTAATCACCACAGCTGTGCTGCTTCGGAAACTTTTCCGGCGTCCTGCGTCGATGACGTCGATGCGCCGACGTCGAGGACCTCCTCCGCCGTCCGACGTCATCCGATGTGATAAGTAGGACGCACGACGCCTGTAGCCTCAGTTCCGTTTTTTCCGCGAACGTGTTGCTTCGTGTTTCTCGGTTCTAAGCCTCGACTCTTTGGAGTTCTGTTCTTTCTGGTTCTTCAAACCTGTTTGTTTGTGAATTTCCTTTGGCGATGTCTTCCACTTCGTCTTCAACCCCGCGTCCGGGCTTTAAGAAGTGCGGGGAGTGTGGGTCCAAGATGTCGGTGACTGACTCGCACGACGCCTGCCTCTGGTGCCTCGGGGAGGCCCACGACACGGATGACTGTGTCGACTGCCAGTCGCTCACGTCCAAAGCCTTACGCGAACGTAAGAAGAAGTTGTCGGTAGGTCAGGTGTCCAAGCCCCGGAAGTCGAAGTCGGCGGGGCTTTCGACGGATGATTCGAGGGGTGACTTTCCGCGTCATCGTCGGAAGTCTTGTCGGTCTTCTTCTAGAAGTGGGTCTCGCCACTCCTCGGCCTCTTCGAGGCATTCTCGGAAGCGCCGTCACCGGTCGCCTTCCAGGTCCTCTTCCGAGGATTCTGCACGGCACGGCGGTTACCCCACCAGCCGTGCAACGCCGGAAGAATGGGCTTCCTTCGGGAAGAAAATGTTGGCGATTCTTGAGTCGCAGGGTACTCAGCCGTCCGCGCCCCCGAGTGGGGTCGGCCGTGTGAGGTCGAGAGACGCCGCTCGCAAGAGTGGTCGGCACGAGTCACGGGAGCGGTCCCGTTCGGACAAGGAGGCTCTTTCTCGCCGTACCCGTTCCAGGTCCCGGTCCTCGACGCGTTCGAGACCGTGTGCTCCTGTGAAGTCTTCGAGGAAGACATCGACGTCTGAGGCGTCGAGGGCGTCGACAGGCTTTCTCGAGGCTTCGAGGGCCTCGTCGAAGCCGTCGACGATCAGGTCGTCGAGGGACACGCTCGGGGCTCCGGCTTCGAGGGCTGTGTCGACGCCGCCGATACTGGAGGCGCTGCATCTGACGTCGACGCCGATTTCCTCGACGCCGATCCTCTCGGCGCCGTTGCCGGTTTTCTCGGCGTCGGCGCCGATTCGCTCGACGCCATCTACGCCTTTCGTGTCGGAGGTGCCCCGTGTCACGGGTGTACCCCCTAGGAAGGCTCTGGTTAAGAGCAAGCACTCTCGGGTGCCTTTTCGCCACCTGGAATATATTTCGGAGGCGGATGAGGATTCTGATGGCCTGGTTCCTAGTCAGGTGCCGGATGAAATTGTCTCGGGCCATAGTCAGTTTGACGATTTGAGGCAGTCACTGCATGATGCCAGTGGACTGGACACCTCTCCGGAGGTGGAATTTTGTAGGCCTGAGCCTGGCTCCTATGCCGATTCCTCGTACCGGCGCCTTATGGCTAGGGTGTCTCAGTATCTGGGATGGTCTGCTCCCCCAGGGGAGTTTGTGCAGGATGATCTGACGGACATCCTTGATGTTGGTCCCCCAACTGACCCGGTACTGCCGTTCCATATGGCTTTACAGAGAAGGGTGGCGGCGGCTTGGACTGCTCCGGAGAGTCTCCCGGCGGTGGGCAGATCCTTGTCGCGTAAATACCGTCCAGCCAGTAGCGACCCCTGCTACTTGACCAGGCACCCCACTCCGGAAAGTTTGGTGGTGCAGGCGGCCACGGCCCCGGCAAAGCAGGCGTCGTACCCTACCATCCCTCCTGATAGGGACGACAAACGTTTTGAGGGCTGGGCGAAGAAAGTGTTTTCTTCTGGTGGTATGGCGCTTCAGGCGGCCAACTCCATTTGTGCCTTGTCACGTTTCGCGCACACTCTGTGGAACTGTGTTGCGTTAGCGGCGGAACATATTCCCGAAGGGGTTGAACGGGATGGTTTCCTTGCTATGGTCCAGGATGGTAAGGATGCCATATGTGAGTCCGTTCAGTCGGGTCTGGACTTGGCTGAATGCGTCAGTAGGTCCATGGGGGCGAGCACCGTGATACGCAGGTTTGCGTGGTTGCGGAAGTCAGGGTTTGCTCCTGATGTGCAGTCCCGGCTCCTCAACATGCCCTTTGATGGTGTACACCTTTTTGGCAGCAAGGCTGACGAGAGCCTTGAGAGGTTGCAGACCTCAAAAGCTGCAGCGAAGTCGTTGGGCGCTGCAGTTCGCCAACCTCCGCCTTTCGTCCTAGGGGACAGCAGTGGAGGGGTGGTTCCTTTCGCTATTACTCATCCTTCAGTAAGGCGAGAGGAGCTGGCTGTCAAAGAGGCCAACGCAGGGGTACCAGAGGTGGACGACAGGGTACCCGTGGTGCCAAGGCCGCTCGGGCAGTTGCCTCTTTGCCCTCGGGTAACGCCGCAGCCGCTCCTACTCAGTCATGAGGCCATGTCCCATGGTTCGCCGGTTGGGGGAAGGCTGGCGCAGCATCTTGTAGAGTGGCAAGCCATTACTTCAGATGTGTGGGTTCTGGAGATCATAGCCCACGGCTACTGTCTTCCCTTTCGGCACAGGCCTCGCGACAATCCACCGGGGAACCTCTCTTTGAAGTGTCCCGATCCGCTCCTTGCGCAGGAAATTCAAGCCCTGCTGGAGAAAGGCGCTATAGAACTGGTGCCTGTAGCGGAGAGGAACAAGGGATGGTATTCCCCTTATTTTTTGATTTCCAAGAAAGACGGGGGATTGAGACCCATCATGGACTTGCGCGGTTTGAACAAACTCCTCAGGAAGGACAAGTTCAAGATGGTTACTCTCTCTCAAGTCCTCCAGGCCCTTCAGCTTCAGGACTGGTTGGTGTCACTCGACCTCAAGGATGCTTACTTCCATGTGCCGATCCATCCCAAGCACAAGAAGTACCTGAGGTTCGCGGTTGGCGACTCGCACTTTCAGTTTCGGGTCCTGCCGTTCGGATTGACCTCCGCCCCGAGGGTTTTCACCAAGCTCATGGTGGTGGTGGCAGCGCATCTCAGGCAAGGGGGGATTCACGTCTACCCCTACCTGGACGATTGGTTGATCAGGGGGAGCTCTCCCGAGCAAGTTCTGGATCATCTGTCCGTCGCCTGCCACTCCCTCCACAGGCTGGGCTTCTCCCTCAATTTAAAGAAGTCCCATTTGACGCCAACGCAGAGGCTCCAGTACATCGGAGCAGTGCTCGACACTTCCCTGGGGCAGTGTTTTCCTCCCCAGGTGAGGGCTCTTCACATTCAGCAGATGGTGCACAAGTTTCAACTTGCCCAGACGCTCCCAGCGTTCGAGTTCTTGAGGTTGCTCGGCCTCATGGCATCCTGCATTCTTCTGGTGCCAGAGGCTCGCCTGCGCATGAGATCTTTGCAGTGGGCACTCAAGCTGCAATGGTCGCAGTCCTCCGGCAGGATGTCGGACCCGATTCAGGTGCCGCCCTCGGTCGCCCAGGACCTTCTGTGGTGGTCCGTCGAAGGCAACTTGATGAAGGGGGCTCCATTTTGGCTTCCCTGGCCGGAGGTGACGATCGTGACGGATGCATCCCTCACGGGATGGGGAGCTCATGCCAACGAGCTGACAGTCAGCGGTCGTTGGTCTCCGTCGGAGTCCAGACTCCATATCAATCTGTTGGAGCTGAGGGCCGTCAGGCTAGCCCTGAAGGCTTTTCTGCCGACTGTGCGAGGAAGGAATGTCCTGATCCTGACGGACAACACGGTGGCCATGCACTACCTCAACAAAAAGGGGGGGGCAGGGTCACTTCCTCTGTGCAGGGAGGCGATGCAGCTCGAGTTCTGGGCCATCCAGCAGGAAGTTTCGGTCTCGGCAGTTTATCTGGCCGGAGTCGAAAACGTGACGGCGGACGCTCTGAGCAGGCAGAGCGCGATCTCTCACGAGTGGGAGTTGGCTCAGGAGATTCTCCTGGAGATCTTCGCCCTTTGGGGGACCCCTCAAGTGGATCTCTTCGCCTCCAGTGTCAACCGGAAGTGCGAGAGGTTCTGCTCGCGGGAATTTCCTCCAAAAGGAGCCTTAGGAGACGCGTTCGTGGTGGATTGGTCGTTCCCGCTGCTGTACGCGTTTCCTCCAGTCCCCGTCATCCCGCAAGTGCTGCGGAGGTTGCGGAAGTTCGGTTCCCGGATGATCCTCATTGCTCCGGCGTGGGCTCGGAGGACGTGGTACCCGGACCTTCTCGACTTGTCCATCTGCCCTCCACGTCGTCTTCCCTACCGAGACGATCTGCTCTCACGGGAGGGGGGTCTGGTTCTCCATCCAGAGGTCAGATCCCTCAACCTTCACGCTTGGCTTCTGAAAGGTTGAGGTATAGGGATTGGGACCTCCCTGAAGACGTGATGGAGGTGTTGCTTTCGGCCCGAAGGCCAGCAACTAAGTCTCTGTACCGTTGGCGTAAGTTCTGCGACTGGTGCAGAGTTCGGAATGTGGATCCTTTTGCATGTGACATCCCCATGGTTCTGTCCTTTTTGCTTTCTTTGGCCCACAGGGGCTTGCAAGTGGGTACCATTAAAGGTTACCTGGCGGCGCTGTCCATCTTTAAGCGCTCGTCTGATGAGTGTTCTTACTTTAAGATCCCTTTAATTTCACAGTTTCTGAAAGGGCTCGCTAATGTGTTCCCTCCGTCACCTTTCCTGGTGCCCGGTTGCGATTTAAACCTTGTTCTTCGGTTTCTTATGGGTGCTCCGTTTGAGCCTTTACATTCTTGCCCTTTGAGGCTGTTAACTCTGAAAACTGTGTTTTTAGTTGCGGTTACTTCCGCTCGCAGAGTGAGTGAGTTACAGGCACTTTCAGTTAAGCCACCCTTCACTGTTTTCCTCAAGGACAGGGTTGTCCTTCGTGTTCGTCCTTTTCTTCCGAAGGTAGTGACGGAATTTCATTTGGCCCAGAAGGTTGTTCTTCCGGCATTCTATCCTCCTCCGCATCCTGGTAAGGAAGAGGAGAGGCTCCATAGGCTTGATCCTAGGAGAGCTTTAAGCTTTTATGTTTCACGCATGTCCCGGGTCAGAGTGGACGATCAACTCTTTATTGGTTACGCTGGTAAGCGTTTGGGGCAAGCTGTGACGAAACAGTCTTTGTCCCGCTGGATTATTTTGGCCATCTCGGAGTGTTACCGCTTGGCGGGTAAGGACCCACCGGCTGGCTTGCGGGGCCATTCTACCAGGGGTGTGGCTGCATCTACTGCGCTGCAGAGGGGTGTTCCTATTCGCAACATCTGTGATGCAGCCACCTGGGCTTCAGTACATACATTTGTATGGCATTATTCCCTCGATTCCATCAGAGGGCAGGATCTGGCCTTTGGCAAGGCGGTCCTTTGCTCTGCTATTTGATTGGCTATTCTAAATTTTGTTCATAAATTCTTTCCCTCCTCCTTGCTCTGGTACTGCTTTGGGAGTCTGTCATAGATATGGAATACGTCGGAGGACCCAATCCCCTCGAAGAACAAGTTACTTTCTTACCTGGTAACGTTCTTTCGATGGGATGGTCCGACGACGTATTCCATATCGCTCCCGCCCTGCCTTCCCCGCTGCAGAATTTCTTTTGCGATTGCAGCTTATGTTCCGCAAGGCTTTGTGTCTGACTGGCAGTTGACTTAGGTCACACGTTCTGGGGGAAAAAACTACAACTGAGGCTACAGGCGTTGTGCGTCCTACTTATCACATCGGATGACGTCAGACGGCGGAGGAGGTCCTCGACGTCGGCGCATCGACGTCATCGACGCAGGACGCAGACGCCGGAAAAGTTTCCGAAGCAGCACAGCTCTGGTGATTACCTGTCATAGATATGGAATACGTCGTCAGACCATCCCATCGAAAGAACGTTACCAGGTAAGAAAGTAACTTGTTCTTCCCTGCCTCTCTCCATGACGTTACTGTGCTGCGTAGGCAAATGCGCCCAGTCGTCTTCTGCGCGACTCCACACAGAACCCGGAAACTAACACAGATCAACTCACAACACAGCGCGCCACAATCCGGAATATGAAACTGTACTTTAAAATGAAACAGCAGCACGGTACATTTGGTAAAGTACATTTATTTGACATTAAATGTTTAGAGAATATTCAGCAATTGCCATATGAACTCAGAAAGCCATTTATTTTCTTTTATCTGTATCCGCAATAACTGTTCCGTTTCATCTTGAGTCACGCGCTGTTCCTTTATGGTACACAAGGTGTTCATTTTCGTAAAAAGAATCACTTTGGAAGCATGGTGAACCGCAAGGCTGTTCCATCAACTAGGCAGTAGTCCAGCGTAAAAGGTTGATATGTTGCTTCTAGCCACTAGTGCAGCGTAAGGGCATGTGGGCCCTTGGCGTTCGTCCCATAATATGGTGATCGTGCTCCAGTTGTTAACACGAAGCTGCAGGTGTCTGCTGAAGAATCCATCCGCCGGTGTCTCAAACAGATGGCAGTGGCAGAATGGGATCAAATACCTGTTATGAAAACAAAAAAATTATAATTAGTCTCGCTAGCCGAACTTCATTAATATTACTCATTTTGTTTATTACGGCCGATCAGAAACTATTTGCTTGCAAGGATAGTTCAATGGAGTATGTTCGTCTCTAAAATCAATGCGAAAAGTGACGAGATAAATCGAGGCCAACACACAATGAGAAACGACTGTTTGTCTACATGCCTGTGTAATGATATGATATGTGATATGGCATGTGTAACGCGCCTATCCACAAGTGTTTCAAGGCGCGACGAGGCAGGGGGGGAACAAAGGGAGACAGACAACAATACTACTAGGCCAGGTGTCATTCAGATCGCGCAAGGGGAAGGGGAGAGGGGGGCAAAAGTGCTGTACGTGGTTAGTAGAATACAAGATAAATAATAGGGCCAGCTGGTGGCAAGTGCAAGGTAAGTGCTGGGAGAAGGGGCTGAAGGATACAGAGACAGACCCGTAGTGCAGGTAGGCAGTGCAGGGAAGAGTGGCTGGGCCAAGGAACGAGATAGTTGAGACCTGTGGACCTGCATGCCCATGTGCCCACTACGAACACGTTTTCCTTGCTTTTCCTAGCTCTTCATTCATTCATGCATTCATTCATTAAATCTTCATTCCGGTATAAAAGCGTCTAAAGATTTACTCACATTATATTTGAAATTTCCATTGTGTCTCTTCGTAATGCAGTCTTAAAACGGACCGTGCTCTTGACAACGATTTTTCGTATACTGAACTAAAATGAAACTCGGTCTAGTTTCTGAATTTTCTGCCTTATTGTCTCTTACGTTATTGCGCACCCCCTTCAAATGTAGTTCTTTCGGCATGGTCCCTGTCTAAAGGTCAAAAAACAATAGACCCTTATACTTCCAGTGCGACTTGTGTGCCTCTTCTGGGCGCGAGCTGAAAATTAAAGCCGCTGTCCTTCGCATTCTTTATTTGCAACATCACGTAGTAAAGGCATCTGTGAGAACTTGAAGTTTAGAATCCCTCTATGTAGTGCGCCTCAATGTGCAAATGCGAACTGGCTTCTCTCCCAAATGCCACGGCCCGCTTGGCGCGTTCTAAGGCCCCCAATTTTGTCCCCGTTGTCTGCGAGCTTTGCAGCCCCAAAGAATCATAACTATGGAGACATTTAATTTTTGGATGAAGGTTAGGGAAAGTGTAAAGTACCAGAGGAGTTCAGTTAAAAGTGAGATTTCTTGTTTGCAATACGCAAGCCTCCCCTCCAATAACAGTGCGCAACAGTGCGCCGCATTTACATTTACATGAGTTGAGGCATGAGAAAAATATATACATACACATATATGAGGTGAAAAGAGAGAATTCAAAGATGACACCCAGCAATTTCGCCACCCATGATGGTGAAGGTAGGGGTTAGGGTTCCAGGTACACTGTACAGTAACATTTATTTATGAAAAGACAATTGTCTTGCAATTATTTAAACCGGGATTTGTACCTCACAACCAGCTCCCCTTTGGGTGGACATGGCACAGTTGCAATGTTCGGTGGCAACGCATCACTGCTCTGCACAGAAACGTCCAAAATTCCATATCTGTGCTTCTCTAACACAGCAACAATAAGGCCTTTCACAAAGTCGAACTGCATTTCATCATAGACTGGTTGGATCACCCATTGCTTCGTTCGTTTTGAAAAACGCTTATTGTAGCGAGGCATCCTTACTTTACCCCTAGTCCTAGATTGTTCACGTCCAACATTGCTGTTATGGGCCAAGACCGCTAGTAGAGTGCAATGTTTCATGCCCTGATAGCTAAAATGCAAGCGCTTTGGTCTGTACTTGAGGCACATATTGTGGAACACCTCCAAACCTCCTGTGTGACAGAATTCTGTCAGTCCTCTCAAATCTTTTGATAGAGTTTTGTTGAAAACAATCTTCTCAATGGCTTTGTGAGTCGGTGAAGATGGAATCAACCACTTCTTCTTCCTTGCCTCCTCTGAGGACAATGGCCCCATGTTCACATTGGTTGAAATGTTGGTTTTCTGACCAGCGGTGAACGTTGGTACAGCGGTGCATCAGTGACCGCCATTTTTCAAGTAGTATTTCCACTGACCCTTCACAAGTTTTTGAGCTCCACCAAAGATGGTTTGTGATAGACTGGGACCACTGCAAAATACTTTCAAAACCTTTCTTTTTTTCTGCAGCCGAGATTTTCTTACTGATTGATTTAGCAAGATGCCATACGTCAAATTGATGATTAATATTTGGGAACTGCTCTCTCATTGTCTTGGCAATTGAAACGTGTCTGTCCGTGGCTATGAGTTCGATGTCCATTCCCCTTGATTGTAGATCTTGCACTGATTTTATAAATCCTAGTTTCTCCATGGCCACTGAGGATGTACAGTGTGACACCTGCACGACCAACGAACTCACAATTTTCTTACTATCCATGTCCTGAAAGTGGTAGGTTCAGTACTTGGCAGAAAATCCAGGGCTGTCGCACTGTCCATCGCCGGCTAGCCTGAATCGTTTCCCTTCGAATGTACTTGCTAGAGACAATTGTTCAATTTTCCAAGCATCACTAATGGCCGGAAACAGATAATCATGTTGGTATTTGTAGTACTGCGTTTTAGAAATGAAATGGAGTCCCACAAACTGAAAGAAAGCCTCTAACTTTCTAAAACTGGAGCCACTAAAAAGTGATGCAGCTGCACACAGTAGATTGCCTGCTGGCATTTTCCCCAGCAACGGTTGTGCAGACCATGAGAACATATGATTTAATCTACAGGCGGCCTTTATTTTGACGTTACTGCCTTTTATTTGACGAGTCACATTATTCAATGGCTTCCCACATACTTTCCCTCTAACGGAATGACCACATTTCAGCATACTTATAATATCCATCAAACAACTGTCGAATACAATGTATTTGCTCTCTTTCATTAGATTGTCATCCGGCGTCAACGTTGTTTCGGCCTGTGACGTTGTGGAGATTTCAACACATTGGAAAGTAATATCGCTGATATCAAGTTCTGATGCGTCGATGGATGCTGCTGGTTCATTCTCAGTCATTTCAACATCTGTTACTTCAGCATTAATGGGAGAACACAACAATGTCGACAGGTTTTTGGGTGGCAATTTTTTGGCGGGTGCAGATTGTGTGAATTGATCTTCAATATGCAGTGGTGCGGTCTCACTGTAGCAATGGTCCAATGCAACTTTGCTGTATTCTCCAAACTCAGCAAATTCAGTTTCTGGCCATTGGACAGGAGCATCTCGAGCCTGAACAAGCTGCGCCTCAATGAATAGTTCCTCCATAGGGTACATGGTCTGGCAAGCAACATCTCTCATTCGCTTCACTGTCTGTGTATGTATAGTTCTGACACCCACGGGTAACTAGAGGAGAGATTGGAAAAGGGATGTTCAGTTTAAACACAAGATAAAGTGTAGTCCAATTGACTGGAAAAAAACATATAATAGTCCCCAGCACAAACATTTTTGAAAAGTTATGAACTGTTTGTGACTAATCTTTTTTTGGTTTCTTTTCTTTGCAACTTTTTTGATTCGACCTTCAACATTTGCACGCTGTAGCTCCGATTTGTTTCCACATGTCCTCCCTTCCTCTTGCGCTGCAACAACTATATTTTCTGTATCCGCATAGACAGCACGGAATGAGGCTCCATCGACTCCCTGAAACATAGTACTTTCATTACTATGTATCAAAATATTGTTAGCATAAAACACACGTGAGGACGAACACACAGGTACATCTCAATAGCCAAACACGATTTAAACATTGTTTGGTACAATCAAACGACAAGTATTCGACCAGTGATGATGTAGTTTGATGGAACTGTCAGTATCCATACCTCTGCTTCGCATGGACTGCCATGAATGGTTGTATTGGAGCGGAGGCATCAGCATCTCCCTGAAACACAGTACTTGCATTAGTATGGTTTTCAATATTTGCAACATAACACACACTTGGCGTCGACGGCACAGGTACATATAAAGAGATAACCACAAATGATGCATTGTCTAAAACAATAAAGGAAACTCAAAATATGCAGATTTCAACGACTGATTTCACCGATTCCTTTACATCTGCATCTAAATGGGATGTTGTGATTGTAGTGGAAGCTCCGTCGTCTCCCTGAAACACAGCACTTGCGTTAATAGGGAAGAAAGTCTAGCAAATGTATTCACGTTATATGATCATGCATGATGGAGCTGTCAGTATCCATACCTCGTGCTGCTGAAGAATATCTATGGATGTTGCAAATGTAGTGCGCACTTCCGAAAGCTGTTGCGCCGATTCGTATATGCAAGGTCCCTCTTCCACTTCCCCTGGAATCACTTGAATGTCAGGCTCTGCATCAAGTGCAGGGGTTGACGCTCCATCAACTGCCTGAAACATAGTACTCACATTATTAAGGATTACAATATTGAAAACATAACACACACTTGGGGTCAACAGCACTGGTACATATCAATGGCTAACCACGAATGAAACATTGCGTAGAACAATCAAACGACAAGTATTACAGCTCTGATGATGACGCTCGATGGAGCTGTCAGTATCCATACCTCGTGCTGGTGAGGAACATCTAGAAATGTTGTAGATGTGGCGGACGCTTCAGCATCTCCCTGAAAGACAGTACTTGCATTAGCATGGATAACACAAATTATAACTGAAAACAAACACCAGTGGACGGTAACTAAGGTGTATATCAATTGGAAAGCACTAACCAAACATTCGAAAAAATAGTTACATGATAGAATAAGACTATTACTTGACACGCATAAAACAAGTCTGTAGCGGAGTAGTGTAGCAAGATTACCTGATACGCGCTAGAAGTGGTTGATAACTGCGAGCACGTCAAGGATGTAGAATGTTCTTGCTTCAGATTGAAGGGAGAGTCAAGAAGTTGTAAAGGTAAATTATTGATTGATAATGAAATGCCAATATTAAAAATAGCCATGTAAGGCGACAGAATACTTGAAAAAAGTGCAATATAGCGCAGTTCCCTGTTCCCATATATATACATTTCGTTTGTGGGTTATGAAATCGAAAAAGAATTTATTGAAAAATGTCATTATTCAAAAAGATATACACTCATATCAATATCGAAAGTATTACAAGGGATACAACACCTAAAATATCAATTAATCCATTAGGCTACCTACACACTGCCGCAAGGCCTAAAGCTAAATCCGGACACTTGACTCACCAGAGGCGGAATGTGGACGAATAGAGTGGGAATAGCGTTTGCGAGCAATTTCCGCGTCGTTCGCTGTTATTCTTCTTTGTTACCCAAGATGTGGCGTACATGTCCGAGGAAAAGTGCAGGTTGCAGATGCGGTATTGATCACCCCTCTTGTCCTGTAAGACTTGTTGAACTCTACTTTCAAGCTCATCCAGTGGATATCCGCAATGTCTGACCCATTCTCTGATTCGATCAACAGTTTTCGGGAACACATGCATTGTAGTGCCTTCAGATTTCGCATGGGTCTTCGAAGGGCAACCGCTAATCGAACAGGCAGGCATTGTTGACAAATCTGAAAAGTAAATATCGACATAATTATACAATATTCATGAATAAAGATTTGATGCAAAACTCTATACTAAACTCTGAACATGTGACTTGTCGCTTGGATGTTCTGTCTTGCACGAGAAGGAAACATGCTTACATTATAGACTGGACCCCCGAAGGATGCAATTCGATGACAATTGACACAGATGAAAATTAATAGATCTACTGTTAGCATAGCAATGGAAATTCAAGTCAATAGCAATGAGACCAATGAACATAGCACTATTGGGTACTCTACTCGCAAATAGAAATTTAAAAATCTGCGAAATATGACCAGGATACATGGCCTTACCTTGACCAACAAACAGTTGGATTCAGCAAGCAGAGCAGTATGTTGCGGGAGAATAGGTGGATGGCCACAGGTAGCGCACTGATGGGTATGCTCGAAGCGGTCACAGAAGTTCACGGATAGCACGACGACGAGCAGATTAGCATAGATCTCAGTGGTTCCCAGGTAGCAGGTTCAGGAGTTGACTTGCAAAGCACAAAGATGTTCTCATGAGACATATCGAGTGGTTTTTAAAGTATTAGAAACTGGGGTGTGTTTGCGAATGAATGACGTATGTATGTCGTGGTATTAGGGGGGCGGCCTGCTTGAAGGGGAGGCCTGCATGGAGACACGGTGTCTGAGGAGGCCATGTGACCGATGGCCCCTTGGCGTGGGATACCTTTTCAAGTGTACATGTAGTTTAGCACTTTTGCCTTTCGCGCCCCTGACAGCGTGCATCCACTGGCGCGCACCTCCTTTGATAGAGGGTGGGTGGGATGGAGGGGCCTGGGGTGTGCAGATAAGGCACAGGAAGACTGCCGAATGGTGACACACTTATGTGGATTGCAGGAGGGCGGCCTGCATCAAGGGGAGGCCTGCATGGAGACACGGTGTCTGAGGAGGCCATGTGACCGATGGCCCCTTGGCGTGGGATACCTTTTCAAGTGTACATGTAGTTTAGCACCTTTGCCTTTCGCGCCCCTGACAGCGCGCATCCACTGGCGCGCACCTCCTTTGATAGAGGGTGGGTGGGATGGAGGGGCCTGGGGCGTGCAGATAAGGCACTGGAAGTCTGCTGAATGGAGACCCCTTGCCCTCTACTGCAGTATATCGTTGCCTATCAATAACAAATGCCACATACCGGAGATTCTTGTGAGCACAGACCCACACTTCAACCAGTGTATTATAGTGGTCAAGACCCTTGACCCAAGGCCTGTATAATTCAATGTTAATCGATATTATAGATATATGTGTGGCTTTTATAGAGACATAACCTACTGAAAGACTTTGAACAAGTGTTTAGTGCATGCATTATCGAGAATATTTTATTTTAGCTTAGATGGATAGTGACCACCATGCTTCACAGCGACCATAACCTTCACCAATTCGGCGCACAGATGTCTGACGTCCATCCTTGAATGGAGACACACTTGATTCATTTAAAAAATCGAAACAACCGTTGTTAAAATATATGTGGTGTTTTATTTTGTAACTTATTTTCATGACACAAAAATACAAGACTTTAAAGATTATACAGGTCAGGTTGCAGCACAGCGAGAGAAAATCCCCTGTACTGACCGCTGTCACTCGGGAACGTTTCTCTTATGGCACAAACGGCACAGGCGGGTATCACTCTTCGAACACGGTGTCCAAGCCTCCCGTGGAGCCACCATGTAAAGGAACGATAGGCCACCAGCCTGTACCACCTGTGAAAAGGAATGAAACAAACTGTTTTTAAATGACCAAGATAAGTTTTTCCCCCCCAGTGCCAAGCCCTTTTTGGTGATTTCGGTATTGCAACACTGAATACTTTCTAACATTTTCTCCTTAATTAACCCCTTCAGTGCCAAGGACGAGCTATCTCGTCCTTGGCACTGTGGAGGTAATCCCAAGGACGAGATATCTCGTCCTTGGCACTTAAAAGGTTAATAAGCGTTTGTTGTCAATGGCAATTCTTGTAACTAATGGCATTCAGCACGGACAAATGCTATCTAGACAATGCACACAATTGAACGACTTTCATGCGTTACTATGAGATGAATATATAATTTTGGATATAGTAGAAGACCATGAAATAGGAATGGCATGACAAGCAGAGTATACTTACTCGTTACTCGGATTACGAGGACGAATAGTTGCGCGAAGTTTGTGCATAAGCACCATCATTATTCTCAAAACGGCCCGTGTGAGGCAGGCTGCCCTGAAGTCTGGCAGCTCGGTGATGCATTGCGGTCGTGGCTCGCCTTCCGAAATGTAGGCCAGGCATCCCGGGTTTTCTCGGCAGCAGCAGTTCTCGTCCTCGGTTGGCATTAGCTCGCACTGATTGCATGTGCACCAGGTGGAGACGCCGTCCATGCGACTAGGCCCAGGCGCTTCATCTGTTGAATCGTCCTCCCAACTGTTGTCCGAATCCCCATCGTTTTCGCGTGCTTCCCTTTCCAGTAGTTCCTCCTCAGTATACTCGGGCTCGTGCATGTAGGGCATTATTGTAGCCATTGTGTGGTAAACAAAGTACAATAATTTACCGAGATGGTACAGGTGTTCACATGGGCTACAAGCGGCGAAGGTAGCTGACCAGAGCACAGAAACGGGTCACAGAATACTCAAAGTAACACAGAGAGGAATGGAATCGAAAATCTGCTGCTGTGTGTTGTGAAACGGTCTGTTTATACTTTGAGGAAAGAGGCGTCCTGCCATTTCCATGGTGACACGTCATTAGCTGAGGCGCAGCGATTGTTGACACGAGACGTGCTTTGGCGTTGGGAAATGGGCGGTACGTGTCTGCTGATGACAGGCTCAGGGGCGGGGGATTTGATTTAGTGCCGCAAAAGCAGGTCAGCCAGGGCGATGGGGGAAATGATAGGATTATCACAAAATGGCAGCGCCCAGGTGCCTGTTTTCACGTGTGTTTAATGGGCGAAAACTCGGGTAAGGCCCATAGGAAATTTGTCTAAAATCGAGCCATTTAGGCTTAAAAAAACATGGCCGACACGGTAGGGACAATAACATCTTTTACCGGATCATGTCTTTAAGTTGGGAGAGTGCCCAATGTACCAATGTAGGTACAGCTCAAGCCCAGCACCTCCTTTTCCTAAGGCAGACAAAACGACAGGAGTACGGGTTGGGCCTCTCGAGCGCCAGGACATGGGCTGTCCTCACTGTTTCTGATTAATGCAGGATCCTGCAGGGAACAACTGTCCTCCCTGAGGCTGTGCCATTTGGTACTATACAAGTAACATACCCCATTGGTGGCCCGGAGTCTGCGGTGAGTCTCTCCCAACATGGGAAAATCTGATCAGACGCAGAGAAAGCTCACATTTGAGGGTGGGTCCCTCCTCCAAAACACCCAGGGCATCAGGGAGAGCTGGTAGACACTATGGCGCCGGAACTGGACATCCAGGAAATATTGATGGACCTCTAGGCGCGTTGGACTCTAAACTCGACTCCCTTTCCTCCAAGGTCGACCTATTGCAACACCGCGGCTTGACAATCATTGCGATCACTTAGACGAGGTGGAACAGAGAGTTTCTGGACTGGAGGACAGTTCTACTTCGCTGGCAACAAGAGTGTACACCCTTGAGGTACAGATCAGGTCAGTGACCACCAAGGACGAGGACCTGGAGGGGAGGGCCTACAGAAACAATATTCGTCTGGTGGCATTAGCGAGCAACGAGGGCAGCTCAAGATGGTATAATTTTTGGGAAACTCTGTGCAGGGAGCTTTTTGGGGGGATCAGAGTTGTCCCTCTTGTTTGTGGTGGAAAGGGCCCACTGCGTGCCAACCACACGGCCAGTGCCTGGAGCGCCCCCCCATCCTATCATTGCGCGCCTCCTGAATTATAGGGATCGGGACACTATTCTCTGTCTGGCTAGAGTGAAAGGAGATCTCCAATACGATGGGCACAGGGTCCAGGTGGATGCAGATTTCTCGCCGGCAGCCCAGGTATCCAGACGGTCCTTTGTGGGGGTCAAAATATGCCTTTGGGATTATAGTATCCCATGATCAATAATAATCCCAGCAAAACTCTGAATTCAGCACGCTTGGAAGACACAATTCTTTAAATCTCCGGAGACGGCAGATGAACGAGATTGGCAGGCATGTCCCCCGCAACAACCCAAGACCCCATGATGATGATGGGGTCCCAGGCCCGAGGGGGCCAGATTGATCCTTGGCAATTGGGGCTCACAACATTTACAGTGGAATGACAATATCTGGCGGCATGGTGCTTTACTGTTAGCCTCTCTGCGCAAGATTCGGCTGCCTCGACTCTAGATTATACCACCTTTGGGTGGCAGAGCCACAAGGGCTTGGCTGGGCCCTGGCACCCCGAGCTCAGTTTGTTTTTCTTCTTGGGGTTGAAGATGGGGTGCGGGAGGGGTTCAACAGGCGGGTTGGGGCTTGCCTGTGGGGTGAGAGGCAAGGGTGGGATACAGCAGGGGGGACAGGAGGGTTACAAGGGGACACGTGGGTTGATCATAGACCCGACCGGGGGGGGGGTTGGGAGGAGGGACAGAGTTAGGATAACGGGTAGAGGGGTTACAGAGTTAATTGGGGGAGTGAACTGGGGTTTTATAGGTTGTGGGAGTCAGATTCTCATCGGAGATTCACCCCTATAGCCTATGGGGCAGTCCGAACCCGTTAAGGAGCAATGAACACGAGGGAGAGCGGTCTCCAATAACTGGGTATCCTGGGGGCAAATGGTATTTCGCATAGGTACATGGAACATTGGGGGGGGGGGGTGAGCACCGCTCCAAGATCCGGAAGGTCGCACAATACCTTAGAGGGCATCAGAAGAGACCCATCCCACTCCCTCCTCCGAACACAAATGTGGTATCCATTAGGGGTGCCACAGGTATTTCTTCTCGTACTCCTGTTACGCGAGAGGAGTGGCTATCCTGATTGGCAGGGATGTCAAGTTTCGTCTGATCTCAGTGCAAGGAATGATGAGGGGAGGGCCCTGTTGGCATATGGTGTCCTTGAGGGCGTGCTGGTGGCTTTGTTGATCTCATACAGCCCCAATGTGGATAACCCAAATGTATTTGATTGGATTATGGTGAAACTAGCCGGGTGTCAGAACGCCACTATTGTGAGGGGTGGGGATTTGAACACAGTAATGGATCCCCTGAGAGACAGATCTTGGGTGGGCCAGTGCTGCTTGACTAAGGCGAGCCTGCAGGTACAAGAAATATGCAAGACATACAATCTTATTGACTCATGGTATCAGCACCAGGATGACCAGGACTACACTTTCCACTCTTGGGTTCATGATTGCAGCTCCAGGCTGGACTATCTGCTGGTATCCCGGGAAGGGGAGTTTTTAATGGGGCGACAGTCAAATTCTCCTGTGGGCCCTGTCATATCACTCACCTGTGCTGCTGGAGTGTGGGTTAGGGAGGACAGAAAGGGGGGGCCACTTGTGGCGATTTAATCCTGACGCGTTGCAGGACCCGGTGTTCTGTCGGGAACATGCAGGAAGAGATTCAATCCTTCCTTCAATACAACGAGGTCTCTGTCTCCTCACCAGGAGTACTCTGGTAACTCTATCAGAGGGGTGTGCATCTCCAAAGAAAATGGGATCCTCGGGGCATCATAAGGGAGTTTACTGAAGGGAATCTCAAATTAAGAACCTAGAAGCAGAATACGCATCCACGGCAGACCTCTCTATCCTTGCAGAGCTCCACGAGGAGCTCGATAGATTCAGGGCCAGTGCCGATCGGGAGATTTGGTTCTTGGCCCACGGCCACCAGATTCAGCAATATGCCGAAGGGCAGAAACTAGGGGCCTTTCTGGCACAGCTACTAGCAGCCGATAAACGACCCCCACGTGTAGAGTGCGTAAGGCACCCCCACGGTGAACCTGTGTACTCTGAGGAGTGTATTGCTGCAGTATTTCAGACATTCTATGGGGAATTTTGTGGATCCAAGAACTTATGGGATCCGGAGGCCCAGCAACATTATCTGGAACTCTACTGGGTGGAGACACATCTCTGCGAACCTCCATCGGGTGATATCCCTGGAAGAAATACTAATGGTAATCAACTAGCTCCCAGGGTCAAAGTCGCTTAACCAGTGAGTTTTACAAAATGTATGCCCCTATTTTGGCCCCAGTGCTCCTCTGAGTATATGAGGAATCGACTGCAGTCGGGACGCTTCCCTCCCCCCCCATCCCCCATGACGTGTGAGGCAAATATAATACTGCTGCACAAACAGGCAAAACTGCCCAAAAAATAAGCCTAATCTCGACCAATCTCCTTAATCAATGTTGACAATAAAATAATCGCCAAAATCCAAGCAAACTGGCTACTCCCATTGATGCCCGGCTTGGTCCTAGCAGACAAAGCAGGTTTTATCCCTGGAAGGAACACCACGTTATGGCCTTTGGTGCCTCTTTGGCGTCATTGAGGCACATCACCAGGCGTCCAAGGCGATTGCGGTTTTTTAGATAATGAAAAAGCCTTTGACTACGTCGAATGGCCCTTCCCATTTGCAGTACTTCAAAAATTAGGACTTGGCTCCTACTTTATTAAATTAGTTTCTCTCCTATATGTTAACTCTTTGAAGAAAATTATAGTGGGGAGAACGAGATCGGACAGCTTCGAGATGGTAAGGGGGATCCAGCAAGGTTGCCCTCTCTCCCCGCTCCTGTTTGCCCTTGCAATGGCTGCATACCTGAGAGAGCGACACATTCGCAGGTGTCTGAACCTCGACCCGCACAGGCTGGTTATATCTTTGTACGCTGGTGATGTGGCCCTCTACATTGGCAACTCGGAGGACAATCTGAGCCCCGTGATGCAGGAATTACTGAGGTTTGCAGAATTTTCAGGCCGGCTAATGAACCATAGCAAGTCTGTGGTGTTCTCTCTCAGGTGGGAAGAAGACCAAAGCGTGACTTATCATATGCTAACAAGTGGCCCTCTGTGCACTCCCAAGGGATACGGGAATCCCAAATTCAAACTCTGCACGTGTATTGAGCTAAACCGAATAGTCGGGTTGTCTCAAGACATGTTGTTTAACTCCGTCGTTAGACGGTATTTCAAGGTGCGATCAGTTCCAGGCTGTTCATGCCTGCATGAATATTGGACTACCCAAACAGGGGCCTTCAACTGGCCCAAACCATTCAATATTTGAAAAATTAGACAAAAGAACTGCTTCAAATTCAATCAATTGGTTTCAAATTATAGTTAGGGAGAAAAATTACAATTCACCAAAAACAATGGTGTAAGTGTCCATATACATGTACAAAGGTTGTTCTCATAAGTTGGTCACATCACATTAAACAGTTGTGGTATAGACTCCACACAACTATATTGTACACAATCCTAGACAAAATTATTCAACGTGTGTGTTTATTCACATCTACTACGCTCCTCTATGCCAATGTCTTTCGGATAATAAATCCTTCAGGGCTTTAGAGCCTAATATTTCTCGTTCATGTGTTCCAACTTGCATGTCTGGATGTGTACCTGAAAGGTAACACACAGACAATAATTCAGAGAGGGTGGTGAGTCACAAATATATCGATAGTGGTATATGCCTTAGTGTAGGAAGACTGACTTTGTCTTCCTTGTAAAGGCATGTGATCCTTGTTGACTGTATTTCATCATCATACCGTTTGGGGAAAAGTATTTGCTTTCACTGCTTTGTGACAAACGGCTCAGGCACTGAATATTAAAATCATTGACTGGCTGCTGGGATATTGATCTTGCAGAGTCTCGCTGGCCGACGTGTGCCCGCAGCGATAATGACTTCCTAGCGTGTTCATGCACAGAAGCAAATGTCGTGATCTGGGGGTTAAAGAAAAAAAGAGCTTAAATGGCTTCAAGCGCTAGTGTGTCTTGTAGGTTAAAAAGCAAAGGGTGTCAGTGGTATTTAGTCACTCCATAGAGTGTGCACATCCGGATTGCAAATTATTAGAGTATATAAATTATAACCCCATGACTACGTGTGACTCTTAAAGTAACACTCAGTATACGGTTTATGTATCGTACCAGTATATAGAAACAATAAGTCACTATGATGTGGATAGAAATTACTTGTGTTATCCTGGGTTTACTTACATGCCACGAGCTGAATATCAAGGCATCCCCGAGTGTACAGTAAGATACCGTGTCATTATAAAAAAGAAGAAACCTCTATGATGTTAAAATAACAAACTTGTGCAATCCTAGACACGCTGCCGTAATGCGGGCTGTGCCGAGATGTCATGCTAATTCATAAAGTGCTCACCTGTATCTCCACGATCGCTGACAACGCCAGTCTTCTCTAGGGAGGGAATCCGCTGAGAGCGGTGTTAATCTGGTTGCCAGGCAACTTCAACACATGCGTATTACATCGCATGGAAATCATCTTGGTATGGGAGTGTATACGTCGCCATGGCGACGTCTGTATCGCATATCTACTTATTTACACCGAATCGAGTGTGCTAACTTCAGGGGAAAGCAAAATGCTCTTCTAAAATACATGGCCACAACCAACATAAGTGAAGGTATACCATGCAGGTCAATGTCGGTTCGGAGCCCCCGCCTCTTACGTGACTCATAAATGTTGATCGTACCAAGTATCTGATGGGCTGTGAATGTGATCGGACAGCTCGATGCCTGTATGGGAAACAATTTACATGGTGGAAAACGGGTTGACGGGGGTAGGGGCAGGCTGCCGACAGAAATCGTCTGGGCTCCCCATCCCTGTCAGTGTTCAGTGTGACAATATTCAAAGATGTCATGAAAGATGAGCTCCTCTGTTGATTAGAAAGCCCACGAGGATACCTACGATATTATGGCACATATTGGGTGCCTTGCCATCAGTCTAGAGCACATGGGTAATGCTACTCGCAATGGGATGCGTTTCTGATGCTTGTTAATCTGCTTAGAATCACATGCTGTGCATATGGTCCGACATCCAGTGGTCACCGCAGAGTATTGCATCTTGTCTTTCGGGGACCGAAAGGGGACGTCGTCATAGGCGTGTCTGTAACACTATCCCTATCGTTGCGTGTAGTGTACCCAAAATCCCTCACGCACCGAGGTCCCTCAGATTGTTTTTTTCCACCCAGATAACTTGTCGCCCTGTTGCGGACCTCTTCATAAAAGACATTGTTAATTCTTGTTTACCGACTTTTGTCGGTTATTTCCCCTAACGTCACCTCGACAGTGTTCAGCTACTACTACGAAGACTGCAGGAACTTTTGACGGCGGTGGACTTCAGCGCCCAAGATCCGGCGGCAGAGCCATCCACGTGGCCTGGCCCTCTTTCTGGCCTACACAGCAGGGAAAGAGGGGTCGGGGTGGTCATATCTTCCGCTATGTCTCTCCTCTTTCCCCCCATTTACCTTCTAGGTCTTGTCCTCATTGTCATTACCTTTCCCTATGGAAAGGACACCATTTAGGTTTTGCCCCTCTTGCAGGGACAGATACCCGTGGAAGGACGAGCATGGTAAGTGCAATAACTGTCTGCCCCTTGACCACGCACGGTGCGCGGCCTGTAGACTCCTTCGGCCCAAAGCACTTGAGGAGCGCTGCGTTAAGCGGTGGGCCGCCTACGGCATGTCACAGGCTGGACTTTCTTCCCCCACCGCCGCACCCACCAAAAGTGACGGGGGCACTAGTGCTGACCAAGCATCCATACCGGATGCCATCGACCTTACGTCGGACCCTTCTAGGTCCGTCACGCCCGTCCCCGCTAGGCCTGACGCAAGTCACGCTATGGGGACAACATCCAGCGACATGGGTGTACACAAAAGCCACACAAAACACACAACCCCTATCCTGGTTTCGACGGCTTCGACGAAGCAGGTTAAAGCGCCAACAGGACCGCCTAAAATTTCAACAAATTCCTCTGATCTTGAAGATCAACAGCCTTCCCCGAATCCGCAGCAGCGTCTTGCGACTGGGCCTTCGAAAATTAAGGGCGCTACCCTCTAAATCACATTTGGCCTGTGAAGCGCGCTCAGTCGAAGCTCCAATGCCCACTAAGGCCCCGGTAGGAGAAAAGTCTACCGCTAGGCCTTCTAGTCTCCTGGTAGTCGAAAAATCTACCGCTAGGTCTCCTAGTCGCTCGGTAGGCGATAAAACTACCGCTAGGCCTCCTAGTCATATGGCATGGCCTACTTCACCGGACATCGCTGAAAGCATGCCGATAATTACCTCGGCAGTGGGGCTGAAGCCTAAAGAGTCGACGAACGCGAGGAGTGTGCTGCAGACACGTCGAAAGACACGCTACAACACTCCGATGCTCGCGAGGCCTACGAAGACAATCTTGAGCCTTTGTCTAGCACTATTAGTAACAAATGTCAGCGCCATAGAGGGGAAAATGAAGATTTTCCACCCATTGACCCTTCTGGTTCGTCTAAATGGATGCATGGACCATTTGGAAAGGTTTGTCTCGCTTTCAGAGCACTCTACCCCCAAGAGACCTCTGGAGGACCCCCCTTCTGTGTCAACTTTGAGATTTCCTGGAAATATAGAACCTTCTCAAGAACATTTCACTTCCATCCACCCTGAAGATGAAATCCAGATGGACACTTATCAGGACATTTACGATGAGGAAGGGGACTCTACCTTCCTGCAGGACTACACCGCGGTTGACCAGGCGGACGCCACGGAAGGGAGTCCTCCCTTACACGGAAGGGAGTACACTCATCAAATTGAGACGGAGCCATGGGTGCCCCCCACTCACGATCAGGACACAGAAGTCCTGTCAGAAGGCCAGTGGTTAAGATTCATTCTAAACCTTCCAGCCATCACCTCTTTGTTTTTGCTTGGATTCCACTCCGGCTCGCCAGGCTTCTACAGTAGACGATCAGATGGCTTTCAATGCCATCTTAAGGAAGGCTGCCGATTATTTTCAGATCACCACCCGAGAGGCCATACCTGAACAAGATTGTGTGGAGGACATTCTTAAAGAAACCCCCCCCCCCTCCAGCCAAGCCATTCCTCTCCTAAATTCCTTTAAAAGGAGATTAGCTCCTTCCCTGCTCACACCTGCCCAGACCAAGGCAGTAAATCCAAGGGTGGAGAAATGATTTTGCCCATCGCCTACTGACCCTCAATGTATTAAAAGCCACCACCACCCGGAAACGGGCAGGAGTACCCCTTGCTACAGGAGAGGCACCTCCCGATAAGGAGTCGAATAGACTGTACGCCTTGGGTAAGCGAATTACCACGGCAGCTGCTTTTACCACGCGCATAGCAAACAACACTACGTTGCTTGCTAGTCATGCCGATGCACAGTGGAACCTGATGAAAGAACATCTCCAGGAAGTGCCTGAAGCTGCAAGAACTAAATTACTCGCTATCGTCGCTGAGGGCAGGAAGGTCAACACAAATGTAATAAAAAAAAACACCCTGGATACTGCAGAGACGGCAGGAAGGTCCCTAGCTCAGGGCAAGCTGCTCAAACGGCATGGTTGGCTCCGAAACTCGGGCTTCAAGCCGGAGACCCAAGCAGCCCTTAGAAATAAACCCATTGAAGAATCAAACCTCTTTGGCAAAGCAGTCAACAAGGCTCTAGAGACTGCCAAAAAAGAGCATGAGACTCTAAGGTCTCTTCAACAAATCACTCGGAAGCCCTCCACCGAGAGGGGAAGCGGTTCCCGTCAGTCCTTTCGAGGCCAATCCCGATCCTCACAGAAAATGTACAATACGGGAAACAACTGGAACTCAGGGCAGGCATCCAGGACCCCCCGCCAACTATCCACCTAGAGGTCAGCGGTGCGGGAAGAGTAGAGGCAGAGGCCCCAACTCCAGGGGAACCACAGCCTCTGGTCAGAAATGACCTACAGATTCAGGTCCCTTCCCATGTCACCCCGTCGGGGGGCAGGTGGGGGGCGCTTAACATCTTTCCTTTTTGCATGAGAGGGAATTACATCAGACCAGTGGGTTTTCAAGAGGTCGCCCATGGGTACTGTGTGGAATTCGCCTGATTCCCACAATTCAGACCGCCCAAGACAAAACTCCTGACGCCAGACTGTCTGCGAATCCTGAAACAAGAGGTGAAAGCTCTGCTGGAAAAGGACGCCATAGAAGCCATCCCTATTCTTAAGGTAAACAAGGGTATTTATTCAGTGTACTTCCTTGTACCCAAAAAGGACCTCACCATGCGCACTGTACTAGACTTGCGGCCAGCTAACAAATTTGTCAAACCTCAAAAGTTTCGTATGGTAACTCTGTAGGAAGTAATGCCACTGTTGAAGCCGGGGGATTATATGGCAACATTGGACATGAAAGATGCATACTTTCATATTTCAATGTTGCCAGCGCACAGAAAATATCTAAGGTTCGTGATAGAGCACAAGCACTATCAATTCAAAGTCCTCATGTTGCCAGCGCACAGAAAATATCTAAGGTTCGTGATAGAGCACAAGCACTATCAATTCAAAGTCCTCACCTTCGGCATTGCTTCGGCGCCAAGGGTGTTTACAAAGGTACTGGCAGTAGCGGCAGCACACCTGCGCAGACTATCCGCCCCGGTTTACCCTTACCTCGACGACTGGCTCATAAAAGGGGACTCCTAAGAAACATGCCTATTGAATACTCGGAAGACGATCAACCTCCTGTTCAATCTGGGATTCTCCATCAACGAGAAGAAATCCAGCTTAGACCCCAGTCAAGTCAAACAATTTCTAGTGGCCCTAATCCGGACAAAAGACTGCCTCATCTTCCCCTCCAACGAGAGGGTTCAGAACATGCTTTCTCATATCCCTCAATATGTAGCCAGTCGGGAAGTGACGGTACGCAGGGCCATGCGCTTGCTAGGTATGATGGCATCCTGCATTTACTTAGTTCCCCAGGCGCGGCTGCACATGTGTCCCATGCAAGAGTGGCTCAACAGCCAGTGGTGCCAGGCCAGCAGACAATGGGAAGATCTGGTAGTTGTCTCGGCAGCCCTTGTTCTCTCACTGCAGTAGTGGTCGAGGGAAAACCTCTTGAAGTGGAAAACCTTCACCACCCAGCTTTAGAAACCACTCTCAAGACAGATGCATCTCTCACGGGGTGGGGGGGGGGGGGCTCACCTGCTTCAGCAGACAGCGCATGGAGTGTAGTCCCCACAAGTGGCATCCAACCATATAAATCTGTTAGAGCTGCTAGCAGTGTTCAAAGCACTGAAAGCCTTTCAAACACAGCTACAGGGGAAGACAGTCCTTGTCCTGACAGACAGCACCACAGCCATGTATTACCTAAACAAACAGGGGGGCACACACTCTCCAGGGCTATCCAAGCTGTCCCAGAACATTTGGATGTGGCTCTCAAACACAAGATGTTCCTACTGTCCTACCACGTTCCAGGAGAACTCAATCTTCTACCGGACGTGCTCAGCAGAGATTTCTCACTGCCTATAGAATACGAATGGCATCTACACGAAGACATTTTCTCCAATGTCTTCGCAGAATGGGGCTTCCCAGAGATCGACCTGTTTGCAACTCAGGAGAACGCCCAATGCCTCCAGGTACCCCCAGAACCGTCCAAGGGGAACAGACTCTGGATAGGATGGTCAGGGAAATTTGTCTACGCTTCCTCCCCGTCCCCCCGACTCCCCTACTTAACAAGATAGTGCACAAGATGCACCAGGAACCAATTACCTTGCACCATGACCATGTACTAACGGAACACACAGGGGGCCACTCACTCTCCAGGGCTGTCCAAACTTTCACAGAACATTTGTAAGTGGGCTCTCAAACGCAACATGTTCCTGTTATCACAACATGTTCCAGGGGAACTCCATCTTCTAGCAGACGTACTTAGCAGAGATTTCCTGCTGCCCATGGAGTATGAATGGCGATTACACGAAGACATCGTCTCCAACGTTTTCGCAGAATGGGGCTTCTCAGAAATCGACTTGTTCTCTACTCTGGAGAACGCTCAATGCCAAGATTACGCCTCCAGGTACCCCCAGAATCGTTCCAAGGGGAACAGACTTGGATAACTTGGTCAGGGAAATTTGTTAAGCTCCCCCCCCCCCCAACTCCCCTTCTCAACAAAATAGTGCACAAGATGCACCAGGAACCAGTCACGATGATACTGGTGGCCCCCCAACCCTAGTTCGCTCATCTAATGGAAATGTCCCTCTTCCCCCCCCGCCCCCCATGTTGTCTCAGGAGGAAGGGGAGACACTACACTCATGCCTGCAAACTCTGAACTTGGCGGCATGGCTCCTGAGGTCATAGAGTTTGGACACCTTCAGCTCCCTCAGAGATGCATGGACATACTCAGGGAGGCTAGAAAACCTAACACGTGTTATTGCTATTCCAGTAAATGGAAACGCTTTGTCATCTGGTGTAAAACCAAGGGCGTCAATCTCCTTGACTGCTCGCCTACACACATTGTGTTGTACCTGGCTCATTTGTTAGACTCCGGTTTGGTTTTTAATTCCCTAAAGGTTCATCTAGCTGCTCTATCAGCCTACACTACGTCACAACAGAAAGTGTCGTGGTGGAAAATACCTGTTATTAAGGCCTTTATGGAAGGGGTTAAGAGAATTAACCTCCCCCCCCCTCCACCCCCATTTCTAACCCAGCTCCCGGATGGGATTTAAATGTGGTTTTGACCAGACTCATGGGGTCTCCCTTTGAACCAATGCATAAAGCAAGTCTAAAAGACCTTACTTATAAGACGGCCTTTCTAGTGGCTATCACTTCTATTAGAAGGGTTAGCAAACTACTGGCCCTTTCAGTTCTAGACCCTTTTGTTACAGTCCACAGGGATAAGGTGGTTCTGCGCACTCATCCCAGATTTGCGCCTAAATTCATCTCGAAGTTCCATGTGAACCAATCAATCGAACTACCCACTTTCTTCCAGAATCCCACTAGCAGGGCCGAAAGAAGCCTTCACACACTGGATGTGCGCAGGCAGTCATGTTTTACCTGGAAAGAACGAAACCACCGAGGAAGACTAACCAGTTTTTCGTTTCAGTGGCACCTGGTAGAGAAGGGGATCCTGTCTCTAAATCAGCTATCTCAAGGTGTATTGTCAAATGCATCACACTATGTTACACTCTTGCTAAGCGAGAACTGCCCTTTAAGCCTAGAGCACACTCTACACGGGGCACTGGGGCTTCCATAGCATTCATTGCAACTGTTCCCCTTGAGTCCATTCGCAAAGCGGCAACCTGGAGTTCTGTACACACCTTTACAAAACACCATTGCCTAGACACTCATTCTAGATCTGATTCTCAGGTGGGACAAGCAGTATTAAGACATCTTTTCACTACTGTTCCTTCTCACAACCGTCCTCCAACTCCGGGTACTGCTCGCTAGTCTATGCACAGCATGTGATTCTAAGCAGATTAACAAGCATCAGAAGACAAGCATTACTCACCGTAATAGCATTTCTGATGATTGTATCTGCTTAGATTCACATGCGCCCACCCTTCCTCCCAGCTAGGATGGAATGAACATAGATGGCTTACTACTTTCTCTCTTTATGTACTCACTCACAATAGCCTTGTGCTCCCTCATAGCAGAAAAAATGCAATCAGTGGGACCTCGGCACGTGAGGGATTTTGGGTACACTACACGTCACGATAGGGATAGTGTTACAGACAAGCCTATGACGATGTCCCCTTTCGGTCCCCGAAAGACAAGATGCAATACTCTGCGGTGACCACTGGATGTCGGACCATATGTACAGCATATGAATCTAAGCAGATACGACCATCAGAAATGCTATTACGGTGACTAATGCATGTCATCCCTGTAGTGTAGCTCATGGATAAACCTGATTATTGTCTGTGTTAACAGGTCGTTCTTCTCAGAACCTGGAAATCACAGTAAAACCTTTAGTGGGAACATAACTCTCTCTGATGAGGGGTGTCCAGCGGGTTTGGAGATGAGTTTGGCCCTAGGTAGGAGACCACTTGAGTCTGATACTTGAGTGCTGGTGTCCCGCAATCGGGATGACCTGTACCGCGATAACTACAGGAGGACAATTGGGAAACTCCAGGAGGGGGTGGCAAGATGGCGGCTGCTCCTGCTACTCGGGTGAATCTCCATTGTTAAAATGATTATACTCACCAAAATATCTTTCTCAACGTTCCCTTACTACTGTCGAACAGCTTCTTCCGGCGTTTGCGCTGGCTCATTCTTGACCTGATATGGGCTGGGGAACCAGCAAGGGTGGCATATACGACACTAACGCAGCCTACGACAAGCGGGGGCTTGGCTCTACCAGACCTTGAGCGATATTACAGGGCGGCGCAGGCGCACTTTCTTGGACACTGGTATGCTACACAATTTGTGATGCCACATGTGCAGGTAGAGAGGGGGCCCTTGCTATCCCCAATCTGCTCCGGGTCGATGATCCTAGGGACTCATCGGGCGCCGCCCAATACCCTAAATGTAGTTCGAATCACCTGTGCAGCCTGGAGGAAAATGTTAGCTGAGGTGGCCTCTCCACTCTAAATTCACCTCTCCTTCCAGCACGCTACATAACTGGGTTGGCCCTAACTTGTGAACGGGTTTATCTACAATGGGCGAGCAAATTGGGTATCAGAACCCTTAGTGACCCATTCATGGATGGCGTGTTTCTTTTGGTTCATCAGGAAAGGGAGCGCAGCGGCGACTCAGCATTAGATGTTTTTCTATATTTCCGCTTACGGCACATACCCGGGTGGTTTTTTGATTCATTCCCGGCACAGCCCTTGGTGTGGCCACTATTGCAAGGGGTGATCCAATCTCAAGGCAAAGGCCGCTTGGTCTCCCGAATCAGGGGAGGGAGAAGCCCAGAGGAGACAATGGGAGGTAGCTCTGGGGGTGGTCCATAGGAGACTGGGCATATGTGCTGAGACAAACTCAAAGTATCTTTAAACTCTAAATACAAGCTGATATATGTTATACTCTTATGTCCCATCCCTCCATACTGTATGGGGCGTCCCTCACTAGGGATGCAAGACGGTACCTTTTTAACCAGAAAAAAATCTTCTTCTACTTTAAATTTAGAGGGGCGTGGGGGTGCGTCCTTGGGAGCATGCACTCCCCTGACTCTGCCCACCGGCGCCACTCCTCAGTCATCTTTTCCACGTCGACGGGAACGGACCACTTTCACCAGCGCTCCGGGGTTTGGCTTCGGCCTTGTAATTCCACGCGCTCTTCACCAGATACTGTCTTTTTTAAAAAAAGAAATTGGTTTTATTAATTTCAAACAAAAATAATATACAATACATAATATCTGCATATTAGCACATGGTTACATCAGAAGAGCAAAGGTTTAGTTCCCTTTATACTTTAAATCGTCTTCATATTCTTCTCCATTCTTTAGGTGTAACAGGTAACAAAACATAACCCTTGCTCACACCCCACCCCCCGATCGTTGGGCGAACATCAAAAAGTAATATTTCCGTTTTTATTGTGTGTGGGAAAGGTGGTTTTAGATCTATTGCTGTGGTAATTCCTTGAATACTGGGTCTGCATTGTCTCGGTATGTCAATTCGTATGTTCACTGGCTTGCTTTAAGATCTCAGGGCTTCCTCAGGTTGAAGGTCTGTGGTCACTGAGAGGTGTTTGTCTCGAAAGTCCAACCATAAGATCTCACATTGCGATGCTTTGTGTAGGGAGGCGGTGATCATTTCCATTGTAAAGATGTTAGTTGCCAAATTGATCCATTCCTTTTTACTCGGTACTGTTTTGGATTTCCAGTTTATTACCAGCAGCACGCGGTCCGCTAGCAGTAGCTGTGGGACCAGTCCTTTCAGTCTGATCCAGTCCTCGTCCTTTTCCAAGCCAAACAAAATTAAGAGGGGGTCGATCCCTTTTTGTATGCCATCAATTTCCTTTATCCACCCCAGGACCTCCTCCCAGAACACCTTTATGTATGGGCAGGACCACCACATATGCCAATAGTCGGCTACCTCACCACATTCCCTCCAACATCTTAGGCTCGTTGTCTGGAACAGTTTGGACAGCCTGAGTGGATCGTATTGCCATGTGTGTAGGAGTTTAATGGCGTGTAATTTATATTGGCTTGATATGGACGTTTTGGATGCAGCTTTACACATTGTTTCCCACTGGTCGGGGTTTATCTCGCCTCCTATATCTCTTTCCCATCTGCACCTAAGTTGCTCCGTGGATACGTCCCTAGCCTCAATTAGCTCTTTGTACATTACGGATATCAAACCTTTCATTTCGGACTTGGAGTCTAGGAGTTTTTCGAACCGAGTGAGATCCCTTACTGATGGCTCATTGGGGATGGCCACGTGGTGATCTTACGCATCTCTTTACCTGGTTGCCATGTGTTCCAGATGGTACTCAATATTGGGTGGTCTCTAATTCTACATTGAACTCTTTTGCCTGGAGTCCATAGCCATTCTGATACTGTGGCTGGGGAGAAGTAGTGATTATCCATGTGAATCCATTGGTGTTTATGGTCACGTAAGTGCGGGATGAGGATACGTAATTGGGATGCTTTATAATATGTTCGTAGGTCAGGGAGGCCTACTCTTCCTTTGTCTTTGGGGAGTGTCAAAATGTTGTACGCGATCCTCGCCCTCCTCCCCTGCCAGACGAACCTCGTCATTATTTTCTTAGCTTCCTGAAAAAATCCATTTGGTATTTCAACAGGTAGCATCTGGAAAGAGTACAGGAACCGGGGAAGACATACCATTTTAATGGCGTTGACCCGTCCCAGCCATGAGATCGTAAGCTTGTTCCACCTTTTTAGGTAAGCTGAGAAGCTCTGGAGGAGGGGAGGGAAGTTAGCTGCGTATAGGTCCATCAGAGTATTGGTGATATGTATACCTAAATATTTCAGTGTAGAACGCTCAAGCTTGAGGCCTAGGGGCAGAAATTTAGTTTAATTCTCCTCGTTTGTTCCTTGTAAAGGAAACAATATCGATTTGGACTTGTTCACTTTAAACCCTGAAAGTTGCCCATATTCCTCTAATAAATGGAGGGCAGGGGGGACAGATGCAGAGGGGTTGGTTATGTGTAACAATATATCATCTGCGTAGAGTGCTATCTTGTATTCTATCATACCCAACCGCATACCTTCTATCTTAGAGTCAGTTCTCATGTTTTGAGCCAGGGGTTCCAGGGAAAGCGCAAATAGGATTGCAGAAAGGGGGCATCCCTGTCTAGTTCCACGTCCCATTTCGAACCATCTGGAATATTCTCCATTTACAAATATTAATGCCTTCGGGGATGTGTATACTGCCTGTATTCCTTTCCTAAATTTTGGCCCTATTTCCACTTTACGCAGGACAGCCCTCAGGAATTCCCACTCCACTCTGTCGAAAAGCCTTTTCTGCGTCAATTGACAGTAGGGTGGGCTCGCCAGGTAGTGTGTGTGCGCTGAATGAACAAGATGGAGTGATTTACACATAGTGTCCGCCCCTTGCCTACCCAATATAAATCCGACCTTGTCATTATGTATGAGGTGAGGCATCAGTACCTCCAATCGGGCGGCTAGTACACTGGTGTAGATTTTAGCGTTGAGGTTGAGTAGGGAGATGGGGCAGAATGATCCACAGTATTTAGGGTTTCTCCTTTCTTTAGGAATCACCGTTATTTGCGCTCTCGTGAAAGAGTCGGGGGCTTTCTCCTGTTTCTATTATCTCATTAAATAGTTCTGTCAAGAACGGCGTAAGCTGTGCGCTGAAGGTTTTGTTAAAACCCGGCGGTGTAGCCATCTTCTCCGGGGGGATTTACCCATGGTTAGTCTTTTAATTGCGTCTTGGACCTCTTCCGATATTGGGGATTCCAAGAGTTCGGATTCAGGGTGTGATATTTTAGGCATATCAATCGAGGATAGGTAGTGATCTGTATTTGTTTGCTCAGGACTCAATTCCGAGGTGTTTAGTTTCTCATAAAAGTCAGCAAAACGCTCGGGAATGGTGTGGGGGGTGCATGGTATTGAGGGATTTTCTTCAATTCTCTTTCACTTTCGCTCTGACCTTTGCTCTCTGAGCCTAGCATCCAGTAGGGCATCGGTTTTGTCCCCTTTTTCATAAAATTTCTGTTTGAGAAATCAGAGTTTGCGTACTATTTGTTCATGTTCTAATAGTCGTCGCTCCTCCCTTTTGCACTGTGATGCATTTATTTTATCTTGGTCTATGGTTGGGTTTCTCCTTATGTCGTTCTCCATTTGGCATATTTCAGATCTGAGTCTATGTTCTATGATCTTTCGCTCTATTTTTTTGGAAGACCCTTCACGTATGAGGATACCTCTCCAGGTGGCTTTACCCGCTTCCCATATTGTTTGTTTGGACACCTCACCATTGTCGTTCATTTTGAAGTATTCACTAATTCCAGAGTCAATTTCAGTCTTAAAGACCGCATCCTTCCACAGACTCTCATTACATCGCTACTTCCCTCCAATGACGGGTAGGTCTATCCATTCTATGTCTAACATGACCATGTCATGGTCTGACCATGTTATCGGTATAATTTCTGAGAGTGTTGTGGTATCGAGGAGATCCTTAGTAAGATATATATATAGTCAATTTGGGTGAATGTTTTGTGCGGATTGGAGTAGAATGTATAACCCCTTTATTTACAATGTCTGATTCTCCACACGTCTTTTAGATCATACATCTCCATTATATCGAGTAGCTCAGTGCGATCACCTCCAATTTGATTTCTCGTTTCAGGATTGCCGGGTTGCAGTCTGTGGTTGGGTCTGCCCATTGGTTAAAGTCACCTCCCAGAACAATATGGCCTGAAGCTTCCAGCGTTATTTTGGGTATTGTCTTCGCTTAGAACTTGACCTGTCCGGTGTTGGGGGGAATATATCACTGCAATCGTTACTTTCACCTTTGCAATGCTCCCGGTAATCAAAAGAGCATGCCCGCTTACATCAGACCATGTTTTGTCTACTTCTAGATTGATTCCTTTCTTGATCAGGATACCCACACCTCCCTTCCTGGGTGGCCCGGAGCCCCAGAACTCCATTCCCCCTCTTTTCCCAATAATACATTGTTCTTCCCCTTTAACAAACTTTGTCTCTTGTAGGAGAAGAATGTCAATTTGAGATCTCTGAAATTCCCTGGCCACCAGTGACCTCTTGGTTGGCGAATTTAGTCCTTTCACATTAAGTGTTCCTATCTTAAGGGAGTTCTTCCCCTTCTGCTCTTCATTCGGTGCCATTTTTAGAGTTTATTAGGTGTAAATTTGTGACCTGTGCCAGGTAGGTAGAATGTACATAAAGTCCCACAATGTCTTGAATGATCTGAATTATCATCGATGTTGCCACAACCTTAACCCGTTTCCCATCTGCCCAGCCCCCTCTCCCCCCACCCTTCCCAAATTGGTGGCGTTCGATCAAACCCAGATAGAAACTCTGGCCCTGCATCGAACCACCTGTGGGGACCGTTGCTTCACGCACCTTTACTTAACGTAACATCAGTCTTGATTGAGCCCCTTTTCAAACTCCCCCTCATGTCCATGACCCGTCTTTATTTTAAGCCTGCACTTCTTTCTCCATTCAGGTCATTAACATGTGTAATGGAATAAGAGTCTTCTTACCATAGCTGCGGATTTCTATTCTCTCCCCCTGGAGGGGTGTTACCTCTTTGGAATTTCCTCAAGCCTTTCACTCGTTTCCTTCTGGGACCTGTGTTTGCTATCCTCTATCTCCCCACTGTGGTCCTTTTCGATCATTTTCTTCAGTACACGGCCCAAGGAGGTCTGAGATGCATGCTTTGATTTCTCTTTCTGAGCGTAACTTGATTTTGTTGCCGTTGTATTCGAAGGAGAGCGAGAAGGGGTAGCCCCACCTGTATTTTATGTCTTTTTCCTTCAAGTGTTTGGTGAGAGGTCCGCACATCCGTCAGTGCCAGCGTCATAGACGATAGGTCCTGATATATTGAGATCTGGGCACCTCCCAAAGAGATCGAGTCACAACCCCTCGCCCTTTCAAGAATCCTGGTCTTGTCCTGAAAGCGATGGAGTCGGGCGAGTACCGATCTCGGTCCGCCTGGGGGACCTCCAGCTCTATGTATCTGTTTTGGGTTCGTCGATCGCGTCGTCAGCAAGTAGGAGTTTGATGATGTCGTGTAGGGTATTCCTCAAGTCGCTCTCCATCTCCCCCTCTCGTTCCGGGATGCCGAAAATTCTTAGGTTGTTCCGTCTTTCCCTGTTTTCTAAGTCGTCGAGTTTGTTTGACATTTTCTTCCCGTTGTTCGAATTCCGTCATCCGGTGGTCAAGCTGTGCTTCCAGGGTGTCTATGGACGCTTGGTTGTTTTCGACACCTTCCAGTCTTTCTTCCATGGTGTCTAGGTGTTGCGTGATTTTGTCTATTTTTGAGCCAGTGCTGGCACCCATATTTTTTATTTCACCTAGTAAGGAGGCAATGTCTCGTTTGGTGGCCGCTGATTCACTCTTCGGGCTGCCTTTATTTGCCATGTTGGAGTCGCAATTCTTGGTGGACGTCGAGACGTAGGTGAATGAGGCCAGTTTCTCTTTTATGTCCATAGGATCTATGAGACTTCCGTGAGAGCACTGATGGTGTTCGGTACGGAGATGGGGAGCAGGGCAGAGGAGGCACACACCCCTGAGTCGGGGGCCCAACCCTCTGTACTGTACTGCTCGCAGTCGTGGTCAAATTATTGAGCGTTGGGTGACGGGTTCCTGTGGCACTTGGTGATGGCCAGAGAGTGCGAAGGGTACACAAGTGTAAGTAGGTCTCCAGGAGTTTTTTCGATGGAGTCTCAGGCCTGCAGAGATCCAGGATGTGCTTCCCTGTCTTTAGGGGGTTCAAGGTTCAGTGTTCATAAGTGGAGACCTTGTGTCCCTTGTTGGGTAGGACCTTGTATCAGGGCTATATCGTTTGGTGATTATGGAGTGCGGTAGCGGGGTGAAACGTTCACTCCCATTGGTGTACGTATCCTTAATATGGTCCCCAGGCAGATGTGTGGATGAGGGGGGGGGCGTCCCTGAATTCCCTTTCAGGTACAGCAAATATCTTCCCAGTGGAAGGCTTCAGTCCAATATGTACGGTGGCAGTCACTCCAGCAGAGGCACACGAGGCCTCTAAAAATGTGGGTATGCTTAGGTATGGCTGGGGATACCGGGGCATTCGTTGGCTGTCTGCTGAGGACCCTCCAAGCCTTGATTGTTATGATCAGGTGCGGGGATGCGCACCTGGGTGTCTGTAGATCAGTCCTTTATTTACTATGTCTTTCTCTGACCTCTTTTCTCTTTTCCTCTTCTTATTTCTCCCTTTTCATCTGTTCCTTTTTTTTTTAAATGTGTCTTCCGATTCATTCCTATGCTGATTCTAAGGTGTTTGGGGCCTCCAGGGCGTGCACCCTCCTCTGAGTACAAGCCACCAGCCCCGCGTCGGCAAGGTTCCGTGCGAGGGAGGCCACCCGCATGATCTGCAGGAGAGAGTGCCGGGGGTTCAGCAGGGTACAGAGCGAATGCCCGTTAGGCCGGATTCTGCGTCTGCAAGTCTCTGTTAGAGAAGTCACTCACACGGATCACTCCAGGGAGAGAGGAGGGGGGAGCTCCGGTTCGTGACCACATAGTCTGCAGGGGAGAGTGCTGGGAATGTATCTGGGGCGCAGAGCGGATGTGCTTGGGGCCGGTCCCTGCGCCAGCAAGCCACCTGCGCCTCGCACGGTCCCCGGCTGGGGAGGCAGGAGGAGGATTTAGTTCAATGCCGCGTGATCCACGGAGGAAGGCACTTGGGAACAGTTAGTAGCACAATGGGATTACACTCCACGCGCGGCCTTATGGGCGACGAGAGAGGGGGCGGCCACCTACCGTCTGCTAATGGAAGGTGAGTTTCGTGCCTTCTCCAATGCCTCTCGTGGGGGATGCGTCCGTCGCAGCGCCGGTGGCTGTTCTATTGTATGCGGTGAAGCGCAGGGAGAGATGAAGACGTTCACACGGGAGGCGAGGTATTTCCGGGTTACCTTTGTTCCGCGGGCTCAGGATCCTCCTACGACGATTACGCAGGCCTCTTCGTATGCAAAGGGGCCGCGGAGCTCCTCTACGTGTCGTCTATCTCAGAGACGAGATTTGGGGGTTCTCAGGGGGCGATTTTGATCGGATTTTTGTTCAGATTGGGGTGCGGGGGGGGATCTTCAGACAGCACCTCAGGCCGTGCCATCTGCATCACCATGGATATGGGAAGGATTGCCTGGCTACATGCCACAAAATTCAACCCAGACGTCCAGTGGCGCTTATTGGACCTTCCATTTTAGGGTAACAACCTCTTTCATTCCACTACCGATGAGGAACTTGATAAGAAGAACAGTTCCCAGACTGCGAAACCCTTATATATCCTCACAAAATCCACGCCCAAAACTTACAGCCAGCCACACCAGAGCATTCTGACTAGGGGCGGACCTTCAGCGGGTTTCAGGGCTTCCAGTAACGACGGTCCAGGCGGACGGACCGGTCTCCAAGTCAACACCGCCGCATGTAGCACAAGGGGGAAATAGGGGCTTGTTTCAGTCCCCCTCCTCAACCCCAGCCTCAGAGGGGAAAAAAGGCATGACACTCCCCTCCGGGTCCACGTGTCTCTGGTGGGGGGCAGGCTTGCCCTTTGTTAGGGAAAAGTCTCATAAATGGCTGATTTCCCTTACCTAATGAGTCCCTCAGCAGCTTTGCTGGATTTCTAGGATTTATTTTTTTCACCTGGTAAGAGTGTAAGCCTTTTTCCCACTCTTACATGTGTTTTGCCATGTGTGTTTTTACCATTTGTGTGTTCCTGGGCTCTGGAGCCTCATCTACTACATGAGCACCACTTTTTGTGTGTGTTGAGCAGCACTTTCAGTGCAGTGACACAGGGTTGTCTTTTAGACTTCGCACTGACTCCATTTTTCTGAGGCTGACTAGTGTCCCCCAGAAACATGTAAAGTTGGCATTAACTTTATGTAGTCTCTTTAAACCACAGACCCAGTACACCCCATTTTACATGGAGTATTGGAAAGGGTTAACTCTTACCTCTTTTTGTCTGTGTCTCTTGGAGCCTTGTTTCGCTCGCTTAACATTAAGACTTGGCTGGTGGCAATGGTAACTATCCTAACTTTTCTACCGTGATTATCTTATATAAACGTGCTATTGTTTTAGGCTATTATATTAGCCTTGAACATAAATCCGCTTGATCAAATACATTTTATTTTGGTTCCGGCTGGGTTTATTCGCCATTTCTTTTTGTTAAAGTATTTCTCGTGTTTTTCTCTGCATGCCAAACCGGGGATGATTCCTTGGTTCACTGTCTTTTCACGGGCTTCTGCACAGAAGCCCCCCTTAAGGCGCCTGAAAGTCTAAGTAGGCAGGATGTGAGGGAGGGGTCTTCGGACCCCTGGCATGGGTTCCCTTGGTAACCCAAGTCACACTCGTGTTTGATTGGCTAAGGGGGACTGTCCTTGCCAGGACAGCCACCCTGCTGTGTGATTGACAGCCAGGCTGTATGAATGGGGGAAAACTGTATAAAAAGCTGGTCTCTGGGACTGGAAAGTCAGAGTTGCCACTGGAACGAAAGAAGCAACAGGGAACTGGAAGAAGAAGACCCCTACAACGACTGAACCGCTTGGTGAAGCCCTGCTGCAGGTCCAAATCTCCGAATCCGACGACAGAGAAGATCCTCCAGGAAACTTCTTCCCTTGAGCTGGTGGGACCAACCAGTTCGCCCAACTGCAAGCCAGGACCCATCTTCTGGTCGAATTCGCTGTACCGAGCTACAGTGGGCCTGATAGCCAGGAAGGTCGGACCCTGCCTGGCTTTTAAGGAGCGCATCTTTTATTCGTTGTTTTGCTCTGCTGCTGCCTTCTTCCCTGGGCGGCGCAGGACCCTCCAGTCTTCCTACTTCATGTCGTAAGCCTGCAGGAACCACCAGGAACGTCAGCCTCTGCTACAATCTCCCTTTCCGTTTCAAGGTACTGTGCAAATCCGGTTGTCCGTTTAGTTCAACCGCTGTAAAAGTGTTTTTAAATCTTTTGCCAATCGGAGGGCTTGTCCTTCTCTTCTCTTTGAACTAACTTTTCTACCAACCAACCTCGTCCGGAATCTGTGCCACGAACTTTTCCGCGAACTACCCTTAACTGTGTCATGTTGGGCAAAAGACTTTTGACCCATTGACTTTGGCCCTAAGCCTTTTCTAGCAGATCTCCTCACTGAAGTTCCTCTTGTTCAATTGCCCTGAGTACCTACCTGTTGGTTTGCCTGATTTCTAATAACTTTGTCTTTCCCTCCCTTTTAAATTGTTGGGGTGCCATTTTGCCCCCACTTCATTTTGTGAGATATTTGATACTGCTCACTTACTCTTGAGATAAGTCTGGTTGCTCTGCTCTGCTACCGCTACCACTTTAACTGTGTAGTACAGGCTTGTGCCAAAGGTGAAATTGTACTGTCACTTGTAATCTTAATTGTGTGTGGTGTTCCCAAACGGTACTGCATATAATTCTGCCTACCACCCTTCATGCACAGTATTGGCGCTTGAGGTTCGCAGACCCCTGGATCCTATCAGTAGCGTCCATGAGCTACCGCCTACTGGTCCCTCCCTCTCCCCGCCCCCTCGTTCCTCTCTTCCACTCCCACAGATTGGGACAACAACTCTATTGGCGGAAATTCTATCACTCGTTCAGTGTCAAGCAGTGAAAGAGGTCCCAGCCGGGTGTGGGTTTACTCCAGAATTTTCGCCATACACAAGAACCACCAGGCTGGCCTGAGAGTTGTGTTGGACCTTCCCACCCTGAACCTTTCCCTCACGCTTCAAATGTTCAAGATGGTTACCCAAGCGCTTATTGCGGAGACACTGTGCAGGGGAGATTGGATGTGCTCCCTGGATCTGAAGGACTCTTACCTACACGTCCCGATATGGCAGCCCCATCGGTCCTTCCTTAGTTTCAGGATCATGGGCTTCCATTCCCAATACATGGTCCTACTGTTTGGCATTAATTCAGCCCCCAGGGTCTTTACCAGGCTTTTGAATGCAGTGGCAGCCCTTCTCAGGGCTCTGGGGCACCATGTCTATCCCTATCTGGACTGGCTCCTCAGAGCGAGATCCACAGAGGTGGTCCAGCACACTTCCTCCGCCCTCTTGAATACGCTACAAGGATTGGGATTCTCCATCAATCTCAAGAAATCACAGCTGAGACTGAAAGTCTACTGTTCCTTGGCCTCATATGGGATACAAACTCTGAGAGAGTCTTTCTCTTGGAAGACAAGATAATAGCTATCAAGAGGGCCATGAGTCATTTTCTCAACAGAGAGGTGACATCAGCATGGTGGTACCAGCACCTCCTGGGTATCATGCTGGCGTGTCTTCTGGCAGTACCTTACACAAGGCTAAAAATAAGGAGATTACAGCTGCACTTCGGAGTCAGGAGCATGGTTACCAAGCAGAACTTGTCAGCATTCCTCCTTTACTCCTACGTCCTGTCCCCTTTCCTCCATACTGCATAGACATCCCTCGCTAGGGATGCGAAACAGAGCCTTTTTCACAGAAAAAAAACCTTCCCCTTTAAATGTAGAGGCCCGGCCCTGGGAGCATGCCCTCCCCTGACTGCCCACCGGCGCCAGTCCCCTTTTCCACATCGACAGGAACGGGCCGATTTTACCAGCGCTCCTGGGTTTGGCTTCGACCTTGTTATACCACTCCCTCATCCCCAGATACTTTCTTTTGTTTTCTTTTTATCAATCAGGTACTCGGTCCTCTGGCGCCATGCTCCTCCCCGGCGCATACCGACGTCAGCGGCCTTCAGCAAGTGTCCAGCCTGCTAAGGGCTCTTCCCCACATCCGACCCCCACGCTCTTTTCCTCCGCTGCCTTCGCCCCGACCACGGCTGGAGGATTGTACCGCTTGCGACGCGCTTACACCGCACGCTCTAAAGAACAGATTAGCCCGGTGGAGGGAGCTCTTCGAGAAGTCGCCTTCAAAGGACTTTTTTTTTTCATCAGACACAAGTCAAGGCCCAAGGTAGGGCTGCTTTTTCCTTTGCACCCCGCAAGGTCGACTCCTTCTCTTTGAAGCGCCAGAGCGGAAGGAACCTTTCAGGTTCCTGCACCAGCACTCTTACCGAGGATATTCCAGCTACCGGCCGCCAGGCCGATGGGTCATTAGATCCTTCTGGGGACAGTGCTGAGGGACCGCAAGGTTCTTTTACCGGGTGTACACCCGAGGGGCTACGTCATAGTACTGGCCAGATGGCCGAGGGGGCACCTGCACGCAGCACTGCACTTCAGGCCCCGTCCTGAGGTGCAGGGTAGGTCTCATGCTCCACCGCCAAGAGTCCTGGTGGAGGCCGGGCCCAGTGAGCCAAGCAACACGATTTTGGCATGTGGCATGCACCTCGACAAGATGGATGCCGCGCCAGACAAGATGGCTGCTCATCCGATATCACCCCTTGGCGCGGAGCAGGTGGGAGAACAGATTACCAGGTGGGACTGGTGTCAACCAGGTACGTGGCCTACAACTTATCCATCAGCATCACAGGGCAGGTCTACTCTGCAACTGGCAAGACAAGGGTACGCACCGGCCCAAGCAGCCGCCCGCTACCCCATCAACATCACTGCGAGGACAGGCTTTTTAAAAATAATTCTCATGAGATCTCCTCAGGTGGGCCCATCCTTTGCGACGTGATTAGCGCCATGCTCTCTCTGGCCCCTCCACCTGTGCCTATAGTCATTCCTCCTATGGCTCCAGCACTGCAGGCCCTTGTGCAGCCCCTGCTGCCTTTGCCGGCTCCTTCGATTTCCGGCTCCCTTGCCTCTCACAGTTCAGGCGGTCCCACACCAGCCTCTGCAGTAGCCACCGGTTCCGGTCTCCACAGTGCAACACTCGGCGCCCAGCACTCCTCCACCTGCTCCGGACCAACCGGACACCCTGGTGGACACTGACAAGGAAGAGAACCCCGACACACCGCCTTAAACCAAGGCCTTCCATGAACGGCTCACAGGTTTGGCAGTGTATTTGGGGCTTCCTCAACACGGGGTCGAACAACCGGAGCGGGGTCCTGGCCGAGGTCCTCACTCTATGCCTTGTGCCTAGAACGGGGGATCCTGATGAAGGACGTTGTCGCCTTGGCCAAAAATGGATGGCTTAAGCCCTTCGGGCCCACGTGTCTCAGGTGGGGGGCACGTTTGCCCTTCACGCACAGTTTTTGCGTCAGAAGTTTGTGGACCCATGGATCCTATACATAGTGATCACAGGGTACCATTAACTGATTCCTCCCTCCTCCCCTTCCCTCCCACAGATTGGGACAACAACTCTGTTGGCGGAAGTTCGTTCGTTCGTCGAGAGCCAGCTAGTGGAAGAAGTCCCAACCTCCTAGCGAGGCTTGAGCTTCTACTCCAGGATTTTCGCCATATCTGAATGACTGACTCGTCTGGGCAAGATCTCCGGAGGCGGTGCATCACACTTCCTCCGCTCTTATGATCAAACTCCACAAGCTGGGATTTTCTATCAACCTCAAGAAGTCTCAGCTTCTGCCTACACAGAGCCTGACCTTTCTGGGCCTCATATGGGACACTAGCTCCGATTTTTCCCCTCAAAGGACAAGATCATGGCCATCAAGAGGGTCGCAAGTCACTTCGTCAACCGAGAGGTGACCTCGGCCTGGTGGTACCAGCATCTATTGGGTATCATGGCAGTGGTCCTACTGGCCGAACCCCATACAAGACTCAAGATGATGAGATTACAGTTGCACTTCTCAACCTCATGGAATCTGGAGCAGGGCTCCCAAGCGGAGCTTGTCAGCATTCCTCCTTCTCTCCACCTGGACCTCACATGGTGGTCCAGGGACTGCAACTTACGAACGGGCAAGCCCTTCCGGCAGGCGGCCCTGCAGGTCACCACCACCACAGAGTCCTCCCTGGAAGGGTAGGGGGCCACGCTGTACAACCACAGTGTCCATGGAGTCTGGTCCCTTCAGGAGCAGGAGTCTCCTGTCAACTAGCTGGAGTTGATGGCTATCTGGCTAGCTCGCAAAGCTTTCCTCCCACTCATTGTGGGCAAGGTAGTCCTCATCCAGACGGACAACTCCACCAGCATGTACTATGTCAACAAGCAGTGTGGCACCAGGTCCCCTCCGCTGTGTAGCTGTTTGTATACTAATTGACCGTTTCACAATTGACCTCGGGAGAATTGACCTAATTTAGAAGGTCAATTAAGACATATATGCTGGGGGGAAACCCCCGCACCCCCCCACCCAATTCAAAACCCCCCGCAACGCCTCCCACCCAATCCCCTTATATTATTTATAATCCAAAACCAACCCAATACATATATAAAATAACTAAAATAATATAAAGGTCAATTTTGCTTGAGGTCAATTAGGACCACTATAATTGGGTCAGTTGTGCAAAAGGTCAATTTGGGTAATACCGTGCAGCCTAACGGTCAACATGTGGGAATGGGCCCTAGAGAACAAAATCTACCTGACTGTCACCCACCTCCTGGGGGAATCCAACCTGGAAGCGAACAGGCTGAGCTGACTGGGAGCGGACAATTACGAATGGCAATTGAATGATCAGGTCCTGCTCGGGATCTTAATCAGATGGGGGCCTCCTCAGGTGGATCTATCTGCCTCCTGGGCCTACAGGAAGTGCAGGTAGTTAGTGTCCTGGCAGGGGCAGGTCCCCGGCTCCCCGGGCAATGCTTTCCCGATAAAATGGAATGGCATGACAGCGTATGCATTCTCTCCTACACCCCTGGTCCACAGGGTGGTCTGCAAGATCAGAGAATCATGTCACCTCTGCATCCTTCTGATAGCTCTGTGGTGGCCGGTTAAACCTTGGTTCTCAGAGCTCCTCAGCCTCTCGGACAGGCAACCCATTCACCTGCCGCTGGGCCCAGCTCACCTTCTCTCGCAGCAGGGTGGCCGGGTCATCCACTCCGCTCCACAGAAATTAGCTCTTGCAGCGTGGTTCCTAAGCAGGTCACACTGAAGCATCTGAGCCTGTCTCGGGCTAACCTAGACATCATTCAGGGCGTTGGGAGCAAGGCTACAAGGAGCCAGTACAAGAGTAAATGGACTAGGTTCTGTCACTGGGCAGACTCTATGAAGATCAACCACCTTACTTGTACATTGGACGATATGCTCTCCTTCTCTGCCCACCTTGCTCACTCAGGGGTGCAAATTGACTCATGCCGCACCTATGTGGCAGCCATAGATGCCTTCAGGAACTCGGAGGAGGAGGTCTTCTCCTCCAACCCGGTGGTTAAACGGCATCTGGCGGCCCTCACCAGGCTCTACCCACCCATCAAGAAACCAGACCGTGTGTGGGATCTCAATGTAGTGTTGGGCGCCCTGGCGCACAAACTTTTCGAACCAGTGGCATCCGCAGACAGACTGGTTACCATTAAAACCGCTCTTTTGGTGGGTCTCACCTCTACTCGTAGAGTCAGCGAGATCCAGGCACTGGTGGCTTCAGAACCCTATACTACTTTTCACAAAGATAATGTGGTCCTGAGAACGCACCCCACGTTTCTACCTAAAGTAGTCTCTTCTTTCCATCTAAATGAGGAGATCGTGTCACCTACGTTTTTTATGTTTATTGTGTTTATATAGCGCTTTACGCCAAAGCACTTTACATTATAACAAGGATACAATAACAGTAGAAGCAATTACAAAATATGATTCAAACCAGTAATACAGCAAGTAGAAAAATTTGCCAGTGAAGATAAACGAGGGAAGAGGGGGTGAAGAGGGAAAGCAAGTGGGGAACAGGAGGTGGAATAATCTGAGGGCGAGAGAGAAGGAGAGGGGACTTAAGAGGAAACGGAGCAAGGGGAGAGAGGTAAGAAGAGGAGGGTAAAAAAGGGGGGGAGTGGAAGGTGGAGGAGGGAATGAGAGTATCAGGGAGGGAAGTGGAGAAGAAGAGATTTTAAGGAGACACGAAAGGAGGAATAGGTGGGGATGGAACGGATAGAGAGAGGAAGGGAGTTCCAGTAGAGGGGGCAAGGAGCTGAAAGGAGCGAAAACGAGAGGAGGTGCATGGGGACGGGGGAACAGAGAGAAGGAAGAGGTGTGCAGATCGGAGAGAGCGGAAGGGAGTGTAGAATGAGATGAGAGAGGAGAGATAAGGGGGAGCAAGATAATGAAGAGATTTAAAGACGAGACGGAGGAAGTGGAATTTGAGTTGGGAATGAAAGGAAAGCCAGCCAAGATAAGAGAGCGAGGAGCAGATGGAGTCGTGAGGAGAGAGAAGACCGAGGATACGAGTGGTAGAGGCATTTGAGGCGGGCAAGATGAGAAGCAGGGAATCCAAAGAGGAGAGAAGAGCAGTAGAAAAGACGAGAGAAGAAAAGGGAGGAGATTAAAAGTTTAGTGGCGTGGAATGTGAGAAAGGAGCGTACTTTGCGAATATTCAAAAGGTTTTTTGCTGATCCTAAGGACGATGCTCAAAGGGTATTGCACTGTCTAGATGTCAGACCCGCTCTTAAATTCTATCTGGACAGGTCCAAGAGCTTCCGCAAGTCGGACGCTCTATTTGTCACCTTTGGGGGATTAGGGGGAGGTCAAGGCCAGGGTATCAGGCATCCAAGGCCTCTGTAGCAACGTGGGTGGTTTCGGCCATCAAGAAGGCTTATGAAGGGCAACACAAACCAGCTCCAGCTAACATGCATGCCCACGCTGTCATAGCCAAGGCCACGGCCGTCGCATTCCAGAGACGAGTCTTGTGGCAGGTCATCAGAAGGGCGGCCACCTGGGCCACCCCTTCTGCTTTCTGCAAGCACTAATGTTTGGACGCCAGCTCCAAGTCAGACGTGGCTTTCAGACATGCGGTTCTAAAGAACTTGTTTTCTTAAGGCAGGTCACCTCTCCACCTTGGGGCTACATTCAGTTGTAATCGCCCATGCCGTATGGAGGAATGGGAATGGGACGTAGGAGTAATTTATAGTTACTCACCGTAGTGACTGTTAGGCAGAAACCTGTGCAGTTTCCTTAGGGAACACTGCAAAAGATTTAGGACTACAGGTGTTAGCAGTAAACCCACTTGGTAGCAGTCTGTACCACCCAGATTTACCTGGTAGCTGTGGCTGAGCAGTCAGACTTCCCTCAAGAAGAGTTAGGCAGTATGCAAAGTATACACAATAGCATAAGCAAACACTGACCAGAGCTTTGGTATCAAAGTATATAATTATTTATTTAAAAACACACTGTTTGAAACACTCCAGCACTCTTATTGTAAAACACTCTAAACACAGTTACTATTATGATATATACAACCCTTATTCCTTATCAGACAAGTCTTAGTTAACACCACTTATTTCCAGACAGAGGTGAGCGCTTAACTATAGATGGCACTCCAATAAGTTCATGAAGAAGGGAGGGAAAAAGACAGAATATGTGAAGATACACCACTCTAAGATTTAGGAACACTTTTAGCAAGGCAGAAGAGCAAAAGTCACTTGTGAGCCAAAGTCCATAGGCTGGACCCACTCTTAGAGAGAGCAGAGCACAAATGCGCCCAAGATCACACAGTTACACTAGGCTTTGAAAGTCTTGCATAGAGTTCGAAAAGAGTTTAGAGAGGCTCAGAAAAGTTTAGCCAGGGTGTCCCAGGCTAACCCAGGTTCGAAAGCCGGGGGCTAAATCTACCCCGTACAGTCGGTGGCAAGGGAAGCCAGGCGGAACACGGTACCTTAAGTGGGAAGGATCCTCCAGCAGTGGCAGTTGTTCCTGGCAGCGGGTGCAAGTCTCGGCGTCGTCCAGAGGAAGAGAAGATCTCGACTTGGAGGAAAGATGAAGGTCGTTGCACTGCCAGGGAAGAAACCAGCCGCAGAGTTTTCCGGTTAAAGCTATTAACCTTTATTTCGCGGTTGTGGTAAAACGTGGTGTTCCGGTTGCCGGGGTGCTTGGCACAGGCAAGGCGGCCACGAGATGCGTCGGGAAGGTGAAAAGACGGTGAAACTGGTTATCCCCACCAGTCAAAGGAAGAAGACTCCGGCGGGAGATCTCCTCTGCCGTTGGGAAAAGTGGTGAGAAGGTTCAGCAAGGCTCCACCAGTGGTGTCGTCGTAGCAGGTCGGCTCAGCTTCTCCCTCGTCGGATTCTTAGGTCCTGTGTCGACCTCTGAAGTTACAGCCCCCAAAGCCCTGCTTTTATGCAGAAAACCCCCATTCACTCAGCCTAGCTGTCACTCAAACATGCTAAGTGGTGAGCCGGCCGGCTCACCACTTGGGCCAATCAGGACGGAGTGCGACTTGAGTTGCCTAGGCAACTCAGTCCAGGGTGCCTAAATCCCCCTCCACCCCTCCTAAGTACCCCAGACAGAGTGGCACCACTTTGGAGGGCTTCTGTGGAGAAGCCCGCCAAAAAAGTGGAACAAAGGGCTCGACTTGGGTTGGAGTCACAGAAGAGAACACAAACACCATTTTAGAACCGAGTTCTGGCAAAAAATACCAACGGGAGAATTAATAAATAAATAAACCGGCGGTATGTTCGAGGCTATATGAATTAAATAAATAAAGATAGTAGCCTCGAACAATGGGAAAATCCCATAGAGAAATATTCGCGGTTGAATATAAAAAATAGTATCCACTGCCACCAGCCAAAACTCGATCAGGGGGGACGGAGACGTGCCCCCTCGACTAACAGACCCCGGGGCAATCGAATTGCCCCAGCCAGTACGTCCACAATATGATGGTTTGTACTGGTTCTGTTCAGAATTCAAGACTAGTAAAGTCAATGGTGACTTTACATGCCCTGGGAGACAGTAGTCAGTCCCAGGGTATGAAGTCTATACTGGGGGGGTCACTATGACACCCCTGTGTTACTGCACTGAGGGTGCTGTGTAACACACATCACAAAAACACATGAAGCCCTATGGAGTAAAAGACCCCATAGCCCATTAAACACATCTAGAGTCAAAGGAACACACTCAAATCATGTCCAAGAGTGAGGGTAAAAGAGTCTCACTCTTGGCAGGAGAAAGAATAAACCCCAAAAATCCAGCAAAGCTGCTGGGGGACTCACTAGGTTAGGAAATTCAGCCTAAACAGAGAATTCTCCCTAACAGTGACTAACGTACTCCTAGTCCATAGTCCCCTTTCCGCCATACGTCCCACCATCCTCCCCCTGATAATACTGGTGTCCTTAGGCAATGGTAATGTTGTCGATGCGTCAATGGGGACTGAGGAGTGGCGCCGGTGGGCGGTCTCAGGGTAGAGCGTTTTCCCAGGGCCACACCCCCACGCACCTCTCGATTTAAAGGGGAATATTTTTTTCTGGTGAGAAAGATACTCCCGTCCCTAGCGAAGGACGTCCCATACAGGGGACTATGGACTAGTAGTATGCTAGTCACTACAGTGAGTAATTTATAATATTTCTTAAACCAGATCCATCACACCCTGGCCAGGCTTCACAGATGCTTTCCCACTACCCCTGCTGCCTGTGTCAGGTGTGACTTTGCTCCGGCAGGGTTTCTTCATCTGACATGGGAGTGCCCGCAGATCTCCAGGTTCTGGTCAGAAGTGTAAACCAACATTTCCCTGATTATCGGGGAACCATTGAAGCCAGACCCTGTCGTGGCCCTGCTGGGACATTCAAGGGCCTTGCGACCTACAATAAGACGCTTGTTGGAGTGTGGCTATGGCCTTGGGTAAGGGCTGTGTTCCAGGATGTTGCCTGCTGTCACAATGTTGAGACTGCCTTTATTCGGACTTTGCCACTGCATGCTCGTCCTCCAGAGATCTTGGGTCCATATATCCAATACTTGATTCAAACAGTGGACTGATCAAACTGAGGGAAGTAATGATAAAGTCTATGTATCATGTACTGCTGATCTCCTATTTGGGCAGGCGGCAGGTGGAATCGGACTCCATTTGTTTGGTTAAAAAAAAAAACAAATAAAGTATTTATTTTTGTTATTTTTAAAAAGTTTTATTTTTGTTCGCAGAAGTTAACAGCATACAAACATGTCAGAGCAACATACATAATGAAAACATTCACGAAACATGAAATATCAGTAAAGGGGACGACACATATAAAAACAAAAGGACGGAGGGAGAAGCAGCCGATTGTGTAACAACATGGCATTCGAGATCATATCTATGGGATCAGGGAAAATTCATTATTAGATGCATTGTCGGCCAGGTTAATCAGGTAACTGTTAAAGGCAGACCATATATTCCTGGGACGAGAGTTAACGGGGAGCATTGTGAGGTATTCTTCTTCACAAGTCTGAGACCAGGTGAGTAAGTTGAGCCGTTTCTGAAAGGTCGGTGGGGAGGGGCTCTTCCAACATTGGAGCACACATTTCCTAGCTACCATGCAGCTGATATTGAGGAATTTAGCTATCTGTCTAGTATCGTCTGAGTCCCACACTCCAAACAGAACTCCCAGCGGGCTAGGATTGATCACTCTCCCAGTGATATCAGTGAGAGCCCTAAGTATCCCGTCCCAGAATTCTCCCAGTCTGCGACACGTCCCGAACATGTGTAGATGGTCAGCACATTCAGCCCCACAGCGAGCACAAGTATGTACTACCGTGCGTGAAAATGTAGAGATTCTGGAGGGAGTGTAGTACAGCCTATTCAGTAATTTAAAATGCATGACTCAGTATCAGGAATTAAGGGATACTCTACTAGTGTTTAAGCACATCTTTTTCCATAGATGATCAGAGACCTCGAGGTCCAGCTCATCCGCCCATTCGATGCGTGCCCTGGAGGGTGGAGAAGGGGTCCCTTGCAATAGCATTTTATATAAAGAGGAGACAACACCACGAGTGCCACTTGAGTTAGCAATATATGCAGTCTTAGGGGTATCCGGAGGTTCATCTGGGAATGTGGGCGAAAGCGGCGCGAAACCTGTAATACTGCAGCATTTCAAGTGCGGAGCCAGAGTGACCAGGCTTCCACGTTTTTGGAACTTACCATCGGGAAAGAGATCAGTCAAAGTTTGGTAGCCCAGGGCATCCCAATGTCTAGCTTAAGCAATATCATGTGTAGGTTCCAACCCGGGGAACGCACAGATGGGGAGCCATTTGTAGCATGGGTAAGACTCCGGAGTTGTGTGTAGGAGATGGTCCCAGGCAGTCAGGGTGGCTGCTACAGGGTCAAAAGGGGGGGGGGGCCAGACACATAGTCACGCTGAAATATCAGGGTCATAATATTAACTGCCATCGCTGCCAGGGTTTATAACTTGACGTGAGGGCGAGTGAGGGGACTCGGGTACCAATGGGTGGCATATTGAACCTGCGCGGCTACCCAGTATACTGTGAGGTCTGGAGCCGTAAACCCCCCCCTTCTCATAAGGAAGTGTCATGTCCGACCATTTCGTGCGAACTGCACCTGAATGCCACAGGAACTGTGCACATGATTTATGCAATTTCGTGAAGTACTACTTCCCGGGCCAAACAGGCACATTACTAAAGATGTGAAGCAGCTTTGGGACCAGCACCATTTTGATGAGGGAGAGCCTGCTGGCGAGTGACAGTGGGAGAAAACACCACAGTGCCATTTTCAACTCAGCAAGTTGTGCCATGGCCATGTAGTTATCTGCCAACAGGGTGGGCGCGGACAGGGACACACGGACTCCCAAATATCTGACACTGCCGGGGGACCACCGGAGTGGATACTCTGAGGTAGGTTGTTGGGTAGCATTGGTGAGTGGAAAAATCTCTGACTTGGAATAATTAATTGTAAAACCCGAGAAGGTGCCCACATGTGTAATATCTCGCAGAATAGGATCAAGATGGGTAGTGGGGTCCCTGACGTATAATAGTACATCATCGGCATATAATGATATCATTTCGGGGGTGTGTGTTAAAATCGTATTCCTCTGTGGGTATGACGCGCCCTAATGTAGTCAGCCATCGGTTCTATAGCGAGTGCAAAAAGAATCGGGGAGAACGGACAGCCCTGTCGAGTACCTCTAAAGAGCATAACAGTGTGGATATGAGGGAGTTGACCCAAACCCTCGCGACTGGGGAGGTGTAGAGCAGTTTGATGTACCCAATCATGTTGGGTCCAATCCCCATTGTTCCAGGACCAGCCACATGTACATATGAGACCATATCGAATGCCTTTTGGGCGTCTAGTGTGACTGCAATAGCGCTCGAATCTTGGTCGATTCTGGCCATCACATTGAAAAGCTGCCGGATGTTGTGAGAAGTGGATCAGGTCCTCATGTACTAAATGTCATAAATGGGAGGAAGCGGTTTGCCATCACCTTGGCAAAGATTATAGTGTCGATATTCATAAGGGAGAGGGGCCTGTATGAACCGTATTCATCACCGAGCTTGTTGGGTTTAAGTAAAACAGTGATGACAGCCTCATGCAGGGAGGGAGGACAGAATTCTGGAGTGATTCGTCCCAGATCTCTTAACAGTTTAGGAGCAAGGATGGCAACGTGTTCCTGGTCAAATTCAGGGGTAAGGCTGACTGGGCCTGGCGCTCTACTCTTCGGAAGATCCGATATGGCTCTGGCAATTTCTTCAAGCAGAATCGGGGAGTCTAATTGGTCGCTAGTTGAGGAAGAGATACATGTCGTGGGGATCTGGTCAAGGAGGTCTCTCGTGTGTTGTTCACTATGTTCCGAGGGCAAAGCTTAGAGATCAGTATAAAACTCTGCCAAGATCTTTAGTATCTGCTGGTCCGACCATTGTGGGACTCCTTGCGCATCTTTGATGGACGTGATCGTGGCCTGACCCGATTCCGCCCTAGTTAGTTTTGCCAGTGTCTTACTTGGCCTTTTACCCTCCACATACTTTTGTGCAGCCTGTGGGCGACCAAAGTACCGAACTTCCCTCATGGCATGCGCCTCGAAGGTCTTAAGTTCTTCACTGATCAGTGCAATTTGGGCTGGTTTGGCTGCTGTAGAGCAGGCGTGTTCCATTTTCCGCAATTTGGATTCTCACCGACTGAGGTAGTTTCTTATGGTTTTTAGTAGTGCCGACTCCCTCGAGATGGACATTCCTCTGATATATACTTTCAAGGCGTCCCTGCGAACACCAGCCGCGGTAGCTTGCAGGGAATTACATATAAAGAAAGTCTCAATATCAGCTAGAATATCAGCTTTGAATACAATGTCAAGAAGGGCAGCAGATTTGAAACGCCACGAACTACATGTAGGTGAAGGCACATCGAAGTCTATTAACAAGGTGCCGGGGCATGATCGGAGAGTGTACGGGTAAGTATCTGCGCTTTAGTAATCTTCCCCATCAAGTCACTAGACACCAAAAAGAGGTCAATTCTGGAGGAGCTGTCGTGAACTGACGAGTAATAAGTGTATTCCCCTAGCTGGGGGTGGAGAGTTCTCCAAGCATCTCAGGCGTCTAGTGTTACGCAGTGTGTGTGTAGTCGGCACGCTGTGCGTGACAAGGCTCTAGATGCAGTGCCAGTTCTGTCCAGACCAGAGTTGAGAATCAGGTTCATGTCACCTCCCCAGATGATCTGGACACCCACATAGCTCAATAGCATAGAGACAATGGCATCAACAAATTCCGGGGTATCAACATTGGGACAATAAGTGTCCACAAGAAGGTTTTCCCTATTTGCTATCGTGCAGTGCAAGATCTACCTACTATCTACCTTCGGGATCTGTGTGGTTCTTGTGCAGTATGAATTTGATAGATCTATGGATCAGCGTTAGTACACCCCCAGCTTGTGTGGAATAGGTCGTATAGAATCTATTAGGGCCCCAGGTGGGTGCAATGCGAGCAATTCTCGTTGCCAAGTGACCCCGGGAGTGCGTTTCCTCCAGCAGCAGTATTTTACACCATATCTCTTTGAATAGGCCATCATTTTACGGGTTTTAGTATAGTTGCTCAAACCCCAGATATTCCAGGACATTACAGTTATGGACATTTTGTCATCTTAGTGTACATCGCAGGTAGCATGACACGCAGTGTGTCTACTTGAGAGAGTGTTTCCATAGTGACGCTCCAGCATGTCGTAAAATGCTGAGCCACCTCTCCCATTTTCAATGTAACTTCCCCAACCAACCCCTCACCGCCCCCTTACGGCCAGCAGTGTTCCCCCACCCTCCCACCTCCCACAATTCCCAACAAACCATACCAAATAGATATCAGTGCGCCAGTTCCAACGTGAATCAGGGGCACCATTGACCCAACAGGGGCCAGTACCCAACAAACTTCCAAAAAACAACCATTGCTACTACAGTGGGGTACGCTGTTGCCGTCCAATTGACTAAACAGGAGTAATGAAGTATCGGGGCTGGTACATGGGTCGGCGGTGTACTTAAATATAACATGGTTCAATTTACTGGTACAGGCAGTGATATGGGACGACATTACAAAGGCAACAGTCGCCACCACCCATTCACAGGTACATTCGAAACAAGTGGTTTAGCCATAGGTGAGAGCATTGACATAACAAAGCAATAGACATTCGCCAAGAGGTGGTTGATTGCAGAACTAGTAATGAAATGCCCCACCCCTCGACAGGCTATATAAACATGTCGTAAGGAGCTGGTGATGTACCAAAATTACTACTAACCCAGAAGTGAATGAATATCAATCATCAAGCCATAAGTAGTGCGAGGACAGTGAGGCCATGTCTCAATCATTATCCATAAGGTCCTCAACCGGATTGTGGGGAGGTATTTGCGACTCAATAAACTTCACTGCTTCATCAGGAACAGTGAAGAAGTACAGTTTTTGTCTAAAAGTAAACTTGAGACGTGCCGGGAACAGCATAGCATAGGGAATATTCCGCTCCTTTAACAATTTTTTCACTCCAAGAAATTGGCGCCTCTCCAGCTGCACCCCCACCGAGAAATCAGGGAAAATCCTGATAGTCTGGGAGCCGAAGCATAATTCACCCTTTTCACGTGACAGGCGAAGGACAAGATCCCTATCTCTATAATTAAGGACCCTAGCAATGACGGGCCTGGGGAAATCTCCAGGCTTAGGTCGTGGTGAAGGGGTTCGATGAGCACGCTCAACAGTGAAAAAAGGGGACAAGTCCGGGTTGTCTAGTAGTTCTTTAAGTAGGTTTTCGACTGCCAGTTCCATGCGTCCCTTAAGGGCATTTTCTGGGACCCCAATAATCTGCACGTTGTTTCTACGTGATCTAGACTCTAAATCATCACACTACGCCTTGACTACCTTCATGTCGCGGGTAAGTGAAGCAACCGTGTCCTGGAGGGAATGCAGATCATCCTCGTTAGTACTGCTTCTGGATTCCGCGTTGGTAATCCTTGTGCCAGCTTGGTCGAGTTGAGATTTAAGCGATGCGACATTCGCATTGATGTCATCCAATTTTTCATGAAAGGAGGCAAAGTTTTTGGCCATGGACTCCATCATTACAGCGAGGTTGCGGGTGGGCGTGCTCGGGCATGACTCAGGTTCTTCCTGGTTTGAGGATGGGTGACCAGACTCTGGCCGGGATGCTACTTTGGCAAACTTATCCATCGCGCCCACCTTATTGGCACCACGACATATGTTTGACATTGTAATATAGCCAGGAATATGGGTAAGACAGATGGGTGGTGTCTGGTTATAGAACTAGCACAGCAGGCAAGTTAGGGGCACCCAGCATCCAGTCACCACAACAGAGGGCAAGGGGCGGAGTTGGAGACCCAACCAGAAGGGCACAAAGCCGCTGGGCCAGCCAGTCAATTCGCAGGTAGGAGCATAGATGTGGTGTTATTGCCAGAGCAGACAAGAAACGTTGAGTGGATGAAGGTGGGAACGGTGCAGGTGGAAAAAAAAGGAGCAATGGCGGCAAGCACAGCTTATAAGCGTGGACGGTCAATGTCGGTTGCCTGTGTTGGACAGAGTTGTAGCAGATGGATATCTAACAGCACCTAGTTAAGGTGTGGGGAGCAATCAACAGTGCATCCATATGGGCTCGAGTGGTATGGCTCAGCTGGTGAATAGGCTCAATTATGACTGCAGATGGGTCAGGGCCTAAGGCCACGTTGGGATCCCAAGTGCGAGCCAGGCCGCTGTGCAGGTATTACAATTAGATCAGTTCCGGGGGGTGGGGGGGCAGTCGATGAAGGCCCACAGTGGTCAGCAATAGCATGCAAGCTTGTTCAGGTGCGCGGAGCAGTCACAGCGTGGTGTGCCGGGGTGAGGAGTGGGGGGGTTGCCACAGAGGATGAAAGCAGGGGACACAGGCCTTGTATCAGCAGGCTCTCAGTGTCTCAGTATGTGGCCGCCCCCAGCTCCTCACCTGCAGCAATGGGGATCCAGCCTGCCTCCGTGTTCCAGGGGGACACCTATGTGGGTGCTGGATGTGTTCAGTTGCAGCGCCACTGGGGACGCCTCAAGATCCGTAGAGGCAGCCTATGCAGGGGTCCGGGGGGAGTTCTTGGGTCGGCGCGGAGGGCAGCAGCCACGGAGCGCTGCTCACAGGCGTAGGACCACCACCACCACCACTATGAGGGTGGGCGGCCCACCCGCGGCACCTGCCCGAAGCGGGGCAGCAGTCGTCGTCGGCGGTAATGGGAAGGTGAGGTAGTGTCAGTCGCCTCCAAGAGTGTAGGATCGCAGCAGATATCAGGTCCAGGCCGGCCACAATCCAGGGGTATACGGCCTGTTATCCCACGACTCACGGCCCGACCCAGCCGGCGATGAGGCCGCACACCCAGCTGAGACCAGAACCAGCAGTATTCAGTCACTGGAGCTCCGATTCTCTTCAGGGTTGGAAGTGGAAACCCCTCAGGATGTATATTGCACACACATACAGGTTTAATAATGGAATGAGTAAGGCAACCCCCGATGCTGACGGATTAGCATCGATGGTGCACAGAGCCCAGTAGCTAAGCAGCCATTTTCCAGGCTGCTCAACAGCGCCCCCCACCCCCCAAAGTATTTTATTTTAAAAAGTACTTCATCTCAGAACCTCAGTGTGGGCATTCCCTTACTGAATGTTGTGCATTGGGTCTGCATCCTGTGGCTCTCCAGATATTTAGTACAACTCCTCTCCCCCACCATTGACTATGCTGACTAGGGTGTATGAGAATTGTAGTCCAACACATCAGGCGAGCCAAAGGCTTCCTACCCGCATTATGTATGTTACATTGTATTTTGAACCTACCTGCTTCCCTCCTCGGTTTATCCCTTGATTTTCTCAGCCATTTACTACCATTTGGTGACCCAGGAAACGTTTGCAGAACACCCTGTTGCCCTGTCTGTTCCTCTAGTCCTCTTAACAAAGGGCAGAGAGAAACTGTCCCAACAGCAGGTAACAAAAAGTTTGATCATCTGCTTTCTGCTGCTAGGTGGCAACCTCACAAATGTGGTTGCTTGAGGAATTAGCACAGATGGACCCTGCTGTGCGGCGAGTTCCACAAATTGATCCACCCCCGCACCCCCTCCAGCGAGAAAGGGAAGTTTTTTCTATTTTGCTTCCAAGCGGAGCATTTGATACGCTCTGGTGATGTTTGGATTTCAAATCTCTGTGCATTCCCTCATATGCCACTCATTATGTTCACCGTGCAGTGGCTGGGAAGATTCAGTAACAGAATGGTCTTTGTGTCACCAATTTAGGCAGGGAGCAACACATACCCAAAACGTCTAGACATGATGATCTGCCCATTATAGAAGCTCTCAGTGAGCTGTGATCTTCTGTAGCAGGCAGGTTCTTAATCCAAATCCAAACAATGTCACTCTCCATTCCTGACTATTGAGAGATCCCAGTTCAGAACTGGATCTCTGGGAAGATTTTAGGATGGGATGAATTATTTTGATCAGCCGTAGGACTGCCAGGATAAGATGTCTGCAGGTGTTCGCTGGCGTTCAACATGTGGTTTTTGGAATGCACATTCATGGAATGGTCAGTACGAGATTTGTAAAGGGAACACCCTGATGGAATGTAGTAGTGAAATACAACAGGCTAAATACAAGAATAAACCAATACTTCTGCGCAATAGCTAATTGTAGTGTGCACCCAGCGATCAAGAATACACTTGTGGAATTATTCATGAAATAAGAGGAGAACATAATTGTACACATTAGAGAAACTAAAAGACTCTGTATGGAGCTACTACACCACCACCAACAGCTCTGAAGGAGAGTGCACAGCTCGAAACACATTTTGGAATAAAAACATGACAAAATAAGAGGAGAGCAAATAATATAACATTTCTTTATATGTTCTCCTATATATGACCCTTGAGTAGTATATACATTCTCCATTAGGGGTTCTACTGATGGAACACCAACACTTTTCCTTTAGAAACAGTTATGCAATAGGTAGTACATTTAGCAACCTTGTATAACTCTGTGTGATAATGCAAGAGAGAATCAGGAAAACAATGTTTCAAAGCCAGAAAAGATAGATATGTAAAATTAGTAGAACACCTAACAGATCAACTTAGGATAAGTTCCCTAGTCCAGCCCTGATAGGAAATGCAGCCTAGTGCCTGAAATGTCAGCAGTTCTGCAAGTCACACTGTTCAGGTGGGATCACTATTGCATAGCAACAACAGCTACCCCTAAAACAATGGTGCAGGTAAGTGTTCCCAAATATAAGTGGAGTTTGAATGCGTTTCTCTCCCAGTCCCACCACTCTGGGGACGGCACCGATCCCAGTCACGCAAGGAGACCTAGTCCGGCACAGCTTCTCTTCAGTCAGGAAAGCTGGAACTGCAGGAGCTGGGGTCTTGTTACTTAATCTTAAGATCCACTAAGTTCCAAGGTTGCACTCAGAATGGAGAATGGTGCAGCGATGTGTCCCAGTGTGGAACTGGTCAGTCCAGCGGGTGATCCAGGCACGGTTCGGAAGGCCCAACAGGCATGGATTCTGAAGCAGGAGTCGGGATAGATTGTTCCCACCAGTCCAGGGTTTGAAGCACCGACTAAGGCCTTCTTGAGATCAGAAGAGAAGTGCAGGGCTTCGTAGGGACTGAGGGCAATGCTGGTCAGCTGCAACAGTCATCCTCTGGTCTTCAGCAGGCTACCCTCCATAGGGGTTTTGGCTCCAGCTATGATCTATCAAATGACTGCAGGAGTCCTCCTTTCAGAAAGAATTTGGACTGGTGTCATCACCAGGTCCACCAGTGGTAAGCCTATGCACCATTCAAACTGTCAAGGGGCTGTGTAATCATGGACAGCCACTGGCCACACATTCCGCCTAGCAACAGACACGCTGTGGTCCGGATGTGGGCAAGGTCCAGACAGACCCAGCCTCCACATCCAGCCACAAACACAGACTGCCACTTTGCCCAGAAAATAGAGGCTTAGCCTGGGAAAGGCTTTCCATATATGGCAATTCCAGACCCGAGAGGGCAGGAAAAAGGAAAAAGTACGCAAAGGCCAAAGGAAAGGCGAATATCTTTTGGCACGTTCTTTAGAGTGTGTATATGGTACTCTTTATGACATTAAATGGTCAAATACAATAGTGCACAAGAAAAAAGGTAAAAACACAGTATAAAAATAGCCGTTGCCACCAGCCCATCCTCGACGCATTGTATTTGTAACCACAAAGCTACAAAAGAAAAAGTAATAAGAATAGAAACTACCCTAACCACATTTCACTTTAAGGTGATGTGTGCCGCTTTCAAAATAGAAGAAATCCAATAAGAGTGAGCAAAACGCAAGCCGAAGGCTTTACTTTCCTCTAAAATGTCAGGTCAGGAAGCAGACAATAGCAAAAAGATAGGGTGTACAATAGAAGCCCCTGTGAGGAAAGCAACAAAAAGAAAATATTTCCTAACGGGTGAATTGAAGGTATCAATTAAAAAACAAGTTAACATGAGGAATGTTCATGAGTACCGTATTCCTCCCTCTCTCCTCTCAAATATTAGATTTCTTGTAATGTTGTGGTAATTTTGTGAGGAAGAAAAATTCAATAGAACAGATTATTGGGTTTATGCGGTTCTGATTATAAAAAACCAATGGCAATTCAAATACTGTGACGGAGCCCGTGAAGAATGATTCTGTGCCCTTTTGTGGCCGTTATAAGAATTATGAATCTAATCTGTGCCTGAAGTTATTCTAGAAGATGAGGCATCTGGTAGGAATAATGTTTCCATTGTGAATAACATTACTGAAAGTAGGTAACTTGTTCTTTAGGTATTTTAGTCGCTGCTATGTGATCTTTTTTTTATTAAAAAATATATTTCTCTAGTACGTTCTAATTTTTTCTTTCTGAATCATTCAGTTTCTGCAGTGTAGGCACTTTTTCTCCAGCATGGGGTCTGGCATGGATTCACATGCTCATGAATATTCCCCGTCGTCAGGCTGGGAATCCTCAGTAAAGAAAAAACCAGTATCAGTTTCGTTTCTGATCTGTCTTTCGTAGTAATAACCAATCACTGGTCTCTGCGTCATACTGACCACAGCCAATGACTGCCCTCTACCTAAGTCCCGCCTCTGGCAGCCATCTTCAGATTTTTACCGCACGTTCATGTGCTGGGATCCTCGTGCTATTGCTCTCGAGCGTTAGTGCTATTTTTTCACGTTTTTTCTCAAAAACTTCGTTTTTTTCGGTCAAAAGAGCCTCAAGCTCCACCGACTCTCCATCCGATCAACGGGGACCCGTGTCGGATTCGTCTGCGCCCCTCAAGGGTGAAGATTTCGTCGAGCTACGCTTTTGGAGGACTCCAGAAGTTTCTCAGGCCCGGACATGGCCCAGGAGAAGGGAAGCTCGACGCCCGGAAAGCTGTTCAGGATCTGCCCTGGATGCCAGCTGCAGAACGTCTTTAAGAAGGACGAACACTCCTTTTGTCTCTACTGCTTACATGAGGACAAGACGCACATGGAGAAGGACTGTGCGTTTTGCGGCAATATGTCGGAGCGGACCATGAAGGACCGCCATCAACGTCTCGCCAACTGGCTGGAAGGGAAGAGCCCGTCAGGCGAGAAGAAGAGGAAGAAATCCGAGCGGTCTTCTAAGACCTTTGAGGACGCCCCGGCGACGGGGGTCCAACACAAGGCCAAGCACCGCGAGTCCGCTGGCACCGGGAGCGCCGAACGGTCGGGCTCTACGGGCGCCAGGCAGGGCGCACCCTCCCCGGCACCTTCAGCCACGAGCCAACGCTCTGGGTCGGGTAAGAGGAAGGGCGAGCACCCGGCGAAGCTCCTGGAGAGGCCCCGGTCGAGCTCGAAGGCCCCATCGGAGGGGGAGCGAGGCAGTGTCCCCCCCCCCTCAAGGATAAGGCGGTGAGCGCACCTAAGGTGGTGAAGGCCTTAATCCATCCGGCCAAGCCCTCTATCGATACTGTCGCGGCGGTCCTGGCTCAGCCTGTGGAGGCTACACCAGTGGTGGCGACCTCGGGGCTCAGAGTCTCCCTGCCACCTCGGAGGGAGTCCTCTTTTGTGTCCATCGATAGGACCCCCGTGAAATCCCCGGCGGGGAAGAAGAAGGGGGGGCAGGGCGTCGTCGTAGATTCGGCCTCAACCTCAGAGGAAGAGCTGATTGAGGTCTTAAGCCACGGCCTTGGCGTGGAAGAAGACTGGCCCGTCGGGATGGATCCCGACGCAGGTGACGACGACATCGTCGAGGGTGCCGACGGGGCCCCTGATCGCCCGTCGGATTCCCCTCTGCCAGTGCCGCAAGACAACTCGGCGGCCATTTTGTTGGCTATACAGTCCTTATGTTCAGAGATAAGGACGAGACTACCATTGCCGACGGAGGAACCTCTCCCGTCGGGGGATCCTGAACCGGGACCTTCTGGTGCTCCCCCGCCCAAGAAAAGAAGGATTCACCCTCCACCTCCTTTTCAGCCGTCGCGCCCCGTCCAGCCCTCCTCCCCGTCCACCCGAGGGGATGATACGGGGACTGACACGGCAGCGACGGGTACGGACGACGAGGTATACGACGAGGATCTACCGTCGTCACCTCCCACCAGGGCTTCACCGCCCGACGAGATTGGATCGTTCCACTCCATGATCACCAGGGCATCCGAGCTTTTCCAACTCTGCCCTGAGGAGAAGAAAAAGGAAGGATTCCTTTATCAACGGCGCGAGGCCAAGAGGAAGACGGTCCTCGCGGTGCCTCTACTGGACGACATTTGGGATGAGGGCCTCGCCCTCCTCAAGAACCCTTCCACGACGCAAGCTAGAAGAGACCGGTACGAGAAGAAGTACCGGGTCCCGGACGCGGCCCCCCTGTATCTCGGGGCGCAGCCTACCCCGGACTCCGTCGTCTCCGCGGCGGCCAGGAAGAAAGCGGGGGGGGGTGCGGCCTCCACATCGACTTCCCCACCGGACGGCGAGGGAAAGAAATTGGACGCTATGGGACGCAGGGTCATCTCGTCTGCAGCGACGACGATTAAAGCGGCCAACGCCTTGGCTATCGTGGCCCGCTACGACAGGGAGCTATGGTACAAACTGGCTCCCCTGCTGGACTTCCTACCGGACGACAAGAGGGCGTATGCCCTGGAGATCCTACAGGAAGGCGAGGTGGCGTCGGACCACGCCATCACTATTGCGACGGACATCGCCGACACTGGGTTTCGCCAGTTGGGCAACGGCGTGTGCCTTAGGCGGCGTGGATGGCTCAAGGCTACGGACTTCCGTCAAGACGTACAGACCAGAGTCCTGGACATGCCGTTCGATGGGAACAACCTGTTTGGGAAAACAGTGGACGATTCCCTTCAGGCCATTAAAGCGGACACTGAGACGGCCCGGGCCCTTGGGGTTCTGCAGCAACGACGGACGCCCTTTCGGAGCAGCGGAGGCAAGGGCGCCTCCAAAGGTTCCGGCGGCGGTTTCTCCACCTACCGTCAAGCGGCCCGCTCGTCGTCTCAGGAGGCCTACAGAGGACGAGGCAAGTCTGGCGGACCCCGCCGTCGTCGCCAAGAAGGTCAAGGCGGCAAAGCCTCATCGAAACAGGATTGAACCGGCCGTGGGGTCGGGCCCCCACCAAAGCACCCCGGTGGAAGGCCGGCTGGCGAGCTTCGTCAGCGTGTGGGAGTCCATCTCCACCGACCGTTGGGTGCTGGACGCCTTAGCCCGGGGCCACGCGCTCGAGTTTCAAAGAAAGTGCCCGCGCGTCCCCCCCGTGGCCAGGAAAGAGCTTCACGTCCCTCAGCTTCTCCTGGAGGTAAAGGCGATGCTCAGGAAGGGCGCCATCGAACTCGTCCCAAAGAGGCTTCGGGGCTCCGGAGTTTACTCGAGATACTTCCTCGTGAAGAAGAAGACGCGAGGATGGCGCCCCATCCTAGACCTGCGACGTCTGAACAAGTTCATCAAGGCGCAGAAGTTCCGGATGGTCACCCTCCAGCACGTCCTGGGGCAGCTGGAGGGAGGAGACTTCCTTTCGTCGTTGGATTTGGAGGATGCCTACTTCCATATTCCCATCCTAAAGGGGCACCGAAAATTCCTCAGGTTTGTGGTCCAAGGGCGTCACTACCAGTTCAAAGCCCTCCCCTTCGGACTACGGTCGGCACCCAGGGTATTCACCAAGTGCCTTGCACCGGTGGCGGCGCAGCTGCGCCGCGAGGGGATCCACGTCTACCCCTACCTGGACGACTGGCTCATCCGAGCCAAGACGAGGGAGCTCGCCGTGGAGCACACGGCAAGGACCGTCCAACTTCTCACGGACCTGGGATTCTCCATGAACTATGCCAAGTCCCACCTGGTACCCGCTCAAAACGCACTGTTTCTGGGAGCGAAGCTCGACACAGTGTCATTCTGGCCTCCCCGTCGGAGGAAAGGACCGGGTCCATCCTGGGCAAGGTACAGCGGATGTTGGTTTCTGACGCGGCCAAGGTGAGGTCCATCAAGTCCCTCCTCGGAATGATGTCTTCTTGCATCTACCTCATTCCCATGTGCAGGCTCCGGATGCGCCCGTTGCAGGAGTTCCTGGACGCGCGCTGGATCCAAACGACGGGCGGCTTCGAGGAGAGGATCACACTCGATGAGAGTTTCCGCCGAGCGGCCCGGTGGTGGGGCAACCGCGCGCATCTGACGGCGGGCATGGACTTCCAGACCCCAGACCACCAGGAGACAGTGACCACGGATGCCTCCCTGGAAGGGTGAGGAGCGCACACCGAAAATCTGCACGCGAGAGGCCTTTGGCTCCCGACGGAGAAGTTCCTCCATATCAACGTCCTGGAGCTCCGTGCAGTGTTCTGGGCCCTCAGGTCCTTCCTTCCGTCCCTCAAGGGCAAGGTGGTGAGGATCTTCACCGACAACACCACCACCATGTTTTACATCAGGAAACAGGGCGGAACCAGGTCTCCAGCGCTGTCCAAGGAGGCGCAGGACCTGTGGCATTGGGCCGTCGCCCAAAGGATGTTTCTGGTGCCGTTTCATCTGGCAGGGATAAAAAACACCATCGCCGACTCACTCAGCAGGGAGCTGCGCTCGTGTCACGAGTGGGAACTACGGCAGGATCTAGTGGATCGCCTCTTCCGACGGTGGGGCACACCCCAGATCGACCTGTTCGCGACGGCGACGAACTCCAAGTGCCGGAGGTTCGCCAGCAGGTTTTCCCAGGCGAGGAGCATGGGCGATGCTTTCTCGTTCCCCTGGGAGGGCCTGTTCCTCTACGCGTTCCCTCCTTTGCCACTGCTAATCCGGCTCGTCAACCAGCTCAAGAGGTCACGGTGCAGGATGATCCTCGTCGCACCTGCGTGGCCGAGGCAGATATGGTTCCCGGACCTTCTGGACTTGTCAGGGTCCCCGCCAATCAAGCTGCCGGTGGACGCGGATCTACTCTCCAGGGAAGGAGGCGCCATCCTCCACCACGACCCGAAATCGCTGAACTTGCAGGCCTGGCTCCTGCAGCGCTAGAGTTTGGAGGATACGACATACCGGCCGACTGCAGAGAGGTTCTTGCAAAGGCCAGGGCGTCCTCGACTCTTAAATGCTACGGACACAAATGGAAGAGGTTCTCTGTCTGGTGCCACGCACAGAAGATTAACCCTCTACGAATTACGGCTCCCCAGGTACTGCCGTACCTGCTGACGCTGGCCAAAGCTGGACTGGCACACGCGTCCATCAAGATTCATCTTGCTGCGATCTCCCGATACACCAGAACCACGGGCCGGACGTTCTTGTGGTCTCATCGTCTGGTGAAAGAGTTCATGAAGGGACTGTTCAGATCGTTCCCGCCGGTGAAGGCGCCGGCCCCGGCGTGGGAGCTCAACGTGGTGCTGACCAAGCTCATGGGACCTCCGTTCGAGCCCCTGCACTCGGCCCCGTTGAAGTTTCTGTCGTGGAAAACAGCGTTTCTTGTGGCCATCACCTCCGCACGACGGGTGGGAGAGATCCAGGCCCTTTCCTGCAAGGCCCCGTACTTGACTTTTCACGACACGAGGGTAGTGCTCAGGACGCACCCCTCCTTCATGCCCAAGGTACCGTCGGACTTCCATCTCAACGAACCCTTGGTGTTGCCTGTGTTCTTCCCGTCGCCTTCGTCGCCGGCTGAGAGGACTTTGCACTCGCTGGATGTGGCTAGAGCGCTGAAGTTCTACGTGGACCGCACGAAGTGTTTTCGGAAGACGTCACAACTCTTTGTGAACTTTGGACCTGTCAATCAGGGGAAGGCTCTCTCGAAGGCTTCCATTTCCAGATGGCTCTCCGGCTGTATCATGTACTGTCATCGGTTGGCAAACCGACCGCTGCCTGGCCGTCCGAGAGCCCATTCCACCAGAGCGATCGCAGCTACCACGGCGTTCCTTTCTGGTGTGCCCCTGCTGGACATATGCAGGGCTGCTACGTGGAGGTCGACGCACACCTTCACGAAATTCTACTGCGTCGATCGGGATTCCAGGGAGGAGTCCAGGGTCGGCCAAGCAGTGCTGCGCAACCTGTTCGCCTGAGGTGAGCCTGGTGAGGAGGTAAGATTGCTCAATGTTGAGTTTGATGTAATGCTTAATGTTGAGCCTTTGCCACCTCCCGTGGTTGTGCATGTGTGTACTGCTATGTATTCTTTATTCATGAGCATGTGAATCCATGCCAGACCCCATGCTGGAGAAGGAACAAGTTACTTACCTGTAACTGTTGTTCTCCAGCATGGGTCTGGCATGGATTCACATGCCAACCCTCCCGCCTACCCCTCTGCGGCTCTTCACTTGGTCATACTGCCACTTCACGTGCTTCCAAATCTGAAGATGGCTGCCAGAGGCGGGGCTTAGGTAGAGGGCAGTCATTGGCTGTGGTCAGTATGACGCAGAGACCAGTCATTGGTTATTACTACGAAAGACAGATCAGAAACGAAACTGATACTGGTTTTTTCTTTACCGAGGATTCCCAGCCTGACGACGGGGAATATTCATGAGCATGTGAATCCATGCCAGACCCATGCTGGAGAACAACAGTTATAGGTAAGTAACTTGTTCCTTTGCATTCATTTATTTTGAATTATTTAAAATAATGTGGCGACAAAAGAAAGGTGAGAGTAGAAATGAAGCACAGTTGAGGGGGGTGGAAGAGATGCTTGCCCTTTTGGTGTGTGGTAATTTGAGAGGAAAACAGATGCCCCTTTTAGTTGGCAGTTGACTCTCTGATCCTTAAGATATTAATAGCTTGTGGTTATGAACTTTTAGATTACGTTTTTGATCTGTCAATTGTAACCTTTAATTCACATCCTGCTCAACGTTTTTATTTCAATCATTTGCTTGTAATACCTTGAATTTTGTCACGATGCTCTGCAGGTTTTGTGGCGTTTTACTTTGCTTTTGCTTGCATTTATTGAAAGGTTGGACAGTTCAGAATTGGATCCTAATGAATGTGAAGACTATACTATGATGGGTTCGCCTTTGCCAAATAAAAAGGGGGATAAAAGTAATGACTCGGATCTATTAAGGGTAAGTGTATTATTTTACAGTGTCAAACAAATTGGGGTTTGTTCATGGTGTTCTATATGGTCTGAATAAGTATGACGGTTTAACTTATCACTTGTGATTTACAGGTTGATTATGCAATTGTAGCAAGTTTTTTAATTTCGAATGCTTTTTAATAATTACAGAATAAAATTACATGCCGCATGGTTGGATGAGGACAAGCAAAATAAACACTACCCTTTTCTGCTACAGTCTGACGATACCTTAATCACTGTAAAAGCAACAAAGCAATCCCATCTTGAATGTGAAGTGTAAGGGAGGCATGGTATCACAAGTATGACACTGACACAAAAGATACAATTTGTAAAACCTTTATTTAATTTTCTGGGTTTGGGAAAACTTCTATTATGCCCTATAGTTAAAATGGGAATAGTCTTGACTATCAAATCATAAAGAACACAGTCCTAGTCAGTCTGTCAAATCAAAATGGCCTATACTACAAAACCTAATGCCTACCCTATGTCGTATACAAAAAGTGAGAAAAGGGCATTATATATATGCAAAGAAAATCAGTGGGAACAATATAAAGAATCAAAGTGGCTGAGTCGCCTCTCCTCCTCACATTGGACAACAAAGAGTAAGGCGTCCCCCGTTGACAGGATGACACACTCTGGTTCAGGTTCTGACAATAAAGCAGTTCAAAAGTGGATCATGGTCCTCCTGGCCTTCCACGTTAAAGTCGCTTTTCCAATGTTAAAAAAAGTTCTTTCACAGTTCACAAACCGGTTCACAGTTCAACCAAAAGTTCACATAGTCCTCCCTTAGTATAGCTCGAACCTCTCACTCACAGCACTTGCAGGGGTTCCCTTCCCCAAGCTTTATTCACATTTGTTAGGGCTTCTCTTCCCCTAACTTATCCCACTTCACTTCTGGTCTCCCTCGTTAGGGCTCGTGATGTCGAATACTTTCAAATGTACAAGGCTTTTTCTATAGACCTCTGCAGGACCACTTCGACCTTCCCTTCAACTCATACTCCTGTGTTATTTGCCCCAGTGTTTCTTGGTCTATGGCGTTAAATCTCTTAAGCACAAGAGTTCAATAGTCACTCTCTACTTCCCCTTTTATTGGGGTCAATCTTGATCATCACGCTCTTTAAAGTTAATTCACTTCGTTGCTTTTTAATAAAACAACCACTCTGTATCACTGGCTTCACAGTTATCGGTAATTTAAAGTTCACCACAGGTCTGCCTTTCTTCACGTCTCACCACACGCGTGCAGCCTTCAATTGTGTGATATACTTTTGCAACTTCAGTCTTCCTTTAACGCATACTGGTTTTTCATGTCGCTTGCCAACTCACCGGCTGTGTGCATTCCTCTGTTGTCTTTGCCTTTTTAATTCACAAGTCAAGGTTAATACCACAGGCTTGGCCTCGCCTTCCCAACTCGGTTGTTCACCCCAGAGGGTCGCAGGTGTCTTTCAAACACAATGCAGTCTTTTGGTCTGTAATTTGGCTTTCTATCCGTATCTCTTACGATTCTTTGGAGGCAACAACCTCCGACTGGGAACTCCTGGGTTCCTTCACCCCTGGCTCTCGTCTCTTGATCTGTCGCACTGCTCCAGAGGTTCTGCTGCTTCTCGTGTTCCACCTTGATCAGAGTGTCTCTATGTTCCGCCTTTTATCCGTGTGGGGAGAGCTCATGTGTATCAGATGTGTGCGATTAATGTCAAGGGCCTGACTTTGCCTATTCCGATTAGTCTTAGTCACCCTCGGCCCAGTGTTTGTGTGGAAAAGTGGGGTGGGGAGTTGCGACATCAGAGAATCCTATGAAATGGGAGTGGTCATGGATACGGGAAAGGGGGGAATACCGCATCTCACCCCCACTCCCTGAAAACCCCTCACCCCCAGGGTTGGATCCAAAAGTGATGGCTGTGCCCTGGCCGCCTGAGAGAGATATCCCCGGGGATTAGTAGATGAGACACAGTTTGGTTTCTCACATTAGACACTAGACATTTAAATTATAGGCAACATAATACATTAGGTTGTGTGATGAATTAAGGAAATTTTCCCTTCTCCCTAAGGAGGAGCCTCCCTTTTGAGGCTAGGGAGGTGAGCCCGCTTTGGAAGACCCTCCCTAGCGGTCTGGACAAGTGGGACATCACTGGGAGAGACTCTTCCTTAAGGGACACAGACTCCCATTCCTGTGAGGAACGCCCTAAGCAATTTCCCATAGTGGCATATATGGGACTGTCGGATATGAAGAACACTATAGAAGCCAGGGGCTTGGCCAAAAACAAAGCTAAAATATACTTACTCATACGCTTCCTCCATCCTTGTGGGCGGCCCCCAACATGAGGACGGTACCGAAACCTTTGGCACCGAAAAATTGAGAGTCCCCTTTGAATTTAGTATAGCGTTAGAGGGCGCGTCGTCAGGCGTGGGAATGCCCCGCTGAGGCCCCGCCACCCGGCTCCTCACCTCAATCCCTTTTTCCACATGGACTGTCGGACCTGGCAGCCAGCGCACAGACTTTTTTAGCTTTTAGTTTTTTCAATTTTATATAACTTCCCTTCGGTGCCTTGCCTCGCCTCCCCCAGCGCATGCCGGCTGAAGGAGGATTCACTAGATCTGCCTTATGCGACCGCTCGTTCCCGGCCTCGATCCCCCATGCACTCTGTCTTGTTTGGGGCCCGTCCACCGCTGGGACGCATGTTCGGCTTGCAGCGCTCTCGGTCATAGGGCATTGAAGAATTGGTTGTAGCAGTGGAGGGAGATCTTCCACACTTCCCCTATGCCCCACCTTAATGACTTTGTCTCCAGTACCTCTCATCAAGACCAAGGTAGGCCCCCTGTTCAGCATGGCGATTCCATCGCCAGGGAGAGGGGTTCCTCGGATTCAGGTGCTGGCAGGCTCGATGCCTCTAAGGCTACCGGCTCCCAAGCCAAGGGGCTCTTCCGGGAGCAGACCTGAGGCCATCCAGGCTACCGACTCCGAAGCTGAGGGGCTTAGGGCCCTATCGTACGGTCCACAGAGGGGCGATCAAATTCTTCCTCCTCTTTGTCCCCAAGTGGTATGGGATCGTCGAGTGCCACCTCCAGCCGTGCACAATCCAGCACGGCTACCAGCACAGCTGCCAAGGGCATCCAGCCTACCGGAGCTCGCTCTGAGGGCATGTGTCAGGGCATTACGTCTACCGGCCATCTGGCCGAGGGCTCAGTGCCTACCAGAGTCCTCTCTGAGGACGACACTTCAGATGCGGGTGCAAGACCCCAAGGTGTATCCTCCCATATCTGAGGCCTCTTCTGGCTCACCGCCTTCGCGCCCGCCTGCTCAGTACGTGGCGCAAGGCTTCAAAATGGCAGAGAGACACATGGCGGAGCATGCCAGGCCGGCGGCCATCTTGGCTACAACTCTGGGCCTGCTTGTGCTCTCGCCCATTGAATGGGTTGTGCAGAAAAATTCCATGGCTCTTCCCTCTTGAAGCGGATTTTCGGGACGGGCATCTGCTCTCCTTAGGGGTACATCTACCCATCGCAGCCTTACGTGTACACGCCTCAGGCGCCTCAGTACTTTGACCAGGAACGGAGAACCAGCGCCTCTGAGGGCTGGGCGTCTATGGACCCGGTGGCTTGCGAGGACTGCTTCTTCGAGCGAGTAGTCTTCCTCATGCATTCCCCTCAGAACAGGGTCTCCTGAAGGATATAGTGAAGGTCATCCTGCAGGTGGCGCCTCCCTGTGCCCCCATCTGTGTATACCCCTCCAGTGCTGCCGGTTCCAGTGCTGGTCCCTCCGCCGATCCAGGCCCTACCAGTTGTTCAGACACCACCTTGTGTTCCACCAACGCCTCCCCCTCAACCCAGACCTCCCCTTGGTCTGTCAAAAAGAGATGTGGGGAGACCATGACAATGATGACGCCCAGGACGATGAACCCTTGGCATCCGTTAAGGCCTTTCATGACCGCCTTCAGGGCCTGGTGGAGTTCTTGGGGGGTCCCTCTGCCCGAAGAGTGCTAGCAGAGGTTTTGGGTAAGTGCAGGCCGGCCCGGTCAGGCATCCCTCTCAAGAGGGATGTTGGGAAGAATTCTCTGTTTAGGCTGAATTTCCTAACCTAGTGAGTCCCCCAGCAGCTTTGCTGGATTTTGTGGGGTTTATTTTTTCTCCTGCCAAGAGTGAGACTCTTTTACCCTCACTCTTGGACATGACTTGAGAGTGTTCTCTGTGACTTGCTATGTGCTTATGGGCTAGGGGGTAATTTTCCCCATAGGCCATCATTGGTTTTTGAATGTGTGTTACACAGCACCCTCAGTGCAGTAGCACAGGGGTGTCTTAGAGACCCCCAAACATAGACTCCACACCCTGGGACTGACTACTGTCTCCCTGGGTCTGTAAAGTTACCATTGACTTTACTAGTCTTAACTTAGGAACTTAACCAGTACAAACCATCTTACTGTGGAAGTACTGGTAGGGGCAATTAGATTGCCCCTGGGTCTGTTGTCGAGGGGGTACTGTCCCATCCCCCCTCGCCGAGTTCTGGCTGGTGGCAGTGGATACCACGGAAATATTCCACCGGAATATTTCCCAATGGGATTTCCCATTGGTTTTTGATGCACCACTTTTTGGTGCAATGTTAAAGATACCGCCGGTTTATTTATTTAATATAAATTCACCGGTTGGGATTTTTTGCCGGAACTCGCCGCCAAAATGGCGTCTAGGTTCACTTCAGTAACCCTGAACCCGAGTCGAGCCTTTGTTCCACTTTTGGCGGGCTTCTGCATAAAAGCAGGGTTTATAGGACTGGTTCTTCAGAAATCGCCACAGGACCTAAGAAGCCGAGCCGACCTGCCAAGACGACACCACCGGTGAAGCCCTGCAGAATCGTCTCACCACTTTTCCCGACGACAGAGGAGATCTCCCGCCGGAGAGTCTTCTTCCCTTAACTGGTGGGGACAACCAGTTGCTGCCTTCTTTTCGCCGTCCCGAAGCATCTCGTGGCCGCCTTGCCTGTGCCAAGCACCCCGGCAACCGGGATACCACTTTTTACCTCAACCGCGTAAGAGGGGTAAAAATCCTTTGTGACCGGAGAACTCCACGGCTGGCCTCATCCCTGGTAGTGCAACGACCTGCAGCCTTCCTCCCCGTCGAGATCACCTCTTCCTCGGGACGACGCCGCGACTTGCACCCACTACCAGGAACGACTACCACCGCTGGAGGAATCTTTCCACTTTTAAAGGTACTGTGTTCCGCCCGGCCTCCCTTGCCACCGATTGTACGGGGTAGATTTAGCCCTCGGCTCTCGAACCTGGGTAGGTCTGGGACACCCTAACTAAACTTTTCAGAACCATAGTAAAACCGTTTTCTACTCACCTGCAAAGACTTGTGACATTGTGTGATCTTGGGCACATTTTCGCCTGGCTCCCTCTAACGCGGGCCCCAAACTAATTCCCCTTGTTCCACCATTTACTGTCTTTGCTAACCTTATGTGAAAAGTGTTTTACCTAACTGCTCTCTTTATTTCTGCCTTTTCCCTCCCTTTTGGTAATACTTGTTGGAGTACCATCTAACGTTAAGCGCTCACCTCTGGTTGGAAATAAGTGGTGTTAACTTAGAATTGTCCAACAAACGATTAGGGATGTACATATGAGTAATAGTAACTGTGTTTGACTTTCTTATCTTCTCTAATGTGCTAGTGTAATTTATGAGTGTACCTTTAATAAATAAGTTTATACTTTTACACCTAGCTCTGGTCAGTGTTTGCTTGTGCTATTGTACCTCTGTACCTATTATGTATCCTCTGTATACTGCCTAACTCTTCTTGAGGGAAGTCTGACTGCTCAGCCACAGCTACCACAGTGAATCTGTGCGGTGCAGACTGCTACCAAGTGGGTTTACTGCCAACACCTGTAGTCTTAAATCTTTTGCAGTGGTCCCAGAGGGAACTGCACAGGTTTCTGCCTAACAAGGGATGTCCGGCAGTTGGCATGAAAGGTCTGGGCCCAGGGCCAACGCCCAGATGAACAAGAAGCTGGACAGCAGGTTCAGACTGACGGACGGGGAGCCAATCCTCAAGCCTCCCAACCGCAGCCTCATTCTTCAGTGATGTCTGCGGCCTCATTATATTCTAAACCATCGTCTTAGTCGTCTTCCTCCATGGGAGCCACCTCCATTTGTCTTTCCAAGGAGGACAAGTTCCTCGAGTCTTTGGGATGGTGCTGCTATTCCATCTCAAGACTGCATCTGCGCCCAGCCAAACCAGAAGCCCTCTTGGCTGCAGCTAACCAGAAGCTATGGTGGGATGTCGGGGAATTTCTGCCCGATCTCCCTTTGCACAAGCCAGCCTCCTTCAATGCCGGTCTGGGAGATTACCAGGCCTTTGCGCAGGGCCTCATGGAGTCTTCGGTCTCACACATCGACACAGCACGCAGAGGGCTGTGCCTTGGTGTCGGGATGAGGACGGCGTGGATGCATGCCACTAAGTTTTCATCTGACGTGCAGGTGCGGATCCTGAATCTGCCCTTTGAGGGCGTGGACCTTTTTGATTCCTCAACCAATGACGAGTTGACATAGAAAATAACCTCCACTCAAACCGCCAAGTCATTGGCCCCCTGACAAAACCTGGACAGAAATCCTTTCCCCAGTCCCAGATCAGGACTGAGTTTAAACCCCACGCTTTCTGCGGCTTCAAGGGGTTTCGGGAATGTGGTACACTGATGCCCGACAGGTCGCCCAGCGACAACAGGAGGAAGCAGCAGAAGACTTTGCACAGGTTTTTCTGCTCCCCCTCCTCTGCCCCCGCCTCTGACGCCAAGAAGAAGTGACGTCAAGGTCGGGGAACACAGCTCGCCTGTGGGGGGGGGCATTTGGCTTTTTAACCGGAAACCTGTGCAAGTATCTTTTCAGCAACCCGTTGATCCTGTCCTTAGTCTCCATGGGCTTCAGTCTTGCTCTTCCTTTCCCTCTACCATCCTCTCCTCCTCTTTGTCAAATCGGGCCCCCCGGCTCTTTTACGAGAGGTCCTTTCGTTCTTGGAGATGCAGGCGATAGAGCTGGTTCCTCTTTCAGACAGAGCCTCTGGGTACTATTCCAGTAATTTTGCGGTATCCAAGAACAACTAGAAGAGATTTACAAGTCCTGAGTTGCGCTTTTACCAAAAAAGATCGCAATGCATTCAGTTGTGAGCTTAATTTGAACCGTTAATAGTTAGAAATATGTGCTTGAGTCAAAAAGAAAACAAGAAAGAATAAAGTTCAGTTGTCTTCACTGATGCACTTTTTAAGTTCCAGTAGTCTGAGTGCCTGGACCTCGACACGTGTTTCCGCGCCTTGCTGTCGGGTGGTTCTTCAGGAGGTGCAGTGAAAAAAATAATGCGGTGTCCCTCTATCTATTCATCATATTATGAGTAGGTTCATTGTTAATTTGTTTGTATATTAATTCCTCTCTTCAAACCGTAAGTGATTAACCTGTAGACCAAGACAAAACAATGTTTTGGGGCCACTACTTATAATGGTCAAAAAGTAAATTATCAAATTGATTAGAAATGTACTTACAAATGTAGCTTGCTTAGACTAAAGAGGATAGTGTATGTTGCAGAGTTAGAAATCCTGTTGATGTATAGGTACATTTATTTGTTTGTCCTGCAATTAACCATACAATGGGTATCAAAATTATGGTAAAGTTTGCTTTATAATGGATATAACTTAGTCAAAGAGTAGCCTGGTATAATTATACCCAAGAACAACCAGGCTGGCCTGAGGGTTGTCCTGGAGCTGTCAATTCTAAATCTGTCTTTACCACTGGAAAGCTTCAATATGATTACTCCGTGCACATTGTAGAGGCTTTGTGTGCAGGGGACTGTCTGTGTTCCCTGGACCTCAAGGATGCGTTCCTACATGTACCCATCTACCAACCGCATTGGAGGTTTCTGCGGTTCACAATTGTCGTACCACTTTCAGTACAAGGTGCTGCCCTTCGGCCTGAAATCGTCCCCTCGTGTCTTCATGAAGTTGATGAACGCAGTGGCCGGCCTTCTCGGCTTGGAAGGGACATCTTCTGTACCCTAATTTGGACGACTGGCGGCTGAGGGTGGGGTCACCCTGGAGGTGGTGCACTCCTGCCAGAGATTGGCGGATGGCCTTCATCAGCTGGGGTTTCTCCGTCAACCAAAGGAAGTCACAGTTGTGCCCATCTCAGAAATTGGTCTTCCAAGCGGTGCGTTGGAACACTACCGTTCAACGGGTGTTCCCTAAGACTGAAAGGGTCCAGTCCCTCCGCAAGGCGGTGGGGCACTTTCTCACCAACTCGGCATGGTGGTTCCAGCACATCTGCAACTGATGGCGTCCTACATGCTCACTGCACAGCACGTTCGCCTCAAGTTGAGGCGCCTCCAGCTCCACCCAACTCGACCTGGCAGCCAATTGGGATCAGAGGATGGGGTCTCAGTCGGACAGGATCCCAATACCACTGCTGATACTGCCCAATCTTGGCTGGTGAATGATAGATTGCAATGTTTCAGTGGGAGCCCCCTTCACCTGACCGGAGCCTACCCTGGTGGTGACGACTGACTCCTCTCTTTCGGGCTGGGGAGATACTCTGGAAGGCTATGTAATTCATGGCGCATGGTCCAGGACGGAAGCCCTCCTGCATATCAAGCGGCTTGAGCTGAGGGCAGTGGGCCTGACCCTCAATGCATTTTTGCTCCTCATCAGTCTGTACTGGTCAGGACGGTCCGTTCTGCTACAATGTTTTACCTGAGCAAGCAGGGTGGCACCCGTTCCCCCCTCTGCATGGAGGCTTTTCAGATGTGGGAATGGGCCACAACAGAGGGGGTTGGGATTTCAGCAGTCCACCTCCCTGCAGACAGCAATTCAGAAGCGGACCAGGTGAGCTGCTTGGGGTTCAACACCTCAGAGTGGGAGTTTCACACCGACTCCTTGTTACCCCTGTTCTAGTGTTGGGGGTTCGCGGACCTGGGCTTGTTTGCATCCCCTCTGAATTCCAAGTGCCCCCAGTTTGCTTCATGGGCAGGACAGGGTCAGGGGTCACTGGGAGACTCCTTCCAGATCCGTTGGCATGGCCGCAGTTATGTGTTCCCGCCCACCCCTCTGCTCCAACGGAGCCTCCGCAAGTGCCAGGCTTCAGTGGGTTGCAGCCTCGTCCTGATTGCCCCCCACTGGCCTTCGAGACCCTGGTTTTCGGATCTGCTGCAGTTATGCTCCCAGGGTCCCGTCCCCCTTCCGATCTCCAGCGGGGTCTTCCTGACACAGCAGGGCGGGCAGTGGAACATCTGGGCCTGCTGGCCCTGGCGGCCTGATTTCTGACCTGCTGAGGCTTAAGCATGCTCAATTTTGGGATGATAACTGGACATCATTCAGCAGGCCAGGAGGCCCTCGACTCGGTCCCAGTATAAGAGCTAATGGACTAGGTTCTGCCATTGGGTTTGTGACAAGGGTCTGGACCCTGTCCTCTGGATGACGTACTGGCTTTTGCAGCACACCTGACTCTCTAGAGTCCAGGTGGATACTTCCCGTACGTACTTGGCAGCCATTGGGGCGTACAAGAATTCCCCTGAGCATTTGTTTGTCGACGGCCAACCCGGTGGTTAAGGCCCACCCTAAGGGGTTGTCTAGGCTTTTTCCTCTGGTGCTTAGGCCGCAACTGGTCTGGGACCTCAATGTGATTCTTGCAAGTTTGCAGCTGAAGCCTTTCGAGCCGATGGCCTCTGTTGTACATCTGCTTAGTGACACTAAAAACTGTTCTACTGGTGGCTCTCACCTCTGCATGCAGGTTTAGTTAGCTGCAAGCGTTGTTTTCATGTTAGCCCTTGACTGCATTTCACAACAACAAGGTCATCTTGCGCACTCACCCAAACTTCTTGAGCAAGGTGGTCTTTCCATTGCATCTGCATCAAGAGATCTGCCTGCTGGTCTTTTTCCCGAACCCACAATCAGAGGTAGAGAGAGCCCTACATCCCTTGGACCTCAAGAGGGTCCTCATGTTTTTTCTCTCTGACAAAATTCTTCAGGAAGTCTGAGGCATTGTTTGTGACTTTTGGGGGCTCCTCCCCCAGCTCTCAGGCTTCCAAGGCCCGTTAGATGGTTCAGATCATTTTGAAGATGTACACGGCCATTGCCAAACGTGTTCTAAAGGAGATTCATGCCCATGCAGTCAGAGCGAAGGCCACGGCTGTCTAGCGTGTTTCAGAGACATGCTTCTTGGGATGTCATCAGCAAGGCGGCTACTTGGGCCACCACGACAGCCTACTGTAAGCACAACTCACTGGACACAGAGTTTGGTCAGGCGGATCTGAAGAACCTTTTTGCTTCATCCTAGATGTGAGGCAGGTTATTACAGCTCCACCCTATGTTCTTGTTTGGTGGAATCGCCGACAAGGATGGAGGAAAGGGGACGGGACGTATGAGTAATTAAAGTTACTCACTGTAGTGACTAGAATACTCATAGAACATAGTTCCCTTTCCTCCATACGTACCACCCACCTTCCCCTATAGTATGCCAATGACTAATAGGTAATAAGTGTAGCCAGGTATCTAAGCATCCGATGTGTTCAAAGGGGATTGGGGTGAGGCGTCAGAGGGTGGGGCATCAATGGGACGTTCCTGAGGCCGTGCCCCCACGCACTATACTAAATTTAAAGGGGAAGCTCTATTTTTGCACTGTAAAAGATTCCTTGACCGTCTCCATGTTGGGGACGCCCACAAGGATGAAGGAAAGGGGACTATGGACTATGAGTACTCTAGTCACTACGGTGAGTAACTTTAATTTTGCAAACAAGAAAGCAGATCTGTCTCTGTAAGGAAAAACCTCCATATAACTGAGATGAGTAGACTGAAGACAGAACGCACAGACGGAGGAGAGGTGAAGTCCAGAGAGAGCAGAGAGCGTAAGCAGGGGAAGCCCCCCTGACGGTATGACACCTGTGAGGGGTGGAACCAAGGAGAGCAGCAGAGCCTGCGACTTTCAGAAGTGGTCTGATCACGAGAACGAAATGCTCGCGGACCAGCGTTTACACAGTAAGAAGCCGAGGGGACAGGTTGTCATGGCCACTTGCCCAGGATCACAGGAGCGGCACGATCAAGTGGAGGGAGCAGGGGGCATCATGGTTCACGCACAGCAGACGCTAGAACAATATTTAAGATGTATGCTTCAGCACTCCGAAGACTCCTGGAAAAACATACTTGGGTAGCAGAGTATGCCTACAACAATTCGGTTCATACAAGCACTGGACAAACTCCATTCTATACTCTACACAGAAGACACCCATGGACATCAGTGTTTGATCCACCCGATCCGTGGAAATGCCAGCAATACAAACCTTGCACAAATCCATCACTCAAGTTCTTGAGGAAGCAACAGAACACTTGAACAAGGCCAAAGAAAGACAAAAACTGTTTGCTGAACGGCACCGAAAAGAAGCTCCCAATTACCACATTGGAGATAGTCTGGTTAGCGTCTAGACACATACCTTTGAAAGGACCACAGGCCTTCCGCCCCAGATATCTGGGCCCCTATACTATCAAGGCGATAATAAACCCTGCCGCCATGAAGTTGGAGTTACCATCGCACATGAAAATTCACCTGGTATTTCTTGTCTCGCTCTTCAAACCCATGAAACCAAATACACGGATTGATTCTCTGGCAGAGCCCGAATTACTAAATGGGGAACCCTAATATGAAGTTAATTCTATCTTGGGTTCCAAGGTGGTTCGGTCCAAACTGTATTATTTAATAGACTGGAAAGGATACGGACCTCAAGACCAAACCTGGGAACCCAGTGAATATGTTCATGCCCCTCGATTGGTTAGACAATTCCATGGTAACCCCACCAAACCAGGGCCGGGAAGAGGATCACCCTTGAGAGGGGCCTTAAGGGTGAGTGCTGTCATGGCCACTTGCCCAGGATCACAGTAGCGGCACCATCAAGTGGAGGGACCAGGGGACATCATGGTTCACACAAGTCCCTTTGGGACGTTTATAAATGAGGGGGCCTGGTTGGACGCATGGAAGAACTTCAACAAGACATTTTCATTATGGGCAGAAGTGCTTGGAATGGAACAGGAACTCTTTATTATGGGCAGGAATACTCTCAAGAACTCTCATTTGTGTGTAACTAGTACGGGTCTGGTCTCCGTCTGCATCTGCATGTGCAACTTCTAGGAGTGGCAGGGTGTGGCATGCAGGACTGTGCTAGGGAGCGTGGCCTTAAGAGCTCAGCTATAAAAGCCAGCCCAACCCCAAGGTGCACGCTTCGCGTTATTCTACACCTCCGTGCAGCGTAACGCTCACCGTCGCCTGGGATTCATCTTACCTGGAGAGATCCTGCCATCTTCATCCGTAATTACCATCTGGAGGATCCTGCTCTCACCTGTACACTTCTTCCTAACACCGCGGCTCACCTGCAAACATCTCGGAGCGCAGACATCTTCTTCCTGGCACCGTGGCTCACCTGCAAACATCTCGGAGCACAGACATCTTCTTCCTGGCACCGCAGCTCACCTGCAAACATCTCGGAGCACAGACATCTTCTTCCTGGCACCGTGGCTCACCTGCGAACATCTCGGAGCACAGACATCTTATTCCTGGCAACGCGGCTCACCTTCAAACATCTCGCAACGCAGACAGCATCATCTAGGCACAACGCACTCCATCCGAACTCGCAGCACCTGCAAAAGACAAGGTTAGACACTTAACAGCCATTACGTTAAGGGCGCGCTGCCATTAAAACCTGGCACCTTCCCTAAAGCCATCACTCACCTGCTGCTGGACATCGTTGTTGCATCCATCTTCTGCTGAGCCGTGTTCCGCGCCTCCACAGCAGTTGTTAGGCCGCATTTCCACCTATTTGGGAGAAAACAGAGAGGAACGTTATTCAGTGAAAAAACAACATTGAGAGCAATAACATCAAGACATTGAGAGGAAGAAGAAAGAGGGAAAAGACCAGAGACATTGAGAGAAAGCAGAAAGAGGAACTTAGTCGCAGCTGGACTGGACTATTACTCGGGAATCGGTGAAGGAACTCTATTCCATCAACATGCACTCCTGCCAAAAGTAGCAGGACGGAGAGCTCATCATTCACACTAAACAGGTGAGCCTTATGGGCCGGTACGTCCCCACAGAAATCGCACCTTAGGTCGAAGGGGTTGGGAGATACCAGTGTCAACTATGGGCGCATTCACGTTTTCCCATATCCACGCAGGAGCAGTGCCACCGATTGTCGCTGCCCATAGCTGATCCACAGGGGACAAAACCAGAAGGGGGTGATCTAACTCCAGGGAGGGCTGCAACCGTGCCCCAATGCCTCCGCAGAGACCAGGTGAGCGTAACACCCTTTGAACCATTGCATGAAGCAAGTCTAAAAGACCTTACTTATAAGACGGCCTTCCAAGTGGCTATCGCTTATTTTAGAAGGGTTAGTGAACTTTGGGCCCTTTCAGTTCTAGACCCTTTTGTTACAGTCCACATGGATAATGGTGGTTCTGCGCACTCATCCCCGATTTGCGCCAAAATTGATTTCGAAGTTCCATGTGAATCAATCAATTGAACTACCTACTTTCTTCCAGAATCCCACTAGCATGGCCGAAAGAAGCCTACACACACTAGATGTGGGCAGGGCAGTCATGTTTTACCTAGAAAGAACGAAACCACTGAGGAGGACAAACCAGTTTTTTGTTTGTGGCAGCTGGTTATACTATGTTATACTCTTGCTAAGAGAGAACTGCCCTTCAAGCCTAGAGCACACTCTACTCGGGGCAGTGGGGCTTCCATAGCATTCATTGCAAATGTTCCCCTTCAGTCCATTTGCAAAGCAGCAACCTGGAGTTCTGTACACACATTTACAAAACACTATTGCTTAGACACTCATTCTAGGTCCGATTCTCAGGTGGGGCAAGCAGTATTAAGACATCTTCTTTTCACTACTGTTCCTTCTCACAACCCACCTCCAACTCCGGGTACTGCTCGCTAGTCTATGCACAGCATGTGATTCTAAACAGATTAACAAGCATCAGAAGACATGCATTACTCACCGTAATATCATTTCGAGGGGATTGGGACCTCCGACGTATTCCATATCTGACCGGTAATGTCCACAGCTGTGCTGCTTCAGAAAATCTTTGGCTCCTGCGTCGATGCGCCGTCCCCGAGGACGACCTCCGACGGCCGACGTCACCCGATGTGACAAGTAGGACGCACGACGCCCATAGCCTCAGTTCCGTTTTTTCCACGAACGTGTTTGCTTCGTGAATCTCGGTACACCTCGACTCGTTGGAGTTTGCTGTTTTCATTCTCGGTTCGTTGAACCTGTTCTGTTTGTTGTGTAGACCTGTTCGTGGCGATGTCTTTCTCATCTTCAACCCCGCGTCCGGGCTTCAAGAACTGCGGGGACTGTGGGTCCAAGATGTCGGTCACGGACTCGCACGACGCCTGCCTCTGGTGCCTCGGGGAGGCCCACGATACGGATGACTGTGTCGACTGCCAGTCGCTCACTGCAAAGGCCTTGCGGGAACACAAGAAGAAGCTGTCGGTAGGCCGGGTGTCTAAACCCCGGAAGTCGAGGTCTGCAGGGCTTTCGACGGATGACTCGAGGGGTGACTCTCCGCGTCATCGTCGGAAGTCCAGTGGGTCTCCTTCCAGGAGTCGGTCTCGCCACTCCTCTGTCTCTTCGAGGCATTCCCGGAAGCACTGGCGTAGGTCGCCTTCCCCGTCCTCTTCCGAGGACTCCGCCCGTCGACGGGTCGCTTATCCCTCCATGCAAGCGACACCGGAGGGATGGGCTTCCTTCGGGAAGCAGATGCTAGCGATTCTTGAATCGCAGGGAACCGGTCCGTCCGCGCCTCCGAGTGGGGTCGGTCGGCACCGGTCGGAAGACACCGCCCGTACGCCTTCGGGCTTGGGTGGTTGGCACGGCTCGCGGGAGAGGTCCCGCTCGGACAAGGGTAGCCGTTCTCGCCATGCCCGTTCCAGGTCCCGGTCCTCGACGCGCTCGAGACCGCGTGATCCTGTGTCATCTTCGAAGAAGACGTCGACGCCTGTGGCGCCAAGGTCGTCGATGACTTCTCTCGAGGCTCCGCCTCCGAGGGGGTCGTCGACGCCCTCGGCACCTAGGTCGTCGAGAGACACGCTCGGAGCTCTGGCTTCGAGGCCTGTGTCGACGCGGCCGATGCTGGCGGCACTGCAGCTGACGTCGACGCCGATTCGCTCGACGTCGATGCCTTTTCTGCCGGCGCCGACTCGTTCGGCGCCCTCGACGCCTTTCGAGGCGGTGGTGTCGGAGGGGCCCCGTGGCACGGGGTTTGCCCCTAGAAAGGCTATGGCTAAGGTCAGGCACTGCTTTGGTCCACAGAGGTCTTCCTCTCCCCACCTGGAGTACATTTCAGAGGGTGATGAAGGCTCTGATGGGGGCTTGGTTCCGGTTCCAGATGACCTTATCTCGGGCCATAGCCAGTTTGATGATCTGCGGCAGTCGCTGCATGATGCCAGTGGACTGGACACCTCTCCGGAGGTGGAGTTTTGTAGGCGGGAGCCTGGCACTCATGCCGATTCTTCATATCGGCGCTTTATGTCTCGGGTCACCGAGTACTTGGGTTGGTCAGCTCCCACAGGGGAGTTCGTTCAGGATGATCTCACGGACATCCTTGATCTCGGTCCCCCCACTGACCCGGTTTTGCCTTTTCATATGGCTCTGCAGAGAAGGGTGGCAGTGGCTTGGACTGCTCCGGAGAGTCTCCCGGCAGTGGGCAAGTCTTTGTTGCGAAAATACCGTCCAGCCAGTAGCGACCCCTGCTACTTCTCTAGGCACCCCACTCCGGAGAGTTTGGTGGTGCAGGCGGCTACGGCCCCGGCAAAGCAGGCGTCGTATCCTACCATCCCTCCGGATAGGGATGACAAATGTTTTGACGGCTGGGAGAAGAAAGCGTTTTCTCGTTTATCTGTGGAACTGTGTTGCATTAGCGGCTGAACATATTCCCGAAGGGGACGAACGGGATGGCTTCCTTGCTATGGTTCAGGATGGCAAGGATGCTATGTGTGAGGCTGTTCAGTCGGGTTTGGACTTGGCGGATTGTGTCAGCCGCTCCATGGCGTCGAGCACCGTAATGCGCAGGTTTGCGTGGTTGCGGAAGTCTGGGTTCTCTCCTGATGTGCAGTCCCGGCTCCTCAACATGCCCTTTGAGGGTGAACACCTTTTTGGCAGCAAGGCTGACGAGAGCCTTGAGAGGTTGCAGACCTCCAAAGCTGCAGCGAAGTCGTTGGGCGCTGCAGTTCGCCAACCTCCGCCTTTTCGTCCTAGGGGACAACAATGGAGGGGAGGTTCCTTTCGTTATTACTCGTCCTTCAGTAAAGCGAGGGGAACTAGCAGTCAAAGAGGCCATCGTAAGAGTGCCAGAGGTGGAAATAAAGGTACTCGAGGTGCCAAGGCCGCTCGGGCAGTTGCCTCTTTACCCTCGGGCAACGCCGCAGCCGCTACCACTCAGTCATGAGGCCAGGTGCCATGGTTCGCCGGTTGGGGGAAGGCTGGCGCAGCATCTTGTAGAGTGGCAAGCCATTACTTCGGATGTGTGGGTTCTGGAGATCATAACCCACGGCTACTGTCTTCCTTTTCGGAAGAGGCCGCACGACAATCGACCAGGGAACCTCTCTTTGAAGTGTCCGGAGCCGTTCTTTGCGCAGGAAATTCAAGCCCTGCTGGAGAAAGGCGCCATAGAACTGGTGCCTGTAGCAGAGAGGAACAAGGGATGGTATTCCCCTTATTTTTTGATTGCAAAGAAAGACGGGGGGGATTGAGACCCATCATGGACTTGCGCGGTTTGAACAAACTCCTCTTGAAGGACAAGTTCAAGATGGTGACTCTTTCTCAAGTCCTCCAGGCCCTTCAACTTCAGGACTGGTTGGTGTCTCTCGACCCCAAGGATGCTTACTTCCATGTGCCGATCCATCCCAAGCACAAGAAGTACCTGAGGTTCGCGGTTGGCGACTAGCAACTTTCAGTTTCGGGTCCTGGCGTTCGGATTGACCTCCGCCCGAGGGTTTTCACCAAGCTCATGGTGGTGGTGGCAGCGCATCTCAGGAAAGGGGGGGATTCACGTCTACCCCTACCTGGACGATTGGTTGATCAGGGGGAGCTCTCCCGAGCAAGTCCTGGATCATCTGTCCGTCACCTGCCACTCCCTTCACAGGCTGGGCTTCTCCCTCAATTTAAAGAAGTCCCATTTGACACCAACGCAGCGGCTCCAGTACATCGGAGCAGTGCTCGACACGTCCCTGGGGCAGTGTTTTCCTCCTCAGCTGAGGGCTCTTCACATTCAGCAGATAGTGCACAAGTTTCAGTTTGCCCAGGATCTCCCAGCGTCCGAGTTCTTGAGACTGCTCGGCCTCATGGCATCCTTCTTCTGGTGCCAGAAGCTCGTCTGCGGATGAGATCTTTGCACTGGGCACTCAAGCTCCAGTGGTCTCAGTGCTCCGGCAGGCTGTCGGACCCTGTTCAGGTGCCGCCCTCGGTGGCCCGGGACCTTCTGTCGGGGACCGTCAAGGGCAATCTGATGAAGGGGGCCCCATTTTGGCTGCCCTGGCCGGAGGTGACGATCGTGACGGACGCATCCCTCACGGGATGGGGAGCTCATGCCAACGAGTTAACAGTCAGCGGTCGTTGGTCTCCGTCGGAGTCCAGACTCCATATCAACCTGTTGGAGCTGAGGGCCGTCAGGCTAGCCCTGAAGGCTTTTCTGACTACTGTGCGCGGAAAGAGTGTCCTGATTCTAACGGACAACACGGTGGCCTTGCACTACCTTAACAAAAAGGGGGGGGGGGGCAGGGTCACTTCCGCTGTGCAGGAAGGCGATGCAGCTCGAATTCTGGGCCATCCAGCAGGAAGTTTCGATCTCGGCTGTTCATCTGGCCGGAGACGACAACGAGACGGCGGACGCTCTGAGCAAGCAGAGCTCGATCTCTTACGAGTGGGAGCTGGCTCAGGAGATTCTCCTGGAGATCTTCGCCCTTTGGGGGACCCCTCAAGTGGATCTCTTCGCCTCCAGTTTCAACCGGAAGTGCGAAAGGTTTTGCTCCTGGGAATTTCCTCCAAAAGGAGCCTTAGGAGACGCGTTCGTGGTGGAGTGGTCATTCCCACTGCTGTACGCATTTTCTCCAGTCCCCGTCATCCCGCAAGCGCTGCAGAGGTTACGGAGGTTCGGTTCCCGGATGATCCTCATTGCTTCCGGCGTGGGCCCGGAGGACGTGGTACCCAGACCTTCTCGACTTGTCCATCTGCCCTCCACGTCGTCTTCCCTACCGAGACGATCTGCTCTCACGGGAGGGGGGTCAGGTTCTCCATCCAGAGGTCAGATCCCTCAATCTTCACGCTTGGCTTCTGAAAGGTTGAGGTATAAGGATTGGGACCTCCCTGAAGACGTGATGGAGGTGTTGCTCTCGGCCAGGCGGCCGGCAACAAAGTCTCTGTACCGTTGCCGTTGGAGAAAGTTCTGCGACTGGTGCAGAGTTGAGAATGTGGATCCTTTTGAATGTGACATTCCCATGGTTCTGTCTTTTTGCTTTCTTTGGCCCACAGGGGCTTGCAAGTGGGGACCATTAAACGTTACCTTGCGGCGCTGTCCATCTTTAAGCGCTCATCTGAAGAGTGTTCCTATTTTAAGATTCCTTTGATTTTGCAGTTTTTGAAAGTGCTCACTAATGTGTTCCCTCCGTCACCTTTTCTGGTGCCCGGTTGGGATCTGAACCTTGTTCTTAAGTTTCTTATGGGTGCTCCGTTTGAGCCTTTACATTCTTGCCCTTTGAGGCTGTTGACTCTGAAAACTGTATTTTTGGTTGCGGTTACTTCCGCTCGCAGAGTGAGTGAGTTACAGACACTTTCAGCTAAGCCACCCTTCACTGTGTTTCAGAAGGAAAGGGTTGTCCTTGGAGTTTGTCGTCCTTTTCTTCCGAAGGTGGTTTCGGAATTTCATTTGAGCCAGAAGGTTGTTCTTCCGGCTTTCTATCCTCCTCCACATCCTGGTAAGGAAGAGGAGAGGCTCCATAGGCTTGATCCTAGGAGAGCGCTGAGCTTTTATATTTCGCGCATGTCCCGGGTCAGAGTGGACGATCAACTTTTCATTGGTTACGCTGGAAAGCGTTTGGGACAAGCTGTGACGAAACAGACTTTGTCTCGTTGGATTATTTTAGCTATCTGAGTGTTACCGCTTGGTGGGTAAGGACCCTCCGGCTGGCTTGCGGGCCCATTCTACCAGGGGAGTGGCTGCATCTACTGCCCTGCAGAGGGGAGTTCCTATTTGTCACATCTGTGATTCAGCCACCTGGGCTTCAGTACATACTTATGTACGTCACTACTCCCTCAATTCCATCAGAGGGCAAGATCTGGCCTTTGGCAAGGCAGTTCTCTATTCCGCAATTTGATTGGGCATGCTGAATGTGTATTCTAAATTCTTTCCCACCTCCTTGCTTGATACTGCTTTGAGAGTCTGTCATAGTTATGGAATACGTCTGAGGACCCAATCCCCTCGAAGAACAAGTTACTTTCTTACCTGGTAACGTTCTTTCGATGGGATGGTCCGACGACGTATTCCATATCGCTCCCTCCCTGCCTTCCCCGCTGCAGAATTTCTTTTCCGATTGCAGCTTGCGTTCCTCAAGGCCTTGTGTGTCTGACTGGCAGAAAACTGGTGGCACACGTTCTGGGAAAAAACTATAACTGAGGCTATGGGCGACGTGCGTCCTACTTGTCACATCGGGTGACGTCGGCCGTCGGAGGAGGTCCTCGGGGACGGCGCATCGACGTCATCGACGCAGGACGCAGACGCCAAAGATTTTCCAAAGCAGCACAGCTGTGGACATTACCTGTCATAGATATGGAATACATCATCGGACCATCCCATCGAAAGAACGTTACCAGGTAAGAAAGTAACTTGTTCTTATGATGATTGTATCTGCTTGGATTCACATTTGCCCACTCTGCCTCCCCGCTCAGGTGGAAGGCACATAGACATCTTACTACTTTCTCTCTTTATGTACTCACTCACAATAGCCTTGGGCTCCCTCATGGCAGAAAAAATACAATCGGGGGGATCACAGTGCGTTTAGGATTTTGGGTACACTACACGTTATGGATAGTGTTACAGACACGCCTATGCCGACGTCCCTTTTCGGTCTCCGAAAGACAAGATGCAATACTCTGCGGTTACCACTGGATGTCGGACCGTATGCACAGCATGTGAATCTAAGCAGATACAATCATCAGAAATGCTATTACGGTGAGTAATGCATGTCTTATTAGGCTGGGAATCCTCAGTAAAAGAAATACAGTTTAACTTTTGTTAGGGAGAATTCTCATTCAATGGCTAATTTCCCTTACCTAGTGAGTCCCCCAGCATCTTTGCTGGATCTCTGGAGTTTATTTTTTCCACTTGGTCAGAGTGTACCCCTTTCTTTCCACTCTTACTTGTGTTTTGCCATGTGTATTTCATCTGTTTTTGTGATTGTGGACTCTGGTGTACACCACTTCAGTAGCCCCCTCCTTTTGTGTGTTACACAGCGCCTTCAGTGCAGTGACACAGGGTTGTCTTTTAAACTTCCCACCGACTCCATTTCTGAGGCTGACTGCTGTCCCCTAGAAAAGGGTAAAGTTGCCATTAACTTTACTTAGTCATTTAACCACAGATCCAGTACACCCCATCTTACATGGAGTACTGGAAAGGGTTAATTGTTAGCCCTTGTTATCTGTACCTCCTAGGCATTGTTTCGCTTTTTTAACATTTAGACTTGGCTGGTGGCAGTGGTATCTACCCTAACTTTTCTACCGCGGTTATAGTATATAAACGTGATATTGTTTTAGGCTATTATATTAGCCTCGAACTTAAACCAGCTTGACCAAATGCTTTTTCTTTTGGCTCCGGTTGGGTTTTTTTGCCATTTCGTTTTGTTAAAGTCCTTCTTGTGTTTTACTTTGCGCGGCAAACCAGGTTTGCCTCCTTTGTTCACTACCTTTTGGCGGGCTTCTGCCCAGAAACCCTCCTCTAGGCACCTGGGTGTCTAGGTGGGCTGAATGTGAGGGAGGGGTGTAGTCACCCCCTGCACCGGGTATCCTAGGAAACCCAAGTCGCTCTTTGCCATGATTGGCTGAGGTGGTTGTCCAGGCCGGACGACCCCCTGCCCCCGCTGTGTGATTGACAGCCAGGCTGTGTGAATGGGGGATTTTCGCATAAAAGGCAGGTCTTTTGGTCTGGAAGTCAGTCACCACTGGAACTACAAGGAACCGAAGAGAAGTGGAGAAGAAGTCAACTGCTGCAAATATCCTGTCCCGGTGAAGCCCTGCTGCAGTCCTGAGCTATCTACCCTTCGACGACCAGAGAAGATCCAGTCCGGAGTCTTCTTCCCTTGAGCTTGGTGGGGATAATCAGCTCATCTTCTACAGCCAGAAGATCCTCTTCGTGGTCGAAATCACTGCACACTGCTGTAATGTTCCAGATAGCCATCTGAAGAGCCTCTCCTGTTTTTAAGGAGCGCACCTTTTATTCACTGTGGCTGCTGCTGGCTTCAGCCCGGTGTGGTGCAGACCCCTCCAGACGTCCTCCTTCGGATCAAAGCTACAGGAACCGAGGGTCTGCAGGAAACTACCAGGAACAACTGCCGTGGCACCAGCTTCTTCCTTGAATAAGGTACTGTGTTCTGCTCGAGGAATTTGGGTGAATCCCTTTTTCTTCGTCACCAAGGCTTGCCCTTGTCTTCCCTCCTTATAACTTTTGCTTCCTCTGTTAACAATATCCAAGTACTCCTGGCTCTGCCGAATCGTGAACTAACTGACTGTGTGATCCTCAACAACAGGAACCCGGTTCTACTTGACACTGTCTACGGCCTATTGACTTTTGAATTTCCGTCTAAGAGTGTTCTCTGATTCTGTCTGCCTTGACAAAAGTATTGCCTATGATTTTTGCCCCCAACTCTCTCTGGGTATCTCAGGTGCTAAGTGTGTGTTTGCCCCGAAAACATTTCTTGCCGCGGATACGCGTTTCTTTAGTAAGACCGAACTGTCATTACTGTCAAAAAGTGATCGCAAGTGTATTCCCGGTAACGTCTTTTGTTCCATAACACCAGTCCGCTAAAACACAGGGTACTTACCTTGAAGTATACTGTACAAAGTGAATTGGTTGGTTGTAGTACATTTTACGTGTGGTTTTCGAATTAATAGAAGTGTCGTGTTTATAACAAATGGTTTTAAAATAAATGTACTTATATTTTTTACCTGACACCTTAAGTCAGTGTTTGCTTGAGGAGCAGTAATTGTGGTCCCTTTGTGTAATCTCTGCTACTGCTCATAGACTCTTGAGATAAGCCTGGCTGCTCCGCTACTGCTAACACTTTAACATAGTAGTACGGGCTTGTACCAAAGGTAAAACTTGTATTGCCACCTGTAGTCTTAATTGTGTGTAGTGGTCCCTAAGGGCACTGCACAGGATTCTGCCTAACAACTTTCACTTACAAACTGTATTTCTCCTCTAAACCAATCACTGTCCTCTGGGTCATATTGCCCCCAACCAGTGACAGTTCTCTCCCTAAGCACCTCCCCTGGCTGCCCTCTTCAGATTTTTACTGCACGTTTCAATGTTCTGAGTCCTCAGGTTTTGCTCTGTGAGCTACATCATTTCGTTTCTCGATGGAAAATGTTTCTATTTTTGTCAAAAAAGAACCTGTGTGCTCTTCTCTCCATCTGCCGACAGCAGGGATCCATTTACCAGTGAATGGATGCAACCTCTTCTGGAGTTCGCTGGATACAGGTGTCCGGAAGCTTCGCGGACAAGATCCCACTCAAGGAGGAGTTCCGTCAGACGATAAGGTGTTGGGGTTTTCACTCCAACATTGCCCAGGGCACAGGGTTTCAAAACCCTCCATACCAGGAAACGGTCACCATGGACGCTTCCTTGGACGGCTGGGGAGCCCACATTAGACGTTTGCACTCCAGAGGCCTGTGGCTGCTGTAGGAGAAGGATCTCCACATCAATATCCTGGAGCTATGGACAGTGTTCTGGGCCCTCAAGTCATTCCTTCCATCTTTGAAGGGCAAGATCGTGAGGATCTTCACCGACAACACGACCACAATGTTCTACATCAGGAATCTAGGGGCACTTGACCCCCAGAGCTCTCCAAAGAGGCGCAGGACTTGTGGCACTGAGCCGTCCGACAAGAGATGTTCCTCGTCCGCTTTCACCTTGCGGGAGTCAATAACTCCATTGTTGTCTCCCTCAGCAGGGAGTTGCGCTCCTGCCACGAGTGGGAACTTCGGCAGGACCAAGTGGACCGCATCTTCATCAAATGGGGCAGGTCCCAGATTGATCTGTTTGTGACGCTACCAAACTCCAAATGCCAGATGCCAGAGGTTTGCCAGCAGTTTCCACCAACCGAGGAGCATGAGGGACGCGTTCTCCTTCCTGTGGGAAGGCCTGTTTCTGTACACGTTCCTGCCATTACCTCTCCTGCTACAAGTCATCAACCCATTCAAACCGTGCTGATGCAGGATGAAACTTCTTGCCCCGGTGTGGCTGAGGCAGATTCGGTACCCAGATCATCTCAGCCTGTCAGCGTTGCCTCCTGTCAAACTGCCAGTAGTCTCAGATCTTCTCACCAGAGAAGGAGGCGCAGTCCTTCATCACGACCCAGGATAGCTGACCCTGCAGGATTTGCTCCTTCAGCCCCTGGAGTTTGGAGGATTTGAGTTGCCAGCGGACTGCAGGGAGGTCCTTCCCAAAACAATAGCTTTGTTGACATGGAAATGTTGCGGTCACAAGTGGAAGCATTTTGGTACGTGGTGCCGGTCGAGAAGATCACTCCTCCCTCTCAGGGTCAAGGCACGCAGATTCTTCCATGCTGCTTATCCTTGGCCAGGGCCTGATTGGCGCACGCCTTTGTCAAGGTGCATCTGGCGGCAATCTCCCACTGCACCAGGTCTCCATGAAAATCTTTACTTTGAAGAACCCCGTGACAAGACGGTGAGACCAAAGGACTATTTCAATCTTTGCCGCCAGTGAAGGCTCTGCCCTGGTGTGGGAACCCAACGTGGTGCTGATGGGGACCATGGGGGGCCTCCTTCGAACCTATGCATCTTTCCCTCTCATGGAAAACGGCTTTCTTTGTGTCCATCACCTCTGCCAGGAGGGTGGGTGAGATCCAGGCCCTATCCTGCAAACCGCCATATGATTTCCACAAGTCGAGGGTGGTGCTGCGGACGCACCCCTGTTTCATGCCCAAGGTTCCTTCGGAATTCTACCTCAACAAGGCTTTGGTGTTACCTGGGTTTTTCCTTGCACTCGGTGGCAGTTGCTCTTGCCCTGAAGTTCTATGTGACACGCACAAAGAGTTTTCGGAAGACTTCTCAACTGTTGGTGATCTTTGGTCCTGTGAACCATGGAAAGGCCTTGTCCAAGGCTTCCATCTCAAGGTGGCTCTCTGGCTGCATCACACACTGTGATCAGTTGGCGAACAGATCACTGCCCGGCTGTCTGAGAGTCCAGTCCACCGAGCAATCGTTGCGACAACGGCATTCCTGTCTGGTATGCCCCTGCTGGACATCTGCAGAGCTGCTGCGTGGAGGTCCAGGCATACCTTCACAAAGTTCTACTCCGTCGACATGGATTCCAGAGAGGAGTCCAGAGTCGGCCAAGCAATGCTACGCAACCTGTTAGCTTGAGGTTAGTCTGTTCCGGAGGTCAGAGTAATTGCTTCTGTTGAGCCTTGCCACCTCGTGTGGTTGTGTAATGTTGTACTGCATTGTATTCGTTATTCATGAGCATGTGAATCCATGCCAAACCCCATGCTGGAGAACGAACAAGTTACTTACCTGCAACTGTTGGTCTCCAGCATGGGTCTGGCATGGATTCACATGCAAACCCTCCCTACTACCCCTCTGCAGCTCTTCTTGGTCATACTGCTACTTTACTTGCTTGCCAAATCTGAAGATGCCTGTCAGGGGAGGGGCTTAGGGAGAGGACTGCCATTGACTGGGGGCAGTATGGCCCAGAGGACCGGGATTCGTTTTGTGGAGAAATATAGTGTGTAATTGAAACAGGGTTTCTTTAATCGAGGATTAACAGCCTAACGACGGGGAATATTCATGAGCATGTGAATCTATGCCAGACCCATGCTGGAGAACAGCAGTTAGAAGTAAGTAACTTGTTCCTTTTATGGAATTGCAGCATGGCCCCATGTGTTAACATTATGCTTACAGGTGCCTCGTCATGACAGGAACCACAAAACAAGAAACAAAAGGAGAGGCCAGGGTGGTGAGGATAAGGACACAAATGGGAAGGGTGTTTGAAATCTAGGGGCATTTCTCGTACATGCCTCTAGTCGCTCTGCACAGGCCATCACATTCCAATCCAGGAGCCTCTCCCAATTTTTGTATCTCCATTCAATCTCCATTTTTTTGCATTCTGCGTAGGTTTTTTGTCGCTCTGTTCTGGAATTTGAAAATGGAGTTGCGTTATTGATTGTGGCTGTTTTTCAACGCCTACATTGTATGTGTACATTTTATGTGTGTGCTGGATTTCATGTAGCACAGATCGTGCTATGAAGCAATCGAGCGCTGTACAGCAAGGGGATATAGTGATAGGGCACAATAATGTCGATACAATTAGGATAGACCAGTAAGGACGCACTTGGTAAACGGTATATGATATTACAGGAAGGAGATGTACCTTATAGATAGTAAAGCAGACCCAGTCTTGATTAAAGTGTTGTTGGATTTGCAACTGCGCTCCTGTAGAAGCTATAGTCTGTGTTTCAGAGGTTCCTTCCATTGATTTCTTCAGCTCTGGGATAGAAATCAAAGTGCATTCTCTTTTAATCCCCTAGTTTATCCCAAAGGCAAAATGCAAACAAGCAACTCCTGCTACATTTGCCACGCCGTTTTCGATGTCACCCACAAGAACATTTCCAAAGGCGGCAAGTTATTAAACAAGTCCTTCGAGATTCTTTGTTGACTTTTTCTATGCCATCATGTACTGGTTTTAAAAAGTAAAACTAGATACATTTTTTCTGTTTCTCTCTTTAGGTTGCTACAGGTCTGATTATAAGCACTTTTGTTTTCAATACATTTTGGTTGATTATAAACAGTACAAAATATCCACCAAGCACAGAAGCACTGGGGGGCCCACTGCATAAATAAATAGGGTGATGAGTTATGTCAAAATGGTAACTAACCTAACAGGGGTAGATATTTGGACTTACAACTAAAGTAAGAAGTCCATTAAAGCTGTGGAGAAGGGCAGGCTGATCAATATCAGTATCCATTTGGGGGTTCCGATGAAGCAATACTGTAGTTCCCCTCTGGGGGGCAAAGGGTTGTATCTACAGACAAGCTTCTAAAACTGCTGACATTCAAGACTATATTCATTCTGACTTTCAGTTCCACTAGAGCGTCAGGCTTTTTCTGTGGAGCATCTTTTCCTATTTTTTCCTCTTGGTTACTTTTAGCCGAAGATGGTCTCTGAGTTGCATCTTTTTCAGAAGATACTTTTTCTTGTTTTGTCTCTTTCTCCAACGTTAGGTAGAATTGTCATCTTGTGTGTAATTCTCCCCACTTAGTGAGTCCCCCAGCACTTTTGCGGGTTTTATCTGACTCTCCAGTGCAAGTGGGAACCTTTATCGCTACTCCTTCTTTTTCTGTAGCTCTGGAAACCCTTTTTGACTTTCCTTGATGGAGTACTATTTCCTCCATCTTTCTTAGGCATTTGTAGTATATTATTGCAACATGCAGAATTTTCTGTGCAGTGTTGCTGGAAGCTCGATGAGCTTTCCTCTTTGGTTTGACTTTATTTTCCTGTGCTAACTTAGTGTTACCAGTATAGGGGGATACTTTATATCCTCCCTATGCTTTTATTTTGTGAAATCAGCACACCCAACCTCATGTGGAGTGTTGAGGGGACACCTTGTATCCCTTTTCTCACTTCTTCTGTATCTTTCTAGTTATAGTGGAAAGTCTGAGTGGCTGTTGGCAGTGAATAATTTCTACCAACTTTTGTGGATTTTTACACACAGGCTGCTGTTGCAGCTGTGGTAAAGGCCACATGGGTCACCATTGACCTAAGATGGTGTCTGTCTTTTTTTTCGCCAGCTAACCTGGGTGGGGGAGGTCCTGCTCACTCCTTTGTCTTCAACGGGCTCCCATTGGGAAACCAGCCCAGAGGTGCCGGTGTGTCTGGGAGGACACCGAAATGCCTCCGATTTTTGTCCTCCAGTGTGTCTGCTTGGATCCAGTTCTAACTGGGTGCCTGGATGTCCCTTTTGTGACAGCCAACACCCAAAGCTTGAATGTTGCATGCATGCTGATTGGCTGAGTCCCTGCATTACAGACAAGGGTTTTGGTACTGACGAGTCAACCACTGGAAGAAACGCTCTGAAGGTCGACGTCTGCAACCACCTCGAGCGGCTGCTGATTTGACTGAGTGACTGCTTCAGCTCCAGCTCTTTCTTCTGTGCAACAGGGAAGATCCAGACCGGACGACTTCCTCCTTTTGGACTTGTGGGCCTAACCAGTCTCGAGACCAGCTACAGTGTGAGCAATCCCTGCGGCCTTCCTGGCCTGCAATGCCGGAATACCCTGGGACCTCTGGCCCTGCTGCAGTGCATCATATCGTTGAGCGCGGTTCCCGCTGCAAACTTGTGGGCTTCTGTCTGGGCCTACAGAGACTCCATCCTGATGATCATAGAAGTCCCCTCAGAAGAGCTGCGGACCAAAAGAAGGAAGAACGTCTGCCTCGTGACAACAGAAGCATTTGTCGAGCCTCCACATCCAAGTGCTACGAAGATCATCTTCTTGGCATCCCTGTGACCGAGTCTGACCGTCTGCTCCTGCCAAAAATACTTGTACGTTCCATCCCCTTTCCTCCATCCTTGTGGGTATCCACCAACATGGGGACGGTACCGGAACCTTTTGTAGCGAAAAATTGAACTTCTGCTTTAAATTTAGTATAGCGCGTGGGGTGCAGCCTAGGGGTATGTTAACGGCCCGCCCTCCGGCACCTCACCTCGGTCTCTTTTTCCGCAAGGACAGTGTCAGACATGGCAGCCAGCGCAGAGACTTTTCTTTTTGCTTTACTGCTTGCTCCCCGTTCGTTTTTTCAATTCTTATTTCACTGCCCTTCAATGCCTTGTCTCACCCGGCGCATATCAGCCACATGAGGATTCACGAGATGTGCCTCATGCGACCGCTCGTTCCTGGCCTCGGACTCCCATGAACTCTGCCTTGAGTGTTTGGGGCCCAAGCACCGCTAGGACTCCTTTTCGGCCTGCAACGCCACAGGGCATTGAAGCATGGTTTGTCGCAGTGGAAGATCTTCCACACTTCTCCGCCCCACCTTAAGGATTTCATCTCCAGGACCACTCGTCAAGACAAAGTAGGCTCTCTGTTCAGCACGGCTCCACGTCACAGCGACTCCTTACCCGGGGTTCCCACAGATCAAGGTTCCTCAGATTCAGGTTCTGGCAGGCCCGAGACCTCTAAGGCTACTGACTCCCAAGCCAAGGGGCTCTTCCAGGTGGTCTGGGGACAGACCTTAGGCATTCTAGGCTACCGGCTCCCAAGCTGAGGGGCTCAGGGGCCCTACCAGGCTGTCCTTGACAGGACGATCAGGCTCGTCCTCTTCTACCCCACGGGTAAGGGATCGTCGAGTGCAACCTCCAATAGTCGGTCCGCAACTAGATCTGACACAGCTACCGCCACAGCAGCCGAGACCACCTAGCCTACTGGAGCTCGCTCCAGGGCCGTGAACCAGGGTGCTACAACTACCGGCCATCTGGCTGAGGGCTCAACGCCTACCAGAGGGAGCTCTGAGGTCGACGCCGCTGCTTCGTGTGTAAGACCCAAGCTACATCTTCTTGTGTCTGAGGCCTCTTTTGCCTCAGGACCTCTGCGTCCTCCCGCCCAGGGTGAGGGGCAAGGCTTCAAGATGGCAGAGCGGCACGTGGCGAAGCCTGCCAGGCAGGTAGCCATCTTGGATCCGGCTCAGGGCCCGCCAGTGCTTTCGCCCATTAAGTGGGCTTTGCAGGATGATCCCAGCCCCCTTCCCTCTGAAAGTGGCAGCGGATCCTACGGTGCAGGGTTTTGGTACCCTCAGGGGTACATCTACCCATGACAGCTGTACAGCTACATGCACCAGACGCCTTAGCTCTTTGACCAGGAGCTGAGGCCCACCGCCTTGGAGGGCAGGGCCCCTAGGGAGCCGACAGCTAGTGAGGACTGCTGCTTAGAGTGTTTCCTCCTCCTCATGCGTTCTGCCGCGGATGAAGGGGCTCCTGAAGGACATTGTGAAGGAGGTCATCCCTCAAGTGGCACTGCCCCATCCCCCTCTTTTCGGTACTCCTCCTGTTCCCCTGGTACCGGTCCCTCCACCTGTTCAGGCCTATCTGGTTTTGCTGACCCTTGCACCTCCTCCCGTACCAGCAACGCCTACCTCTCAACAGCCGTTGGCCCTGTCTGCCTTCCGGACATGGGAGGGATCCTATGTCCCAGGGCCCAGATTCCCCTCAGCCTTTGAAAAAGGGGGCTGGGGAGGTGATGACACCAGGACAATGATCCCTCGGCATCCGTTAAGGCCTTTCATGACCGCCTCCATGGCCTGGCGGCGTTCTTGGGGGTGGGGGGTCCCTCTTCCTGAGGAAGCCCTCCAGTAGTCGCGTGTGCTAGCAAAGGTCTTGGGGAAATGCACCATGATCCGGTCTGGCACCCCCCACCAGAAGGATGTCCTTCTGCAGGTGGATCGAAGGGTCTGGGAGAAGCCCAGGGCCAAAGCCCAGAGGAACAAGAAGTTGGACAGCAGGTTTAGGCTGACGGACAGTGAGCCAATCCTCCTTGCCTCCCACTCGCAGCCTCCTCTGTGGTGGCCGCAGCCCCGTTGTTTTCTAAACCATCATCTTTGTTTGTCTTCCTGCACGGGAACCACCGCCAGTTGCCTCTCCAAGTCCTTGGAAGAACGCTGTTACTCCATCTCAGGACTGCATTTGCGGCAACCCAACACGGACGCCCTCTTGGCTGCGGCTAACCAGATGCTATGGCGCAAACTCAGACATTTCTGCCAGACTTTCCTTCGAACAAACAAGTCTCCTTCAAGGCCATTCTGGCAGATGCCCGGTCCATTGCGCAGGATCTCATGGAGTCTTCGGTCACCCACATCGACACAACCAGCAGAGGCCTGTGCCTTGGGGTCGAGGTGAGGACAGCGTGGATGCATGCCACAACGTTTTTATCTGACGTGCAGGAGCGGATCCTGGATTTGCCCTTTGAGGGCATGGACTTTTTTCATTCGTCCACCAATGACAAATTGACGAAGAAGAAAGCCTCCACTCAAACCGCCAAGTCTTTGGCCATCCTGACAGAAATAGGTCAGTAATTCTTCCCTCAATCGTAGGGTAGGACTGAGTTCAAACCCTGCGCTTTCTCTGGCTTCAAGGGCATTGGTAACTGCGGTGCGACTTACAGGTCGCCCAGAGACAACAGGAGCAAGCAGCAGAGGATGTTGCACAGGTTTTTCCGCTCCCTCTCCTCTGCCTCTGATGCCAAGAAGCAGTGACGTCAAGTTCGGGGAACACAGCTCGCCTTTGGGGGACCATTTAGTTCTGTTCCCGGTCACCTTGAAGTGTCTCTTCAGCAACCCATGGATCCTCTCTGTAGTCTCCATGAGCTTAAGTCTTCCTCTTCCTATGCCTCTTCCATCCTTTCCTTCTCTTCGTCAGATCGGCCCATGGCTCTTTTACGGGAGGTCCTTTCGCTCTTGGAGATGCAGGCAATGGAAACAGTTCTTCTTGTTGACAGGGACTTCGGTTACTTTTCCAGAATTATTGCTGTACCCAAGAACAACCAGGCTGGCCTGAGTGTAGTCCTGGACCTGTCACTTCTAAATCTGTCTTTACCGCTAGAATGCTTCAAGATGATTACTCCCGCACACCTAGTCGGGTCTCTGTGTGCAGGGGACTGGATGTGTTCTCTGGACCTCAAGGATGCGTACCTGCATGTACCCATAAATCAACCGCATCGGAGGTTTATGCATTTCACGATTGTCTTACCACTTTCAGTACAAGGTGCTGCTCTTCGGCCTGAACTCAGCCCCTTGTGTCTTCACAAAGTTGATGAACGCAGTGGCGAGCCTTCTCTGCTTGGAGGGCCATAATCTATACCCTTACTTGGATGACTGGCTGGTGATGGTGGGGTCACCCGAAGGGGTGGTGCACTCCTGCCAGAGACTGGCGGATATCCTTTATTAGCTGGGATTTCCCTTAAACGGAGGAAATCACAGTTGTGCCCATCTCAGGAATTGGTCTTCCTAGGGGTTCGTTGGAACACTAACATTCAGCTGGTGTTTCCTATGCCCGAGAGGCTTCTGTCCCTCCGCAAGCCGGCGGGGCACTTTCTGGCCAACACGGCCACCTCAGCATGGTGGTTCCAGCACATTCTGGGCCTGATGGCCTCCTGCGTGCTCACTGTACAGCACGCCCGCCTCAAGATGAGGCGCCTTCAGATCCACCTGGCGGCCCATTGGGATCAGGAGACAGGGTCTCCGTAGGACAGGATCCCTATACGACCGTCCTTTCTGCCCGATTTTCGCTGATGGATGTCAATATTTCAGTGGGAACCCACCCCCCCCTTCACCCGACCGGACTCATCTCTTTCGGGCTGGGTGGCTTCTCTGGAGGGCTAAGCGATCCATGGAGCATGTTCCAGGTCAGAAGACCTTTTACATATCTCCCTGCTCGAGCTCAGGGCAGAGGGCCTGGCCCTCAATGCATTTTTGCCCTTCATCAGGGACAAGTCGATTTTGATAAGGACGCACAATTCTACAATGATGTTTTACCTGAACAAGCAGTGTGGCACCCATTCCCCACTCCTTTGCATGGAGGCGTTTTTGATCTGGGAATGGGCCCTGATGGAGGGGGATTTTGTTTTCAGTAGTCCACCCGCCGGGGACCGCAATGTAGAAGCGTACCAGCTGAACACCCACGAGTGAGATTCCCACAACGACTCCTTGTTGCCCCTGTTCCAGCTTTGGGCGTTCGCGGACCTGGATATGTTCGCATATCCCCTGAATGCCAAGTGCCCCCAGTGGCAGGTCAGGGTCACTGGGAGACGTCTTCCAGATCTGTTGGCACGGCTGCAGGTGTTATGCGTTCCCACCCACCCCTCTGCTCCAACGCAAGTTTGTTGTATTATTTAGAGTGCGCACCAGACCCAAGGGTATCAGGGCGCAGATCGCTCAAGAAATTTTTCAGCTTGGTTACAGTGCTGTACAAATATATACAATATCAATACAGGTAAAAAATAGAGAGTCAAAGGTATATACAGAGAGGAGAGCATGTAGAGAAATCAGAAGTTAAAAACAGAAAGCTTGTGCAGAGCAGTCAAGGAGTCTACAATATATACAATGTGTGTGGTAGGACTAACGGTCATTCTCTTTGATCAATTTGGTAATATTGAGTCTGAAGAGTGGATAGGTTTGGTGTGCCCTTAACGCTGGGGTTAGGAAGTTCCACAGCTGAGCAGCTTTGACTGGGAAGCTGCATTTTCCGGATCTGGAACGTTTAAATCAGGGTATTGTTAGGTGGTTGGAGTTGGCTAATCTTGTTTGGCGATTGGAGACTTGTCTCTTGAATCTGTCTATAAAATAGCGTGGGGCAGCATTTTTCACACGGTTGTGTGAGTGAGGCTGTTTTTAAAAGGATTTTATTGCTAGTGGTGAGCCAGTTGCTCCTTCTTCTTATCTCTGAGATGTGAGTTTTTTTTATATCCCCAATGCCGCTCTAAGTGCATTATTTTGTAGGATCTGGATTTTATTAGTGATGTGCTTAATGGCCCCTAGGTAAAGGGCGTTACAGTAATCCAATTTTGAGAGTATTGTGCTCTGGCCAATTTAATACAACTGTTTGTGGATAGGAAGGGCGTAGCAGCTCTAATTAGCTTGCAGGTATAAGCTGTGACTGAGGCCATGGCGTTGACCTGCTTAGTGAAGGAGAAGGTGTCATTATTAGGCAGAAACCTGTGCAGTTCCCTCTGGGACCACTGCAAAAGATTTAGGACTACAGGTGTTTGGCAGTAAACCCACTTGGTAGCAGTCTGTACCACACAGATTCACTTGGTAGCTGTGGCTGAGCAGTCAGACTTCCCTCAAGAAGAGTTAGGCAGTATACAGAGTATTCACAATAGGTCAAGAGAACACAATAGAACAAGTAAACACTGACCAGGGCTTGGTGTAAAAGAGATATAATTATTTATTTAAAACCACATCTAGAAAAACACACAAGCACTAATATTAAGCAATTCAAAAACACGGTCACTAAAAGATATACACTCCCTTAAAAGAATATTAGACAAGTCTTAAGTAAAGCCCCACTTATTTTCAGACAGCGGTGAGCGCTTAACACAGATGGCACTCTAATAATTCGTTTTAGAAGGGAGAGAAAAGCAGAGAATAAATTGAAACAGATCCCAACACTTTTTCACAAACACAACAAGGGAGGAAGGCAAAGTAACACTACGAATACAAAGTCAGTAGGCCGGATCCGCATAAGAGGATCCAAACGAAATGTGTCCAAGGTCACACGGTTGCAGTGCACAAAAGTCTTGTAACGGTTCAAAAAGGAGTTGGATCAAAGAGAGGGACCAGTTAGAGGGTCAAGGCGGCCAGCCCAGTCCAGAAAGTTAAGGGGTTATTATTACCTTGTAGCAATCTTTAGAAAGGGAGGCCTGGCGGACACGGTACCTTAAAGTGGTGAGAACACTCCAGCGAGGGCAGTTGTTCCTGGCAGCGGGTGCAAGTCGGTGCTTCGTCAGGGGGAAGAGAGGATCTCGTTGGAGGAAGACAGGAGGCTGTTGCAGTGCCAGGGAAGAAACCAGCCGCGGAGTTTGTCAGGTACAAGGAGCGGTCCGTTGATTCGCGGTTCAGTGGTCGCCGGGGTGCTTGGCATGGGCAGTTCGACCACAAACCTGTCTGGGGTGCGAAGAAAGAAGGTAAACTGGTTGTGCCCACCAGTCGGGGGAAGAAGCCTCTCCAGCCGGGAGATCTTCTCTGTCGTCGGGAAGTGGTGAGTCAGTTCCGCAGGGCTCCACCGGTGGTGTCGTCGTGGTAGGTCAGCTCAGCTTCTCCCTCGTCGGCTTCTCAGGTCCTGTGGCGACTTCTGAAGTTCCAGTCCCCAAAGCCCTGCTTTTATGCAGCATACCCCCATTCACTCAGCCTAGCTGTCAATCAAACATGCTAAGTGGTGAGCCAGCCGGCTCACCACTTGGGCCAATCACACAAGAGTGCGACTTGAGTTACCAAGGTAACTCAGTCCAGGGTGCCTAAACCCCCTCCCTCATCCCCTGTGGTACCCAGACAGAGTGGCACCACTTTTGGAGGCTTCTGTGGAGAAGCCCGCCAAAAAGTGGAACAAAGGGCTCGACTTGGGTTGGAGTCACAGAAGAGAACACAAACGCCATTTTAGAACCGAGTCTTGGCAAAAAATACCAACCGGCGAATTAATATTAAATAAATAAACTGGCGGTATGTTCGAGGCTATGAGAATTAAATAATTAAAGTTGGTAGTCTCGAACAATGGGAAAATAGGGGAATATTCGCGGTCGAATATAAAAAGTAGTTTCCACTGCCACCAGCCAAAACTCGATCAGGGGAGACGGAGACGTGCCCCCTCGACTAACAGACCCCGGGGCAATCGAATTGCCCCGACCAGTACGTCCACAATATGATGGTTTGTGCTGGTTTATGTTAATAATTTGGGACTAGTAAAGCCAATGGTGACTTTACATGCCCTGGGAGACAGTAGTCAGTCCCAGTGTATGGAGTCTATGGTGGGGTGTCACTATGACACCCCTGTGTTACGGCACGGAGGGTGCTGTGTAACACACATGGTGGTAACACATGAGACCCTATGGAGTAAAGGACCCCATAGCCCATAAAACACAAACAGTCAAAGGAACACCATAAATCATGTCCAAGAGTGGGAGAAAAAGAGTCTCACTCTTGGCAGGAGAAAAAAACAAACTCCAGAAATCCAGCAAAGCTGCTGGGGGACTCACTAGGTTAGGAAATTCAGCCTGAAAAGAGAATTCTCCCTAACAGTCATCGAAGTAAAGACCCAAAGTTTTTACTTCTTTGGCTACTTTGAATGAAATGCCGTCAATATTGAAGCTGGAATATTTGTGGCCTAGTTTGTTCAGATTAGGGGTGGTGCCAAGGATGATGAGTTCTGTCTTGTCATCATTCAGGCATAGACCATAGGTAGCCATCCATGCCTGGATGATGAGGTACACCCTGTTCACCAAGACCAAATCCTTGTCATAATCTCCCATCAGTGGGATGAGGATCTGGGTATCTTCTACATAGTTAGTGTAGGTGATACTAAGATTGTCTAGATCATTGAAAAGGGGTTTTCGTGAATATGTTGTACATGGTGGGTGAGACACAAGATTCATGAGGTACCCCGCAGGTGATGGGAATGGGGTTGGCTAATGGTGATGGCGAGAAAACGCACATAGTCCTGTTGTTGTGGAAGGATTGTATCCAACCTATAGCTTCTTGAGAGAAGTGTGCCGCCGTATCTAGGTGGTTACAAAGGACTTTGTGGTCAACCAGATCGAATGCCGCCGATAGATCAAGGAGGAGTAGTAGGACAGTTTTTCCATTGTCCCTAAGTGCGTCAATTTGGGCTTTAAGGTCTATCAGTGCTGTGTCGGTCCCATGTTGGGGTCTGAAGCCAAACTGTCGCACTCCTAGGAGATGGTTGTGTACCAGATATTTGTGAATTTGGAGGAATGCAACCTTGTTTAGGATTTTGAGCAGGAAAGGGACGGTGGTGATGGGTCTGTAGTTGGTGGGAATGGAGGGGGTCTAGAGATTGTTTTTTTAAGGGGTGGGAGTACCCAGGACTCCTTAAGGTTGCTGGGGATGAGACCGTAAATTCTGAGCCTCCGTGGGCTGTTGCCTCATCCTGGTTGCCCCCCGCTGACCTTCGACACCCTGGTTTTTGGAAATGTTGCAGTTGTGCTCCCGTGGTCCCGTCCATCTTCGGATCCCCAGCAGGGGTTTCCTGACACAGCAGGGTGTAGCAGTGGATCATCCGGACCTGGCGAAACGGGGCCTGTCACCTGGTTCCTGATCAGCCGAGGCTTCAGCATGCTCAATTTTCAGATGACAACTGGGACATCATTCAGCAGGCCAGGAGGACCTCGACTCGGCCCCTGTATAGGAGCAAATTGACTAGGTTCTGCCGTTGGGCTCGCGACAAAGGTGCAGACCCTTGTCTGGATGGCGTACTGGCCTTTTCAGCACACCTGGCTCGCTGTGGAGTGCAGGTAGATACTTTCTGCACTTATTTGGCGGCCTTTGGGCCTTTTAAGAATTCCCCATAGCATGTGATTTCGGCAGCCAACCCGGTGGTTAAGGCCCACCTTAAGGGGTTGTCTAGGCTTATTCCTCTGGTGCATAGGCCGCACACGGTCTGGGACCTCAATGTGGTTCTTGCAGCTTTGCAGCGCAAGCCTTTCGAGCGGATGGCCTCTGTGGACATCTGCTTGGTGACACTAAAACCAGTTCTACTGGTGGCTCCCACCTCTGCGTGCAGGGTTAGTTAGCTGCAAGCCTTGTTTTCACGCGAGCCCTTCACCATGTTTCACAACAAGGTCATCTTGCACACTCACCCACACTTATTGACCAAGGTGGTCTCTTCATTTCATCTGAATTAAGAGATCTGCCTGCCAGACTTCATCCTGAACCCGCAGTCGGAGGCAGAGAGGGCCATACATCCCTTGGACCTCAAGAGGCTCCTCAAGTTCCATCTCTCTCTGACAAAATCCTTCATGAAGTCTGAGGCATTGTTGTGACTTTTGGGGGCTCCTCCCCTGGCTCTTAGGCTTCCAAAGCTTCTGTCGCCCATTGGATGGTTCAGGCCATTTTGGAGACATACACAGCCATGGGCAAACCTCTTTCGGAGTGGATTCATGCCTATGCAGTCGGAGCTAAGGCCACGGCAGTCGCGTTTCAGAGACATGCTTCTTGGGATGTCATCAGCAAGGCGGCTACTTGGGCCACCACGTCGGCCTTCTGTAAGCCCTTCTCACTGGACACTAGCTCCAGGCGCGATGCAGAGTTTGCTCAGGCAGTTCTGAAGAACCTTTTTGCTTCGTCCTAGATATGTGACTGGTTATCACAGCTCCACCCTATGTTCTTCGGTGGAATCGCCCACAAGGATGGAGGAAAGGGGACGTATGAGTATTTAAATGTACTCACTGTAGTGACTAGAGTACTCGTAGTCCCCTTCCTTCCATACGTCCGACCCACCTTCCCCGCTAGTATTCCAAGGGCTAATATATACTAAGAGTATCCGGGTATCTAAGCGTCCTATGTGTTCAAAGGGGACTGAGGTGAAGTGTCAGAGGGAGGGACATTTCTGAGGCCACACGCTATACTAAATTTAAAGAAGAAACTCAATTTTTTGCTGCCAAAGGTTCCAGTACTGTCCCCATGTTGGGGGGACATCCACAAGGATGGAGGAAAGGGGACTATGGACTAGGAGCACTCTAGTCAATACGGTGAGTAACTTTAATTTCTTCATCCAGCCACCAAGGCTAGATACCCGAATACGAACTGATGTTGTCTTACCTGGGGGACCTGCTGCGGACACATTGGTGTAACAGGGGTCCCGCGGTGCGGGGGGCCCCGCTAGCACATGTCTTGGGAGGGGCTCCACTTGGGAAAAAAATGAGAAATTATTTTTTCAAAATCTTTTTTTTAAATTTCTTTTTGAAATCACTCTGCCTTCATAAAGACATTATTTCTGTAACATTAATGTCTTAGAGTAACTACAAAAAGAAACTTTCTTTTAGAAGTCTGAGATGACATGGATGACCCCAGGCTGGGGTCATGGGTTGGGGGAGCCCTATGACTTCAAAAAGAAATATTTTATTTTTTAAGTCGCTCTGCCTTCATAAAGAAATGATTTCCTTTATGGTTCAGTCCTTAAATGAAATCATTTCTTTATGAAGTCAGAGTGATTTTAAAAAAGAAACCATTTCTTTTTTAAGTAATAGGTCCCCCCCTCAACATGTGCGTGTGTGAGTGTATTGTGAAATGGTGTACACTTAAATGTGTAGGTGGCAGTCTGTATGAGTGTATGATGAAAGGGTACACACAAATGTATGGGTGACTGGGTGTGAGTGTATGGTGAAAGGGTGCACACTTAAATGTATGTATAGATGCTGGGTGTGCGTGCGTGTATATGGTGAATGGTATGTGCGCTTGTGTTCACGGGCACAACAAAACCTACATTTCGTGGGGCTGATCCTTCAAATGTTGGGAGAGGCGCTAACTTCACAGGGGTTGGGGGAGGAGAGGAGCAAACTTATTTGTGTGGGGGCATCTAACTTTATGCATTTTAATGAGACTATTCTAGTGCAGCTTCAATGTTAAAAGCAGTTAACTCTCTCCTTTAAGCGTGAAAGCACCCACTAAGAACTGCTGTGAGAATGAACGGTTTTTGTTCCATTTCTACCCTTCCAATCACTTCCCTGGCATGAAAGTACTAAACCCACATCACAATTTAAATTGCATAAAAAATTTGGCATTTGAATGCAGGTACTAACAGTGAAATGCTTTACGTTAGTAATTGCCGGGCCCTTGTTAACAGCGAAACCCAGGTGCCGTTTAACTACTGTGTCCTGTTCTGTCTGGCAACTGCTCTGAAGGTCAGCCAGATTGAGTCAACATGGCCCAACATTTCTGGGGGCGAGTGCTGCAGCCTGGTTAACTCAATATTGTTAAGCCCCTACTTGTGTTTAATGCCTTAATTGCTTATTGGTAAGCGTCATTTCTCCTAGCCCTATTCTTCCTCACCCCTGTACTTGTATATGAAGCACTATGCCTCATACGCAAGTACTGGGATGAGGTAGAGGTACATGGAGGTAATGCCTGACTTAGCTATCTGTATCTTCATTACTCCTAATCCCTATTTGGCAAGGAGCCTCAAACGTAAACTCTGGGACAAGGAAGAGGGACGTGAAGGTAATTATCTGCCAAGGAGCTGATTTTGGAGGTTGGGGTTGGGCGTGGGAGGGAGAGGGATGTGTGGGGGACGATAAATCATAATGGTTGTCCATGTCCAGGCTAAGCGGGCATGATATGTGGTATTTGTGGCTAGAGAGGCATTTTGGTGCATCCAGTCTAGTTATTCCTCAGTTTGGTATGAATTTTTTAACTGCGCATTTCTGATAAAGCAGTCGTGCTACGTGTATTTACCTGGCTAGACTGGCATTTGGGTGCTGCCAGTCTAGCCGATTCTTACTGCAGCATTCTATATTGTTTGTGTATCTGTGATAAAAATGATATAAGTCTATTATAAGCAAGGGAGGGAAGTTAGAGGGAGGACAAGACAGGCCTTGTGTCATTCAGATTGTGCAAGTGTGAGAATGAGAAATGCAGAGGGAAAGGGAGAGGGGAAGTGCAAGGAGGAATAGAGCTTAAAAACAGGGTAGTAATGCTCTGAGTAAGTGCAGCCAGGGCAGTGTGGCTCTGGGTAGTGCAAGGATGACTGAAGGGTTACAGTTACAGCCCCTAAGTGTGTTGTAGGCCGGAGGCAGAGCAAGGGTGACTGATCAAGAAAGGGGCTGGACTCAGTGAGACTCTGAGGATAGCCAAGCAGCCAGTTGGTACAGCTGACAGGGAGGTCGGCAGGGGAGGGAGAGAGTGAAACCAGAGGAGAAGAGGAACTTTTTGAGCTGCTTCGGAACATCAGGTGTCCGCTCAAATTTGAGAGGGGCAGGGAGGCCATTCCAGAGGGAGACATATGCAGAGAAGAGAGATCTACCCCCCACTCTCTGCCTGGAGAAGCGTCTAGCCCTTAGAAATTGGAGATAGCTCGGGGAAGGGCTCGAGAAAGAAGGTATTTTGGAAGGGAGTGTTGGATGTAGTGTGGGTCCGACCCCAGAAAGCCTTGTTGACAATGCAAAGGGTCTTGAACTTGATTCTTGCAACCACCGATAGCCAGTGGAGAGATTTCAGGGCTGGAGAGATATGATCCCTGGGCTTGTGGCCAAGTATAAGGCTTGCATTCCTGTTCTGTGTTAGTTGCAGAGGGCGGAGAGTAGAGGAATGCAGCTTGAGAAAGAGGCTGTTGTAGTAGTCCAGCCTAGAGAGAAACAGGGGTCTTGAGACAGTGAGCTTCTGGGGGAAAGTGGGAATGGGAAGAGTCCCTTTGAGGAGGAGCAGCTGGTAGGTAGTGGGACTTCTTGGCGACGTCCGAGAGGAGAGAAAGAGAGAGTGGAGTCGAAGATGACACAAAAGGTTTTTCGCCTCGCAGGAAGGCGAAGGAAGAGGGCCCAAGGGGGGGGCAGCCAGAGTGAGAGAGGGAAAGCAAAGGAAGGGTCCCAATGAAAAGGATCTCCAGCTTAATGGCATTAAGGCAGAGATCGTTGGAGGTGTACCAATCCTGAATCACGGATAGACATGAGAGGAACCTGAAGGAAAGCTGAGTGCCATTCGCATAACACTGAAAGTTAGAGGAGAAGGTAGAGATCAGGTGGGCCAAAGGAGCCACGTAGAGGTTGAAAAACCAAGGTGAGAGGATAGAGCCCTGGGGCATGCCACAGGTAGAGAGAGAGGTGGCGGAGAGAAAGGGACCAAGTTGTACATGGGTGGGGCAGTCCAAGAGGAAGGTGGTAAGCCACTCCAGGACCTGATCTGTGATGCCCAGGTTCTCGCGTAGTCGATTGATCAGGATGGCATGGTTGACTGTGTCAAAAGTAGAGGAAAGATCAAGGAGGATTAGGACATCAGGAATGCTGGAATCAAGGTTAGAGGGCAGATCTTCACGGGTTTTCAACAGAGCAGTTTCCTTGCCTCTGGCAGCTCTGAGGTCAGACTGATGGTCATGGAGACCACCAACCGATTCAATGTGGAGAGTAAGTTGGGAGATGGCCAGCTTTTTTCCAAGAGTTTGCCCCGGAAACGGGTGATGGCGATTGGGCGATAGTTTGCCGGACAGGTAGGATCGGCAGACGGCTTCTTGAGGAGTGGGTGCACAAGAGCGTGCTTAAGAGGAGAGGGGGATGTTCCAGTGGTAAGAGTGTTTACAGAAATCAGCCAAGGCTGCAGCGAGGGTGTCAATATGGTCCTTGATGGTTCTGGAGGAGCAGGGGAGCACCTGGATGGACGATACTTTCATGGGTCAGACTTGTCTAGAAGCCTCATCGGGTGTTGTCAGAGAGAAAGAGGAGAAATGAAGGAGGAGAGGTAGAGATGGCTAAAGGGGGCCGAGAGAGGAATAGGAGATAGTGGACAGGATGTCCTGAGTTTTAGCAGAGAGGCCAGAGCCATACAGAGGGCCTGGGAGGGAACTGGAGAGGTGGAGACCGCAACGGATTGACCAGTTCCTTGCAGATTTTAAAGAGTTTGGCCGTGTTGTTAGAGGCCACAGAGACCCAGGCTTCAATGTGTGCTCTTTTCTTGATGAGTGTTATTACTTCGACTGGCATATTTGTGAAACCAGTCTAGGTATGTCTAAATGTGGCCTGGCATACTTAACTCTAATGTTATTACATGTCTACACTGGTCTACATTGAGCAGCGAGTGGGACATGTTTTCAATGTGGCATGGCATTTTTAATAGCAAAGCATTAATGTTCCTGTGCGCTTTAGGTGACTGCATGTATTGTATTAGTGTTACCCTACAAAACAATTGCAAACACTCTCGGTTTTTAGCCAACTTATCTCAGAAAGTTTGCTGTATATTGCATTAAAACACATATTTATATCTTTCTCCTAGTACAGTGTGCGGCATACCCCTTCAGCAGCACGTTCATGCGTATTGTGCAAGCGTGATAATCTAGGCCGGCCCAAAGTGCAGCATGATCCGTGATTTGTTGCAGAGTTGGGGGGGGGGGGGTCAGCATGGCTCGCAGGGGGGGCCCCCACATTTTGTGTTATGCCACTGCACTGACATTGCTGTTCTTCACCATAGAAGGTGCTGTCTAACTCTTGGGTCCTTACCTAGGCAGCTTGTGTTGCTGTTCGCTCCTCCTGAGCTTCTTGAGTCACGTTGGGGTGGATGACCCAACCCTGTTCTCCCTGGCCTAAGGACATCTGTCCTAGAGGCTGAAATCCTTCAGGTAGCCTGTCTTGCCCCCTTGAACCAAAATATTTTACTTGCCACGAAAAGCATCATGTGTACATTTGACAACTTTGACAGTGTCTGCCGTCCTTTGGTCTGCCGCCCAAGGTTCACTGTTTCCCCAGTGCCCCCATCTGACTTTTTGAGACTCTTATTCCCCAGAATAGGGTTGGACTTCTAAAGTTTAGGCCTACACAGTGTTATCCAACTTAACCAGTATTGCGATTCAGTAAATGCTTGCTGATAAATGATTTGCTAACCTAAAGCTACTATTGATACTTACCTGTTTCATCATCTAAAGGTCTACCATTGAAGTGATTATTGCTACTGCAAATGTCTTACTGTATGTATGTGTGAAACGTTCGTTACTTACCTGAATTATGTTTTGAATTGAATATTGCCTAGTATATATAATCAAGTATATATATATATATATATATATATATATATATATATATATATATTTCTGATGTTTGTTAATCTGCTTAGAATCACATGCTGTGCATAGGTCCGACATCCAGTGGTCACTGCGGAGTATTGCATTTTGTTTTTCGTAGTCGAAAAGGGGACGTCGACAAGGCGTGTCTGTAACACTATCCCTATAGTGACGTGCGTTGTACCCACAATCCCTCACGCGTCGAGGTCCCTCGGATTGTTTTTTTCCGCCCAGTTACTGGTCGCCTTTACGCGGAGCTCCTCGAGAGACATTGCAGATTTCATCTCCTCGACCTTTGGTCGTTTTCCTATATTAATATAGAACATATCGATCCCCCCCTCGACGCTGTTGTGAAGCTGTCTCCGCCGAGCAAGAGCTTCGACGGAGGGGACGAGCGGAGGAGATCCTTCGGCGTTGCCGAACACATGGCCTGGCCTCGCAGGCCAAATACAGTAGGGAGAGTGGGGATCGTGGGACATCTCTAGTTCTTTTCTGAGAATGCCTTTCCTTTTCCCCTTCCTTTCCCTTGGGGTGGTTATCACGATTTATTGCCTCGGCTATGGAGAGGACACCCTTTAGGTTTTGCCCGCTTTGCAAGGGCAAGTTTACTTGGAAGGACAAGCATTCACGGTGTAACCGCTGCTTGCCCCTCGATCACAAAGAGGAAGGTTGCACGGCTTGTCGGCTTCTTAAGCCGAAAACTCTAAAAGACCGTAGGGTCAAGAGGTGGGCGGCCTACGCTATGTCGAAGGCCGACGCTCCACCCACCGTCGCTACCTCCGACAGTGACGAGGAACGTGATACCACGACCTCCGCTACGGAAGTCGAAAACCCCCCTAGAGAGCGCACACGCGCTTCGTCGTCTGTCCCCGGCCCGACGGGCTCGGCTCATGCCCTGCTTATGGGGTTGAACACCCCGGCGACATTGACGCACACAAGACCACACATAAGCACACAACCCATGGCTCTTCTTCGTCGAAGGCGAAGAGAGCATCAGCGCCCAAGGAGACGCAGGTTTCACCGGCGGCCTCCTCGGGCCGTTCGGGTATGAAGCCCCTCTCGCAGCCGCGACCAGCGACTGGGCTTTCGGCAAATAAGGGCGCCGCCCCCAAATCATCGGCCGGCGCGCATCAGCAGAAAGCGCATGCCGCCGTAGAGCGATCGACACCCATAACGTCGAAACCACAGCCCTCCGCTGACAAACGAGTCGCTGAGAGCTTGGCGACGATCGTCGTAGCCGACGCCCACAAGCGTACGCCGAAAGACTCGTCGAGCGCTACGCAAAGGTCGAAAGACACGCCGAAAAGACAGGGACGATCTCCTTCAGTCGAAGGGATTCCCAACACACCTGAAGGCTTTTCGGAGGGCGACGGGACACTTTCCTCGACGTTGTGGGAGAGGTCGAGCCGTTTTCAGCTACAAGACACCAATTTTCCCCCGCTAGACCACTCAGGGGTACCCCATGAAACCATGGAAAGGCTCCATCTCTGCATGGAAAGAATGGAGAGGTTTATGAATACCCAGAACCCTCCCACTCCCAAGAGAATAAGAGAAGGGCCTCAGGAGGACCGCAGGGGCAAAATTCCAAGACTAGTCAATCCCCACCAGGACACAGCCTCAGACTTCCATAGTGTGTATGACCTCACTGGGGAAGAACATTATTTTGAGGAAGAGGATGATTTTATGGACGAGGAAGAGGGACGGAACCAGGAGGAAGGTCTGGAAGACAGCCCAGACTTGGTAGGAGAAGGCTTTGGAGAAAATCCAGAATAAGGACCTTCTCACCCCTGGCAATCCCCATCAATATATTCCGACACTGATGTCCTGAACCTAAATCCTCCTGACAATTCACCTATTAGAAACACGTCTCCCATTGACGATCAGCCCAAATTTAATGCCCTGTTGCGCAGAGCAGCAGCACACTTCGAACTGGACACTGGGGAGCTCTCCCCTGAATTAGACTTTGTGGAAAGAGTAATTAAGGAGAAACCCCCGGTCAGTCAGACCATTCCCCTCCTCGCTTCGGTGAAGAGAAGAATCATCCCTTCGCTGTCCACACCCGCACTAATCAGAGGGGTCAATCCTAGAATTGAAAAACTTTTCACTCCTTCACCCTCAGACCCGCTGTACATCAGGGGACATTCCATTCCGGATTCCCTGGTAGTAACCAACACAAGAAAGAGGGCAGGGGTACCACTTTCCACCAGTGAGGCACCACCTGACAAGGAGGGCAAGCGGTTATATGCCCTTGCAAAAAGAGTTACATCCTCGCCTGCCTTTTCGACAAGAATTGCAAACAACAATTCTTTGCTCGCTAGCTATGCGGACGCGCAGTGGGCCAAACTGCGCAAAGACGCCGAAGAAGCGCCGGAACCATTACGTACACGCCTGCTTACAACTATTGGCGAAGGAACCCAGGTCAACCAGAGCTCTCTGGATGCGGCAGAAACTGCGGGACGTTCCCTAGTTCAGGGAATAATCCTAAAACGCCACGTATGGCTGCGCAACTCAGGGTTCAAACCGGAGACACAGGCGTCTTTAATAAATAAACCTGTTGAAGACTCAAACCTCTTCGGGAAAGCGGTGGATGAGGCTCTGGAGATGGCTAAAAAAGAGTTCGATACTATCAAAACTCTTGAACAAATCTCTAAGCCCTCTACCAGGCGCGGCTATGGCAACAAACGCTTTTTTCGTGGCCAACGCCAACAACAAAACCAGCAGCAACAGTACCCTGCCACCAATTTCCAGACCAATAGTGGCCAGTACAGCCAAAGAGGACAGCACCGGGGCAAAGGAAGAGGGCGGGGGTCCACCCCCAGAGGCTCCCAAGCCCCTAACAACACCAAGTGACGCGAAGATTCGCGTCCCCTCCCATGCAACACCGGTCGGGGGCCGGATAACATCCTTTCTTCCAGCATGGGAGGGTATAACGTCAGACCGCTGGGTACTTTCCACCGTAGCCCACGGATACTGCATCGAATTCAACAGTTCCCCAACATACAAACCCCCGAGGGGACGACGCATGTCACCGGAACATCTTGCCATCCTTCTACAAGAAGTACAACAACTGCTGGAAAAAGGAGCCATAGAGGTCGTGCCTCTATCTCAGGTAACGGAAGGTATTTATTCAGTGTACTTCCTTGTACCCAAAAAGGATCTAACCATGCGCCCTGTATTAGATCTGCGCCCAGCGAACAAGTTCATCAAACCCCAAAAGTTTCGTATGGTGACCTTACAGGAAGTGATCCCACTGCTATCACAGGGAGATTACATGACAACATTGGACATGAAAGATGCATACTTTCATATTTTAATGTTGCCAGCGCACAGAAAATACCTCCGGTTCATGATAGAGGGCAAACACTACCAGTTCGGAGTGCTACCCTTCGGCATAGCATCAGCACAGAGGGTATTCACGAAGGTGCTGGCAGTGGCAGTGGCCCACCTGTGCAGGTTGTCCATCCCAGTTTACCCTTACCTCGACGACTGGCTCATAACAGGGGATTCTTACGAAACATGCTTCTCCAATACCCAAAAGACTGTAGACCTTTTGTTCCAGTTGGGCTTCTCCATCCACGAAAAGAAGTCCAGCCTAGACCCCAGCCAAATCAAACAATTCCTAGGGGCTCTAATTCAAACAAAGGATGGCCTCGTCTTCCCCTCCAAAGAGAGGGTCCAAAACATGCTGTTTCAGATCCCTCAATATGTGACCGGTCGAGAGGTGACGGTACGCAAAGCAATGCGCTTGCTAGGCATGATGGCGTCGTGTATTTATTTGGTACCTCACGCGCGCCTGCGCCCAATGCAAGAGTGGCTCAACAGCCAGTGGTGTCAGGCCAGCGGACTATGGGACGATCTAGTGGTGGTCTCGCAGGCCTTAGTTCTCTCGCTACGGTGGTGGACAAAGGAAAACCTGGAAAAAGGGAAACCCTTTGCCACACCCGCGGCGGAAGCCACTCTAACCACAGACGCATCCCTCACAGGATGGGGGGCTCACCTATCCCATCAGACTGCTCACGGAGAGTGGACTCCGAACGTAGCATCCAAACACATCAATCTTCTGGAGCTACTAGTGGTGTTCAAGGCGCTAAAAGCCTTCCAGGAACACCTACAAGGCAGGACAGTGATGGTCCTTACAGACAGCACCACAGCCATGTATTACATCAACAAGCAGGGGGGAACCCACTCTCCAGGACTGTCCAAACTGGCCCAAAACATATGGAAGTGGGCTCTCAAACAGAATATGTTCCTTCTGTCACAAAATGTACCAGGGGAACTCAATCTGCTGGCAGACAAACTCAGCATGGATTTCCCCCTGCCTGAAGAGTACGAATGGCGACTGCACGAAGACATCGTCTTCGACGTCTTCACGCAATGGGGTTTCCCAGAAATAGACCTGTTCGCAACCCTGGAGAACTCACAATGCCAAAGTTACGCCTCCAGGTACCCCCAGAACCAATCCAAGGGGAACGGTCTGTCGATTCAATGGTCAGGGAAATTTGTTTACGCTTTTCCCCCCGACTCCCCTTCTCAACAAGGTGGTGCACAAGATGCACCAGGAACAAGTAACCATGATACTGGTGCCCCCAATGTGGGCCCGACAGACATGGTTCGCTCACTTGATGGAGATGTCTCTATCTCCCCCAGTGAAACTCCCCTGCCCGTACAACATGCTGTCACAAGACAGGTGCAGGACTCTGCATCCATGCCCCCAGAACATGAACTTAGCAGCCTGGCTCCTGAGATCATAGAATTTGGACATCTACAGCTCCCGCAGAGATGCATGGACATCCTCAGGGAAGCCAGAAAACCTAACACTCGCCACTGCTATTCTAGCAAATGGAAGAGATTTGTCATCTGGTGCAGAGGAAAGAGCATCGACCCAATTGACTGCTGTCCCACACATATTGTTCTATACCTGACCCATTTATTGGATTCAGGTCTAGTGTTCAATTCCATTAAAGTCCACCTAGCGGCACTTTCTGCATACACCACTTCCCAACTCAAAGTGTCGTGGTGGAAGATCCCTGTTATAAAGGCCTTCATAGAGGGAGTAAAAAGAATACACCCCCCGATAGCTGACCCAGCTCCCGGATGGGACCTTAACGTGGTACTTACCAGACTCATGGGCTCACCATTTGAACCCATGCACAAAGCATCTCTTAAAGACCTCACTCTTAAGACTGCTTTTCTAATAGCTATCACCTCCATCAGGAGAGTAAGTGAACTACAGGCTCTTTCTGTTCTAGACCCCTTTGTTACAGTTCACAGAGATAAAGTGGCTCTACGCACTCACCCAAGGTTTGCTCCGAAATTCATCTCAAAATTCCACGTAAACCAGTCTATAGACCTACCAGCGTTCTTTCAAAATCCTTCCAACTTGGGAGAAAGGACTCTGCACACACTAGATGTCCGCAGAGCGGTCATGTTCTACATGGAAAAAACCAGACCACTGAGGAAGACTAATCGGTTCTTCGTCTCGGTGGCAGCAGGAAGAGAAGGGATGCAGTTTCAAAGTCCACTATTTCTAGATGGATTGTTCAATGCATCACTCTCTGCTATACTCTTGCTAAGAGAGAACTGCCCTTTAGGCCAAGAGCACATTCTACTCGAGGCACGGGGGCGTCCATAGCATTCATTGCAAATGTTCCCCTTGAGTCCATCTGCAAAGCGGCTACCTGGAGTTCTGTGCACACCTTTACAAAACACTACTGTCTAGATGCACACTCTAGATCTGACTCCCAGGTGGGACAGGCAGTATTAAGACATCTTTTCTCTACTGTTCCTTCTCATAACCCACCGCCAACTCCGGGTACTGCTCGCTAGTCTATGCACAGCATGTGATTCTAAGCAGATTAACAAACATCAGAAGACAATGCATTACTTACCGTAAAAGCATTTCTGATGGTTGTATCTGCTTAGATTCACATGCGCCCACCCTTCCTCCCCGCTCGGATGGAAGGAACATAGACATCCTTTTTCTATATTTCTCTCTTTTCTGTACTCACTCACGTCTAGAAGGCTCCCTCAGGGCAGAAAAATACAAACAGAGGGACCTCGACGCGTGAGGGATTGTGGGTACAACGCACGTCACTATAGGGATAGTGTTCCAGACACGCCTTGTCGACGTCCCCTTTTCGACTACGAAAAACAAAATGCAATACTCCGCAGTGACCACTGGATGTCGAACCTATGCACAGCATGTGAATCTAAGCAGATACAACCATCAGAAATGCTTTTACGGTAAGTAATGCATTGTCATATATATATATAACTAAAGTTTGTGTTTCCATGACTGCAATTGTGCTCAACGGTCTTTGTACTCTACTACAGCCCTTCTCCTTCCTAAACTAAGTCTGGCTGCTAACCCATAGCTACCAAACCTTTACAGTGGTTCAGGCTAAATCTAAAAATTGGAGCCCTTTACATTTAAGAGTGAATCTTCTGTAGTCATACCATATGTGGACTTTAGCAAAACTCCCTAACCTCCTGGTTCGTCAGATGCTGAGGAAAGATCTAATTGTCTTTAACCAAAAGAGGCACTCCTTTGTACCCCAATCTGTGGAATATAGGCTTGTCCACAAGCTGACTGTGAAGGCTATGGAGCCCATTCTACCAGGGGTCCTCTGGTCACTTCTTTGCAGGGCGACACTGGGTTGTTGGACAGCTGTCATGTCACCTCCTGGGACTCCGAATTATTTTTCTGAGAATTACTGTTTTTTCCATTGGCAGAAGTAAATACTTATTTTGGTTAATCTGCTTTTCAGCATTTTGTTAACTTAGGCTGTTAGTACTATACTTCAAAGCGACTATTGTAAATATTATATCTTGTTGGGGCTGACCCTTTTTAGGATCGCCGACTTCTTTTTGGTGTCACTGCAACTTTATTTTAGTATATGTATATGCTCTTGTGACTGCCCATGAAGCTCCTAGTCTGGGGGTGCTTTTTAAGCACCCAATATTGACCCTTAGTTGATTTTTTATCACCCTACATTGATTTTAGGAAGTGGGCTGGTGGCAGCTGTAATTTTAGTTTTGGCTTCACCGGGGTGCAAGCTGATAACCCAATGTACATTATTGGTATCCATGAGGGTACTAATGTATTTTTTTTACGTCTCTGCCTTTTGTTTTTTTTCCATCTTTTTGTCTTGGCAAACCAGGAGGGAGGCTGACATGATATTGTGCACACATGGATGAACTTTGAGCTCATTACAGCCCCTTCTAAAGAGGTTTACACCAGTCCCTAGTCCTAGGCAGGTCATTACACATCCTGTGTCAGTGGGCCTGAAAGCTTGGCATTCTTTGGGTCCAACATCATTGGCTGGCCTCCAAAACACTTCTTCTGTGTCCTGGTGTGTGATTGGAGGGCTGGCTTAGGCCAGCCCATGTGTGTAGGTTTATTTAGGGGAAATCCTGATTATGCCCTCAATTCTGGAGGATTTTTGCTAGAGTTGGAATGCATTCTGCAGGTTTACATGCCTGCATGAGAAGTTTTTGGTGCGAAAAAAGTGGGTGGTACAATTTTGAGAGCAACATTGGCATACTGGCTGGGCCTCTGTCGCTTTACTCTCTCTGGTTATAATTTTTGGCTGGATGTTCTTGGTCTGTCCCCTTCCTCTCCCTGTTCCTCGTTGGCAGGGCTAGTACATCCATAGTGAGACGGTCTGTGGGCCGTTCTACCTCTTGCATCCGGATTTACAGTCTTGGTCACCCTCCCTGGTGTATAAAGCTGTCGCCCACAAAGGTATTGGAAGGCCAGTACCCCCACCTCTGCTGTTTGCTTTGGCCATCTGCGATTTCCTCCACTGGCCTCTTTATCATAGGACTGCTTTCTCCTGGTTAGCTACACTTCTTTGTCCATAGAGCCACTTGAATATGCTTTGCCAGGTTCCCTGTCTTATAGGCAGCATGTTTGCCATTGCTTTTATTTCTGGCTGAAGGGTTCCTTTCAGAGAAAACAGATGATTCCTTTTTTTAGCTGCCTGGGTCGTCGTTCGTTTGGGGTTGAAGTCTTTGGGGGACCGGATTCTGAACACCACACGTGCCAAAGACCATCTGTACTCAGACTTGTTTCGCCTTTCCTAAACGGACTTTTTGGGATCCACGACGGGAGTACTTTCCCCAGAGCCGGTGGATTATTCTTTATACACTCAAGAAATGCACCAATGCATTTAAAACAATCATATGCCCTGCTTTTATAAATAGGACACACCTATCAGTCCCTCCCTATCAGGTATGTAGGCCAAGTGACTAAACAAAGTCAAGGTCCCAGGTAAGAACCTGAGAAGAGAAATTGAAGCCTTAAAAGTCCCACTAAAACAAACTTTTACAAAGCCAATATGTTGTAGAAGTTGGTAAATTAAAGCACCTTTCAAGTAAACAGGCAAGACATTATTTTAGGGATCTTGCCTACATCCCACCATACAAGAGGTTACCTTGGATATAATGCCACTTGTAACAGCCATGGAAGACAGAGTTTGTGAGTTCACTTGACACCCATTCCATCCATGCAATTCCTATAGTGTTAGGGGTGCACATAAACAGATGAGTACACTTGCACACCTTACTATGATTTTCTGAGTGACTAACCCTAGAATACTCAGAGTTCCTGGGATCATTTATGTCTGCTGTTGGTCCTGTTTATGGAGGTCTTGCGGTTGCAGGTGCAGTTGCTGAGGATGGTGGTGCGGCTATGGGGCAGTTTGTTCTCTTTGGTTCAGGGACAGCTCTGACAGTCATGCAACCTTGCACGCCAGGCGTTTCTGAACAGCAGCCATAGGGGGTTGCATGATTTGAAGAGACCTTCAAGGCACGTCTAGAGTAGCAGTGAAGAAAACCCTAGTCTGAAACTGCCAGGCAGGATCCAAAGTGAAAGCACTGGCTCCAGAAAGGGCCCTATTTGTGCAGGAAATCAGCAACAGCTGGAGAGATGGTTTTAGGCCATAGTTCAACAACCTGCAAAGTCCTGTGGTCCAGCTCAGCATGGCAACCAATGAAGTGGAGATGCCTTTTCAGAGTTTGGACACTTCAATGGCTTTTAGCATTTGGCTTTTCATGCAGAGGTCAGGACTTGCTGGTCCCACCAGTCCAAGAATTGAAGTACCAGTGAAGGTCTTCTAGGACTGCAGCATGGGTTCACTGGGAGATGGCTTTGACAATTTTAGTTTTCTGTAGGTGCAGTCTTCTGGGTCTACAGCTCATTCTCTTTGTTGCGGTCCAGCGCGGATGATTGAGAAATCGCTTAAGGGCGCCTCTTCTTATCCAATTTCGGGGTGAAGGACACCACAGCCCACAATGGCAAGGACCTGCACCATTCAAACAGGTAGTGCTGTCAAATAACGTATAGCCTCAAATCCCACATCTTCCCAGCAACAGACATACTCTGGCATGCATGTTCATTGGGACCATTTCTGCCAGGTCATACACATACAGAGGTTTGCTCTGCAATCCAAGGCGGAGGGAGTGCACTGGTAAAATGTATATAACACTGTTCACTGCTACCAAAAGATAACCCAAATCTCACTAAAAACAAAGGCAAAAGAATGCAAAGTACCTCTGCAGCACTTGACTCACTAAGGTGATGTGTGCTACATTAAAAACAGCACAGGAATCACAAAAGGGGACAAAGTAAGAAGATATAGGGCCTCATTATGAGTATGCCTGTCAGCAAAAAACGAAAGATGATCATATCAAAGAAGAGTTACAACCATTATCCTGGCTGATGCTACCAGAAATAATTATGCAAGTCTGCCAGAAGTTGGGAGTCGCACAGGCGTCTCTTTAGTAGTAAAAACTTCAGAATTACTAGTTGGAACACACAAGGGTCCAGCTCATTCAGAAACAATAAAATGGGAGCTTTGATATAAGGGGGGAGTGACTTGATCCTACTGCAAGAAACCTGGCTAGTTAATACACCAGAAATTGAAGATTTTAACCTGATAATACAACCAGCCTATAGCAAAGCCAAGGGTAGGCCGATGGGGCGTTTACTAATTGCTTGTAGAAAGGTTTTATTTAAAGAAATAACAGCTATACCCTGTAAATAAGAAGGAATTCTTGTGGTAACTCCCTTAGAAGATGCAGTGACCAAGGAGATAATAATCATCAATTTGTATTGGAACCCGGCCAGGGAAAAAATATTGGAATTTTTAGGGTCGATTTCGGTAGTTCTCAGTGATATTAGGATTATTTATCCTGTGGCCTACATAGTAGTTACAGGAGATCTAAATTCGCAATGTATCACAATTAAACACAAATGTGATAAGGGAAGAACAAAAGAAATAACATCTAATGGTAGAAAATGGTTGAATTTCTTTGATGAATGGGATTTAAAACTCTTAAACGGATCTGTAGAAGGGGCTGTACCACCTGCCACCACATGGGGGGAGGGGAGCCACAGAGTCAATATTGGACTATGTCTTCTTATCGACAAATTGGTTTGGGAAATGTACACACTTCACAGTTGAAGATGGTGGAACAAGTGACCATAAGCGTTTGGTAATGCAAATAAGTTGGAATTGTAGAGATACAATGGAAGTCTGGGACCACCGAGTAGCCGTTAACGCCCAGAGAAATCGTCTGGTTAAATATCAGAGAGAGGGGTCGCGTCTAAACGATGGTCTGGACAGTCTCTATAATTGGGAGTGTCCTGAAATCCTACACCAAAATTGTAAGCCGCTATCCTTTCACGACTTTTTATATGGTCAATTGATCGCCCAAAGAATATTCAGAAGGGCCTCCAACAAACGCATAAACATCATTTTGATGAAGCTATATGGGCAAACAAACGTGAATCTCGGAGGCAACTAAGACTTGCAAAAAAATCAGCAAAAAGCATAGTAGATTTTGCGATAGAGACAAAAAAAATTAAAAACAACTTAAGGAGCTGGTCCAGACATCATAGGGAAGAGTTGTGGCAAAACGATGCAGAAGAAATGTTGCGTGCCTTGCAAAATAATTCCTCTCAATTTCTGGTCACTTATTTATGCACTTAAAACAGACCAAGATATTGTTCAAACGAATAATGTGTCCGAAGAGTGCTGGCTGACCCATTTTGGTGAGAAATATCAAAAACCACCGGGAGCCCAAATTTTTAAGGGGGGCAATGGAGATTGGGGTCTGAGTTTTGACAGAGAAGTTGTTTTGAATTTGATAACAAAATCCTCTTCGTCCAGATCGGCAGGCCCTAACGGTTTAACCCATCAAGTTCTTAAAGGAAATGGGACCCTGTGGGCAGAAATTCGGTATCAGGTAATATTATCCCCATATATATGGTCGCCGTAAATAATATCGCCGGGAAAAGGTTGTGGGGATATTATATGGGTGACCATATATATGGGGACAGGGGCAAAAAAAAAAAAAAAAATGGTGTTGCGGGGGTGTCCCCCGCATGTTCCATGCAATAATGTCGCCACAAAAAACGCCAATTATTCAGAGATATTTTTGCATGGCGAGATTTTTGTGGCGACATTATTACATGGAACCAGAAATTCTGTACACACCATTTAGGGGAGTGATAGATAACAGAGTAATTCCCCCTTCTTGGAGGTCGGCAATCATGATCCCATCTTCAAGAAGGGAGATCGAAGAAATCCAACAAGCTACAGGCCAATCACGTTGCTGGACGTGGAGAGCAAGTTGTTCACCAGTCTAGTACTAAGAGAATTGCAGACCTGGGCAAGAGAAAATAATATAATGCCCAAACAACAAACAGGGTTCAGAAGAGGTCACTCAACAACTTTGAATGGTGTTATACTTGCCTCACTAACAAACTATAAAGATTAAAAAAATGGAGGAAGACTCTATGGGGCGTTTGTTGACCTGTCGAGCGCCTTTGATATAGTGAACCGGGACAAGCTCTGGCTCAAGATGGAACAGAAAGGGGCTCCGAAACCTCTGACAAATATTCTAGTAAACCTTCATGAGGGAAACACAGCCAGAGTAAGACTTAGCACAGCTGGACATTTGTCAGAGTATATAAGTATAAGTATAAATAGAGGAGTCAGACAAGGATGTATGGTGGCACCATTTCTCTTTACGCTTTACTTGGGAGATTTCGGACAGGTCATAGAGTCCTCAGCATTGGCAAGTTCTAAGGTGGGTTCACTAGCCATAAAATGGCTTATGTACGCAGATGATATAGTCCTGCTAGACAAGGACTCCTGTCGGTCTGCAAAGACTGTTAAAGGCACTCTATCTGTACATGAAAGCAAACGATCTGGTGCTAAACCCGGAAAAATCAAGGGTGGTAGTCTTTGGACGAAAGGGCCTTAAAGAAGTCAAATATTCCTGGTCGATAGGAGGTTGTGTTATCCCTGTGGTAAAATAATTTATATACCTTGGCTTCACTTGGCATGCAGCCCCCACAGTTGAGACACAATACGGGGAACTATTGGCTAAATGCACACAATTGATAGCCCAAATGAAGAAGATCTCCAGTTTGTATGGTAAATTCTCTATCATGCCAATGATAAAGTTTTATGTGGCAAAAGTAATTCCCGTACTATTATATGGAATTGAGGCAAAACTGCTCTTATGGTCAATAGACTGGCAAAAACTGGAAAGTTTTATCTGGAAGCAGGTATTAGGTCTGCCCAAAGGCCTTCACACGCCCACACATAGATATGAACTAGGTTTAAAATCCCTTAAGAGCGCAGTAGAGTGGAAATTACTTTCCTTATACAGATCTATTTTGGTGCCAATAACTAATACATTGTTCGAAGATCTTTTAGACAGTTTGAACTCAGACACTTCACTAACCTTGAGAGAACTTAAGCAGATGGCAGAAGACCTGCTGATTTATTGCGAATTAGATCAATCTACACTAATTACAAACCCATTGAAAGCTAAGAAAGCCCTGACAATGAGAGATTGGATCACCACAGTGGACACGGTGAGGTCATCTTCCATTCCCACGTCGTCCTTAAAGTATGGGAAAAAGCAGGGTTTTGTTCCGAGGTATCTGACAAAGTTCCCAGATGTCAAAGGAAGGCAGAATTTCATGAGTACGCCTGAACTTGATCAAGACGGGTGCAGTATTGACAAAATGGGGTCTCACAGAAGGGACTCGGAGCCTATGCATGGAATGCTCAGACCCAAGCAGACAAACACTCGAACATTTATTGAGATTCTGCAAAGGCACCTGGGACATTAGGGTTGAACATCTGGGTACCTCAGTTGGATCATTCGATCGGTTGTCATCAAGTGCGTTTTGGGAAAGAATGATTGCTGGTCGCGAAATCAAATTGACTCTAAATGTAATAAGAGTATTGCAGCATTCAGGTTTTATTCCACAAAAATATTGGTAAATTAGTTATCTTAATGGAGAGGAGAAACGTTTGAATGACTATTTTTACTCCCGATTGTTACGGTTTAATTTTAACTCAACATCTATTTTTAATTATGTGAGAATTGCATGAATGTGATGAATAGGGTGTAATGTAAACTGAGTTACTGTTATTGCTTTCTTTTTTATATGTGTAAAAAATCCAAATGTGGTTACATCACAATAAATACATTTTTTTATACAAGTCCAAAGGCTGGGCCCACTCTTAGAGAGAGCAGAGCACACATGCGCCCAAGATCACACAGTTGCACTAGCCTTCGAGTCTTGCAGAGGGTTCAAAAAGAGTTTAGAGAGGCTTTAGAAAGTTTAGCCAGGGTGTCCCAGACTATCCCAGGTTCGAAATCCGGGGGCTAAATCTACCCCGTACAGTCGGTAGCAAGGGAAGCCAGGCGGGACACGGTACCTTAAGTTGGAAGGAGCCTCCAGCGGTGGCAGTTGTTCCTGGTAGTGGGTGCAAGTTGCGTCGTCGTCCAGGGGAAGAGAAGATCTCGACTTGGAGGAAAGATGAAGGTCGTTGCACTACCAGGGAAGAAACCAGCCGCGGAGTTTTCCGGTTAAATTTGGTACCTTTGTTTCGGGGTCGTGGTAAAACGTGGTATCCCGGTTGCCGGGGTGCTTGGCACGGGCAAGGCGGCCACGAGGTACGTCGGGAAAGCGAAGACTGTGAAACTGGTTATCCCCACCAGTCAAAGGACGAAGAGTCTCCGGCGGGAGATCTCCTCTGTCGTTGGGAAAAGTGGTGAGGCAGTCCAGCAGGGCTCCACCGGTGGTGGTGTCGTGGCAGGTCGGCTCAGCTTCTCCCTCGTCAGATTCTTAGGTCCTGTGGCGACTTCTGAAGTTCCAGTCCCCAAAGCCCTGCTTTTATTCAGCAAACCCCCATTCACTCAGCCTAGCTGTCACTCAAACATGCTAAGTGGTGAGCCGGCCGGCTCACCACTTGGGCCAATCAGGATGGAGTGCGACTTGGGTTGCCTAGGCAACTCAGTCCAGGGTTCCTAAATTCCCCTCCAACCCTCCTAAGTACCCCAGACAGAGTGGCACCACTTTGGAGGGCTTCTGTGGAGAAGCCCGCCAAAAAGTGGAACAAAGGGCTCGACTTGGGTTGGAGTCACAGAAGAGAACACAAACGCCATTTTAGAATCAAGTTTTGGCAAAAAATACCAACCGGAGAATTAATATTAATTAAATAAACCGGCGGTATGTTCGAGGCTACCGTAAATAATTAAATAAAGATAGTGGCCTAAAACAATGGGAAATCCCATAGGAAAATATTTGCGGTTGAATATAAAAAGTAGTATCCACTGCAACCAGCCAAAACTCGATCAGGGGGGACGGAGACGTGCCCCCTCGACTAACAGACCCTGGGGTAATCGAATTGCCCCAGCCAGTACGTCCTCAATATGATGGTTTGTAGTGGTTCTGTTCAGAATTTAAGACTAGTAAAGTCAATGGTGACTTTACATGCCCTGGGAGACAGTAGTCAGTCCCAGGGTATGGAGTCTATACTGAGGGGTCACTATGACACCCCTTTGTTACTGCACGGAGGGTGCTGTGTAACACACATCACAAAAACACATGAAGCCCTATGGAGTAAAATACCCCATAGCCCATTAAACACATCTAGATTCAAAGAAACACACTCAAATCATGTCCAAGAGTAAGGGTAAAAGAGTCTCACTCTTGGCAGGAGAAAAAAATTAACCCCAAAAATCCAGCAAAGCTGCTGGGGGACTCACTAGGTTAGGAAATTCAGCCTAAACAGAGAATTCTCCCTAACAGTACTACCGAACCCGGCATTTTTACTGGACCGGCACTCTTGAGTTGCCAGTAGGGGCAGTGAACTACCAGCAGGCCTGACCTTCCAGGAGTGCAGGCCCCTAACGGCAAAGTTTTGTCCCAATCACTGCCACTGATACTACCAGTGCCGGTGAGATTACACAAACCCATTTCATGGAGTCCTATGGGAATTTACTGCCATTGACGGCACCTGTAATATCCCGGTAACACCAGGATATCAGGTGCAGGTAACATTAAATCAGGGTTGCCGCAAACCCGTAATTACCTGCATAGGCTCCCTGCGCTGGTAACCATAAGGGCTGACCATGTTCCTCAAAATAAGTTTAGCAAGGGAAGTGAATCAAAAATGCTTTACTTACTGCCAAGGTCACGTCAGGGTTTGTTCAAGGCATAGCAAATTGCATGTGGGTACCATTGATGTCAGTGGATGGAAAGTTGCAAAAAGAAAAATCTTTCCTAAGATCCACTTTTTGCTATTCATTTGTATCAGCCAGACATAGCTGCATCCCTTCCTGAGTCTGCCGGTGTCATGACCCTTGCCCCTGGCGCTCACTGGCAAGTCAGCCTTCCAGTTAGGGCCAAGTCAAAGGCCTTAAAACCTCATCCAAGACTCTCTTGGAGTCAGTCCTGGCGCCAGGCTCATAACCATCATGAAGACCAACATTAGAATGGGACTATTTACTTGGGACTATTTAACTTGGGGTGGGGGGGATTCAGCCAACATGGAGGCACACACATAGCTCAGTTACAAGGAACTGAGCTATGCGGTCTAGTCTTTTGGGTGTGGCAGGCCTGGGACTGGACTACTTTGGGTGTGGCAGGCCTGGGTGCTATTTTACCTGGACTACTTTACCTGAGACTATTTAAACCACACCCAAACAGCAGAACATGCTTTGCGTTATTCTGCTGTGGGCAGCTTAATGCTCACCGTGTACAGTTCTTTGTTGCCTGCTTACCTGAAACCAAGGACCTGCAGAGAGAGAAAGAAAACTACGAAACTTACCTGGAACAGTATCCTGTCTTCAATCCATCGCCGACTTCAATTTTACTCACCTGAAGGTACAAACTCCATCATCTGGCACGGCATGCATCCTGGAATACCATAACCTGGAAAGAGGAGAAAGAAAGACAGCATTAGTAAGCGTTTACTCACGTTTCCTCCCGAATGAAGAAAGCCAAACAATTCTTAGCTGGGTAGTCATCTCCTGGTCAGTATCATTGCTGGAACATTACAACGCTCGGCGAGGAACATAGCAACCTGCAAGGAGAGAAAAGGCACAGGTTAGCAATATAAAATGCGAAACAGCATCGCACATTACTCACCGGACAGCATTGCGCACAGCGCGCTTTCGCCTACCTGCCCATGCTCATCTTCAAACTGCATGACGACACCAAAATACCTTTCATTACCTAAAAGGAAAGAAGCAAGACATTATTATTCGAACTAAGAGGAACATAAGAACTGCAAATAAAGACTGTAAAGCAGCAAACCTACGGAGTCGCAGCAGGCCTGGATTCCCACAGGGGGGGCTTGCACCAGTGAAGTAACTTGGTCGCTGCTCGCCCCCCACATCTACGCGCCCCTGCCACGAGGAGCAGGACGTATAATCCACCTTTTACAATATTAAGGTGAGCAGAGGGCCCAAGGGGGAGGAAGGAGTTGAGGCCAAGGGAGGTGGGAAAACAAAGACAATCTGGTATTGAATCCAGCTCTCCTATATTGCAGACCCATCTTTAACCAGAGGCCTTACCAAGGGACCGGTAGAGGGTTCGAGAGTGCAAATCATCCAACCAGGGCTGGGTGGCGTTCCCTGTGGATACCAGGTGAGCTTAACAGTGGGGTCCCTAACCAGCACTGGAACTCTTCAAGAGGGTCTCCTCTGCCGTCCCTGGGGGTGGCTGCTGTCTTCTCTGTGCTTGTTGGGTTGAACTGGAACTTGCCTTTTCCTCATAACCACGGCTGTGTCTACCATCTTTGTCTTGTTCATTCTTCTGGGAACTTTTTAAACTTAAATGGAGCTCCCACAAAGTAACTTGTGAGATACTTACCTGCTTCTGGTAGTTTTTCCTGGTTTACTCTCAGGTCCCCAGAGTTTTGAGCCAAGTACTGGAATGTTATGAAATGCCACTGATGTGTATATGTATTTTTGATAGTCTTACATTCCATTCCGGTGTATACATATTACTTAGTTAGTGTTATTGTATGCGTTTCTCCATCAAGGGGTCTTGCATGGATTCATATGCTCATGAATATTCCCTGTCTTTAGGCTGAGAATTCGCTTTAGACTGAAAACTGCTGGTCTCCTCTATAACCAGTTTGTGTCCTTCGGGCCATACCGCCCCTAACCAATGACAGTCCTCCTCTTATGCTCCACCCATGGTGGTCATCTTCAGATTTTTACAGCACGTTTCTAGTGTTAGGAGCCCCCCTGCTTCGCTCCTCAATATTTGTACTTTTTTTGCTGTTTTTGAGGTATTTTGGGTAGTTTTCTTCCATCTCTTCTTCGTCTACTGTCACGCAGTGACTACAGGCTGCGGAGACCCGTTGTCGGTGAAACTTGTTTTTCCATTGTTGGAACTACTCTCTGTGACTTTGACAGGCCCAGGCTTGGGTCTACATCTCACCTTGACCATTTCCGTTGCAGTAAAGAGGAGTCTCTTCAGTGCATGCATCCTGGTGCCAGAAGAACAGTTTCATCGAGGACTGGCACCTCAAGTGCCTTAGTATTCACCCGGACCACGATGCAGACATTTGTAATTTTTGCCATGGCTTCTCGTCGAAGACCAAGCAGGATTGCTTCTGGAGGTTAGTGGCTTGGATCAACCAGTGGAAAGGCCTCTGATGTGGCCTCCAGGTGCAGTAATGCCTCATCCAGGACTGCAGATCACATGGGCGTGCTCCCTCTGAGAAGATGATGATCAAGGTCCTTTGAGGATGCTCCTTCCGAAGGGATCCAAAAAAAGGCCAAACACCATGCCCCATCTGCTCCCTTGAAGGTTGCTGCAGCTGCAGGGTCAAGTTCTGGAAGGGGTCGCTCCTCGTCGTCTGCTTTGTCGACAGTTAGCCTAACGGCTGGTGGGGTTACCTCTGTTTGCGAGGAAGTCCTTAACCTCACTCCTTCTAAACACAAGTTTTCTTCGAAGGACAAGTTGTCGAAGGACAGGCCTGTGGGAGGCCGGTTGGAGTCTCCCTTGTCTTTGTGACCGGTGGCACGGGCCTCATCAACAACTTCGTCTACCAAGACCACCACCTCGTTAACAGCGTCTTCACCAACAACCACAACACAGTCGACGATCGCTTTGCCAGCGAACCCCTTGTCAACGACCCCCGTCGACGAAATCGGCTCTTCCTTCATTGGCGAATAGTTCGGCAGTGACCATCGTTTCAACCTTCACAACGACAACACCAAGGGTCTCTTTGCCTCTAAGTCCTCCATCAGCAAAGCTGACCACGACCACCTAGTTGTCGGTGGCGCCCATTTTGCAGATCCTCATCATCGCCTCCTTCCCGCAGGACTCTGGTAGGGTGGGAAAGTTACTGCCTCCGTCAGACTTCCTGCTTAGGCCAGCAAGGGTGTCTCCTTCAGCTCTCGTGGCGTTGCCAAGGACATTTCACATCTATACCAGTTCGGAAGATGACCTGCCTGAGAATTTCTACTTGGACCATGAAAGTGGGCAGGGACCCATGTGTCAGGTGGGATCTTCATGTCACAGGCCATACCAACCGTTTGCCCCTCGAAGGTGTTTATCTCGACTCCTGTCCCGTTCGCACCACTCTCGGCACCAAGGGATATGTACTTGACGTCCTCACCACCCTGCACACTTCGGTGGTGGAAATTCAGCAAAGGATACCTGCTGCTCCTGTGCCTGGTCCGGCATCCTCCCAGGCCAAATAGTCTGCTGACGCTGCCCTGTAGCGCGCCTGTCGCATCTGGAGGTGGACTTGGCGGCCTTGACTCAGGTGGAAGAAGAGCCAGTATGCACAGACACTAGCACTCCCACAGATACCATGGCGACTCATACTGATGAGTACGAAGATTGTTCCCACTGACTGGGAACCTCTGGATGTTAATGAGCCCGGCAGGGCTTTGTCACCGGACGAAATTGGTTCCTTCTACGCCATCATCTAAATTGGGTCTACACTCTTCAGCCTGGTGCCTAAGGAGGAGGAGGAGGAGGAGGAGGGTTTCCTCTTTTAACAACAACGTGAATCCTCAAGGAAGATGTTGTGTCGGTTGCGTTGTTGGACGACGTTTGGGATATGGGACTGGCCCTTAGGAAGACTCCAAGTACCACTCCAGAGTTGGACCGGCTGTAGAAGAAATACCGGGTCCCAGGTGTCTCAGGTTTCAGCCTTCTCCGGACTTGGTGGTGTCTGCTGCCACCACAAAGTGCTCGTCCAATCCCTAGTCTATGTCCATGGTGCCCCTGGACCAAGAGGCCAAGAAGCTAGATGCGGTCGGCAAGCGCATCATCTACACTGCAGCTTTGACCGAACCAAGAGCTTCTGCAAATCTGAGGCTATATATGTCACCTTTGGTGGGTCAAAGCCAGGATATCAGGCTTCCAAGGCCTCCATAGCAAGGTGGATGGTTTTGTCCATTAAGGATGCCTATGAGGGACAGCACAAAGCACTTCTGGCAACTATGCATGCCCACTCTTTGAGACCCAAGGCCACGGCTGTTGCGTTCCAGGGGCATGCCCCGTGGCAGGTCATCAGCAGGGCGGCCACGTGGGCCACTCCATCGGCTTTCTGCAAGCACTACTGTTTGGATGCTGGATCCAGGTCAGACGTGGCATTCGGGCAGGCAGTATTAAGGAACTTGTTTTCTTAAGGAGGGTCACCTCTCTACCTTGGGGCAACATTCAGTTGTAATCGCCCATACAGTGTGGAGGAAAGGGGATGGGACGTAGGAGTAATTATAAGTTACTCACCGTAGTGACTAACGTACTCCTAGTCCATAGTCCCCTTTACTCCATACGTCCCAACATCCTGCCCCCTAATAAAACTGGTGTCATTAGGCAATGTTGATATTGTCGACGCTTAAATGGGGACTGAGGAGTGGCCCTGCATACCATCATGTATCTGAGCCTCTTAAACTGCACTTGTCCCATGGCAAGTGTAAAGTGCTTACCCTAGTCCAGTTCCTCAAGGCCTTCAAGCTGCTGGTGTGGTTGGTGTCTCTGGACCTCTAGGGCGCTTCCATGTGCAAATACATCCCAACTACAGGCAATCCTGAGGGTTGTGGTTGGAATCACTGACTACCAGTTCAGAGTATTTCTGCAGCAACCAGGGTCTTCACCAAACTGCTGCTGCTGGTGGTGGCACATCTCATGTGGTAGAAGTGGCACTGCTGGATAACTGCTGCATTTGATCTGCTATAAGGAGTGGGATTTGTCAGATGACATCAGTTATGCGTGTAGTTGTTGTAAATTCTCGACTGTGTTGGGGCAAGCGATCTTGATCTTTTTCCTCTGTACTCGATTTTCTGCTTTCCTTGACCGGCCTGACCTGCAGATTTGCACTGTAAAGGGACATCAAGCTGCTATTTTGGTTTTCAAAAGGACCCCTGAGCAGTGCTCTTACTACTCGATCCCCGCAGTTTTGTAATTTATGTGGGGATTGATTGTGCAATCCCTTTCCCCCAAGTCAGTTTGTTCCGTCTGAATGTGGTTCTCACTTTACTGATGGTATCTCCGATTGAGCCTTTGCTTTCTTTCCCTCTGCAGTGTTTTTCCTTTAAGGTGCAGACGAAAGGGTATGCACCTTGGTCGTGGACGAAGTGATTGTAGTCATAGCATCAGCAGATTGAGGCTTTTGTACCGTCGACCTGGTCATCGATGAGGAAGTCTTCGTCAGCTAAGTGGATGCAGACATGGATGGACTGGAGGACTTGACAAAAGTGTAATTGACTGGGTAGGATGGATCCTTTCTGGTCAAAGACGTCGACGAACCAGGAGAAGTTGTGGACGAGTGCTTCATGGATGACAAAGACTTAATCATCGAGGCTGTCAATGGTGGTGGTTTGACGATGTGGCAGCCCGACCGTGGATGGCCTGTCCCTTTTCACCCTCTTACCACTGGAAGATTTCTTGTGGGACCTCAACCTGTTTGAAAAGGGATCACACTGCAGGGGTCTGCTCCGATGGAGAGAGGCATGGCTCCGGAGAGTGGCTGAATGAGAAGACGCAGCACCTTCGTCCAAGCAAGCCATCAACTTTCTGTGACAGTCCTTGAGCATCCTGTTAGAGAATTAACAACACATGTAGCAGTTGTTGATGTCCTGGTCCGGGTACAAACTGTAATGGTAGTTGTGATGGTCTTCAATATAGAAATTTTTGAGATGACAGGTGGAGCAGGCCTTGAAGAGGATTTTCTTCTTGGAGTCTGCCATAGTGCCATCGGACATACCAAAGGGCCCCAACGGTGGAAGCTGAAAAAAGCCCCAAGAAGGTGCCAAAAAGTCAGAACCCGATCACCGACTGGAGGGTATAAGCTCGGAACTTCTCAATATACAGAAGAGTTATCCATAAAATCGTTGAAAGATTAAGCAAGTTTTTGAGGACTCCCAACACTGAACATGCAGGAAAAAGGCTTAAAATGGCCTCCTGGGGCAGAGCTAAGGAAGAACCTGTCTATTGGCTATTGGACAATATGGCAGCAGTTTTCATATTTAAATGTAAACTTTTATTGTTACCGAGGATTCCCAGCCTGTTGATGGGAAATATTCAAATAGTATGTGAATCTCTGAAATATTCTAATTCTAGAGAACCGGAGTTGCAGGTAAGTAACTTATTCCTTGACTCTTTTCCCACCTCCAATGTGTTGGACATGGATTTAGAAATTTGTCCTTAAGTAATGTTCTTTCTGATGGATATGAGGATTCATCCAACATATTCCTAGTCACACTCCCACTTACCCCTAAAAATGTTTTACTCACAAATAAAACTTAAGTTGCATTCTTCTATATTTTACTTTTGCATTGCAGTTCTAGAATTTTCATGCGGCAAAACTGAATTAAATGTCACTGGCGGCTCAACGTAGGTGGACTGGTGACACTAGTGCCACCTGGCAGCTGTTTGAAAATTGTCTGATCCAGAAAGTGTCAGAATTGAATTTCATAGATATGGGAGAAATCATTGTATCCATCAGGAAAAAAACATGATTTAATCTAAATGATTTATAATTCTGATGAGTACGTTTTTCCTCTGCCAAATTCCTTTTCAACCTGCCCGACGATACCTGAAACTGGTGGCTCATAAAATATAATTTCTGGAGTTCCTTTGCCTTGGAGTACAAGAAAATTGGCAAAACTGAGGTAATGGTTTTTGATCATCATGATGAGAAACCAGGCGTGCATCACCGCCATTTTTTTAAAACAATTAATTGTAAACAGATTAGAGAACTACGATTAACCTACATCGGATACAACCTTATGTCCGGCCGGACTCATGACAAGGCTTGAGCAGTGGTTTAATGATTAGAGAGAGACCGGATCCTTTGCAACTACCTTCATTTTCTGTATTGAGCTTGACTAAGAAAGCAGCCTCCACTAGTGCACAGAGGGACTTTTTTGAAAATACTTACCGCAGCAAATTTTACAGACGATACCCCACGGACATCCCCCCCCCGTCCTGAAGAAGGCCATTCTTACTAGAAGCTCCAAGAAATAGCTTTATTTGGCCGAAACATTATAGTGGCGATCTCCCTGTTGTAATGTTTACTATTGAATGTCACATTGTGTCTTGTGGTACTCCAGATGTGCATCACACTTTGGAGAGCACGCGCTTTTATGTAAATGTTTTGTCACGAATGATGGGAAATGTGCATTGTATGAGTTAAATCCTTTTGGATCAAATTCGATGGTACACAGTGGTACTACCACGCTGTAAAATTGATAAAATGTCTGTTTTTTGGTCATTATATGGAATATGAGTAAATTGTTTTGTTAAATAACCGAGGGTCAAAAGGTTTGGTTGACCCAACAGTAAGAAATTTGTGATTTATGTTTTGTGAGTGTGTAATAACACATCAAAGGACCTTACATGTGATCTGACACTCTGATTATTTGTGAAATATTACAGGTTACAGATTGGACAGCACGACAACAATGGCATTACAAACAAGAAGCTGAGGAACAGTCCTCACTACATAATTAATGAGAGGAGAGTACAGAAGCCATATGTGCGACAAGTAGCTAATCTACACGGTCAAGCACATTGGTTTCACAAAACGGTCATAAATAATAGAAGAATGGACAGCAGCGTGAGTTAAGTAGTAGCTGAGGTATGAGTTAAGTGTTGCTGTGCAAAGTGCCAGTCTTTCACTTTGGATCTGAATGTCCAGAAAGAAGATTCTGCTCTGATAGTCGGAGGAAGTGCATTCCAACATTTGGCGCTAGCACCGGGAAGCTAGTCCCCCCTGCAGTTGGGGATTTTTAGGCAATGTAGGTATGAGGATCTAGTAGGTGTCTCTGGTACGTTCCTCGAGAATTTGTCAGTCCGGTATTTTGGGGCTGTGTCTGAGGGGCATTTATGCGTGATGACTAGTGTGCACAGCAAGATTCTATCTCGTACTGGAAGCCAATGTGTGTCTCGTCTGATGGCAGAGATATGATTGGAGCGTGGAATATTGATGGCAGATCTCAGTGCATTGTTCTGCAGAACTTGTAATCTATTCAGATTATGCTCAATGGTACCAAGGAATAAGGTATTAAAATAGTCCAGCTTGGTTAAGACCAAGGCCCTGGCCAGTGTAAGGCAGCTGAGCGTAAACCAGAAGTGTTTGCATGCATTGATTAGTTTGTTGGTATATGCTGTAGTAGAGGTTGTGGTATTGACTTGTTTTTTGATGGAGTCTAAGTAAACGCCTTAGGTTTTTACTTCCTTGGCGACTTTGATGATGCTCCCATCAATTTTGAAGGTTTCATAGCGTGACTCCAGTCTGTTCACACGCGCTTGGTGTTAGGGAGAATTCTCATTCTATGGCTAATTTCCCTTACCTATAGAGTCCCCCAGCAGCTTTGCTGGATTTGAAGGGTTTCTTTTTTTCCCCTGCTAAGAGTGAGACTCTTTTTCCCACTCTTAGGCATTTTTGCTATGTGTGTTCTAGGCTATTTTTGTGTTTAATGTCTATCGGGTTTCTCTCACCTCCATAGGAACCATCTTTATTCACATGTGTTACAAAGCACCCTCCGTGCAGTGACACAGGGGTGTCGTAGCAACCCCCAAACATAGACTCCATACCCTGGGACTGACTACTGTCTCCCAGGGCATGTAAAGTCCCAATTGACCTTACTAGTCAATTTTATGAACTAAACCAGTACAACCCATCTTACTATGGAGGTACTGGAAAGGGTTAATAGTTTTTCCCTTATGTTCATTTTCGAGAGGGTACCGTACAGTCCCTCACTCAAATGTTTCTGGCTGGTATCAGTGGTTACTACCGTAAATATTCGACCGCAAATATTTTCCTATGGGATTTTCCCATTGTTCGAGGCTACCACATTTTCTGACAGCCTATAACATACGGCTGGTGTATTTTAATATTAACTTTACTCCGGTAGGTTTTATTTGCCAGAACTTTAATATAACTTCTTTCTCGTGTTTTTCTCTAAACTCCTAACCCAGGTCAGGGATCCTTTGTTCGTCCTTTTGGTGGGCTTCTGCCAAGAAGCCCTTCTTTCGGCGCCACTGAGTCTGGGGTGGGTCCATTGTGTGGGAGGGGGAGTAGGACCCCTGGACAGGGTTGCCTCAGCAACCCATGTCGCACTCTATCCTGATAGGCTGGAGGGTCTCCTGCCAATATGACCACTCCACTGTGTGAGTGACAGCTAGGCTGTATGAATGGGGATCTTTTTGCATACAAGCAGGGTCCTGAGGACTGGAAGAGCAAGACGTTGCCACTGGAACTAAAAAGCCGAAGAGGAGAGAAGCCAAAGACATCTGCAATGACTGAACCACCGGTGAAGCCCTGCTGCAGCGTCTCACCACTTTTCTCCACACGACAAGAGAAGATCTTCATCTGAAAGAGCCTTCTTCCCTTGAGCTGGTGGGGCCAACCAGTTTGCCAATCACCTTCCCGGTCCTGCCTTGGTCGAATCGCCAGTACCCTGTACTCGGAGGCTAGATAGCCAGGCACCAGTCCACCCGGACCACGATTTAAAGGAGCGTACCTTTTATTCGTCGGGTAGCACTGCGGCTGGTTTCATCCCTGGGTAATGCAGTAACTCGAACCTTCCTCCACGACGAGAGCCTCTCTTCCTCTGCTGGATCCCCCGAACTGCAGGAACTACCAGGAACAACCGCCACCGCAGGAGCCACTTCTTCATTTTAAAGGTACACTGTTCCGCCAGGCAGCCCTTTCTGCGTGGTAGAGCTAAAGGTGTTTTAAATCCTTTACCTACCTGTTTGGTTGGACGCTCCTCTCTCTTAACTTTGTCTTTCACCTTCTGCATCCACCTTTTCAAAACCGTTAACCAAAGACTTGACTGCAGCTACAAGAACATTTTGCTCCTGGGCCCTTGTCCTGTACCACTGACTTTGGCACAGGCCTACTGAATCTGGCTAAATTTGTTAGAACTGCCTTCTCTAGATTGCTTCTCAACTAGAACTGTGTTGGTGCACCTACTTCTTATAACCACCCTTTCCTCCCCCCTTTTAAACCTTGAGAAAGGCCATTTTGCTCAGTTTTCATTTGAGTATTTTCTATACTGATGTACTGCCTTGCTTAAACTGGTTCACAAACTTATGGTAAGTGTTGCTAGGGTGTGTAAGAAGATATTTCTGAATAACTTGTGCTTTCCCTCCCTTGTGAGAAATTGCTAGAGTGCCATTTGGGTTTGGTTTTCACTGTGCCGTTTTGCTCAGTTTTCACTCTTGTCTACAATTTAACTAGAGAGTTGTGTATTCTTTTTTTGACCGAATTTAACTTGCTTAAGAATTGTGATAGATGTGTTTAACTGGAAGTGTATGAAATAAATATATATTCTTTTTACTACAAAGATTTGGTCCGTGTTTCCTTGTTCCATAGTACTGAAGGCCTATTGTGTAAACCCTGAATACTGCTCATCTCCCTCTTGAGATAAGTCTGACTGCTCAGCCACAGCTACCAACTAAATCTTTGTGGTACAGACTGATACCAAAGGGGATTTATCGCTCTCACCTGTAGTCCTAATCTTCTGTAGTGCTCCCTAAGGGAACTGCACAGGATTCTGACTTACACTTGGGAGCCAACGATAAGAAGTTCCGTCTTGTTGTTTAGACAAAGGCTGTGGGCCGCCATCCAGGCCTATATTTCCAGATAGATCTCATTTAGTATTTTGGAGTCTTTGCCGTAGCAAACGGTGAGTGTAATGAGGACACCTGGGTGTCATCCTCGTAATTTGTGCAAGTGACACCCATGCTATCAAGACGATCCAAGAGGAGTTTTGTGAAGATATTATAAAGCGTGGGTGACACGCAGGACCCCTGTGGAACTCCACAGTGGATAGGTAATGGTTCAGCAGATGCTGTTGTAGCAAAGACCCTGGTTGTTCTATTAGATGGGTATTGGATCCAATTAGCTGCTTTGGGAGAGAAAGCAGCAGCCACGGACAGATGTTTGGTCAAGATCCTATGGTCGACTAGATCAAATGCTGCTCATAGGTCCAGCAGTAGAAGGATAGCCAGGTTACCCTTATCTTTGGCTTCATCCATTTGGATTTTTTATTCCAGTATGGCAGTTTCTGTGCTGTGCCTGGGTCTGAAACCAGATTGTCGCAAGCCAAGAAGGTTATCTTCCAGATGTTTTTGAATTTGAAGATGAGCTGCTCTATCTAATATTTCTAGGAGAAAAGGGACTGTTGTAATGGGTCTGTAATTGGAGAGTATGTTAGGGGTCAAGGTAAGGTTTTTGAGTAGAGGCATGACCCATGCCTCTTTAAGATTATTGGGACTGAGCAGCTATTAAAAGATTAATTAATCAGTGCAGTGATGAACCGTGCTAGGTCTTTTGCTCCATCCTTAATGACTGTGGCTGGGAAGATATCTCCCTGGCATCGTGAAGGTTTGAGCCCCAAGATGATATTTTCCACCTTTTTTATAGTGACTGGAGAGAAGTAGAATGGCTGGCACGGTGGAGGTTGAGGAGCAGGCGGTTTGCGTGCGTAAGCACTTGGAGCTAGGCTGTTCTTTTTGGTCTCGATTTTGGGTTGTAGCAGGGCTATTTTGTCTGATAAGGCTTTCTGGATGTTAGCACACCAGGCCTTGCCCTTAATGCAGACTTCTGTAGGGGGGGGGGCAGGGTCTCAAGTTCCCTTAGAATGGAAAATAGTTCTTTAGTGCCAGATTTTGCATTCCGGATTCTGGCATTGTAAATCTCTTTTGGTATTGATAATGGCAGCTTTGTACGTGGTGGCGGCGGTGGAGAACTTTTCCTTGTTTGGGATTGAAGGGGTCTTTCTCCAGTTGGCTTCGGTTGATCTTTTGGAATTGCACAGTGCTTTTAAATCGGCAGTGAACCACATATTTAAATTGGCTGCTGGTTTAGCCTTTCTAAGTTTGAGTGGGGCAATTTTGTTGAGAGCTTGTTCTATGTTGCCTTTGTACAGGTCTACAAGTGAAGCTGGGTCCATATCTGGATTATAGGTTGAATCAGTGATAGGCCGTAGCGAGGGTAATAAGTTGTCTCGGGTCATATTACGATTATTTCTGGACATGGATTGAGGGGCCGAGGCAGTGTTAGTGTTAATATAGGCATCCTTCTATATGGTGAAGGTGATGCAGTGGAGAACAGACCATGCACAGGGTGTGTAAAGGATAGTAGTGGAGCAGTTTAGGTCTGCTAGCCAATCCAATGTTCTACCCTTGCTATGGGTAGGTCCATTAATGCGTTGCTTGAAGTGAAGGTGTGTAATGGTGGCGTCTATATTAGAGGAATTAGTCATTTGGGTCATGAAGACCTAGGTTAAGGTCTCCCAACAAAATGATTTGCGAACCCGGTTTGGTATTTCGGGTCAGGAGGTGGGTAAATAGCCCTGACAGGTCACCCAGGGACAACGGGAGGAAGCACCAGAGGACGTTGCACAGGTGTTTCCGCTCCCCCTCCTCTGCCTCTGACGCCAAGAAGCAGTGATGTCAAATGGCTTGGAGCACAGCTCGCCTGTGGGGTGGAGGGGGGGGGGGGGTGTTTGGCTCTGTTCCAGGACAACTGGAAGCGTCTTTTCAGCAGCCAAGCCGTATTCTCCATGGGCTTCAGTCTTCCTCTTCATTTGCCTCTACCATCTTCTCCTCTCCATCTGATCTGGTCCCCGGCCCTTTTACAGGAGGTCCTTTCTCTCTTGGAGATGCAGGCAGTAGAACCAGTTCCACTTGTAGGCGGTGTCTTTGGTTACTATTCCAGGATTTCTGCGGTACCCAAGAACAACCAGGCTTCCCTGAGGGTAGTCCTGGATCTGTCATTTCTAAAACTGTATTTACCACTGGAACACTTCAATGTGATTACTCGTGCACATATAGCAGACTCTCTGTGTGCAGGGGATTGCATTTATTCCCTGGACCTCAAGGATGTGTACCTGCATGAGCCCATCTACCAACCTCATCGGAAGTAGTTGCGGTTCACAATTATGTCGTACCCCTTTCAGTATAATGTGCTGCCCATTGGCCTGGCGGGTGAGGGTGGGGTCACCCAAAGGGGTGGTGCACTCTTGCCAGATACCCTTTATCAGCTTGGTTTTCCCTCAACCAGATGAAGTTACAGTTGTGCCTGTCTCAGGAACTTGTCTTCCTAGGGATGCGTTGGAACAGTACTGTTCAGCGGGTGTTCTCTATGCCCAAGAGGCTTCTGTCCCTCTGCATGGCGGTGGGGCACTTTCTGACCAACTTGACCACCTCAGCATGGTGCTTCCAGCACATTTTGGACCCAACGGTCTTATGTGTGCTCTCTGTACAGCACGTTCGCCTCAAGATGAGGCACCTCCAGCTGACGGCAAATTTGGATCAGGAGACGTTCTGTCAGTCGGGCAGGATCCCAATACCACCACTCCTCCTTCCCGATCTTCACTGGTGGCTAATGGAGGGCAATGTTTCAGTGGGACCCCCTTCACTTGACCAGAGCCTACCCTGGTGGTGACTACGGACTCCTCCCTTTCGGGCTGTGGGTACTCTGTAGGGCTATGTGATTAATGGAGCATGGTACAGGACAGAAACCCTCTTGCATGTCAATCTGCTCAAGCTGAGGGCGGTGGGCTTGACTCTCAAGGCTTTCTTGCCCCACATCAGGCACAGGTCCAGTCTTGTCTGTTCCCTCACCCCTCATCTGCATGGAGGGCGGTTTCGATTTGGGAATTGGCCCCGACGGAGGGGATTGGGGTTTCGACAATCCACCTCCCGGGGGACAGCAATGCAGAGGCGGACCAGCTAAGTCGCTTGGGGTTCAACACCTACGAGTGAAAGTTGCACAACTCCTTGTTGCCCTTGTTCCAGCATTGGGGGTTCACAGACCTGGACTTGTTTGCATCTCCCCAGAATGCAAAGTGCCCCCAGTTTTCTTCATGGGCAGGTTGGGGGTCACTAGGAGAGGCCTACTCGATCTGTTGGCATGGCCGCAGGTGGTATGCGTTCCCGCCCACCTCTCTGTTCGAAAGGACCCTCTGCAATTTTGGGGCCTCCGTGGGTTGCAGCCTAATCCTGGTTGGCCCTCACTGGCCTTCGAGACCCTGATTTTCGGATCTGCTGCAATTGTGCTCCGAAGGTCCTGTCAATCTTCCGATCCCCAACAGGGGCTTCCTGATGCAGCAGGGCGGGGCAATGGACAATTCTGATCCGGCCAAACTGGCTCTGGCTGCCTGGTTCCTGACCAGCTGAGGCTTCAGCATGCTCAATTTTTGGGATGCCAACTGGGACATCATTCAGCAGGCCAGGAGGCCCTCAACTCAGTCCCAGTATAAGACCAAATTGACTAGGTTCTGCCATTGGGCTTGTGACAAGGGTCTGGATCTTGTCACCTGTCCTCTGGATGACGTATTGGCTTTTTCAGCATACCTGGCTCGTTCAGGTGCATACTTGCTTCACGTATTTGACAGCCATCTGCTGTTGGATGGTTCAGGCCATTTCGGGGGCTTACGCGGCCATGAGCAAACCGGTTCCTGAGGGGATTTCCTGCCCATGTGGTGAGAGCTAAGGCCACGGTTGTTGAGTTTCAGAGACATGCTTCTTAGATTGACATCCGCAAGGCAGCTATGTGGGCCACTTCTTTGTCTTTCTGTAGGCACTAGTCATCGCACACCAGCTCCAGGTGCAATGCTGAATTTGGTGAGGCGGTTCTGAAGAACCTCTTTGCTTCGTCCTAGATATGAGGCAGTGTTTAACAGTTCCACCCTATGGTCAACCACAAGGATGGAGGAAAGGGGATGGGAGCTTATGAGTAATTAAAGTTACTCACCGTAGTGACTAGAGTACTCCTAGTCCATAGTCCCCTTTTCTGCATACATCCCACCCACCTTCCCCCGCTAGTATGCCGAAGGCTAATATGTAATAAGAATAGGCAGGTATCTAAGCGTCCAATGTGTTCAAAGGGGCCTGAGGTGAGACACCGGAGGGTGGGGCCTTCCCACACCTGAGGTCGCGCCCCCGCGCGCTGTACTAAATCTGAAGTGGAAGCACATTTTATCGCTGCCAAAGGTTCTGGTACCGTCCACATGTTGGGGGAAGCCCTGGAGTAAGGGGGACTGTGGACTATGAGTACTCTAGTCACTAGGGTGAGTAATTTTAATATTTCTATTTTTTTTCTTTTCATTTTCTGCCTTCCCCAACTAGCTCTCAGCTTCTCTGGTGGTGATGTGATGTGATTGGCTGATCGCTAGTCACGGATCCTCGCCTGGGCAGCTGCTATGGGTGGCACCTGTTTTTTGGCTCACCTATTTTCCACAGTCACTCCTCCTGTACTCTGATATAGACCGCATGATGTCGACTAGATAAGTGGCATTGCTCTAAAGTTGCTGCGTTATGATCTTGCTCCCAGGTAGGCCCAACTCTGATTTTGATCTTTAGTACTCCCCATTTTATAGCCTCCTGGATCATCCCATTGCCATTTTTACCCACTGTGTGCTTGCTCCTGGATGCAGCCCACTGTAAAGTTCTTGTAAAGTTCTTGGCAAATCCCTTAAAGGTGTCTACTCCACAATGGGGTGTGTGAGGAACCTGAGGGCGTCCTCACTTTTTTCCCCAACATACTCTGCTCAGGTGGCCAGGGAAAGCCCATCGCTTTTGGATCCTGACCCTGTGAGTGGATATGCAAGGGAGGATCACCTGGGTGGAGGGAACTTGGGGAGTGGGGAGAGGACGTCCTTCAGTGAGACCATGATATCCCCCATTTCCTTTTCAAAATAGAGCTTCTGTCTCAACAACCTTCATAGGTTGCGATCAGCCATTTCTCTTTCCTCCCCTACATGATGTCCCCCAGAAATACAATTTTTACACTGAGACGAGGAAGAGACCAATTAGGACACATCCTCATTTGGGTGAGATGCCTATGTATCAACAAATTCTTAATGCAGACACGTATCAGCCTCATATTGTTAATACAGATAAATATCAGCCAAACGCCAATATGAGGAGGAGGAAACACAGAATCATGAACACTTCCTTTATTTCAAACCTCCCTAAACACCACTCTGGTACTGATTCGAAGGAGAGGGCTATGGAAGACTTCAGATATAACAGCCAGGCATGTCCCTTTAACTATGGTCAGGCAATTGGACTAAATGATCTTCATCTGCGGTCACTTAGCAAGCCCAACTGATATAAAAATGCGGGCCGTACACTAGAGCGTGAGTGATACAGCAGGCTTGAGCTTGGAGCCGGCTGGGGATGGGGAGAGGCGAATGACAGACAGGAGTGGAAGACATGGGTGCTGGAAGCAGTGCCGAGCAAGGACCAAGGGATGGTGAGGCTGAGGCCAGCCAGAGAAGGTCTTCAAGTCCTACACACTCCCCATGTCGGGCGCAAGCAGGAGCAGTGGACCGCCAAATTATTCAGGTCACTGTGAACCTCCAGGAGAGCGAGCACTGCGCTCTCAGACCTCTGCGAAGGAAGAGCAGGGTTATTGGAAGCCAACGCAGAAAGAAGAGTGGAGCAAAGCCGACAGGAGCTGCTGACTGAAGCTCGTGAGTGTAAACAGGAAACGCTCATACCGGGGCGCTCCAGGAACCTGAAGCAAGCATTCTTTGCATATCAAACGAACTGGAAATTGCCTTAAGCACTTCTGAATGCTGAAACAAATGACTTTAAAAAAAAAAAAAAAAAATCTTTATTTGTTTATGGTTTAAAAAAAAACTTTACAAAACATACGAAATCCGAACATAAAACAAATGTATATAAAAGGTTGACAAAGTACATTGGTGCTACAATATTTCACAAAATGTTAGACATTATGGAAAAAGGGTCAATCACTTCCAAGATAATCATGTGTAAACGGCAAATAAGGAGAAATTGCTTTTCATTTTGATCTATACATTTAATTTTGAACCAATCAGGACATGGTGACTTGTTTGTAAGACCCAAGTTAATGAACAGACAGCAGAGTACAATTTATACTGATCACAGCAGACCACACGGGTGTATCTAATAAACAATAAAGTGCAAGTCGTACAGATACATATACATCAACTGATTTACTATGTGCAAATCATGCTAAAGTGCAATTAGCCACTAAAATCGGAGGTTAACGAACCTTGCAGATCTTCCTAGTGAAGAAATAAAATGCAATTTGTACAAGTAAATATAAACCGACTGATTTACTATCTGCAAGTTATGCTAAATTGCAATAAGTCACTAAAATTAGAGATTAAAACCACTAAAACATTACAAACAATTAAATAGACATAGAATGTTAAAAACAAAAATAAGAACACTCCATTGAATAGTTCAAAAGGAAATTCCAAAGCAATACAGAGAAATTCTACTTTGAGTTACGCTTCAGTTCTGTGTCGACAATTCTGCATCGATTACCTTCAATAATTGTACCAGTGCAAAAATAAGCGGTTTATGTTCCCCAGTCATCATTCTTGCCCAGAGAAGATCAAAGGAATCTTCAAATTCTACGTTAATAAATCACTTTAGTAGGTTAGTTCTCACTACTCGGAAGTGGGGACACTCCAGTAATAAGTGTTTGAGTGCTTCCTTAAGTTCAACACAATTAGAAATTCTACAGTTTACCTCCTGATCCAAGCCTATTTCACATCCTCATCGGCTGATCCTTTCTCGGGTGCGAAATTGATTTAATTTATAACGTATATAATACATATGAGTAAAGTTACAAGGGAACATAATTAAATATGAACATTGGAGATCTCTTTTTCTAGTATATTCAGCATACTCCTTGTAAGAACTGTATTTGTTGAGCCCCTCAGTGGTATAGGTCCAATCCCTTTCATAAAGCTTCTTTTTGACATAAGCTGGGCGAGTACTTAACTCGCTATCCGTAACCCCAAGTTCCTCAAGTAATGCCTGCATCCTCCTCCGATACTGTGTGAAAGAGTTAGGACTGCTACCTATTAGCATCTCGTGAAAGTCTTGATAAAGAGAGTTCCTAGGAGGATCAAGTATTTTAGCATAATTGGATAAGGCTCTGTGGTTCGTATTGATGTTAAACAAGCACATGTCAAGGGTATACAGAAGGACAGATTCCACCTTCAGAGTGAAAAATTCTAACAGCAGAACCAAGGAGAATTTGCAAAACTTAGAAAAGATCACCTTCATTTGACAAAGCAAGGGCCCAGATTTCAAATTAAGCCTGTCAGTCCATAATTTAACAGATGAAGCATTACTCATGTAGCAACCAAGATAATAATTTCAGACGGTTGGGCAATTATAGCTCCCTCAATCACCCATCTATAATTTTTCATTTTTTTGCCTGCTGTAAAAACCATCTTGGTTTTGGTAGAATTGGGTCTGAGGTTATGTAGATAAGCACATTTTTCAAATAGGTACAGCTTCCGTTGCAGGCCGAAGGGAGTAGGGTCCAATACAATAATAATGTCTGCAAATGCTAACCAACAATGCAGACGCACGGAACTCAATTTGACTGCATAAATATTTGGATCCTGGAAACAACAATATTTGGAAACAACGTGGCCGCTAAATTACATCCCTGTTTTAAACCTAGATGGGTCATAATAGATTCAGTCATTGCATGTGGTTCTAACCTTATAAGGAGTATTAGTGTGTAGCAATGAGATCCAATATATCAAGATCACTGGAATACCTAAGGTGGCCATCTTATTCCATAATATGTTCCTTATTACCGTGTCAAATGTGGCGGTCATATCTATGAGAGCCATATACACTGGGATAGAGCTGTTAATCTTAGTACCAGCTAAGATGTGCGCATTTGTAGTTGCATTTAACACTGTGCTCATACCTTTGCGGAATCCGGTCTGATATTTGGAATATAGGTTATGCAAATCAATGTGCTTTTCCAATTCATGTAGTCTAAGAATGGAAAAGATTTTTGCAGCCGCATCCGTTAGTGAAATAGGACGATAATTATCCGGGGATGCAGGATCTCCTCTTTTTTGTATAGGTACTATAATAGAAGTCAACCATTTTCCCGGAAGGGAAAAGGTTGAAAACATGCGATTGAATTTGGACTTTAGAATAGAGGCCCATAACTATGGGTCCGCCTTGTATAGACACGGCGGTATACCATCTGGAACGGCTGCTCTAGAACGGGTTAACCTACCGATGGCCCAGTCAATATCTTGTATGGACCATTTGAGGAGTGAAATCTCAGAACTTCTGTGCCTTATATAACTAATATCTTTAAAGCGAGAAGGGAGCAGAAATTTACTTTAAATAGGCGTTTTCCATACCTCCACTGGAATAATATTAGAGATCTCTCTGGCTCGAGGGTCGGGCTGCTTGATTACTACCCAAATTGATCTGGTGTCATGTTGACAGATAGACCTAATCATATCACAGTTTGCTTTATTATGACTCATGATCCTAATACCTTTTACTTCGTTTTTATACCTTTGGAGTATACGTTTTTTAAGAAAAAATGTACTGAGGTTTGCATAAATGATCAGTCTTCAGAGTTCTCAGCTCCTTATTCTTTGATCGTTTCAACATCTTTAGATTATGGTCGAATGAATGTTTGCCCGAACCATGCCATGGTTTTTGGTTAGAAGTCAAATAAGCAAAGTCTTTTGTGACAATATTAGATACAAATGTATCACATTGCTGGGGTGGAAGGGAGATGGAAATGCCCCCCATGTTGTTTAAATCATGGGAGACCAAAGCTGACGGTAACATGGGGCTGGATTCCATCTTAGTGAGATAGGGTAACGATGGAGTTCTAGCAATTGCGGTGCCTCAGCCATGACATGCGTTATGATTGGAATTCCAATGGACAACTGTATAATCGCATGATCGCTGTAATTAATGTAATGAACGATTACTAGATCAACTAGTGAATGGGGGAAACATCATGGAGCACGTCACCCCGCGCCTCCATGTAAAATTAGGACACGATCTTGACGTTTGGACAACTTCCTTATCCCAGTCGTCAAAGTAAGCCTCCCATCTATTCCCTCTCAACCTTGCCTTTGTTGAACCACCGATAATAACCACCACTATCGCCTCAGACTTTTCTAGACAAGATGAATTAAAGTTGCCTCCAATGATAATTTCGTAATTGGGATTTTGAATAAGTGCATTTTCCAAGATGTTATCTATTTCGTCAAGCATGTTATCAAGTGCAATCTTACGTAGATTCCAATAGAGGCTCATCAATAGGTATGATTTACATGCCCTATCCTTTGCCCTATCCTTGAAAGTCATATCCACAACTAAAATGTGCTCAGATGAATAAATGAGCCTAGTGGTGCAATCCATATAGTTATTGAGGGCCACAGCTAAGCCATCCGAAGGACGGCCTTCCCAGGCCTTAATGGCCTGTTAGCAATAAGTTTGAAATCCCTGTAGTAACAAAAGAAACAGTTTTCATGGTTTCCTGAAGAAACATAACGTTCGGGTTTTGGGAGGGAGGCAAAGAAGCAAACCACGTAAAGAGGTTCTGGTAGCCACACATGTTCCATGAGAATATAACTAATTTGTGATTAGGATGACGCTAGGCCAGAGGATTAGCTGGATTGGTTGTAAAGATGGATTTCATTAAAGGCTCAATTTATGACAAGTCCTTAATGTTGCTGGCAATGGATAATAGTTGCAAGATATTCCGTTTCTCATTAACTATGCCACCAGCCCCTCCAGTTTCTGCTCGTCCTCCAAGCGCTGGCTGATCACCTGGAAATGCAAGAATTCCTGCACTACATCCTCATCATTGAAGGTATGCAGTGTGAAACCCACATCCTTATGTTCAGTCCTATAAGACCAAATACATTTTAGAATGGTTGCGGAAGGTAAATGGCAAATCATTCTATGATTGTTTTGGCGTGGTAGTGATATTCTTTCAAACGTAACGATGGAATACGAGATATTAGATAAAGCACATAGGTACAATTAATTCTTGCATTTCCCAGGGTCTCAGGCTTACCTTCCAAACCAATAATATTCAGTGCGGTAGTGCGAGCCTCACCTGTGGTTAATGCTGTACCAGGAAAATCCACTGCAGGGGCAGGCAGCAAGAGGTTTGCTGGTATACTTGTTAAATGCATTACAGGAGGCGCCACTTTAACACTACCTATCATAGTAACTCCCCCAGATTGCAAACCCCCCACAGCAGTATCATTTGATGTACACAATACTGCACCATTTGCCATCAGTTGCTTAGCAGGAAGTTGCGCTAAGGGCCCAGGTACAATTAATGCTTTGATTAGAGACTCTGAAGTAAACAAGCCATCTACAAGGGCTTTTTTCAGAGTGTCTAGAATAAGTGCATGGGACTCTAGTTTGGGTGGGATTACTTCGAAAGAGGTTTGTTCTGCGAAGAAGAAAGGGTGGGAGGCTGTACTACTTCTCCCATCATCCCACTCTCATGGATTGAAATTACAGGATTGACTGCAGTGGTAACAATTATGATATTTGGAGACACCCCTCCGACCAATTTTCTGGGTTGCTGTGAAGAATCCCCCTTTACAGTGTGATGGCAATAATCCCCTTGACTTTCCCAAACCAGTGATTATAACGGGAACATCAGAGTCAGTCCGAACAGCCACTGGATTCTGCTCGTTAGACATACGAGAAACTTCACATATGAAAGGTGCTTTTTATCATCCTCACAACCGGTACTACTAGAATACATGTACACAGCATTGCAATTTACAGAGGAGCTACTATCGCCGCTGACTGGTACGGTGGTATGTGATTGCTTCTTTACCTTCTGATGGAAAATAATTAACACTTTTTGTTTCTTCTCCATCTCCAACATCGGTTTGGAAGGAACGCGTTCCTTCGTTTCAGAACTGCAGTCAGTTCTTAATAATTTCTCTAAAGGAATCCCCCCTATTTGAGGTACGCCTCCCATTACTTTCCTCCCAGTTCCAAAGATAGGAGGTTCTAGATTCCTCATTTGTTCGTTTAATTCCTTTGGAAGGAGATGAGATTGCCTCTCTTCAGATCTATTGAGATCTATTGCTTGATCCTCGGTATTAATGTCACAGATATCTTTAATGTTAAACTGTGCCTCTGTGGTTTTTCTTCTATTCTCTCCTCGTTTAGCTGCTCTAAGATGCATTTGTTTGGTGCGTCGAGACCTGAACATCGTCGAGCTATTAGAGTTCCCCGCAGAGAAATCCCCTATAGCCTCCTCTTCCATAATATTTGTGAGGGCAAAAGGACTATCCAAAACCTCAGACTCCTGTTGCAGTATAGGGGTGGATGGAACAAAGTGAACTTGAAGTGAATTAGATTTAAGTTCCTGCATTAGAGATTTCATTTCCTTGATACCATCTGCAATAGGCTCAAAGAAAAGGCATGGGGCAAAGGAATTTCCAGAGTGTGAATCAATATTCATCTCCTCGGACCGCCGTTTACCCATAGCAGATGCTAGTTCAACATTGATACACTGCATGCCCTTATCAAGCTGTCTTCCTTATATGTGAGGCGCAGGGGCTACATGTGTTAACAACCCTGCATGATTATTTTTCAATCTGTCTACAGGACTCCCTTGCCAATATGAATCCTTCCAAGCAATTAAGTTTTGTAACAGTATAATTAATGGATAATTTGATATCGCGCATCTCAAGATGCGTGACCTCGCGACCGTTATCCAGGAGATCGAGGATACAAATAATAACAGGAAAAGTATAAGCTCCCTGTTGCTCGGGGGTCGAGGATAGATTAAGGGCAGGGGAAGGACACCGGGGATCATCAAATGGGCCTTCATCACCTACTATGGGTGAATTATTTGGGTGTTGCACTTCCTGCCCTGAAACATAATCATTTGTACTTTTGTGGAAGCGGTTATCATTGGAACCCCACCCCTGGTTACCGTTCATAAGTTTAGCCGTAGCAGCAGGGCATCTAGGTGGGGTGACAAATAGGTTTTTACCTGAGAAAAGACCAATATCCTCAATGCCGCTAGGGGGCAGAATCAAGGGGGTTAATAGACCAATGTATAACCTTACTTCTCCAGCATGGGGTCTGGCATGGATTCACATGCTCATGAATATTCCCCGTCGTCAGGCTGGGAATCCTCGGTAAAGAAAAAATCTGTTCCAGTTTAGTTTCTGAACTGTCTTTCTACTAGTAACCCATCACTGGTCTCTGGGTCATACTGCCCCCAGCCAATGACTGCCCTCTACATAAGCCCCTCCTCTGGCAACCATCTTCAGATTTTTGCTGCACGTTCAAGTGTAGGGAGTCTTCGTGCTGTAGCTCTCGAGCTTTTACTGCGTTAAGCGTTTTTTCGAAGAGTTTACTCTTACATTTAATTTTCAATGCCCCTCAAGGACATCTTTTCGTCGAGTTTCCACTTCTCGGAGGATTCTGGAAGATATTGAGGCCTACCTCTTGGACATGGCCCAGGACAAGGGAAGCATGACGCCTGTTGGATCAAAGCTGTTCAGGAGCTGCCCTGGATGCAGACTACAGAACGTCTTTGAGGATGAGCACTCTCAGTGCCTCTACTGCCTTCACAACGACAAATCGCACGTGGAGAAGGACTGTGCGTTTTGTAAGAACATATCTGAACGGACAATGAAGGATCGTCGTACTCGGCTCACCAATTGGCTGGCGGGGAAGAAGAGGAAGAAGTCCGAGCGGTTTTCTAAGACCTTTGAAGGCGCTCCGGCGACGGGGGCCCAACAAAAGGCTAAGCACTGAGAGTCTGCGGGCACCGGGAGCGCCGATCGGTCGGGCTCCTTGGCTGCCAGGCAGGGCGCATTATCACTGACGCCATCAACCACGAGCCAACGCTCTGGCTCGGTGAAGAGGAAGTCGGAGAACCCGGGTAAGATTCGGGAGAAGCCCCGGTCTATCCCGACAGACAGCCGAGGGGGAGCGAGGCGGTGACCCTCCCCCCAAGGTGAAGGCCTCAGGCACGCCCAAGGTCGTGAAGGCCCTGATTCACCCGGCTAAGGCCTCGATTGAAGGAGTCGTGGTGGCCCTGGCGAAACCTAGGAAGGCTTCCCCACTGGAGACGGCTCCAGGGGCTAGAGTTTCCCTGCCACCCCGGAGAGAATCTTCCTTTCTACCTATCGAGGAGATCCCTGTGAAACCCCAGCAGGCGAAAGAGGGGGTGGGCACGGTAGACATAACGGACACCGGATACCACCTCTGAGGATGAGTTGGCTAACGTCCAAAAGATCCTGGACAGGAAGTCCGAAGAATCCAGGGCCCACGGGAAGGATCCCGACGAGGCCGACGAAGAGAGCAACGGGGGAGCCGATGAGGAGGATAGGGCCGCGGAGGGCCCCTCGGCCCCGTTGCAGCCGGTACCCGTACCAGGGGACAGTTCAGGGGCTATCTTGATGACTATACAGGCCCTGTGTGTGGAGATAAGGACAAGGATGCCCTTACCCCCCACTGACGACCCAGCAGTGCCTGGACCGTCGGGGAGCCCACCTAACAAGCAGAGACGAGTCCATCCTCCTCCCCCCTTCCAGCCTTCACCCCATCCCCTCCTCCGAGGGATGAGACTGGGATGGAGACGGCGACGATGACTGGGACGGACGACGACGGTGGTGACGACGGGATGGACCTCCCATCACCACCTCCCAAGGACCACCCCCCAGCCCCCCTGGACGAAAATGGCTCCTTTCACACGAAATCCCACTTGGTACGGTCACAAGCCGCCCTGTTCCTGGGAGCCAGACTCAACACAGTGGCGCGATTGGCTTCACCGTCGGAGGAGGACGAAGGCCATCCTGGGCAAGGTGCAACGGCTGTTGACCATGGACATGGCCAGGGTGAGGTCCATCAAGTCCCTACTCGGCATGATGTCCTTGTGCATCTACCTCGTGTGCCTATGCAGGCTGCGGATGCAACCACTGCAGGAGTTCCTCGACGCCTGTTGGATGCAGGTGGCGGGCAGTTTCGAAGACAGGATCTCACTCAACGAGACGTTCCACCAAGCGATCCGGTGGTGGGGCACCCGTGCGCATCTAGTGGCGGATATGGATCCAGACCCCGGCACATCAGGAAACGGTGACGACGGACGCTTCCCTCGAGGGATGGGGAGCTCACACCGGAGATCTCCACGCAAGAGGAGAGGTCACTACACATCACTGTCCTGGAGCTCCGAGCAGTGTTCTGGGCCCTCGGGTCGTTCCTTCCGTCCCTCAAGGACAAGGTGGTAAGGGTCTTCACTGACAACACCACCACGATGTTCTACATCTGGAAGCAGGCGGGCACCAGATCTCCAGCCCTATCCAAGGAAGCGCAGGATCTGTGGGACTGGGCTGTCGCCCAAGGGATATTTCTGGTACCCTTCCTTCTGGCAGGAATAAAGAACACCATCACCGACTCACTCTGCAGGGAGCTGCGCTCCTGCCACGAGTGGGAGCTGCGGCAGGATCGAGTGGATCTCCTATTCAGACGATGGGGCAATCCCCAGATCGACCTATTCCCGACGGCGACGAACACCAAGTGCGGGAGATTCGCCAGCAAGTTTCCCCAGCCGGGGAGCATGGGCGATGTCTTCTCATTCCCCTGGAACGGCATGTTCCTGTATGCGTTCCTGCCGTTGCTGCGGCGACTCATCAGTCAACTCAGACGGTCCCAGTGCAGGATGATCCTCGTCGCACCGGCGTGGCCGAGGCAGATTTGGTTCCCAGACCTTCTAGACATGTCCGCACCCCCCACACCCCAGTCAAACTGCCGACGGACGCGGATCTTCTCGCCAGAGAAGGAGGTGCCATCCTCCACCACGACCCGGGGTCGCTGAACCTGCAGGCCTGGCTCCTGCAGCACTAGAGTTTGGAGGATGCGATATTGCAGCGGACTGCTTGCAAAGGCCAGGGCATCCTCGACTCTGAAATGCTATGGACACAAATGGAAGAGGTTCTCTGTCTGGTGCCGTGCACAGAAGATTAACCCTCTGCAGATTACTGCCGCTCAAGTGCTGCCGTACTTGCTATCGCTGGCCAAGGCGGGGCTGGCACATGCCTCCATCAAGATCCACCTAGCGGCTATCTTCCGCTACACCAGAACTCCGGGGCGGTCATCTCTGTGGTCTCATCGCCTGGTGAAGGAGTTCATGAAAGGACTGTTCAGATCGTTCCCGCCGGTGAGGGCCCCGGCGTGGGAACTGAACGTGGTGCTGACCAGGCTCATGGGGCCGCCATTCGAGCCGTTGCATTCGGCACCGTTGAAGTTCCTGTCGTGGAAGACAGCGTTTCTTGTGGCCATCAGTGGGAGAGATCCAGTCCCTCTCCTGTAAACCTCCATACCTGACATTCCACGAGACGAGGGTGGTGCTGAGGACGCACCCCTCCTTCATGCCCAAGGTGCCATCAGACTTCCATCTCAACCAGCCCTTGGTGTTACCTGTTTTCTTCCCGTCGCCTTCGTCGCCGCCTGAGAGGACTTTGCACTCGCCGGATGTGGCTAGAGCGCTGAAGTTCTAAGTGGACCGCACGAAGATTTTTCGGAAGACATCACAGCTGTTTGTGAACTTTGGACCTGTGAACCAAGGGAAGGCCCTCTGGAAGGCTTCCATTTCCAGATGGTTCTCCGGCTGCATCATGCACTGTCACCGGTTGGCAAACCGACCGTTGCCTGGCCGTCCGAGAGCCCATTCAACCAGAGCGATCGCTGCTACTACGGCGCTCTTGTCTGGTGTGCCCTTGCTGGATATCTGCAGGGCTGCTACGTGGAGGTCCATGCACACCTTCACGAGATTCTACTGCGTCGACCGGGATTCCAGGGAGGAGTCCAGAGTAAAGTGCTGCGCAACATGTTCGCTTGAAGGTGAACCTGGTGAGGAGGTTAGAGATGCTTAATGCTGAGTTGGTGATATGCTTAATGTTGAGCCTTGCCACCTCCCGTGATTGTGCATGTGTGTACTGCTATGTATTCTTGTATTGCTGAGCATGTGAATCCATGCCAGACCCCATGCTGGAGAAGGAACAAGTTACTTAACTGTAACTGTTGTTCTCCAGCATTGGTCTGGCATGGATTCACATGCAAACCCTCCCTCCTACCCCTCTGCGGCTTTTCTCTTGGTCCTACTGCCACTTTACGTGCTATCAAATCTGAAGATGGCTGCCAGAGGAGGGGCTTAGGTAGAGGGCAGTAATTGGCTGGAGGCAGTATGACCCAGAGACCAGTGATTGGTTACTAGTTGAAAGACAGTTCAGAAACGAAACTGAAACTGATTTTTTTCTTTACCGAGGATTCCCAGCCTGACGACAGGGAATATTCATGAGCATGTGAATCCATGCCAGACCCATGCTGGAGAACAACAGTTACAGGTAAGTAACTTGTTCCTTGCTTGTCCAATTCGGCTGTCACACCGGGTCCAACCATAGATATATCGTGCACGGACTCGTTATTCGGGTCCAGTGCAATTGGTGAACAGGGTTTTTGCAATTGAGCATCCGCACATTCGGGATGAGGAAAACATTCAGAATGCTTCAATTCCTCGAATTTCTGCAGAGAAAAGGAGGTTGCTGCCGCATTAGAGGCTTCACCTGCTGAAAGATGAACCTGGGCAGTGGTAGAGGTTGTGATGTGAGCAATACTTGATAACTGTTCCTTATTGTCCTCCTGATCGGTGCTGCCGGGAGGACCAAATTTACCCTCTTCAATATCCAACAAGCCCGGAACATGATTCCCTTCTTCAATAGTAGCTACCATGTAAGGACTGCCCTTACCCGGACTTGAACCTGTGGTCAAGTCCAATAGGGTATCAGTGATACTGCCATTGGACAAAGCCGGCTCGACGCATCTCCCACTTCATAAAACCGCTAGCCATGTTAATAGGTACTGCGAGTTACCTTCTGACAAGAATGCCAGTCACCGATGCACTTAACAGTTACTTTAATAACAAACTGCACTGTTCAAAAAATGGCTAACAAAGTCAGTTAGGGTCGCAGAATACTATATTATAGGTTCAAGTACAAGAGCAAGTTATTTACCTGATAGACACATTTAACTCAGTACAAATTATAGCAAAGTCTATAACCTTTCATGAGTCACGTCATCTCACGCAATTCACAATCAAGTGAACATAACTCCCTGCTCCGCCAGCACGGTCCCCAGCCTAACATCCCAACAGCCGCACTTACGGCACTCTTCCGATGAGCATGGAAGTTAATATGGAATTCTGGGTACTGGAGGGAGGAGGGAATCTGGCCAGGGGGCGGGGCTGAAAGCAAGAAAAATTGAGAGTTTAGTTGCAGTGAACGCCAACAAGAGAGGTCCAATGCAAAGACCAATGAGTCCAATGCAAAAGTCCAAATATTTACTTTGGTGTCAAACTTCCGATGCGCGCATGCATGGAAGTTAATATGGAATGCTGGGTACTGGAGGGAGAAGGGAATCCGGCCAGGAATCCGGCCAGCGAGCGGGGTTTGTGCCACGGCTGCAAAGTTCAGCTACAAGGCAACAGTCACAGCGTTTCGACACAAACGCTACCTCTTGCCGACAGGACCGTGCAGAGCAGCAGGCAGTAAAGTGTTCCTCAGCCCAACAGCCACACTTACGATGCGCCGTAAGTGTGGCTGTTGATATAAAGGAATATAAATGCCTTTATATCTCGAACAAAGTAGTTTCAAATGCTTTTGAATGCCAAAACAGTTGATGTTGAATATTGAACGAACTAAGAGACATTATAAGCATTACTGAATGTCGTACAAAGTTAAAGCAACTGATGAACTTTTCTAAATGTAATGAATCATTTCTGAATGACGCACAGAACCAATCAAGTTATGAGCATGTTTGAATGGAATTAAAGCAAGGTGGTAAAAGTGGCAAATACCATGCAGTGAACTAGTTGAGATACAAGTGTTCGCAAAGCCAATAAAAGCCCAATAGGGGTGTGAGAGAAGAAACAAGTATTGACCCAAGCAAAATGTTCAAGGAACTGCAGGTTAAGAGAAAACATGTATTGGCAAGAGCCAGAAGAGTACAGAAAGTGTAATGGAACAATCTTAACTGTCAAGAGAAAGCAGTGGACATTTGTTGATGAAAAGCAGATGAGAAAAGTTATCTACTGTGTGACCTGTAATTGGTGGACCGTGTAGTCCGACAACTGCGCATAGACTAAGTGGCCCTTTTGGAAGAAGCCCATGAAAGTCATTATAAGGAAGCTTGTGTTTTGACACAGTTGCTCAAGTGATTTTGAAGTCAAGAGACAGAACTACTTTGGTGAACCAGTGAAAAGTATTGATGACAAGGGAGTTGGGAAATGTCCCAAGTAATTGTTGTTTTGAAGAGCTGGAATATTTTAACTCATGGGGAAGGGAACCCCGATACTTTGAACTGTGTTGACTTTGGGGTAGTGGAGCTGATTACAAGTCAGGAGCTGGAAGAATCTCAGAACTTTATTTTTTAACACTATTTATTTTGATGCCGACAACCCTACACATTGTATGTATTTTATGTGAGGGCAAGTATGGGTTTTGGACACAGACTGACTTTTGATTTGGACTTCATGACGCAGACTATTCTTAGTTTTCTTTAGGTAGGGAAATCCCACCTTAGCATACGGCAAGTTGGGCCTTATTCCATCCTGACATTTTACATTAAAATAAAGTTTGTTAAGAAAACATGAATCTGTGGTTTGTGTCTGACTCATGATGCCTTCCCAGGTCAAACAATATTCTTGCCCTGTTATCTCCACTCGAGCATCTCCCTGCTGCTTGCTCCTTGTTTTCTTCTCCCACTAAAACACCTTTGCCTCGGCAAAATTAACTGTTTTATCCCCACCCTCACAACCACTTCAATATCTGCCCCCTCCAGCCTGTAGGACACAAAATATTGCCAAGTCTTCCTACCTTCTCTAAATATTACTATTGGAGCTACGCCACAAACCTTCAAGGGTAGTCTCTGTGACAATTGATAACACCATGAAAAGGGATGTAAAGAAGAGCCGAGGTGGAAAGTCTCCTATAAATTGAATCCTCATCAGTAAAGCATACAACTGAGAAACCGACCAATCGGTGTATAAGAAAGTCCAGCCGTAGTCTTGCCTAAAAGACCTCCAACCTCTTACTTCTCAAGATACCTTGCAGGGTAGCCGCTTTTAGGAGCTTGCCCACCCCATCACGGCAAAACTTTTCCATGCATGGAAACCTAGGATCAGCTAGCATAATGTTTCAGTTGAAACCTGGAACTTTAAAACCAACCAACCCGCAACCTAAATAAACCAGCAATGATGCACCTCCTACCGTACCTTGATAAATCACAAATCACACCATTTGTCCCCTAAGAACGCTATCATTCCAACCTCGAACAGAGTAATACAAACAATCTAATCCCTAAAATGATCCACCATAGCTTCTTCGAAGATTAATCCTGTACTCCAGAAATCTGAACATCATGGACCCAGTCAACAAACAGTGTGGAAAAGTGCTACAGAGCAAAATGAGGGAATCAAGAACCACAGCACTAGAGGCCACCTCATCAACACCTGCATATTCAAACACAGACACCTAGGACCTGCTCAGCAATGATAAGACTGATCTACTCTTCATCACAGAAACAAGACTAGAGACGATTTTTCTGGGGCCATCTTTTGGGATTATAAGGTATGATTTGCCAACCGCATTAGCATGAGAGGTGGTGGAATCAAACTTATACACACGTGTACCTCTTCAACCATTCAATAGCAACAGGAAATGTGCCACAAGCCTTCAAATCAGCATCCATCAAGCCACTCTTGAAAGACCCATCAGGAAACATGGAAGACCTAACCAACTATCCACCAATTTCAAATATCCTGTACCCAACAAACGTTCGAGGAAAGCTATGTTTATGAACCAATCCTGGAACATTTAGAAAACAATTGCATACTAACCCATGCCCAAGTCGGCGTCGGACCCATGAGAGGAATGGAAACCGCATTACTATCTATATGGTATGATCTAAAAACCAACACAGATTCAGTCACATCAGCACTAATACTAATAGATCTATCGGCAGCCTCTGACGCAGTCCACCACGAAACACTCATCAAAAGACTCAAAGAAATGGGAATCGGTAACAGTGTTGTTATTGTTAAAATTATTCCTAGCTAAAGGCACAAACAACGTGGCTAAAACACCTTCAACTCGGTACATCACAAAGCAACCTTTTCCACAAGGCTCATCACACTCACCACTGCTCTTCAACATCTACATGGCCCCCTCATCATTCTCATCAAAATACATGGCTCACTTGCTACAACTACACAGAAATCTACAAAATCAACACTACTGGAGAGCAAGACCCAACCCTTATCAACTGCCTCACAGAAAGAAACCATTGCATGTGTACCAACTCAACAGGGACAAGACAGAAATCATGATCACGCTCACTGACCCGTCAAACCAACACCACATTCCATGGCCTACCGAAATGGGTAATCGGCTGGAACCTTCCAAGTTAGTTAAAAACCTCTGAATATTGCCAACGAATTAACACTCGAACCACAAGTCAATGCAGTAGTAAAGAAGTGCTTCTTCCACCTAAACACAATGAATCTGATATTACCTTTCTTTACCTTCCCACTTGAAACACTCGCCGTCATGTCAAGAATAGATTACTCCAACAGCATTTATCTATGAATGCTGGACCGCCTTACCAAAAAACTACAACAAATACAGAATGCAGCAGCAAGATTACTCCTCAGACTCACTAAGAGAGAACATATCCCAACAGCACTGAGAGCTCTACATTGGCTACCAGTAAAAAAATTAATATTCTTCAAAACACTCTGCATAACCCACAGAGCAATCCATGGCCAAGGAGTCGAATTCATACCGGGAGACATTTCCATCTACAAACCGAACCAAAATAATACTTGAAGCAGCAGTTTGGTGCATCTGCATTCTCCTGCATCACTGCAAAACTTTGGAATTCACTCCCAAAGGAAATACAAACAGAAGGCCACCTAAAACTCTGCAAATTGCTAAAACCATGGCTCTTTAACTCACTATGGTAAAACACTGGAAGGGAAAAAGCCAACACAAGAGAACCGCCCAAATCAATCCAAACCTAAGGAATGGTCACTGTACACCCCAATTGAAGAAAGCATTTTAATGCAAACCACCATAGAAGAATATGAACCCTGCCCGACCAACATAACCATAGCATAGAAGAGCACAGACCACTAACATCACTTACTAACCCTACTAAAAATGTTCCGATACTCTGCATACTCACCCTCCCACCATACAAAACACTCACACATCTCTACCGCAGCAGAAATTTGAAACCACCACAAAATGCACTCAGCAACGCCCAACTAAACATAACATGCCACAGAAAACGCAACCAATTACACGCATCATCTCACACACAAACTCGTACAACAGCCACCACCTAACCCGTACCAACTACAAACAAACCTAGTGCACAGTGACCAGTATTTATTTCCGAACTGAAGCTAACAGCCCATCAAACTCTAGAGCTTTCTCTTTCTATCCCACTAACTAAAGCCCTCTGGCCACTGCTTCCTTTCAGATCACCCAGAGCACCTGGAGACCATGAAAATGGCAGCGGTGTGCAGTATAAATACACTAACATACGATAACAAAGACTCCATAGATGCAAACGTTATCACCCTTGGACACCTTCCCAGACTGCGAATTGCTCCTACATAACCTCACTATTTCGTTCAAATTCGAGCCTTCGCTCCTCCTCATCGTCACATTCAACTGTTATACAACTCTCTCACCTCCCTCTTTTTTTGGAACAACTTTGTGGATGGGGTAGCTAACCTTATGGTTGACAACCAAACCCTTATAGTATTTAGAGATTGTAACCTTTGTCCGCATAGAAATGATAATATGCTATTAAACCTTAGCAAATCTGGAAGGCATCTATTAATTGAACGACCAACACACAGCAGGCAGACTCTGGATGCAGTGTTTGGTAATAATAATTTGTATTGCTTGGTGCCTCTTACTGTGGTGCAACCACCTTACTCTCCCACTTATCGTATTAAGCCTGGCTACCTCAGCAGTCGGGTCTGTCATCAAATCCCTCCCATTTTTCCCACCTGGGCAGATGCACTGCCCACTTTACTGGTGTGCTGGTATCTTTGCTTGTTCTGCTGAAAGTCATCCAGTATGCCCTAGTCCAGCCATCTCATCAGAGCATAGAAATTTCACCACATTATACCCATTGTCCCAAAGGTGGGCTAGTCCGCCTCTATCAGGCCAAGTCACCTTCAAGTGAGCCTGGCAGCCGTGTAAGGCAGTTGCGTCCAAGGCAGCCTCCTACCAGCCTGATAAACTCACCCTCCTCGGTCAGCAGTCAGGGCAACACAGGAAACATCGGCAAGTTGCAAAAGCAAGAGTTGCTTGAAGGAAAACGGGAAGATTTCTTCTGCTACGCACTCGGAATATTAAAATATTCAAAAGCATATTGTTAGGGAAGATTTCTCTTTACTGCACCTTTCCTTCCATCTTTATGGAACCCCCCAACATTTTGCTTTTATTTTTTAATCTGACCTGTACTGCACTGGGCTTTGCTCATATGTTATAGGGCAAGTGATATGTCCTTCAGGCTGTCAGTACTGGGAAACCTTGTCTCACTACTTTTGGTTACTTTAGTATCACTTGTGGTAACTTTTTATCATTGTGCACATCAGCAGCTTACACTGCAGTACAATGGGGTGCATTTTTGTTTTGCCCTAGACTAGTTACTCTAGGTGTGCTAAATGGATAGGCTGGGGGCAGCAGTGACTTTTCCCCACTTTATGCAGATTTTCGTTTTAGCATTACCACGTTTGGATACGGGTCAAACATGGCCGTGCCATGAGACGTTTTGCATGTTCGATTGCCATCTTGTTCTTTGCCTTCTTCCTTGCCTGAGAGGGCAGGAAAATCCTTATAAGGACTTCCAGTGCCCAGGAAAGCAGGAGCTTTGGGCGGGCTACTGGAGGGCTGTGTGTTTTTGCTGGCAGGATGTGGGCTGGGTCTGTCTGACCCCAATCCACAAACTGGTTTTGGTGTGTGAGTGGTATGCATGAATGTTCCTGCCAGTGGTCCTCATTGGAGCACTGCTGGGGTATGTGTGTGGGGGCTAGTCCTGCTATTGGCTAGTGGGAGTTTCAGCTCTTACCTGGCTTTTAGGATAAGAGGACCCCTGCACCCATTCTTCAGAGATCCTGGAGAAACCTGAAGCAGCCAAGTATCCTATCCACCTATCCAGCTGTGAGACCGGTGAAGAAACCAGACACCTGACTGAAGGAGGACTGGCAACCAACTTCTGATGCTGTCCTGGAGGAGCCCTGTTTTGCTTGTGGTCTTTAGTAGTCCTGTGAAGGAGCTACAAACCTTTGAGTGGAGGGACCATCCATTGCCGATGTCTGCTCGGTGCCCTGCCAAAGGAAGCCTTCGGAAGTGCCCTGGGACTGTCGTGTGGCTGACCAGCTTCGTTTTTGGGCTACTGTGCTGCCGGCGTCACTGTACCGAGGTTCGGCCTGAAACTTGAGGGATCCTCCGCTGGCCCTACAAGATTATATCCTGCGAAATCCCAGCGTCCTAGCGTTGAGGGGACCCGGGATAGGAGGGAAAGTCCGACTGCGGCTGCTGAGTACTTTTGCACCGCCGTACATAGTGACCACCGTCAGAAAATCGCTTACCTGACCCGAGTCCAGTCCTGAGAGGGGTGCTACATCGGGTTTTTCTGCATTCTTTGACCGAGAGTCCTTGAAACAGTAAAAGACACCAACCGGAGATCAGCTCAAACCGGCAACCCGTGGGAATCGAGGACTGCGACTTTCGGCGTGAAAAGCAATGTTGGACCCTCTTCCTTTGTTCTGTCAAGTCTGGGGAAGAATCGCAATACAGGGGTAGTTGCAGAGTTTCTAACGTACCCCTATGCTCCCATTATAAGTCAATGGGCTTATAATAAAGATAATTTACAAGACTTTTGGCATTGACATTGCTTGTGCAAGACATCTGATTGTTGGGGCTACTTTTGGGCATTAGTCTAACTTGAACCCTAACCCTAGGAACCCTTCACTTCACTCCAGAGACCCTACCTGCATTTTGTCCTGCATCCAAACTTCTGTGGAACTTTAACCTGAACTACTGGGCAAAAGGCCCCAGGCAACCTACGGATTGGCAATTTTAGTTCGGGATCATCTCTGTGGACCTTTATGTGCATAATACTTGTCTAATCTTTCCTTTGCAGGAGTTTCTGATATTTATTATGCCCTATAACAAAGTGAATGTATGTATGCGTTTAGTTTGATTGATACATCTACCTGGTAGTAATAATTTTACTATAGTGTGGTTTGGCCATAAATAATGTATTTGTATACATCCTCTCTAAGTGTAATCTGTGATTCCCATTGTGTGACCTAATTGTGGACCCCTTACAAGTCACCCCCTCTGAAGAACTCAGCCTAGACCGCCTGTCACTGCTACCGTTAGGGAGAATTCTCTCTTTAGGCTGAATTTCCTAACCTAGTGAGTCCCCCAGCAGCTTTGCTGGATTTCTGGAGTTTGTTTTTTTCTCCTGCCAAGAGTGAGACTCTTTTTCTCCCACTCTTGGAAATGATTTATGGTGTTCCTTTGACTGTTAATGTGTTTTCTGGGCTATGGGGGTCCTTTACTCCATAGGGTCTCATGTGTTTTTACTATGTGTGTTACACAGCACCCTCTGTGCAGTAACACAGGGGTGTCATAGGGACACCCCACCATAGACTCCATACCCTGGGACTGACTACTGTCTCCCAGGGCATGTAAAGTTACCATTGGCTTTACTAGTCCCAAATTAACAGAAACCAGTACAAACCATCATATTGTGGACGTACTGGTTGGGGCAATTCAATTGCCCCGGGGTCTGTTAGTCGAGGGGGCACGTCTCCGTCCCCCCTGATCGAGTTTTGGCTGGTGGCAGTGGAAACTACTTTTTATATTCGACCGGAAATATTTCCCTATGGGATTTTCCCATTGTTCGAGGCTACCAACTTTAATTATTTAATTCTCATAGCCTCGAACATACCGCCGGTTTATTTATTTATTAATTCGCCAGTTGGTATTTTTTGCCAGGACTCTATTCTAAAATGTCATTTGTGTTCTCTTCTGTGACTCCAACCCAAGTCGAGGCCTTTGTTCCACTTTTTGGCAGGCTTCTCCACAGAAGCCTCCAAAAGTGGTGCCACTCTGTCTGGGTACCACAGTGGGTGTGGGAGGGGGTTTTAGGCACCCTGGACTGAGTTACCTTGGTAACTCAAGTCGCACTCTTGTGTGATTGGCCGAAGTGGTGAGCCGGCCGGCTCACCACTTAGCATGTTTGATTGACAGCTAGGCTGAGTGAATGGGGGTATGCTGCATAAAAGCAGGGCTTTGGGGACTGGAACTTCAGAAGTCGCCACAGGACCTGAGAATCTGACGAGGGAGAAGCTGAGCTGACCTACCACGACGGCACCACCGGTGGAGCCCTGTGGAACCGACTCACCACTTCCCGACGACAGAGAAGATCTCCCGGCTGGAGAGGCTTCTTCCCCCTGAGTGGTGGGCACAACCAGTTTACCTTCTTTTCTTCGCACCCCAGACCGGTTTGTGGTCGAACTGCCCGTGCCAAGCACCCCGGCGGCCAGATAGCCACTTATCACTGAACCGCGAATCAACGGACCACTCCTTGTACCTGAGAAACTCTGCAGCTGGTTTCTTCACTGGCAGTGCAACTGACTCCTGTCTTCCTCCCCGACGAGATCCTCTCTTCCCCCGGACGAAGCACCAACTTGCATCCGCTGCCAGGAACAACTACCTCCGCTGGAGTGTTCTCACCACTTTAAGGTACCGTGTCCGCCAGGCCTCCCTTTCTAAAGATTGCTACACGGTAATAATATCCCTTAACCTTCTGGACTGGGCTGGCCGTCTTGACCCTCTAACTGGTCCCTTTCTTTGGTCCAACTCCTTTTTGAATCGTTACAAGACTTTTGTGCACTGCAACCGTGTGACACATTTCGTTTTGATCCTCTTAAAGCGGATCCGGCCTACTGACTCTGAATTCACGGTGTTACTTTGCCTTCCTCTCTTGTTGTGTTCGTGAAAAAGTGTTGGGATCTGTTTCAATTTATTCTCTGCTTTTCTCTCCCTTTTTAAGACGAATTGTTAGAGTGCCATCTACGTTAAGCGCTCATCGCTGTCTGAAAATAAGTGGGGTGTTACTTAAGACTTGTCTAATATTCTTTTAAGGGAGTGTATATCTTTTAGTGACCGTGTTTTTGAATTGCTTACTATTAGTGCCTGTGGGTTTTTCTAGACGTGGTTTTAAATAAATAATGATATCTCTTTTACACCAAGCCCTGTTCAGTGTTTACTTGTTCTATTGTGTTCTCTTGACCTATTGTGAATACTCTGTATACTGCCTAACTCTTCTTGAGGGAAGTCTGACTGCTCAGCAACAGCTACCAAGTGAATCTGTGGTACAGACTGCTACCAAGTGGGTTTACTGCCAAACACCTGTAGTCCTAAATCTTTTGCAGTGGTCCCAGAGGGAACTGCACAGGTTTCTGCCGAACAGCTACCTAAACTGGTTTGGCTACAGCTTCCCAGAGTTTTACCTGTCGCAATATAGGTTGGCCTCCTATACATGTGTCCACCAGGCCAGAGTGTAGAAAATCAGTCCCAACACATATAAGGATGGCACTGCCCCTTATGCTGTTCTGGAATGAAATTATCACTCTCTTCTTTAAAGAACACCCAATCAGCTGGTAATTTGAGATTCAAGCAAAAAAACCTTTCCCTGCTGTTCCCCCTTTTCCCAGCTATACTGCTGTATCCTTCTCCGCTATTTACTAACACTCCTTGCATGCCTGGCACTATAACCCCATACATGCATATGTTTGTCCTGATGTTTGTCATCCAGGCTGATCCATTCCACATTAGATTCCAGTCTGTGGCATGCGGCTAGCTCAATTCGCCAACACCTTTCTTTTCACTGGTTCAGTATGTAATAATATTCCATAAAGAGTTGAACATAGTCGGCATCCAAGTTTGACATGTTCAAAAGCTTCTTCTACAACGTGAGCTTTCAAGTGTTCTGAGACTCTGACATTGGGAGATAAGTTTTGCATTAATTTCAATCTTTAGTAGATAACCTGTAGGTGATAATTATTCCAGGTGAGTAACCTTTTTCTTTAACTTGTTAAAGTTTTCAGAATTAATATGCTTTTGAACCACAACGGCCTTGATAGTCACCTTTCTGTAATAGAACACAATTGAAGCTACAATGGCTATTGCCTATTCAATGTTAAATAAAGCTCAAAAAGAATTGCTTGCATTTGCTGTTTTCATTGATGTATTAAAATAGTTTAAGCTCTCGTTCTAGTCTGAGTTGGAGAAACCCAGAGGTCGAAAGAAAACCACTTTTGCTGATCCAGAAGAGAGTTTCAATTTGGAGGAAATGTTGGTGCCAGAACAGAAAGCAAAGGGTGGCCTACGAGGGAGGAAGCGAGCTGCAGCTGTTGTTGAGTCTGATGAAATCCAGTGGCCAGAAGAGAAGAGGCTAAAGGATGATATCCTGGAAAATGAGGATGAACAGAACAGCCCACCAAAAAAAGGAAGGAGAGGGAGACCTTCCAAAGTAACAAAAACATTACCAAAGGAGGAGACTGTAGTAAAGACCTCAAAGAGAGGAAGAAAAAAATCAGTTCCTGCACCTGCAGAAGATCAGGAACAAGAAGAGTTGGAAGAGGAAGATGACAGTGAAAATGTGGAACAGAATCCAAAAGGGCGAGGTCAATCTCGAACGCCTCAGAAACGAAAAGCTCCCCCAAGGCAAGTTGCCTTTTCTAATAAGTTAAACATGCTATTGTACTGCTGGGGGAGTATTGTTTGTGGCTGTGGTGTGGGGTTTAGGTGTATGCATTTATGGGATACAGTTCCTTGGAAAAAATGTTAACTTGAAGTATTAATACTGATGAAAGTCTTATATTTATCAAATCGTATGATATTCTTTTGGTTTTTGCTTTCCACAGTGTTTTTGGTCTGAATGTTTTTAATAGTTTTATTCTTTAACACTTTCACAGGATGGAACTTCCTCTTTGTAGCATAGTACTGCCACATAGTTCTCAAATGAATCAATATTTGTTTTTATTTAGCTTTTTAATACTGCCAAACGTTTGAGAAAGCACCAACATATAAAGGTACATCTTGCATTACAGCACAATTTCTGACATCGTCTTGTGATATATATTTAAATACCAAGAAACATAATTGTGATACAACAATCCAGTATTTCAAACCAACACCCTACATACAATGTAATAAAACACCTAGTTTTTACTGCAGTTTAATCTACATCAGGAGGTAGTATATTGGAAATGTAAGAGTGATGTTAGTTATATAACAATGTCTTTAGAGAACTCTTCGGGCTAAGCCAGTTGGGGTTGCATTTCATCTGTGTGACTGTAAAACAGTGCTTACTTCTAGAAATAGCCATTGACAGTAGGGCGCCAACATCGTCCTGAAAGGTGTATCTTTTAGCTACAAGATCCAGTGCAGTAAATATTTAAAGAAAACCAGAGCATCTGCTACATTAGTCAATAATACATTGATTGGCAGGGACCATTTAAGATGATCGTTAATATTGACAACATATGCCCCTCTTCATCTCCTGACTCTTTCCTCGCCTCCATTCCTTTCTCTTTTTTCCTGTTTTGCTTCTTTGCCTATCTCTTCAAAAAGTTAATCTGACCACTGCCCCTGTTCATCCTCTGCCTTCTACCCTTGCCTCTTCTGTGTATCCTCTTTTTCTTCCTTGTCTGATTTCTTTAACTGTTCACTTTCATGTGGCCTCTTTCCTCTAACTTTCAAACATACTACTGTTCTGCAAATTCTCAAAAAACATTCTCTATCCTTCCCTCCTCTAGAACTATCATTATATTGCTTTTCTCTTTCTTTCTAAACTATTTAAAGTGCTATCTATTCTCCCCATACCTCTATACCTTGACACCAACTCTCTTCTTCCCACACACCAATCTGGCTTCTGCCCTGCTCACTCTGCTGAAACTGCTCTTTTACACGTCACTAATGTTTCACTTCCCCCTCATCACTCTAAGCAATCTTCCTTCCTTATTTTCTTGGACTCATCTGCAACCTTTGATACTGTCGATCACTGTGTTCTTCACAAGGTATTTCTGGCTCTGCTCTTTTGTTGTATTCCTTCCAATCTTTCTCGCTCTTACTCTGTGACTTACAATATGCTATTCCTCTCTCTTTAGTTAGTCTATCTTTTGGTTTAAACTGTCAATCCTAATGGATTCCTTCCTCAAACATTTCATCTTTGATATTTTATCTCAGCTGTTGTAAAATAAAAACATTCACTACCTTGGGGCGTAGTGCAGCTCCCCATTAGTCCCGCTTGGAGCATTTGTGCCTCCTACACTGGACATGATATTGAGGCCAGTTTATAGGGAGCCACGTGTTCCCAGTCCCTTTTTTTCCATACACTCTGTACATTTTTGCAACATGCCACTAGATTTTTCCATGTCAGAGTCCCACAGGTTATGTTTATACGGACTTGGGGGAGGATCACGACGCAGAGGTTTGCAGCTTTTATCAGTCCATACATTCCAAGGCTCCCTGCGAGCAATCAATGAAACTCATTTGCCTAATTCCACAAGGGTGTAAAGGAGACGGTATTTGTCCTCCAGGAAGCTGAGTCATCACTCGCACTCCAGGGACACCTTGGAGGAATTGCCACCTACACCCAAGGTACTGTTCCCAACTATGTCCTCCACTCTGGAGGATTGGGAGGCGCTTGGGCAGAGGATGCTTGACATCTTTGCCAAGGCAAAGCTGGAGACTGCAGGCCCTGCCACACTTTGTAAATCGGGCAAAGGCGCTTCTTCTGAACGCAACTGCATGCCTGCTTGCTTGCTTCCACTGATGGGTGCTGTGCCTTCACCGTACGTGTCCACTTTCATGCACGCAAGCATCGACGTGGGCTCATTGCTGCTTGGCGCCAATTGGTGCTCTGGCTTCAATGGAATATGCTCCTTTTAAGAGGACACTTCTTTTCAAAGGGGGCCCATATCTTTATGAGGAACGGGATGTCATTTCCAAACCTCTTTACTGATGGGTGCTGTGCCTTCACCGTATGTGACTTTCATGCACGCAAGCATTGACGTCAGCTCATTGCTGCCTGGTGCCAATTGATGCTGAGACTTAAATGGAATATGCTCCTCTTTTAAGTGGGCACTTCTTTTCAAATGGGACCTATAACTTTGATGAGCACTGGGATGTCATTCCCAGTGGTTTCAAACCTCTTTACTCCATTGGGGTTGCAGATTTCCCTGAGGAGTTTTATGTGGAAGAGAGGATCTACTAGTGCACCTGGCTCAAGACTTCCAGGAGGGAAATGGTTTGGACACTGTTGCCAAGATAGATATCATGCCAGTGCCTTTGCCTTGCAAGCTTTGTTTCACGGTACCAATTTTAAGATTGGGGAGACTCTGGGTTTCTCTGCTCCCACAAAGCCATGGGTCTAGTTTGACTTGGACATCTTGGATGAGATTCCTTTAAGGGAAACACTTTTGCCCTCTTTAACCCTCCGATTATATTAACCTACTCCTATTTTAGCAGCCTGGGAAAGAGTAACAGTGGCCATTGTGGGGGTTTGGGATCTTGATAAACAGCATTGTCACATCCCCTTTGATCATGGCTTTCATTTGACCCACCCCTCTCTGCAGAGCTTGGTGGTGCATGTTGCAAGCCTAAAAATCATATCCTTCCAGTCCCTGCCACCCAACCGGGAAAGCAAGAAGCTGGATGCATTGGACTGCAAGGCCTTCATGTCTGGTACCATTGCATTGAGAGGGGCCAGTGCCACTTGGCATTAGAGAAATACACTACTTGCAAGGAAGGAGGACCAAGGCTCTCTAACCTCCGGTGTGGACTGCACACCCTAAAATCCACTATGTGGTTAGATATTGTGTGTTTCTGTTATCATATCTTACAGGAGAGTTCAATAAACTTAGTAAAAATAGATTTTCTTCACACTTTTGTTTGCCAATATTTGGCTTCAATTTTTATTAAGTGTTAAATGCAGATGAAGCCATTGCTGGTGCATTTCGGACTATTAATAGTCTGTCAGGGCATAAACAAGTCATTTAATCATTCAAATCAAGTAACAGTCAATATATCAAAATCACAAGTGTGAAATCAAGTTATGTTAGCATTGCAAAAACATATGTCCCTAATGGCATGGTACTGTCTCTACACATGTTCTCACTGCCCGTAATGCAATACCTGCTATGCTACCACTGTACGTGAATCACAAACTCTACTGTTTATTCCATGATTACAGTCATTGAGTCCAGCCAGCCGCACCAGTCTAGCCTCATGGCTGCCCACCGGCACCTTTGTTTGATTGATGCATGCTAATTAATTGTGCCTTTCTAGGAAGCACAGCGCTAGATGAGTCTGCCTCTACCTAATATTGCATGCCTTTCTAACTGTGCCATATCCTGTGCCATATTATCTAGCTTCCTGTTTGCCGTACCAGCATAACCCTACTGCTGGTTACCGGCTCTACTGCTTGCGTGATATGCTAATTTAATTGTGCCTCTCTAGGAAGCCCTTAGTATTGCATGCCACTTTAACTGTGCATATCCTGTTTGATGTGTCAGCGTAGCCCTACTATTAACTACCGGCCCGATTGCTTGACTGCTACACCCTAACTAACTATGTAGCGCTAAGCAGTCCACTGCTCCTAACACGACCCAATATCTTTGACGTGCCACACAACGTCAGCACCTCCCTGACACCTTGCTAATTTATAATGCCTCCACTAGCCAAACCGGTGTCAGTCGAATAGCCGGCCATGCAGAACTAGTCACACTATAGCTGTGCCGCATCCTGCCAGTCTCCCATGCCTAGCGCACCCGACAGCAACCAGCTAACCCATACGATCCTAAGCAACTACTCTTTAGATTATATTCCACCCACGACAGCTAGAAATTTGCACCTACTGCTACCAGCCCATGGTTCCAACTAAAATGATACATGAAGCTCACCTGGGCATGGCAAAAACTCAAATAACCTTCAGTATGGCAACAATACTCCCTAACCCGAATACCATCCAGCCGTCCTTGTTCCTCTCGCAGCTGCAGCTAAAGAATACCTGCACCAAGCCCAACTTTAACATCGTACTCTCGACATACCCTAACCAGACCTCAAACCGTCATACCTGCCTCACCAACCAGCACTACATCTCTTTAGGCTCCAACCGCCCGAACATCCTAGCAAGAAATGATAGACTTGGGTACAGGGCTAAATTCCTTACTAAACCCCTAAATAAGCTCACAAGCAATGACTTACTCAATTCCCAACAGCAGTCTACCATGGAGACCTTGTGCGTACCCACTAACCAGCTAAGCCAACTCCAAACAGCTAGTTTACCTACTCTAAAAGCACAGACATTGACTAACCCCAACAAAGACAAGCATAGTACCACTGCTCCCCTTAAGGGGGCCCTGATCAACGCGAGATCCCTTCTGGCACACGCCTTGGACAATTCAGACCTAATCTCCAACAACCTGGACTTCATCGCAATAACGAAAACCTGGTTGCACCCCGCAGCCAGCCCATCACTTGCCCTTGCCCTCCCAGATTGCTATTCCATCATTAGAAAAGACAGAACCCATGCTAAAGGAGGCGGCACCACCTTCATATACGAAACTGAACTTAACCTTCGAGAAATTCCTAATGCAGCCTTCCCATCAGCAGAATTAGTGTCTGCAAAAATCAACACCTCAACCACTACATCTCTAACTCTCCACCTCATTTACAGACCTCCAGGCCCCATTTCTTCATTTAACGAAGACATCGCCACCTTACTAGCCACTAACTTAAAACCAACGTCCAAAGTCCTCATCCTGGGTGATTTTAACCTGGGGCTAAATGACAAAACTGACCCACATGCAACCACTCTGGCCCACTACTGGCGGTGGCTGCAGTTAGTCTCAGAAGGGAAGTGTGTTCATGTCTTCCCCCATCTGGATGATTGTATAATTTGGACAAACTAGAAATGGTGTCTCAAAACAGCCTGAGATGAGAAAAGTGGTACACACTGGCTGAACATTGCAGTTTTGAAGTTCAGATATATTGGAACCTCACAGAAATACAGCTTCACAGTTGGCACCTACGTTTTATATATTTGTAAGTGCTTCCCTTTTGAGGTTCAAGTTCTGCCTACTTCTCCAGCATTGGATCTTTCATGGATTCACATGCTTAGAATATTCCCCTTTGTCATGCTGGGAACCTCAGTCTTTTTTTTAAATTGCGTTTTCCCTTGGAAAACTTCGACACTTTAGTGTCCTATCAACGTCCTTTTGGGGCGCTTGCGCACCACCCAATAGGACGTAGGGTATAAATAGACCAGCCCCCGCGGCTTCTCAGATTTCAACCGTCTCCAAAGTGTCGTGATCACCTCGTGCTTTCTACACTTTTGTGGGCTGTAGTCATTCTTTCCCAATGTCGGGGAAAGCGTTGTTTCGCCCGTGTGCTACGTGTGGAATCAAAAAGGTTTATGAAGGGGACGGGCACATGGACTGCCTCTATTGCCTCTACCCTCATCACTCGCGGATTCCTGTGTCATCTGCAAGGGTTTCTCGCAGAAAACGTTCAAGGACCGCAATCGGCGTCTGATATCGTGGCTGAACGAAGGGACCTACCCTCCATCTGAGGTAGGATCGGTGCTCAGTCTAGCATCGGATAGGCCTTCCCCCGCAATTTCTCACCGGTCAGTGTCGGCTGAGCCTCCGGCAAAGAAGTCACGGCCTACAGAAAAGAGTCGTCCCTCTTCGGGGAAACATCTGACGAAAGGGGCTCCTTCATCGTCTAAACACGGTCAATCTGACCAGTCCTGAAAGCCGGAAAATCTTCTACTTCGAAAAACAGAAGGGACTCTTCAAGACACCCCTCCTCAGGAGACAATCATAGGTCGTCTTCGAGTAGAGAATCCTCGAAGCACCTGTCCAAAGACTCGAAAAAGGCGGGATCGCCTCACAAGTCTGCGCCACAACTGCCAGCGCCGTCAACGGGAGGCCCGTCGTCGACGGCTTCACTGCCGGCTGCACTATCGGTCTCTACAGTGGTGTCATCGGCCCCAGTGGCAGCAATCGACGAGGGCCCCATGTTTTCATCATTGACGGTCGATGTACCAGGGTCTTGGCTGCCATCAGCGTATGACGCCATTCTACCGGATACCTTAGTGCAACAGGAGTCCGCCCTCTCGGTGTCGTCGATGGAGGAGGAACGAGAACCTGTGGTTCAACCAACAAATCTCGGCTTACAGTGCATTGGCCCTTCGACGGCGGCAGTGCAGAATGTTCCACCTGCGTCTCCTTAGCTGAATCCGCAGTCGGTAATGTCTCTTCAGGTGTTAGCTACACTACAATCCCTATTAAGTCAGCTGGATGCAAGACTTCCTCCCATGGTAACACCCATTGTCGACGTGGCAGGTGCCCCTCCGCGTTCAGTGTCCACAGCTGAGTTGCCGGCTTCCCGGCTGATAAGTACAGAACCTCCTCGTTCCCACCCGGAGGAGGGTGAGCTCTCTGATTCGGACTAGGGCCTCCATCTCTAACATTTCATCGTTGCCATCAAGAGACCCGATGTGGGAGTCTGACGGAGAAATGGAGGCTCCTAGGAGTCTGGCACAACTGTCTCCCCCGGATGACATTGGGGCTTTTCATGCCATGATGGCAAAAGCCTGTGTTGAGTTTGGCCTGACCCCAGAGGAAGAACGGAAAGAATGTTTCTTATTTGACCACATGGGAAAGAGAAGAAAAACGGTTTTCTCCGTTCCGATCCTGGACCACGTTTGGCAAGAAGGCTAGCGTACCATGCGCCATCCATTTTCGGAGCCTGCAGTTAAGGGCAGGTTAGAGAAAAAAATCAAGGCCCCGGACTCTACGCCAAAGTGTTTGGTTGCACAACCTTCTCCTGAATCAGTGGTGTCAACGGCGGCTATCAGAAAAGCCAAAACACAGCACGAGTGCACAACATCTCCTGACAGTGAAGCCAGAAGGCAAGATGCCTTTTGGAAAGAAGGTCTTAACAGTGGGGGTTACGACAATCAAGGCCGCTAACTCGTTAGCGATTATGGCACGCTACGACCGCGAAATGTGGCATCGCCTAGCCCCCATCTTAGAACATCTGCCCGAAGAACACCGAAAGGCAGCCATGTTACTGGTGCGTGAAAGTGAGGAGGCATCAAATCACAGCATTAACATCGCTGTAGATTTAGCAGAATCGGGGTTCAAGCAGATAAATAATGGGGTGGTACTAAGGAGGCAGGCCTGGCTAAAGTGCACAGACTTTAGGCCGGAGGTCCATTACAAGGTGCTGGACATGCCCTGTGAGTGTGAACAATTGTTTGGGGGATAAAATAGATGAGGGCCCTCAAAGGCATGAAAGAGGACGGCAAGGTCATTGGGAGCTTTACAAAGCGGACGAGCATTTCGGCCCTTTCGTCCCCTCCGTGGAGCTTCAGGGAACACTCGATTTGCCGCATCTAGAGACCGAAACTACAATCGGTCTGGATACTTCTCACAAGGATACAGACGAGCAGTTCAAGCTACACGAAGAAGCCGTGATTTTCAAACATCCAAAAGCAGAGGAGGACAACCTTCTTTCACCAGGAGTAAGCAAACGAAATCACAGCAATGACAGTCTTCGAGATGTCCTGGGAGGCAGAGTGGCCCCACATGTCGACGAATGGCAGAAAATTACATCGGACCGTTGGGTATTGGACACGGTGAGGCTGGGCCACTCTGAAGAATTCAAGGACCCACCACTTCTCATTCCTCCCGTGTATTCTGTGCAACCTCATCTTCACATCTTACAGCAGGAGGTTGTACTTATGCTGCAGAAAGGGGCTATAGAAATGGTTCCAGTGGCCGAGAGAGGTCAGGGGGTTTACTCCCGTTACTTCGTGGTCAAAAAACCCAACGGTAAGTGGCGACCCATTCTGGACCTTTGGGCCCTGAACAAGACCCTGCAACGCCTGAAGTTCAAGATGCTTACACTTCAGGAAGTCATCCGGTCGGTGCAGCCAGGAGATTCCTGGCGTCGTTGGATTTGCAGGACGCGTATTTCCACATACCTATGCGTCGACGACACAGAAAATTCCTACGGTTTGTGGTGGGTCAGAATCAATACCAATTCAGAGTGCTCCCATTCGGTTTAGAATCATCTCCCAGGACGTTTACGAAATGTTTAGCGCCGGTGGTGGCGTGGTTCCGACTAGAAGGTCATCACGTCTATCCTTACCTGGGCAACTGGCTGATACAGGGCTCGTCTCAACGTTACCATGCAGCTGTTGCAGCGTTTGGGCTTCACAATCAACTTCGAAAAGACATTTGTTTCCCTCCAGGAGCTTGGTGTTTTTGGGTGCGGAATTTCATACTCAGTCGGCTCTGGTGAAGCCTTCTGTCGAGAGAATTCAAAAACTCAAGCAGAAAGCGGCAGAGTGGAGAGTTGTAACGAGAGTGCCGATAAGAAACTACATGGCGCTGCTGGGAGCCATGGCATCATGTATTCCATTGGTGAAGGTCTGTTGTCTCTTCATGAGGCCGGTGCAAGAATTTCTGGCAGATCGGTGGGCGCAAAGTCGCGGATTATGGTCAGACAAGGTGATTATCAACAGCGACTTACAGAAAGCGCTGCAGTGGTGGCAACTCTCGGACAATCTGACGCGAGGAATGCCGTTACTGGATCCGGAATTTCAAACAACAATTGTGACGGATGCCTCTCAAACAGGGTGGGGAGCTCATCTGGCCTCCTTCCAAGTTCAAGGTCGGTGGTGTCCAATCGAATCGAGTCTTCATATCAATGTGCTGGAACTGAGAGCGGTTCATTGGGCCCTAAAATTGTTTTTGCCACGCTTAAGTGGCTCTGTCGTGAGGGTGTTGACAGACAATACAACCACAATGTTTTACCTCAGGAAGCAGGGGGGCACACATTCCAGAACGCTCTAGAAAGAGGCTCAGGAACTTTGGCATTGGGCCCTCAAACAAGACATCAATATTGTGGCGTTTCATCTACCAGGGGCGATGAATGTACAGTCAGACTCTCTCAGCAGGGAAATGAACCGGCTCCGCGAGTGGCAGCTGAAGGATCAGCAGGTGTCGAGCATCTTCAAGAAGTGGGGTCGTCCTTCACTGGATCTCTTCGCCACCCGAGAGAACAAAAAGTGCAAGCTGTTAGCCAGCAGATGGCCTCAGCCAAATTCGCTGGGGGATGCGTTCTCGTTCCCGTGGACGGGCAGGTTCGCGTACCCATTCCCTCCGTTTCCACTCATTCGGCTGACCCTCCAGTGGATTCAGAAATATCCATGCCGTGTGATACTGGTGGCCCCTTACTGGGCCAGACAGCCGTGGTTCTCAGACCTACTCCATCTATCTGTAGCAGAGCCAGTGCGGTTTCAAGTGACGCCGGACCTTCTGTTTCAAGACAAGGGGGCTGTTTTGGCACCACAACCCGGGCTCTCTCAGCCTGACTGCTTGGCTTCCGACTTCCCAGAGTTAGGATTACTAAACATTCACAGGGACTGTCGCCGCATTTTAGACATGGCTAGAACTCCGTCCACAAATGTCTCCTATGCATGCAAATGGAAAAGGTTTTTGTGTGTGGTGTTAAGGATCAGCCTCTGTTAGACCCTTTAAGCATTTCATCGGAGCAAATTCTTTCTACCCTACTTACTACACTTGGCAAAGAAAGGTTTGGCATTCTCCTCCGTAAAGGTTCATCTGGCGGCCATTTCTAGATTCACTCGGAAGAGGCATGCTACCCCGCTGTTCAGTGATCGTCTCGTTAAACATTTCCTAAAAGGATTGTTTCAGACTTTTCCTCTGGCTAAGAAGTTCCCTCCGGGTTGGAGTCTCAATCTGGTGCTGTCGGGTCTGATGAAAGCCCCGTTTGTACCTATGTCGTTGACGCCCCTGCAATTTTTGTCGTGGTAAATTTGTTTTTTAGTGCCCATTACTTCAGCAAGAAGAATATCGGAGTTGCAAGCTCTAGTAATTGATCCTCCGTACTTGCGTTTCTTCAAAGACAAGGTGGTATTAGCTACTAACCTGCACTTTATTCCAATGGTGCCAACTACGTTTCATAAACTCTCCTCTATTGTGCTACCATCATTCTTCGCTTCGGCTTCCTCATCGGCAGAAAAGGCGCTGCATACGCTGGACGTTAAAAGAGCATTGACATTTTTTCTGAGTCCTACTCAGGAATTCAGCTGTTCAAGACAACTGTTTGTAGCTTATGGACCCTCAGTAAAGGGAAGGGCAATCTCCAAACAAGGCCTATCGCGCTGGGCCTCATCGGCTATCTCCTTCTGTCACTATAAGGCGGGAAAGCCTTTAGAGAGGAGCCCGAAGGCGCACTCAACGAGATCCACTGCGTCATTGCGGCAGTATGGTCGGGGATACCGCTGGTGGACATCTGTCGGGCGGCCTTGTGGTCGGTGCCGCATACATTTACTCGGCTTTATTGCCTGCAGCAGCAGCATGGTGCGGATGTGCAGATGGGACGTGCAGTCCTGCAACACCTCTTTCAGTAAGGTAAGCCCCACAGCGTGGGGTACCTGTTTCAATGTTACCATGGCTAATGTTTTTTATCGCTGGTATCATGTGTTGTGTTCCTAATGTATTGGTTTGCATTACACACCACCATGTATGATGAATACTGCTATGTAATCTATTCTAAGCATGTGAATCCATGAAAGATCCAATGCTGGAGAAGGGAGTAGTTTCTTACCTGTAACTCCATTTCTTCAGCGTTCGAATCTTTCATGGATTCACATGCGCCCGCCGGCCTCCCCTGAATGCAAACCATAGTTGGTGCCTCTACTTTGGAGGTAAAAATCTGAGGAGAAGCCACGGGGGGGCGGGTCTATTTATACCCTACGTCCTATTGGGTGGTGCATAAGCGCCCCAAAAGGGCGTTGATAGGACACTAAAGTGTCGACGTTTTCCAAGGGAAAACGCTATTTTAAAAAAAGACCGAGGTTCCCAGCCTGACGACGGGGAATATTCTAAGCATGTGAATCCATGAAAGATTCCAACGCTGGAGAAATGGAGTTACAGGTAAGAAACTACTCCTTACTATTGCACCTATCATGCCCAGGAGTACCCATGTCATGCTCATTGCTGCCTTTTGTCACCACACAATCCATTACAAGTGGCGGGTAAGGAGCTCAGCACCTCTGTCCCACTCATCTTGCAGATCTATTATGTCTCCCCAATAGTGCTCTCTTCCTCTATAACCTAGCCCACACCTGTCTACCCTTGCCAAATTGTTACCCTCTCCCTCAGTTGCACACCGATAAATGCCACTGGTCTGTTCTTTAGGCAGTGAAACTAGATGTAGCCAAGGCAAACTAATCACCTGTTGGACACCCGTTGTACTTGCACACTCCTCAATTTATTCTCCTTCTCCCCTACATACCCTGCAATCTGTCTTACCACGTTAGTCCTACTATCATCCCTCGCGTTGATATCCTACATCCACCTATGGCACTGTTTCCGACCTTCAGTATGCTCATCATTCACCGCCTCTCCCCACACTACCCTCCTGCTACCTACCAGCAATTCTGCTCTCTAACACTTGCCATGCAATACTTCCTACCCGAGATGGCATTGCTACTATGTGCCCACCCTAATGTACTGACTCTTACCTGACTCGGCCTAGCAACCTCAGTACCTATCTTGCATCCCACACATTAATATGTAATCTACATCATGATCACGTTTCTGCAGGGATGCACTGCCTTACCTTAATGTCTTGTGACTCTTGGCAGCCTGCGCTGCACTTGCATTGTACCTACATGCAACTACTGAATATGACTAATACCTTTCTACCTGTCCTTTGACAGTAGCCCCTGCATCATGTGGTGTAGCTCTGCCATAACCGTAACTGAAGCACTAAGAGTAACATGTATGTAACAGCGCCCTGATGCCTGAGGGTTTTGTAAGCTTTATAAATGCCAAAATAAAATAAATGCATTTTATTAAATTAGGAGGTTGGATAAATGCTTCACCATCCCTACCGTGACGAGGATTTCTCTGCCTAAAATAAAATAAAGGAAATACACTAACAATGGATATCTGTCCCTCACACTCAAGCATACAATAAATCAATAAGGTAATATATTCCAGTTCAAAAAGTAACAAGAAAATATGTATCGATCTCACAGTTGAATTAGTAATATAACACTAGTTTCTACTTCTAAGCCGGGTGAGTTCCCCTTCCCCAGATTCAAGCAGGGTTCTGCTCCACAGTTCCAAAAAGAAATAAAGCAGCTTTAGTTTGCAACACAGTTCTTTGCAACTTCAACTTGTCAACAGAAAGTCTTGATACTTCAATGATTCTACAAAGTAGATTCCTTTCTCCTCCTTGAACAAGATTAAGATGTATCCTCTTCAAAAGAAAGAATCTTTTCTCAGTTTGCAAGTAACAGTGATTGCCTTGGTCAGGATGATTTGTCACAACTAAGGAATTCTGAAGCAATGTAACTCCTTTACAGCAGCTTTTACAAAGTTCTTTCTTCAGCACCATAAACAGTATGCAGGGTTTCAGCACCACTTTGTAGCACTTTGTCAGCTTCTACCTGGTTTACTTCCATGCCAGCCTTACCACCACAGTTCACACCTGGTTTTACTCCCATGCCAGGCCTACTCCTCCAAAGGTGTGCCATCCGGGTATACTCCCCTGCCCGAACAGCGTTTCACAGGTGCTTAAGCAGTTGATATCAACTGACAACTTCTTTACAGTATTCATCAATGTGTAGCTTCAAACTGTTAACAACTCTTCATGGGGAAAGCAAGATTCAGATTGGTGCTCTTTAATCTTCTTAAAAAATGCTCATCTCCTTCTAAATAACCATCTTCAGAAGGGCAGCCTTTTTGCCACTCTTGTTTCCCCACAGCACCAGTAACCACCTGCTGGCAAGGATAGAATCTTATTAGGCTTCTCCCCTGGCTTTGGCAATGTGAGTTTATATCAACTTTTGCTAGATGCTCTGCCATGTAAGGGCAGCAAGTGTCACAACTCTTGAACATTTCAGTAGCCCCCTTTTGCCTTTGACAATATTTGTTGGATTTGGATTGCCTTCATTTTAGTGTCTCTTGGCTTAGGCAATGCTTGTGTGCATTAGCTCTCATTAATGTCGCCCCATCGGATTGCTTGATACTCCGCAAACTCTCTCTTAACGTTAGTCATTTGGTTTTGTAAAATGCGACCTTTGCTGCTTTACAGAAGTTTGGTCTTCAAAACCATTTCTAGGGTTACTTTCACTCATACCCGAGTGATGCTTACTCAGTGAACACCTGCCTTGAACACACCATTAAAGACGAGCGCCAAATTGTCTTTAATTATCACTATTTATTCTCCATAGTGTGGTGCCCTTTATGATGATACTTGTTTCGGCCGCTGGCCTTTCTCAGATCAATGCATAGTCAATTAGTCATTTTGTTGTTAATAATTTGCCTTTTCAAATGTACATTGTTAAGCAGTGATTCATCATCAGTGTTAAAACATTGTCCAAAAAACATATCACAAATATATTAGTGATTGCATAATCATATATTTTTTTTTTTTGTTTATTAACCCAATTTGGGTTTTTTACAAAATCGATGTGCCATGGCGAACTGTATTTCGTCTTATCAAGGCTACTCAGGACACCACTCAAAGGTCCGCAGGTCCGGTTTAACATTCAGGTTCGGGCGTCAGCTTTGACGAAATGGAAGAAGCGGGACCAAGAGCACTTGCTTTCGTAAAGGCTACTTCGAGAACTTTGGCTTCCGCTCTAGACCATCTCGTAGAATCGCCCGCAATCAGTCGAAACCATATTGTTTCTTCATCCAGTGTCGTAGGGCAGGTGACGAGTGGTGCCAGGTGAGCCCGCCTTTCTGCCGCGAGTCCTGCGCAGGAGGTGAGGAGATGTCGGACTGACTCTATTTGGTCAGCTAGGCCACAAACCCGGCAGTTTGTTTCTGCAAGGGCTCTGGTGGCCAGGATTTCTCTAGTGTGAAGTAGGTTTAAGCGGGCCAGCGTAAGTAATTTTCTCAGCTTTTTCTCAGGGAATTTTTCACAGTATCTCAGCGGTACCTTTGGCCGGTTGTGAGTTGGTGGCAGATCTTTTAGAGATTTATACTGGAGTATTTTTTCGTTGGTATGTATCCAGTCTTGTTGTGAAAGTTTTAACTTAACTCGTCCAGGGTTTGAGATGAGGAGGTCTTCACTGCAGAGGACTTCATCTAGTTTTTCTTCAATTTGTTTTGCCCAATTCATTAGAGGTAAGCAAGTTCCTTTGTTCAATTCAGCTTCTACTATTCGAAAGATCGGGAGGGTGTCAGAAGTCCGTATTTTTCTGTAGAGTAGAATTGCACTTTGAAGTACTAGCGAGGCTAGTGATTGGAGGCCAAGGTCGCGACGAATGGCTGGCATGGGGGCTAAAGCTGGAAGACCCAAAACCGATTTCCAAAGATAGCCTTCAAGTCTCGACCAGAATTCCTCAGTAGGTTTAGATTGGCTGCCATGCCGTATGTTATTGCAGGGACTACCTTGGTTTTGTAGAATTGTAGTACAGGTGTCCATGAGAACTTGCTGAATTTTCTGTCTACTGCTCGAGATTGGGCTGTTAGGTTTCTCATCTTTGCCCATAGTGAGGCTTGAAGTGAGTTTTTATTCAGAGAGTTGTCTAATTGCACGCCCAGATATTTAAATTCATCGACCACTTCGATTTTTGTTTCCTCAAGGAACCAGCTGGGACTTATCTTGGCTTTTTTTGCGTTTTTTGAGAAGGACAAGATTTTCGTTTTGTTTTTGTTAATTTGGAGGTTGTTTTCTTCCATGTATTTGGACAGATTTGTTAGTTGTCTTTGGAGGCCAATCGCAGTCTGGTCCATCAAGATCAGGTCATCTGCGTACCAGAGTATTGAGACTTTCGATGTGCCCACTTGAGTGGGAAACGATCTTAGTGTTTTTTCCGAGTCTTGGAAGTCCCCGATGAAGGCAATAAACAGGGCTGGGGCCAGGGGGCAGCCCTGTTTTACACCGCGTTCTGTGAAGATCTGATCCGAAAGTACTCCTTGCTGGTTTAGGCGGACTCTGAGCGAAGTGGTTGCGTGTAGTGCCATTATCGGTGCAAGAATCGGAGCCGGACATTTCCAGGTAGATGGCTTTTTCCACAGTTTTTCCCGATCTACTAAGTCAAAGGCCTGGGAAAGGTCCACCATTGCCATGTGGACCTTCGGTGCTCCTCTCTCTGCTTTTGCTTTGATTATGTTCAAAATTAGCAGATTGATCGCCGTCCCAGCTCCCTTCTGGAAGCCTGTTTGGAAGATGTCGGCTGCCGGGGAGGAGCTTGCCCAGTCCTTAAAGCGGCGTAGTAGCAGCGACGCATAAATCTTCCCTATGATATCAAGTAAGACTATGGGTCTGTAGTTGGCCGGGGTACTTCTGTCGCCTTTTTTGTAGATGGGCACCAGTACTGCCTCTGTCCAGGTTTTGGGAATTTGTTTCATTTTTTGAGCTTGATTGAATATTTCACCAATAGCCCGTGCCCACGCCAGTGGATGTTTCTTCAGGTCGGTATTCGTCTGGCCCCGGGGCCCTCGAAGATTTGAGATTCATGATCACTTCCCTAATGTCGTCGGTAGATGATAAGGGGATCCATGGAGAATCAGGGAGAGCTGCTTGCGACAGAGATGAGGTTGAGGGACTGCGGTATAGCTCCGTGAAATGCTGGATCCACTTTTGCTCAGGGACGCAGCTAGAGAGTGAATTTGCCCTTTGCCCATTTATTGATTTTAATAGCGACCAAAAGTCACGAGTGTTTCTTGTAGCCCAAGTATGTAGCATTGCTTCGGCATCGTTCTGGTACATTTGTGGTCGCTGTTGTTTTAGCCACGATTTGTAGAGCCTATATTCTGATAGATATGCGGTCCAGGTTTCTGGGGAGTCTGTTTTTAGAGCAATTTTTTTTAGTTTGTTTACTCTCTGCCTTTGTGTCGCTACTTCTTTATTGAATGAGTGCGTGTGCGTGGGCTGACTGGGATTTTTCCCAGCAAAGTTCACTTTGTGGGGGGCCAGGAGGGAGACGTACTCTGGTCTTTTGTCGCATTTCTCATCCCTTACTTGAGCAAATTTCATGGAAATATTGGACGCAAAGGATCTTACATTGTCGGATGTTAGGCAAAGTCTGTTTTGTCGCAGGTTTTACTCAATGGCTGCTGGGTAAAGAGATCTTGTTACAGCTGTCCCGTTCCATGACATTTTGAGAAGATTGTGATCACTTTCCTTTGTTTTTATAACTGTGAAGTCGCTGAAATAAGGTATCAGCCCTTCTGTGATAAAAATATAATCCAGAGTGGCGGCCGAACTCAATCTTTCCCACGTTGGAATTCGGGACCCTTGGTCTCGAAGAGATGACACATTATGGAACTTTCTCATTTCATTAGGAGGCACCATGCCCATCCTCTTTCATCCATCGTTGATTTGGGACTTTGTCTTTAATTTTTCCTTCGCATTTGGCGTTCAGGTCGCCACAGATTATGATATTTGGAACTTTTCGCTCCACCATCAGGTCATCAATTTGATTGGCAACCATGGTACAGAACTCAGTAGTACTAGTTTTGGCCGGGTTCCAGTACAAATTTATTATGCCTAGTTCCGAGTTTATCCAAACGTCTCTGGTTTGATCTTGGTGGAACCATGAAGTCAGCGTAGTTAGCATTCCGTAGGCCTCTGCTATTTTTCCCTTGGGTGTGATCCCGGAGCCTAGACGGATTGCTGTTAGTACACCTCCAGAGGGGCGGCCTAGGATAGACTTGGATGCTGCAGAGGCTTCTATTACATAGCCGTCCATGGAGGGCTTATGAACCAGCCATGTTTCTTGTAAGCATATCAGCTCGAAAGTGCTCAGGTTTACATCACTTGGTGTGGTTAGGTGCCGGTACCCTCTCGTATTCCAGGATGCCATGTGTAGGATGCTCTTTGTTCGAAGATTTGAGGGACCGGTATTGAGCTTCTTTGTAGAATTCGGTCCCTGTGTTTGTTGCTATTTCTTTTGGTTTCGAGAGAAGGTGTCCGTGATCCATCTCCATGGTTTGGCTGCAGATGGCGCACTCAGTTCTTTTCTGGATCTAATCTCTCTTGTATTTTCAGTCCTAGACTCTTGTATCTCTTTTCTCCTGATTTTCTTGGGTTTTTAATGTAACATGGTTTTTGCCTGGACTGGTAATGGGTGGAGTAGTTCGGTTATATCGCCATCGCCGTTCGGTGCCATGTCAGGTTTTCACTCCTCTGGGTCTTCTGTGCGTATCTTTCTCTCCGTCATTCCATGCCCTGGTTTGAGCATTCCCTTTTGTCTCTCGTTCTGTCAGGATTGTCCTTTGGTAGCTTCTGGAGGAGATGTAGTTTGAGGCCCAGTTTGTGAAGGTCTTTTTGGACTTCCGTTGTGAGCTCCATCGCTACTTTACTTCTTACGTGGAGGTAAGCTTTCGCTCTATGTTCGCGATGGTAAGGTTCGACCAATATTAAGTCGTCCGATCTTAGGTGGCGGAGCTTGTCTATTTTTCCCAGTCTATTTAAGACTGTTCTGCGATTTAGAACCAGGTAGCTGTCCTTGGCCGAAATTTGTTCCAGCTTGAAGAGTAGTGCCCCTTCGAGTTTTCTGTCTTTATTTGCGACAGCCTCCTGGAAACGTCTCGGCTCCTTCCTAGAATGAAGTCGCGGTCTATCGGCGTGATGTGATCTGTTGTATTTTTGATCTTGATCTTTTCGTGACTCGTGTTTAAAATTTTCATTTGTATTCTTTAGATTTCTTAAAGCTTCTAGTGCAGTAGACGGGGAGTTTGAGCGTAATTGTTGGTCAGTGTAGTCGCTGGACACCTTTTTATGCTTTTTTTTCCCCCCTTCCTGGGTAGGGTCAAGATCTTGTGGGTGGATTTCTTGGGAATGTTTTGGTGGGTCACCTCGCTTCGTCGCAGATGGTGAATCTAGTTCCCTAGCATTTGAATACTGTGATATGTTTTGCAGGTCTGAGGATGAGTTTGAGTCCACACTTATTCTAGGTGTGTCTGCCATATCCGTCTGCTCCAAGTTTATAGACGTTGAATTTTTAGCAGCTTCCCCTTGGTTTAGTGACATCTCCGTTCCCCTGATAGAGCTCCGTGTAGGCGAAGTTTCTGGCAGTGATTCCTCTGCACATAGGAGCACGGATGCTTTAGTGCAGTTTTTTCTCTTTTCTTTCGCCTTCCCACTGGGTAAAGACTTTGGCGGGGACAGTAGCACTGCTGTGACCGAATGCAGTTTGGTCTTTGGGGGCATTTTTGCGAAGATAGGGGCTACTTCTATGTTCTTCTCAGTCTGGGTGGTCTGTGTGGCTTTCGTCAAGAGTTCTATGCTTTTGTTTGAAAGACCACTTCTCTTTTGCAGTTCTGTGGTCAGATTGTCAATTTTTTCCTCTAATTTTGCATATATGTAGTTTGACTTTCTTTCAGTGGCTGTTAGATAGCCTTCAACAAAAATCAGCTTGTCCTTTAGTTCGCTGATCATTGACGTATTGTCTTTCAAGGCCTCATGTATCGATTCATACAGCTTTCCAAAGGGATTTAAGGCGATTGGGAATGCCGACATCACCGACAGAAGATCTTTTTTCTTTTTCGAGGGAGAGTCACTTTCCGACGTGATTGATGCATTAGTAGGGCATCTGTTTTTAAGCGGGGTATTTGATTCTTTGGAACCCTGGAGTACCGTGAATCTTTCCGAGAGCCTTCTTTCTGAAGTTAATGTATTGGGATGTATTGCCTGCGGCAGATTTTCTAACACTTGATTTGGGTTTCCTTGAATATGTGGCCGGGTCCACGCGAAGTTATCTGTCTACTGGTTGAAGCGGAATTTTTGGGTCAGCTTAGGAAAGCTTGGGGTGGTCGAAAGGTTTGGAAGAGTTGCATTTGATGTTTTTGACGGACTTTGGGGGGGGGGGTCTTCGACTAACTTAGTGGCAAGATCTGCTTCCTTTTCAGACGAGTCCTGTTGGCTTATTTCTTGATGTAAGACTTTTGATGGTGTTGGTCTCATTGAATCTAAGCTCCGCGATGGTGCGGTGCTGAGTTTTTCGCGTGGTGGTGCCGTCTGTATTCGCCCTTGGAGAGAGTCAGTTTTTCTGGCTTTGCTCGATGGTGAGTTATCTTGGATAGCCTCCAAGATTCCCGCGTCTGACAGTTCAGGTTCTTGGCCTAATTTTCTTTTATGCTGCTTCAGAAAATATTCCTTGAGAGTTTTCAGGTTTGTCGAACTCAAACTGCCTTTGTGCTCCCCTTGGGATTTTGCGGTGAATTTTTTTCTGTTTCTTTGACCTAGTTTTCCCCATTGTTTGGTTGTGATTTGAGCTCCCATTATTGAACAGAGTCTTTGGGACCTGAAGTGATTTCTTAGGGGCTTGTCCCCGCTGCTCAGTGTCACTCAGCTGTGCTTCAATCACAACTGGAGGGCGTGCCTACAGCCGGGTTTGGTGTACGAGTTCTCGTAACTGAGTCCCGATCCTGGACTGGAGGTTCACTCGCCACTTTTGACCTTGTCGTCTCGGTGTTGACTTGGGGGTCTTTGGCCGACTCTGGGTCCGTGGTGCTAGCCGCTTTTGGTTCGGCATCCACCTCTGACACCTCCGACACCTCCGGCTGTGTGTTAGGCGCAAAGACCTCATACTCCGATTCCGTGTCCCACGAGTCAATCGGACTAATTTTCCGGGTGGTAGGTTTCGGCCTAAAATGATGCGACCCCCTTGAGAGGCCTGTGTGATGTACTTGGATCTGAACTGTAGTAGCTATGGGACGGGTGTCCGTTTGCCCATTCTCGGCTGCTGCTGGTATGCTGGCCAACGGGTCCTTTAGATTTCTCTCGGTCTTCTGGTCTGGGCTGTTTGGCTGGCGCGGTGAAGCGTACGAGCCCGCCGAAGGGTCGAGATGATCGGGGTGATTGTTCTTGTCAAGACTTTTGTGCGGCTGATTTGGAGTCGTCGAGCCCGGCCGATCAGATCCCAGCCGCGACCGTCCTCCGACGGCCTCCGGCGAGGAATCACTCGTCGAGACGGTGATCGGACCGGGCATAGAGGACCTTCTTGCAACCGGGCTAGATGGGCTTTTCATACTAGCCACCAATGGTAAGGAGTTTTTGGATGAAACGGCGTCTTCCGGCGCCCCTGCCCGCCCAGTTTTATTCGTCCGACGGGATCCACATGCGAGTTCCGGCGAGGGAGCGGGAGAGGGGAGCACGCCCGAGGCAATTTTGTGCTGGGCTCTTTCCCTACTGGCGGGGATAGCTGCTGTTGAAAGCCCTTTCTCGCATTTCCGGCCCCTATCAGGCACTTTTGTAAGGTCTTGATAGTCTGGATGTAGATCTTGGCCTATTTTGCTACTGCGTAGACGTGGCTGATGTCGTCCTCCGTGGGTGATAGTGGAGCCATCTATGATGGGTGAGTGGCAGCGGGGTTGAGGGAGGTGGACCGGGTCGTATCTTACCTCCAAACCAAACAAACTCCCGACACAAGACACACTGCTCCGCACACCGTGCCACACCTGCGCGGTGCTTTAGTAGCACGTAGCACGTAGAATCACTGGTAAGCGAAGGCGGACTGGAAAGAAAATCAGAGTGTGACCAGCAGAGTCCTGTCCTCACTCCTCACAAGACACACTGCTCCGCACGCCGCGCTCCGTGCGGTGCTTTTGTAGCATGTAGCACGTAGAATCACTGGTAAGCGGAGGTGGACTGATGGGACTGGAATCCGGAAGTGAGCTTTCATATAAATGTCAATATATAAATTGACAACATTTCAATGGATTATATGGAACAGGAGAGGGTTTGAAAGTGGGTTCATATGGACAAAAGGAAACAAGAAAATAAACAAAATTGAAAAAAAGAAATCAAAAGAGAAATAATGTACAACATTGTTAGTATTTATCTTGCCTAATTATATTAAACATATATATCATCTATAATCACACCTTAGATTATTTCAATAACAATCATGATGTGTAATCTGTTTGACTATGTATAGTATTGGTTATGCTCAGGTTTTATTATTCACAATTACATATATTCCATTAGGCATATAGTGTATTTGCTATGTTGGGAGTCAATCTAGTCCTTTTTTTTTGGTTTTATTTGAAATAACTGTAGCTGATGAGTACGACTCAAATTCACGAAAAAAGTATATATAGATTCACATTGGTGAGTTAAATGATGGCTTACCGTTGATCTTTAATGGTTCCATTCACTCTGATGTCATAAAGGGTTAAATCCCTGCAATAAAATATTGTGTCTCAATAATTCACGTCTCTATATTATTGCCAAAGATATTAGACCTGCATAAATCAGTAAAGGTTGGAGTAACCTAAATCCTCTGTGCTTGGCACTACGCTGTTATGACTATTATTACATTGTATAGTTATGAATCTGTTTCTTCACTTTCACCTTAAAAAGATAATGGATAAGCACTCACCAGTAGTTGTCTGCATGAATTTTGCATTAGTATGTTTTTATATTGCATACGTTAACAAACCTCATACTGATTCGCGTGCGAGTTTGCTACGTGTACTTTTTACGAAGCTCTCAGCTTATTCTGATATCGTCTGTTAGATCACTGAATTCACAGATACTCTTACAAGAATCACAGTAAATCTAGCGATGATCTTGATGTATTCAGTCTTATGAATACTGCGATCGCGCTTACCAGTTTACTCGTAAAGCTATATCTTCTGCGTCGGCTCTCTTCTAGTTAAGCGAGACGCTGGCGCCATATTTTTTGTTTGGATGCGTTGCTATGGCAACCTCTGTATCGTCCGCCGTATTCTATTATTATTATTCCGTCTGAGTGCCGTGTTTTGGAATCTAAAGCACATATTTGTATGATTGTAGATCTGTCACCCAAACTTTTGATCTGGTTAACGGTATTGCAGCTGAATGGAAATATGTATTTTGAGGGGATTGGTTCCTCTGATGTATTCCATATCTATGACAGGTTATCGCCACTGCTGTGCTGCTTCGGAAAGTTTTCTCAGTCGATGACGTCGATACGATGTCCTCGAGGGCCTCCGTCAAGCCTCCGTCACCAGATGTTATAAGTAGGACGCACGACGCCCGTAGCCTCAGTTCTGTTTTTTCCGTGAATGTGTTCGCTTCGGAGATCTCAGCGCGCCTCGGTTCTTCTGAGTTATTCTCTTGATTCTTTGAACTTGTTTGTTTGTGAAAGTTTCTTGAGATGTCTTTGTCTTCTTCTACCCCACGACTGGGTTTCAAGAAGTGTCGGGACTGCGGTTCCAAAATGTCACTGACGGACCCGCACAACGCCTGCCTCTGGTGCCTCGGTGAGGACCACGCCACGGATGATTGTGACGATTGTCAGTCGTTAACATTGAAGGCCTTGCGAGAGCGTAAGAAGCAGCTTTCTGTCGGTAGGGTGTCCAAGCCCCGAAAATCAAAATCCGCGGGGCTTTCGACCGACGATTCGAGGGGCGACTCTCCGCATCATCGGCGTAAGTCCGGGGAGTCTCGGTTCCGGAGTGGGTCCCACCATTCCTCTTCGAGGCACTCGCGGAGGCACCGTCAACGGTCGCCTTCCTCGTCCGAGGACTCCGCCTGTCGGCGGGTTGCTTGTCCCAACAAGCATTTCTCTCCGGCGGAATGGGATTCATTTCGTAAGGAGATAATGGCGATTTTTCAGTCGCAAGGCTCCGTTTCGTCCGCGCCTTCGAAAGAAGCCGGCAGGGAACGCGCTAGGGCCACCGCTCTCACGCCTTGGGGCTCGGGCGGTTGGCGCGATTACCGGGCACCTTCGAGGTCCCAGTCGGACAAGGTGGATCGCTCTAGACATGCACGCTCCAGGTCCCGGTCCTCAACGCCCTCGAGACCGGTAGAGCCTGTGAGGTGTTCTAAGAAGACATCGGCGCCGAGGCCGTCGAAGGGCATGCCCTCGAGGCGTGTGTCGAAGTTATCGGCACCACGTTCGACGCCGATTCCGTCAAAGTCCTCGGCGCCTTTTGTGGAGGATTTACCGGAGGTACCCCGTGCATCGGTGGAAAATCCAAGGAAGGCCCTGCAGAAGTCCGTAAGGCCTGTATTCGAGCCTTTTTCTGCGCCCTCATCCAGGGACTTGTTCCAGCCTCTTGATTATATTTCTGAGGTGGATGAAGGGTCTGAGGAAGGTATGGTACCTTCTGAGGTTCCTGACGACCTGTTATCTAGTCATAGCCAGTTGGAAGACCTGCGTCAGTCGTTGCACAACGTCAGTGGTCTGTATACCTCCCCGGAGGTTGAGTTTGGCAGGGCTGACCCTGGTACGCATGCTGAATCTTCATACAGGCACCTTATGTCGAGGGTGACTGAGTACCTGGGGTGGTCTGCACCGCCATTGGATTTTCTGCAGGATGACCAGACAGATATTCTGGACCAAGGTCCACCAACTGACCCGGTACTGCCATTCCATGTGGCCTTGCAAAGGAGGGTGGCGGTGGCTTGGACTGCTCCGGATAGTCTCCCGGCAGTGAGCAAGTCTTTGCCGAAAAAATAACGTCCAGCCAGTAGCGACCCCGGCTACTTGACTACGCACCCCACTCCGGAGAGTTTGGTGGTGCAGGCGGCTACGGCCCCAGCAAAGCAGGCGTCTTACCCTACCATCCCTCCTGATAGGGACGACAAGCGTTTTGATGGCTAGACGAAGAAAGTGTTTTCTTCAGGGGGTATGGCTTTACAGACAGCCAACTCTGTGTGTGCCTTAGCACGTTTCACTCACACTCTGTGGAATTGTGTTTCGTTAGCGGCTGAATATATTCCCGAAAGGGAGGAACGGAATGGTTTTCTTGCCCTCGTTCAAGATGGCAAGGATGCCATGTGTGAATCGGTTCAGTCGGGTCTGGTCATGGCAGATTGTGTCAGCCGGTCCATGGCGGCGAGCACCGTAATGCGCAGATTTGCGTGGTTGCGGAAGTTGGGGTTTTCTCCTGACGTGCAAGCCCGGCTCCTCAACATGCCCTTTGATGGTGAACATCTTTTTGGCAGCAAGGCAGTTGAGAGCCTTGAGAGGTTGCAGACCTCCAAAGCTGCAGTGAAGTCGTTGAGCGCTGCAGTTCGCCAACCTCCGCCTTTTCATCCTAGGGCACAGCAATGGAGGGGAGGTTCCTTTCGATACTACTCTGCCTTTGGTAGATCGAGGGGAGCTGCAAGTCAAAGTGGCAACCGTAGGAGTACCAGAGGTGGAAAACAAGGTACTCGAGTTGCCAAGGTCGCTCGGACAGTTGCCTCTTTGCCCTCGGGCACTGCCGCAGCCACTTCAGCTCAGTCATGAGGCCATGTCCCATGGTTCGCCGGTTGGGGGAAGGCTGCCGAAGCATCTTGTAGAATGGCGTGCCATTACTTCAGATGTGTGAGTTCTGGAGATCATAGCCTACGGCTACTGTCTTCCTTTCCGACAGAGGCCTCACGACAATCCACCAGGGAATCTCTCTTTGAAGAGTCCGGATCCGCTCCTTGCGCAGGAAATCAAATCCCTGCTGGAGAAAGGCGCCATAGAACTGGTGCCTGTAGCGGAGAGGAACAAGGGATGGTATTACCCTTATTTTTTAGATTCCGAAAAAGGACGGGGGGGATTGTGACCCATCCTGGACTTGCGTGGTTTGAACAAACTCCTCAGCAAGAAAAAGTTCAAGATGGTTACTCTTTCTCAAGTCCTCCAGACCCTTCAACTTCAGGACTGGTTGGTGTCTCTCGACCTCAAGCACGCTTACTTTCATGTGCCGATTCATCCCAAGCACAAGAAGTTCCTGAGGTTTGCGGTTGGCGACTCGCATTTTCAGTTTTGGGTCCTGCCGTTCGGATTGACCTCTGCCACGAGGGTTTTCACCAAGCCCATGGTGGTGGTGGCAGCGTATCTCAGGAAAGGGGGGATTCACGTCTACCCCTACCTAGACGATTGGTTGATCAGGACGTGCTCTCCCGAGCAAGTCCTGGATCATCTGTCAGTCACCTGCCACTCCCTTCACAGGCTGGGCTTCTCCCTCAATTTAAAGAAGTCCCACTTGACGCCAACCCAGCGGCTCCAGTACATCGGAGCAGTGCTCGACACATCCCTGGGGCAGTGTTTCCCTCCCAAGTGAGGGCTCATCACTCACATGCTGCAGATGGTGCACAAGTTTCAACATGCCTAGAGTCTCCCGGTGTTAGAGTTCTTAAGATTGCTCGGCCTCATGGCATCCTGCATTCTTCCGGTGCCAGAGGCCAGGTTGAGGATGAGACCTCCGGCAGGATGTCGGACCCTGTTCAGGTGCCGCCCGCGGTCGCCCAGGACCTTCTGTGGTGGGCGGTCAAAGGCAATCTGATGAAGGGGGCTCCATTTTGACTACCCCGGCTGGAGGTAACGATCGTGACGGACGCGTCCCTCACGGGATGGGGAGCTCATGCCAACGAGTTAAGTCAGCGGGTCATTGGTCTCCGTCAGAGTCCAGACTCCATATCAATCTGTTGGAACTGAGGGCCATCAGGCTAGCCCTGAAGGCTTTTCTGCCGACTGTGCAAGGGAAGAATGTTCCGATTCTGACAGACAACAGTGGCCATGCACTACCTCAACAAAAAGGGGGGGCAGGGTCACTTCCTGTGCAGAGAAGCGATGCAGCTCTAGTTCTGGGCCATCCAGCAGGAAATTTCGATCTCAGCAGTTCATCTGGCCAGAGACGAAAACGAGGCGGCGGACGCTCTGAGCAGGCAGAGCACGGTCTCTCACGAGTGGGAGCTGGCTCAGGAGATTCTTCTGGACATCTTCGCCTTTTGGGGGACCCCTCAAGTGGATCTCTTCACCACCAGTGTCAACCGGAAGTGCGAAAGATTCTGCTTGCTGGAATTTCCTCCAAGAGGAGCCTTAGGGGACGCGTTCATAGTGGAGTGGTCCTTCCCACTGATGTACGCGTTTCCTCCAGTCCCTGTCATTCCGCAAGTACTACAGAGGTTGCAGAGGTTCGGTTCCCAGATGATCCTCATTGCTCCGGCTTGGGCCAGGAGAACATGGTACCCGGACCTTCCAGACATGTCCATCTGCCCTCCATGCCGTCTTCCCTACCGAGACGATCAGCTCTCACGGGAGGGGGGTCAAGTTCTCCATCCAGAGGTCAAGTCAGTCAACCTTCATGCTTGGCTTCTGAAAGGTTGAGGTATAAGGATTCGGACCTCCCTGAAGACGTGATGGAGGTGTTGCTTTCAGCCAGAAGGCCTTCAACAAAGTCCTTGTACCGTTTCCGTTGGAGAAAGTTCTGCGACTGGTGCAGGGTCAAGAATGTGGATCCTTTTTCATGTGCCATTCCTGTGGTTGTCTTTTTTTGCTTTCGTTAGCCCACAAGGGCCTGCAAGTGGGTACCATTAAGGGTTACCTGGCGGCGCTGTCCATCTTTAAGCGCTCGCCTGAGGAGTGTTCTTATTTTAAAATTCCTTTGATTTCTCAGTTTCTCAAAGAGCTCACTAATGTGTTCCCACCATCACCTTTCCAGGTGCCCGGTTGGGATTTTAACCTGGTTCTAAAATTCCTGATGGGAGCTCAATTTGAGCCTTTACATTCTTGTCCTTTGAGACTGCTAACCTTGAAAACTGTATTTTTAGTTGCGGTCACTTCCGCTCGCAGAGTGAGTGAGTTGCAGCCACTTTCCGTTAAGCCACCATTCACTGTGTTCCATAAGGACAGGGTTGTCCTTAGGGTTCGTCGTCCTTTTCTTCCGAAAGTTGTGTCAGAATTTCATTTAAGCCAGAAGGTTGTTCTTCCGGCGTTCCATCCTCCTCCGCATCCTGGGAAGGAAGAGGAGAGGCTCCATAGGTTGGATCCTAGGAGAGCTTTGAATTTCTACATCTCACGCATGTCCCGGGTCAGAGTGGAAGATCAGCTCTTTTTAAGATACGCTGGAAGGCATTTGGGACAAGCTGTTAGTAAACAGACTTTGTCTAGATGGATTATCTTGAAAATTTCGGAATGTTACCGCTTGGCAGGGAAGGACCCTCTGGTGGGCTTACGGCCCATTCCACTAGAGGTGTGGCTGCCTCTACTGCTCTGCAGAGGGGTGATCCCATTCGTAACATTTGCGAAGCAGCCACATGGGCCTCTCTCCATACCTTTGTCAAACACCACTCCTTGGATTCTATCCATGGGCAAGATTTGGCCTTTGGCAAGGCGGTCCTCTATTCCGCCATTTAATTGGGCATTCTAAAATTCTAAATTCTTTTCCCTCCTCCATACGTTGGTACTGCTTTGGGAGTCTGTCATAGATATGGAATACGTCTGAGGAACCAATCCCCTCGAAGAACAAGTTACTTTCTTTCATGGGAACTTTCTTTCAATGGGATGTTCCGACGACGTATTCCATATCGCTCCCTCCCAGCCTGCCCCACTACAGAATTTCTTAGGCGATTGCAGCTTATGTTTCCGCAGGGCTTTCTGTTGTCATACTGGCAGAAGATTGGTGCCACACGTTCTGGGAAAAAACTGCGGCTACGGGCGTCATGCGTCCTACTTATAACATCCGGTGACGTCGGCTCGACGGAGGCCCTCGAGGACAACGTATCGACGTCATCAACGCAGACGCCGAAAATTTTCCGAAGCAGCACAGCTGTGGTGATTACCTGTCATAGATATGGAATACGTCGTCGGAACATCCCATCGAAAGAACGTTACCAGGTAAGAAAGTAACTTGTTCTTTTCATGGATGGTATCTGATTGGGATAGTAATATTTTTCCTTTTATGTTTCACATAACTGTAAAATGAAAATTGAAGAAGAGTATATAATTGAAAAATATTGGCGAATCAATGTTATTGTATCTATTTTGTAATACAATATGCATGATTAACCATTATATCTGGAAAGGAAACAGAGGTAAACTCATCTTTGCATGCATCAAGCTGTCACATTGAACCAACGATAGGTAACATACCAACAGGTGAATTCGTAAGGGCTCGTCGGAACTGCCATAATCGAGACAAATTTAATCAAGAATGTAAGCTCTTACACGAGAGATTACATCAAAAAGAATACACAAAGAAATGTATCAACAAGGCATACCGAAAAGCATGCAAACTTTTGCAAGAACAGACACTCAAAGGAAAGGAACAGAATAAACAACCCGACATCTCCCAAGACAACATTGGATTTATAACGAAATATAGCAGTGACTTTGATGTAATAAAAAAACGTCTTAAACACTGGTGTTTACTGAACTTAGATGAACACATACAAAAGTATGTTGAAGGAAAACCATGGATTATTTATAGACTAACAAACACAATCAAAAACAAATTTAGCCCTTCACTTTTGCCCAGAGAGACACCAACAGCAACTAAAACTTGGCTGCATTCGGTCAATAATGGATTCAGGAAGTGCGGAACATGTACCATGTGCAAACATGCTTATGATAAAACAAGCATCTTCTTGGACATGCACGGCAAAGAATGCAGAATGAAAGATGCAATCAGTTGTCAGACTAAATATGTTTACGGTATCCTATGCAAATGCAACAAACTATATATCGGAAGTACTATCAGAGAAATGCGAATTAGGATCAGAGAGCATTTATCCAAAATCGGCAGCCAGGACCCACTATTTCCAATAGCTCAACATTAGCAAAAAGAACATCAAATGGACAAGAAAACAGATATCAGAGTCATATGCTTACAGAAGGTAATACTCGGCAGGAGAGGCAGCACCAGAGAAAAAAGCCTAAGACAGATGTGTAAATTCAATACCACTGTAACAGTTATGAACACGGACAACGAGATGGTTTCCTTTTTGTAAAGCTATTTCTCAGCCTTTTGTAACACTAGAAATGGTCAAGGAATAGATAAGTGATAAATGTACAATTGAATGCAATTTTAAATGATCTAACATGCTGTTACTACCATGTGTAATACAATCTAGGATGAGGTAAGCATTTGTATTCTCGCCATTACTGAGTAGCTATGAACAATACTAGTCGCACATAAATAATTAGAGGTAAGGTTGCAGATATAATGGTTAATTGTGCGTATTGTATTACAAAATAGATACAATAATATTGACTCCGCTGATATGTTTCAATTATATACTCTTCAATTTTCATTTTACATTTATGTGAAACGTAAATGGGAAAATATTACTATCCCAATCGGATACCATCCATGAAAAATACATAGTTTGATTCAGTTGCAATAGCGTTAACCAAATCAAAAGTTTGGGTTAGATATATCTCCAATTATACAAATATGTGCTTTGGATCCCAAAACATGGCACCCAGACGGAGTAATAGAAGACGGCGAATGATACAGAGGTTGCCATGGCAGCACATCCAAACAAAACATAATGGCGCTGGCGTCTTGCGTAACTAGAAGGGAGATGACGCAGAAGACATAGCTTTACGAGTAAACTGGTAAGCGTGATCGCAGTAATCGTAAGATTGAATAAATCGAGATCATCGCTAGATTTACAGTGATTCTTGTAAGAGTATCTGTGAATTTGATGACATAACAGACAATATCAGAATAAGCTGAGAGCTTTGTAAAAAGTACACATGGCAAGCGTGCACGCTAATCAGTATGAGGTTTGTTAATTTTTGCAATATAAAAACATACTAACGCAACATTCATGCAGACACCTACTGTTGAGTGCTTATCCCTTATCTTTTAAAGGTAAAAGTGAAGAAACACATTCATAACTATACGATGTAATAATAGTCATTACAAGAACTAATAAGAACTGAGCATAACCAATGCTATATTTAGTCAAACAAAGATTATACATGATTGTTATTGAAATAATCTAAGGTGTGATTATAGATTATATTTATTTTTAATATAATTGGGCAAGATAACGTAAATTCTAACAATGTTCTACATTATTTCTTTTTTCTTTTGATTTCTTATTTTCTCTTTTATTATCTTGTTTCCTTTTGTCCTTATACATTATTTCTTTTTTCTTTTGATTTCTTATTTTCTCTTTTATTATCTTGTTTCCTTTTGTCCTTATGACCCGACTTTCAAACCCTCCACTTTTCCATATAATCCATTGAAATGTTGTCAGTGTACATGATTATGCAATCACCAATGTATGTGTGATATGATTTGTGGACGATGTTTTAACATTGATAATGAAACATTGCTCAACAATGTACATTTGAAAAGGCAAATTATTAACAACAAAATGACTAATTGGCTATGCCCTGATTTGAGAAAGGCCAACGGCCGAAACAAGTGTCATGATGAAGGGCACCACACTATGGAGAATAAATAGTGATAATTATAGACAATTTGGCGCTTGTCTTTAATTGAGTATTGTGATTTGTACTAGTTTAAGCGTTTTTTGGCTTTTTTACCGCCATATTCCAATAAGACTCAACATCCGGATCAGTCAAGACATTGTCATTGTAGGGTCGCCGAGCCAAAACAGTAGAGTTTAAAAACGATCTCTTGTTTCTTTCATTCACTGCCTTGAACACGCAAGTAGGTGCAAAGCGCTCCGTGGACACTACCAGCTTGTGAACTCACTGGGTAAATCGTGCGCCTCTGGACCCCTCGCCATTTGCAGGACTTCCGCTTCTGTGGCTCCTTGCGACCCACAAACTGCTTCTCTTGGTCTGCCGGCGCCACCTATAGTTGGAGCTTCTCCTGCTGCTGGGGCTCTGTGGTGCACGCTAGTCACGGGAGACAGCCTCCCAAAAAGGAAAGCTTCCCTCCGGCATGCTTCCCGCTGTGAAACCTCTGAACTTCAGGTACTGGAGACATGGAACCTCTCGGGACCGGCAGCTGTCTTCTACCGAACGGTGGTCCCGGCGTCAATCTCCCTCGACCAGCTTCTGCCTCGACTGCCTGCATGAATCAACAGCTTCCTGCTCACTTTGCTTCTTGTTCTCTCTCCTGGCCTGCACCTGAGGGGGCCTTTCAAGACTCATGTCTCCCTCCAGATGTGGGTCCTTTCCATTAATGTTTTGATCACTCCTGCAGCATTGTACCTTTTTAGCCCTCTTCTTCATCTCAGTACTTGGGGAATTATGGGACTTGAAATCCCTAAAGGCAAAGTTAGTTTGTCTGGCTGGATTCTCACTTATAAACTAATTTCTGTTCCTCATAACATCATAAGGATCAGTTATCAGACTTGTTTGAAAAGAGGAACGCAGTGCTTTAGTAGTTAAGCCGTTATTATTCACAGATTGCCTTTACCTGTACCTTCGGGAGTTAGGGAGGTTTTTAGCTTTCTAAATCTTCAGGACTTTGGGGGGATTTTTATTTCTCCTGATGGTTGGGAATTTGTGATTGTTCTCACCCAGATTTAGGTTTAGTTTGTGAAACAAAAGTATGGTTATTAGAACAAGCCATGACATACTTTGGCGTTGAGAAGATATCCTTCTTTGAGGAAGACCAATACTGTGTCTCATCCCACGGAATGCTCTCATTCCTCTGTCCCTTTCGCCTCCCAGGTGATCCTCCCGCAGAACTCCACCCCCAAGGTCAGGATCAGAAAGTGTGTGCCTTTCCTTGGCCACCTGGGAGGATACTTTAGGCAGGGGCTTGGTGAGGAGTCGAAAGGATTAACACAGAACATTTGTGCTGCACATGCAGTCTGTTGTGCCGTTTGGGCTTCTCCTGAAGTCCAACGTTTGACTGTCCTAGTTCCTCCGATTCATTGGAGCAGTCTTGGACACCTGTCTGGGCAGGGCTTTCCCTCCCGACGATTGGATGGCAAACATCCTTAAGTTTGTGCATATTTTTCAATTCCCAGAGGCATGCCTCTGCCTTCCTGCTCCTTTTTGTCCTTATGACCTGTATCCTGGTGTTGCTAGAGGCCCAGTTGCGCATTTGGTCACTCTAGTGGCTGCTCCATTGTCAGTGCTCTCAGTTCCAGGGCAACATGCACTGGCGTAACAGGGGCCCCTGGATCGCCCACGGTGCGGGGGGCCCCGCTAGCACGTGTTCAGAGGCGCCCCACTTGGGGAAAAAATGAAAAATATTTTTTCAAATATTTAATTTCTTTTTTAAATCACTCTGCCTTCATAAAGAAATTATTTCTGGAACATAAATAATGTCTTTATGAAGGCAGAGTAACTACAAAAAGAAACTTTCTTTTTGAAGTCTGAGGGTTCCCCTGACCCCATGACATCGATGACCCCAGGCTGGAGGCCTCCATGTCATGGGGTAGGGGAGCCCTATGTCTTCAAAATAAATCGTTTATTTTTTAAGTCGCTCTGCCTTCATAAAGTAATTATTTCCGTTATGGTTCAGTCCTTAACGGAAATCATTTCTTTATGAAGTCAGTGTGATTTAAAAAAGAAAACTTTTTTTTTTAAGTAATAGGGCCCCTCTCAACCCCATGACATGTGCGTGTGTGAGTGTATTGTGAAATGGTGTACACTTAAATGTGTAGGTGGCAGTCTGTATGAGTATATGGTGAAAGGGTACACACAAATGTATGGGTGGCTGGGTGTGCGTGTACGGTGAAAGGGTGCACACTTAAATGTATGGGTGGCTGCCTGGGTGTGCGTGTACGTTGAAAGGGTGCACACTTAAATGTTTGGGTGGCTGCCTGGGTGTGCCTGCATGGTTAAAAGGTGCACACTTAAATGTATAGGTGGTTGCCTGTGTGAGTGTATGGTGAAAGGGTGCACACCTAAATATATGTATGGATGCTGGGTGTGCGTGCATGTATATGGTGAATGGTGGGTGTGCTTGTGTTCAGGGGCACAAAAAACCCTGCATTTCGGGGGGGCTGATCCTTCAAATGTTGGGAGAGGTGCAAACTTAACTGAGGCTGGGGGAGGAGCAAACTTATTTGTGTGGGGGTATCTAACTTTTTTACGCATTTTAATGAGACTATTCTAGTGCAGCTTCAATGTTACAATCAGTTAACTCTCTCCTTTAAGTGTGAAAGCACCCACTATGAACTGCTGTGAGAATGAACGGTCTCTGTTCCATTTCTCCCCCTCAGGAGAATCCACGGCACGCGATTAGACGCGAGAACCAGGCTGACGGGGATCTAACCCGAGACTTGAAGAGAGACTAGTATTTGCTTTAAGGGGAGAGTATATATGAAAACAAGCCCTGATTTGAAAAAGGTCAAAGAGGGACCGAAACACGTGTCATCACAAAGGGCATCGATATAATAAACCACTTGTTGAACAAACTGGGCGCAGTCTCAACTTGGGATTTTCCTTTTATTTAAACCATTCAGATGTGGTTCTTACTTGGCTAAACCACTCCCCAAGGGGACGCGACCGCAACAAATTTGTTGTAGAGAAAAGAACATCTCTTACTTATTTCTGAAAAACATGTCGACATGTTAGACCTGACCAGCATAGCCAAGCTCTTTTAAGAAACTGTTCCATTTCTACCCTTCCAATCACTTCCCTGGCATGAAAGTACTAAACCCACATCACAATTTAAATTGCCTAAAAAATGTGGCATTTGAATGTAGGTACTAACAGTGAAATGCTTTACGTTAGTAATTACCAGGCCCTTGTTAACAACGAAACCCAGGTGCTGTTTTACATCTGTGTCCTGTTCTGTCCGGCAACTGCTCTGAAGGTCAGCCAGGTTGAGTCAACATAGCCCAACATTTCTGTGGGTGAGTGCTGCAGCCCAGTCAACTCAATATTGTTAAGCCCCTACCTGTGTTTAATGCCTTAATTACTTATTGGTAATCGTCATTTCTCCTAGCCCTATTCTTCCTCGCCCCTGTACTTGTGTATGAGGCAGTACTTGAGTATGAGGCAGTACTTGAGTATGAGGCAGTACTTGTGTATGAGGCAGTACTTGTGTATGAGGCAGTATGCCTCATACACAAGTACTTGGATGAGGTAGACGTACATGGAGGTAATGCCTGACTTAGCTATCTGTATCTTCATTACTCCTAATCCCTATGAGGCAAGGAGCCTCAAACGTAAGCTCTGGGACAAGGAAGAGGGACGTGAAGGTAATTCTGGGCCAGGGAGCTGATTTTAGAGGTTGGGGTAGGGCGTGGGAGGGAGAAGGGGATGTGTGGGGGGGGTGGGTGGGGGCGAATTGTGCGAAAAATCATAATGGTTGTCCATGTCCAGGCTAAGCAGACATGATATGTGGTATTAGTGGCTAGAGAGGTGTGTTGGTGCAGCCAGTCTAGTTATTCCTCAGTTTGGTATGAATTTTTTAATTGCACATTTCTGATAAAGCAGTCGTGCTAAATGTATTTACCTGGCTAGATTGGCATTTGGGTGCTGCCAGTCTAGCCGATTCTTACTGCGGCATTGTCTTTTTTTGGGTATCTGTGATAAAATGATATGATATAAGTCTATTATAACACTGTACACAAGTGGTTCTAGGTGTGACGAGCAAGGGAGGGAAGATAGAGGGAGGACAAGACCGGCCTTGTGTCATTTAGATTGTGCAAGTGTGAGAATGAGAAATGCAGGGGGAAAGGGAGAGGGGAAGTGCAAGGAAGAAGGGAGCGGAAAACAGGGCTGTAATGCTCTGAGTAAGTGCAGCCAGGGCAGTGTGGCTCTGGGTGGTGCAAGGATGACTGAAGGGTTACAGTTACAGCCCCTAAGTGTGTGGTAGGCCAGAGGCACTGCAAGGGTGACTGATCAAGAAAGGGCCTGGACTCAGTGAGACTCTGAGGGTAGCCAAGCAACCAGTTGGTACAGCAGACAGGTAGGTCGGCAGGGGATGAAGAGAGCGAAAGCAGAGAAGAGGAACGTTTTGAGCTTCTTCGAAACATTAGGTGTCTGCTCAAGTTTGAGAGGGGCATTGAGGCCATTCCAGAGGGCGACATCTGCAGAGGAGAGAGATCTACCCCCCCACTCTCTGCCTGGAGAAGCGTCCAGCCCTTAGAGAGTTGGAGGTAGCTGGGGGAAGGGCTATGCAAAGCGTCGTGAACTTTTTTCTTGCAACCACTGGGAGCCAGTGGAGAGATTTCAGTGCTGGAGATATGATCCGTGGGCTTGTGGCCAAGAATAAGTCTTGCAGTCCTGTTCTGTGTTAGTTGCAGAGGGCAGAGAGTAGAGGAAGGCAGCTTGAGAAAGAGGCGGTTGCAGTAGTCCAGCCTAGAGAGAAACGGGGGTCTTGAGACAGTGAGCTTCCGGGGGAAAGTGAGAATGGTAAGAGTCCCTTTGAGGAGCATCAGCTGGTAGGTAGTGGGACTTCTTGGCGACGTCCGAGAGGAGAGAAAGAGAGAGTGGAGGAAGGCGAAGGAAGAGCACCCAAGGTGGGCGGCCAGAGTGAGTGAGGGAAAGCAAGGGCAGCGGTCCCAATGAGAAGATATCCATCTTAAAGGCATTAAGGCAGAGATCGTTGGAGGTGCACCAATCCTGAATCACGGATAGACATGAGGAGATGGGAGGAGCCTGAAGGAAAGCTGAGTGCCAGCCGCATAACACTGAAAGTTAGAGGAGAAGGTAAAGATCAGGTGGGCCAAAGGGGACAAGTAGAGGTTGAAAACCCACGGTGAGAGGATAGAGCCCTGAGGAATGCCAAAGGTAGAGAGAGAGGTGGCAGAGAGAAAGGGACCAACTTGGACCTGGGCGGAGCAGTCCAAGAGGAAGGAGGTCAGCCTCTCCAGAACCTGATCCGTGATGCCCAGGTACTCACGTAGTCGATTGATCAGGATGGCGTGGTTGACTGTGTCGAAAGTAGAGGAAAGATCAAGGAGGATTAGGGCATAAGGAATGCTGGAATCAAGATTAGAGAGCAGATCTTCACGGGCGTTCAAGAGAGAAGTTTCCTTGCCTCTGGCAGCTCTGAAGTCAGACTGATGGTCATGGAGACCGCCAACCGATTTAATGTGGAGAGTAAGCTGGGAGATGGTCAGCTTTTTTCCAAGAGTTTGCCCAGGAAACGGGTGATGGAGATTGGGCGATAGTTTGCCGGACAGGTCGACAGACAGCTTCTTGAGGAGTTGGTGCACAAGAGAGTGCTTAAGGGGAGAGGGGGACGTTCCAGTGGTGAAAGAGTGTTTACAGAAATCCGCCAAGGCTGCAGTAAGGGTGTCAATATGGTCCTTGATGGTTCTGGAGGAGCAGGGGAAGCACCTGTTTGGACGATACTTTCATGGATCAGACTCGTCTAGAAACCTCATTATTTTTTGTCAGAGAGAAAGGGGAGAAATGAAGGAGGAGAGGTAGAGATGGCCAAAGGGGGGCCGAGAGAGGAAGAGGAGATAGTGGACAGGATGTCCTGAGTTTTAGCGGAGAAGTGAGAGGCCAAAGCCATACAGAGGACCTGGGAGGGAACAGGGAGAGGTGGAGTCCGCAACCGGATAGACCAGTTCTTTGCAGATTTTAAAGAGTTTGGCCGTGTTGTTAGAGGCCGCAGAGACCTGGGCTTAAATGTGTTCCCTCTTCTTGATGAGTGTTATTACTTCGAGTGGCATTTTTGTGAAACCAGTCTAGGTATGTCTAAATGTGGCCTGTCATGCTTTACTCTAATGTTATTACATGTCTACACTGGTCTACATTGTGCAGCGAGTAGGACATGTTTTCAATGTGGCATGGCATATTTAATAGCAAAGCATTAATGTTCCTGTGCACTGTTGGTGACTGCATGTATTGGATTAGTGTTACCCTACAAAACAATTGCAAACACTCAGGCTATTTAGCCAACTTTTCTCAGAAAGTGTGCTGTATATTGCATTAAAACACATATGTATATCTTTCTCCTAGTACAGTGTGCGGCATATCCCTTCAGCAGCACGTTCATGCGTATTGTGCAGGCGTGATAATCTAGGCCGGCCCAAAGTGCAGCACAATCCGTGATTTGTTTCTGAGTGGGGCGGGGGGGCCCCCTCAGCATGGCTCGCAGGGGGGCCCCCACATTTTCTGTTACGCCACTGGCAACATGTCGGACCTTCTGTCTGTCTTGGACAATCTGTCTCGAGATCTTGTATCTCTGCAAAGTCACTGCAAAGCAACTTTGTAATGGACTCATCTTTGCTATCTGTCTCCCAGCACAGCTCTTCAGAAACATTTATGTCACCAGCGGGCACAACATGGCTTTGCATAGGCTCCATCCGTTGCTCCCATTCGTCCGCGCCAGACATGGTGTCTATTCCGGTAAATAGAGGGGCGCAGCGCCCCATGACCTTGGTTCCTTTTTTCTGCTCACTTTAGGAACACCACTTTAAAAACAAATTATTTTTCTCTTATTCTTAGCATCCATTCTTTGTACTTGTCATGATGGAGAATCCAGCGAAGTCCTCTAGTTTCTAACCAGGCATGGACTGCAGGCGTCCGATGTCCGTTTTGGACCTGCAGCGCATTTGCCTTTACTGTCTTGGTGAAAGCCATGACATGCAGGACTGCACATTGTTCCAGTCGATGCACCCGAAGGCATCCGAGAAGTGGGGCAACATTTGTTACCATCCTCCCAAAGGGCAAGGTGATAAACGAATCCATTTGAGTCACCACTTCATGGAATACCTGGAGGAATATGCCTTGCAGGTACCTTTTCCCACCCAGTCCTCTAATCTGAAATAATGGGTGGCTTTGAGATTAAAGAGGCTCGACATCTTCGCCAAGGAGCCCTTCGGGCATGACACCCTCCGTGCCGGCGCTGACAAGCTTTTGCCAAGCAGACGGATCCCACTTCTGTCGGACAAACCTGCAGGGAATTTGCAAGCAGATGTGCTAAGGTTACATTTCAGGGTCACACCATTCCATTTCCGGACGTCCGTCCTCTGATCTCCGATCCCTCTGTCATGACACCAGAGTCGCAAGAGACTTGTTCCCGCTCCTCAGAAGAGCATACATGTCCCATTTGGAGGATATTTATGATGAGGAGGGTGACTTCAGTCCCTTTTGGGCTTGACACCCTCCACCCTAGGGAAGTCAGGGACTTGCCATGCAAGTTTTATGAGGAAAAAGGGGACCTGGTGGACCTTGCAACCGACTTGCAGGAGGCAAGTGGCCTGGATACCTCGCCCGAGGTGGGCATGTTCCCTGCTGTCACCCCACCGGCGAACCAGCCTTTTTCCAGGGTCTAATGGTAAAGGTGGTTGACTCTCCTTAGGGGTGTCAACCCCTTCATGTCTGAAGGGTTACAGGACTGTCCTCTTGGATGAGGGTCCACAGAAGGAGACAAACTATGGTTCAAACCAGCTTCAGTGGAACACAAACTGGCAAATAAGCACAGGCCGTCAACTTAAGACTCCACATTGCTTTCTGCCTGTGCTTCCCCAGACAGCTTGATGGTCCATGCGCTTTGTCATGGAAATCTCAAAACCAGCTCTTTCTTGCCTGTGACCCTCACAGGGAGAGCAAGAGACTGTACACATGTGGGATAATAATATTTTTGTCTCTTCGAGCCTTGGTGTCTGATGCGTCAACGGCTCTTGCGCAGAGGCGTCGAAACACATCCCATAAGGGAAAATTCTTGATGTCTTTGAACCCCTTATCAACGATGGACAAGGAAGCCTCCCATGATGAATAAGAGAGGAAGGCATAACTGAGTGACTTCAATATTATGTACGATACTGTCTCTGCTAATAAAGTAGCACACATTTCGAGGAGCTGACTGGTGATCCAAAGACAGCAGGATCCAAAATCTGTACAGTGGAAAAAACTGGGGGAAACCACACAATTAGCCAGTCGCTCTCCCTCTGTTCCCCTTATGGAGTTATTATAGAATTGCAGAAAGGTAAGTATACGAGAAGTCGATTCTGTATGGTTCTCTGAACATTTTCTTCAAGTAGAATAAGGTTTCAAACACCAGTCGTAGTGTGTTCTTGTGAAAAAACGGAATATTTACTATCAAAAGTAGGGGAGGCCAGCTGTTACCTCATCTAAAAATAGAGCTCTAAAGCCAATGCATTTCAAAGTGGTACACCTTCAGCAGGGCTGAGCCCTACATTCATAAATTTAGCGTAAATCAAAATTCAGCATTACTCAGCACTAAAAAGGAGTGCTTAAGATAATAACAATAATAAACCAAAATAATGTGTAATAATCAAATCAAAGCCATACATACCAAAGTGGGTGCACATAGAAACACATGGGGAAAAAATGTATAGAGAAAATAATGGTAGTACCAGGTATGAATAATGTAGCCACTCACAAACCGTCTCGCGTCTCAACCTCTCCATGGTGACGGAAAGGTCGGTACGTGTCAGTCTCAATGAACCAGTTAAGAGAAAACTCAGAACATATTTCTCGATGGTACGTGAGCCCAGAATGTTACACATGGTTATACTGGCGGTCCTAAGCATGGAAGGTCTGTGAGATGGCTTCACAGAACGCTGGGTGTGCTTCACTGTGCTGCTTGTCTATGATGAAGTCTGAGAGAGCGGCCTCAAATGTGCTGGAGATATGCACAATCAAAACAAATAAAGATTCATAGAACAGGCTACTGTAGAACAATGGTGGTAAGAATATGCGTGAAAAAACCCAAATGTGGGGAACGGATAAGAAAGGTGGATTGAAGCATGGGAGAAACATTAACAGAAACATGTCAATATCCCATATAAAACTAGAAAGGGAGTGTAAAAGAGCTGTGATGTATGCGTCTATGAGGAGAAGTCGTAAGTGCATCTCTGAAGAATTCACAATTCCAAAAAATGTCCTCAACAAGAGGCTGCCAGATGCAAAAGAAGAAACATAATTAGATGCAAATGTCCACAATTTAGGGCTGTAGATGTAGCACAGAAAGTTAATCTCTTTGCCTCGGCTCTCACCCCCAACGCGATGAACAATCTATCAAGTAGGTTTCTCTTCTGCCCAGTTTGACGTTGGTGTCCTCGTGAGAATTTAATTTAGGCACAACCTCAACTATCTGGAACCTTATCTGGGATAGGTTGTCTCTCTTCTCCTGCCAATGTCTGCCGACTGATGAGTTTGTGTTAGCGTTCCTGATGCAGGAACTGTGCTAATTCCATCTGACCTTTACAGCTCGTTTAGATTTACCGATGTAGTACAGCCCACATGGGCATTTGATGGCATAAATGATGTTGCTACTGTCATATGTCGCTAAACTCTTGAGTTTAATTTTCTCGCTTGTGCAAGGGTGGTTTATGGAGTTGCCTTTGGTGATAAATCCACAATTGGAGCAATGCAGGCAAGGAAAAGTACCCATCCGTTTCGTGATCGTCTCTTTGGTCGGTGCTTTAGTGGAGACAATTTCTTCTTCTCTGGTATGTGAATACTGGTAGTTCCTTGAACAGGTGTTGCACTCTGAGATCGCACGTAAGAGTTCCCCAATTCTTTTTGATAATGTTTTTTATGTGGTTGCGCTGCATTGAAAACTTGGAAATGTATACCAGTGGGGGTGCGCTGTTAAATGCCTTCCTCTGTGAAAGCAGTGTATCGCAGTAAATTAAATCAATCCTACTTGTAGCCGCCTCCATATCTGTCTTCTTATATCCTCGTGTCATGAATTTATTTCCCATCCCTGAATGTTCTCAAATATAGTCCGCTGGATCACTTACTATGCGTTTAACCCGAAGCAATTGGCTGAACAGTAAATTTTGAATGAGACTGGGCTGGTGAAAGCTTAGATGATGAAGGAGATTATTCCTATCTGTATCTTTTCTATATAAGCTGGTACTGTATCCATTAGTACCTGTTCTAATATTTACATCAAGAAAGTGAATCTCTGTCTTCGATGTTTCGTGAGTGAACTGAATCCTCGGGTCTATGTTGTTGAGGTAGGTAAAACAATTCTTATGTACTGTTTCTGTGCCAGACCATATGCCAAAAATATAATCTATGTACCTAATCCATGTTCTTGTTCCAGGTGGTGTGTGTCAATATTTGATCCATTTCAAATTTATACATAAAGCAGTGTGCGCAAGTGGGGCCATTGTCGTCCCCATGGATGTTTCGAGACATGTAGGTAAAAATAGTCCTTGTACTGGAAGTATGCATTTTCAGCTATGAATTGTAGCAGAACTAGGATAAACTCTACTGTGCTTTCATGTCTGCATCTCTCAAGAGCATCCATTCGATGGCTTCAAGTCCAGGGTCATGAGGTATTGCCGTGTATTAGCTTTTGACGTCCACTGTAAATAGGGTGTTTTTGGGATCATATCTAGTTGTCATGAGTTGTTATAAAATAAAATGGGTGGTGTCCCTCACATACGTGTGTATTTGCTGATTCAGAGGTTGAAGAAAGAAGTTACACATATTTCCCCAAAGGCTGTAACACACTGTCCCTACCGGCTACAATGGGCCTGCTTGGTGGTTTCATGGGGTCTTTGTGAATTTTGGGCAAGGTGTAAAAATTCGGGTTTCCGGTCATCTTGTGAGGTTTGAGATTCCTTTGTGTCGGGCGTCTATAGCTGATGCGTTAAAGGTCTTTCATCACTTGTTTGTGGAACATCTCTACTGATGGTATAACCATGGGAGGCATAAAGGAGCTTTTAGCTCAAAATTCCTTGGATTCCGGTTTGTTGTTGTCATAGAGGTTTGACATCTTGTCTGTTTCGTCAAAGAAGACCTTCATTTTCCTTCTGAAGGAAATGGTTCTATCTTGGTTTCAAGTAGGGTAGTGCTGTGTATAGGCACGAAACATAAGCCTTTCTGTAGAGTTTATTCCTCTTCCATGGTCAAAGATCTTTTTGAAATGTTGATGACTAGGTTTTATTTTGTTGTCTAGTGACATGTCCCTCTTTTTGGTTGCCTCTTGTTGCCTCGTCTGCTTCTTTTCGTCTGGCCCCTAAAAAAGCCCCAGTTGATGTAGTAGCTTTAGCTGCTGTCCCGTCGTTAGTTCCACTGTGGCTGGGCGCTGTACCCTGTCTGTTGATCGTTTTGCGAGTTGGCTCTGAGTCTGAACTTGAGGTGTTGTTTGAATTATCTCAACGTGGCTTGCTCAGTGGCAGTCTATCCATCCACGTGTAGACTTCTTCATTGAGATAATCATACGTGTCTCTCTTGAAATGTCTTACTTTTGTTGACTCTAACTCATTTTTGTAGCTGTCAAGTTTGTGGTTAATTTCTACTAGAATCCCTTCGTAGTCTTCTTTACCCTACATCTCTAGTAGTTCTTTCTCTATTTCTTCTATTTCTGTATTGAGTGTCATTAGATTTGCTGAAAATTCCTGAATGGTCAAAAGAATTAAGTCTAATGAACACTTGTTAAGGATAGCCTCCCATTTGCACACAAACTCACTGCTTTCCTTGCATAAGGTTGGACGTAGCTGGATCCCAAGTCCTCTTGGAATTCGTTGGTTTTTATAGTATCTACCTAAAGTGATCGTATGGAGCTTGCAGTTAATTTCTTTGCATATCAGGTGCTCCAATTATTTAATGCGTTTAGCTGGATCAGAGTTTGTATTGTTAAATTTGCTGAATGAGGTATCGCTGATGAGGCCTAAGATGGCGTATGCTTCTTCTGTTGTGAATCCTAAAGTTTCCACACACTTGGTGGTTAGTTTCAATATCTTCAAATGACATTTTGTAGTGGTGATAGTACAATGTAGAATACGGTGTGCCTCCACCTAAATGTGTTTAGAGGTTGAAGAAATGGTGAAGAAGAGAGGTGGGCACAACTGAGTGACTTCAATATTATGTATGATTCTGTCTCTGCTGATAAAGTAGCCCAAGAGGCGCTGACTGGTTGATACACTGCTTTCACAGAAGAACAAATTTAAAAGCGCACCCCCACTATTATACGTTTCCAGGTTTTCAACGCAGAGCAACTGCATTAAAAACATTATCAAAAAGAATTGTGGAACTCTTACGTGCGATCTCAGAGTGCAACACCTGTTCAAGGAGCTACCGGTATTCGCATACCAGAGAAGCAGAAACCTGAGAGATGAACTTGTCTCCTCTAAACCACGAACCAAAGAGCTGATCACTAAACGGATTGGTACTTTTCCTTGCCTGCATTGCTCTAATTGTGGATTTATCACCAAAGGCAACTCTATGTAAACCACCCTTGCACATGCCAGAAAATTAAACTCTCGTTTCGCGACATGTGACGGTAGCAACATCATTTATGCCATCAAATGCCCATGTGGGCTGTACTACATTGGTAAATCCAAACGAGCTGCAAAGGTCAGATGGAATGAGCGCAGCTCCTGCATCAGGACATTGGGAGTAGAAGAGACACAACTTATCCCTGATAAGGTTCCAGATAGTTGAGGTCGTGCATAGATTAAATCCTCACGAGGACACGAACGTCAAACTGGACAGAAGAGAAACCTACTTGATAGATTGCCTCGGCTCTCTCACCCCTAACGGGGTGAACAAAAAGATTAACTTTCTGTGCTACATCTGTCAGCCCCTAATTGTTGACATTTGCCTTCAATTATGTTTCTTCTTTTGCATCTACTAGCCTCTTGTTGTGGACATTTTTTGGAATTGTGAATTCTTCAGAGTTTCACTTACGACTTCTCCTTATAGACGCATACATCACAGCTCTTTTACACTCCATTTCTAACTTTATATGGTATATTGACCCGTTTCTTTTAAGGTTCTCCCATGCTTCAATCCACCTTTCTTATCCGTTCCCCTCATCTGGGTTTTTTCACCCATAATCTTACCACCATTGTTCTACATTAGCCTGTTCTATTTATCTCTATTTGTTTTGTTTGTGCATGTCTCCAGCACATTTCAGGCTGCTCTCTCAGACTTAGTCATAGACGGGCAGCACAGTGAAGCACACCCTGCGTTCTGTGAAGCCGTCACACAGTCCTCATTTTCATGACCTTCCATGCGTAGGACCGCCATTATAGCCATGTGTAACACTCTGGGCTCACGGACCATCGAGAAATATGTCCTGAGTTTTCTCTTAAACGGTTCATTGGGACTGACTCGTCCCAACCTCTCCGTCACCATGGAGAGGTTGGGACGCGAGACGGCGTGGGCGCGGCTCCACCCAGGGGTGTGCCGCTCCGTGTCGCCCTATTGGTCTTCATATGTATTTTTTTCACATTTTGAGATGGAAGCTTGTGTTTCATTAGCCCATGTTTATACTAGTTGTGGCAGTGTTTAGCATTTCCATTCCAGTTTCATTATTAAATCAACAGACTGACACATCCCAAACTCTCCTTGGAGGTTTCGGGACGCGAGACGCTGTGTGCCGTGGCGTCCTCTCAGTCTCCATGGCAACGATACATAACGCTCAAAGGTGCGCGCTCCCGCGCATCCTCCATTCACTGTCTGCATTGTACAGCAGCCGGTAAGCGTTTACTTTACACGCCGCCGCCTGTACTGTTAGAATCTTTTAAACTACTTAGTGATCGGCAACACTTGCCCTTTGTCAGCCTAAATCCTACACGTCGTGGATACACACGGTTGTGTGTATCTCACTAGCACTGATGCACCCATTTTATTTGTTGAATTCCAGAGCTTGGAATAGATTGTACCTGGCACATATGTTTCTCTCACATGAGAGTTCATTTAGATTGACCACTCGGTCTTAAGACAAAGTTACTTATTTTCTTTTTCACCCCCTCTTGTTTGTGTATCTATGCACTGCTTTATTCATACATGGTACTACCATTATTTGCTCTCTACATTTTTTCCCCATGTGTTTCTACGTGCATCCACTTTGGTATGTATGGCTTTGATTTGATTTTTACACTTCATTTTGGTTTAATATTGTTATTATCATATGCACTCATTTATATTGCTGAATAATGCTGAATTTGTGATTTACGCTGAATTTATGAATAATCATACCCTGTAGGACTCAGCCCTGATGAGGGAGTACTGCTCCGAAATGCATTGGCTTTAGAACTGGCTAACTGTGTGGTGTCCACCCAGTTTTTTCTGCTAGAAGGAAGCCTCCCATCAAATACTGCAGTCTGGTCTGTTTACTGTAGACTGCATAGCAATAATGACGGCCCTGCACATCGTCTTGCCCTGGCTTTTTTGGCTAAGTATGCCTGGGTTTGCTACCAATGTCCAAGAGAAGATTCTGGATATGCCCTTTGATGGCATGAACATATTCGGCACAATGACAAATAAGTCCTTAGAGATGTTCTAAGGCTCTTCGTCTAAGTCATTTGGGATGGCAGTCCAGCAGCAGCTACCTGCAAGCCCTGCACTTATGCCCAAAGAGATAGAAGCCAAGAACCATCGGGCAAGCAAGGGCAGAGTCATCCCTACAGGGGTAGTTGCCCGGGTCCATGCACAAGAGGCACGTCCACCTCACTGTGCCCTCCGTGACCTCTGTGGGAGGCAGAATATCCCTACTTGTTGAGGGTTGAAAATTTACCACCTCAGAAGCTTTGGCCTTACGGGTCATACAGCAGGGACACTGCCTCCCTTTGTCCCTCCAGACTACCACCCTGCCACCAACTCTTGCCTCAGGAACCTCTCCTGCTGGGGGAGCTTCTACCAAAAGGGGACCTAGAACTGGTACCCTGCTTGGAACGAGGAGTGGGTTGGTACTCAACCTACTTTCTGGTACTGAAGGACGTAATCTTTGATTCATTCTGCATCTGGGGCTTCTGAACTTGTACTTGTGCAAGGCCAAGTTCAGAATGGCAACTCTAGCCCAGATCCACCATGACATGGAAATGGACTGACAAGGACTAATCTCAGTGGATCTCCAGGATTCTTATTTCCATGTAGCTATCCACAAGAAGCACAGTAAGCACCCGATATTCAAAGTAGGGAAATGTCCCTACCAGTTCAAATTCTTACCATTCAGTCTTTCTATGGCACCCATGGTTTTCACCATGGGTCCAAAATATATTCAGCTATCCCTCCGCAAATACCTCCCCTCTCGAGCTCTTCGCTCCTCTACCTCTAACTCCCTCCGGGTTAATCGTTTTTCAAAGAAACGAGCTTGGGGTAGCTATCTATCTTCGGCTGGGGCCTCCCTCTGGAACAGCCTCCCTGCCACTCTAAAACTTGAGGAGAACCTTCTCCGGTTCCGGAAGCACCTAAAGACCTTCCTCTTTGTTTCTGACTTCTCTCCCCCGCTGACCCGCTCTCTCTTGGCTTGTGCACCTGGCCATCCTCTTTCCTCTGGGTCCAGATACCTGCTCACCCTGCCGCCCTCCTGCACTGCCTCCCGGCCACCCCTTGCACTGGATGGACTGTATCTGTACCCATACAGCCCCCCACCCCATTTTCTTCTTTTCTGCACTTATCAGACTTACCCAGTCTTTCGCCACATGCTGGCTGCACTATCACTTGTTTATTGCCTCCTTTCTATTTTTTTTATTTTTATTTATTATTTATTTATCTACTCTCCTCTGCTGTGCACTTTCCACTCTCCCCCTTCCATGCACTTTTTCCCTTTTCCCCATCCCATGCATTTGCGCGTTCTCAATGTCACTGGGTCTAGTAAGATCGTTATTGTTTTTGTGTTCTCCCTGGTTTCCCCTCCCTTGCTTAGTCGCGCTCTGAAACACCTGTGTAAGAGCGTGATACAAATAAAATATATCATATCACCAGGCTGCTGGCAGTAATAGCAGCTTGCCTCAGAGGGGAAGGCATTCATGTCTTTTCCCATCTGGATGACTAGCTCGTCCTAGCTCGCTCACCAGACCTAGTGTTGTCACACCTGTACTGGACATGCAGCCTATTGCACAGCTTGGGCTTCTCCCTCAACTTCAAGAGGTCTCAGGTTTCACCATCCCAGTCTCTCCGATTTATTGGTGCGGTATTGGACATGTGCCTAGTCCTTGGTTTGCCGCCCAAGGACAGAGTAGAGAACATCTACAAGATGATCCAAGTTCTCCAACCACAAATAAAGGTTCCAGCCTCTGCTTTCCTGTGCTTGCTGAGTCTTATAGCCTCCTGTATCCTGGTGGTGCCAAAGGCTCCACTGAGCACAAGGTCACTACAGTGACTTCTGAGCTGAAAGTGCTCGCAATTTCAGGAAAGCGCATCACACCTTCTTGAACAATGTGTTCGGAGACCTTCGTTAGTGGCCCTTGAACCTCATGAATATTTCATTGTTCTGTTAACCTTAGCCACAAGTGACTCTAGTCACGGGCACGTGCCTGGGAGGCTGGGACGCCCACCACCAAGACCTTAGAGTGAGCGGACTGTGCACACCGTCAGAGTGCCAGGAGCACATCAATATGCTGGAGCGAGGGTGATCACGCTGAGCCTGGTTACTTTTCTCCACTCCGTAAAGGGAAAGACACTGTTGGTCCTATCAGACAGCACTATAGCCCTGCATTACCTCAACAGGGGTGGTGTGGGCTCCTTGCCTCTATGCAGAGAAGCAATGTAATTGGGCTTCTGGGCTGTGGAGAACAGCTTTCTCTGACTATGGACCAATCAATGGCATCAGGTCGATGTCGATGATGCATCAATGGCATCAGGTCGATGTCCCTTGAAGGCCTCCGTCGTCCAACACTCGGAGTCTCTTCCGCCAGTCAACAAGTCGCTGACTAAGAAATACTGGCCATCCAGAAGCGACCCCAGCTACCTATTCACACACCCCACTCCTGAGAGTTTGGTGGTTCAGACGGCCACGGCTACATCGAGGCAGGCGGCGTACCCTACCATCCCTCCTTATAGGGACGACAAGCGCTTCGACGGATGGGCCTGCAAGGTATTGTTGTCTGGGAGTATGGCACTGAAATCGGCCAACTCCACCTGTGCCTTATCTACATTTTCGCACACTCTGTGGAATTGTCTCTCTCTGGCGGCTGAGCATATTCCGCAAGGGGAAGAAAGGGATGGGTTTCTTGCTATTGTGCAGGATGCCATGTGTTAATCACTTCAGTCTGGGTTGGACACGGCTGATGGTGTCAGCCGGTCCATGGCTGCAAGGGCCGTGATATGCAGGTTTACGTGGTTGTGGAAGTCGGAGTTTGCACCAGATGTGCAGGCCCGTCTTCTCAACATGCCCTTTGACGGTTCTGAATGGTTTGGCAGCAAGGCTGACGAGTGCCTTGAGAGGTTGCAGACCTCCAAAGCAGCTGCTAATTCTTTGGGCGCAGCTGTGCGTCAACCTCTGCCTTTTCGTCCTAAGGGACAGCAGTGGAGGGGTGGTTCCTTTTGTTACTACTCATCTTTTGGTAGAGCGAGAGTAGCGGCCAGTCAAAGGGCCACCGTAAAGTTCCTCATGCTGGACAGGGAAGAGTTGCTGAAGCAGCTGCCTCTTTGCCTTCAGGTGCTTCCGCAGCCACTCCAAAACAACTATGAGGCCAGGTCCCATTGTTCGCCGGTTGGGGACAGACTGTCTCAGCATCTCGAAGAGTGGCAAGCCATTACTTCAGATGCATGGGTTCTGGAAACAATAGCCCGTGACTACTGCCTACCCTTCCTAAGTCAGCCTCACGACAGTCCACCGGGGAAGCTCTCTTTGAAGATTCCGGATCCGCTCCTTGTGCAGGAAATCTTGACCAAGCTGGAGAAAGGCACTATAGAACTAGTGCCTGTGGCGAAGAGTAACAAGGGCTGGTATTGCCCATATTTTTTGATTCCCAAGAAAGACGGAGGACTGAGACCCATCTTGGACTTGTGTTGCTTGAACAAGTTCCTCAGGAAGGACAAGTTCAAGATGGTCACTCTTTCTCAGGTCCTTCAGGCCCTTCGACTTCAGGATTGGTTGGTGTCACTGGACCTACAGGATGCTTAATTTCATGTGCCGATCCATCGTACGCACAGAAAATACCTGTGGTTTGTGGTTGGCACCTCGCACTTTCAGTTTCGTTTCCTGCCATTCGGGTTGACCTGCGACCCGAGGGTCTTCACCAAGCTCATGGTGGTGTTGGCAGCGTATCTCAGGAGAGGGGGGTTCACGTCTACCCCTACCTGGACGACTGGCTGATCTGAGCGCGTTCTCCCGAACAAGCCTTGGATCATCTCAGCCTCACCTGCCACTCCCTTCACAAGCTTGGCTTCTCCCTCAATTTCAATAAATCACATCTGACACCTTCCCAACAGCTCCAGTACATCCGGGCTGTATTGGACACATCCTTGGGGAAGTGCTCACCACCCAAGGTGAGGGCTCATCCCATTGTCCAGATAGTCAACAAATTTCAACACGCCCAGAGTCTCCCGTCTTTCAAATTCTTAAGGTTGCTCGGTCTCATGGCATCCTGCATTTTTCTGGTGCCAGAGGCCAGACTGAGGATGAGATCCCTTCAATGGGCTCTCGGGACACAGTGGTCGCAATTCTCAGGCAAAATGTCGGATCTGCAGATTCCGCTCACGGTCTCACGGGATCTTCTGTGGTGGGCCAGCAAAGGGAATCTGATGAAGGGGGAGCCTTTTTGGCAACCGTGGCAGGAGGTGGCGGTATTGACAGATGCTTCTCACACAGGGTGGGGAGCTCACGCCAACGAGCTGACCACCAGCGGTCGTTGTTCTTCGCCCAAGTCCAAACTCCACATAATTCTTTTGGAGCTGAGGGCCATCAGGCTAGCCCTGAAGGCTTTTCAGCCATTTTTCCGAGGGCAAAGTGTCCTGATCATGACGGACAACACAGTGGCCATGCATTATCTCAACAAAAAGGGAGATGTAGGGTCACTCCTGCTGTGCAGAGAGGCAATGCAGCTCTGGTTCTTGGCGAGACTGCAAGGAATCTCACTCTCGGCAGTTAATCTGGCCAGAGAGGAGAATGCAGCGGCGGACGCTCTGAGCAGGCAGAGTACTTTCTCCCACGAGTGGGAGTTAGCTCATGAAGTCCTTCAGGAGCTCTTCGCCCTTGGGGGAACCCCTCAAGTGGATCTGTTCACGACCTGTGCCAACCGAAAATGCAAAAGATATTGCTCAAGGAAATTTCCCCCGAGCGGAGCTTTAGGGGACGCGTTTGTCGTGGATTGGTCATTCTCACTTCTGTACGTGTTTACTCCGGTCCCCGTCATTCCTCAGGTGCTAAGTAGGTTGCAGAGATTCAGGTTCCACATATGGGGGGGGGTTGGAATGTCCATCCAGAGGCCAAGACTCTCAAACTTCACGCTTGGTTTCTGAAAGGTTGATATATAAGGATTGGGATCTCCCGGATGACGTGATGGAGGTGTTGCTTTTGGCCAGGCATCCGGCAACCAAATCCCTGTGCCGTTGCCGTAGGTTTTGTGACTGTGCAGAGGACATAATGTCGATCCTTTTCAGTGTTCCATTCCGATGGTTCTTTCTTTCTTGCTTTCTTTGGCCCACAAGGGTCTTCAAGTGGGTACCATTAAAGGCTACCTGTCAGCGCTATCTATTTTCAAGCGCTCGTCTGAAGAATGTTCTTATTTTAAGATTCCTTTGATTACCCAGTTTCTAAAAGGGCTCACAAATGTGTTCCCGCCGTCCCCTTTTCAGGTGCCAGTTTGGGATCTGAATTTAGTCTTCAAATTCTTGATGGGTGCTTCGTTTGAACCTTTGCACTCTTGTCCTTTGAGACTGTTGACCTTCAAGACGGTTTTCTTGATTGCAGTTACATCTGCTCGCAGAGTGAGCGAGTTGCGGGCACTTTCATCTAAGCCACCCTTTGTGTTCCACAAGGATAGGGTTGTACTGAAGGTACGTCCGTCCGTCCTTCCTACCTAAGGTAGTGTCTGAGTTTCATTTGAGCCAGAAGGTGGTGCTTCCTGCTTTCTATCCTCCTCCTCATCCTGGTAAGGAAGAGGAGAGACTCCATAGGTTGGACCCTAGGAGAGTTTTGAGGTTTTATATTTCTAGGATGTCCACGGTCCGAGTGGACGACCAACTTTTTGTGGGGTACACTGGACACTGATTGGGACAGGCTGTTACCAAACAGACCTTGTCCAGGAGGATTATCCTCACCATTGCTGAATGTTACAGATTAGCTGGCAAGGACCCTCCTGAGGGTTTGCAAGCACACTCCACCAGGGGCTTGGTTACATCCACAGCCCTGCAACAGGGAGTTACGGTTACGAACGTTTGTGATGCTGCAACGTTGTCTTCCATCCACACCTTTGTCACGCATTACTCCCTGGATACTTTCCATGGTCATGATATGGCCTTTGGTAAAGCAGTGCTTTATTCTGCCATCTGATTGGGTATATCTAAATTCTTCTCCCTCCTCCAATCACTGATACTGCTTTGGGAGTCTGTCAAAGATGTGGAATACGTCCGAGGAGACAATCCAATCGAAGAACAAGTTACTTACTAACTGGTAACGTTCTTTCGACTGGATGTTCCTCCAACGTATTCCTCATTGCCCTCCCAGCCTGCCCCTCTGAAGAATTTCCTATGCTATTGCAGCTTGCGTTCCCACACGGCTATGTGCAGTCAAGGAGGCATTGTGTGCGGTTATGTCACATGTTGTGGAGGGAAAAAACATGAACTGAGGCTACGGGCGCCGTGCGTGCTACTTATAACATCCGATCACGTCATCCTCGACGGAGGCCTTCGAGGGACACCGACCCGGCGCCATCGACGCAGGATGCCCTCTGCTGAAAAATTTCCGAAGCAGCACAGCTGTGGACATTACATGTCAAAGATGTGTAATACGTTGGAGGAACATCCAGTCGAAAGAACGTTACCAGTTGGTAAGTAACTTGTTCTTCTAATCCTCCAGTGGATCCATTCTCTTCCATTGTGAACAGGAAGTGTAAGTGTTTCTGCTCCCGGGGGTTCCCAAGTCAGGAAGCTCTGGCGGATGCCTTGACAGTCGAGTGAACTTCGCCTTGCTCTATCCGGTCCTGCCTCTCCCTGTCATACTTCTGGTTCTCAGGAGACTGCGCCTGTATGGATCCATGCTGACCTTGATTGCTCCAGACTGGGCCTGGAAAACGTGATACCCAGAGTTGTTGGACATGACAGTCTGCCTTCTTTTCCCCCCTCCACTGCAGAGGATGGACCTGCTCTATCACTCGAGGGGTGAGGGGAAGGGAGGGTCCTGCACCAATAACCTTTGCAGCCTGAACCTTCATGTCTGGCTGCTGAAAGACATAGGTACAAAGAGTGGTAACTACCAAGAAGGTGAAATATTTCAGAAAATGCAGATTTAAAGAATACATATGATTTACGAACAGCTTTTATAGCTCCACGGACAATGGCTCTTTTGAGGAAAACAGAAATGAAGAACAGTAGAGCAGATATAGAGTTAGATATTTATTTTATTTTATTTATTTACAATTGGATTACAACAAACCTTTACAAAAACCAAAGACCGATCAGTACATCCTTCAAAAACGTAAAACTCTCCCTTAAAATCCTAAATGCAAACATATTGAGCACAGATAGTATTACAAGGTCCAAAAAAAACATTAGAAATCCCACTGGTACAAAAAAAGTAAAACACCCAGCATAATAAGATTAAAAATTGACATTAAATAATTCATCAAACCAGATTCACAGGAACCTACCACTATAAATGTCACAATATAAGACATAGTGAAATAAACACCAAAACTGGCATCATGGTGTTACAAAAAAACACTTCAACAATTCATGAGACAGGATTTGTCAGGTTCAGTGCTTTGATAAATCCTGCCAATGCCAAACCCTCCCTGATAGAATTGATGTTTGCACATCTATTCCATATAAAGTCGCAGTTTCCCGTACACCAATGATTAAATTGACTCGTTGCATTAAAAAAATACTTCGATCTTAATGAATTTAGAGCTGCAAAATCCCAAACCAAATGTCTGGCGGTCTTAATCTGGTAAGATTTACAGAATCTGCAATTAGTATCTATAGATTGCAGCCTTCCCATTCTTACCAGATCTCCTTAGTCAGTAGAAGGTTCCATCTTAATCGCAACAAAATATTCCGATAACATTTTGGAAACTGCATCAAAATTGTAGTTGGAGCACCACATCTTTTATGGTCCAGTAGCAGATTATATATCGAAGGATATGAATGAATACACTCCTAAGTACAGACCGAGTCATAATCAAAATGGAGTTTCTTCACTCTCATTGGGTTGTACAACAAGGCCGCACTATCAATTACCCGACTATTCAAAATCAGAAGTGCTCTTAACCCGAGCTGAGAAAGATAATTTGTTTTGTTCTTTAACACTGCTAATTGCTTTCCCAGTAAATCATATAGAGATTCCTGAATTGGATCAACTAGTTTGCCAAATAAAGCAAGTACATTCCATTCCACCCGTGCCTTCATTGAAACCAACCCCAACTCAAATCTAATAGCTGCCAGAAATATCGCATTAGGTATACTCAGAATTTTACGCCACTTTTTTGCTTTGATACCGTCTAAAACCTTAAAAATACCAGAGCTAACCAACTCCAGACCGTAAATCAGTTTTGGGATGATCTTACCTTCATAAAATGCGTGGGCTGGTTTTATAGAGAATCGTCCATACTTCCTATCAATTGTCATAGCCTGAATAGATGGGAGTTTCTCTTTATTTAAGAGGGGCTCTCTAAGATTTCTAACCACTGGCTGCGCAATAATCTGCAAACCTAAATAGACCAGTGTGTCCACAGTTTCAATCACTTTGTTTTCCAAAGACCAGACCCTTCCTTTCCTTTCTTCCCCCCGTAAAATGGTTAATATTTTGGTCTTACCAGGATTAACTGTAAGGCCATTATCAATGGCGAATGCAGACAATTTGGTCAGCAAACGCTGTAGGCCAGTCCACAAATTAACCAGCAAACAGAAAATAATCTGCGTAAGATAACCATTCCACAGTCATGGAGCCAATAGTTGGTGGGAATCAAGCCCGCCCCTTTAAATAGTTTACCACATATGATACATACAGATTAAACAAACTGGGTGCAAGATTACAACTTTGTCTCAGGCCCATAACAGTTTTAATACGTGCTGATAACTCTCCTTTATTGTTTAATCTTACACAGATCCCGGAATCCTTTTAAAGGGCCATCAGGAGTCTGAGCAGGCCAGCCGGCATTCCCCATTGGGCGAGTTTACTCCATAGTCTATTCCTGATTATATTGTCAAAGGCCATGGACAGGTCGATGGATGCCACATAAGTACATCCCATTGCCTTATTCCATAATGATGCTTGAAGTGCCATCACCAATAAAACATTGAGATTGGTTGAATGCCCCTTGCGAAAGCCAGTTTGAAAAGGACTTAAGCACCCCACCGCCCTTGCCCACTCCTCCACGTGCATTAGTAGAAAAGCTGCATTTTTTTTACAATCTGCATCTATTAACGAAATTGGGCGATCATTTTTAGGCTCGGACCTTAAGCCTCGCTTAAAAATAGGGACCACATTTGCAGTTCGCCAAGTTACGGGGAGAATGCCAGAGACAATAATACTATCAAAAAGAACAAAGGGAACCTTAGACCAGTTCATTGGGTCTGATTTTAGTGCAACATTTGTAAAGCCATTAGGGCTTGGGCAAGCACGTTCTTAGACCGCTTAATAAATGACACAATGTCCTCAAAGTTAATCCTAATAGCCCATGTAGATTCCATAGAGTATTTCGGAACAACAGGGTCAAAAGAAATATCGAGTGGCCCCCATCTGTTTTGTTATTTGGCATTCATGTAGCTCTCTATATATCATTGGCATGACCTCAAAGCGCTGATAGTTTGAATGCCCTGGGGGACCGTAGTCCAGGTCAGTTGAAGGAGCATGGTGTCAAAAGGTGCTTGGGTGCACCAGTTAAGTGTGCAGCTGGTGTAGTTGCCTGATGGTAGCTGCATTCTAGCATTAGGTGTGGTGGGAGTGGTATTGGTTCAATGTGTGCAGTCTCGAGGGTGGATACTAAGACTGGCTTCTGGCTGCGTTAGGCCTGTGGGATGCTTGTGTGTAGCTAGGCCTGTTTTTCATGGGATATAGCTGCGTTTTATTAGAATGATGAGGTGTTCATGGGAAAGTGTTCGTATGTGAGCAGCTAAGCCGATTTGATCGAGGGGTGTAGCTGCACTCTAGTTGTGTGATGGTGTAGAGTAGAGAGTAAGCATAGTGATGAGATCGATGAAGGTCCATCCACACCGTGCCCACACAATGCGCTTCAGGAGCGCTCGACGACAAGGGAGGGAACAAGGGCGTACGCAAAGACATTTCTCATAAGTCATGAAGAGCAAGAATATGAGGACTAGCCACTGCACTCGGCCTAGGGACGCACAGACAAGAGGTCCAGCACGTGTCAGTCACAGCAAATGTCTCGTTCTCTCTCTCTCTCTCTCTCTCTCTCTCGTTCTCTCTCTCTCTCTCTTGTTCTCTCTCTCTCTCTCTCTCTCTCTCTCTCTCTCTCTCTCTCTCTCTCTCTCTCTCTCTCTCTCTCTCTCTCTCTCTCTCTCTCTCTCTCTCTCTCTCTCTCTCTCTCTCTCTCTCTCACGCGCGCGCAAACAGACCAAAGAAACAGCATGACAAGAGCACGACACACACACACACAATGTAAAATGAGTGTAATGTAACCCCACAGAGGGAGGGTGCTGGGGGCACAGATAGACATCACGGAACCAGAGGGGCTGGGGTACACAGCGACATCAAGTGGGTCAGGGGTGGCTGGGCACACAGCGACCGCATGGGGTATGGGAGGGTGTGGGGGCGCAGTGACGAGACGGGAACCAGAGGGTCTGGGCACAGAATGAAACCTGGGGTCCTGAGGGGTTGTGGGTACACTGCGACATCTAAGGAAAAGTAGGTGCTGGGGCAAACGGCGACATCACAAGAGACCGGAGGGGCCGGGTGTACGCAGCGAAAACACAGGGACTGGTGGGTAGGGTACACAGAGACATCCCGGGGGCTAAAGGTGTTGGACATACAGTGACATCACAGGGCAGGGGGTACACAGCGACAACACGGGGAACAAAGGGGCAGACAGTGACATCCTGGGGGTCTAGAGAGGGCTTGGCCTATAGCGGCAGCACGGGAACAGAGGGGTAGTGGGCATATAGCGACAGTACATGGAATCAGAGGGGATGATTATAGAGCGTCAACACAGGATCCAAAGGGGGCACACAGCGACATCACAGGGACTAGAAGGGGCTTGGCCTATAGCGACAGCACGGGGGACCAGAGAGGTACACAGCGACAACACGGAGCTAGAGGGCAAGTGGATACACAGCGGCAACAGGGATCCAAAAGAGGCTGGGTGCACGGACGGTACAAAGTGACATTGTGGGGACTAGAGGACTGGGCATACAGTGACAGCACGGGGGACCAGAGGTATACAGCAACATCACACGGAATCAGAGGGTAGGGGGTACACAGCGATGACAAAGGTCCAGAGGGGGCTGGGGGACACAGCGGCATCATGGAAACCAGCGGGGGCTTGGTGCACACAGTGATACACAGGGACATCACAGGAACTAGAGGGGGTTGGGCATACAGCCACTGCACGGGGGACAAGAGGGCAGGGGGTACACAGGAACAACACAGAGGGGCACATAGCGACATGACCGGGATTAGAGGGGCTGGGCCTACAGTGACTGCACGGGGGACCAGAGGTGTACTCGGAGACAACACAGGGCGACAGAGGGCATGGGGTACACACTAACAACATGGGAATCCAACAGAGGCTGAGGGCACACAGGGAACATAGTAACATCACAGGGTCTAGAGGTGCTGAGCATACAGTGAGTCATCATTGTGAGGAGTTATGACCTAAGGAGATAATTATTCTGTGATTTAGGCATACGCCTGTATAATAGCCAAATTAAATTGGTGTATTCATTGATGACGTTGTTGGGAGTACAATTGTGCATTTAGTCATCAGGTTGCTAGGGTATACGGAGGGTCGTGGTTGGTATTACGGAAAGAGCCACATTTTTAGAGCTTTGCAGAATGTCATATAGTCTTGGGTGTGTCGAGTGTGTGGGGGAAGCGAGTAGGGGCCAAGGTTGAGAAGGCATATCCTCTGATCCTGACAGAGTTAGAGGTTGGAATTAGTAAAAGGAGTGCAGTGCTTGATCTTAGGTTGCAGGATGGGAGGTATGGTTTTATCTTTTCTTGCAGGTATAATGGGCCGGTCTTGTGCACTGCACGGCGAGTGATGCACAGGGTCTTGAAAGTGGCTTTTCGTCCGACTGGGAGCCAGTGGAGGGTTCGGAGAACAGGAGAGATGTGGCCTCTCGGACCCAGGGTGAGGAGCAGTTTAGCACCAGTGTCATGCACTCTTTGAAGTTTAAGATGGTATGCTGGGGCTCCTAGGTATAGGGAGTTGGCATAGTCCAGTCCCGAAATTTCAATAGACATAACTGTGGCAAGTCTCCTCGGGAAAGAGAGGTAGAGAAAGATGCGTCTGAGAAGTTTGAGATGGTAGTAACAACATTTGGACACATTGTTGATCTGACGGGAGAGGGCTAGGCCAGAGTCCATAGTGCAGCTTAGATTTTTTTTACTGTGTCGGGAAGGGCGTGGGGGTTTGGCCCAGGCAAGGGGGCCAAGGGAGAGGATGAGGATCGAAGGGCAGTGTTGCCGCACACCATAATTTCGGTTTTGGTTGGGTTTAAGAGGAGGTGGTTTATTGTCATCCATCTATCACTACCTCGAAGACCGGCTTCGAGGTCGGGCTGGGGGTTGGTGCCTGAATTGTGGATTTTTAGGATGATTTGGTTATCGTTAGCATATTTGTAGCACGAGATGTTGTGCATGCAGATGATTCCAGGAAGGGTGGACATATAGAGGTTGAATAGGAGAGCAGAAGGGCATGCGCCTTCCGGTACTCCAGTAATAGCCGGGCGTGCAGCTGAGACAAATGGGGAGAGGAGGGTTATTTGTTTCCTAGTGCTGAGGACAGAGGAGATCCACTTGAGAGCAGTGCCACGGATTCCAAGGGAGTGGAGGCATTCAAGGAGGATTGAGTGATTAATCGTGTCAAAGGCTGCAGAGAGATCGAGGAGAATTAGTGCTCTGCATCCTTCAGAGTTTGCAGTGACGTTAAGATCATCCCAGATCGAGGTCAGAGTGGTTTCGGTTCCGTGTCGAGGTCTGAGGCCTGATTTTGCGGGGTCGAGGAGGTTGTTGGATTCGACAAAGGCGTTGAGCATGGGAGAATGCTGTTCGGTCAATGAATTTTGTAAGGAATGTGGTGTTCGTGGTGGGTCTGTAATTTTTGGGGTCAAGGGGGTCGAGGGATGGCTTTTTAAGAAGAGGCTTGACATGATCAATTTTGAATGCATCGGGGAAGATGTCAGAGCTGAGGGACTAATTTAGTATGGCGCGTGCATGTTCTCCTGCGCAGGTAGACGCAAATATTTCTTTTAGGACAGAAGCAGCGCAGGGGTCGAGGGGGGAGTCAGGCGATTTTCTGCCAGATAGTAGGTCAAGAAACTCGTCTCTGGAGATGGGTTTGAAGGAGAGGTGAGGGAGTTGGGGGTCGGCGCGATGGGGTCAGGGGGGGTGGTTGGAATGGTGGGTTGTGGTAGGGGGAGAGGAGGGACAGTTTGTTAAGGGAGGTCGTCCTGTGAAGAACAGTGGTGTAGAAGTGTAGGGAGAGGGAGTTGCAGAGTGATTGAGATGGGGTGGATTGGATAGAGGTGCTAGTGGGTTTGGTGAATTCTGATATGCTTCTGTGGAGTTCTTTGCTGCGGTTTCTACAGTTGAGAATTTGTGTGTTGTAGGCTTTTTTGGCTTTTCGGATTTCAGCGTTGTAGTTACTGAGTTATCTGATATTATGTCCTAGCGTTGCAGCTAGGAATTTTCATTTGAAATTAAGATTGAATCAGCTACCTGTATGGGCTAACCTTGGAGCTAGGTAGAAGATACCCCGTGTGGCACGTACATGTAGGATCTGTAAGAGTAGGGTACAATTGGAGACGACACAACACCTGTTTACAGAATGTGCGGGGCTGGACCCAGAGATAATGACAACTTTTGGCAGCCTAGTGCATAGTTACGAGAGTATCCAAACTGATGCATTCTGGACCTATTGCCTGAACACGGATAACGTGACAATGCATCTTGCTTTATTTAGGCTTTGGAGAATAATAAGTAAAATGCTCCCGAAACATGACGATACTGAGTCAGCGTAATAACTCTACTTAAATGTCTATGGATAGAATGTTTTATACTCCCATTCTGACAATGAGTTTAAAGGTGTTTTAATTGTCTAGACATGGGACTAGCTTTTTTAAATATTTATTGTTTTAAAGTTGTTGGTACCATGCATTTATGTTTTAGACAAGTTTCTAAAGTGTGCTCATGTTGATGTTAAACCAATATGGTGAATGTTTAACTCCTAAAGCAAGGATAATGTCTTAAGTGAAAGTTATATGTTGTCATTGATTGTGAATTGCTTTATTTTTAAATCTTAATTTTGTAAAAGTTTTATAACTGATTACAAATAAGTATAAATAAAATGTGTAGTTACGATGGTGCGAGGCAAACACGGATCTGCTGAGATCTGTTTTAAATGCTCGCCATTTGCGTTTCAGAGTGTTATTTTGTTTTTTGGCGTTCCTTAGTTGGGACGTGACCCATTTGGGGAATGGTCCATTGTGTGAGGACGTGGGGCGCGAGGGGGTGAGCGGAATTAGTGATTCATTGAGCCAAGAGTCGATGGTTAAGGCTCTGTCAGGGGGGGTTGTATGGGGTGTAAGGGGTAGGGCTTTGGCATGGTCAGGAAAGATCTTCAGTTTGTTCCAGCATTTGAGGTCTTCGGGGAAGGCTAGGGGGGGCCGTACAGTGGGAGGGGTGGGGGTGAGGATAGAGAAGGCGATGACAAAGTGGTCGGACAAGATGAGTGGTTTGGGGCGGGATAAATAAATCAGGTCATGGGAGCTGAAAATTGCATCAAGGGTGTGCCCCTTTGAGTGGGTTGGACTAGTCGTTTGAAGGGAGAGGTTGAGCGCATCAAGACCGTAGACTAGTGGGTGGGTCATTGAGTTGGTGGGAATGTCCAACCAGATATTGAAATCTCCAAGGAGAGTCTGAGAATGGTGGCTATAGAATCACAGAGGTTGTTGGGGAAGTAACCAGGGGGTCTGTAGATGAGTAGGAAGTTGTGGGAGAAAGCAGGAGGTAGCAAGAGCTCGACTAGAAGGGATTCACATGAGGGAATGCATGACTAAGATTCGACGAGTGAGACAGAGAAATGAGAAGTGAAGAGGACTGCCACTCCACCTCCTCTGGAGTGTCTATTGTGGGGGATGAGTGAGTAACTGGGGGGGGGGGGGCTTTGTGTGCAACAAGGGCAAAATCATCGGAGAACCAGGTTTCGGTGATAAAGATGAGGTCGGGCTTGTCCGAGGATGAGGTTCAAGATGCTGTCTGTTTTTCGCTACAGAGCGGGCATTAAAAAGGATGCAGTTGACTTCATGGGGGATGTGGTCTTAGTGGAGGTAATCGGAGTGGGTGCATGAGGAGTTTGGGAGATTAAATGGGAGGAGGGTGGGGGCGGAACATTCTGGGTCCTTGAGGTGGGAGGGGGCAGGGCGACAGTGGATTTTGAGTGACGGGAGATGGGGTTACGACGGTGGAGGCTGGAAAGAGTAGGCAGACGGAGGAGGATATGTGAGGGGTGAGGGTAGAGTCGGGGAGTGATGTGCGGGAGGAGAGGTGGGCGTGAAATTGGAAGGAGTCAGGGGATCTGGTGCGCAGGGTGAGAAGTCGAGAGAGGAGGTGGAAGCGGGGCGAGGGCAGGGGGGGGTGTGAAGGGTTAGGGGAGTGTTAAGTTTGTATGCAGTACCCTTTGGGACCACTACACACAACTAGGACTACAGGTGTAAGCAAAACCAACCTTTAGAATAAGGCTGTACTACACAGTTTTGTGGTAGCGCTGCTGAGCTGTCAGGCTTATCTCGAGAGGGAATGTGAGATGTAAGGATGTTACACAGAGGTCTATAATTATAAGTATTCAAATAGACTCTTATACTCAAGGTTTCTTGGTAAAACACTTATTAATTTATTTCAGTCAGTTATAAAACATTCACTAGAAGGAGGCAATCTATATCGTACAAAAATATACTTCAGTACTTCACAATATCCGGTTCTGCGGCATTTAAACTACTTTGAAGGAGGAGCAACATGGCATTCAGAGCATTTGAAGTAGGAGCAAAAAGGCAGAAGTTAATAAAACGGATAGTAGTTACTCTTAAACGGTGCAAATAGTTTGGGTTCCCCAGAAGAGTTGATTCAATGCAATAGGTTAGGCCAAAGTCAATGGGCTAAAGTCTTGTATAGGATAAAACAGGCCTGCAAGTTGCCAAAGTTTCAAGCACTTTCGCAGTGAGAGGTAAGTTCTTTGTCGGGTTTCCACAGTACCTTACAATGAAGAAAAAGATGCAGTTGAAGAGGTCTGTTCCTGAGCCTAAGTCGTGGGGACAAGAGGGAGGACGTCTGGGGACTCTTGCACTGCACTGGGACTGGTCAAAAAGCTGGCAAAGGCAAATCTTCAATTCCGGTAGCTGTAGTCAAGCACACAAACTATTGTCCTTCTCCCTGGCTATTCGGTTTCCTGCAGCACTCTGAGGAAAATACAACCAGCTCCAAGAATGGTATCCAGGTGGCTTAAGGGTTGATTGGTCCCACCAACTCAAAGGGAGAAGTCTTCCTTCAAGGGCTTCTCTGTCGAGTTGAACTTGGTGATTCGGACCTGCAGCAGGGCTTCACTGGGCAAACCAACGGTCCAGGAGTTGCAGCAGCCGTCCTCTTCCAGCTCGTCTTCGGTTCTTTCGTTCCAGTGGTCGACTCTGCCTTCCAAGACAAAAGACTCGCCTTTTATCCAGTTTCCTCCCATTCGTTCCAGCCTAACTGCCACTCACCCAGGGTGGCATTCCTTGCCGGACAGTCAGCCATCCAATCACGCCAGAGTGCATTTGGGTCTCCTAGGAGACCTAGCACAGGGAGTTTCAGGCACCTCCCTCACTTCCTGCCCACCCCAGACACTCATGCGCCAGAGGCGGTCTTCAGTCCTGATGCCCGCCAAAGGTGTAGGAACAAAGGAACCAAACCTGGATTGGCGCGCAGAGACAAACTCTAGAAGGACCTTTCCAAAAGAAATGGCGAAAATAGAAGACCGGGACCTGTTTAAACAAAGGGGGCTCAGACGCCTTCTTGAAAAACATGGCTCCTGCGATTTAACGCTACCGGTGTTCGCGGTCAGGAAAAATCATGGTAGTTCGTTGTAAAACCACTGCCACCAGCCATTTCGAGAGGAAAGGGTAGCATTTGACTGCTACGTGAGTTTCTAGACATAGGGGATACTAAGTAACCCCTCCAGCACTCTATTGTAAGATACGGTGTGCTGGGTCTAGGAATTTGGAAAGACTAGTAAAGTCAACTTCACTTTACTTTCTCTGGGAAACAGTAGTTTATCTGAGAGAATGTATTTAAACCTTGGGATAGCCTAAAAGGCTTCCCCTGTGTCACTGCACTGAGGGTGCTGTGGGACACAAATGAAAATATGATGCCTATGGAGTTGTCTAAAACTCCATAATCGAAGAACACAAGAGTAAAACGCACATCAAAATACATGAGAGAGTGGGGAAAAAAGGCTCATAGGGTCTCTAAGGTGAAGGGAATTAGCACATTCTCTCTAACAGGGAGGGGAGAGATTGGTAGGACGGGTTGAGGTAGAAGTGGTGAGGAGTAGACAGTCGAGGAGGAGGACAAGTTTTGTTTTCTGCATTTCATGGGTTCTGTTGCTATAGGGGTGTGAGAGTGAGTTGGGGGGGTTAGAGGGGTGGAGATGAAGCTACTGTTCTTGCTAGGGCGAGACGTGCCGCTTTCAGAAGGGGAAGGGATATGAAGGGAGTTTTTTGTTGGCGAGTGTTGAGAAACGGTTAATGTGGGGTGTGCGAGAGGGAGGGGAGCTCTCCCAAGTGGTAGGGTTGATTAAGATCGGCAGAATCTAAGATAGCAGAATCCTGTGCACTATCTAGATGCAAACATAGGCTAACAGGAACACAGTAATCTCATGGGTCCACTATCTAGATGCGAGACAGGCTAACGGGTACAATTCTTAAGTGTGTGCTACAGGTAGTAGTAAAGTAAAGAAGTTCACCCATTCAGTCTCGGACAAAGCATTTATAGTAGAGGCCTCGATCGACGGGCCAAATTGTTAACCAAAACCCAAAATGCAAGAGAATCATGCTTTACTAAGATATGAAGCATGCACTCTGCATCTGATTGTAACAGAGGATTTAATGGATTTGCAGAAATGTTTATATTTTTCTTTTAATTTCTTCAAGTTGGACTCAAGGTCCATACTGTTCATGCCTTCCCTCATCACCGCCCTAGTCTCACGATGAAGCTTCCTCTTAGCTTCAACCATGGCCGAATTATAGACATGCCAAGTTTTCCCCCTTCCCCTACTCGAAAATGTAGAGTGCTGCTTGACTGTCAATCAAATCCCCCATAAAATCATCAAAGGCCTGCAAGTGGAATGCCCTTAGCTACCATTTCAGGGGAGAACATCTAATAACGCAGTCCAGCTCCTCATTTAAAATTGCGATATTACGATCAGACCAACGGATTGCATTCCCAGACGCAGTTTCTTCCACGAAACCCATAATCTCTGTAGGTTGCCTCATCATCTGTGAGGCAAATTCAGCCATAAGAATTGAGTGGTCACTGAAATTATTATTTTGTACTTTAAAACTCACAAAAGTGCTACTTATGACTGCATCCACAAATATGTCTTAAGTAGAAAGGTGAGTCCCTCGACTCCAAGTTGGTAACACCTTCCCTCCAACTACTGTCATTGTGTTGATAAGACTCAAACACAATGCCTCCATCATTAACCACCACCTCAATACTTTTTGAATTTTTGGTTCATTAGGCAAGTTTTCACCGATAACCTCCCAGTTGTCCTCCACTTGATCTGGAATAATGCATTTTAGGTTTAAATCTCCACCCACCAGAATCCTACCTTCTGGAAATAGGTGATACCCAGGTAGAAATCGACTCGGATATCACCAGAAGAAAATAAATCCTACAGGTCGGTCACTTTCCTATGCCAATAGATGTTCATAATCAGCAAATTAAATCGGGCGTCCAAAGAAGACGGTGACATAGCCATGACCCCGAAAGGGAGGTTGGGGAGAAGAGTCGCCTTCAAGGGCATGGTAGAACTCACTGTGATGATCAAGCTCCCCGAAGCCCTGCCCCCTTTACTCGGACGTGCACTCTGTGTAAAGACCTGATAACCATCCAATACCAATGATTGTAATAACCATGACTACTGAATTAAAATAACATTACCCCACCTCAGCATTTTAATTACTCCCATATTACTATGTAAATTGGAGTTACCCCGAGAGTTCCAAGAAACAACTCCCAGATTAGAGTGGTCACCCTTCTCTATGCTAAAACAAGAGGACGAAGGGGGACCAACGGTAGGTCTTTTTTAGACCAGGTGCATGGGGAGTGGGAGATGGAACCGAACCTCATAGTGAACTTGTCATCCTGAAACCCGATTAAGGAGTAAAGAATGGTCCTGAGCAAGGGGTTGGGTTTTGTGACTACGAATAAGCATGATCGTTTCAAATTTCGAATTGAATTCAAACAGTTCATGCGGAAAATACATCTTGGATGGTTTTTTTTAAATTAATCGTATGATACTGGCGTTAATGAATCCGGACTGAGGCTCCCCTCAGGTATAGGCCTGCTAGACAGGGAACATTATATTAAGGAATCCGTGAGACAATTGAACAATGAAACGTGCTACCTAAAATTAGATATGAACCCCACAGACAGACTCCACTGCTTAATCTAAACCAAAATGGAAAAAGCTCTGAGTATAGGATGGATGTGCAAACAAGAGGCGTTGTTTTCAATCAATGAAAAACAGTGGGCACTGCAGTTTTATATTCTCCTGAAGATGCACAAATGCCTACAGAAACCACCTGGTGGACCGATAGTTTTGGGCATTAATTCTGTTCTCGTACTGCTTTTGAAGTTCGCAGAAGTGTATTTAAGACTCCTTGTCAAGCAAATGAAATCTTACTTACAAGACACCACTGTGGTCATCAGGCTTGTGGAATGTCTAGGTTTTGACTCAACTCAATTTCTACTTGTTAACCTGGACATTGTGTCACTGTATACAATGATTCCACAGGCCACCATCCTAAAGATGCTGGAGGAATTGTTATACTTTAAATGCACCCCAAATGACACAGCAAATTTGTTTGTTTTAGGCTGTGTCAAAATGACCCTGACTGGTTTCTGGGCACATTTTACAGATAGATTCACGGCAGCACAATGGGGCCACAGTAACTCGGAGTTTAGCAAATGTATACGTTGAAATGTTAGAAGAAACTAAGATCTACACTCTGACAACAACCTCTATAAGAGTAAAATAAGTGTGCAAAAGGTATGTTGAAGACGTCTTGGTTATTTGGACCGGGAACAATGAGGCTGAAATCAAAGACTTTTTCAATTGGTTAAATAACCAAGACAGATGTTAACAATTGACAATGAAATGCGATTAATCTCCAGATCAATTTTCTAGACATGATCTTTGCAGAAGTAGAGAACAAGACTCTGGCTGTGAAACAATAAGACAAGAAAAATGCACAAATATTGCTTCTAAAATCTGATAGCTTTCATCCACGACACACCAGGGATAACCTCCATTTTGGACACTTCCTTCGCCTAAGTAAAAACAGTTCTGTCAATTCGGATTATGAATCAGAGGCCAAGGTTCTGAAGAAAAAAACGAATGGGTAGAGGTTACTGCAAACCCCTAATAAAAAATCCTGTGAAAGAGCCAGGAATAACAATAGAGCATGTATCCTGGAGTATGGTGGCAAATAAGACAAGAACAAAGAAAACATGTTTTTCGTTAGTACCTACTCGGACAGCTCGAATAACATCTCAAAATCCATCATGAAATAATGGAGAATTCTAGAAGAAGGGAAGTCACCCATGGGACATCCGATGATGGCGTTCAAAAGGAGCAGAAATTTAAAAGACCAGGTGATGAAAAACATTATCCGCCTGAAACTACAGAAGCATTTAATTCTACCAGAAACCTGGGGGATGGCCCCCCACAAGAGGACATCCTTCATATGGTAAGTGTAAATGTTGTGCCACCACACAAGTCAAGAGGTGGATATAGGTTTAAATACTCATTGGCAGCAGATGGCATTTACAAACTGCAGCACAGAGATGGTTGTGTATGCAATCTGGTTTCTGTGCTCTCTCCTATATATTTGGAAAGCCATAAGGAAAGTTAAAACGCACATCAGTGAACACAAAGTTTGCACCTGCTACAGGATAAGTGAAGCACCCATGGTACAACCTTTTATAGCTAAAGAACATGGGTGCAAGGATTTGAAATGGACAGTTCTATACAATCTAATGAGAAGCAAAGATAAAGCGCATAAAAACAGGTTGTTCAGGAAGGAGCAAGAGTAAAGTTTTTGGAGCAAGTGCAAGTGAGGAAAAGGCCTCAATGAGAACATCGAATGGCACCGGATTAAACATTGAAGAGGGTTAATTGAAGGGCATACCCTTGAGTTAATCAGTTTCTAATGTGATCAATACATGCATGGGGTAGAGTGTGACTATAGGGTGGCAACATGTTATATGCCTATAATTGAGTACCTAGCACATGGGGCTACCCATCGTTGTATGCATAAGGGTGTCTAATGCATCGTAATGACACACATAGATATCACAATAGGTGCTAGATGTGGTTTGAATTTAGAAATAATACCATGACGTGGGCCAATCTATATTAATGCAACTTTTTGAAATGTGTCCCTCTAGGTGATCAAACTAGGCCTAGGTGGCGCATTGTAGCAACTACAACACAGGGCCCCATCTGACTGTTCATTGACGGGTGACGTGATTTACCCCAAGTAGGCGCCCACAGTGATACTGGTTTATTAAACTAATATCAGCCACACAAACCTACTACAGACTTAACAGGCTGGTATAATCTGTTAGCATCATCACGACACGCACCAACGGCCATTGATGCCATGTATGAATACATAGTCCCCTTCATAACGAAATTAGATTTGGTTTCCTATATATAGAAACGCAGGCACAAAATGGCAATTAGGAGCATGTCGGCGAGATACACGTGATCCACTCTAAGATGGCGCCCGCTGTGGAGCACGCCCAGATGCGGAGTGCAGTACCAAAACGTGAACTTGTTTCAGCTGTGTTGTTTATATTAAATGTGACACTCGCGCAGCGTGAGTAGAATACAACAACCTTGCAGCATTACGGTCTCCACATATGTGTACCATCCTCAGGGATGTGATCAGGGATATGTTCCCTCCTGTACAGCCGCTAGCACCCACGACCAAGCAGCCTCTGGGTCCAGCGCTTCCCTCCGCACTGGTCACTACAACCCTGGCTCCCATACCTGTACAAGTCACGGCAGTCCCCACCACACTGCCACAGCAGCCTCCAGCACTGATAATCAATATGCCACAGCTTCCTGCAATGGGTACTGCTTAGCCCCCAGAAAGGAAGGACCTCAGTCCCCTGTGCGGAAGAGGAGACGGATTAGCCCGGAATCCTACTCATTGGCTCAGTTTACCCCTAGACTGAGGGACGTCTCTCTGGACATTCTACCCACCCTGCACACACTGGTCACCAAAATCCAGCAAAGGATGCTGCCATCGGGGCCAGACCCTCCCGAACCTCAGGGGGTAAACTCTCCCCCGCAGAAGAGAAAGTCCAACGGAAGGGGGGATCCCTGGCATCATCCAACACCCTCCGCCACCACCACCACCACCACCTAGTCAGGACAAGAATCCTACTGGAACTCCGATCCACACACTGGCACGGACACGGCTACCATGGCTACTGGTACCGACGAGGACGACTAATTTCATTGTGAAGGACAGGGAGACTCTGCACGCGGATGAGCCCCATAGAACCTCCCCTCCGGATGGAGTTAGATTTTTTCATTCGGTCATCTCAAGGGCCTCAGAACTGTTTCAATTAGTTCCCGAGGAGACGAAGAGGGGGGGTGTCTGTACCAGCGACGTGAGTCAATGAGAAAGACCATCGTGTCCGTTCCCTTCCTGAACGACATCTGGGAGGAAGACCTAGGCCTGATGAAAAATCAAAGTATGGCCCTGACCAAGCGGGACTGATTGGAAAAGAAGTACAGGATGCCCGATTCGGCTCCCAGGTGCCTAAGGCCTCAGCCCTCGCCGGATTTGTTGGTCTCGGTCACAGGTAGGAAATGCTTGGCAAACCAGTCATCGGCAGCCATGGTACCTCCGGACCAAGAGGGAAAGAAGCTGGATGCGATGGGCAAGAGGATAGTTTACACAACAGCTTCTACATGAAGGTAGCAGACTGCCTAGCCATTTTGTCCCGTTATGACCGGGAACTCTGGTACAAGCTGGGCCCTGTACTGGACTTCCTGCCTGAAGACAAGAAGGTCGAGGCTCTGGAACTCTTTCAGGAAGGGGAAGTGGCCTCGGATCACGCCATCACGGTGGCGGTAGACATCACGGACACAGGGTTTTGCCAGATGGGGAACGGTGTGTCTCTACGCCGTCAAGGTTGGTTGAAGGCTACACATTTCCACCAGGCCGTTCAGACTAAGGTGCTAGATATGCCCTTTTGACAGGGAGAACCTCTCCAGAAAGGTAGTCAACGAGTCTTTGCAGGCAATAAAGACTGACATAGAGATGGCACGTACCCTCAGAACTTTGCAACTGTGTCGATCCTTGTCCTTTCGCTCCTCCAGAGGAAAGCCAGGAAGATCTTCAAAGGGTTATAGTACCCCATACAGGTAGCCTTCACGATCTTCCACTGAAGTGTGCAGGGGGCGCTCTCAAAATAGCAGAGGTCAGCGGCGGCACTGTCCGCAATGCAGAATACCTCCCCCAAGCAGGCCTGCACCGGCCATGGCTTTGGACACCCACTTACGCAACCCACTGGGAGGCTTGCTGGCGAAGTTTGTTAGCACGTGGAAAAGATCACCAAAGACAGACAGATGGCTGCTGGACGCTCCCGGACAGAGGCACACCTTGGAGTTCCAACATTTGTCCTCGTATCACCCCGGATTCACCGGCAAGAACTACACAGGGCCACATCTTCTGCTGGAGGTGCGGTCCATGTTACGGAAAGGGGCCATAGAGCCCGTCCCCCAGTGGCTCTGGAGTATATTAAAAAGGCAGGGGTTTGGAGGCCGATTCTGGATCTACATCGTCTCAACAAGTACTTAAAGGCCCCAAAATTCTGGATGGTTACGTTGCAGCACATGCTCAACCAGGTAGAACAGGGGGATTTTCTGAAATCGTCGGACCTGGAGGACGGCTACTTCCACAACCCCTTTCACAAAACGTACTGCAAGTTCCTGTGATTCGTATTTGAGTCAGCACTACCAGTTCAAGGCTTTGCCTTTCGGCATGAATTCGGCCCGGAGGGTGTTTACGAAGTGCCTGTCTGCAGTGGTGGCACATCTTCGTCTGTAAGGCATCCACGTATACCCCTACCTGGATGACTGGCTGGTGCATTCCCGCTTACACTGTCTGGCAAGCGAGCACACGGCGAAAACCCTACGCCTGCTGACGAAGCTAGGGTTCTCCATGAACTATCCAAAGTCTTGCTCTGTTTCTGGGTGCACGACTCAACACAGTGACATTCTTGGCCTCCCCTCTTGGAGAAGGTGAAAGACATACAAGCCAAGGTGTAGCGCTTGTCGTTGGCCCAGGCAGCGACGGTGTGATCCATCAAGTCGCTTCTGGGCATGCTGTCGTCCTGAATCCACCTCCTCGGCAGATTGCACTGGAGGCCTCTCAAGGAGTTCCTAGATGTGAGGTGGATGCAAGTGCCGCGGAACTTTACGTACAAGATCGCCTGCAACGAAGAGTTCCGACGGGCAACATGTTGGTGAGGGGTGCAGCAGCACTTCATTTAGAGAGTTCTGTTTCAGATTCCTCCTTTCCAAGAGATGGTCACCACAGACTCCTCTCCAGGGGGGTGGGGAGCCCACAGTGGACATTTGCACACCAGAGGCCTCTAGTAACCAGAGGAAAGGGACGTACACATCAACACCATGGAGCTTCGGGCCGTGTTCTGCGCCCTCAAGTCTTTTCTGCCGTCTTTGAAGGGCATGGTGGCGAGGATCTTCACAGACAACACCACAGCCGTGTTCTATATCCGGAAATGGGGGGACCCAAGAGGCACTGGACTTGTGGCATGTTCCTCGTTCCGTTTCATCTGGCGGGGATCAAGCACACCATTGTGGACTCGTTCAACGGGCAACTGTGTTTTTGGCACGAGTGGGAGCTTCGTCAGGACCAGTTGAATCTGCTGATCGACAAATAGGGTCGGCCCCAGATTGATCTCTTCGCCACAGCGGGAAACACCAAGTGCCAGCAGGTTCTCTAAACCGAGGAGCTTGGGGGACGCATTCTTGTTCCCGTGGGAGGGACAGTTCCTATACGCCCCTCTCCGTTTCCACTCCTCTTACTTGTGATCAACACACTCAGACTGTGCCACTGCAGAATGATACTAGTCACCCCGGCGTGGCTGAGGCAGATCTGGTATCTGGACTTACTTCACATGGCAGTGGCCCCAACCATCAAGCTACGGGTGTGCCCAGACCTTCTCGCCAGAGAATGGGGGTAGGAGGGGTGATTCTGCATCACGACTCAGTCTCTGAACCTGAGGGCATGGCTCCTGCAGCCCTAGAGTTTGGAGGTTATACTTTACCCACAGAAGCTAAGGACATCCTGGTCAGGGCCAGAGCCTCATCAACATTGCATGTCACGGCTCTGCAACTCCTGCCATACTTGCTTTCCTTGGCCAAAGCGGGACTGGCTCATGCCTCTATCATGGTGCATCTGGCCGCTATATCCAGGTACACCAGGTCTACGGACAGACCTCCGCTGTGGTCTCACAGGCTCTTCAAGGAGTTAATCAAGGGGCTCTTCAGGACTTTCCCGCCAGTGAAGGCTCCTGCCCTGGTTGGGGAGCTCAATGGGAGCTCAGTGTTGTGCTAACTAAGCTCATGGGAGCAACCTTCGAACCTGTGTCTGGGGAGGAAAGCTCAGGTGCAGCGCATTCGCCTTACATATGCATAAGGCTCCGCTTAAGTTTCTCTCGTGAAAGATGGCTTTTCTCGTGGCTATCGGGCGGGTCGGGGAAATTCAGGCCCTGTCTTGCAAGCAGCCTTACTTGTCTTTCCACGCTTCAAGGGTGGTACTGCATACACACCCCACCTTTAAGCCAAACGTACCATCGGAATTTCACCTCAATGAACCTTTGTTGTCACCGGCAGTGAGGGCCTTTCATTTGCTGGTCTTTGCTCGTGCCTTGAAATTCTACATAGCACGTACAAAGGATGTTCGTTAGACTTCTCTGTTTTTCATCAACTTTGAAACTGTAAATCAGGAAAAGGCCTTGTCGAAGGCTTCCATCTCCAGGTGGCTCTTGGGCTGCATCATGCACTGTCATCGACTGGCTAGCAGGCCGCTGCCAGGCAGTCCTAGAGCCTATTCCATCAGGGCCATTGCAGCAACAACAGCATTTCTCTCTGGTGTGCCCCTGCTCGACATTTGCGGGCTGCTACGTGCAGGTATGCGCACACCTTCACGAGGTTCTACTGCGTCGATGGGAATCCCCGGGAGGAGTCCTGAGTCAGCCAAGCAGTGCTACGCAACCTGTTTGAGGTCAGTCTGTTCCAGAAGTGTTTGTTGATACTGTTGAGCCTTGCCACCTCCCATGGTTGTGAATATGTACTGCTGCGTAATCGTTATTCATGACCATGTTGAAGTTACTTACCTGTTACTATTTTTCTCCGGCATGGATCTGGCATGGATTCACATGCGAAACCTCCCTCCTTCCCCTCTGTGGCTCTTCTTGGTTCATACTGCCACTATATGTGCCCTACAAAATTTGAAGATGGCCAACAGTGGTGGATCTTAGGAGGACGAGTGCCATTGACGGGGGGCAGTATGACACAGAGGACACTGATGGGCTATAGAGGAGACAATCAGTTTAAGTTGAAAGCTAAACTGCTTTCTTTCTACCAAGGATTCCCAGCTTGACGACAGGGAATATTCATGAGCATGTGAATGCATGAAAGACCCATGCTGGAGAACAAGAGTTACAGATAAGTAGCTTGTTCCTTACCCATCAAAAGAGGAGGAGCGAATCCATAGGTTGGATTAAAAAAAAAGCACAGAGCTGCTACATGGGCCAGTAGGATGTCTTTTCATAGGAACGACCAGTTATTTGTGGCCTTCTCGCAAGCATTGTTGGGCCATGCAATTACCAAGACGATTTTACCAGGCTGGACTCTTTTGTGTATAGTGCTATGGAAGGGACTTGGAGCCCACTCTACTAGATACTAGAGGGGTAGCCGCCTTCAACGCTCTGCAAAGATGGGTGCCTTTGGAGGACATCTGGCAGGCTGTACGTGGGCGCCTATTCACACGATTGCAAAACATTACAATTTAGAAATGTTATGGGGCACGGATGCCTGGTTTGGTCGCGCTGTTGGCAAAGGTTTTTGGTCTAATGCTTTCAGCCCACCTCAATCTGCTAAATTGCTGTCATAGTCTATCCAGGTGAGGAATGTGAGAATGCAATCCATTGAAGGACAAATTACTTACCGGTAATGGTCTTTCTATGTATTCTCCTCCCACAGTTTCCTCATCTTTCTCCCATTCTGCTCTGCTTCTGAAAGCTTTCTTGTTGGTGAGTTAAGATGATTTACACACACAAAAAATGCCAAACAACTACAAATGCAGACTTTTGTGGCATATTACATTCCTCACAGAAAAAGAAGGGGTGGGGGAGAGTTGACACTTTTCGAAAGTTTGTTTTTCAATCCATTAAAAGATTTTTTGGGGCTGCTGAGCATGGGGAGAAAAAAGGTGGGGAACTAAGGTCAGTAACATTGCGTACTATATGTATGAGAGCCTGAGTCGTAGAGCACAAGTGTCGAAGGTGTAATCGAGCTGCACTCTGTTGAGATTTTCCAGGGTTAGCTCCGCTGCAGGATTTCGAATGAATTCCTCACTGCCACGGATTCCCCAACCATGATATCCTACACCAGCACTGCTAAGCTTGAGAAACTTTTTCATCACCACGGAGTGCAGTGTAGCTCTGTGTCAGCTTTGCCCGGCACCTCAACGTGTTCTGAGACAGACATGACATACAGCCCAGTATATGTTGAGGCGCCACACCCCAGGACTTTTGTTCCTTTCTTCCATGCTCTCTGTTCGCTTTGGGAACATGCTACTTCGTTGTGAATTATTTTTCGACGTCCTGCCCAACCCTGCATAGGTCACTGGCTTCAAACCTTGTGCTGATTGTAGTCGGCAAATTTCGGTATCCAACCCCCATAGAATCTGTTTATACGGCCGCAGAGTGAATCACGACACCCATGTCTGCGGGTTGTGACAATCCATGCACCCTAAGACCCTTTGGTAGCGAGCTATAAAGCTTTTTACCTATTTCCACAAGGAAAAAATGGATGAGATTTCAGTAGAGGCCCCAGACTGCAAGAAGAAGCACCACCGTAAGAGGTATTGTATTTATCCAAAGCGCTGAACAAGGGGAAAAGGAGGACGGTACATATAAACATGGTTAACAATCCACAAAGCAAATTGGCAGTGAAATGGAAGAATGTAATCAATTAGTAGAAAAGAGCAGACAAGAGATGAGTTATGAGATTGGTTTGAAAGATTTGTGTAGGGTGGCAGAGGATAGTGAGAGGGAGAGAATTCCAGTACTGCGGGGTGGGGGAGCTGGTGGGAACAGGGCCAAAGAACGGTAACGGAAGACACACAATGGGGATTGGGGGGACTGATAGCAAGAACTGATTCAGGGAGCTGAGTGCTCGGGAGGGGGAATAGAGCGAAATCAGTGAGGATAGATGGGGAGGGGAATGAGACCATGGATAAACGTAGATGATATAGACAGGAAGTGAAAGAGAATGCGGTTATTGAAGGGAAGTAGGGACATAGACAACAAAGAGGGAGTAGTAGAGGAGCCAGGGGAAATGGAAAAAAAGAAGACAACCTGAAATTTTTTTAAATGGAGTGGAGAGGGGCAAGGTGAGAGGCAGATAGACCATAGAGGAGGACAGAGCAATAGTCGATGCTAGAAAATCCCACAGAAAAGATAAGGAGCTTAGATAAATGAAAAAAGAGATAGGGATGTGCTTGGCGTATGTTGAATAAGGCAAAGCGACAGGAGCGGGTAATGCGAGAGATATGCAAGGAGAATGAAAGAGTGGGGTCCAAGATAACACTAGATCACTAGCTGAAGAGGAAAAGGGAAGGAGGAGAGGGAAGGAAGGAGGGAGTGTGGGAGGGATAGGTAGCAAGGAAGAAGAGGACCTCAGTCTTAGAGGGATTAAGGTGAAGGACGTTGGAAGACATCCATAGCTGAAAGACAGCTAGAAACAGTAGAGTGTAGATATTCCGAAAAGGAGGAGAAAGAGAAGAAAATGTGGGCATTGTCAGCATACAGATGGAATGAGAGGTTAAAGGAAGAAATAAGTGAAGACTGTGGTAGAATGAGAAAAGAAGTTGACCTCATATGAACTCTTCTTGACTAGTTCCTCTCAGCTACATTCTTCTTTTTTGAACAAGAGTAGTCACTGACCAAAGGCTCCCTGGAACCCACAAAGCACGTACAGTGTCCTACCCAGTCCTCCACTCCTGGGGCTGAATATGCTCGATATATTTGCTAAGACCCCAGCACCGATGGCCTCTGCCCCAGCTACACTGGGCCTCATTATGAGTGCAGCGGTAGGCGTGCCAGTAATTACCGGCATGGCTGCTGCCAGAGTCGTGAATTTACCAGCACCCTGCAATGGGGATCTACCGGGGAATTCCAGCCCCGGCGGTCCCAGTAATTCCCCTTTGCCAGGTGCCGGTAATAATTACTCCCCATTCTCATTTGAGCCCCATAGGGCTCAATGGCAATGGGGAGGGCGGATGCACCGGGAGCATTCATGAATGGTGCCGTTGCATCCGTCGAGGTCTGCTCGCAGGTGCCGTTCCGCCCGCCAGGTCACACTTGTCGGACTGTAAGGCACCCGCAAGCAGACCTCGTAGTTTGCCACACCAGCAAACTTGTATTGAGGCCCACTGTCTGTGCCATCAGACCCACAGAGCCTAAAAATCCCAGCAGAGACCATGACACTGTGGGAGGTGCTGTGGCTACTGGCACGGTAGTCGGGTGGCATTCCTAGATAACACACAGATTTGCAACAGATGTGCCAGTGAAGCTCCTGGATATGCTCTTTGATGGACATAACCTCTCAAAGGCTGATGAATCGTTGCAGAAGCTCCAATCATCTAAGGTACCAATCATGTCTTTAGGCATGACTGTTTAAACAACCACTAGCACCACCCAGCAGAGATTGTAGTTTTTGGTGCTACACCTCCAGTGCCCCTTGTGGGAGGGGCCAGGCTACCCCAAGTAGGCAGCTCTGTCAATGTTTGCCATGCGGTAGAGGCAGTGTTGTTCAGACAGGAGTTATTGCCTCCTCCACAGTCCCTTCGCTCACCCAAGGCGCAAAACCCCAGTGAGGAATTTCCTACACAAGTATACAGTGGAAGGGAGGATTTTCCTGTTCAGCTCAGAATGGTTTCTCTCAACGTACAACGCTTGGGCCTCACAGGCCATTCGACAGGGTTCCTGTCTCCCTTTCATTGAATGACCTCTAGACCACCCCTCTTTTCTTCACCTCCAGATCCCCTCCTTTTGAAGTAAATCCTGTCCGCTTCTTGAAAAAGGCATGATCAGAACTGGCACCACATTCGTATCAAGTAACACGGTGGTACTCTATTTTCTGGTTCCAAAGGAGGACGTAGGCTTGCGCCCCATCCTGAAATTTCTGATTATGTACCTGTGCAAGGACAAGTTCAAGATAGTGCCTCTGTCTCAGTTTATGCAAGCTATAGACCTTCAGGCTGGTTAGTATCACTGGATCTTCAGGATGCCTACTTCTATGTGCCAATTCACGGAAAGCACAGGAAGTGCCGGAGGTTTGTAGTAGACTAACATCACTACCAGTTCAAAGTCCTGCCATTCAGTCTTTCTTCGATACCCAGGGTTTTCACCAAGCTGCTGGCAGTGGTGGTGGCTTGCCTCAGTAGAGATGGCATTTATTTATTTCCTTACCTAGATGACTGGCTCATCCAAGCTTGTTCCCCAGCCCTAGCATTGACGCACCTGTTTCGCACATGCTGTCTTTTGCGCAGCTTTGTCTTTTCCCTCAACTTCAGTCTCTGATTTTGCTGCCCCAGTCCTTCAGATTTATGGGGGTGGTCTTGGACACATGCTTGGGCACTGCCTTTCCACCTAAGCAAAAAACAGCGAACATCACTCTGAGGGTTCAAGTCCTCCTATCCTATAGACATATTTCTGCATCAGCCTTCCTTTGCTTGCTGGGTCTCCTGACCCCTTGCATTTTGGTAGTTTTGCTTTCTCGGCTGACCACAAGTTCTCTTCAGTGGCTCTTCCATTGCCAATGGTCTCTCTTTCAGTGGGACATGTCAGATCTTCTACAGGTGTCAAGTCACGTTTCTCAAGACCTTGCATGGTGGTCCCTGCTAGACAGCATGGCGTCCGGTAATAATAGTCACCGATTAATCTTGGATTGGCAGAGGTTAAGGCATAGTGTGAAGTAAATCCAAGGTTCTAGGGAGGAAGGTTCCCATTTTGTGAGGCCAGAGAAAGGAAATCCTTGCCATCTCCTTCACCCAAGACCAAAGTCTTGTTCGATCTCAATTTAAGCCATGGAGAGGCTTTCAGGTCCCTGTTAGCAATAAAACTGCCTAAGCATAGTTCCTCTGACATTCAGAACAGTGTTTGAATTCAGAGTGCACTCCAGCTTTAATGTCTGTGTTATTAGATGTTGGTATTCCATTATATTTGCTGTCTGAGTGAAAACAATTGAAATTTTCGGGGTATGGGAAAATAATTGGAAACTGGAGTGTGAGGCTGCTCCTGCCCTGCAACAGTAGGTCAGTAGAAATGTGAATTGCACCATCGAAAAAGGCAATCACTTCAGGCTGTCTCCACATCCTCTACACCAGGGTTTTTCAACTCCAGGCCCTGTGGACTGAAATCCTGACGGGTTTTCAGGATATCCCTGATGAATATTCATGCAATAAAATTTGCATACATTTAGAATCATTGTATGCAAATTTGGGTTATCCTGAAAATCCGACATGGCCTGGAGTTGTACAACCCTAATGTACACCATCTTTCACCCTTAAGCCACACAATTGATCACTCATATGTCGAGTGCTTACATAAACTGTTCTTGTCTTCCACTTCAGTATGACAACTGTGAAAGCTTGCTCTGCAGAAATGACTTCTCATCCCCTCTGTCTCAATTACAGCTGTGAAATAGTGAACATACAACCGTAGATTTCTTCAAATTTGTTTCACCATCAGTGTATGTCAATGGGTCCTGACTTTGGGACTTGGAATTCACACCGTAGTTGTGTGGGGGACTTGTAATGCACACCTTAGTTGGGTGGGATTCATGGACTGCTACAAAAGAAGCCATCATCCATATGCACATGTCGCTAGACATAGAATTATGTTGATAATCAATATGCCCAATCCATCTTTTGTTCCAAGTGCAAGAAATACATGTATAGGGAAATCTTGGTTATTGTCTACCTTATTATCCAGGATATTCTAACAACCAACACCTCTCATGACAATTAATAGTAACATTTGGATGTTAAAAAGTGTAAACGCCCAGATAACAGAGCATTCTGGGTTGTATTGTCCCTTTTATATAAAGCAGAAATTCATTGTTTTGTTATGCAGACTTTTCCTCAATATGCTGGCTTGCTATTACTCAGAAAGCAGAGACTCCCGTTATCCAGAATATGGTGTTATCCAGAACCCTCGAATCCCCAGGGCCCAGAGGAGAGAGCTTTTATTATATTAAGTTATTTGCACTTTCTTTACAAGTTTGATTTCACTGTATTGCATTGAAATGTTTGTCTAGTTCTACTGTTTAAGGACCAGGAGATGATTTTTGTTTTCAGGTGCCCTGCATAGCTGCCAACATGCCCCTTCTTAGGACGTCCTGACACACAGAGGTGGGCATATATATGTAGTTAAGGTTAAGTTGCTAAACTCATAGGAAGAGCACTTTTTCGGCTGCTTATAACTTTGCTCCCCCTGGAGGAATCCTCACCACACTTTGCAACGAAAGTATATGACCGGCTCTGAATTTTCTCACCAAGTTGGGTGAGATTTCGTGCAGGGGGGTGGGCGGAGTTATAGGGGAGGGTTAAAAACATTTTTATTGTCCATAGACTGAATGGGCAAAAACTTTGCGCACGGTTACAGCCCAAACAGCTGGACGGATTTGCACCACATTTGCAGCAGGAGCGGCGGCTTGGGTCAGAAAGCATGCTTTCGTGTGTTGAAATCAGACCAGTACTTTTGTTGCAAAGAACTGAGATGTACGTCCCAAAAAATTAGTGATATCTGGGTCTGCTCCGCTGACCCATTTCCCTGTTCACTCCGTGGACCGAAGTCTCATTGGCGTGCGGTACGCCGTGCTGTTGGCAAACATTGGACTCGGCCGGTGGTTGGCTGGAGGGAAGCGTGCTGTGCGTCAAAGGTTTTGGAAAACGCCACCATGGTGTACCGGAGGATAGTGCTGCACCAGAAGGGGTTGCAAAACATGGTTTGCGAGCTCAGGTGGGTGAAAGAGGGCGAAGTGAAGAAATTGCCCATGTGTTGTGCTGTAGCCTAGGGATGCTGGTGGTTATGTTGACTTTGTGCGTTGTTTTATTGCAGTGGGTTTGTGGCAAAATGTTCCTATGCTTGGCTGCCTTGCCTTGTAGTGATTGTGGGTAAGGCGTAGGCTTTTCAGTGCCTGGGCAGAGGCAGTAGGCCTCCCCTTGTACCTAAGAGCCTTGGGCTTGAGCACCAAGCCCGCAATGCAATGCTTCCATGCACGTAGCTACTCACATATACTTTATTGGCGGGTTGGTGCACAGGCGACTATCGTATTCTGGTCAGTGCAGGCCGGCTGCAGTGGGGATGGGGAGTGCATTGGATATACTATAACGATATTTCCAGTCGGTGTACTATGTTGTGCCTGCAAAGTCCCTACTGGCTTGTGTGTTTATGGTTAGGGGCCTTGCACCTAACAGTACAGGAAGTGGTTGGTTTGAAGTAGGTGTGAGAAAGTTATATGTGGATCCGTTGGTGTACGCATATGGAAGTAGGTGTGAGGAAGTTGTCATGTGTGGGTCTGTTAGTGCACGCTCTATTGCCTTCTAGTGGATGTGCAACGATTAGGCTTTTGGGTACATCGGCGGAGGCCATAGGCCTCTGCATGTACCCAAGAGGCTAGGGCTTGCTCACACCCTTGCTTCAAGGAAGGCCATTACGACATTGAGACATGGAAGGATTTTTTGCCAGCACACTTTTGCCATATGGACCATTCGCACAGCTACTGACATATACTGCATTGGTCGTTAGGTGCACAGGGAACTATCGTATTTTGGTCAACGCAGTAAGACTGCATTGGGGATGGGGAGTGCATTGGAGAGAATATGAGTATATTTGCCGTCAGTGTGTACTATGTTGTGTTGTGACTGCAAAGCCCCTATTGCCTTGTGTGCATGGCTACGGCTCTTGGCCCTAACAGTGTGGGCACTGGTTGGAAGTAGGTGTGAGAATGCTGTGGTGTTTGGGTCCGTTAGTGTACCCATACGTACCTGTAGTCAGGAAAGCTCCGTGGCCACATGTTCCCATGCATGCCTCTATTGCCTTGCAGTGCGTGTGTACTAGGACTAGGCTCTTGGGCGGTTGCCGTAGGCCGCTGCATGTACCCAAGAGGCTAGGGCTTGGGCACAGCCTTGCTTCAGGGAGGGCAGTAAGACATTGGCACATGAAAGGATTTTTTACCATCACAGTTTTGCGTATGGACATTTTACGCAGCTACTCACTTATACTTCATTGGGGGGTAGCTGCACAGGCGGCTATCATTTTTTGGTGAGTGTAGGTAGACTCCACTGGGGATGTGCCGTGCATTGGAGGCAATATGAGGGTATTTGCAGTCGATGTATTATGCTGTGGTGTGCCTGCAAAGGTGTACTGGTTTGTGTGTATGGCTAGGGCCCTTGTACCTAACAGTGTGGCCACTGTTTGGAATTAGGTTGCAGAATGCAGCCTTGTTTGAGTCTGTTAGCGTACCCATACGTACCGGTAGTCAGGAAAGCTACGTCGCCACATGTTAGCATGCACACCTTTATTGCCTTCCAGTGGGTGTGTTGAAGGAGTAGGCTCTTGGGTGCATGGGCGGAGGACGTAGCCCTCCGCATGTACCCAGCAGCCTAGGGCTTGGCCACAGCCTTGCTTCAGGGAGGGGAGGCAGACATTGGCACATGGAAGGAATTTTTTACCAACAGTGTTTAGCAATATGGACATTGTACGCAGTTACTCACATATACTTCATTGGTGGGCAGCTGTAGAGGTCACTATCCTTTTTTGGTGAGTGCTGGCAGACTCCATTGGGGATGGGGAGTGCATTGCAGACAATATGAGGATATTTCCAGTCGGTGCGCTATGTTGTGTTGTGCCTCCAAAAACCCTAGTGGCTTGTGAGCATGGCTGGGGCCCTTGGACCCAACAGGCTGGCCAGTGGTTGGAAGTAGGTTTCAGAATGCTGCCGCCTTTGGGTCCGTTCTTATACTAATATGTAACTCCAGCGTACACTCTTGGAAATATGTATGTCTCATGTGGGTGCTCACTATTACAGAATGGTTGTGGAGGACGTTTTGCAGTTGGTACAAAAGTAGATGTAGCGTAAAGTGCCTGCACTTGCAATATGGTGTGCATTGTTGGCCTTGTTGCCCTTCAGGGACTGAGATGCTGCCATTTATGTTTCGTATGGTGTGCCTCTCATAATACGCTGTGCTTTGAGAGTGAAGGAAGATATTGCGACATGACACAAGGTAATAAGCATTACACATGTAAAGTATGGATAATATACAGACTAACCCACATACATTTGCTGCCAACAACATTATCAATGCCGTTAAGTACAGGCAAATACATGACGGAAGGGCATCTGACTGTTAGCATTGTTTTGCGTACTCGTTGAGATGGCCAACAAACACGGTTGGCGCTTCTACTGTGTGAAACTGTAATGTGTGCATCACTTCCAATACCTATACGTGTCCAACACCATCGCAGCAGTCACTGGCTTCGCTGACTTTACTTGTGGACAGTCGTTCCTCACAGCGTGCACTCCAGGTGTTGTTTCTATGTGCGTGCCAAGCGTGCCGCTCTGTCATGTGAGCACCTAGCTCTGGAAAGGAACAACATAAACAAAAGCAGATATGCGCACACAGAGCATACGGTTACAGAACATTCCCATAATTTAGTAACACCACATTGAATTGTTGGAAGTGCTTTATTTTGCTACAGAATGTTAATAACAACATGTTAGTTGGCTGCATTCACCCCTCTTATATTTCACAAACAATATTCTGTGACCAATGCCGTCTGTGCACTTCTGTACTTCAGTTCTTGTGTAGCAAAGTGGGAAAAGGAGTACTTAGTGGTGCTTGGTGGGCCGTGTGGAACAACACATTTTCTTTGAAAGGTAGACAAGGTAGCAGCTGGTGCCTCTGGGATGCATTACAGCATAAAGGTTTGCAGGTTGGTTCGTATTGCCGGAACCGCAAATGGACATACCGGCACATATCGGTTGGCCCCGATAATGACGGAAAATAAAACAATGATGGTAATCTTCCAGTGCTTGGTCAACCACCAGTCTATTGAAATGTGGAAGGGGTGGCACGCGCAGTAAGGTGCAAGATATCTGAGAAGAAAGAGGAATAAGAGTACATGTAAGTAGCCGGTATTAGTGGCAGCGTACAGGACAAGACTTTGTGGGAAGGATGTTGTGATAGCTGGCTGCCTCATTGACCATGTACTGTGTGTTGGTGAGTAGCGTCATATGTTACGCCACTGTCTTGCTCTCTGTTTTGTAGGTGATACTGTGATTGTACGGCTCCACACAAGCAAAATGTCTTGAAAATGTTGCCACCAGACGCTCTTTTGCTGCGTTTCCTTTTTACAAAACATGACAGTGGTAGCGAGTGTTCTCCAGCATGGGGTCTGGCATGGATTCACATGCTCATGAATATTCCCCGTCGTCAGGCTGGGAATCCTCGGTAAAGAAAAAATCAGTATCAGTTTCGTTTCTGATCTGTCTTTCGTAGTAGTAACCAATCACTGATCTCTGCGTCATACTGACCACAGCCAATGACTGCCCTCTACCTAAGCCCCGCCTCTGGCAGCCATCTTCAGATTTTTACCGCACGTTCAAGTGTTGGGATCCTCGTGCTATTGCTCTCGAGCGTTAGTGCTATTTTTCACGTTTTTTCTCAGAAAAATGTCTCTTTTTTCGGTCAAAGAGCCTCAAGCTCCACCGTTTCTTCATCCGATCAACGGGGACCTGTGTCGGATTCGTCTACGCCCCTCAGGGGTGAAGATTTCGTCGAGCCACGCTTTTGGAGGACTCCAGAAGTTTCTCAGGCCCATCTTGGACATGGCCCAGGAGAAGGGAAGCTCGACGCCCGGAAAGCTGTTCAGGGTCTGCCCTGGATGCCAGCTTCAAAATGTCTTTAAGGAGGACGAACACTCCCTTTGCCTTTAGTGCCTACATGAGGACAAGATGCACATGGAGAAGGACTGTGCGTTTTGCGGCAATATGTCGGAGCGGCCCATGAAGGACCGCCATCAACGTCTCGCCAACTGGCTGGAAGGAAAGATCCCGTCAGGCGAGAAGAAGAAGAAGTCCGAGCGGTCTTCTAAGACTTTTGAGGGCGCCCCGGCGACGGGGGTCCAACAGAAGGCCAAGCACCGCAAGTCCACTGGTACCGGGAGCGCCGAACGGTCGGCCTATACGGGCGCCAGGCAGGGCGCATCCTCCACGGCGCCATCAACCACGAGCCAACGCTCTGGCTCGGGTAAGAGGAAGGCCGAGCACCCGGCGAAGCTCCTGGAGAGACCCCGGTCGAGCTCGAAGGCCCCATCGGAGGGGGAGCGAGGCGGTGACCCTCCCCCCAAGGAGAAGGCGGTGAGTGCACCTAAGGTGGTGAAAGCCTTAATCCATCCGGCCAAGGCCTCTATCGAAACAGTCGCGGCGGCTCTGGCTCAGCCTGTGGAGGCTACACCACTGGTGGCGACTCCCTGCCACCGCAGAGGGAGTCCTCTTTCATGCCCATCGACAGGACCCCCGTGAAACCTCTGACGGAGAAGAAAAAGGGGGGGGGGGCAGGAGGTCGTCGTGGATTCGGCCTCAACCTCTGAGGAAGAGCTGAATGAAGTCTTAAGCCACGGCGTTGGCGTGAAAGAAGACCAGCCCGTCGGGAGGGACCCCGACGTAGGAGACGACGAGAACGTCGAGGGTGCCGACGGGGCTCCTGACCGCCCCTCGGACTCCCCTCAACCAGTGCCGCAAGACAACTCGGCGGCCATTTTGTTGGCTATACAGTCCTTATGCTCGGAGATAAGGACGAGACTGCCGTTACCACCAACGGAGGAACCGCTCCCGACGGGGGACCCGGAGCCAGGCCCTTCTGGGAGCCCTCCCCCTAAGAGAAGGAGGATTCATCCTCCACCTCCTTTTCAGCCATCGCGCCCTGTTCAGCCCTCCTCCCCGTCCACGACACGTGGGGATGATACGGGGACTGACACGGCCGCGACGGGTACAGATGACGAGGATCTCCCGTCGTCACCTCCCACCCGGGCTTCCCGCCCGACGAGATTGGATCGTTTCACTCCATGATCGCCAGGGCATCCGAGCTTTTCCAGCTCTGCCCGGAAGAGAAGAAGGAAAGAAGGTTTCCTTTATCAACGGCGTGAGGCAAGAGGAAGACGGTCCTCGCTGTACCTCTACTGGACGATATTTGGGATGAGGGCCTCGCCCTCCTCAAGAACCCATCCACGACGCCGGCTAGAAGGGATCGGTACGAGAAGAAGTACTGGGTCCCGGACGCGGCCCCCTTGTGCCTTTGGGCACAGCCGACCCCGGACTCGGTCGTCTCCGCGGCAGCCAGGAAGAAAGCGGGGGGGGGCGCGGCCTCTACGTCGACCTCCCCGCCGGACGGCGAGGGAAAGAAATTAGACACGATGGGACGCAAAGTCATCTAGTCGGCAGCGACGACGTGCTCAGGACGCACCCCTCCTTCATGCCCAAGGTGCCGTCGGACTTCCACCTCAACGAACCCTTGGTGTTGCCTGTTTTCTTCCTGTCGAATTCGTCGCCGGCCGAAAGGACTTTGCACTCGCTGGATGTGGCTAGAGCGCTGAAGTTTTACGTGGACCGCACAAAGTGTTTTCGGAAGACGTCACAACTTTTTTTGAACTTTGGACCTGTCAATCAGGGGAAGGCTCTCTCAAAGGCCTCCATTTCCAGATGGCTCTCCGGCTGTATCATGTACTGTCATCGGTTGGCAAACCGACTGCTGCCTGGCCGTCCGAGAGCCCATTCCACCAGAGCGATCACAGCTACCACGGCGTTCCTATCTGGTGTGCCCTTGCTGGACATCAGCAGGGCTGCTACGTGGAGGTCGACGCACACCTTCACGAAATTCTACTGCGTCGATCGGGATTCCAGGGAGGAGTCCAGGGTCGGCCAAGCAGTGCTGCGCAATCTGTTCGCCTAAGGTGAGCCTGGTGAGGAGGTAAGAATTGCTTAATGTTGAGTTTGATGTAATACTTAATGTTGAGCCTTTGCCACCTCAGTGGTTGTGCATGTGTGTACTGCTATGTATTTTTTATTCATGAGCATGTGAATCCATGCCAGACCCCATGCTGGAGAAGGAACAAGTTACTTACCTGTAGCTGTTGTTCTCCAGCATGGGTCTGGCATGGATTCACATGCGAACCCTCCCGCCTACCCCTCTGCGGCTCTTCACTTGGTCATACTGCCACTTCACGTGCTACCAAATCTGAAGATGGCTGCCAGAGGCGGGGCTTAGGTAGAGGGCAGTCATTGGCTGTGGTCAGTATGACGCAGAGATCAGTGATTGGTTACGACTACGAAAGACAGATCAGAAAAGAAACTGATACTGATTTTTTTCTTTACCGAGGATTCCCAGCCTGACGACGGGGAATATTCATGAGCATGTGAATCCATGCCAGACCCATGCTGGAGAACAGTTACAGGTAAGTAACTTGTTCCTTGTTCGACCCATGGCACAATGTGTCTGTCTGCAAAGAAAGTAAGAAGACAAGAACTCTCATGGGGGTCACCTCGGATTGCTGGAGAATGGAGGAGCTGCTTTGCTAACAAGTGCATCAATGAAATGTGAGCTGACGATGTTTGTGTGCCGGTTGACTGATGCGTGCAGCTGTGGCCATTATAACGTTCAGTACACTGAGGGTGCGTAGACCTTGTAATTGTGTGAAAGGGCATAGAAAGGGCAAAATGGGGAATGTAGCACTGCACGAGTGAGCAGAAGGTGTGTTGTTTTAGTGCATGACTTGCGTTCCCTTTTCGTCTTGCCCTTTATGTCTGCATTTGCAGGGCGTGGGGAAGAATGGTAGCAAAAGGAAGTACAATCACAGTAGCAATTTATGGGTAATGGTGGACACATGGCACTGTAACGGTGCGTCCTTACTGCCGTCACAAAGCTCTGTGCAATGTACAGAGAGAAAGTGTGCAGTAGAGTAAATTTATAAATATGCATACAGAAGGGCAGCTTAATACTTGTTATTCATAGTACACGTGATGTAAAGTTGTACTTGCATAACTTCGGCAAATTCCATGCTTGTATTGGGTGGGCGAGAAATGGCAGTGTACGTCATATGGGATCGTTGCAGACTACCTTTGGGGCTCACGAGCAGAGGAACTGCAGTGTAAGTTATGTATCCTTTTTTGCTATACTTCCATACAATGTCTGACCTTGGAGCTAAACATGCTTTCCCCTCAAGGCTGTTTTACAATGAGCGTGTGTCCTGTTCAAGGAGAGGTATGTTAGGTTTCGCTTTCAGGAGAGGATGCTGGGGGAAAAAAAGAAATCAGCCGGCAATATGTTTCAATTGTAGCATGCATTTAAGAATGTTGGCAGTGTCATTACGGTGAAGGTAGTACGACGTACAAGTAGAGATGATGGTGCCATACATATGGTGCTGTGAACGCACAGATGGCAACATACATTACATACTTTTACAGTGCCTAAGGACCAGTTATATGTGCTGTGTGTTACCAGGCAACGAGGCAACGGTGGACTATGGCAGACTGTGAGTTTGCTACCTCAGAATACGTGATGGGTGGCCCATCGTGCACAGTTTGGTGTCGTGCAGCATTAACCTGTTTGGAGCTGCCGTTCAGCAAAGAAAAGGAGTTGGTGTGTACGTTAGTCTAACATTGTAAGAGGGTTATGTTGTTCAAATCGTGTTTCCTTTATACAATAAGAAAGAGAAACAGAAGTTTGAAACCTTAAGTAGTAACGCAGTGCTTGCAATATGGCTGCCCAGCTATGACCCATGTGCTGCAGTGAAATATGTAATGGATACCTTTTTTGAAATGGTGTACATAACAATGAAAATGACCTAATGGCCTACACGGTGCCAGTGGAAAGCAAGGAGCCAAATGTTGGAGCAGTTGCGACAGTTACATAATATGTTTTGATGCATTCATCAAGTTCTATTGTTGTGATTGTGCAGATTGTCGGGTAGGTTACTGTAGTGTTGTGCATTCAGTGTGTCCACTTATTATAGGCTTAGGTGAACAGTGTACGTAGGAAACAGGTTATGTATTGTGTGAAAGAAATGAATGGCAGACAATGTGAACTGCAATGGCTAAGGGGTAGGTGGCTGTGTTATGTGTGTGTTTAGTGGTACGTGGATAGATGTTTGTATGCATAGTTGTACAGTGCAGCGGCAATTGTGACCATGGTGTACAATGTTGAGTACATGGCTGGAAGCCCTACACTGTACAGAGTGTGGTGAAGCGTGTAGGGCGTAGGCACAAGCTGCGTAGTGTAATATAGATGTGCATTGCAAATGGTGGCATTGCTATGTGTATAGCAGAAATAAGTGCACACATTGCACTGAAGAGATTGTAGAAAAGTATTATAGCAATCGTTGCAGACTTACTGTTTGGATTGAGGAGGGCATGTACTGTCTTTTGTGTATCAAGTGTGAAATGTTGTCGTAATGGTTGCTGCATTACCTGTGGGAAAAGAGAACAGAACATTTTAGAGCAGGTATTTTGTTAGTTTGCTGTCCACCATATAGCATACATTTCTTTACTTTGTGAACCCTCATAACTAGTACTTCCTAAGTACTATGCTTTGAACCAGTGTACTGTGCAATGAGCGCAGGTCCTGCGTTTCTTTGCATAATCATTGGGTCTGTGGGGAAAAAATATCTATTCTGGATAAAAAAAAAACTTCCAAATGTCATTGCTACTATGGTGCACATTGAATGATAGTCAAGTTTGGAGTGGTTACAGCACTTTTTAAGGTTTACTGTTGAAGTAGGAGGAAATGTAATGGTTTACGATTTCTGGCCTACACATGTTGGTAGGATGGGTGGCGTTGTATAGCAGGTGTTGTTTTGTAAATGTTTACATGCTTTCTTACTCTCAAGTCCTGTCTCCTTTCCTCCACACTGTTTGGGCATCCCTTCCAAGGGACGGGAGACGGAACCTTTTTCACCAGAAAAAATCTTCTTCCCCTTTAAATTTAGGGGCGCGCGGGGAGCCGCCCAGGAAGCATGCGCTACCCTGACTCCGCCCTCAAGCGCCACACCCCAGTCCCCTTTTCTGCATCAACAGGAACGGGCCGAATTCACCAGCGCTCACGTACTCGGTCTTCAGGTGTCATGCTCCTCCCCGGCGCATGTCGACTTCTACAGGGTTCCACAGGTGTCCATCCTGCAACGGACTCTTCCCAACTTAAGACCCCCATGCCCTCTGTCTACGTTGCATTGGGCCAGACCACGGTTGGCAATCATGTTTGGCGTGTGCCTCGCTGTCCTCGAAGGTGCTGAAGAACAGACTAGCCAGGTGGAGAGAGCTCTTTCAGAGGATCTCAAGAACTTCCTGAATCATCGAACCAGGCCCAAGGTAGGGCTTATATCCTCCATCGCACCCCGCAAGGGAGACTCCTTCCCAGGGACTCTCCCGCACGAGAGGGACCGGTCAGGTCCTTCTACCAGCACATGCACAGAGGATGCTTCAGCTACCGGCCTTCGGGTCGAGGGATCCTCTGATCCTCCTGGGGCAGTGTTGAGGGACCAGAAAGGTTCTTTTACTGGGTCTATACCCGAGGGGCTCCACCCACTTACCGGCACCATGGCCGAGGGGCTAAGACCTACTACTGGCAATACGGCTGAGGGGGCGCCTAAATGCAGCTCTACCGACCGCCGGGTCGAGGGTGTCGCACCTACCTGGCCTAGGCCCGAGAAGCAGGGTAGGCCTTGTGATCCACACACAAGAGTCTTGGACGAGGCCGGGCCCAGCGGGCTGAGCACCACATTGAAGGCACGTGGCAGGCAGCTCAACAAAATGGCTGTCGCACTAGAAAGAAGCACCCGTCCGACGCTATTCCAGGTTTTCGGCGAAGAACGAGTGTCTAGGTGGAACTGGCCTCAACCAGGTACATGGCCTACAGTATACCCCTTAGTTGCGCAGGGCGTCTTTCCTTGGCGTCCATCTGGACAAGGCACGCAGCTGCTTCAGCAGCTCCCTGCTACCCCGTCGGCACCCCATGCCACCCCTTTGGCCAGTGCGGAGGTGCTCTTCGAGAAGTTCCCTGGCCTCATGAAGTCACCTCAGATGGGGGTTATCAAAGGCGTCATTCCCGCCATGCTAGTGGCACCACAGATGCCTCCATCGTGCCCCAAGGCCCCAGTGCAGCCACCTCCTCCGGCTCCACATCCAACTCTGCAACCTCCGCTGCTTCCTCAGCCTCCGGCTGCGGTCCCTGTACCCCAGCCTCCGGCGCCATCTACTCCTCCTCTGGATTCTCCAGGATACGGACGAGGAGGTGGATCCAGACAAGCCATCCTCAGCCAGGGCCTTGCACAAACATCTTGCTGGGCTGGCGGAGTACCTGGGCCTACCCCAACCCGAGGTTGAGTAGCCGGCAGAGGGAGCTCTGGCTGAAGTCCTCACTCAACGCCCCTCTGCCAAATCGGGTATTCCTATGCAGACCAATGTAGTCGCCCTGGCCAAGAAGGGCTGGCTCAAACCCCACTCAGCCCAGCCATCAATCGACGCCTGGACGCCAAGTACAGACAGGTGGAGGGTGATACACTCTTGCTGTCGGCCCATCCTCAACCGCACTCTTCGGTAATCGCTGCAGCATCACTATACTCCAAGCCTGTCGTCCTCGGCCTCTTCCTCTGTGGCGCTGCTAGGCAAGGAGGAGAAGATCTTGGAGGCATATGGCAAGAAACTCTATTCCAACGCCTCTTTACATCTACATCAGGCCAACGCTGATGCCATGTTGGCTGCCGCCAAGCAGAGATTATGGTTGGAAATTGCGGACTTCCTCCCGCAACTCCCCGCCCACAGCCAATCACGCTTTAAGGCCGGACTAGGGGAAGCCAAGCTGGTGGCGGATGACCTCATGGAATCCACAGTGGCTCATATAGACGCCTCAGGCCGTGCCATCTGTATTGCCACGGACATGAGAAGAACAGCCTGGCTCTGGCAACAAAATTCAACCTGGATGTCCAGGAGCACATTCTAGATCTACCGTTCGAGGGGGGGGGGGGCCTCTTCCACTCCTCTACAGACGAGGAGCTGGACAAAAAGAAAAACGGCTCTCAAACGGCAAAGTCTTTATCCATCCTGACAAAGGCCAAGCCCAAATCGTACACCCAATCTCGACAGCGCTTGTAAAAGGATCATACATATGGAGGGTTCTGCGGCTTCCAGGAACACAGATCCAAGCAGCCGAACTGCTCACTGTCTCAGAGCCGGCGCAAGCAACAAAAAGGGGGAGGGAGAGTAAGGGCTTTTTCCAGTCCCCCTCCTCGGTGACAGCCTCCGAGGGAAAGAAGGCATGACACCCCCCTTCGGGTGCACGTGTCTCCGGTGGGGGGCAGGCTTGCTCTCCATACACATTTCTGGTGCCAGAATTTTGCGGACCCCTGGATCCTCTCTGTAGTATGTACGGAGTACCGTCTTCATATCCCAGCCTCTCCTCCCTCCTCCCCTCCGCTCCCACAGGTTGGGACAGCAACTCTTTTGGCAGAGATCCGGTCACTCGTAGAGAGCCAGGCAGTGGAGGAAGTCCCCGCCTCCCAGCGAGGCTTTGGCTTTTACTCCAGGATTTGTGCCATTCAGAAGAGCCACCAGGCTGGCCTGAGCGTTGTGCTGGACCTTTCCACCCTTAACCTCTCCTTACCCCTGCAAAATTTCAAGATGGTTAAGCCAGCTTTTGTAGCTGAGACATTGGACAGGGGAGACTGGATGTGCTCCCTGCATCTGAAGGACGCGTACCTACACGTCCCTATTTGACAGTCCCATCGTTCTTTCCTACGGTTCAGGATCATGGGCTACCATTTTCAATACAAGGTCCTTCCTTTTGGCCTCGACTCGGCCCCCAGGGTCTTTACCAGACTCATGAATGCCGTGGAGGCCCTCCTCAGAGCGCAGGGTCTCCACATCTACCCATACCTCGACGACTGGCTTGTCAGGGATACATCTGCAGAGGAGGTTCACCACTCTTCCCATGCCCTTATGAACACACTACATGATCTGGGCTTCTCGCTCAATCTCAAGAAGTCACAGCTGCAGCCCACGCAGACTCTGACCTTCCTGGGCCTCATCTGGGACACCTGCTCCGAGAAGGTCTTCCCGTTGGAGGACAACATCACGGCCATCAAGAAGGCCACCGCCCACTTCCTCAGCAGAGAGGTGACCTCAGCATGGTGGTACCAACATCTCCTGGGTCTACTTGCAGCGGTCCTATTAGCCATTCCGCACACCAGACTAAGGATGAGGGGGATTCAACTGCACTTCGTGGCCTCTTGAAACCAGGAGAGTGGCTCCCCATCCGAGAGGATCAACGTCCCTCCATCTCTCCAACCGGACCTAACATGGTGGTCCAGAGACTGCAACCTACGGACGGGCAAACCCTTTCGGCCACCCTCCCCGCAGGCCACCATCACCACAGACTCCTCGCCCGAGGGCAGGGCTGCCTCTCAGTCCACCGCACCTGGACTCGACAGGAGCAGGAATACCACATCAATGGATTGGAGCTGAACGCCATCTGGCTAGCGCTCTCAGCATTCCTACTGCTTCTCAAGGGCAAGGTTGTCCTCATCCAGCCAGACAACTCAACCAGCATGCACTGCGTCAACAAGCAGGGAGGCACCAGATCCCCTCCTCTGTGCAGACTGGCTATCAGCACGTGGGAGTGGGCCCTAGAAGACGACATGTACCTCACGGCAGTCCACCTCCCGGGAGGAATCCAACCTGGAAGCGGACAGGCTCAGCAGGCTGGGATCGGACAATTACGAGTGGCAGCTAAACGACCTTGTTCTTCAGGAGATCTTCCACGTGGGGGTGACCCCACCTGCTGATCCCTTTGCCACCTGGCACAACAAGAAGTGTCCCCAATTCGCATCCCGGCAAGGTCAGGGCCCCGGCTCGCTGGGCGACGTATTTCCCCTCCAGTGGACAGGCATGAAAGCCTACGCCTTTCCACCCACTCCCCTGATCCACAGGGTAATTTGTAAGATCAAGGAGTCTCGCCGACTCCGCATGATTCTGATAGCTCCATAGTGGCTGGCCAGAGCATGGTTTTCGGAGCTTCTCAGTCTCTCGGAGGTGCCACCGATGCACCTTCCGACGGGCCCAGCACATCTTCTGGTGCAGCAGGGGGGCAGAGTCATCCACCCTGCCCAAGGGAAACTCGCCCTCACAGCCTTGTACCTGAGCAGGTAACGCTTCGGCATCTTCGCCTCTCACAAGCCAACCTGGAGATCATACAGGGCGCCAGGAGCAAAGCCACCAGGGCCCAGTACAAAAGCAAATGGACCAGATTCTGCCACTGGGCAGTCTCCAAGGGTATTGACCCCTTGGAGTGCACTTTGGACAAAGTGCTCTCCTTTTCGGCGCACCTCGCTCATTCTGGCGGGCAGGTGGACACCTGCCACACATACCTTGCAGCCATTGGGGCTTACAGGAACTCGGAGGAGGACATTTTCTCCTCCTCCAACCCTATAGTCAAGAAACATCGACGGGTCTCGCTAGGCTTTAGAGACCACACCCTGTGTGGGACCTTAACATAGTCTTGGGCGCCCTAGCGCACAAACCATTCGAGCCAATGGCGTCCGTGGACATCAGGCTGATCACCATCAAGACGGCCTTATTAGTCGTCCTTACCTCGGCTCGCAAATGCAGAGAGATCCAGGCGCTGGTCGCTTCTGAACCATATACCACCTTTCACAAAGACAAGGTAGTCATGCGGACGCACCCGGCATTTCTGCCCAAGGTTCCGTCGGTGTACCACTTGAACGAGGACATAGTCCTGCCTATGTTGTTTCCTGATCCCAAGGACGAAGCACAGAGGGTGCTGCACTGCCTAGATGTCAGGCATGCCATAAAATTCTATTTGGATAGGACCAAGGGCTTATGCAAGTAAGATGCCCCGTTTGTCACTTTCGGATGCTTAAGACCAGGCTAACTGGCCTCTAAGGCTTCCATAATCCTACTCGATGGTCTTGGACATCAAAGAAGCATACGAGGGCCAGCACAAGCCACTTCCGGCCAACATACATGCCCACGCAGTCAGTTCCAAGGCAACGGCCATCGCATTCCAACGCCATGTCCCTTGGCAAGTCATAAGCAGGGCAGCCACGTGTGTGAAGGCAGTACGTTTGCAGTTGTTTTTGGTTCCATTAGCATTTTATCTTAGGAGCATTAATATTATATATTGACTGTGTGAGTGTATATGTAGCGTCGATCGAAGATCAGAATTGCACGATGTACACAACATGCTATGGTTTGCATTTTGCACCAGTTGCTGAAATGGAATGGAGTCACAGTTCGGTATTGTTACATATACGAAGCAATCGTTAGGTACTTCTTCCTGAATGATATGGTTACACAGAGTGCATGTATGTTTCCACATGTAGGAAATGTGAAAGATTTCATTTGAGTATGTTTTTCCTTTCCAGTATTTGTAGTAAGTGCATTTGAAACTCCTGAGGATCTTCTTGTCGGTTTAAAGTGAATTTCTCCATTCCAGCACTGTAGTCCAATTCTTGCCTTATTCCTGAGACACCATTGCAAACACAACTGGTCTGCGCCATTTAAATGTTTTCAACAATTGATGGAATTTGGAATAGGACCTTCATTGTTAAGTTTGCATAGCAATTAACAACTGTTGTTTTGGAAAATTTGAATGGGCAAGGTACTTCTGTGTCTGAGCACTTTGATGGAAGGGTACATGGTTTCTTTGCAGAGGCATTTCTTTTTGTGTGTGTTGTTGCGTAAGTTTGGTCTTTTTTTTTACTCCTTTTGTGTGTGCTTTTGGTAGTTGATGAATTATGAGTTGCTTTCAATTTCTTTGATGGTACTGTTGGCAAATCATTTTGAATGAGCCTTTGTTACGCTCACCTGGACCCCACAGGGGTGTCGATCGGACCCGGACAGCTCTGGTCTCCGTCAACGTGATGCGTAGTGCAGAGGTGACTGTCTGGACTGGCCCGCCTAGTCTTGTCTGCTGGACCCGAAGAAGTATTTTCCTGCAAGTGGAGACAGGGATTAGCCACCTGTGGGTGTTAGTGATGGCCTCCCAACTGTTCTCGCTCTACCCCACTAATCACCTCTGATACCCCCTTAGTAACCTCACCTTATTTTTGTAAAAGATGAGCTCTCCATCCTGCGTGTCTTGCAGGGGCGCGTAGATACCAGTTACTTCACTGGTTTGAAGGCGTTGGGAGAGTTCCGGTAAGCATTGACTCAAGTCCCAGGCGGGATTGGTAAGTATCCAGTTCAAAGAGTTCAATGTGCCCGATGTTCACTCTTGTCCCCTTCCTTCCTTAAGTTGCAACTGAGTTCGTGAGAAGAAGGTCTCGTAGCTGCTGCTGGCGTTCAGGTAAGAGTCTGTGTTACCCAACGCTGTCCGGTAACTATTGCATGCATTAACGTGTTGTTTTTCTCCCTCTTTACAGATGCGGCATATGAAGATATGGAGAATAATACCGCCGGTGCTAAATCAGATAAGTCTATGATGGTAATAGGTATTTCTCCAGCATGGGGTCTGGCATGGATTCACATGCTCATGAATATTCCCCGTCGTCAGGCTGGGAATCCTCGGGAAAGAAAAATCAGTATCAGTTTCGTTTCTGATCTGTCTTTTGTAGTAGTAACCAATCACTGATCTCTGCATCACACTGACCACAGCCAATGACTGCCCTCTACCTAAGCCCCGCCTCTGGCAGCCATCTTCAGATTTTTACCGCACGTTCAGGTGTTGGGAGTCCTCGTGCTTAGCTCTCGAGCTTTTACTGCGTGTTTCGTGCTTTTTCAGGTGAATTTTCACATTTTTTCGGTTAATCGAGCCTCAAGCTCCACCGTTTCTACTCCCGTTAACGGCTACCCGTTACGGGATTTTCCTACGCCCCTCAAGGGTGAAGATTTCGTCGAATCAACTTCTTGGAGGATTCCAGAAGATTTGCGGCCTACTTCGAGATGGCCCAGGACACGAGTTCGTCACCCAGACCCAAGCTGTTTCGCAGATGCCCTGGATGCGGGCTGCAGAATGTGTTTAAGGAAGACGAACATTCGCGATGCCTCTACTGTCTTCATGGGGACAAGACTCATGTAGAGAAGGACTGCCAGTTCTGCAAGAACTTGTCGGAGCGGACCATGAGGGACCGTCGATCCCGTCTCACCTGCTGGTTGGAGAAGGGCTCAACGGGTGAGAAGAAGAAGAAAGGGTCCGAGCAGGCTTCTAAGTCCTGTGCGGGCGCCCTGGCGACGGGGGCCCAACACCAGGCCAAGCGCTGCAAGTCTGCTGGCTCCGGGAGCGCCGAAAGGTCGGGCTCTTCGGTCGCCAGGCAGGGCGCGCCTTCCCCGGCACTGTCAACCACGAGCCAGCGCTCCGGTTCGGGGAAGAGGAAGTCCGAGACCCCGGGTAAACTTCAGGAGAAGCCCCGTCTGATCTCGAAAGAGGGGGAGCAAGGCGTTGCCCCTCCCCCTAAGGAGAAGGCCCGGGACGCATCTAAGATGGTGAAGGCCCCTACCCAGCAGGCAAAGGCCTCTATCGAGGCGATTGCGGCGACTCTGGCCAAGCCGGCAGAGACCCCGCCAGCGGAGACTGCCTCCAGGACTAGAGTTTCCCTGCCGCCAAGGAGGGAATACTCTTTTCAGCCCATCGTCATGGCCACCATGATGGAAGAAGCGAGGGGGGGGGCACGGTAGCCTCCTCGAGCTCGGAGTCAGCCTCGTAGGAGGAACTGACCGAGGCCGTGAGGAACCTCGAAGTCCAATTCGAGAAGGTTTGATCCCGTAAGGAAGATCCTCGGGAGATAACCGAGGAAGACGACGATGGCGAGGAAGAGCAGCCTTCCCTTCCGGCGCAGCCAGAACCTAGGCCTCAGGATGGCTCGACGGCCATTTTGTCTGCGATCCAGTCCTTATGCTCTGAGATAAGGACGAGATTCCCACGGCCCAGGCCGGAGGACCCGCAACCTGGCCCGTCGGGAAGTCCTCAAAACAAACAACTGAGGGCCCAACCCTCTCCTCCACTCGCCCCCGTAAGGCCTACAGTTCCCTCCTCATCCTCCCACGAGTCGGGAGATGACGGTGCAATGGGCTCGACGACGGGTTCTGAGGGCGACGACGACGAATGGGTCTCCCGTCGCACAGGCCTCGCCGCCTGACGAGATTGGCTCATTCCACGCCATGATCGCCAGGGCGTCCTAATTGTTCCAGCTCTGCCCGGAGGAGCAGAAAAAGGAAGGTTTCCTCTATCAGCACCGGGAGGCCAAGAGGAAGACTGTCATCGCGGTGCCTCTAATCGATGACATCTGGGAGGAGGGCCTGTCGGTTCTCAAGAACCCCTCCACGGCACCAGCCAAACGGGACCAGTACGAGAAGTAGTACCGGGTCCCCGAAACCGCTCCCCTGTGCCTCAGGGCCCAGCCAACGCCAGACTCGGTCGTCTCGGCGGCGGCGAAGAAGAAAGCGGCGGGGTCAGGGGCCTCGACGTCGAATTCCCCGCCGGACGGCGAGGGAAAGAAGTTGGACGCCATGGGGCGGGGGGTCATTTCGTCGGCGCCGACGACGATCAAAGCGGCCAACGCCCTGGCGATCGTGGCCCGTTACGACAGGGAGCTCTGGTTTACGCTGGCCCCCATATTGGACTTCCTACCGGACGACAAGAGGTCCGAGGCCCTGGAAATACTTCAAGAAGGCGAGGTGGCGTCGGACCACGCCATAACGGTGGCAACCGATATTGCCGATACCGGGTTCCGCCAGCTGGGCAACGGTGTTTGCCTACGACGACGGGGTTGGCTCCGGGCGACCGACTTCCGTCAGAACGTCCAGACCAGGGTGTTGGACATGCCGTTCGACGGCAGCAACTTGTTTGGGAAGGCGGTGGACGAATCCCTCCAAGCCATAAAGACGGAGACAGCCCGCGCCCTAGGAGCCCTTCAGCAACGACGGCCCTTTCGGAGCTCCGGAGGCAGACAGGGTGCCTCCAAGGGATCCAGCGGTGGCTCGTCCTACCGCCAGGTGGCACGCTCCTCGTCTCAGGAGGCATACAGGGGTTGCGGCAAGCAGGGAGCGCCTCGCCGCCGTCGGCAAGGTGGCCAAGGCGGCAAGGCCACCACCTCCAAACAGGACTGAACCGGCCGTGGTCTCGGGCCCCCACCGAAGCACCCCAGTGGGAGGCCGGCTGACGAATTTCGTCGGCGTGTGGAAGTCCATCTCCACCGACCGTTGGGTGCTAGATACCCTGGCAAGAGGACACTCTATCGAATTCCTGAAGAAGTGCCCTCACGTTCCACCTGTGGCCAGGAAGGAAAATCACGTCCCGCAACTGCTGTTGGAAGTACGGGCGATGCTCAGGAAAGGCGCCATCGAGCTTGTCCCGAAGAGGCTCCGGGGTGTACTCAAGGTACTTCCTCGTCAGGAAGAGGACGGGCGGCTGGCGCCCCATCCTGGACCTTCGTCGTTTGAACAAGTACATCAGGTCACAAACGTTTAGGATGGTCACCCTCCAGCACGTACTGGGACAGCTGGAGGAAGGTGACTTTCTATCGTCGTTGGACCTGGAGGATGCATACTTCCACGTTCCCATCCTCAAAAGTCACCGAAAGTTCCTCAGGTTCGTCGTCCAGGGACGCCACTACCAATTCAGAGCACTGCCGTTCGGATTGAAGTCGGCCCCCAGGGTCTTTACCAAGTGCCTAGCACCTGTGGCGGCGCGGCTGCGCCTGCAGGGGATTCACGTCTACCCCTACCTGGACGACTGGCTCATCCGCTCAAGGACGAGGGAACTCGCCGTCGAACACACTATGAGGACCGTCCAGCTACTCACAGACCTGGGATTCGCCATAAACTACCCAAAGTCCCACCTGGTGCCGTCGCAGGTGGCCCTGTTTCTGGGAGCGAAGCTCGATACAGTGAGGCGCCTGGCGGCCCCGTCGGAAGAACAAACGAAGACCATTCTAGGCAAAGTGCAGTGCCTGCTAGCCACGGAGGTGGCCACGGTGAGGTCCATCAAGTCCCTCCTGGGGATGATATCCTCTTGCATCTACCTGGTGCGCCTCTGCAGACTACGGATGCGCCCTCTTCAAGAATTTCTCGACGCCCGTTGGATGCAGGCGACGGGCACCTTCGAAGACAGGGTCCCCCTCAACGAGGTGTTCCGGCAGGCAAGGACTGTCAGACGCCGGCGTACCAGGAGACGGTGACGACGGACGCCTCCCTGGAAGGTTGGGGTGCCCACACCAGAGATCTCCACGCAAGAGGCCTCTGGCTACCGGAGGAGAGACTCCTGCACATCAACGTCCTGGAACTCCGAGCCGTGTTCTGGGCTCTCAAATCGTTCCTCCCGTCGCTCAAGGGCAAGGTGGTGCGGATCTTCACGGACAACACCACAACAATGTTTTACATATGGAAGCAGGGAGGCACCAGATCCCCAGCCCTATCCAAGGAGGCACAGGATCTGTGGCACTGGGCGGTCGCCCAGGGGATGTTCCTGGTTCCCTTCCACCTGGCAGGAGAAAGAAACACCATCGCCGACTCGCTCAGCAGGGAGCTGCGCGCGTGTCACGAGTGGGAACTGCGCCAGGATCAGGTGGATCAACTCTTCCGACGATGGGGCAAACCCCAAATCGACCTGTTCGCAACAGCAACGAACTCGAAGTGCAAGAGGTTCGCCAGCAGGTTTCCCCAACCGAGAAGCATGGGCGATGCGTTCTCGTTCCGCTGGGACGGCCTATACCTGTATGCGTTCCCTCCGTTGCCGTTGCTGCTTCGACTCATCAACCAGCTCAAGAGGTCCCGGTGCAGGATGATCCTCGTCGCACCGGCGTGGCTGAGGCAGATCTGGTTCCCGGACCTTCTGGACTTGTCAACGTCCCCTCCCATCAAGCTGTCGGCGGACGCGGGCCTTCTCTCCAGAGAAGGAGGCGCCATCTTCCACCAAGAACCAGCGTCGCTGAACCTGCAGGCTTGGCTCCTGCAGCGCTAGAGTTTGGAGGCTACGATATACCGGCCGATTGCAGAGAGGTTCTTGCAAAGGCCAGGGTGTCCTCGACTCTCAAATGCTACGGTCATAAGTGGAAGAGGTTCTCTATCTGGTGCCGAGCACAGAAGATCAACCCCCTACGGATTACGGCCCCTCAAGTGCTGCCGTACCTGCTATCGCTGGCAAAGGCTGGGCTAGCCCATGCCTCCATTAAGATTCATCTGGCGGCGATCTCCAGATGTACCAGAACCACAGGACGGACGTCCCTGTGGTCCCATCGACTGGTAAAAGAGTTTATGAAAGGACTGTTCCGGTCGTTCCTGCCGGTGAAGGCCCCTGCGTGGGAACTTAACGTGGTGCTGACCAGGCTCATGGGGCCCCCATTCGAGCCGATGCACTCCGCACCGATGAAGTTTGTGTCGTGGAAGACTGCATTCCTGGTGGCCATTACCTCCGCACGACGAGTGGGAGAGATCCAGGCCCTATCCTGCAAAGCACCGTACTTGACTTTCCATGCCTCGAGGGTGGTGCTTAGGACGCACCCCTCCTTTATGCCCAAGGTGCCGTCGGACTTCCATCTTAACGAGCCCCTGGTGTTACCTGTTTTCTTCCCGTCTCCTTCGTCGCCGGCCGAGAGGACTTTGCACTCGCTGGATGTGGCTAGAGCGCTGAAGTTCTACGTGGACCGCACGAAGAGTTTCCGGAGGACATCACAGCTGTTTGTGAACTTTGGACCTGTGAATCAAGGGAAGGCTCTCTCGAAGTCTTCTATTTCCAGATGGCTCTCCGGCTGCATCATGCACTGCCACCGGTTGGCTAACCGACCGCTGCCAGGCCGTCCGAGAGCCCATTCGACCAGAGCGATCGCTGCTACTACGGCGTTCTTATCTGGTGTGCCCCTGCTGGACATCTGCAGGGCTGCTACGTGGAGGTCGACGCACACCTTCACGAGATTCTACTGCGTCGATCGGGATTCCAGGGAGGAGTCCAGGGTCGGCCAAGCAGTGCTGCGCAACCTGTTCGCTTAAGGTGAGCCTGTTGAGGAGGTAAGAGATGCTTAATGTTGAGTTTTTTGTATTGCTTAATGTTGAGCCTTTTGCCACCCCCCGTGGTTGTGCATGTGTGTACTGCTATTTATTCTTATATTCATGAGCATGTGAATCCATGCCAGACCCCATGCTGGAGAAGGAACAAGTTACTTACCTGTAACTGTTGTTCTCCAGCATGGGTCTGGCATGGATTCACATGCGAACCCTCCCGCCTACCCCTCTGCGGCTCTTCACTTGATCATACTGCCACTTCACGTGCTACCAAAACTGAAGATGGCTGCCAGAGGCGGGGCTTAGGTAGAGGGCAGTCATTGGCTGTGGTCAGTATGACGCAGAGATCAGTGATTGGTTACTACTACGAAAGACAGATCAGAAACGAAACTGATACTGATTTTGCTTTACCGAGGATTCCCAGCCTGACGACGGGGAATATTCATGAGCATGTGAATCCATGCCAGACCCATGCTGGAGAACAACAGTTACAGGTAAGTAACTTGTTCCTTGTTGATTCCCTTGGCTCACCTTGTTATTCTTGTGCCCCTAGGTGCTGGAGTACGGCGAAGAAATGATGGAGAAAGTGCCGGATCGAAAGATGATGTGAGAACTGGTGAGTATGGCACTGTGCTGGAGCTGGCGAAGCGACGCGTGCAGGACTGATGTACTTTCCAGGTCGGGAGATGAAATGGATCCGGAATCAGGTGAGGAATTTGAAATAAGTTTGTTTTCTAACCTTGTCCTTTTCTTCCTCTTTATTCTAGGAGCTCCGGATTCGCGGCGGGTGTGGCAGAAGACTGGATGCTGGCTGCAGGCACGCGGGCGTGGCAGAAGACTGGATGCTGGCTGCAGGCACGGTGAGAGTCACGCTGCTGGATGCAGAATAACACAAAGCATGTGCTGCTGTTCGGACGTGGTTTAAATAGCCTCCAAAGTAGTCCCAGGAAAGAGGTTCCCCAGGACCACATCCGAGTAAAAAATAGTCCCTGTAGTAAAATAGTCCCATCCAGGCCTCACGTTGGCTTGGATTTATTTACAGCATGGTCTGCAGGAGGTAAGTAATGTCTATGAGCCTGGCGCCTATGGCGCCAGGAGTGATTTGTATTATGAGCCTGGTGCCTATGGCGCCAGGACTGAACCCAGACAGCCCCTAGCTGGGGCTGCTGGGGTTTTTGTAAATGTCTGGATGCCTGCTCCCGGGGCTGATGGGCTTGATCCGGATGCCCGGGGGTAGGCATCATGACAGCCTTCTTTTCAAACTTTTCAGTTGGTGAGGAATAGGGTACATTTTCAGATGGGGTGTGTACAGTGCACATAGTCTATTGTACTCTATGATGCAAGGAATGTTTGCAGTTGCATCAAATTTACTAGATACAGTCCTTCCAGTGTACGTAACTGTGACAGTGCTACGTAACTCATGCCTTCTTTAGACTTTGCTGCCAATATCAATCAATGCTTGATCTATGGTTAGACCTTGCGATTTATGAATAGTTAATGCATAAGCTAGCAACAGAGAGAACTGTTCTCTGCGTACATACATGTCTTTGAAAAGAAGGAATCGTGCAGTTGTGCGCCCTATATTTTTTACTTCTGAATGTTTGTCAAACTTTGTTTACAAACCGAATGCTGTTGTCCCGTGATTATGTGTGGAAGCCAACAACTGTACCAAGTGCTCCATTAACTAAACCTTGCTCTACGTCAATGTTACGCTTCAGCATAACTCTACAGCTCACACATAACGTTAACATTTTCTCCAAACCAGGTGTGTTGGAGATAGAGTTCTCTAAGGTTTGTAGTCGTGCTATGCCTTGTTGACACATAGGTATTGTCATACCGTGTACGTCCAGTTTGTCTTTGGCATGAATTTCCACTAGTGGTTGTTTTTCTTTTTTGCATCATTGTTGCATTAAATTGTACACACCTTGCTAGAGTTGGCATTAAGGACATACAGCTGACATTTTTTAGAGATGATTGTTCCATGACAACAGTAGCACATGTGTAACGCCTGTACAGCCCATCAATGCTTCTAGTATTGGGGGTAGACAGGAGCCTCCTTTGATAGTACACCAATCCGTATGTTTTTTTTAAAATGTTGGCATAGGTGAGGTCTGCAGACTGACGCATGTTTTGAGTTAGTTCTCTGTATTGGAAATGTTGCCAGAGATGTACATTCCTGATGATTCCAAGACTTTTACAGCACTCTTTGTGTCCGAACGTTTTGAAGATAGGTTCACCTTTGACTGCTGTTAATTGAAGGAGATCTCCGAAAAAATGATGACATGTTTTCATCCAAAGAGTTCTTCATAGTCTGTTTTGAGGACCTCTTGCAATCTGAGGCGAATCAAAGCCAACATTAGGTTGGAGACCATGCTCACCTTATCTATTAGGAGCATTTTCATTTGTTTCAAAACTTTGCGTAGCTCCATAGCAGATTCTGCTGAAAGTTTATTGTACTCTAATTTGTTTTGGTGTTCTACTGGAAGGAGTAGCAATCGGTGTAGAGTGACTCCACCTATGTTGTAGGTAGCCAAACCTGTATGGGCGATTACAACAGCAGAACGGTTGTTGTTTGTTAATTGTTGGATGTATTTACTGATAATTCTTTAAGAATGTTTACCTGACCCAGCTTCACCACTTACATGCAGCAATATAGGTTTGTAGTTGTTACAGGTGCAAGTTTTACTTTCGTACTGTAAATCATGTTCAATGATTTCACTTACTACAAAAATTGTACGCTGTTGACTGTTTAGTTGGGATTTCAGTACTGCCAACTCTTCTGCAGAGTGCTCATACTGAAGCATAGTGGTGGTTACTTCGGTCATGGCTAATTCTGCTTCATTTGCTATGAGTGGCTGTCCAAGTGGTTCTTGGCTGCCTGTTTGACAAGGTTCACTGCTCTCAAAAGTGTCTACATCTACTTGAGCTTAAAGTTCTTCTTGTTGGCGTTCATTGTCAATATGGTTTTGTACTGTGTAAAGTTTTCATCTGTAATTGTACTTTCACTGGTATTGAAAGCATCATCATAGGAGGTGTAGGTGGCTAATAAATCTTCTTTTAGCATGGTTTGAAAAGTTGCATTAGAGCCATGTAATACAGTTGTTTGTGTTGCTGAGTTTTTAATGACAACTTCATATGATTAATTAAGCTGCGTTTGGAGGTTTCTCCAGGCTGCCTTCGCAACCTTCCACTCTGTATCTACCTTTTTCCTCATTTGGTTTAATGTTGTTTTTGTATGCAAAGGTTTGGGCTATCTGGTAAAGGCAGATGGCTTCTAAAGTAATACTCCTGTTTGGGTAGTATGTGTCCAATAAGTTGTTCTTCAAAATGTCCCAGCTGTTGGGATCGCTTTTGGCTATTGTTTGTATGTCTTCTTACGATTTAAGTACTCTTTTTCTGGATGCAGCAGGCCCAAGACTTAGTCATACTATGTTGTCAGATTTCCCATTTAAGGTAGTGCCGGTTACACGGTCAGCGGCTTCGTAGCTGCCGCATTCTCTATGGGACAGCATTTTAATGCCAAAGCTGTACAATTTCTGTGCCAGTGTTTTGGCAGAGGATATGTCATCCCAGAGGTCTTTGAGCTCTGTTTTCTCTGCATTGGTTAAGTGGGCGGTGACATTGTGCAACTGCAGTGGAATTGCCTGCAATGTAATGTACATCAACATTGGCATTCCATAGGAGGGCAATAATTGCATTGTAATTATTTATGTACTTTGATGCTTTGCTCCTTTTTATGTAGTATGTGTTCTTGGGAGATTTTCCTTTCACACCGTGTCGAACCGAAGACATGAAGCTGTTTACTTGGCCTGTTGAAGAAACTGGTTTTGGGAAACCAAAGCGGGATTTGGTGTAGTATTTGCCTCTGTTCTTATATTTGCTTCGACAATACTAGCCACACTTGTGTCTTTGGAATTGCAAAATGTGTGCTTGTAGGTCACTATGTGTAGTTTCCAAAGGAATTTCGCAAGTGACATATTTGTGAATGAACTGCAAAACAGTTTCATCACTCTCCTCACCAAATTTAGAAGCATTTTTAATCCACAAAAGCATGTGGATGTTAGGTGCTCCTCTGGCCTGATATTCTTTTCTCCAAGTGAAGTGTTCCACTTCTCCGGGGGGAGGAAGTGCTTTATTGCAAATGAAATGCAGCATGTCAAGGAAGCAATGATGAAAGTAGCATGCAGCATTTACTGGATCGAGAGAGCAAAGCTCTCCTGGTGTTTTCATGTCTACACCCGTTTTGTTTTTGTTTCCTATGCGTAGGAAAGTGTGCAAGTCTTCCCATGCATACTCAGCACAACTTAGTGACAATCCAGGTTGCATAGCATACACCGTACATCTGCGTGCCGGTGGAACCAGTACTCTTTTGTACCACGCATGTTTGCCAAGAGATTTTTAATACTTGACTGTAAAACTTTGTCCTTCTCTTGCACTTATTGAAGTAGCTGTGTAGCAGACATGTTTTGAAAATGGGAACCTGTTTTTAATGTGTGGGCAACTCCATACCATAGCATTGCCAGTTCACTTTCAAAGAGCAGGTGGAATATGTACTCCACGTGCTGTCGATATCTAGGGTCTTCAAAATACATTCGTAAACAGTGGTATTCTGATGCTGTTATTTGTGTGCATCTTTCATCAAATCTTCCACCTTTTCCAGTCAGGAAGAGTAGAGGAAAGGCTTGTGCTTCCACGCTTTTTCCCATAAACTGATTGGCGCTCCTTTGGATTGCTGCATTTGATATGTTTCTAGTGCATCATCTATGGTGTCTTTGGAGTGCAGTGGGTGAATTGTATAGTGGTCTAAAATATTGGAGGCTGCACTAGGAGCTAGACGTTCAAATTGTCCAGTTGTTGAGGAGTCCTGAATTATTTCGGTTGTTTCTCGCAGGTTTTCTTGAACATTTACTTCATTGTAGTATTCATTGTTTTCTTTAAGGTATTGCAACGCTTCCCTAAATTTGGTTAAGTCCACTAGTTCTTGCCAATTTTCTTTTGTCTTTTGTAGGTACACCATTTACCAGGATAATCAAAGAATCTTGTATTGGCCTTTGTACTTGTAGAGTGTCTACATTTTCTTTGAGATCTAATGGTAAATAAACTACTTTACCACAAATGCATCTCAGTAATTGGGCGGGAGGCAATTTTGCAGTTTTCGGTTGAAGTCATATTATTGCTTGAAATTAGTGCTCTGTTTGGATTATAATGCTCTCATACAAATTAAGCTGCTGCAGTGCATTTGGCAGTGGAAATAGTTCAAAATTATTACTAATTGCCCGTGAAGGCCTTTGATTATTGTCAAGTTTTGCAGTGCACCGTGTGGAGGTGTTCGTAATTTCGTATTTGTTTTGAGCTATAAGGTACAGAGCTAATTGAAACCATTGGGATTCCTCATTGCCTTCTATTTTCTGCATTATATCTAAAGTTTTGGTGCTCTTATGTAGAAAGTTCTACGACAACACACACATACTTGGTTTGGTATTTCAGCAGATGTGCTTTTGAACGTTTGTATTTCTTTTCTGTATGTGTGATATAAAAAGTTGTTAGCTACACTGTTGTCAGTACTGTTGTCTGCCAATGCTAGAGTTTGTAAGTGTTCTTCAGTTTCACAATATGTCCTTTTGATGTGCTCTATTTCATCGAGCACTTGTTTGGCTGTACCGTGTAGGAAAATATCATTGAAATGTTGGAGTGCTGAAGCTGGACCTTTTGCATAGGACAGTTAGTAAACTAGATTTCTCACTGTTGAATGGTGGGCTGCTAACATTTTGATACGGTGGAGGGTGCTTTTGCATGCAGGTCTAGAAATGCAGGCTAAGGAATGTCCTCGTATTCCAGTGTAGTTGCGCACTGGACAGGAGTCCATCGTTTGTAGTATTTTTCTTTTTCTTTTGTCGTTGCCTTTGACATACTGATTGAGGAATTGCTGAAAAGATTTGATTAAGCATTGGCGAACCTTACACATTGATTTGCAAGGCCATTTGTAGGTGAGGCGTGTTGATTTGGTGGAATGGAGAGTGACATCGAAGTTTGATGGGGATATTTCTGAAAGCAGTGTTTCTTCTTCCATTATGGTATTGTGTATCTTTTTATACCCTCGTCCACTCCGATGTAAGGCAATTTGGTTGGTTTGTTCTTGTTTGTATGATTCTTCATTGAAGTATGGCTCTGTGTTGGTGGTGTGACTCCACTCACCTGTAGAGATGTGGCTAAAGGTGTCTATGCTGACATTGCGTTTGTTTCGGAGTAGTGCTTGCAATTTACCAATTAATCTTGTTAGTGGTTTCATTCTGTTCAAAATTACTATAAACAATTTCTATTTCACGCTCATTGCACTCCCTACAAGAGCTTCTAGGATGACTTTTCTGCAGTAGGTTTTGATCGTTGAGCGTGATTTCTGCCCTCTTTATAGGGTTCTGAAGGACTCTGGGATTTTTATTGTGCTTGTGGTTACATTACCATTTGTACGTGCTCTCTTAGAAGTAGTGTAAATTGCACTGTACTTTGTGGGTTTATTTTCATTCTCACATTTTGACAGATCAACTACACTGTCTTTAATGACTGAATTACCTCTTCTCCATCAACTTTCTGTTCACGTTCAGCTTACAGTGGATGGCTAGTTTCTGTGTTTTTTAGGTTGTGTGGCTCTCTTTCTGCGTTGCTTTCTACGGAGTTGCAGTTTGGTAGGCATTGTGCAGTAGCTGTTGGCAAAGAAAGGGAAGTGTGGGTGTGCACATTTTCAAATGTATATATGTGCAGTGTGCATGAGTGGGTCAATAGGAGGGTAGGCATTTAACTGCAAGTGTGTCACTGTGCAGTGGTCTCTGTCGGTTGGGGACAGTATCTATGTGGGGATTAGTCTAATGGTGGCGACGTAACAAACACTGAGCACCTGTAGATGTGTCATCAGTAACAATGAAGAACATACTGTTGGATGGCCGCACATGTATATGCAACAATAGTGCACTCTTCTAGTAAGACATACAACTGTATGATGGTATTGTACTTACTTTGTTGCTTGCGGAGAGTAGGTTTATTGCAGCCTGTATTTTGAAGTGTACACTCCCAATGACTTTACGGAGAGAGGTGGGTACTGCACCTGTATAAGAATATGGTAACAAAATGTGTTGGCTAATGGCATAGTGCTTATATTTGTGCAATACATTCTTTAAAACTATAGGGGGATGTCTTGGCAGGAAGAGAAAGTGTGTGTGTATAAATGGAAGGCTTATGATATGAATGGGCGCTTGGGAGCATAGGCATGTTTGTTAAGGGGTTAGGTGGGTTATTTGGGAGTGTATTGTATGACTTGTTATGAAACCCGTTGGTGTATTAGTGTAGGCCTATTTACTTTCAAAATGCTGTACTTTGCATTGTGGCAGGATGACAAAAAGGTGTGGAAAGATGTACAGACTGCAAAGCAGAATGTTTTTGTGCGTGCATTTGCATGTACTTCTTTGCATATGTATGCTTGCTACATGACTGCAGGCATTGCTTCTGGGCTTTAATTTCCTTATGCACATTTATGAATGTTACTGTTGTAAATGCACACATAGATTTTTGTATTGCTGAACTACTGTTATCTATGACGTGTGGCAGGAAACTGTCGTTATGCTTGCAATGTATGCACTTGGCTTAGTTTGGTGGGAAAAGCTGCCTGATCGTTTGTGTGCGAGTTTTACAAATTTGATAGGAGGTGCGTTAATGGGGGAAAGCATTGTAAAATTAAGGGAACAAAAGAACAGAGTAACTGTTTCCAAATTCCAATGGCTGTTATGCGCAAAAGGCAACTTTGCCACCACCTACCACTGTAGGAGCCATTTAATGGAAGGTGATGGGAGAAATAACAGTACGAATTTTGAGTTTATGGAGATTCATTGCTAGGTACCCTGTTGCTACGAACGTATAACACATTTTCCACTGTACTGTACTGTACAAAAAATAGTAATACCTACTGGGCGGGGTGATGGGTAGCGATGCAGATGTATGTGGGTGCAGAACTCATAGATCGTTTCACAGTACTTTGCTGTGCAGGTGCTTTTGATTTACAGGACATTTGACCTCTGCGTGTTTACGGTCGGTATGGACTGTTGAATAGATGTGATAGCGTTACATGCACAGTTCTTGGATGTAATGGTAGGTGCGTATGAAATCAATCAGGGAGTGCTGGTAAGAGTACTAGAAAGGCCCTCGTGGTAGTTGGGGAAAGAGCACATGCAACATGGTGTCCTTCTTAATGTGCTTGCCATGGAAATGGGACTACGGATTATTGATTCAGGTGTATGTCTGCTTTTCTGTTCCATGCTAGGATGTTCTTCTGTGCCCATGAGAACCTTAGTGCTTGTAGTGTGACGGTTGTCAGTGGCTTGATATTTTTTCCCCCTATTGAAATTAATCATCTGTTGCACTATGTACACTGTACGCTGCAGACACTCGGGTAGTAATGTAAGGAGGAAAAGCAGAGAGCGATCTCTAACAAAGAGCACACAAAAAGGTGTTTCTTTACCCTTCGCTTTAGCAAAATTAGAGAAAAAAAAAAAGACGTCCATTTTCTATGACTCTTAAAATGTGTTTATGCAGCCCCCTACACAGGGCATTCACGAAAGCCGCGCCAATTGGAGGTGCGCACGTCCTACATACGGGTCTTTTCTGGGTTGCTGCAATGGAAATGGGACTGGGCAGGAGATGGGATTGGTCAGTACGATTTCCTGGGTGTGGTGTGTAGCAACAGATTGTGCCAGAACGTTTGCTTGCCAATTGGAGTAGAGATGGCTACGGGAACGGGTGCGCTCTTCAGTAGGCGGACTATATGGCTTTTGGGTGACTCCTGGATACATTGGGTACAGGTTTACGCAGATCGCTGTGCACTGGCAGGACACCTTGGTTTCCATAATGTTGATGCACACTGGTACGGAATACGTGGGTTGAAGTGCCTCCATGTGGGTCCTTTTTGTGCCAGTTTGGTGATGCACGCTCATCCAGACATTATTATTCATTTTGTAGGGAACAGTTTAGGGCATTTTAGCAGCATTTCATTACAGTTTGCAATGAAGAAGACATTTCGGCAACTCATGGAAATGTTTCTAAATTCACATATCCTTTTTTCTCACATTGCCCAGAGACAGATGTGGCTGCGTTCTTCCTCGTGTGAGCCACAAATGGAGAAACATTGGCATGTTCTCCTTCCACAATGAAAACATTATGTTTCGTAGTAGCAAAACGTTTTGTTCAGATGGAATTCATCTGACTGATGCTGGCAATGAACTGTTTATGCATAATATCCAAAATGCAGTGCAGCGCTTCCTGCAAGTCTAGCACGGATTTTCCCTGTGGTTGTTCACCACTTTCTATGTTGCTAACACAAACGTCACGAAAAGGCTCTTTTCAGAGCCACAACTTCGGTTTGCAAATGCGTACAATGCTTTTGACAGAGTTCCGCCGCTTATTGTTGCCATCTCTGTATGCGGCGCCCATAGGCTGCGCCACCGCCTGCATGCTTTCATTCAACTTCTATTTTTCAACAGTGCAAGGTGGCTCTGAAAAGAGCCTTTTTATTCCCCCACCCCTTCTGGTTGTGTAGTATTTTTCCTGTTATAAGACACGCCACAAAAGGCAGCAATGGAAGGGAGATTTGGCAAAGGGTACCAACCACAGGGATAAGAAATCGTATGTGGAGAGCACAAGATGTGGGGTGCACCTCACTTAGGTAGGGGGCACTCTTTGTCATGCTCCCAGACTGAAGCCTGAAAAGCACTTCGACAATGTTCTCCCCGACACAGTACCGTGTCGCAGTATATGCACAATACAGTGACCTTTGAAAGGTACAGGTCTGTTGCAGTGCTTATGTCCTACAATGCTGCTTGCAGGACGCAGTGACCTACTGGAGTGCCCCTAGTGGTGGCAGGAGCAGATGCAGAGGATGCTGTAGAGGAAAATAACCTACTGCCTGCTTGGAAGAGGACAACCCTCCTAAGAACTGCCTGGTGGTTCGCTTTCACGTGCCACCGCATGGAGGTGGTGCCATAGCTGTAGAAGCCAGGTTTTCCGCGACTGAGTAGTATTATGTTGCACTCAGTGTATTTTACTTGGTTTGCACCCGTTTTTGGCAGATCCCCAACGGTCCTAAATAGTTTCCACACCCACGACTCATGCTGGCTGCAGGCAATGGGGATTCCTTCTACTTTATTCTCATTTCCTTTTCGATGTCCCTCCACATTATGACGCCTGTTCCCTTGCTTAGGACCTTCAGAAGATATGATATGATATGAGGCATTTATAACGTGCATATACACAAGTGTTTCAAGGCGCGACGAGGCAAGGAAGGGGGAACAAAGGGAAGACAGACAACGATCCTACTAGGCCAGGTGTCATTCAGATCGCGCAAAAGCATGGGACTGGGGAAAAGGGGAAAGTGAAAAGTGCGAGGGGGGGAGAGTGGAAAGTGCAGTACAAGGGATAGTAAGATAAATAAAAGCGGACGGAAAGTGTATGGTAAGTGCAGAACATAAGTGCTGGTAGGAGGTGTTGGTGGTGAGGTTGCTCCTGAGTCAGAGGTAGTAGCAGAAGCTCTGGTGGCCATTACTTGGAGAGGTACTTTGCAGGCACAGAATTGGTGAGAAAGCAATTTCTGCAAGAACCAATGTGCACCGCTGCTCTCCTCTGGAAAGCCAAACGGGGATTGCACCTGGCTTTATGGCTTATCTGTAGTAGTACAAATATATAGTAAGTGATGGGGTATTTGCTAATTATTACATGTTTCACAGTACGCGAAACTCTGAAAATAAAGCATTTATCATTATACTATGTAACATGGCAAAAATCTGAATATTGGACCTCTATGGTGCATGCTGCAGACAATGGCTACGTTTCTGCATGAGGTGATAGCAATACTGGAAAAACGTCTATAGTGCAATGGTGTTTATAGCAATGGATTGTGTACTTAATTATGTATCTCATGATAGTTCTCCCAATGACCTCTAATAGTTTTGTGGCAACATTATATTGACAATCCCTTGAGGAGGCTTGCTATTAAAACTAAAGGCACATGTGATGGCATCAGTGATGTCATCAATGACATTTGTGATGTCATCTTTGAGGTCATGGTTAGTCCTTGCAGTGCACAGTGGTAGGGCGAGTTATGGTTGCATTGCCTAGCATAACTGGCAAATTTCTGTGGGTTTACGGTTTTAACTGTAACAATAACGTCCCTGCAACAACATTTTCCCATTGAATTCCATAGGTTTTTTAGTAGTGCAACTTAACCATAACGTCCCTTTTAACAAAGTTTTTTGTTAGTGAGGCCATGAGGGGACTTACTCTCATTCTTAAGTTACCACAGACCACCTCCCACGTGTTGCAACTTCCTTGGGTATCATTTTTGTATTGGCACAATGAAAGACTGAAGACCTTCACAGCTGGCATATGATGCCTTAACAACAAAGGTTATATTTGGCCATATTTGTCATTCTTTCTGGTTTAACATGCCACCTGCTACCTCCAGCTAAAAACTCACAGCTAAAAACAGTTGTTACACCCACTATGTTCTAATTCCTTGGTTGTGGGACTCTGTCCTTGGGCCTCCCAAAATAACTCATGGCTCAACACCAGTTGGTCCAGCATGAGACTGCGTGTTTCCTTACTAATTCTTGCAGTAAAAGCAGTGTATCTATCCTGCAGAGGATCCTTCGCTGAGTCCTAGAGAGACGTAGACCCCATTTTAAGACCATTCACCCACAATGGGGTTTAACCAGAGTTTGTTTTAGGCCACCATATTTCTCTTTGTGGCATAGGCTGAGAAAAGCAGTGCCAGGATTCCTGTAAGTAGCGTCACCCGCCAAGGAAAGCCAGAGGAGGAATAAGAATGCATTAAAAGGCCCATCCTTAGACATGCAGCTTCGTGTCTCTACCTTCAAAAACACACCTTGCCATTTCTCCCACGACAGCTGTGTGTAGGAGAGGGCTGTCTTCCCTTTCCATCTCCAGACCTACTTCTTGCAGAAGGCGCATACTGGCATGACTTTACTACTGTTTCAGAAAAATCTTCTGTTTCCGTATAATAAAGGAAACTCTTTAGATGGGTTAAAATGTGGACAACATTTACTATCCTACATGATCACAAAAATAGTTATCCATTAACCTGTTTTTTTCTACCTTTTTCAGAAGATATGTGCGCAGATGTACATTTCCACAAAAATTCAAAATAAAAAAAACATGCATTCCATTATGTGTTCTTACCACTTTGTTTTTATCCTATTCAACCATAAACATCTAATTTCATCCCTTCACTGCCCCAGTAAACTCTGGAGTGTGCACAATCCACTCTCACATTGCTCAATTAGGCAATGCCTAATATTAATGATAGATTTACATTTTATTTTAAAATTAGGACGAATATAAAATTTATTACATCACTTTGGACTGATGTTTTTAAATAGCTATTTACAATGTAGCTTGTTTTTTTGTTGTTTTTTTTACAGCTCAGAACCTTCTGATTCTGGTGTCGACAGTTCAGTTTTATCTACACCACAGAAAAGGCGAGGAAGGCCACCAAAAACACCTCCATCACAAAAGAAACCAAGTGTGTAAGTTCTGGTTTGAGACTAGGACAAGCAATGTGTGTGTAATGGAGAATTTTTAAAAGATTGTTCATCCTTGAAATATTCATTTTCACCAAGCTGGCACCCCGAAAACGTGTTCTAGAAGCACCAAAGGTACCAACACATGCATAGTGGTGCAAGTGGTTATGCCTGGAAGTGAAAGCGCCCCTGGGTGTATCTTGCAAACGTGTTCTAGAAGCACCAAAGGTACCAACACATGCATAGTGGTGCAAGTGGTTATGCCCGGAAGTGAAAGCGCCCCTGGGTGTATCTTGCAAGGACATGTCTGCCACTTGGTTTGTCTTTTTTTGTCAAAGTAAACATAACTCTATGCTTCAAATAGTTTGAGCTGTACAGCGAATTAACCTTGTTCATGCACATCCATTGCATAGATGTTCAGTAGGGTAGCAGAACGATTTAAGACAGAGCTTTCTAGAGCTTAAGTGCACTTGAACCTCTGACCTGCAAAGACAAACGCCCAGTAATTTCATTTCCAATGGATTCCTTCCTCCCACGGATTCCTCATCTATGATCTTTCTCCCAGCAGAGCTGCTCTTTGGAAAGCTTTTCCACCACCAGGGGGACACTGCCCACCTCCATGTTGACTATGGTCGATGTCTCCACACACCCTTCAACGGATATGAAGTCTGAGACAGTATATATCGGTGGTTTTCAAACTTTTTTGGCCTCCCCTCCCCCACCCCCTATTGCAAAATTTTGGCTGGCCGGGTCCCCCAAGAAATGCCAAATGGACAGTATGTACAAATGGCTGCAAACTATTGCAAGCCGTCACCACACCCTATTCCCAGTATAGTCCCTGGGCTCCCCACCTGCTCTCATCAGTCACTGGGCTACCTAATCCTCCTCCTATCCGGTCCCTGGGCTCTCCCCACCCTGCTCCCACCTCAATCCCAGTGCTCCTGCTCCCACCAGTCTGTGGGCTCCCGTTGCCAACAGTTCAAGTGCCAGTGTGAGCTGGTGAATTTTTTAAGTGGAGGGGCATAAATATTTTCCACAAAAATGCCATGGAGGCCGAGCCCAGCCAGGGAGCCCCAACCATTCAATGGAGGTTCGTAGGGGGTTTTCAGCCCGTGAATTTTCTTTCAATAATGGGGTAAAATGTTGCATTTTAGAGCATACTTTAAAAGAAAATGGGTAAAAAGCCAAACAGTTTGCAATTGGCCAAGGGGGAAAGCATGGTATTTTTGACTGGACCTCTATGATTGATATCCAGTAAAAAAAATACTGTCCCTGTCCCCTGGGCTCCACAGCGCTTCAGAAGGAGAGATGATTTTGGCAGGTGGGTAGGGGGATTGTGCAACAAAGGCATTTTTTAAATGCTTTTTTTGTACAACCCTCCTTCCGCCCTCTATTCTCGACTCACCAAAATCAGCTCAACGGCCCAAAACAAACACACATTCACAAAGCAATCACTCTATCAGTCATACGAGCACCCATCACCATACACTCACTCATAACACAAGCATACACGCATCCATACACATATTTAAATACAAAATAAATTAACATAAATGTAATTTCTGCAGGGGCCTGCGAGTGGGTGCTGAATTGCCCCGTTACCAGGTTGCTCTGTCTGTATGTGCGAGGAGGCACAGGAACTCCCTCTCGCAAATACAGACATGCAGTGCCCCAACCAGCATTTCCAATGAGCTTTGCAAGGCTGGCAAAGCAAAATTCCCCCAGCGTTGCATGGCTGGGGAACTGAACTGTCAAAAGGAAATAGTGTTTCCCTTTGACAATTCAGCCAGCCCAGGAGCACTCCCTCAGCTTGTTAGACAGAATTATATGCAGTACCCTTTGGGAACACAACACACAATCAAGTGACAGTACAAATTCACATTTGGTATAAGCCTGTGCTACACAGTTAAAGTGGTAGCGATGGCTGAGCAGCCAGACTTATCTCAAGAGCAAGTGAGCAGTACAAGATAGTTGCACAAAGGACAGAAATTACTATGATTCAGGCAAACACTGACTCAAGGTTTTCAAGTTAAAGAATATACATTTATTTCACTCTTCAGTTGTATAACATTACACTATTATAAGCAGTCTAAAGATCACACTCTTAATACACCACTTCCCTTAAATTCCAGACACGTTAAGCTCACAAAATGAAGTGGGAGCAAAATGGCACTCCAGCCATTTAAAAGGGAGGGAAAGACGAAGTTATTAGAAAATTAAATCAAACCAACAGATAAGTACTTCGGGCAATTGAACAATAGGAACTACAATGATAAAATCAGATGGAAAAGGCTTGGGCCAAAGCCAATTGGTCAAAAGTCTTTTGCTTATGATAAAACAGTTCAGGGTAGTTTGCGGTGTTCGTGGCACGGATTCCGGCCGAGGTTGGTTGATAGAAAAGTTAGTTCAAAGAGAAGAGAAGGACAAGCCCTCGGATTGGAGAAATATTTCAAACACTTTCACCGCGGTTGAACGAAACGAGCAACCGGATTTGCACAGTACCTTAAAACAGAGAGGAAGCTGTAGCTGAGGCGGACGTTCTTGGTAGTTCCTGCAGGCTCACGGTTCCTGAAGCGACTGTCGGACTGACAAAAAGTAGGAAGACTGGACTGGAGGGTCCTGCACTATCCAGGGAAGAAACCAGCAGCAGAGCAAAACAACGAATAAAAGGTGCGCTCCTTAAAACCCAAGCAGGGTCCGATCTTCCTGGCTATCCGGCCCACTGTAGCTCTGTACAGCGAATTCAACCAGAGGGGTCATGGCTTGCAGTTTGGGGCAAACTGGGAAGAAGTTTCCTGGAGGATCTTCTCTGTTATCGGATTCTGAAGATTTGGACCTGCAGCAGGGCTTCACCGGGCGGTTCAGTCGTCATAGGGGTCCTCTTCCATCAGCTCCTCATTGGTTCTTTCGTTCCAGTGGCGACTCTGCCTTTCCAGTCCCAAAGACCTGCTTTGTATGCAGTTTTCCCCCATTCATACAGCCTGGCTGTCAATCACACAGCAGGGCGGCTGTCCTGGCAAAGACAGTCCCTTCAGCCAATCAAACAGGAGTGCGACTTGGGTTACCAAGGAAACCCATGGCAGGGGTCCAAAGATCCCTCCCTCACATCCTGCCTACCTAGACTTTCAGGCACATTAAGGAGGGCTTCTGTGTAGAAGCCCTGCGAAAAGACAGTGAACAAAGGAATCATCCCCGGTTTGGCGTGCAGAGAAAAACACGAGAAAGACTTTAACAAAAAAAAATGGCGAATAAACCCAGCCGGAGCCAAAATAAAATGTATTTGGTCAAGCGGGTTTATTTTCGAGTCTAATATAATAGCCTGAAACAATACCATGGTTATATAAGATAACCACGGTAGAAAAGTTAGCGTAGTTACCACTGCCACCAGCCAAGTCTTGAGGTAAAGGGAGCAAAACAAGGCTCCAAGAGACACAGACAAAAAGGGATAAGAATTAACCCTTTCCAATACTCCATGTAAGATGGGGTGTAGTGGGTCTGTGGTTTAAAGTGACTAATAATAAAGTTAATGGCAACTTTACCTTTTCTGGGGGACAGTAGTCAGCCCTAGAAAATGGAGTCAGTGGGAAGTCTCAAAGACAACCCTGTGTCACTGCACTGAAGGTGCTGTGTAACACACATGAAAAATATGAGGCCATGGAGTGAGCCTCCAGTGCGCAAGATCACACACAAAGTGAAAACACACACAGCAAAACCCATGTAAGAGTGGGAAAAAGGATCACACTCTTACCGGGGGAAAGAAATACATCCTGAAATCCAGCAAAGCTGCTGAGGGACTCATTAGGTAAGGGAAATCAGCCATTTATGAGAGTTCTCCCTAACACAGCTGGAAAAAAAAATTGTGAAAAGTACAACACCCTCCCCTCCCAGGTACACCAACAATCCATGAGGACGTGTCTAAGAGTCCAACGGGACAAGACTTCACCCGTGTGAACTAAGTTCAATCGAACCCTTTAAAATGACTGCCTCATCCTCCAGCTGGGGGATACCTTAAGTACCTGGGTAGAAACCCTCTTTGTTTGAAATGGGGACAATGATTTAGCCTGAGTCCATTTATGCATGTCATCTATTGTGCGGATCCAATCAGACCACAGCTTCCTTCACCTTCATTGGATTGGATAATAAAGTATCTATATCACTGTCGCACTCCATAAAAATGCCAAGAACCAACTGCTTTAATTTGAACAAAAACGTTGATGAATACTGTTCAGAGTGCAATTTGATGCCCTCATAAAGTGAGTTAGCCTGCAGGATCCCTATTAATCAATACACTGAGATCAATTTCCATTCCACAAAAGACCTGAGAGATCTTAAGCCTAATTCATAGGCCAAGGACCTGCTTCCATATTCGGCTTTCCGGCCCTGACAAATGCATTTCCCAGACCAGCCGTTTGGCTGCCAGTCCATATAATATGACTTGAATCACCTTGGCAATGTAAAATGTAATCAGTGGCAACAGAGAGTATATGCAGAATTTCATCAGGAGCTTTTTCATTTGGTATGTCAGTTGGGACCCCTTCTCATTAATGTCAAGCTCTATTTGACTTGCTTTCGGGAAGGCATTTACTGGAAATCCCAAGTAGACCACCTCCTTGAACACAGGAATAATCTGATCTCCCATGACTGGCTTATAACTTGTCGTTCGTCTACCGGGTCTTTTAAAGACCAGTATTTACGACTTCTCAGGATTTATCAAGAGCTCGTTCTGCCACGCATAGTCCCCAGTCAATTCAGGAGTCGCTGCAAACCCACCACTGTTTTGTCAAAAAGGACAATATCATCGGCATAGGCCAGCCACCTTACCGGTTGAGTACCAATCCTGCGGCTGGCCAACGCTGTTGCCAAGGCTTCCCCCAGATCCGCCAGGTAGAGATTGAAGACGAGGTGTGCCACCAAGCAGGCCTGCCTCAGTCTTCTTGAAGGCTAGCTAGCATGACCAAGAGGTTTCACCCCCATACACTCGCTACCCCCCCGCACCCGTGGTCAGTTTAACTTGGCCCAGAGGCGATCCAAATTAACCATGTGAAGCGCTCTAGAAAGGTTTATCCAGGCTCTATAGAGCACCGTGCCTCCCTTTCACCATGATTATTCACATAGGATTTCGAAGGCGGTCCCGTTCAATGCAGTGGAAATACACCTACGAAAGCCTGTCTGGAACCTTGACAAGATGTTATTTGTCTAGCCCATTGATCCAATTCTCTCAACAGCAGGCCCACAAATTATTTTACTATCCATATCAAGGAGGGCGATTGAAAGATAATTTCCCGGGTCATTCTGATTGCCCCCCCCCCCCCTTGAAAATGGGGACCACTATTGAGGTTTTCCAAGATGGGGGAAACCATCTCTTTTCTAGGATCTCCCAGAAGAGCAAGAGCAAGGATAACAACCTAGACCATATACCTATTTTTCCCTTAAGGACCTGATAGGTCAGGCCATTTGGCCCTGCCGCCCTGAAGGAGGATTTGCTAAACAATTCAGCAATGAGGGTTTCTGAATGATCTAACACCCAATCATCGCTGGGGATCTTAAAGCAGGTCCTTGAAGGTGTCTTTTTATGAAGGAGGGAAAAATGGTTGCACCATTTGACCTCAGATATCACATTGCTCTGAAGGCTAGCTTTTGTGGCCTCTAGGTGATTCAACAATGGCCAAAAGTTGTTGGAATTATTATTTGTCACCACTCCTAGCATCGATTCACTATCTTTTTGGTAACGAGAAGCTTGTCGCCATCGGGACCAATTTCCTCTTACTCCCAAGCTCTAGCCTCCAAATCTCTTGTAGATTTACAAAGGCTCCTCCTCTTTATGCATGTCTCTTCATCAAAGACAGGGTGGTGTACAGGACATGTATGTTGTTTAATCCCAGGGGGGTGGTCTATGTCCCATAAAAACTCCTGAAAGGCCAAGGGACTGCACTTACTCTTCAGTAACTGATCGTGCTTCCCATATATATCCTTTCTAGCTCTTCATTTAAGAATATGCCAGACCCTCTATACTTAGCCAACCTATTAGTAACCATAACGGGCTGACAGGAATCCCACCTGTTTACAAAGGTGTCCCAAGCCACTGTGACCTCTAATCTGGCATGATCACTACTGCACCCATTCGTGACCTGGAACTTGTTACAAATCCCCAATAGTCAAGGGGACAGTAACAAGTAGTCAATAGTTGAAGTTGAACTCCCCCCTCCCCCCTTCACCCCTTCCCTCCCATCTCCAGGTCCCAGATGGAGGTACATCTCCCTCCATTTCCTTGTTCACCATCACCACATTCTATTCTAGGAGAAACAATATCCACCTCCTACCTAAAGCCACACTGGGGACAGTGTATCCTAATTGGTAGTAGTGGCAATAAATTGCGTATTAAAATCCCCTGCCAAGAGGATGTCTACTCCGGGATAATCCAGGTTTACCATGACCAGAAGATCTGACATTGATTCCAAGAAATTCGTAAGATCAGTACAGGCGGGATTCCAGTAAAAGTTGACAACTATCAAGTATTGAACCCGTTCGAATGATCTTAGTTCCAATTTTGCTGCCAATATTCCTTTTAGCCTAGTTGGAACAACCTCCATCTTGTCATTAATGATTAACTGACAGCAATCAAGGGTCCCCCTGACGGCCTCCATCCCCGCTGATGTGATGCCAACTGATGCAATACAGTAAATCCCTCCATCTGGAAGGAGTTAAGAAACCACGTCTCTTGAAACATTACAAGATCGTTGTTACCAAAAATAGCCTCCTTCATAATACAAGCTTTAAAAGAACTAAAACCCTGCATGTTCCAACTCACAAAATGCCTTTCATCACGACTAAAAAGACTCCCCTCCTACCCCTAGTCTCTGAAATACCTGGGTCAAGATTTCGGGAAATAGGCACCAGGCCTTCGTATGAACATCATTCTGTCCATCAGATCTCCCATTTACTATCACTGGGCTAGTTGTCTGCACAGTGCCTAAAGATCTTTCTGTTTCACCCACCCCACCCCTCAGCCTCTCAAAATAACACCATGATTTATAGACCTTGGTCTTTTTAGTACATTTTAACCACAACCTTGGAATAGCAAAGGGTGCTATTTCTTCACCCTGAATTTTAGGAGGGGGGTTTTCCATCTACATTCATTGCCTCACAGCTTTAGTTCGTTAAAACACAAGAATACATCGTGTTCACTCTTCCACCAGCAAGTACACTAGTTACTGTCATTTTAGTCATCAGAACGCTTCCCTCTCTGTGATTCCCTAGTGAAGGACCATCCATAATGGTAACGTATGTATTGCTCTGACTCACTTGTTGTTCTGATTTCCCCTGATGGAAAATTGAGGCCAGTACCTAGGAGTTGATAACCAGGCTGTTTTAAGAGTGATTTTTTTTTTAATCCTTTTTCCCCTACAGGAAAATTGGAGCCCATTTTATTGGTTTAAGTGCCCTATTAGCCAGGCCAATGTTCGATGCATCGATGGATTGTTGAGCACTAGGCACCTGGTCACCCTTCATTTCCGTCTGAATACCATTACTCGCACTGGTAACCTGGACCCCAGCGTCCCTTTGGTTCTTCAATTTCTTAACCAAGCGTTTACTTCGGGGCATCGAAGTCTGCTTTTCGCATGGCGCAAAGTTTTATCCGAAACCTCCACCCGCAAAGTAACTATTAGGTCTCAGGAGTTACTTAGTCAGTTTTACTCTTTTGAACCAGGCTCTGAAAGGGTATTAATAAAATTAGCAGTGCCCGACTTTCTCGACTTGCGTGTTTTTTGGTTCTTGTTTCTTTTTTCCTCTGAGCCAATTGAAGCTTGTCACCCATTTGCGTTCTTCTTTCTTTTGACCTTACTCCTCCTCCGGTTACATCGATGTCTCGGTTCACTCTTGGTGAGTTCTTCTACCAGTGGGCTATTACGGATTGCATTTAGCTGTCTGTCTGGAGGGTCGATGCATTCACCTTTCCGCCACCTGCGCCATCTTCCTAAATTCCTCCAGTACAGATTCCGAGAGGGGGGGGTATCGTTAAAGGTCAAACCCAACCTGCTGCTCATCAAAGAGATCTCATCCTCATCCACTTGGCCGCTATTTTTCTCAAAGTACTTTAGCAGCTTATTAACTCCTCCCCGTAGATCTTCTCTCTCCAATGTTGCTCCACTTAGGGCCTCCCTAATGAGGGCAATTTCAGATCTCTGGCTTTTCGCCTCATCTCTTAGGTCCTTCACTGCTGGCAAAACAGAAGAATTTAAGACATTCCCTAAACCCACCATTGAGGACTCCCATAGTCCTGTTTGCTTTGTTAATTCCATCAGAATCCCTGAATAAGCTTGCACTTCGCCCTTCAATCATAAAACGTTCAATAGTGATTTCAATACAAAGTTCAGGGCTGTTATGGTGGGGTCATTTAATATCGGATCACTTTGGGAATTTCCTAAATCAAGCTGCCCTACCTCCTCTTGGACATTCTGCTTAAGGCTCTGTGTTAATAAGGTGGACTGCACCATGTCTGGGTTTCTACCCAGAGGCCTTAAGATCTCTGGATACGAAAGCCCTTCCACTCCCGCTTTCGTCACTGGCGGGAGAGTGTCAAATTAGAGGATGGGTTCTAGATCTCCCATGCTTCGACACCTCATCTTGGGAAACGAATCTTGGTTGTTTTTTTTTTATGTTGGTCATTGTAATGGTATATTCCAGTTCAGCGGTTAATAATTGATCAGGATTCAACTGACCCATCAAGTTCCCTACCCCAGTGTCTTCTACTTGACTGCGCTCATGGGCATGGACTTGGGCTCTTGCCATAACTTCCTGGCCTATCAGCATCGAAGTTTGCGGGGTCTGGGACAGCCTGAGTCCTTGCCTGAGGCTCCATCATTGATCCTTCCCACTCTGGTGCTCTTAAATCATCTGTGAGGGCTCCACTACGAAGGTAGTAAGTTGATGGCATCATTTATCACTGTCAGTCTTTTATAGGAGACCTGTCCCCACCAGCGATCGCAGCCACGATGTAATAACGCTGCGTGAGATTGGGGACCTCGACACGGTCTTGGAGTTTTGCTTGGGTGTGCCTTCACGATTTATTAAGATTACAGGTAAAACACCTTCCAGCAGCCCTCTACACTTCTAGGACAGGCAAAGTTCCAAGTTCTGATTACTTTTGAATGACCACCTCTCTGCTTTTCTGCCGACTGCTATCAAAAGCCAATTTGTTGCAACCTAGCCAAAATTCGCTAAGTGAAAGACAAATGTTACTCACCAGAGCATGCACGTCTTCATACTGGACCCCCTCGGTGCTCCCTCGATATTGGCAGTCTGGGAGAAACGCAAACCCTCGCCTGTGTGCTGTTGCTCCCTGGAAACGTGTGCCGCTGTTCAAAACCTCAAGGCCACGGCACACAGCAACGCACACTCTGTGCTCGCTCCGCAAGGGAATGAGGCTTTTGTAGCTTCCAGCTGACGCTCTTCTCTGCTGGGCAATGAAGCTGGAAACAAGACTCGAGCAGGCTCCTCCAGTAACCCACACTCTGAGCACACTCCACGCTCGCTCCGTGAGGGAATGAGGCTCTTGTAGCTTCCAGCTGACCATGGAAGAGCGAACACTATGGATTCTTGTGTTTTAACGAACAAAAGCTGAGAGGCAACTAACGTACATGAGAAATACTCTCCCAGAATGCAGGGCGAAGAAATGGCACCCTTTGCTATTCCAAGATTGTGGTCAAAATGTACTAAAAAGACCAGGGACTATAAATCTTTGAATCGTGGTGCTATTTTGTCCTGCTTCAAGAAATGTCCTTATTTGTATTTGTTTTCTTCGCAGGACATCTAATTGGTCTGCTTTCCATTCAAGGATGATCTCTGGTTGGCAGAAGTGGGGTTAAAATCTAGGGTGGGATCAAAGGCCATTCTTTCTTCAGCATGGGATCTGGCATGGATTCACATGCTCATGAATATTCCTCGTTGTGAGGCTGGGAATCTTCGGTAAAAGAAAAAACAGTGTCACTTTCACTTTAAAACTGTATTTCCGCTCTAAACCAATCCCAGTCCTCTGGGTCATACTGCCCCCATCCAATGACAGTCCTCTTCCTAAAGCCCCGCCTCTGGCAGCCATCTTCAGAATTGTACCGCACGCTTCAATGTTGGGAGTCCTCGAGTTACTCTACAAGCTATTTGTGTGTTTTTTGGGGGTTTTCGATGAGAAAAGTAAAATTTTTGTTTCATAGAGCCTTTGTCCTCTTTCCTTCGTCTGCCGACAGCAGGGATCCGTGGTCGGTGAAGTTCCGCGGCCCTCAACAGTGAAAATTCATCGAAGATTCTAGAAGGCCGTCTTGGGCCTACTTCGCGCCCTTTGACCTTGACGGAGGAGAAGGAGGAGGGAAGGTCCCTATTGAGACCCTGCACCAAATGCGGGCTACGGAATGTGTTTGTGGAGAACAAGCACCTACAATGCCTCCACTGCCTGCATCCGGACCATAAGGAACTAGAGTGCGAGATATGCCTCGGTTTCTCTAAGAAAAATACGAAGGATAGGCATAGGCTGGTGGCATGGCCCCTGACTGTGCTCTGAACAAGGCCATGCCTCGTCCAAGACCGGCCAGTCCGAGGAGCGGTCTTCTAAGTCCTTTGAGGGCGCCTCATCCCTGGAGGCCCAAGATAAGGCCAAGATCTGCAAGCCTGAGTCCACCAGGTTCACAGCTGAAGCAGGTCCCCAAGTGGATAGTGCGCGATCAGCATCACCTTCTGCCTCCATTGCCAGCCTACCATCAACCTCCTCTTCAAAGAGTAAGTCCTCTACCCCGGCTAAGAGAAGCCACGGACAGAGGAGAAGAAGACTGCACAGCCCACACAGGCTGAATCGGCACGGGCAAAGACCTTGTCAGCAACTCCATCGACGGCTACTACCACGTCAGCTACGGCAGCTCACCCAGGTCATCGCCCAAGCCATGGAGGTCTTGTCCATGGACGACGAAGATCAGGAGTCCATGCATACGGTCCACGAAGATGATGATGGTGTAAAGACTGGTAGGGGGTGTCTGTACTTCCGCTCTCTATATGGTAGAGGAGAGGCACAGAGGACCCCAGCCAAGATTCTCTATTATTGATACGTGGTCGAGCAATCAAGGCCTAACTTCTCAGGAGGTGATGCAGGCTGGTTCTTAAGTACAGTGTAGTCCCCGAATCCCCACAAAGGAATGTCCACACACTGTATTACTGAAAACAGTCTTTATATAATTAATATTCAAAGGTATGTACACGATCACAATAACGCACTTTGTACTCGGAAATCAATAATGATAAATATATACAATTCTAAAGTGGTACCACCAATGTTATCAAATCTCATTGAAGTGCATCAACTGTACGGTTAAAATGTGTCACAGATCAATAACGAGGAAACCTGGGCAACCTGTAAATAAAGATATATAGCACAAGACCAGTCCATAAATTGTCCGATAGTCTTACTTCCTCCTATTAAGGTTTACCCCCCCCCCAATGTACCTGGTCGAGTAGAGTTCTCCGACGATGCGTCGACCGATCCTTCTTGAGTGACTCCCTTTAAGGCAGGAGCCACGGATCGTCGAGAGGTGTCGAGGAACTTGGCGTTCGGTGTCAGGGAATCGACGGCCCTTCTTGAGTGCCCTCCCTTTAAGGCAGGAGTCACGGGTCGTCGAACGTCCGACGGTGAACAGGGTGAACTACGGCAGGGAAGTGGCCGCTTCGTTCCTAGCGGTGCTCGTCGACGACAGAGCGTTGGCATCCTGCAAGGAAGAGGTATGCGGGGCACCTCGGTGACGATAGTTCTGGACCGCAAAGAGATGATGATGAGCTGTGGCCCAGCAAGGGCGTTGAGTTGTCGGCGTCTCTGTGGTCTGTAGGTGGCGGGAAACCCACCAATGGATGCTCCTCGGTGCGTCGACGGTCGGGCCTTCTCCAGCGGGAGACAAGCGGGTTACGATGCAGACGAGAGCATACGATGATCAATTGAAGTTCTTAGGCAAACAGGAGCACGGCGGCTCCGGTCGGCGACAGCGGTCGTCGACAGTGGCGGACAACAGTCCAAGTGCTTCTACTTGGAGTTCCGCAGCAGTCCCCGTCTCGGGTCGGCAGCCTGTCGAAGGTCTGTCTACCAGGGAGTGTTGGCAAAGATCAGCTGTGCACGATGGTCCCTCTTAGCTCAGGAAGAGGGCGCCTTACCAGGTCCTCTCTGGGTCAGTCCTTGGAAACACAGCAGCTTTCAGATTACGAGGGAGAGCCACAGCACTCCTTCTCGTCCAGCGGGGTTTCAAGGTCAAGCTTCAGTTACTCCAGTTACTCGTCGTAGTGGACTTCAGCTTCTGAACACAATTCCTAGCAGTGAGAGGTCCCCAGATATACTGTTGATCTCCCATTCATTCCGCTGGGTCACACTCAAGCATCCAATCACGACTAAGGGGCATTCATGCAGGCAGGCAGGCAGCCAATCAGGCACACGGGGTATTCAGGCCATTCACTTCTCTCCAGACACTCACAACAAGTTATGTGTATTGGGACAAGTACCGAGCCATTCAACACTCCAAGCTGCATTCATACTGTTTTCGGGCAGGGTTGTCTCAGTCATTGGGTCAACCACCAGATACTAGACACCCACAACACAGAATGCATATTTGTCACACACTCTATTCACCCAGGTCCCACCCACAGGAGGTACCCACAACATACATCACCGGGAAGACTCCAGCTAGTCTGGCAGGGCCTTCACAACACCACCATATGGCATTTCCACCCAACAGCCAGTCAGGGGGAAGGGACAGAGTCGGGGCTTCCCAGGACTTTGGGAAAACAAGGTAATGGGTAATAGAAAGCAAGAGGCCACAGGGGCCATCTTGTTTTCCATCAGGAATCAACTGATCCCAATGGCAGGGCCGGGGTATCCCAAAATGGAGGATACTCCGCGCACCTGTCAAATTCAGCATGGAGCTGCCACCAGCCCATACCCTGCTCTGCGGCCCACCCACAGGTGCCCAAAAACATACACTAGGGGCACAGGGTTGTACCCCCACCCATGGGTGCCATAAGGGTATCCCACGGGTACGTTCACCAAACCAAAAGAAAGAGCTGCACCGCCAGGAGTCCCACATGAACTCCTGCACGGAAAACACGACAGAACACACGATAAAAAGCAGTAAAGGACAAGGATACGGAGGCCCTGTCCCTCCGATGCATTTCCAGCATCACAGAGGGTGACAAAGTCGTTTTCCTGTTTTGCCTTCTCAGAGGAGAGACATCTCTTTGGATAGTCTATCGACTCTCCACACCTTGGTGTCACAGATCCAGATGGAATGCCTCCCGCACTGGTACCTGTGGTCCCCCAGCTCCCCGATCAGCCTCTGCCGAAGATGAGGAAGTGTCATCTGACACTGCCATATCAACCTCCTGCACCACGTCGGGCCCCAACTCCCCCAGCAGACCCAGACACGGGTATGGCAACGGATACGGCCCAGACGATGGATGATGACGAAGACAACGTCGCAGCGGATGGTGATTTGCCACATTTGGATGCACCACATAGTGTTTCCCCACCGAATGAGGTGGGTTCGTTCCTCTCCATGATGGCCAGGGCCTCCAAGCTATTGCAGCTGGTACCCGAGGAAACCATGAATGAGGGGTTCTTGTATCAATGGTGACAGGCCAGGAGGAAGACTGTCATGGCAGTGCCCTTTCCGGATGATATTTGGGAAGAGGACCTAGCCCTCATGAAGAAACCTTGCACAGCTCCAGCCAAGTGGGATAGGCTGGAAAGAAGTATAGGGTGCTGGACTCTGCACCCAAGTGCCTGAGGTCGCAACCATCGCTGGACTCTGAGTCGGTGAATACGAGGGAATAGTCAGCTAACCTGTCCTCGTCTTCGGTCCCTCCGGAGAGCAAGGAGAAAAGGATGGACGCCATGGGGAAGAAGGTGATTTACACTGCGGCGTCCACAATCAAGGCGGCCAATGCACTGGCGATCCTAGCCAGGTACAATAGGGAGTTGTGTTACAAACTAGGACCGATCCTGGAGTTCCTCACCAAGATGGAGGCCCTTGCCCTCTTCCAGGAAGGAGAAGTGGCATCAGACCACACCATCACAGTGTTGGTGGACATCGCAGACACAGTGTTCCGTCAAATGGGGAACAGTGTTTGCCTTCGTCCGCAGGGATGAATGAAGGCCACTAACTTCCGTCCGGAGGTCCAAGAGAATGTGCTGGACATGCCCTTCGGTGGGGAAAACCAGTTTGGGAAGGCCGTTGACGAGTCCCTCCAGGCCATGAAAACGGATGGGGTCCGCTCCCTCGGCACTCTATGGCAGCACCGCTCATCATCTTTTCGCTCCTCCAGGGGAAAATCGAGAGGGTCATCAAAATGGTTGTCCATGTCCCGATCCTCAACGCAAGAAGCCTACAGAGACTGCTCTCAGGCCTGCGGTAGCGAGTGAAGAAAGATCACCACTGACAGATGGGTGCTGGACGGTCTCACCCAGGGGCACACCTTGGAGTTCCAACGCAGGTGTCCTTGTATTCTGCCTGTTCCCTTCAGGAGCAGCACATTCCTCAGCTTCTGGAAGAGGTGCGAGCCATTCTAGGAAAAGGGGCGATAGAGCTAGTTCCCCAATGGCTCCGGTGCTCCAGAGTCTATTCCAGATACTTACTAGTCAGAAAGAAGACAGGGGGTGGTGGGGGCTGGAGACGCATCCTGGACCTGCAACGTCTGAACAAATACTTGAAGTCACAAAAATTCAGGATGGTCCCATTGCAGCACGTGCTCGGCCAACTGCAAAAAGGAGACTTCTTGATGTCATTGGACCTGGAGGACGCATATTTCCAAGTCCCCATTCACAAGAAACCTCAGAAATGTCTGTTTCGTGGTGCAGGGCCAGCACTGCCAGTTCAAGGCCCTACCATTCGGCTTGTAGTCGGCCCCAAGAGTATTCACGAAGTGCTTGGCACCAGTGGCGGCCCATCTACGTCTACAGGGCATACACGTATACCAGTACTGCCTGATTCGCGCCTGCTCGCGGGAGCTGCCAGATGAGCACACAAAGGCACGACCGTCCGACGATGGACAGATCTGGGATTCTCCATCAACTATCTGAAGTCCTGCTTAACGCCATCGCAGAACGCGCTGTTCTTAGGCGCCAGACTCAACACAGTGTTTGCATGACGTCGCTCTCGGAAGAGAGGCGAGCTGCCATTCTAGGAAAGGTGCAACAGCTGTCGTCGGCCAAGACGGCCATGGTGCAGGCCATCCAGTCATTACTGGGCATGATGTCCTGCATCTACCTCGTCTGTCTCTGCAGGCTGCAGATGCAGCCCCTACAGAGTGGGGGGGCGCATTCTCCTTCCCATGGGACGGGCTGTTTCTGTACGCGTTCCCTCCATTCCGTCTCCTACTAGGAGTCCTCAACACACTCCGACAGGGTCAATGCAGCATGATGCTCATCACCCTGGCGTGGCCGAGGCAGATTTGGTATCTGTACCTTCTCAGCCTATCTGCGTCGCCTCCAGTCAAGTTGCTGATGGCTCCGGATCTTCTCACCAGCGCAATTCTACATCACACCCCAGGATTGCTGAACCTGAAGGATTGGCTCCTGCAGCTTTAGAGTTTAGAGGTTATGAGTTGCCAGCGGACTGCAGGAAGGTCCTCGTCAAGGCCAGGTCGTTGATTTTGAAGTGCTAAGGCCATAACTGTAAGCGATTTTCTACATGGCGCCGCTCACAGATGATTACCCCTCTGAGGGTCATGGCTCCACAGATCCTTCCTATCCTTGGCAAAAGTTGTACTGGCTCACGCGTCCATCAAGGTACATCTGGCAGCTATCTCCCGCTACACCAGGTCCCCAGGGAGATCATCGCTGTGGTCCCTCACACTTGTCAAGGATTTTCTCAGAGGACGTTTCCAATCCTTCCCACCGGTGAATGCTCGTGCCCCAGCGTGGGAACTCCAAGTGTTACTTAGAAGGCTCTTGGGGGGGGGGGGGCCCTTCGAGCCAATGCACCAGGCCCCACTCAAGTTTCTCGCGTGGAAGACAAATTTCTTTGTGGCCATCACCTCTGCCAGACATTTGGGTGAGACCCAGGCCCTATCTATCCTGCAAGCATCAGTAGCTGATTTCCCAAAAGTCAAGTGTGCTACTGCGTACACACTCCTCTTACATGCCGAAGGTTCCGTCGGAATTCCACCTCAACGAGCCTTTGTTGTTACCTGTTTTCTTCCTCAAAACGTTGTCGCCGGCAGAGAGGGCCTTGTGCTTGCTGGATGTTGCTCATGCCCTGAAGTTCTATGTGACCCGCACAAAGAGTTTTCAGAAGACTTCTCAACTGTTGGTGAACTTTGGTCCTGTGAACCATGGGAAGGCCTTGTCCAAGGCTTCCATTTCAAGGCGGCTTTCCGTCTGCATCATGCACTGTCATCGGTTGGTAAACCGACCGCTACCCGGCCATCCAAGAGCCCCCTTCACCAGAGCGATTGCTGCAAAGACTGCGTTCCTTTCTGGTGTGCCCCTGCTGGACATCTTCAGGGCTGCTACGTGGAGGTCCACACACAGCTTCACAAAGTTCTACTGCATCGGCAGGGATTTCAGAGAGGAGTCCAGAGTCAGCCAGACTGTGCTACGCAACCTGTTCGCTTGAGGCAAGTCTGTTCCAGAGGTAAGAGTTTGTTGCTTCTGTTGAGCCTTACCACCTCCCGTGGTTGTGTAATGTTGTACTGCTGTGTATTCGTTATGCATGAGCATGTGAATCCACCAGACCCCATGATGGAGAAGGTTTAAGTTACTTAATAATAATTTAGCATTTATATAGCATTTATATAGCGGTACAAACCCTCAGGTATCTGAGCGCTGCTTATTATTACCCACGGTGTGTGGTGCTCATTTATCGACTTTGGAAGGATGAAAGGCTGAGTTTGGCCCTGCCAGGATTCGAACCTGCGTCAGCGGGCTCTGCACGGATGTCAAAGCGAGCGCTCCACTCGCTGTGCTATCGGACCGGCTTGTCGCTTGTTACTTGCCTGTAACTATTGTACTGCTACGTCACGTCCCCTTTCCTCCATACTGTATGGGTATCGGGTAATATTATCCCCACCAAAAATATCGCCGTATATATGGTCGTTGGGAACGACAATAGGGGATATTTTTAGTGGGGATAATATTAGGGTTTTTTGGGAGCGGGGGCGTCCCCCGCTCCTTTTAAAATAATACGAGGTTGTGGGGGTGTCCCCCGCAGGTTCCATGCCTTAATATCACCGTAAAAATTTGGCAATATTTTTGCGGGGATATTAACACATGGAACCACTGTATGGGCTGGGCGTCCCTCACTAAGACACGGGAAATGGAACCTTTTTCACCTGAAAAACTTGTCCTCCCTTTTAATTTAGATGCATGCAGGGCATGGCCCTGGGAGCATGTGCTCCCCTTGAATCCACCCCCCAGAGCAACTCCCCAGTCCTCTCTTCCGCATCGACAGGAACAGACCACTTCACCTGTGCTCCTGGTTAGGCCTCCAGCCTTGTATTTCCACAAGCTCTTCCCCGAAAGCTTTGTTTTTCTTCTCTTTTTTCCTAGATTGTTAGAGAAAACTCTGTCCTCTGGTGCCACGCTCCTCCCCGGCGCATGTCGACGATGGCGGGTTTTAGCATGTGTCTGGCCTACGAGGGTTCCCTCCCCATGTCGGACCCCCACATGCTCTGCCTCGGGTGCACTGGCCCCCACCACGGCTGGGACCACTGTTCCGTGTGCAACGTGTTGACCCCACGAACTGTCAAGAATCTCTTGGCCCATGTGGAGGGAGCTGTTCGAGAGATCGCCTCCAGGGGACCTCAAGACTTGCGTGAGAAGGAAGCCCAGGCGCAAGGTAGGTGCCCTGTTCTCCTCCGCACCATCCAAGGTCAACTCCTTCTCTGGGAAGCGCCCGAGTGGGAGGGGCATTCCAAGTCCTAAGACCAGCAAGGAGACCGAGGCTCTCAGAGCTACAGGCCGAGGGGTCGCATGACTCTCCCGGTCCCACCTCTGAGGGGCCACAAGGCTCTTTTACCTGGGAAATCCCAGAGGGGCTTTGCTCTACTACCCGGATCTTTCCTGAGGCGGCGCCTACACGCAGCACTACCGGTTTCATGGCCGAGGGCACTCCGCCTCCAAGGTCTATGCCTGAGGTGCAGGTAAGGTATGAAACTTTGCTCTTGAGCATGCAGGTGGAAACAGGGGCCAGCTCATCAAGCACCACGCAGCAGGCACGTGGCGCGGGGCATGACAAAATGGCCACCAGGCCAGACAAGATGTCGACTCGCCCAAAGTCGCCTCCTTTTGGAGAGCAGGCATGGGAGCGCATGTCTAAGTGGGACTGGACCCCTCCGGTGACCTTGTCCTCGTCATATCCGACCACACCTTTACAGGGTCGGTATGCAGCGCCCAGCAGGGTGCGGCAAGGACTGCCAAGGCCTCAGATATCAAAGGGCACGTCTACCACGACTCCAGGCCCTTCCCTGTCTTGCGAGGATAGGTTCTTCAAAAAGTTCCTTACCCTCAAGAAGTCACTGCAGATGAGCACCATCCTAAGGTGGGGTCATCAAGGATGTGCTACCTCTGACACCACCTCAGGCTCCCCGGTACAGGTTCAACCCTTGGTTCCAGTGCTCACAACACTCTTGCAGGCTTCGCCTCCGCAGCAACCTCCTGCACTGCCAGTCAGCACGCCAGAGCTGCCCCACACCCAGCATGCCTCCGTCGGCTCCAGACCTGCAGCACACAGCGAGCGACACGGACGAGGAGGAGAACCATGATACTCCCTCGTCAGACAAAGCTTTCCACAAGAGGCTGGCGGGTGTAGCAGAATACTTGGGGATTCAGCAACCTCAAGTCGAGCAACCTGAGGCGGGGGGTTCTGGCTGAAGTGTTCACCATTTGCCTGGCCACAAGAACTGGCATCCCTCTGCAAAAGGATGTAGAAGCCCTTGCCAAGAACAGTTGCGTTAAGAGCACCAGGGACCATGGGTTGCCGCACCCTCCATCTTTGTTATCGGTGCACTAGCAGCCAGTTGGTGGAAACTTGTAAAAAGGACTGTGCTCGTGATGCCTATTGTGTGTATCCAGAGAGAATTCTTATAGTTTCCATTCATTCAGCGCATGTGCAATTACTTATGCTGGGATTTACCCCATTGTCTTTTGCTGCGCTTGAAAAATGTAGTTCCACAAGGTTTGTGATTTTCATTCTTTCCAATCTTTTATTGTCTCTCGAATTCATCAATTGATGATAAAACATGTGGTGCCGACACGTGTTTCGACCTAACAGGTCTTTTTCTAGGCTACCGTTCATAATTTTTAATAACAATGGATTCGATACATATTTGGTGCCAATGTGGTCCCAAGATCGGCCATTGACCATTCGTGATTGGTTGTATATCATGTGACATTTGTGTTCGGACATATTATGTGTGGGTGATTTAATTCCCAGTGATCGTCATATATATACAGATGAGTGATTTGCAGATTGGTTCATACGTTGTGCAGTCAAAAACAATTATCAATAGACAGTATTGAGTACATTTTAAGGGAGAGAAAAGAGATTTCCGTAAGTTTGGTTGGCAATGGTCCAAATTGGTTTGGAGTGTTTGGTAATGACTGGTAATGATTGACTCATTTGCAAGGGATCTCACCTGGTAGGTAAGATGGAAGGATTGTCCTGGTTCCTGCTTGTTGCAGGTAGATCAGTTAGTTACTGGGTAGTGGTAATAGCAAGGGCTCAGTCCGCCCAGTGCCTGGTTTAGCAGAGGTCAATACCTAGGAATAAGGAATTAAGGTAAACTAGTGTGAATATTTCATGCCCAAGGGCTGAGCTACTTGGAATAGTTAAGACATGATTCTGTGGTTCTGTTCATGTGTGGTATCAGTTGTTTCCATTGTGCGGTCCCGACAGTGGAGATGTGCCCAGTTGGGTTTCAGTTTTCAAGGTGATTATCATAATTAGGCACTGGTGCCCTGGGACCCTTCCTTCACTGGCCTGGAGCGGCTTCCGTGGGAAGGGTCTTTGTGCTTATTGTGCCGAGGCTGCATATAGTATACTTAGTGCTGACCCTTATTGTGATGGCCGGGATCTAGATCTGTGCCGTGTTGGGCTTTGTTTGAGTGTGCGCCGGTGCGTGAATACATATATTACGCATAAGGCGTTTTTACACAGTGCCTGTTCTATGAATTGCCGGTTAGCCATGTTGTGCAGACGGCGTTTCAGTTGAGCATTAATTAGTAAAGGCATTAGTGCCCGGTGTCCTTTCCTACATTTAAATCCAAGTGAAGCTAAATTAAGCAAAAGGTTTCGTGCGCGAGCTAGGGGAGCATCTTATCTCTCGTGTTGTATCTTTCTGCCTCCGGGTTCAGGTACAAATGGGGAGTGTAATGACTTGCATTATATGGTTTGTCAAACTAGTGTCCATTGGTCCGTGGCCGGCAACCCTATTGGTTGTTGGGCTGTGTCTTCCCATTGGTTGCTAACAGCGCTGAATGCGGCTGTGACGTCCTGGTGACCATTGGGCAGAAATGGGCTAAAGGAGCCTGACTATTGGTGGGGGTTCCTGTGAGGCAATCATGATATAGCTGTGCTTTGCAACCTGGCAGCATTGTGCCAGTGATTACATATATTTGTAATTACAGTAATCTGATGCAGGCATGTATTTATGGTTCATTCATACTCCTACGTCCCGTCCCCTTTCCTCCATACTTGTGGGACATCTCTCCGTCCTTTGGGACGGGACCAGAGCACTTTGTAAAAAGCATCCCAATTTTTTCAAAAATGTGTCCCTCTCTTTCCTGCGCGGGGCCCGGCACGCAGCCGTAACCCCGCCCACCTTGGTTCCGCCCCGCGCATCGCCCATCAGTCCTTTTCTCCGCTCGATCGGGGCCTGACGCACTTGCATCCTTGCAAGATTTTCTTCCCTTATTTCCTCTCTGGGTCTCGCTAGCGTTTGTTTACTAGTCTATGTCTTTCAAATTAGACTTTCCAGAGTGTTCGTGTCATCGTCGCTTTGCAAGGGCGGATCCCCATCCTCTTTGTTTAGAGTGTTTGGGTCCGGAACACTGTTGGGACTCCTGTTTTTACTATGACTCCCTTTCGGTCCGGGCACTTCAACGTCGGTTGGAGCGGTGGTAGGAGGAGTTCCGACAAACTCCTCCTTTGCATTTTCAGGCGTTCACCAACGAGAAGAGAAAACGCCCGGTAAGTTCTTTACTTTTCAGAGCACCCCGACCGGGGGGATACCTTCCTGGGTTCCTCTCGGTCCGGGAGGGGCGTTGATCGCTCTGTTACCGGGGTTCGGCCTGAGGTGCCTGTTGGGCCTAATAATTCTACCAGAGTTTTCTCCGAGGGTCTCTGTAAGGGGCCTGTGAACACCGGAAGAACGCTCCGAGGCCCCTCCTGTGGGGGCTGTTTGTAGACCCAGTTCCACTGAGTCGTGGGGTACCGGAGTTCGCTCTGAGGCCTCTCTGTCGGCTTCCCTCAAAAACAAAACCGGGGTGCACCCCGAGGCCTTGGCTGGGCTTGTAGTTACCGAACGGATGTTCAAGGCCCGCGCAGAAAAGGCTGTTACCGGGCCTGGCTCCGAGGTCCCTCGTACAGAGGCTAAAGCTACCAACAGTTCTGAGAGGTCGGTCAAGGCTTTGTCGGTGAAAGTGCACCGTTCCCGCATTTGTGGTGACACCAGATCTGTTGAGGAGGCAAAGAAGCAAAGTTCTTCTTTTACCGGCAGTGCCGAGGTCCTTCCTTCGAAGGCTCAGTTGGCGGTTGGTATGTCACAAAAACATTCCAGGCCTCATAGTACCGGCTCGGCCGAGGTTCCTTATGTTAAGGCTAAGATTAAGACCCATGATCCATCGACGGGGACCCCTGCCTCACTTCCTCACGTGCCGCAGTTCCCCTCAGATGAGGACAAAATGGCGCCCGTTCCCGCCACGACAGCCATTTTAGGTGCTGACCCTACAACTACGCCATCGGCTTCTGGTGTAGGGCTCGGTCTCTTGGGTGAACCTAAGGTCCCTTGTGCGCATCCTTACCGGCCAGTTTATGATTGGAACGCCCGGATGTCATGATGCCTGCTCCCGAGGAGCCAGGTCAGGCCCAGCGTCCCCGGAAGCAGACTTCATACTCACCAAGCAGGACCCAGCAAACCCCTATAGGGGCTCTTTGGACCTTGTCCTGGCGCCTTTGGCGCCAGGCTCATAAAAGGCATCTGTCCTGGCGCCTGAGGCGCCAGGCTCATCATGGCAGAACATATGGTAATGCTTGGGTGAACTCACCTGAGGCAGACCATGCTGCATACTCACCCGAGGCAGACCATGCTGTCTGAAGCTCCAAGCCAACTAAGGCTGGGGAGGAACTATTTTCTTTCAGGAACTCTTTTCTTACTCGGGTGGGGCCAGTGGAAGAACACTCACCTGAAGCTCTTCCAAGGCTATTTAAACCACGCCCGGATGGCCACACGTGCTTCGCGTTATTCTGCATCTGCAGCAGGACGCTCACCGAGTCGGCTCCTGCATCCTGGCTCCTGCCACGCCCGCTAGCACCTGGAACACCTGCAAGGAGAGAAAGGCAAGCATTAGGACATTACCTACCTTCATCCAGCATCCGGATTCTTCACTCCGTCGATCCTGCAAAAGAAAGTCAAAGGTTAGAAACGCATCTCATCGCTCGCTGCAGCGCCGCTTCCACTTACCTTCACGTGGCGCTGTCTAGCTCTTCAGCGGTCATAGGCGTCATATGCCGCATCCCAGCACCTACGGAAAAGAAAGACAATAGTTAGAAGCGCTCCGCTTCTCACGCTGCCGCGCCGCTTCCTCTTACCTTCACTTGGCGCCGGCAACCTTTTCAGCGCCCATAGGCGACATCGGTCGCATTCAAGACCTACGGAGAAAAGGACAAAACAAGGTGAGCAACAAACTAATTGCAAAAGGACAGTTTACTCACCTTAAGTCTTACCTGAATTTTGTTGGGACCTCAGTTCCCTTTTCGGGTCGGAGCGGCTTTTCTGGCTTTTCCGTACCTCGGCCCCTATCGGGAAATAAGACGCACTCATTAAGGTGTCGGAGCAAACCACTACGGCACACCTTCATTAAAAGTACTCACCTGAGCTTACCTCGGCGAATCCATTCCTCCACACGGATTCCTCACCTAGTCCCAGAAAATTAAACAAAGGCTAAGGGACAAATAAGACTTGATCTTTTGAACTATATACTTACGGCAGCATTTTGGTAAAGGCAAGCAGACATCGAACCCTCGCCAAATCCGAGATCCAGTGAAGTGACTGGAAATCTACGCACCCCTGCGTCAGAAGCAGGATGGAGAGCTCGTCCATACAGAAATTAAGAAGGATTATTCTACGGGCCAGACAGACGAGGTTTGGGGGTCCAGTCCATCTTCCAAGCACTACGCTTTACCGTGGAAGAAGTTGTAGCAGTCCAGAACGGGTCAGCGCCTCTGTGGGAATCAGGTGAGCGTTACACCGGATGCCTCTTCCGCACAATGTTTTGTTGCCCGCGGGGGCGGCTCCTTTGATTTATGTGGATACGTTGGTGGAGCGGCCGATGTGGCACCCTTCCCCGTTACGTCCCTGGATTTGTCCATCTCATGAGAGGCCTCCTCAGGTCCCCAAACAATCTCCTGAGGATGCCTTTTTCAGTAAATTTCAAGCTCTTATGCGCACCGACTCCATGAGGAAATATTTCAAAGGGCTTTTCAAGGAGATATGTCCACCGGCGCCTCTGGCTCTACCTGTTCCTCCGGTGGTTCCGCCGGTGCCTCCCTTGCCCATGGTGACCCCCCCCCCCCCCCCCCGGCTCTCCCGCCTTTGCCTCCATTGTCCCCAGTGGACAAGGCAGTGCCTGACATGGCTCAGCAGGATCCTGACCTGTCAGATGACCCTCAAGGCGATCAGGACAACGAGGACCTTCTCCGCTCTATCAGAGCCTTTCATGACCGGGTACTGGACATGATGAGTTTCTTAGATGTTCCGGTGCCCGAGGCACCCGCTCCGCAGGAGGGCGTGCTTTCTGGGGCATTCACCCTGTCTCCTTTGGAGCGTACCGGCCTGTTCCTGCAGAAGGACGTTCTGGCCGAGGTCCGAAGAGTCTGGGAAAAGCCACACTCGGGACTTTTTGTCAATAAAAAGATTGCTGCGAGGTACAGGCTGCATTCTTCGGAAGAGGTGGCCCTGTCGTCTTGTCCGCCTCCTTTCTCCACACTGGTGGCTGCGGCCACTTTGCAGTCCAGGCCTGCGGCATCCTCTTCCACGACGGCTACTCAGGTTCTGGCAAAGGAGGACAAGCTCCTTGACTCCCTCGGGAGGAAAATCTTCGCCAACTCGGCCTTGCAGCTCAGGCAGGCCAACGCTGAATTGATATTGGCGGGAACTAACATGCGGATGTGGAAAGGTCTGGCGGAGTTTGAGGAGCACATCCCGGTCGAGAAGCTGGAAGATTTCAAAGGAGGCCTTTCCGATGCCAGGGTCTTGGCCCAGGATGATCTGGAGGCTGCGGCTCATCACGTAGACACCTCGGCTCGGGGCCTGATGCTTGGGGTTGATACCTCACTGCAGGCGTGGCTGCATGCCACTAAATTTTCTAAGGTGGTGCAAGACAAGGTGTTGGACCTTCCATTCGATGGTAAGGAGCTTTTTCATTCTTCTACCGATGTAGAGCTCATCAAAACCAAGGATGGCACTCAGACGGCTAAATCATTGTCTGTTCTGGTTAAAGCTCCTTTCAAATCCCAGAGACCGTTGTCACAAAGTCGACCTTCCTCTGGTTTTAGGGGCTTCCTCGACCGCAAATCTTGCAGAGTGGATACTCCTGCAGGAAATAACCGCCGTAGACAACAGCGTATGCGTTTTTTCTCCCGCTCCTCAGCCTCCTCATCAGGTTCAGGTGGCACCGCCACCGATGAGCCTGCCAAATGAGGGTTTTCCGCGCTCGCACGAGACCCAGGTTGGAGGACGTATTGGGAGGCGTGGCAGACCATCACAGAAGACAGATGGGTGTTGTCAGTCGCTCGAGCAGGCTTCCGCTTACCTTCACCCCCTACCCCACCCCTCAATCCTCCTTTTCAGCTGTCGGGCTCACCCTCCCTCAAGGCCGAGTTTCATAAACTTCTGGACCTCAGAGTTGTGGAACCCGTTCCCCTTGGGGAGCGAGGGGAGGGCTTCTACTCCCGGCTGTTTACGGTGCCCAAACCCAACCAGGCTGGCCTGCGCACCATCCTAGACCTTTCCCAGTTCAATCTTTTCCTACCCCAAGAGAAATTCAAGATTATCACGCCCGGCCAGATACGCTCCTCTTTGCAGATGGGCGATTGGCTCAGCGTGGTGGATCTTCAGGATGCGTACATGCATATCCTGATTTGGAATCCACACAGGAGATACCTCCGCTTCTCTTTGGGAGAGGAGCACTTCCAGTTTCGGGTGCTTCCTTTTGGCCTCAGCTCGGCGCCGCATGTCTTCACGAAGATGATGTCGGTGATTGCGGCCTATCTTCGTCTCCAGGGTATCCATGTGTATCCTTATTTGGACGACTGGCTCTTACGCAGCCCTTGTCCGTTGGCAGCAGCGGGCAACCTCCAGTCTCTCCTTCAACTCCTGTTCCATTTTGGGCTGTCGGTGAACTGGCGGCAATCCTCCATTACGGTCTCACAGGACCTGATCTTCCTGGGTTTTCGTTGGAACACGATCGACTGCAGAGTGTATCTGACCGGGGACAGAATGGCGGATCTGTTGGCCACATGTCAGATGTTTGCGCAGTCGGAGAGCATGTCGGCCTGGTGGTTCCAGAGGCTTCTGGGCCTCATGGCCTTGTGTGTACTGGCTCTTCCTTTTGCTCGTCTCAAAAAGAGACGGACCCAGGTGGCTCTTCGGCAGGCAGTGGATCCGGATTCCATGCGGATAATGATTCCGGATTCCATGAGTGGACCTGGATTGGTGGTCATCTCTCAGCAATCTGTCTGGGGGCGCGGGGTATCAGGACCCGGTCCCCACGGTGACGATCACGACGGACTCCTCCCTCCTCGGGTGGGGTGCGACGTTAGATCTTCTTCAGGTCTCGGACCTCTGGTCGCCTCAGGACAAGCTCCTGCACATAAATCATTTGGAGCTTCTGGCGATCTTCCTAGCGCTCAGGGCATTCAGACCGCTCATTGTCAACAAGGTGGTCCGCATAAGAACGGACAATGTGGTATCAATGTATTACATAAACAAGCAAGGGGGAACAAAGTCTCCCCCCCCCCACCCCCTCATGGACCTGTCCATCCAGATTTGGGAGTGGGCCGTGCTTCATGGTGTCTGGCTGTTTGCAGTGCACATCCCGGGCCAGCTGAATGTCACAGCAGATGCCCTCAGCCGGCGGACAGTGGTCAGCTACGAGTGGGAGTTGAAGGCGGAGGTCCTATCATGGATTTTCTCCCGTTGGGGCACACCGGAGATGGACCTCTTCGCCACGGCGGTGAACAAGAAACGTCCTCAGTATGCCTCCAGAGGGGGGCTAGGAGCCTCCTCTCTGGGGGATGTTCTCGAGATTCCATGGCACAACATGAGAGCTTACGCCTTCCCGCCTCTGCCTCTAGTTCACCCTGCAATTTGGAAGTTGAAGAACTCGGTGAACTGTTCCCTTCTACTGATAGCCCCGTGGTGGCCAGCCAGGTTTTGGTTCTCAGAATTTCAACACCCGTCGGTGTCTCCGCCGATCAGGTTACCAGTAACTCCTGATCTTCTTCACCAGGGGGAACAACCGATGTGGCACCCCTCCCCACAATCGCTCAGCTTGGCGGCATGGTGCCTGAGTTCAAGTCTTTAGAGCATCTGAGTTTGTCTGCGGATAACATGCACATTATCCAGGCAGCCAGGAAACCCTCGACCAGATCTCAATACAGGAGTAAATGGCTCAGGTTCTGTCATTGGTGTTTGGAGAAGAAGATGGATCCGAGGGTGGCCACGATCGACACGGTGCTGTCCTTGGTGTCCTCCCTAGCAGAGTCAGGGGTTCATGTTCTGTCATGCAGGACTTATATCTCAGCTACAACAGAGCCAGGGTATCATTATAATGTATCTTTTGTATTAATTTAATAGGAAGAGTCCCAGATATCTCTGGCTTGGCAGAACAGTGTTTCATTTGGCTACATTGCTGGTTTAATGTTCATGCCTATTTAATAGTATTAACTAAACTGGTCATTATCAATTGTAATGCTGAAAATATTCCCCTTCTATGTTCTCCAATCCCCCAAACACCCACACACCTCTCTCACCAACACACGTCTCACCAACTCTCCAGCCCAACTTAAATTCCTTAACCTCTCACTCTGTCATACAAATACTCATGTGCTATGTCACACTGTCAAGTCACAACTTGCACTGCCCAGCCCCTGCCACACTCCAAATCATACTCCCAACTCACACCTTACACTCTACAATTCCTCCCGCAATATACAGTCCTTCATTCTTTTGTGCTGTTTCTGCATCTTGCATCCTTTCTCCCATTCTATCGCACTCTTCCCCTCATCCTTTTTCCCAATCTGCTGCTCACTGCCTCTTTCTGGCCAACCGCTTCCTCTCTGGTTTCTGGCTCACTGACCACACGCTCCCTCTTTCTGTACCTCTGCTCGCTCTCAGATTTCTGACCCACCGTATCAATGCTTCCTCTGCTCTCTTGTGCAGCGTTTCCTCCTCTGCTCTCCCTCTGCTTTCTTGCCTATCACTTCACATCTCACCCATCACTCTCCCTCTCTCTCACAGTGTAACCATTTTTTTATTTTTTTAAAATGTAGATTTTGACCCAGTTCCTCAAATAATGGGGCATTTAAAAAAAGAACGGAGGCTATGCTATTTTTAGACAGCCCATTTTTGGAAATGAGAAGGTCACCTTATTCTCAAAGTTGACTGGCGCATTTCCACAGGCTTGAGCTGTAACGCAAATTGTGCGCTGGCCAGCTGCCTTGAATGGTGTTCTGGGTTGTTTGACCGAAGTGTAATTATTTGTGGCGGAATTGACCATAGTAAATTTTGCTGCGAATTGATTTGCACTTCGGCCAAACAACCCAAAATGTACCTTTCACCACCACCCCACCTCCCGCCCCTACTTAACTGCTTGGTCGCTGCCGCTTCCCCTGCAACCCTGCGGTGCCAGATCCGTCCCTCTAACGCGGGTCAGATCCGACTCCGCAGGGTCCCTTTTTCGTTATTTTCTTTTTTTTCTGTCCCCGCCTCCAATTTTGAGGAAAAAGGGGAAAACACTTCTGCAACCACCCTAGACCAAAAATACTGAACATGGGGAGCGGGTGACACCCCCACAACACATGTTCAGTATTTATAAAAATCAATCGAAAAGTACTGGACGAAATAGGTCAAATTGTAACATTCAATATATTTTTGCCATCAAAATGGACAGTACTTTGAATAGAATCGCTCTCCTGACAGTATTCTGCAAGCTCCCAGCGCCTTTCACAGGGACAGGCCCTCCAGGTTCCTGCCGCTGTAAAATGCAACCCAAAAAATGCATTTTCATCCTGTTTTAGGAACAGAAATGCAAGCGACACAGCAGCGGTTCATACCTTAAAAGAAATGCATGACACGGTCAGGAAAGACCCTGTCATGCAGTGGCAGCCCCACATCCCGTGCGCTTAGGGTTGCCTACAATTTCTGCACATTTAAAAGTGCATCTTGCTTGGAAATGAGGGATGCGCTTTTAAATTGACAGAAACGCCACTTTATTTGATCAAGGAGGTGAAAAAGGCCATCTGAATGGGCGCGCATATAAAATGTGCCCATTCATGTGTCCCTTGTGGATTGGGCTGCACTTTTTTGGGGCGCAAGTGATGAGATGTGTTAGCGCTTTTCATTTCTTGTGTAAAAAAAAGTTGAGAACCTGAGTATTATTTTCTTTAAAACAGTAATTGTTGCAGATTACTTTAAAAAAAAAAAAATGCAAAAAATGTTTTTTTCTTTTTTTAAAGATAATGTTTTTGCACAAAACAGCCGTTTTTGCGGCATTTTGCGCAAAACGGCTGTTTTCGCTGCATTTTGCGGGATCGCAAAATCGCTATAAACTGGAGGGTCTGTTTCTTGGTCTTTCACAAGGTCAAGGTGGTCCTTCGGACAACCCGGCTTTCCTACCGAAGGTAGTGACCGAATTCCATCTGAATCAGTCGATCTTCCTTCCCGTCTTTTTTCCGAATCCGGCCTCAGCGGCTGAAAGAGTTCTACACTGTCTTGATGTCCGAAGAGCTCTTAAATTCTACCTGGACAGGACTTCCGAGCTTAGGAGTTCTTCTCAACTTTTTGTGACCTTCGCTAACCCTCAGGGCAAGCCGGCGTCTAAGGCAACTATTTCCAGGTGGATTGCCGCCTGCATCACAGAGTCTTTCACCGTCCAAGGGTTGAAACCTCCTAAAGGTATCCATGCACACCTGGTGCGGGGCAAGGCAGCCGTGGTTGCTTTTCAGAAATTTGTTCCCTGGGAGTCCATCGCTAGGGCAGCTACTTGGGCCTCCCCATCTGCTTTCTGTAAACATTACTGTCTGGAGATGAGCTCTAGAGCTGACGCTCAGTTTGGTCAGGCTGTGCTGAAGAACCTGTTTCAGTAAAGGTTATGTCCATCCACCCGTAGTTCCTGTAGAGTGCTTGGGAGTCTCCCACAAGTATGGAGGAAATGGGACGGGACATAGGAGTATTACCAGGTTACTCACCGTAGTGACCACCTGTGACAATGTGATAAGTTGTGTGACATGAAGCTTGTCTTCCTTTACTCCGGAGCACGGGAAAGTTTGTATCAAAGCCTAGGTGCTTAATACAGGAAGTAAACACTGTATGGCCTTTCCTCCAACAGGAGTTGTGTGTTGATTCTGGTTTCCTAGGATACGAACTAAGGACGAGCTCACGGAACCCGACGGTTTCAGCTGGGCTTGCTGAGGGGTGAAAAGGAAAACGAGAGAGACCTCGAATCCCGAGGTATTTGGGCCGTGATGGCGAAACAAAGAAGAGGATCTAATAATTCAGGCGATCGTTGTCGCCAGTCAAGGTCTGTGTGTTTGGTAATGCCGTTGGCATAGGAAACTTTGAAGCAGTTCGAAGGGACCGTCGTCCCGATATTACAATGAACGTGAGTACCCTGCGGGGAGACACAAGACTATGCAAATGAGGAAGTGAGTTGGTTGTACCGAGCGGATGAATGTTACCGGCTGACTTGTGAAGGCAGTGCCCAGATAGTTACGACGCGAGCGCGTCGACAGCTGGACATTTTTAAGTCGGACGCCGTTGCGTTCGAGAGTGAGACTGAGAAAGGGAACCAGCGATACACCCCCATAGCAAAGTGTGAAAGTTGGCGCCAATACATGTCGAAGAGAAGACGTAATAAAAATTAAAATGCGCATCGGGTGAAAGGGAGAGGGGCATCAATACGCCTCACAAGAAGTGCGTAGGGTGAGGAAAAGCGATCGTTGCCCACATGTGAGGAGGGAGTGAAAGAGCCTCCGCACTGGTTCACTCAAACAGGAAAGAGAGGAGGGACACATTTTTGAAGAAATGTGGATGCTTTTTACAAAGTGCTCCGGTCCCGTCCCACAGGACTGAGAGATGTCCCACAAGTATGAAGGAAAGGGGACTATGGACTAGGAGTAAGGTGGTCACTACGGTGAGTAACCTAGTAAGTATGTATGGATGGATGCGCATTATGTGTGACATTGGTCAGTTTAGTCTTGGTCCTTGTGGGTGATACCGCGTTGGATTGTGTGCTGGGCTGCGGTATGGGGACAGTGTTCCCTGTGATAAAATCAAATCAAAGTCATGGGCTGCACCCAAGGGCAGGTGTTCCTGGTTCATTGAGGGTCTCCTCGGGTCGCAGTCCTAAGCTGCGCATTGTCGTATGTCACTATTGGTTGTGGTATGTCTGCCCTGCCAGGGGCGTGAAGCTCTTCTCATGGTGCCATATTGGCGTCTTGGTGTCAATTGGGTCATCAAGATTGTACTAGTTCGTCCATGTAGGGTTCCAATGGAAATGTCAGGTAATGGATGTCCTGGTAGATAGTGTCCAGAAAGGTGGACCAATGTCTGGATTACTACCTTTGCTCTGGTTGTACAGTGGGGTTAGCATAAATCAGGTAACAGTTACATTTTACAAGTAGACATTGAGCTCATGCTCGGTATTCAGACCGAGCTCCGTATTCTTTGTTTTACAAATGAGTCTAGCCTCATTTTGCCGTAGTCTCGGGGCTCGATTTCCTCCTCTGGAATTTGGCTTGATTGTCTCGAGACCAACAAATCTGATATTTTTCTGGTTGTCCGTATGATGTTTCTCTTGCCAGTGGATAACTTGCTTCAGTGGTTTTCAGGGAATGTAGGTGTTCCCTTATCCTTGTCCTTAGTTCCCGTATAGTGCTGCCTATATATTTCAGTCCACATATGCATATTACATAAATAACAAATTTAGTACGACAGTTGATGATTTGTTCAATCTTTTTTTCATAAAGATTATCAAAGTGCACTCTATCGGTTGTGGTGGTTTAGGGACACATTGTGCAGGTTCCCGCATTTATGGAATCCAGACCCAGTATGTTGGGTCAGCCAGTTCTCACCTAGTCCTGTCTGGGGTTCCATGAATGAGGGACTGAGCATGCTCTTAAGTGTTGGCGCTCTGCAGTAGGTCATTTTCGGTTTCACTGATATCCAATCCTTTATTTCTTGATCTACTCCTAGGATATGCCAATGTCTAGTGAGTATCTTCTGAATCTTTGTGCTATCCCCGTTGTATTTTGTTATAAATCGGATGTCATTCATCTGTTCTGTGGCGTTCCCTCTTTGTTTTGTCTGTAACAGCTCATTCCTGGGGATCGTTGATACTTGATCAATGGCCTGTGAGATGTTGGGATGGCTTGTATCCTCTTTGCAGGAATCTGTCGCAGAGTAATTCACACTCTTCTTTGGAGGAGTCATTTGTGCTGCAGTTTCTTCTAGCCCTAATTGTGTCCTGGATCTTGTTAGTCTTAGGATGCCTTCTCTCTCGGTGGTACGGTTTTTTGATCCTGCCCCTGCTTCCTCTGTATTTGGCCTTGCTACTCACGTATTTGTTTCTAAGGGGTCCTTGAACCTCATCTGTTTGGTATTGGCGGGTTTATTTCCCTTTCTGTATTTCCTTTTTTGGTCTAAAAAAAAACTGTATCCTCGTTGGACGCTTGCAGATACGACTTCTGGTTCCGTAGATTCGCCAGGTTCATCCTGTTGGTTGGGTGCCTCCTCAGTCACGTTGTCCTGATTACTTGTTCGAGGCTGATCCGTGCTTTCAGATTCACTGTCAACGTCAGAGCTCTGAGGTGACCTAAATACAAACCTGCACTGCTAAAAGTACTTGGGACCCTTCCTAAACTTGCCACCTCCTGGGGCACCTTGTAGGAAAGGACCCCGGGCATCAATGCCTTTACTAATTAATTCTCAACTGAAATGCCGTCTGCACACCATGGCTAACTGGCAATTAATAGAACAGGCACTGTGTAAAAACGCCTTATGCGTAATATCATATGTATTCACACACTAGCGCTCCCATGGTCAGAGCACACTCGAACAAAGCCCAACACGGCACAGATCTAGATCCCGGCCATCACAATATGGGTCAGCACTAAGTGTTCTATATGCAGCCTTGGCACAATAAGCACCAAGACCCTTCCCACGGAAGCCGCTCCAGGCCAGTGAGGGAAGGGTCCCAGGGCACCAGTGCCCCAATTATGATAATAACCTTAAACTGAAACCCAACTGAGCACATCCCCACAGTCGGGACCGCACAATGAAAACTGATGCCACACAGGAACTGAACCACAGAATCATGTCTTTTAACTATTCCTAGTAGTTCAGCCCTTTGGCACGAAATATTCACACTAGTTTACCTTAATTCCTTATTCGTAGGTATTGACCTCTCCTAAACGAGGCACTGGGCGGACTGAGCCCTTGCTATTACCACTACCCAGTAACTAACTGACCTACCTGCAATAAGCAGGAACCAGGACAATCTTTCCATCTTACCTACCAGGTGAGATCCCTTGCAAATAAGTCAATCATTACCAAACACTCCAAACCAATTAGGACCATTGCCAACCAAAGTTACGGAAATCTCTTCTTTTCTCTCCCTTAACATGTACTCAATATTGTCTATTGATAATTGTTTTAGACTGCAAAATGTATGAACCAATCTGCAAATCACTATGAATCTGTATGTATATCACGATCACTGGGAATTAAATCACCCACACATATGTCCAAACACAAATGTCACATGATATGCACCCAATCACGAATGGTGAATGCCCGATCTTGGGACCACATTGGCACCAAATATGTATCGAATCCATTGCTATTAAAAATTATGAACGGTAGCCTAGAAAAAGACCTGTTAGGTCGAAACACGTGTCGGCACCACCTGTTATATCATCAATTGATGAATTTGAGACAATAAAAGATTGGAAAAAATCAAAATCACAAACCTTTTGGAACTACATTTTTCAAGCACAGCAAAAGACAGTGGGGTAAATCCCAGCATAAGAAATTGCACACGCGCTGGATGAGTGGAAACTATAACAATTCTCCCTTGCCTAGAACAGATGGGTGAAACCACACTCTACGCATCCTACCAATAAATGGCTGTATTCCAAGTACAGGCAGACAGAGGGAGACTCCCTCATTCTGTCGGTGCATACTCAACTGTATTCATCAGTCATAGCTCCAACGTCAGCTCTCCTAGGGAAGGTGGAAAAGCTGTTGGAAGCATACAGCAAAAAGATCTACTCTAATGCCACACTCCATCAGCGCCAAGCTGACGCCATGCTGGTGTTAGTGAATCAGAAGCTGTGGAGGGAGATTGCAGACTTCCTCCTAGAACTCCCCCCACAGAGTCAGGTGCGCTTGAAAGCCGGGCTGGCAGAGGCCAAAATCATGGTCCAAGGTATCATGCAGTCTACAGTGGCTCACATCGTAACAGCAGGTAGAGCGATTTTGTTTTGCCACAGATATGAGGAGTACAGCTTCGCTCAAAGCGACCAAATTTAACCCCGATGTGCAGGAGCGCATTCTAGACCTGCCATTTGAGGGGGTTGACTTCTTCCACTCGACCACGGACGAGGAACTGGACAAAATAAAAAATAGAATTTACAATGATTTAGCTGTCGGCGAATGGACAGTCAGCTCCCAAGGCTTATAGCCAGAGTTACCAGCGCTCGGATAGAGCACGTACCTTCGGTGGCTTTAGGGGGTTTCAGGAGCGAAGCGCCAGACAGCCAGACCGATCTCCCAGCCAGCACAGGCACAAGCAGCACAAAGCCTCCCACAAGGGGTTTTTACAATCGACCGCCCAGGCACCTGCCTCAGAGGGCAAAAAGTTGTGACAACATCATCCAGATCCACGAGTCTCTGGTGGGGGGCAGGCTAGCCCTGCACGTCCTGGCATGGCAAGCAAGGTTTGCGGACCCATGGATCCCCTCTGTAGTCTCCACGGGCTTCCGCCTGCCAATCCATCCATTTCCACTTTCCTCCTCTCCACTCCCACAGTTTGGGACGACAATCATGAGTCAGGCGGTGGAGGAAGTTCCAGCTTTGCAACGAGGCCTGGGCTTCTATTCCCAGATATTCGCCATTCAGTTGAAGAAACAGGCTGGCCTGCGAGTTGTTCTAGACCTTTCTTCCTTGAACCTTTCCCTACCCCTTCAAAGTTCAAGATGGTTACTCCAGCTCTTATTGTGGAGACTCTGTATGGGGGAGACCAAATGTGCTCCCTGGATCTGACGGATGCTCACCTGCACGTCCCTATTTGTCAGCTCCTTCCTTCCTTCCGCCTCCCCCCCCCAGGGTATTTACGAGGTTAATGAACTCGATAGCAGCCCTCCTCAAGGCCGAGGGTGACAACCTTTATCCGTACCTCGACTGGTTTATCCGAGCAGAGTCTCGTGAGGCAGTACGTCACACAGCTTCAGCACTTATGCACAAGCTGTACGATCTGGGGTTCTCTATCAACCTCATGAAGTCACAGTTGCTCCCCGCACAGTCTTTAACATTCCTCTGTCTGATTTGGGATGCAACGGCAGAGAGGATTTACGCATCAGCAGACAAGACCACATCGATCAAAAAGGCCACATGCCACTTTCTGAATAGAACAGCGACCTCAGCATGGTGGTATCAGCACCTGCTCGGAATAATGGCAGCTTGCCTCCTGGCAGTACCACACACAAGACTCAACATTAGGAGACAGCAGCTGCAGTTCTCAGCCTCTTGGAATCAGGAGACAGGCTCCCAGTCAGCCCTATACAACAAAGTTGTCCCGACAGGAAAAACGTGAGATTATTGGCAGTGAACTAAATGACTGTATGTGTGAATGAATGTAAGCATTAGGTAATGTTATTTTACACGTCTTACAAGTCCTTATGTTTGTTCTATATCTTATTAGAACAAGGCACACTGTTCTAAATCTCCAAAATGTATATCAAATTTACATTTATTAGGTACAATTTCAAGTTAGTCTGGCAAAGAAAGACATACACAAGTTGTACACATAAGATTATGCTAAAGGCATGTGTCAAAAAGAGCATTGAAGAAACACAGAAAAAGACAACAAAGCTTAAACGCTGTACAAAAGCACATAGACAAAATTGTCAACACATGCTGTGAGAAACCTTAGAACTGATACCATACTCAAATATGGCATGGGTAGAGCTACCAATACGTTTTAGTGCAAAAAAATAACCTGTTAAAAAACTAGCTGAAACATAGCATTTCTATTGTAATATTCATTGACCACTATGAATAAGTCAGCCAGTTGAAATATGTGTGTTGGATATTGGTAGTTGTCTAATTCAGGGGTCTACATAGTGTGCCGGTATGAGTCAAGTGCAGCGCGGTCCACTTGCGTGAGTCCATCAGGGCGCAAGGGCTTTACGTTTCGGCGGTTAAATAGATGTAGCCACCTTCCTCAGGACCAAAGAACTGAATTTATATGTTGACGCCTGAGGAAAGATCAATAGCAAAACAGGGGGTGGGGGTGGGGGCTGTTAGGTAATAAGTAGACCTATGTTTCAATTATTTTTCTGGTCAGTGAAATTAAAATGACCATACTGGAGCATAGTGAAAGGAGTGCTTGTTGCAAGGCAGGTGAGTGCTTGGCGGTGCCCTATATCCGTGCACAATGTGGTAAAATGTTCAGGACTGGGCAGAAGCACTTGGGTAAGTGGAGAAATGGCAGAGAGAGGCATGTGCAACATGCAATGTGAGAGTCATGCGAAACTGGGGTTAAAGAATCAAGGTATCGTGCAAGCCTGACATGGCTCACACTCTATGCAGCTTTCCCCTGACCAGTCGGTCCCGGGGTGGGAGGCTGGGTTTTTGTTAGGGGTGTCCGGGGCTGGAAACACCTGGAGTGCCACTGTTGTGGTGCAGTGATAAATGACTGCCTGTAATTCGAGAAAAAAAGAATAGTGGAAGCAACATGAGTGCGTGCTGGGCATAGAAAGAATCATTTCAGAGGGCATGCTCCCATAATAGTACCTCAGTGCAGGCTGCCAGTGTCCTAATGTGATCTGGCTTGATCTTCAAGAAAATATATATGTGCACGTCTCTACTAGAACAAGCGTGGCGTGGAGGCAAGGGTGTCCCTCGTTGTTATAGGATACAGTCGCCTACACATAAATATACAGTGCGGGTGTTTATATGAAGTTGCAACAATGAGGGGAAGCAACATATGAATTCAGCTACTGTCTGTTAGATAGCAGCGGCTTACCTAGTGGCTGTTAGGGAGAATTCTCATTCTATGGCTATTTTCTCTTACCTATAGAGTCCCCCAGCAGCTTTGCTGGATTTGAAGGTTTTTTTTTTTTCTCCTGCTAAGAGTGAGACTCTTTTTCCCACTCGTAGGCAGGTTTGCTATGTGTTTTCTAGGCTATTTTTTGTGTTTACTGTCTATGGGGTTTATCTCACCCCCATAGGTATCGTATTTTTACATGTGTGTTACACAGCACCCTCAGTGCAGTAACACAGGGGGGTCATAGTCACTCCCAAACATAGACGCCATACCCTGGGACTGACTACTGTCTCCCAAGGCATGTAAAGTCCCCATTGACTTTACTAGTCAATAGTTATGAACAAAACCAGTACAACCCATCTTACTATGGAAGTACTGGGAAGTGTTAATAGTTTTTCCCTGGTGTTCATTTTCGATAGGGTACAGTACAGTCCCTCTCTCAAAAGTTTCTGGCTGGTGGAAGTGGTTACTACCAAAAATATTCAACCGCAAATATTTCCCTATGGGATTTTCCCATTGTTCGAGGCTACAGCCTCTAACATACCGCTGGTTTATTTTCATATTAACTTTACTCTGGTATGTTTTATTTGCCAGAACTTTTATAATAATTCTTTCTCGTGTCTTTCTCTGAGATCCTAACCCAGGAGGGGGGATCCTTTGTTCGTCCTTTTGGCGGGCTTCTGCCAAGAAGCCCTCCTTCCGGTGCCACTGAGTCTGGGGTGGGTCCCTTGTGTGGGAGGGGGTGTAGGACCCCTGGACAGGGTTGCCTCCGCAACCCATGTCGCACTCTATCCTGATAGGCTGGAGGGTCTCCCGCCAAGATGACCACTCCACTGTGTGAGTGACAGCTAGGCTGTATGAATGGGCCTCATTTTGCATAAAAGCAGGGTCCTGAGGACTGGAAGAGCAAGACGTCGCCACTGGAACTAAAAAGCCGAAGAGGAGAGAAGCCAAAGACATCTGCAACGACTGAACCACCGGTGAAGCCCTGCTGCAGCGTCTCACCACTTTTCTCCACACGATGAGAGGAGATCTTCATCCGATAGAGCCTTCTTCCCTTGAGATGGTGGGGCCGACCAGTTTGCCAATCCCCTTCCCGAACCTGCTGTGGTCGAATCGCCAGTGCCCTGCACTTGGAGACCGGATAGCCAGGCAGCTATCGACTCGGACCGCGATTAAAAGGAGCGTATCTTTTAAACTTCGCTTGGCAGCACTGCAGCTGGTTTCATCCCTGGGTAGTGCAGTACCTCGAAACTTCCTCCACGACGAGAGCCCTTCTTCCTCTGCTGGACCCCTCGAACTGCAGGAACTACCAGGAGCCACCGCAGGAGCCACTTCTTCACTTTAAAGATACATTGTTCCGCCAGGCCGCCCTTTCTCTACGGTAGCACTAAAGGTGTTTTAAATCCTGTACCTACCTGTTGGGTTGGCCGCCCCCTTCTCTTAACATTGTCTTTTCAAACATCTGCAACCACCATTTCAAATATCGTTAATCAAAGACTTGACTGCAGCTACGAGAACATTTTGCTCCTGGGCCCTTGCCCTGTACCACTAACTTTGGCACAAGCCTATTGACTCTGGTCCCATTTGTTAGACCTGCCTTCTTGAGATTGATTCTCCATTCAAACTGTGTGGTGCACCTCTTTCTTATAACAACTCTTTCTTCCCACTGCTTAATCATTGTGAAGTGCCATTTTGCTCAGTTTTCATTCTAAGTATTGCTTATATTGATGCACTGTCTTGTTGAGCTGGTTCACAACTGATGGGAAGTGGTGGAAGTAGGAACTGCACACCATCTTGCTGTATCTGTGTGGGTTATGTGCTGGAGCACTAAAACTGTGTAGTCCAGAGCTGCACCTAGATGCAACAACAGAGGGAGGAGGGAATATTGAATAAGTAGCATGTGAGTGCGGGCCTGTACAGATGTTGTTAATGTATCTATGTTGCTGGGCCGGATGGCGTTAGCACTGCTTCAATGAAGGCAATTTCAACATGAGATAGTTGCTGGAGGTGTCTCACACGTGAACGATATTCAGCTGGGCGCGGTGTGTGATACAGGGGTTAGCATGAAGGGGCTACCCAAATGGTGAAGTGGAGCATAGTTGAGGTTGACAAAGTGGACACCAACCTAGCTGGCCCAGAATTTCATGTCAAGGTGTTAATGACTTAGAAATACATGGGCGTTTCTTCATTGAGTCCCTTTTCTCTCTCTAACGTGCGCAGGCAGTGTATACATCTTGCTTCTTTATTGAGAAGGCTCCTTTGTGGGTTTGTCAGTCTGAAAAAAACAAAACCCCTAACCATCGTCTTGCTTCCCCCCTGGACAAGCACGCTCCGGTCTCAGACAATCTTTGACAACCTCCTAGGGGGTTATGGATCACTATACCCCCCTCTTGCTGCATTCGTATCTCAGGCCCTATGTGTACTGTGTTACTCCTAGCTTACTGCTAACAACACAATAACAAATAACATAAGACACCACACAAAGAAAACACCAAGAACAATTCAATTATAACAATGGGATACATTTATTTCTATACACACAGCAAAGCATAATAATGCAGGCAATCCTAATGCTATGTCTAATTTGCACCTTTTATACTTCTGGTGCAAAGGAAATCCATGCAATAACTTTAAGCCTTTCAGGTCTCTAATGCAAGCCTGTGCTGCAAGTGTGTGGTTCTAATGCAGTCTAATGCAAGCGGCAGCGTCCATCTCCTTCATGGGCAAATAATTCCACACCAATCCACACTCTCTATCTAAACAATCCCTGTCTGATTTTCCCCTTCACCCAAAGCTCTATGTGTGTGTATGTCTGTTCTAATCAATCAGTTTAGTGTAGGCCAAAACCATACTTCCCATTCTGCATGTGTTTCCAGCTCTGTCTTTGCCAGGCCTCAAGATCTGTTATCTGCCAACTGCCAAGCTCTAGATCTCATCAGAGCCAACGGATTCTGCTGCACCAAGACACCTCTCTCTCTTTCATCGCATCTCGTCTTGCACCGTCTCCAGCCAACTCTCTGCAACTCTCCCGAACTTCCCTTCAGCAATCAACAACTTCGCAACTCCTCAGCAACTCTCTCTCTGGCTCCAACTCTAATGGGCTCTCCTCTCCCCTTCGGTTATAGTCTCCCATGACGCACATATCTCTATGGTTACATACATTCTATAAGCCTAAGAATGTCTCTTCCTTCGTGTCAGCATGAACAATGCCTGCCAGTCTGCTTGTGTGTTCCTTTCGTGTCCTGTTACTGCGTGTGCTGGCAGCGTGATATTTGAACATCATATCTTCTTTCATGGCCATTCTGTGTCTGGTGCGAAACACCATCTATTTCCCCTTATTCATACCCATTCTCTCCACTGTAGGCTCTGTTGGCATCACAAAATGCTCTCTGTCCAGTCTCTCTCTCATGCAAAAGCACTCCCTCCATGTGTCCATGTCGCTCCCTGGCGCAGCCCCCACCCTCGTGTTGTCTCCGCGAAGCACACCAGCCAAGCTGATGAGCTTCCTTCGCTCTCTCCACTGGGACAAGGGTGACTTCTTATCAACCAGTGTTCCATAACAATCTTCGCACAGAGTGGCGCTTCTGTGTCTGCCATGAGAAATGGCTTTCATGCTCCTTAGGCATCGTGCTAAATGCTTCCTAGCGTTTACGCAAATCCAAGCACTATAATGCAAACTCATTCTAAGTGACTCAACGTACATACCAAACATACCTCTAAATGTGTCTCTACAAAGCATACATGTGCGTCATTCTAAATGGCCTGCAAACAATAAGTTTCTCTCAGCCTAAGCGCTATTTCTAATGCAAACATAAATGCATAGCAAATCATTATGCAAATATACCGTGTCTCTAAAGCCCTACCATGGCACTTCAAATACGTGCAAGTGTCATTCCATTACAAATGGCAAAGTGTCTAGCATGTTTCTCTCCTAATGGCAAGCGCTATATGCAAACATATCAATCTATAAGCAAATTGCAAATGCATACAAAGGTTCTAATAATGTGGATAGTGTCTACTTCAGCAATGTACTAATCGGAACTGATGCAATAATGGAATGATTCCATAGCAAGGTAATGGTGATTCTAATGATTCTCTAACAGTGAGTCTAATAATGGGTAATGGTTCTCTACAGAGAGTACTGATTCTAATAATGGGTCTCATGATTCTTCTAATGATAACAATCTCAGGCTCCTCATTTTATCAGATTCACAGGTTTGTTGCACTTTTTACTACTTCAGTGACCCACCACTTGAGATCATCAGGGGAGTGTTGCAATTCCAAAAAGTGTGAGACTAATGGTGCTGTGTGATTTCTACATCAAATCCTAAATCTGTGCTTGTTGATTCTAATGTACACCGGTCTTGCAGTCTGTCCAACATATCGCTGACCACATGGACATTCTATGCAGTATATAACATTGCTGGTCTTGGGGGGCACTGTTGCGCGATCGGCAAGATGGACGCTTTTGCCTGAGCTCAATGGGTGCTAAGAGTTCTCCCGCACAATTTTGGCAGTTAATGGAAAAGGCTGGATGAAAAGAGGTATGAAGAGGGCCAGCACGACCTGACCAAGATACAGGGGGATTGCCCCAGCAGTGCCAGAGATATTTGGTAGAGTTCAGTGGGCCCATGCAGGGCATGCACGCCGTCACGGACAGTGGCTGCCGAGAGGTCTCCCTGAGGGGGCGGGCCTGGCAGCTGCTGGCAGACCACAAAGACTTGCAGCGGTAAAGGCTTGATGCATAGACTGAGCACATGAAAGGAGAGCTGACCGCTGGCACACCGCCTTGTTGACAGTGTCTGCGGCGATCAGAGGCTGTGCCTGCTATAGTCATCCCACACTGAAGGAAGGAGGAGCAGCACTCTGAGTCACTGGCCAAATCCACATGTGGAGCTGCCGAAACGGTGAGTCAATGAGCGGAGATGTCCAGCCTCACCGCAGCCCTAGAACAGTACACAGTGTGTGCAGAGCATCGGTGAGGCCGGGCTGAAGGCACTGCCCGGCAAAACTGAAATTCAAGCAGGATTTCGGCAGCCACCACATGTGAACATCAGACGCCCTGCGCCGCTTGTGGGGACTCAGTTATGGTTTTACGCTGACCTGTGACTGATGTGCATAGAATCACCAATACGCGGCACAAAAAGAAATTGGAAGGGACATACGCATGCCGACAGCGGGCGTTTCAGATCTTGTGGGGAGAGACTGCCTGTAAATCTGCAGGAAGCTGCTATCGGACTGCCGGAGCGAGCGTTGCCGACCCAATCGCAACGGCTTGCCAACACTATAAACGCTGCGCCAGGAAAGTTATACGGTGAGTTGGGGGAGCCGGCTAAGCGGAGCAGCTACATGCTCCCAGCTAATCCGGAGCAGAAGAGACAGCATACAAGATAAACATCGAGGCCACATCCCGCACTGCACTCGCCAGCAGGTAGGAGTCAGAACGTTCGACTGCTGAACACTCATCCCGAATCTAACATGGTGGAACGGGTGGCCCCTGCAGATTACTGCAGTATACTCTTGTGCTTCCCCCCCATACGAACACCGGACACCACAGCATCCATCTCTGTAATCCGAGGCCTTGATCAAGGACACTGGCTGGAGGGGAGGGGAACACAATGAGAACCCCCATCAGGTCTACGCAGAGGGAGAAGCCCACAGTCAACACGCCCAGTGGCAATTTTAGTTACTCTCTTGGGACAAGGCAAGAGCTGAGGTTCCGCTGTATGGATATTTGGGGTCATTGTAACCTGTACTGGGACTGGGAGACGGCCATCACGATTCAATTTACTTAGCTCTCCCCTACCGGAGGTGAAAGACCTGCTCATTATAGAGGGGATCCAGTCCTAAAGGAGTGGACCAGCTTGTACACACAGTGAACTCGCCGGCTTCGCTCTGGTCCCTGATACCCCCACTGCCCCTCCCCCCTCTTGAGTGAGAGGGCACGGACTGTGTCGCTGTGCTGTCATGTCCTGCAAGGCTTATATATCGAGAACAACGGAGTAACCCGGGAACAACTGGGCTACAGGGCGTGGTGGTGGGGCTGCAAGACTCATTGAACATCTGTGTTGACGTTTCAGGGCATGCTCCTTGAGTAGGAGACCTTCAGGCTTGTTAAAAGGCTACTGTCCGGCAGAGACGGTCCTGGCCTGCTTGTATTACAGAGTGTATAGAATTGCATACTGGAAAGTTGCCCGGTTATCCAGTATAATGCCTAAAGGGGCAGCCCCCCAAAAAGTGGTTTAATGGATACATTTGCCAAGCCAACTGCTAAGCAAATGGACGCTGGAAGTGAGGGGGCAAGCAGTACAGAATCACTGGTGATGACTCTATCATCACCTCCCGCTGACCTACAGGGAGGCGTGGCCATCATACAGCAAGGATTCGCTTCCATTAATGACAAGTTAGATGGTATTACTATCAGCGTCTCCACGATCCAGGCTCAGTTGGAAAAGGGTACACAGCGCATCACGGAAACTGAAACGCGGGTCGGCACGGCGGAGCACGCCATAGAGACACTGCAGAACACAGTGACAACTATGGCGAAAGATCTGGGTAACATCAAGTGAAGTGCGAGGATCTGGAAGCGAAATCGTAGCGGAACAATGTCCCCATCATAGCGGTGCCGGAAGACGGCGTGAAAGGCCAAACGGAATTGGCTGTAGAGGAACTGTTGAAAGATCTGCTGGTGGCCCGGGCTGGTCTCAAAGTTTTGTGGTGGAGCGGGCACACAGGACACTAAGGGCAAGGCAAGTCAGGCGCATTTCCATGGCCAATAATTGCTCGGCTAATGATATGATATGGCATTTGTAACGCGCCTATACACAAGTGTTTCAAGGCGCGACGAGGCAGGGAGGGGGGAACAAGGGGAAGACAGACAACGATCCTACTAGGCCAGGTGTCATTCAGACCGCGCAAGTGCAGGGGTAGGGGGAAGGGAAAAAATGAAAGGGGAAGGGGGAGGTGGGGGGGAGTGCAGTACAAATAAGTAGAATAGAAATAAAATAATAAATAAATAGGGCCAGCTGGTGGCAAGTGCAAGGTAAGTTCAGACAAGTGCTGGGGGGGGGCTGTAGGGATACAGAGACAGTCCCGCAGTGCAGGGGTTGCCAGGGAGGCAGTGCAAGTGAAGAGTGACTGGGCCCAGGACCGAGGTCGGTGAGAGTGGCCCAGTTGCAGAATCAGTGCAGTTTAGATGAAGAATTTAGCAGGGGAGAGGGAGAGAGAAAGCAGAAGTGAAGAGGAAGGTTTTGAGGTGCTTCCGGAACCGGAGATGGTTCTCCTCAAGTTTCAGGGAGGCAGGAAGGCTGTTCCAGAGGGAGGCCCCTGCCGCGGAGAGAGATCTACCCCCAGCTTGTTGCTTCGAGAAGCGGCTGACCCTGAGGGAGTTGGAGACGGATGAGCGTAGGGCTCGGGAAGGAAGATATTTAGGAAGAGAGAGTTGAAGGTATTTAGGCCCCAGGCCCCAGAAGGCCCTGTGGACAATGCAGAGGGTTTTGAACTTAATCCCCGCAGCCACTGGGAGCCAGTGTAGAGATTTCAGTCCTGGAGAGATACGGTCCCTGGGCTCGAGGCCAAGGACAAGTCTCGCAGTTCTGTTCTGGATGAGTTGTAGAGGGCGGAGAGTGGAGGCAGACAGATTAAGATAGAGGCTGTTACAGTAGTCCAGCTTTGAGAGAACCAGGGCTCGGGAGACAGTGAGCTTCTGGGGGAAGGAGAGGAAGGGAAGAATACCTCTGAGGAGGTGCAGCTGGTAATGTGACTTCTTAGAGACGTCAGATATATGAGGAGAGAAGGAGAGTGTGGAGTCGAAGATGACCCCGAGGTTTTTTGCCTTGCAGGTAGGAGCAGGAAGAGGGCCAAGAGAGGCCGGCCAGAGGGCTGCAGGGAAGGAGGAAGTGGGTGTGCCGATGAGTAGGATCTCAGTCTTACTAGCATTAAGGCAGAGGTCATTGGCAGCACACCATTCCTGGTTAGCAGACAGTCAGAGATGAGGGAGGGAGAGGAGGCGGCCGAGGGTAGCCTGAAAATGAGCTGGGTATCGTCCGCATAGCACTGAAAGTTGGGGCAGAGGGCGGCGATGCGGTGGGCAAGGAGTGCCAGATACTGGTTGAACAGCCAGGGAGAGAGATTAGATCCCTGGGGAACGCCACAGGTGGAGAAAAAGATGTCAGAGAGGAAGGACCCAAGTTGGACCTGGGAGGATCGATTGGAAAGGAAAGAGGTCAGCCACGCCAGAGCCTGACCAGTGATACCCAGGTTATCACGGAGACGGTTGAGCAGGATGGCATGGTCGACAGTGTCAAAGGCAGAAGAGAGATCGAGCAGAATGAGAACAAACGGAGTGTTGGAGTCGAGGTTCAAGAGCAGGTCCTCACGGATGTTCAGGAGAGCAGTTTCCGTGCTTCTGGCCGCTCTGAAGCCAGATTGATGGTCATGGAGACTATCAACAGCTTCAGCATGGAGGTTAAGCTGGGAGATGGCCAGTTTCTCCAGGAGCTTGCCCAGGAAGGGAGTGATGGAGATTGGGCGATAGTTAGCCGGACAGGACGGGTCGGCAGAGGGTTTCTTAAGGAGAGGGTGCACAAGGGAGTGCTTGAGGGGGGATGGGAAGACTCCAGAGGCGAAGGAGTGGTTGCAAAAGTCAGCCAGGGCAGGAGCCAGGGAGTCGATGTGGTCCTTGATAGTTTTGGAGGAACAGGGGTGAATCTGTTTAGACGAGACTTTCATAGGTTGGACTTGTCTGGAAACCTCGTCAGCAGAAAAAAGGGGAAAGGCAGAGAAGGAGGGAGGGAGGGGTGGCTGCAGAAGGGCCAGAGGAAGAGCAGGGAAGAGAGGGGGGAGGTGATAGGAGGAGAGTGAGGACAGGATGTCCTGAGTTTTATAGATGAAGTGGGAGGCCAGTGCAGTGCAGAGGGCCTGGGAGGGGACAGGAGAGGTAGAGACTGCAGCAGGGTTGGCAAGCTCCTTGCAGATTTTAAAGAGTTCAGCCGAGTTGTTAGATGCCGCAGAGATGCGGGCTTGGATAAGGGCTCTCTTCTTGGTGAGAACAGAGAGACAGTATTGCCTTTGGAGCAGGCGGCAGGCCAGTTTGTCAGAGGATGAACATGAAGCACGCCATTTCCTCTCTGCCACCCTGCACTTGCGTTTTAGGGTGACGAGATAATGAACTACACAGATGGGTACAAAGTTTTGAAAGCTGCACAAGAGAAGCAAGATCTGAAGATAGGCTCTAGTGTGATCTGTATTTTCCTGGACTATACCCTGGCAGTGCAGCAGGAGAGGCGCACATTCATTGGAGTAAAAAAAACTATTGAGGGCGTCTAAGATTCCCTATGCAGTGCTATAACCCGCTAGGCTGCGTATGCAATTTAAGAACAAGACTGACTTTTTCATGTTCCCAGAGGAGGCGGCATAATTTGTGGAGGCCAACATCCCTCTACCGGAGAAGCAAGCGCTGGAAGAAGGGTAGTGACTAAAAAGGAGTTGTGCAGTACGCCTGTGATAACTCTCAACATGCTGAGTGCTCGGATCCCCTCCAGTGAATGTGTAATCCATACTGTGGTTCTGGTAATGGCTGTTTAAAAGTTACATTGAGGTCCGAGCCAGGGCGGGTGGAAATGTAGTGTCTAAGAAGGGCTGTGCAGTACACCTATGATGGTACTCAAAGTATGTTGTACTGAACCTCGTCAGTAACTATGCAATTCATAATGTGTTTTAGTAACGTTTGTTTAAAATGCTTGTAATGGTTCATGCCCGGCTAAAGTTTAAATACTGCATTAGCTGGGAACTCTAGGCACCACTGAAGCAGTCTATCACAATACGAGTGCACATTTTGGTTAAACAGGACGAGAGCGGGGGGGGGGGGGGGGAATGCGGCGAAACATAGTCAAAGTTTGGGGTTCTATGAGGGTGGGGGAGGAGTAGTTTAGGGGAAAATGGGGTGAAATAGTTATGAAAATGCGCAGGTTGAGTATGACTTGATATGGCCAAGTTGGAGGATGGTACTGGATTGTGGAGACTATCTGCAGGCATGTAAGAGATGATGGCTAGAAGTGGATCGACTGGGTTGAAGTAACTGAGTTGGAATGTGAGGGGTCTGGGCTTACCCATAAAGATGTGCAAGGTGATGGCATACGTAAATAGGCAAGGAGCCCAGTTCTTGTTCTTGCAAGAAACGCATCTATTAGAGCATCGGATGCGGAAGGTGTCCCCGGGTTGGGGAGAGCAGCGCTATTACACTTCTTACTAGACCAGAGCCCTAGGGGGTTATGATCCTGGTTCATAGGTAGTTGCCATTAATACACTAAACAACAGAAAGCGATGCATGCGGCAAATTTGTGATTGGACATGGGAAGTTGGGGACATGGAAGTTGGGAAGTGCAGATGTTTTATTGATGAACATATATGGCCCTAATGTAGATGATTCGGAATTCTACAAGCGGAAGTGTTTCGAAAATGTGCCAAATATCCCACTGCATTAGTGATCTGCGGTGTTGATTTTAATACTATCCTTGACACAGACCTAGACCGCACTTCAGTAACGTCCAGAACCCTGACGAGTGCAGCATATGCAATACACACACACATTGTAGATTTGGTCTAGTCATATGTTTGGCGCTCGTTGCATGGGACGCAGAGGGATTTTACTTTTTATTTGTCAGTGCATGATATGCACGCCCGTATAGATCGCTGGTTAACGTCGCAAAGGGTGCTGAGTTGGGTAACAGAGACCCACATACTGACCAGAACACTGTCTGATCATTCCTCTGTGTCGCTTTCACTAAATATCCCAAGTCCCCCCCCCCCCCCCCCCCGAGATCACAATGGCGCTTCAAGGCCACATCTCTGCAAGGTATTCTATGGCTTCTATGAGAACCTCTGCTCGTCTCAAAGCGTGGCTACAAATAGCGAGATAGATGAATATTTAGCCAAGATACCTACGAAGCTATCGGCGGACGCTCGTAATGCACTCGAAATACCTATAGCGCTAAGTGAGATAAAGGAGGCTGTTAGGCAGAATTATATGCAGTACCCTTTGGGAACACCACACACAATTAAGACTACAAGTGACAGTACAAATTCACCTTTGGTACAAGTCTGTACTACACAGTTAAAGTGGTAGCGATGGCTAAGCAGCCAGACTTATCTCAAGAGTAAGTGAGCAGTACAAGATAGTTACACAAAGGACAGCAATTACTATGATTCAGGCAAACACTGACTCAAGGTTTTCAAGTAAAAGAATATACATTTATTTCACTCTTCAGTTGTATAACATTACACTATTATAAGCAGTCTAAAAATCACACTCTTAATACACCACACCACTTCCCTTAAATTCCAGACAAGTTAAGCTCACAAAATGAAGTGTGAGCAAAATGGCACTCCAGCAATTTAAAAGGGAGGGCAAGACGACGTTATTAGAAAATTAAATCAAACCAACAGGTAAGTACTCAGGGCAATTGAACAATAGGAATTATAATGATAAAATAAGATAGAAAAGGCTTAGGGCCAAAGTCAATGGGTCAAAAGTCTTTTGCTCAAGATAATACAGTTCAGGGTAGTTCACGGTAAAGTTTGTGGCACGGATTCCGGACGAGGTTGGTTGATCGAAAAGTTAGTTCAAAGAGAAGAGAAGAGAAGGACAAGCTCTCGGATTGGAGAAAGATTTCAAACACTTTAACCGCGGTTGAACGAAACGAGCAACCGGATTTGCACAGTACCTTAAAACAGAGAGGAAGCTCCGCTCCGCTTCTATTGCGCTCTGAAACACTTGGAGGGTCCTGCACTACCCAGGGAAGAAACCAGCAGCAGAGCAAAACAATGAATAAAATGTGCGCTCCTTAAAACCCAAGCACGGTCCGACCTTCCTGGCTATCCGGCCCACTGTAGCTCTGTACATGGAATTCGACCAGAGGAGGGGTCCTGGCTTGCAGTTTTGGCGAACTGGTTGGTCCCACCAGCTCAAGGGAAGAGGTTTCCTGGAGGATCTTCTCTGTTGTCAGATTATGAAGATTCGGACCTGCAGCAGGGCTTCACCGGGCGGTTCAGTCGTCGTAGGGGTCCTCTTCCATCAGCTCCTCGTTGGTTCTTTCGTTCCAGTGGCGACTCTGCCTTTCCGGTCCCAGAGACCTGCCTTTTATGCAGTTTTCCCCCATTCATGCAGCCTGGCTGTCAATCACACAGCAGGGTGGCTGTCATGGCAAGGACAGTCCCCCTCAGCCAATTAAACAGGAGTGCGACTTGGGGTACCAAGGGAACCAATGGCAGGGGTCCGAAGATCCCTCCCTCACATCCTGCCTACCTAGACTTTCAGGCGCCTTAAGGAGGGCTTCTGTGCAGAAGCCCACGAAAAGACGGCAAACAAAGGAATCATCCACGGTTTGGCGTGCAGAGAAAAACACGAGAAAGACTTTAACAAAACGAAATGGCGAATAAACCCAGCCGGAGCCAAAATAAAATGGATTTGGTCAAGCAGGTTTATGTTCGAGGCTAATATTATAGCCTGAAACAATACCATGGTTATATAAGATAACCGGTGTAGAAAAGTTAGGGTAGTTACCACTGCCACCAGCCAAGTCTTGATGTAAAGGAGCGAAACAAGGCTCCAAGAGACACTGACGAAAAGGGATAATAATTAACCCTTTCCAATAATCCATGTAAGATGGGGTGTACTGGGTGTGTGGTTTAAAGTGACTAATTATAAAGTTAAATGCAACTTTACCTTTTCTGGGGGACATTAGTCAGCCCTAGGAAATTGAGTCAGTGGGTAGTCTCAAAGACAACCCCTCGTCACTGCACTGAAGGTGCTGTGTAACACATGAAAAATGAGGCCATGGAGTTAGGTGAGGCTGAAGGTCGCACAAAAAGTGAAAACACACACAGCAAAACACTTGTAAGAGTGGGAAAAAGTCTCACACTCTTACCAGGTGAAAAAAATGTATCCTAGAAATCCAGCAAAGCTGCTGAGGGAATCATTGGGTAAGGGAAATCTGCCATGTATGAGAATTCTCCCTAACAGAGGCGATAAAAAGTTTACCGGTAGGGAAAGCCCCAGGTTCGGACGGGTTGGGCGCAGAATTTTCTAGGGAATTCATAGACGCCTTGGCTCCTAGTCTCCTATCAGTCTGGACTGAGGTGCTGGAATTCGGCATCTTGCCGGAGTCAATGCAGGAGTCGGTTATCACCCTGTTATTGAAGCCCGGAAAGTCATCAGAGGACTGTGGGTCGTATCATCCACTGTCTCTTATCAACACGAATGCGAAGATATTTGCAAAGATACTGGCTTCCCAACTTAATCCACTGATGCCCTATATGGTGCATGAGGATCAGGTGAGATCCATACAGGAGAGATCCACAGCATCCAACATATGGAGGCTTTATAATGTACTGGTGCAGATACCACAGGACACCAAGGGGGTAGCGATGTCCTTGGACAAGCAGAAAGCATTTGACACAGTATACTGGCTATCCTTGTTAAGGGTGCTACATAACTATGGGTTCGGCCCAAACTTCAATACGGAGGGTGCACATTTTATATACGCAGCCATACGCTAGGATGTGTGTGTGTGAATGGGGTGCTATCTTCCATACTGATACAAGCGGGAGGCACCCGGCAAGGATGCCCACTTTCTCTTTTGCTGTTCACACTGGTGACAGAGCTCTTGGCAGATCTTATGAGGGCTCGCCACACTCGAGCTGGTATAGCCATAGCTGGGCGGGTAGAATTGATAACTCTATATGCAGAGGACATCATGATCTATGTGAAGGATCCCGAGAAATATTTGCTGAGGATACTAGCTGCGGTCCAAGAGTTCGGGAAATATTCAGGTCTCCCCTTGAACAGTAATAAGTCTGAGATATTCTTGTTGACGGACAGTACGAGAGAACCTAGTAACTGGCTCGGACTGCAATGGACACCTCAACAGGTGAAATATCTAGGAGTGGAGATGGCGCGCTCAGCAAATCTGGTACGCTTCCTTAATTACGCCACATTGGTGAATACCGTGCGTGCTAAACTTGAAAGATGGAAGCAGCTCCCTATCTCATTGATGGGGCGAGGGGCACTAGTGAAAATGATTATTCTGCCCAAGCTGTTCTACCTCTACAGTACTATACCACTGTGGCCGAGTAGATCCTTTTTCACCAGGATAACTGGAGCATTAATTCGCGTTTGTGTTGAAAAGACAGGTAAGGGCCAGCTGGAAGAAAGCGCCTTACATTACCGTATGGGGGTGTTAGGGAGAATTCTCTTCTAAGGCTAATTTCCCTTACCTATAGAGTCCCCCAGCAGCTTTGCTGGATTTTAAGGGTTTCTTTTTTTCTCCTGCTAAGAGTGAGACTCATTTTCCCACTCTTAGACATGTTGCTGATGTGTGTTTTAGGCTATTTTTGTGCTTATGGTCTATGGGGTTTTTCTCACCCCATGTGTGTTACACAGCACCCTCAGTGCAGTAACACAGGGGGGTCATAGTCACTCCCAAACATAGACTCCATACCCTGGGACTGACTACTGTCTCCCAAGGCATGTAAAGTCCCCATTGACTTTACTAGTCAATAGTTATGAACAAAACCAGTACAACCCATCTTACTATGGAAGTACTGGAAAGGGTTAATAGTTTTTCCCTGGTGTTCATTTTCGAGAGGGTACTGTCCAGTCCCTCTCTCCAAAGTTTCTGGCTGGTGGCAGTGGTTACTACTGTAAATATTCAACCACAAATATTTTCCTATGGGATTGTTCGAGGCTACCACTTTTACTGACAGCCTCTAATGTACCGACGGTGTATCTTTATATTAACTTTACTCCGGTAGGTTTTTATTGCCAGATCTTTGATAACATTTCTTTCTCTGAAATTCTAACCCAGGTTGGGGATCCTTTGTTCGTCCTTTTGGCGGGCTTCTGCACAGAAGCCCTCCTCTCAGCGCCACTGAGTCTGGGGTAGAGCCGTTGTGTGGGAGGGGGAGTAGGCACCCTGGACAGCAACCCAAGTCGCACCCTGCCGCGATAGGCTGGAGGGTCTCCCGCCAGAATGGCCACTCCACTGTGTGAGTGACAGCTAGGCTGTATGAATGGGGGATTTTCTGCATAAAAGCAGGGACCTGAGGACTGGAAGAGCAAGACGTTGCCACTGGAACTAAGAAACCGAAGAGGCGAGCAGCCAAAGACATCTGCAACGACAACCACCGGTAAAGCCTGCTGCAGCATCTCACTACTTTTACTCCAACGACGAAGAGAAGATCTTCACTGCAAGAGCCTTCTTCCCTTGAGCGGGTGGGACCAACCAGTTTGCCAATCGCCTTCCAGGACCTGCCTTGGTCGAATCGCCAGTGCCAGACACTCGGAGACCGGATAGCCAGGCACCAGTCCACCACCACCGCGATTTAAAGGAGCATACGTTTGTTTTGGCACCACCGCGGCTGGCGTCTTCCCTAGGCAGTGCAGTGACTCGAACCTTCCTCCACGTCGAGAGCCTCTCTTCCTCTGCTGGATATCCCGAACTGCAGGAACTGCCAGGAACTACCGCCACCGCAGGAGCCTCTTCTACTTTTCAAGGTACATTGTTCCGCCAGGCCTCCCGTTTCACGGGGTACTGCTAAAGGTGTTTGAAATCCTTTACTTACCTCCTGGGTTGGCTGCCCCTATCGTCTAACATTGTCTTTTACCTTGTGCACCCTCCTTTTGAATCGTTAAACAAAGACTTGACTGCAGCTACTAGAACAGTTTGATCCAGGGCACCTTGCTTTGTACCACTGACTCTGGCACAGGCCTATTGACTTTGGCTAAATCTGTTACAACTGCCTTCTCTAGATTGCTTTTCATCACGAAATGTGTTGGTGCACCGAAAACTCTTGTAACCACCTTTCCTTCCCTTTTAAATATTGTTGAGGGGCCACCATACTCACCTAAGTATTGCTTATGCTAAAGTACTACCTTGCCTAACTTGTTCACAATCCACTTGGGAAGTATTGCTGGTGTGTTTTAGATTCTAGACCTGTATAACTTGACCTTTCCCTCCCTTTTGAGAAATTGTTAGAGTGCCATTTCTGCTTGGTTTACACTGTGCCATTTTGCTCAGTTTTCACTCTTGCTCAAACTTGTCTACAATTTGTGTATACTTTTCCTGACGGTTTTAACTTGCTTTAATGATAGTGATTTGTGTGTTGAACTAGAAGTGTGTAAAATAAATGTATATATTATTTTTGATACAAAGCTTTGGTCAGTGTTTCCTTGTACCATAGTACTGTAGCCCTATTTGGAAACCCTGAATACTGCTCATCTCCCACTTGAGATAAGTCTGACTGCTCAGCCACGGCTACCAACTAAATCTTTGTGGTACAGACTGATACCAAAGGGGATTTATTGCATATACCCGTAGTCTTAATCTTGTGTAATGCTCCCTGAGGGAACTGCATAGGATTCTGCCTAGCAGGGGGGCTGCTTGCTCCAGAATACGAATGTGGTGCATTGGGCAGAGGGTGGGCCACACACATCATATTTATAACTAGATAGAAAGGGGAGGAGTAAGGTTACACTGCTGCATAGAGTGGCTATGGGAAGGAAGGGGAATGGCAACCAACTAGACCCAGTGTTAGTCACACAACAGGCATGGTCGAGACTAGTCCAGCACCCCAGGAACACTATAATGTTTAGCCCGGTTATGCCAATCTGGCACATACCCTACCTGGACCCGTCAAGAGACGCAGTGTTGGCAGCACACTGGCGGGGAGCGGGCATAATGAATCTTGGGGACTTGTACCGGAATGGCATGTTTGTGACCTGGGATGACATTAAGATACATGTAGGGGATACCCCACTCCAGAAACTCCAGTACTTTAGACTCTGTTCAGCTGTGGCATCGGTGTGGGCTGGATTCCCTCAAGAACCACCCTGACACCTAAGTCTGAACTATGTAATCTCCTCCGGTACGATGAAGAAAACCACTTCAGCGATATATAAACTGGCATTGTCGACAAGGAGGGTGCACCTGACTGCAACTGTGTAGGCTGATGAAACTGGTATCTTTCAATTCTAGGCACAGACTGATTCACTTCAAAATACTGAATAGAGTACACCTTACTCCGGTCCGCCTTAAGAAAATGTACGCAACAGTTAAGGGGAGATGTGCGAGATGCGGAAATGAGGACGCTGATATAATACATATATTGTGGTCTTGCAGGGTACTTTCTGCATATTGGGGCAAGGTATGTGATGCACTAGAAGAAATGGTGGACCAGCCTCTGAGATGGCAACACACGTCAAGTTTATTGGGCTATGTGCTTAAGATGAACCCATTGAAGCGAAAACGTATGAATATTGGTCTGCTGCTGGCTAAACGTGCTATATTAATGAGGTGGAAGAGTAAAATACCCCCTACGATTGAGGAATGGGTGAGCGATATGTCCTGGGCAAGTGACAAGGATGCGCTGTACTCCAGCCTGCTGCCCCTAACAAGCCTACCAAGAGAGATATGTGGAAGATTCTGTCAGTACTTTATCAATAAAGGAGATAAGGGAGGCGACGGAAATGTACCCCTTGTTGCCTGATTACACGCTATTGAAATGACACCTGTACAATGCATTATCTGGCTGCATAAATGTGTGATGTTGTATCTATGTGCAAAGTTAAATAAAGTTAAAAAAAACATTGGTGGTCTTGCAATTCGACATGAATCGTAGTTCCCATCTTTTGTTTTCATTCTGAAAGTTGAGCGTCTTAGCTGTGAATTTGCAGGCTCTGCACTTTCCGCATGGAAAGTGTCTCATAAGGGGCCGTAGATCCCAGTTGCTGATGTTGGACCTGGTCTGCTTGGTTTTAGAGTGAACCAAGTGATCTTTGAGTTTTTTGGATCGCTTGAAGGAAAACAGCGGTATTTGTGTGTTTGATAAGCAAGCCGAGATCATGGGCCAGTATTTATCAAAGTTTTCTTAATGACAAACGAATTGGTATTGTAAATTGTGACACAGGTGATCCTGTCCTGTGTTTTGTTCTTCTCTTTTGTCGCTAGTAAAAGTCTCCGTAGGTGTATATCTTTCTCTTTTGAGTGCGTGGGTCACCAGTTTCTTGGTATCTCCTTTCTCTTAAGCCAGAGCTCAGTTTGTTGGCATTGAGGTAATAGTCTGCTATGGAAGTGCAGTTTCGCCTTAGTCTGAGAAATTAGCTATAGCGTAGGTTTTCTTTGAGGCCTGGGGTGGAAGCTAGAGAAATGTAGGGTGAAGTTGCGATCTGTCTTCTTCTTGTAAAGTGTGCTTGACAGGTGTCCCACTTCTACTTTAATGGTCAGGTCCAGGAAATTGATACATCGTTTGTCACATTCCATAGTGAACTGCATCGTTGGATGACAATCATTAATGTGTTTAAGGAAATCACACAGAGTTTCTTGGCCTCCTTCCCAGATAAAGATGACATCATCAATGTACCTGTGCCAGTTCTTGGTCTGTGCTTTGTAGCGGTTCTTATCTGTCAAAATGAATTGCGCTTCGAAGGCTGTCATAAATGGCGTTGCCATGCTGGGTGCAAATGCTGCAACCATTGCTGTTAAGTGAATTTGTAGGTATAATTGGCCTGCAAACTGAAAAAAAATTGTTATAGCAATGCTCTTGGGTTATACAATAAATCTGGCTGGTGCTCTTTGTTGTGTGCTGTGATGAGCCAAAAAGCCTTGTATTTCGATTTGCTTCATCCTGTGGTATATTCATGTATAAAGATTTGATGTCCATGGTTACTAGAAAGTTATTGTCTATGTCAAGGTTCTGGCATTTCAATATTTTTATTGTTGCAGTTGTGTCTTTGAGGTAAGTTACTGTCCCCTGGCTGATCTGTTGTAAAAATAAAGCTACACATTTACAGAGTTTTTCAAAAAAAGGTAGCAGGAGCCCCTCTCCAGAAAGAACATGGCATGACAACCTGTTCTGTGTTTTTCTTTCCACTTTGTCACGCCCACATGGGCAGTACAGCACTGAAATACTATGGCAATTCCCTTCTTAATAAGAGTACCAACAGCAACCCCATACATGTGTTTCAGCCTTGTTGGGCCTCATCAGTGAGGTGGAGCTGTGCCTTTCTGAGCACAGTGAGCAGGGGGTCCACGTCTGGGTTCCCCGATGTAACTCGGGGTTAACAAGCCCAAGTTCCTTGCAAATATTTTTTAAAAAAGGTAGCAAGCTCCCCTCTCCAGAAAGAACATGGCACACATCCTGATACAATAGGTCTGCTGGCATTGGTATGTATTTTGGGGAGTGCGTAGAAGGATGGAATTCTCTGTTCTGAATGGTTCAGGTATTGTAGTTCCTCCTTCCAGAGCCAGCCTCCGTCTGCTCCAAATTGCGTGGTTTGTCGTATTTTCTCTGATTTCCGCTGATGGATCCCTTCGTTGTGGCTAGTAACTCTTTGCATCATCCAGTAGATCCATAACCATCCTGTTGTATTGGGTAACCATCCTGTTGTATTGGGCTTGAGGGAAAGACAACTATGCCGCCCCCTTTGTCTGCTGGTTTGATAACCTGGGGTCTGACGTTAGTTCAAGTGCACCTCTCTCACTGTTGGACAGGTTGTTCCTGATGTTCTGGTTAGTGGACCTCAATCTTTCCAGATCCTCCAGAATGTTTTTTTCGAAAAGGAGTATATTTTGGGTCACTAGGTTGTCAAGTGACGTGAATGTAGAGGGGACATGTAGTCCAGTGTCTTGCCTTGTTTCTCGTTCTTCTTGTTCTGCAAAAAAATACTTAGTCTTAGTTTTCTAAAAAAAACTTTTTTATTTCCATTTCTGTGGTGAACCTATCTGTACGGTTAGTGGGGACGAATGAAAGACCTTTCTCTAAGAGTTTTAATTGCATAGATGAAAGGTTAATGTCAGATAGGTTGAAGACTGGGGTGGCCCTTTCCTCAATTCTGCTCAGTGTGTGTGTACATTTCTTCTTTCTATTGATTGTACCCGCTCCTGCGTTGTCTCTGTCGCCGTCTGCCTCCCCATGTTTGAAAGCCCGGATTGACAAAATCTCCTTAGTATCCCCTGGGCTGGCCTTTGCTTAAAAAAGACCTTTGTCCTCCTGATCTCTGGATTGGTTGGTATCTGTAACCTTATGGGTCATCTCCAGCTGAATCACTGCTGGTGTCTGAGAAGGTGACCCACCTGCGTGCTCCTCTCCTATTGTTGGGTATTTTTTGTGATCTGCCTGTGTTTCTTTGTTCCAGGAAATCAGCACTTAAGTATGGATAGATTTTCTCTTTTCTGAATTCCTGTATGTCTTTGTTTAGTTTTTTCGTTTTCTGAAGTCCACAAATATTAGTTCTATTTCCCTAATCTTCTCTGCTTCCAATTCCTTTTGTAATGTGACCGCAATCCTCTGTGCTGTTGAGATTTTTTAGCACCATTAGGTCTCTACTGCATTTTGTGACTATGTGGCTGATGCTAGTTTTGTAAGCCTCATCATCTAGGAAGAGGCCTGGTTCAATATGAACTACTAAATCTGCAGGGATGATGTTAGCTTTCAAGTATTCTCTGAGAAAATGACCATGTAGCTCTGTTCTAAAGCCTTTTTATTTAGTTTTCGTAGTTTGTTAGCATTAGGATGTGTTAGAATGGTGCTTCCTGTTCTTGTTTGATCAAAACAGTGAGGGGCCTCTGATATTTAAAATGTGTTTGTCACTATAACTCAATGTAGCACTATCTGCCAATCAGCCCTAGTCAGCATACACCAGCACCTAAATCCGGACCTGGAGTGGTGGAGTGCAGAGACCAACCTGGTAGTGGGAAAACCGCTCCGGAAATCACCATTACCACGGACTCGTCCCTGCAGGGATGGGGAGCTACGCTGGGCAGTCGCAGTGTCCATGGAGTATGGTCACGGCAAGAACAGATGGAACACATCAACTGGCTCGAGATGATGGCCACCTGGCTGGCTCTTGAGGCATTCCTCCCCATTATCTGCAGCAGGTCGCTCTGCATTCAGGTACCAGGCCCCCTCCTCTGTGCAGGCTGTCAGTCGACATTTGGGAATGGGCACTGACAAACAGCATCTGTCAGCAGTCCACCTTCCGGGCGAATCCAACTTGGAAGCGGACAGGCTCAGCAGACTGGGATCCACAATTACAAGTGGCAATTGAAAGGAGAGGACCTGAGCGTTATATTCCAGAGGTGGGGTCATCCGCAGGTAGGCCTATTGACGACAATGAGCAACAAGTAATGCCATCAGTTTGCTTCATGGCTGGGGCAAGGCAGAGGGTCACTGGGGGATGCATTGCAGATCCTGTGGAACGACATGAATGCATACGCTTACCCTCCCACTCCGCTGAGTCAAAGGGTCATCTGCAAAGTGAGGTAGACACAGGGCCTTCGGCTCGTCCTGATAGCCCCTTGGTACCCAGCAAGACCTTGGTTCTCAGAACTTCTCCGGCTGACGGATCAGACCCCAGTACGCCTCCCGTTGGGACCAGCCCTCCTACTCTCGCAGCAGGAGGGCACACTGGTTCACCCTGCTCCACAGAAGTTAGTCCTAGCAGCTTGGTTCCTGAACAGATCACCCTGAAGCATTTGCACTTGTCTGAGGACAACCTGGCTATCATAGAGGGGGTAAGAAGCGACTCCACCAGGAGTCAATATAAGAGCAAGTGGTCGAGGTTCTGCTACGGGTCTAGGACCAAACAGATTGACCCTCCTGGTATGCTCACTGGACAATGTGCTATCTTTCTCGGCGCACCTGGCTCACTTAGGTGTACAGGTAGACACCGGCCGTATGTATCTGACGGCCATAGGGGCCTACAAGAACTCGGTAGATGATATCATCTCCTCTTCCAATCCGATGGTAAAAAGACATCTGGCAGGACTGACCAGATTATACCCTGCAGTAAAGCGTCCACATCCGGTCTAGGACCTTAACGTCGTACTGGGCACACTGGCTCACAAGCCTTTCGAGCCTATCGCCTCAGCAGACATCAGTTTGGTGACTATAAAGACTGCCCTTATGGTGGGCCTTACTTCAGCACGGCAGATCAGCGAGATTCAGGCCCTGGTGGCGTCAGGACGCACCCTGCCTTTCTTCCTAAGGTTGTTTCTTCTTTTCACATTAATGAGGAGATTGGGTCAGAAAAAAACATGGGGAGTTCAAAGGATGAGGCTCAGAAGGTTTTTTTTTACTGCCTGGATGTCAGGCATGCTCTAAGATTCTATCTGGACAGGACACAAAGAGCTTCTGTAAATCGGATGCCCTGTTCATCACTTTTGGCAGGTCAAAACCAGGCTGTCAAGCCTCCAAGGCTTACATAGCGAGGTGGATGGTGATGGCCATGAAGGAGGCATATGAGGGGCAACACAGGCCTTTGCCAGCAAATATGCATGCCCACGCCATCAGAGCAAAGGCCACAGCCATTGTTTTCCAGAGACATGTCCCATGGCAGTCAATCAGCAGAGCAGCTACTTGGGCTACCCCATCGGCCTTCTGCAAACGCTACTGCTTGGATGCAAGCGACGGGTCGGACACTTTATTTGGCCAGGCAGTTTTGAAGAAGGAACAAGTTACTTACCTGTAACTGTTGTTCTCCAGCATGGGTCTGGCATGGATTCACATGCTCATGAATATTCCCCGTCGTCAGGCTGGGAATCCTCGGTAAAGAAAAAATCAGTTTAGTTTCTGAACTGTCTTTCTACTAATAACCCGTCACTGGTCTCTAGGTTAAAGTGCCCCCAACCAATGACTGCCCTCTACCTAAGCCCCTCCTCTGGCAGCCATCTTCAGATTTGGTAGCACGTAAAGTGGCAATAGGACCAAGAGAAGAGCCACAGGGGGGTTGGAGGGAGGGTTCGCATGTGAATCCATGCCAGACCCATGCTGGGGAACAACAGTTAAAGGTAAGTAACTTGTTCGTTCTTCAGCATGGGGTCTGGCATGGATTCACATGCTCATGAATACAAGAATACATAGCACAACCACCGGAGGTGGCAAGGCTCAACATTAAGCATTTCAACAACTCAACATTAAGCATCTCTTACCTCCTCACCAGGCTCACCTTCAAGCGAACAGATTGCGCAGTGCTGCCTGGCTGACTCTGGACTCCTCCCTGGAATCCCGGTCACAGTCGAATCTCATGATGGTGTGCGTCGACCTCCACATAGCAGCCCTGCAGATGTCCGGCAGGGGCACACCATAAAGGAATGCCGCGGTAGCAGCGATCGCTCTGGTTGAATGGGCTCTTGGACGGCCGGGCAACGGTCGGTTTGCCAACCGGTGACAGTGCATGATGCAGCCAGAGAGCTATCTGGAAACGGAAGCCTTCGAGAGGGCCTTCCCTTGGTTCACAGGTCCAAAGTTCATAAACCGCTGTGAAGTCCTCTGAAAACTCTTTGTGCGGTCCACGTAGAACTTCAGCGCTCTAGCCCCATCCAGCGAGTGCAAAGTCCTCTCAGCCGGCGACGAAGGCGACGGGAAGAAAACAGGTAACATCAAGGGCTTGTTGAGATGGAAGTCCGACGGCACCTTGGGCATGAAGGAGGGGTGCGTCCTGAGCACTACCCTCGTCTCGTGGAATGTCAGGTATGGAGGTTTACAGGAGAGGGCCTGGATCTCTCCCACTCATCGTGCGGAGGTGATGGCCACAAGAAACGCTGTCTTCCACGATAAGAACTTCAGCAGTCCCGAATGGGGGACCCATCAGCCTGGTCAGCACCACGTTAAGCTCCCACGCCGGGACCGGAGCCTTCACCGGCGGGAACGAGCGGAGCAGTCCTGTCATGAACTCCTTCACCAGACGATGAGACCACAGAGACGACCGCCCCAGAGTTCTGGTGTAGCGGGAGATAGCCGCCAGATGGATTTTGATGGAGGCGTGAGCCAGCCCCGCCTTGCCCAGCGACAGCAAGTACAGCAGCACTTGAGGGGCCGTAATCCGCAGAGGGTTGATCTTCTGTGTATGGCACCAGACAGAGAACCTCTTCCACTTGTGTCCATAGCACTTGAGAGTCGAGGACGCCCTGGCCTTTGCAAGCACCTCCTTGCAGTCCGCCGGGATATCGTACCCTCCAAACTCTAGTGCTGCAGGAGCCAGGCCTGCAGGTTCAGCGATCCCAGGTCGTGATGTAGGATGGCGCCTCCTTCCCTGGCGAGAAGATCCGCGTCCGTCGGCAGTTTGACTGCGGGGGACGCTGACATGTCCAGAAGGTCCGGGAACCAGATCTGCCTCAGTCACGCCGGTACGACGAGGATCATCCTGCACCGGGACTGTCTGAGTTGACTGATGAGTCGCAGTAGCAACGGCAACAGTGGGAACGCATACAAGAACAGGCCGTCCCAGGGGAATGAGAATGCGTCGCCCATGCTCCCCGGCTGGGGAAACCTGCTGACGAACCTCCAGCACTTGGTGTTTGTCGCAAATAGATAGATTTGGGGATTGCCCCATCGTCGGAATAGGAGATCCACTTGATCCTGCCGAAGCTCCCACTCATAGCAACAGCACGGCTCCCTGCGATGCACAGCAATGGTGTTCTTTATTCCTGCCAGATGGAAGGGTACCAGGAACATACCCAGGGCCACTTCCTTGGATATGGCTGGGGATCTGGTGACCCCCTGCTTCCGGATGTAGAACATTGTAGTGGTGTTGGCAGTGAAGATCCTCACCACCTTGCCCTTGAGGGACGGGAGGAAAGACCTGAGGGCCCAGAACACAGCTCGGAGCTCCAGGACGTTGATGTGTAGTGACCTCTCCCCCGGGAGCCAAAGGCCTCTTGTGTGGGGATCTCTGGTGTGCGCTCTCCATCCCTCCAGGGAGGCGTCCGTCGTCACCGTTTCCTAATGTTCGAGGGTCTGGAAGTCCATGCCTGCCGCTAGATGCGCGCGGTTGCCCCACCACTGGATTGCTTGGCGGAAAGTTTTGTTGAGGGAGATCTTGTCTTCGAAGCTGCCCGCCACTTGCATCCAACCGGCGTCGAGGAACTCCTGTAGTGGCCGCATCCGCAATCTGCACAGAGGCACGAGGTAGATGCACAATGACATCATGCGGAGCAGGGACTTGATGGACCTCACCCTGGCCACTTCCATGGTCAACAGCCGTTGTACCTTGCACAGGATGGCCTTCGTCCTCTCCTCCGATGGTGAAGCCAACTGTGCCACTGTGTCGAGCCTGGCTCCTAGGAACAGGGCGTTCTGCAACAGTACCAAGTGGGACTTTGCAAAGTTGATCGAGAATCCCAGCTCCGTGAGCAGGCGGACAGTCTTCGCTATGTGATCGACGGCGAGTTCTCTTGACTGCTCTGATGAGCCAATTGTCCACATAGGGATATACGTGGATCCCTTGCAGACGCAGCCGCGCCGCCACTGGTGCCAGGCACTTGGTGAAGACCCTTGGCGCCGACTTCAACCCGAAGGGCAGGGCCTTGGACTGGTAGTGCCGCCCTTGGACCACGAACCGTAGGAACTTTCAATGTCCTTTTCGTATGGGGATGTGGAAGTAATCATCCTCCAAGTCCAGCGACGACAGGAAGTCGCCCTCCTCCAGCTGTTCCAGCACGTGCTGAAGGGTGACCATCCGGAACTTCTGGGACTTGATATATTTGTTGAGGCGGCGAAGGTCCAGGATGGGTTGCTAACCGCCGGTCTTCTTTCGGACGAGGAAGTACCGCAAGTATAGTCCGGAGCCTCTTTGGGACGATTTCTATCGCGCCCTTTTTTAGCATGGTTTTCCTTCCTGGCCATGGGTGGTAGACGGGGACACTTTCTTTGGAATTCCAGAGTATGCCCATTGGCCAGAGCATCCAGCACCCAACAGTCAGTGGAAATGGACTCCCACGCGCTGATGAATTTCGTCAGCCGGCCTCCCACCGGGGTGCTCGGGTGGGGGCACGTCGTTATGGCCAGTTCAATCTTGCTTCGCCGAGGCCTTGCTGCCTTGGCCTCCTTGGCGGCGATGACGACGATGTCCTGTGGCCTTGCTGTGGCCTCTCTAGGCCTCCTGTGACGACGAGCGGGCCGCTTGGCGGTACGATGTGGAACTGCCACCAAATCCTTTGGAGGCACCTTGAGACTGCCTCCGGGGGTCCGAAAGGACGGCCGCCGTTGATGGAGAGAACCCAAGGCCCGGACTGTCTCGGTGTCCGCCTTGATGGCCTGCAGTGACTCGTCTACTGCCTTGCCAAACAGGTTGTTCCCATCGAAGGGCATGTCCAGTACCCTGGTCTGAACCTCCTGACGGAAGTTGGTGGCCTTGAGCCACCTGCGCCGGTGGAGGCAAACGTCGTTTCCCATCTGGCGAAAACCGGTGTTGGCGATGTCCATGGCCACCGTGATGGCGTGGTCCGCCGCCACCTCGCCTTCCTGTAGGATCTCAAGGACCTCCGCCCTCTTGTCGTCTGCCAGGAAATCCAGGAGGGGAGTGATCTTGAACTACAGCTCCCTGTCGTAGCATGCCACGATCGCAAGGGTGTTGGCCGCCTTGATGGTCGTTGCCGCCGACGAGATGACTCATCGTCCCATGGCGTCCAGCTTCTTCTCCTCGCCGTCCGGTGGGGAAGTGGAAGTTGATGCCGTAGCCCCTGCCTATTTCTTCTTGGCCGCCGCGGAGACCACTGAATCCGGAGACCGCTAAGCTCTGAGGCACATCGGGGCGGAAATTTGGACCCGGTACTTCTTCTCATACCGGTCCCTCTTCGCTGGAGCCGTGGACAGGTTCTTGAGCAGAGCTAGTCCCTCGTCCCAGATGTCTTCTAGTAACGGGACTGAGGGGACTGTCTTCTTCTTGGCCTCCCGTCGTTGGCAGAGGAAACCCTCCTTGTGCTCTTCGGGACAAAGCTGGAAAAGCTCTGATGCCCCGGCGATCATGGCGTGAAAGGAGCCAATTTCGTCGGGAGGGGAGGCCCGGGCAGGGGGTGATGGAAGATCCGTCCCGTCGTCACCACCGTCCCCGTCGTCGCTGTCTCCGTTCCCGTCTCATCCCTCGGCGGAGGGGAAGGAGGTGAAGGCTGGAAGGGAGGGAGTGGATGGATTCGCCTCTGCTTGCTCGGTGGGCTTCCTGGCGGTCCAGGCACCGCTGGATCGTCCGCTGGGGGTAAGGGCAACCTCGTCCTTATCTCGATACATAGGGTCTGGATAGCCATCAAGATCGCTCATGTGTTGTCCTGTGGCGTAGGCATCGGTTGCGACGGCTGGGGCGTGGGATCCTCCGTCTCCTCCACAGCCCGCGGCTCCTCGTCGGCTCCACTGTTGCTCTCTACATCTGCCTCGTCGGGATCCCTCGTGTAGGACCGGACTTCCTCGAACTTCTTGTCCAGGATCTTTGTGATGCCAACCAGCTCATCTTCTGAGGTGGTATCTGTGTCTGTTATGGGAACCGTGCCCCCCCCCCCCTTTCTCCTCCCGGGGTTTCATGGGGGTCTTCATGGGGGTCTTCTCGATAGGTTGAAAAGATGATTCCCTCCAGGGTGGCAGGGAAACTCTAGGCCCAGGAGTCTGTTCCACTGGGATAGCCTCCACAGGCTTCGCCAGCGCCTCCACGACTCCTTCAATCGAGGCCTTTGCCGGGTGAATCGGGGCCCTAACAACATTGCCCGCATCTGGGGCCTTCAGCCTAGGAGGAGGGTCACTGCCTCACCCCCCCCCCCCTACCTTTAGCATTCTCCATCGGAATCGACCGGGGCTTCGCCCGAAGCTTACTCAGGTTCTCCGACTTCCTTTTCCCCGAGCCATAGCGTTGGCTCGTGGTTGATGGTGTCGGGGACATCGCGACCTGCCTAGCAGCCGAGGAGCCCTAACCAACGGCACTCTTGGTGCCCGCGGACTCGCAGTGCTTTGCCTTTTGTTGGGCCCCGTCACCAGAGCGCCCTTAAAGGTCTTAGGAGACCGCTCAGACGTCTTCTTCTCCCCTGCTGCTGGGCTCTTCGCCTCCAGCCAGCCAGTCAGTGAGTCGTTTACGGCGGTCCTTCATGGTCCGGAACGGGCATGTTGTTGCAGAACGCAGTCCTCCTCCACCACGTGCGATTTGTCGGCGTGAAGGAAGTAGAGGCACCGGGAGTGCTCATCCTCCTTAAAGACATTCTGCAATCCACATCCCGTGCAGTTCCTAAACAGCTTTGATCCAGTAGGCGTCGTGTCTCCTTTGTCCTGGGCCATGTCCACGCAGGGTAGGCCTCATCTTCTGGAATTCTCAAAGCAGAGAAACTCAACGAAAATTCGCCTTTGAGGGGTGTAGAAAAATTCCAAAACTGGTCCCCGTTGATCGGAAGAAGAATCGGTGGAGCTTGAGGCTCGAATTGACTGAAAAATAAGCGAAAACTCTTAGAAAAAAAGGCAAAACGCAGTAAAAGCTCGAGAGCTATAGCAGGACTCCTCCCAACACTTGAACGTGCAGTAAAAATCTGAAGATGGCTGCCAGAGGAGGGACTTAGGTAGAGGGCAGTCATTGGCTGGGGGCAGTATGACCCAGAGACCAGTGATTGGTTATTAGTAAAAAGACCAGAAACTAAACTGAAACTGATATTTTCTTTACCGAGGATTTCCAGCCTGACGAGCGGGAATATTCATGAGCATGTGAATACATGCCAGGCCCCATACTGGAGAACTTGTTTTCTTAGTGGTGCTACTCTCCTCCCCGGGGCTGCATTCAGTTGTAATCGCCCATACAGTAAGGAGGAACGGAGACGGGACGTAAGAATGTTACCGTATTGACTAACGTACTCCTAGTCCATAGTCCCCTTTCCTCCATCCGTCCCATCTAGTGTCAGTAGGCAATTATAATATTGTCGACACATCAAAGGGGACTGAAGAGTGTCGCCGTGGGTTGGAGTCAGGGGAGCTCATGCTCCCAGGGCTGCGCCCGCACGCCTCTAAATTTAAAGGGGAAGACAAGTTTTTGTGGTGAAAAAGTTCCTGTTTCCCATCCCAAACGAGGGACGCCAATACAGTATGGAGTAAAGGGGACTATGGGCTAAGAGTACGTTAGTCACTACGGTGAGTAACATATTTCTCCAGCATGGGTCTGGCATGGATTCACATGCGAACATTCCCCTACTCGGGTAGGCTGAGGGGTGGGTTGAGTGAAACAGAAAGGTCTTCAGGCGCTGTACAGACAGCTAGCCCAGTGATAGTAAATTGGACATCTGATGGACAGAATGATGTTCATATGAAGGCCTGATCCCTGTTGCCCGAAATCTTGACCCAGGTATTTCAGAGACTAGGGGCAGGAGGGGAGTCTCTTTAGTCGTGATGAATGGCATTTTGTGAGTCTGAACACGCAGGGTTCTAGTTCTTTTAAAGCTTGTATTATGAAGGAGGCTATTTTTGGTAACAACGATCTTGTAATGTTTCAAGAGACTTGGTTGCTTAACTCCTTCCAGATGGAGGGATTTACTGTATTGCATCAGCTGGCATGATATGGCATTTATAAGGCGCCTATACACAAGTGTTTCGAGGCGCGACGAGGCAAGGAAGGGGGAACGGAGGGAAGACCGAGACAATGATCTTACTGGGCCATGTGACATTGAGATTGCGCAAGTGAAGGGGAAGGAGAAAAGTGCAGGGGCAAAGGGGAGGGGACAGTGCAGTACATGGGATACACAATAAAAAATAGAATAAATAAAAGCAATAAGTAAAAGTGCGTCCAGCGGGTGGCAAGTGCAAGGGTAACTGTAGACATCGGGTGTAAAGTGCTGGTAGGGGACTGACAGAAAACAGTCCCCAAGTACGGGTGTTACCAGGGAGGCAGTGCAGGTGTGCAACTGGCAGGGGAGAAGAACTGGTCCCGAGATCAGACGGTGGCCAGGTGACCAGTGCTGTTTCACTTTCAACCAGGAGTTAAGCAGGGGAGAGGAGGAGAGAAAGCAGAAGCAAAGAGGAAGGTTTTGAGGTGCTTCCGGAACAGATGGTTCTCCTCAAGTTGCAGGGAGGCTGTTCCAAAGGGAGGCCCCAGCCGAAGATGGTTATCTACCACCGACTAGTTGCTTAGAGAAGCGACTGACCCTGAGGGAGTTGGAGGCGGATAAGCGAAGAGCTCGAGAAGGAAGATATTTAGGAAGAGAGAGTTGAAGGTATTGCATCCCCAGACGCCAGAAGGCCTTGTGGACAATGCAGAGGGTTTTGAACTTAATCCTTGCAGCCACTGGGAGCCAGTGCAGAGATTTCAGTCCTGGAGAGATACGCTCCCTGGGCTTGAGGCGAAGGACAAGTCTCGCAGTCCTGTTCTGAATGAGGTGCAAAGGGCAGAGAGTAGAAGCAGGCAGGTTTAGAAAGAGACTGTTGCAATAGTCCAGCCTAGAGAGGGACAGAGCTCTGGAGACAGTGAGCTTCTGGTGGAAGGAAATGAAAGGAAGAATACCTCAGAGGAGGTGCAGCTGGTAGTGTGACTTCTTAGAGACGTCAGAGATGTGAGGGGAGAAGGAGAGTGTGGAGTCGAAGATGACCCTGATGTTTTTAGAGTCACAGGTGGGAGCAGGAAGAGGGCCAAGAGAGGCCAGCCAGAGAGTGACAGGAAAGGAGGTAGCAGGTGTGCCGATGAGGAGAATCTCAGTATTGCTGGCATTAAGGCAGAGATCATTGGCGTCACACCACTTCTGGATAGCAGACAGTCAGAGATGCGCGAAATGGAAGAGGTGGTTGAAGGGATCCTGAAAATGATTTGAGTGTCATCCGCATAGCACTGAAAGTTGGGGCTTAGAGCGACAATGCAGTGGGCAAGAAGTGCCAGGTATTGGTTGAACAGTGAGAGAGGTTAGACCCCTGGGGAACACCACAGGTAGAGATAGAGGAGAGGAAGGACCCAAGTTGGACCTGGGAGGGTCGATCAGAGAGGAAAGAAGGCAGCCAAGCCAGGGCCGGACTGGTGATACCCAGGTTATCACAGAGACGGTTAAGCAGGATGGCATGGTTGACCGTATCAAAGGCAGAGGAGAGATCAAGTAAGATGAGGACACATGGGGTGTTGGAATCACGGTTGGAGTGTAGATCTTCACGGATGCTCAGGAGAGCAGGTTCCGTGCTTCTGGCAGCTCTGAAGCCAGACTGATGGTCATGAAGACAACCAACAAATTCAGTGTGAAGATTAAGCTGAGAGATGGCCAGATTTTCCAGGTGTTTGCTCCGGAAAGGTGTGATGGAGATTGGGTGATAGTTAGCTGGGCAGGACGGGTCGGCAGAGGGTTTCTTAAGAAGAGGGTGCACAAGGGAGTGCTTTGGGGGGGAATGGAAGACTCCAGTGGCAAAGGAGTGGTTGCAGAAGTCGGCCAGAGCAGGAGCCAGGGTTTCAATGTGTTCCTTGATGGTTTTGGAGGAACAGGGATGAACCTGTTTTGACAAGACTTTCATAGATCAAACTTTTCTAGAAACCTTGTCTAGGGAGAACAGAGCAAGACAGAGAAGGTGGGAGGAGAGGTGGCCGAAGAAGGGCTAGAGGAAGAGCAGGGAGAAGAGGGAGAGGACAGGATGTCCTGTGTTTTAGAGATGAAATGAGAAGCCAGAGTCGTGCAGAGGTCCTAGGAGGGGACAGGAGAGTTAGAGATTGCAGCAGGATTGGCCAGCTCCTTGCAGATTTTAAAGAGTTTGGCCGAGTTGTTAGATGCCGAAGAGAAGGGGGTGAGGCTGGGGGGGAGGAAGCCGTCCGAGGGACTCTTGATTGCTGCCCTTAACTCATTAGTGACTAAGATGGAGGTTGTTCCAACTAGGCTAAAAGGAACATTGCCAGCAAAATTGAAACTAAGAGCATTCGAATGGGTTCAATCCTTAATAGTAGTCAACTAATAATGTAACCCCACATGTACGCACCTTAGGAATTTCTTGGAATCGCCGTCAGATCTTCTGGTCAGGGTATACCTGGATTATCCCGGAATAGGCATCCTATTGGCAGGGGATTTTAATACGCAATGTATTGCCACTACTACCAATCCGATAAAGTGGCCCCAAAAATAGTAACGGCTTGAGGTAAGCTGTGGATATCGCTTCTCCTAGAATGGAATTTGGTGATGGTGAACGGGGAAATAGAGGGAGATGTGCCACTGCCTGTGGCCTAGTGACGGAGGAGTTCAACTTCAACTATTGACTGTGTTCCTATCCCTTCAATTATTCGGGATTTGTAACAAGTTCCAGGTCACGGATGGGGGCAGTAGTGATCATGCCTGATTAGAGGCCACCGTTGCTTGGGACTCCTTTAGAAACAGGTGGGATTCCTGCCAGCCAGTTATGGTTAATAATGGGGGAGGGAATAGGTAGGCTAAGTATGGAGGGACTGTCATATTCTTAAATGAAGAGCTTCAAATGATATGTATGGGGATGCACGATCAAGTACTGAAGAGTAAGTGCAGTCCCCTGGCCTTTCTGGAGTTTTTATGGGACATAGACCACCCCCTTGGGATTAAACAACATATGTGTCTTGCACACCACCATGTCTTTGATGAAGAGACATGGATAAAGAAGAGGAGCCTTTGTGAATCTGAGATTTGGAGGCAAGAGCTTGGAAGTTGGAGAAAAGATGTATGTTGTTCCATAGCTGATTAGATGATTAGCTCCTACAATCATGTCTGGAGTAGCAAGCACTCAGAGCTTTGGACAGGAATATTTCCATTCTTTGGGGTTGTCTTTGAAACTCAAGAAACCTTGAATAACGCCTTCCAGAAAGCTCAGTTTTTTTGGGGACAAGGGAATTTGAGCATGGATGTGGCATGTCTTGGCTGTTGCAATAGAAATTCCACGCACAACAGCTCATTTTTCACCGGTCTTCCCTGTTGGTGCCTTTTGTGTGCTTGTACCAACGAAATGCGATCTTTCCCTGGTGCCTTTCTGTGTGCTATGTTGACCATTGATGCTGATGTGCTGGTTTCTAATGGTATGCCCACCCGTGCTGGTTTGTTTGTTTATTTGGTATAGCGCAGAACCAAACCCGAAGGGGTAGCTGGGCGCAGACAATACAAGGATACTTGAGAACTTGGTTACAGGAAAAATACAGTTATACAGTTCACATTAGTAACAAAGGTGCATGTACAAGAAAATGCGAAACTACAGTTCAAGCTAGTTAACCAGAAATCAATTCATCTAGTTAGTCATCTAGGGTCTCTAGAGCAGGTGGCAATGGGACGGTCGAGCTAAGTGTCATTGGAACGTATCCAGGTGAGGACTTTCCGCCTGAAGCTAGGGTAAGGTTGGTCCATTTTGAGATCCATAGGGAGTTTGTTCCAAGTTTGCGCAGCTATGACCGGAAAACTGGAGCCGCCAGCTGTACTCTTTTTGTATCTAGGCACCACTAAGGTGTAGGCATTAGTCATTCTAGTGAGACGGTTTGAAGTTCTCTTGTTGACTCTGTTTACCAGGTAAGGGGGAGCTATATTAAGACTTTTGGAGGTGAGGGAAAGTGTTTTGAGGGCAATCCTGTCTTTGATTTTTAGCCAGTGGATATTTTTCCTAGAGGTGGAGATATGAGCTCTATTAGGAATATTTAAAGCTACTCTAATAGCGTTATTTTGGAGAGTTTGGAGTTTATCAAGGATATACTTGTTAGATCCTGCATATAGAGCATTACAGTAATCCAACTTGGATATGATGAGTGCATTAGCTAGTGTAATGCAGCTAGACTCAGTTAGAAATGGTCTACAAGCTCGGATCAATTTGCAAGTATATGCAGTCGAAGATGCTAGTGAGTTAGTTTGTTTCTTGAAAGTGAGCGCTGAGTCGAGATAGACCCCGAGGGTTTTGACTGCAGGCATCACTTTGATGACATTATTGTCGATGTTGAATGAGGCATAGTTTGGGTCAAGTTTTTTGATGGCCAGCTCTGAGCCGAGGATCAGTAGCTCAGTCTTGTCATTCAGGCAGAGGCCGTGAGATGCCATCCATGCCTAAATGAGGAGATATATCTTATTTACTAAGGCCGTGTCTTCCAAGAAGTTGCCCGAAAGGGGGATAAGGATCTGAGTGTCATCTGCGTAATTAGTGTAGATGATACCCAGTCTGTCCAACTTGTCAAACAAAGGCTTAGTAAAGATGTTATACATCGTCGGAGATACACATGATCCTTGAGGGACACCGCATGAAACTTGTGTGGGATCAGCAGCTGCTAGGGGGAGAAGACTCTAATTGTCCGGTTTGCAAGGAAGGATTGTACCCAGGTTATGACATCACTTGAAAAATGAGCGGCGGAACTGAGGTGATTGCATAAGACTGCGTGATCTACCAAGTCGAAGGCCGCAGATAGGTCAAGGAGGAGTAGCATAGCTGATTTGCCATTGTCCTTCAACTCGTCGATTTGGGTCTTAAGGTCAATCAGGGCTGTTTCAGTACCATGAAGGGGACGGAAGCCAGATTGCCGTGAGCCTAGTAGATTGTTAGTTTCTAAGTAGTCCTGAATTTGCAGGTACGCTACTCTGTCAATAATTTTAAGTAGAAATGGGACGGTGGTGATGGGTCTGTAATTTGTCTGTATTGCGGGGTCAAGTGTTTGTTTTTTTAGCAAGGGAAGCACCCAAGATTGTTTTAGGTTATTGGGCACTAGGTTAGACTTAAAGGATGCATTGATGAGTTTAGAGATGAAGGGGGCTAGGTCTCTAGCTGCATCTTTTATAATTTGGCCAGGCCAATTGTCTCCTTTGCAGTTGGAAGGCTTTAGAGATAGTATGATTTTTTCTGTCTCTGTTATAGATATTTGTCTGAAGCTAAATGGGTGAGGGGTGTTAGGCTGGTTTGGAGGGAGCTGTGGCTGAGGTGTAGGCTCCGTTGGCAGGAGCAGGGAAGCTTTTTTATTGGCAATTTTGGTTTGGAGCAAGCTAATTTTACCCGCCAGGGCATTTTGTATATTAGTGCACCAAAGCTTATTTTTAGGAATGTTATCAGTCGGGGGTATGGGTGATTCCATTTCACAGAGGATGGAGAATAGCTCTTCTATCATTAAAGGTATTTCTTTTAGTGCTTATGATTTCCTTTTTATACTGTTTGGCGAGTGTGGCTAATTTAATTTTGTTCTCCTCAGTGGGTGAGTGTTGCCAAATTGACTGCAGCTTTCTTTTGTGAATTCTGAGGTCTTTCAAGTGTGGTGTGAACCAGTTGCTTAGGTGACAAAGTTTTTTGCTTTTGCGTATTTTGTAGGGGCAATCAAGTCAAGTGCCTTGATCATCGTGCTGTTATAGGCTTCCACAAGCGAAGTTGGGTCTGTGATGTTATCTAGATTGTCGAGAGTGGGGAGGAGGTGGGGTAAGAGTTGTTCTGCTGTGATGTCTTTTTTGCTTCTGGTGGGGAGTGGCGGGGCCATAAGTATAGGTTTGGGTCGGATAAGGTCAAGTGAGACATTGAATACAATTAAATAATGGTCAGTCCAGGATTGTGGCATTATGTTGGTAATGCTAATGTTGCAATTCCGATCCGCAACCCAGTCTAGGGTCCTACCTTTGGCATGAGTAGGGGAGGAGACTTTTTGTGTTAGGGCGTAGTCATTCAGAAGTGAGGCAACAGATAGAGCGTGTTTGTCATTAGTCATTAAAGCCCAAGTGGAAGTCTCCCAGTAATAGAATTTGAGCGTGGTCTTTAGTATTATTAGTTAGGATACTAGTTAGGTCGTCTTCAAAGGTTCCTAGTGGTCCAGGTGGTCTGTAGATGACATACATGGTGAGGGTGTGGTTACAAGAAAGGTGGAGTTTAGCAGTAAGGAGTTCACATGATGGAAATAGCAAGGTAGTGGCTAATCTAATAGGTAAGGTAGATTTATGGATGATGGCTAGGCCACCTCCTTTGGTGTTGGGTCTATCGACTCTTAGTAGTTGGTAGCCGACGGGTATTGCTAGCATGATGGCAGGGCCAGCCGCCTCATGGAGCCATGTTTCGGTTATGACTAGTAGGTCTAAATTCTCATTGGTTAAAGTGTCCGAGATCTCTGTAGCGTGGGCTACCATGGATCTAGCATTGATGAGTGACCCAGTTAGTGATAGGGTGCTAGTTAGTTTAGTCGAGGGAAGTTGTTTATTTTCAGTAGGGGTGACTCTTTGTGAAGGTGACTGGTTAGTCGTTATGGGGGCAGGGTGGAGAGTGGCAGATTTGAAGTGTTGCAAGCGTTTGTTAGCTAGATCGATATAGCCTCTATAGTTGTGGTGGGATGATGGTTCATGGAGACGGGACAATCTTGCCCTCAGTCACATGTTTCTGTCCTTAGGAGGGTATGAGGCAGCGGATACAAGTGCCATGATGGTGAGGAGGCTCAGTACAAGGTGTAATGTTTGGTCTTGGGTGATTTTCATTATGGTCGTGGGCAGGGAGGAGTTAATGATAGGCAAGTCCAAATTCAGGCTATAGGTGTAGACTGATGCTGCGTATAAGGGCGTGTAACTATATAAGTTATAGCAATTTGGTAGCAGGGAAGTCTAAGCAATCTAGTAAGAGACCGTATATTGGTAGTTGGTAATCTAGGCAAGTACAAATAGGCTGGTGGGCAGGCAAGCTGGCCAGTACAAGTGGTGGCAAACTAGGCAAGTACAGATGAGCTAACTAGGGCAGTGTATCACCTAAATGCGAGAGTCACAGCGCAGCCAAAAACACATTGGGATACATAAAGTAACTAGGGCAGTGTTTCACCTATTGACGGCCATAAGGCACAGCACAAATCAGAAGGCATAACACAAATCAGGTGTGGTCTATTGGCGACCATAAGGCACAACAGAAATCGGGTGTGGTCTATTGGCGACCATAAGTGTAATAATGCTACTGGGCAGTAGGCGCTAAATGGTGCAGTAAGGCAAGAAATCCAGTTATAATAAGACATGCAAAGACATCAGCCACAAGACACAGTTGGCAGTGGGAGTAGATGAGAAAGGAGGGGGGTGACAGTGCATGTGGTTCAGGCTAGGGGCATGGTCATAGCAGTCAGGTTGCATCGGCAGGACCATCAGTTCCTGTTGAAAAAGTGGTCACACATAAGTGCACTAAGGCAGATTTGTAATACTGTGGCAGTTCAGTGGCTGAGGAGGGATGGAAGAGTACCTTATATGAAGAGGGCCAGGGGTCTGGCAGATGGCAGTCACCGAACAGGCACAAAACAGGTGATAGCCTTGCCTCTCATGGGCCTTGGGAAGAGTGGGCCGGCTTCGCCTGCCGGCGGACAATGGGGGCAGGAGATAGGCCCAGTGGCCAATCGGCTGGCTGCTGGCAGCCTAGTTAGGCATATGGAGCTGCAGGCAACAGTGGGCGGCCATCTTGGAGTAGCTGGGTGCCTCGTGTGCTACTATGGCGGCGAGGCTCTCTGTAGCCTTATCAATGCAGGCTGAGTGGAGCTGGGCTTGATTCAGGCACATTGGAGGTGTGCATGCGAATAGCGAAAATCGGGCTGGAAAAAACGATTTTTGATGGGAGTAGCGCGGGTGCATCAGCGCTTACCGAAATTCTGTAGCCAAGTTGCTGGATCAGTGGATGCCCCCGTAGGTCCTCTGCTCCTGCAGGGACGTGTCCTGCAGCTCCTGCTCCTCAGGTGGGTGGTGTGGAATGCTGGGCAGGCACAAAACAGATGGTAGCCCTGCCTCTCGTGGGCCTTGGGAAGAGTGGGCCGGCGGCCAATGGATGCCTTGATCAGTCCCAGACTGTTGAGTTGTTGATTTTGGCACCTTGCCTGCATTGGCACTTGGACCAATTCCACTGAGTCATTGATCTGGGTGGCATCCTATCTGACCCGCACTTAACCATTTAAGTAGATGCAGTGCTTTCCGCTTTGCCCATGGAGTGCCAGGGGATGAGGTAATCCACCTCCCGGGGGAGTCCAACCTGGAGGCGGACAGGCTCAGCATACAGGGAGCGGCCAATTATGAATGGCAATTGAACGGTCAGGTCCTGCTCAGGATCTTCAGCACATGGTGTCATCACATGGTGTCATCCTTGGGTGGATCTCTTTGCCACCTGGTCCAACAGGAGGTGCCTGCAGTTTACGTCCTGGCAGGGGAAGGTCCCCGGCTCTCTGTGCGACACGTTCCAGATACAGTGGAACAGCATGACAGCATATGCATTCCCTCCCACACCCCTTGTCCACGGGGTGGTCTGCAAGATAAGATAATCGTGTCACCTCTGCATCATTCTGATAGCTGTGTGGTGGCCGTCGAGACCCTGGTTCTCTGAGCGCCTCAGCCTCTCTGACAGGCCTCCCATTCACCTGCTGCTGGGCCCAGCTCACCTTCTCTCACAGCAAGGGGGCAGGGTCACCACCCCTGTCCCCTGCTCAACAGAAGGTAGCACTTGCAGTGTGGTTCCTGAGCAGGTCACGCTTAAGCATCTGAGCCTGTCACAGGCTAACCTAGACAGCATTCAGGGCGCTAGGAGCAAGGCTACTAGGAGCCAGTACAAAAGTGAATGGACTAGGTTCTGTCACTGGGTGGACCCTAAGGAGATCGACCCCCTTACTTGCACGTTGGACGATGTGCTTTCCTTCTCTGCACACCTCGCACACTAGACACATGCCGCACCTACCTGGAAGCCATAGGAGCCCACGGGAATTTGGAGGCGGAGGTCTTCTCCGCCAGCGCTGTGGTTAAATGACATCTGACGGGCCTCACCAGGCTCTACCTGCCCATGAAGAAACTACATCCGGTGTGGGACCTCAATGTAGTATTGGGCGCCCTGGCACGCAAGCCATTCGAACCAATGGCATCCACGGACATCAGGCTGGTCACCACTAAAACAGCCCTGTTGGTGGCCTTACGTCTGCACGTAGGGTCAGCGAGATCCAGGCACTGTTGATGTCAGAACCCTACACTACTTTTCACAGAGATGAGGTGGTCCTGAGAACGCACCCCGCGTTCCTACCTAAAGTAGTCTCTTCTTTCCATCTAAATAAGGAGATCGTGTTATCTACTTTCTTTGCTGATCCGAAGGACGATGCTCAAAGGGTCTTGCACTGTCTGGATGTAAGACTCGCTCTGAAATTATGTCTGGACAGGACCAAGAGCTTCCGCAAGTTGGATGCTGTGTCATCTTCTGGGAGCGGGGGGTGGAGGGGTCAAGGCCCGGTTATCAGGCATCCAAGGCCTCTATAGCAAGGTGGATGGTTTCAGCTATCAAGCAGGCCTATGAGAGGCAGCACAAACCACTTCTGGCGAACATGCATGCCCACGCTGTCAGAGCCAAGGCCACAGTGGTCGCATTCCAGAGACAGGTCCTGTGGCATGTCATCAGCAGGGCAGCCACCTGGGCCACCCCTTCAGCTTTCTGTAAGCACTACTGTATGGACGCCTGCTCTAAGTAAGACGTGGTCTTCGGACAGACGGTTCAAAGGGACTTGTTTTCTTAAGGAGGGTCACCTCTCCACCCTGGGGCTATATTCAGTTGTAATCACCCATGCAGTATGGCGGAAAGGGGGCGGGACGTAGTAGTAATTCATTGTTACTCGCCCTAGTGACTAACGTAATCCAAGTCCATAGTCCCCTTTCCTCTAAACATCCCACCATCCTCCCCCTAATAATAGTGGTGTCATTAGGCAATGTTAATATTGTCGATGTGTCAATGGGGACTGAGGAGTGGCGCCGGTGGGCGGAGTCAGGGGAGAGCATGCTCCCATGGCCACCCGTCTCTAAATTTAAAGGGCAAGAAGGTTTTTTCTGGTGAAAAAGGTTCTGTCTCCCGTCCCTAGAGAGGGATGCCCAGGTAGTACGGAGGAAAGGGAGCTATGGACTAGGAGTATGAGTAGCTATTAATTAAATCAACTTCTATTGTGAATTATTTGGCCATCTGTGACACTATTGGTCAAGTAAACAGCTAAAAAGAAGTGCAGCAAAAACAAAAGTACACAGTTTTCAGCATACGACGAGCACACACACGTATAAGGCCTCAACCTGACACACAATAGCGAACTTTACAGTACCCCTACTTTGGTAACCATTATGTGCACTTTTGACAGCAAACCAAAAATACAGTTTGTTTTCTGGGGGATTTTGAAAAAGTCTTCCTGTCAGCAAAAGGAAGTAAGGACACCAAAAAATGTAGCAAAAGCTCAAGGAGACCACCAGAATTGGCAAAAGGGGATTCAAACATGAGTTTCTAACCAAACCACAATTCTAAAGGCAATGTTTTGTATAATGTCATGTATAATGTTAATAGCACTGAATTGAGAAGATTCACTTTGTACAGATATAACAGAATTCCAGATGTCTTTTCAAATTCTATGTTTTACACTTGAGCCCTTTGCTTCTTTTAATAGTTTAACATGTATAGTTAAGTAAGTGATCATAGTTAATTAGTGATATATTTCATGTGAGAACTCTGCTGTTCCTACCATAAAGATTCAGCAGGTCTTGTGAACATTGATTAATAAAATTGTTTAATTCTAAAGGTGACAGTTTGGGCATAATAATCATCTTAAATGTTGTTTGTGTTTTATTTAAAATACTTGTTTTTCATTGATGCCATAGCAAAAGGTCAAGGAAAGCTACTAGTAAAGAAAATGAATCCTCAGAAGAAATGGAGCTGTCGCATAGTAGTCCTCCTATAAGTGAAGACTTTTCGCAGGAAGAAGTTCAAGAGGAAAAAAAAGTGGTCAAGCCAATCATTGTATGTATTAATTTACTGAGGCTTCTACAAATAGGTGGTAAAACATGAAGCTTTTGATTGTTTTCTTTGCATTTAACAACTGTGCGAGTAACTGAATAGCTCTTGTGAATATTTGCATTTTAGCAAGCTACTTCTGTGACTTATATACTGAATTTCTAAAGCATCCCTTCCTACCACAGATTCCTCATCTGGATATTATATTTCCAATGTCGGCTGTCTCCTGAAAATGTTTTGCCACTCCGGGACTCACAGTGGCTCCTTGTCGGCTCTGGTGTGCACCCCTACACCAGACATGATCTTGGGGGCCAGTGTTATATATAGCACTGTCTGGCCCCAGGACCTTGTTCCTTTTTTCTCACTCTGCTTGTTTCTGGAACGCCACCTAAGTCTGCTAACTATTTACTGTGCCATGTCCAACCCTCCGAAAGCCTTCTGGCTTCAAGCCCTTTGTTTACTGCAGGAGGCAAATAATGCAGTTGGATCCCACAGGATATCTTTTCTGCTTGGAGGAGGACCATGTCATGGAGGATGGCAAATCCAGCCAGTCAGTGTATCTGAAGGCCATCAGGGAGAATGCCACCAGCTCTTCACATTCTACTAAACTGATAGTAAGAGAACCCCTTTCTTAGTCTCCAGGAGACCAAGAGACCAAGAAGACCATGGTCATGGAGCCTGCAGAGGGGTCTGTCTGTAAGAGAAAAAAAAGTAACAGCCTAGGAAGAGGGTCTGCTCTGTTACTCTTCCAGATGTGATTCTTACTCCTGATCCATCACTGCCACTCCAGGAGCACCTCTGAGGACTCGCCAGCTATACATTCTGATAGTAGATGTTAGCCATCTTTGGCGGCTTTGGCCCCGCTGCTGGTGGCATTCTTGGGCCCCTCCGTGGCTTAAGAAGACAGCAGAGTTGCCTGTGTGGACCCCAGCCACATACCAGTGAACTTGCCTCCTCCACCCTGGCACAGAGTAGCTACGCCTTCAGGAGTCAACACTGCGGTGCCATTAGCATTGGGACTTCCTCTGACTATGTTCCCTTTGGGGACAGTATTTGTCGATGTCTGAAATATTCTACAAAAAAAGGGGGCATTAGATTCAAACCAATGTATTTAGGGCATGCATTGGACTTCCCGTAGGAGGTCTACAGTGAGAATGTGGCTCTGGCAGATCTGGCCTCTGATCTTCAAGGGGCCAGCAGCTTGGACACCTCCCAGGATTCGGATAACGGCACCAGGCCTCAAGAAGCTGGCAGGTGAAGGTGTTAGAGACATTGGGATTGTCTGCTCCTACTAGCCTAAGGTCCAATTCGACCTGATGAATATTTTGGATGAGGGTCCTCCAAAGGAGACACCATTGCCCTTCAATCCTCTGGATGCAGCATCAGTATTGCTAGTTTCTCCCGGCAGACTTCTGCCACTGTAGTTGACCGTGACCTTGCTAAGAAGCAAAACCCAAACCCTTGTATCCACATTTACTCACCACACACCCATCGCTGGAAAGCTTAGCATTGCGGCATTCCTCTTCTTCATCTAAGAGCCAGCACCATGGGTACCTTTTGCAACCCAAACCTCCACCCCAGAGGAAGGGGAGAATTTTGGCCTCACATGTTTGCCAAGGCACCAGCGGCTTCAGTGCACCAATGGAACCCACTGCGTCTTCTTGGACCAGCAGGGCACCCTCAGGGGATCACTACTGCACGCCTACGGGTGCAGGCCTGAATACAAAAAGAGCTGATGTCCTCCAGCTCCGTAAGGCTCCATCTTCATGTGTTGAAGTCTGAATGCCGCCTCTAACAGTGGTGTCCGTACCGATCAGCGTCATGGATGCCAGAGCTCCTCTGAATTATCTGCTCCTATTCCCTTGAAACTCTTCATGTCAAAGATGTATGAAATCTATGAAGAAGAGGGAGAAAAGGTACCCTATGTGTTTGAACCTTCAGTCTGCAGAGATGGGGGGAGGCTTTGCCTTCAATGTAAAACTCACAGGGAAAGACGTCCAGGGGCTGGCCCATTAACTCCTGGAGGCCAGTTGTCTGACACCTCCCCTGCGCTGTGGAAAGGAGGTATATCCAGGTGCACACCAAGTTTGGAAATCAGTAAGGTGTTATTAATATTATTAGATTATTATCAAGGTCGGGGTGCAGAGGAGGTAAAACATTCCTGGCACCTGGGCTGGATAAACAAAGTAAGAGCAAGTACCCTAACCTGTAGGATACACGCATCCCCTGCACACCAATACACTGAATGGCAGTCAATAGTTATAGTAGTATATTTCAGAACATTATACAATACTAGTGGGAAAGCCTGTGTACACGGGCCAAAGTGTGTGAGCGGAGAACTGCATCGAACAAACATACATCGGGCCTTATATATTTCCTAACGCAACAGCTCCCTCTAGAGGTGACAACAGGCGAAGCGGGAAGTCTCTACTGGCAAGACTGCATTGGACAAAGATACATCTAGCCTTTTATATTGTATGATGGTATGTGGAGAAAGATTGTTCAGAGGAGACTTAATTATGACAAAATAAAACCAGTTTAATCTTAACCATAAATCATTTCAATTATGCAGAGGACTATTATAACAGTGGAGTTCAACCTTTTTGTGGAAATAATCCCTTCAGGAGCAAAATAAATCGTGGTCTATAAGACATTAGAAATAATATTACTTTAGAATGGTTGACACTTCTAGTAGAATACAATCATCAGTCATGAAATGAATTATTAATTCTGGTATTTTGGGTCATCATTCCAATGGTTAACCTAGAGGTTACTCAGCCAGGGGATCTGTATATTAAATGTTCGAGAGGAGCATGAGCATATGCCCATATTTACTTGTAAATACTTAGGCAAGTTTAAAGTGATTTATTCTAATTAACAAAGCCAAATGGTGCAGAAGAGTGAATGTGAATCCATATGTATCACGCCATCTTAAAAACAAAAGTACTTCAAATGATTCACGTATGTAGAAAACATAAATGCAATTACTACTGATGAGCAGATAAAGGAAACTCTCTGCTCTTCACTCGTCCTTCAATCATTCTTTTCATCTTTATGCTAACGACACTCATCTTTTTTCCTTCTGTTCTTTTGACAATACTTTGTACTCTACTGTCTCCAATTGTCTATGCGCAGTTCATAAGCGGATGTCTTCCCACTTCCTTCATCTTAATCCCTGAAAGACTGAGGTCCTCTTCTTTCCTGCTACCATGATTCCACCTACTCTTCCCCCTCCCTTCTTCTTCTCCCTTCCTCCTTCCCATTTTCTTCCTCTGCTCGTAATTTGGGCATCATTTATGACTCCTCCCTTTCCTTTTCTTTACTTATTTTTTCTATAGCTCGATCCTGTCGTTAAGCTCTTTTTAATATTTGTTGTGCTCAACCTTGATATGATATTTGTTTAGCGCTCATACACAAATGTTTTAGAGCGCGACGAGGCAAGGGTGGACGACGAGGCAAGGGTGGACAAAACAACGATCTTACTAGGCCCAGTGACAATGAGAACGTGCAAGTGTGGGGGAGAGGGAAAGGGGTACGTGCATAGGAGAGAGGAGGAGTGGAAAGTGCTGTGCAAGGGATAGAACAACAACTGGTAGTGCAGCCAGCAACGTGGCAAGTGCAAGGCTAAAGCGCAGACGAGGGGTGTCTGATAAGTGCAGGGAAGGGGACTGTAGGGTTACAGATGCAGACCTTCTATTTCTTTCCACGCCACTAAGCTCCTCCTCTACTGTTTGGTTTTCTCCTGAATCGATGATTGCTCATCCCTTCTGTTTGGTCTTCCTGCTTCTAATCTCCCTCTTTGCTACATCTATAATTCTTCTGTTTGTCTCCTTTTCTCTTTCTTCGCAATCCTCGATCACACCTTCCTTAGTATCTATATTGCTTCTTCTTTTGAGTCTTGTCTCCTTTATCATTTTCCTTCGATTGTCTTCAGGGCCTAGCCCCTCTTTAACTTTCTTCACTTATTTCAATCTATTCCCTTTCCCGACCTCTCTGTTCCCAGAATCCGTTTCTTCTTTCTGTTCCTGAACCCCTGTATGCTTTTTCTCGTTTCCGGTCTTTTGCCCTTCTTGAACCTAAACACTGGAATGCCCTCCTTTTTTCTATTTGTTCTCACTCTTTTATTAAAGCGCTATATAAATTCTATAAAATGTAATACAAACAATGTACCATGAACAAAATAGAGATCCATTCTGGGCAAAAGACACGTCACAGAATAAAAATTCACCTGGGTAAGTCAGTGTTGAGGGACATCTTACAGAACGAATGGGACACAGTGTATCTGCAAAATGAAAAAGAATACCAAGAAACCAAATACCCTTAACCACCATCGTTAAACTGGTAAGTCATAGAAAATAAGGCAAAATAAGAATGGACCCATTAATTACCTCCAAGTGTGAATCTTTTTGGCGCACAAAAGTTCAGAAATTACAGCCCCACAGTGAAGTAGGATGCCAGAATACCATGTGGCGTGAAAGACAAAATGGCTACTCTGTAGATATTAAATAATCACGTATGGAAACATGATGACTTATTGGTGACGTCATGGCGTCATAGAGCGGTGACATTAAAACGTAGGGACTGTCTCCACTCTGGTGGAACGGCCGGATAAATAAGCAGGGTCGCGTAAAGAGAGATCCAATACCTTAACGTAGAAAATGGTAAATAAAATAAATCCTTCATTTTTAAAATTAGTAGAAATTAGGCACAACATATGGAATATGTTAAAATCTTTAGGGCTCATACGAACCGTCCCCTTTGCTCCATATTTTTGGGCCTCCCCCAGCATGGGGGCGGTACTGGAACCTTTGGCTGCAAAACATTGAGCTTCCCCTTTACATTTTGTATAGCGCGCGGGAGAGTGGCCACAACCTCTCTCTGACACCCATCCCCCCCAAAAAAACATTCCTGTTGCTCCCTGTTTTGTTTTTCAATCTTCTTCACCTCCCTTTGGTGCCTTGCCTCCCCCGGTGCACGTCAGTTGCAGGAGGAATGACGAGATGTGCGTCCTGCGACCTCTCGTTCCCGGCCTCAGACCCAGTGGTCGAAGTGAGCGGGAGCCGATGGGAGCGGTGCTCCTCTACTTTTTTTTAAATTGTTTTACAGCTCCTATACTTTTATTTTAAAAAGAAACCGTTCCGGAACGGTTTCCATTTAAAATAACAGTGTAGGAAGAGGTTGAAACTTGTACTTTCAGTGCACTGCACTAAACATTCCCTTAAACAGCAGGCAAATGTGGTTGGGGTTTTTTATTGTGTGTGGGAGGGGGCAGGGCGATGGGGTTTGTGAGGAGCGGGGGCAGGCCAGCAGGGAACATAGTTCCACTACTTCTTTTCTTACACTTAGATGACTGCTCAGACCACTATGCATTCTTTCAGAGCTCTCGGTCACCTGGCATTGAAGTATCGGTTGTCCCATTGGAGGGAGATCTTCCACACTTCTCCTCCAAGTCATTTTAAAGACTTTGTCTCCAGGACCTCACGTTAAGACAAGGTAATCCCTTTGTTTAGTATGGCTCCTCAGCGCGGGCAAGGGTTCCTTTGTATTCAGGTTCTGGCAGGCCCAAGGCTGCTAAGGCTACCGGCTCCCAAGCCGAGAGACTGCAGAGGCTCTTTCGGCCATCCGTGGGCAGACCCGAGGCCGTCAAGGCTACTAGTTCCCAAGCCGAAGGGCTCTACCGAGCGGTCCACGAAGGGGCAATCAAGTTCGTCCTCTTAGTCGGCCCAAAGGGACAAAACATTGTTGTGTTCTACCTCCAAGAGTCTGTTTTTGGCACGATCCAGCATGACTACTGGCGCTGGTGCTGAGGGCGAACAACCTGCCGGAGCTCACTCTGAGGTCGTGAGTCAGGGCGATTAGACTACAGTCTGGTAGGCCGAGGGCTCAGAGCCTACCAGAGTGATCTGAGGTTGAGGCTTCTGTTTCATGTTCAAGGTCCAAGGCGTGTCACAGGGCCTTTGCGCCCTCCCGCCCAGGGCATGGCGAATAAGCACATAGCCGGCGTTCATCTTGGATTAGAGTCAGGGCCCTCCCGTGCTCTCGCCCATTGAATGGGCCTTGCAAGGAGGTTCCAGTCCCCTTCCCTCTGGAAGTGGCGGCAAACTGTATGGTACAGGCGGATGGTCGCCTTCCTTTGGACCCGGCGGCTTGCGAGGACCACTTCTTTGAGCCCTTCATCCTCCTAATCTGTTCCCCGCAGATGACAGGGCTCTTCAAGGACATTGTCAAAGAGGTGATCCCACAGGTCGTGCCTCCTAGGCATCCACCTTTGGGTCCAAGCCTGTCCCTCCGGCGCTCCTGGTGACAGTCCCTGTCCCTCCTCGGGTCCAGGCCTTGCAGGTGATCCTGACACCTCCTCCTGTACCACCAATGCCTCCTTCGCAGCAGCCTCTGGGCCTGTCTTCGGTTCCAGATCAGGGCGGGTCTCTGCTGGCACCTGTGTCCTAGGGCCAGGACTTCCCTCGGTCTGGATAGGGGCGGGGCGATGAGGGGGATGTTGATGGTGAAACCAATGATGAGCCCTCGGCATCTGTAAGGCCTTTCATCAGCACCTTCAGGACCCTGCAGAGTTCTTGGGGGGTTCCCCAGCCAGAGGAAGTCCCCCAGGAGTTGAGTGCTAGCAGAGGTGTCCAGATGAATTTGAAACTGAACCGCACGTTCAGGCTGGCGTATGGGGAACTGGTCCTTCTGGCCTCCCACCCCCAGACTCACTCTTTAGTGGTGGCTGCAGCCTTGCTGCATTATAAACCATCGTCTTCGTCATCTTCCTCCTCGGGGGCCACCTCCAATTGTCTGTCCAAGGAAGACCAGGTCCTTGAGTCCTGTGACAAGAGGTGCTACGCCATCTCAGGTTTTCATTTGTACCAGGCTATTGCTGGCGCCCTATTAGCCGTGGCTAACCAGAATCTGTGGTGAGACCTCTGGGAGTTTCTGCCCGACCTCCCTCTGCAGAGGCAGGCCTCCTTCAAGGCCAGCCTGGCGGACACCTGGTGATTGCGCAGTTCCTCACTCAGTCGTTGGTCTCCCACATCAACACAACCAGTAGAGGGTTGTGCCTGCAGCTCGAGTTAATAAGGATAGCATGGATGCCTGCCACTAAGTTCTCGTCACATGTGCAAGAGCGTACACTAGATATTCCCTTCGAGAGCTCCTACCTTTTTCATGCGTCGACCAATGATGAGTTGACTAAGAACTCATCTACACAAACCGCCAAGTCCTTGGCCGTCCTGGCCAAGCCAGGGCAGAAGTCCTTCCCTCTGTCTCAGGGCAGGACCAACTTCAAACCCTGCGCTTTCACTAACCTCAAGGGGTTTCGGGACGCAGTACACAGAGGTCTGACCGGTCCCCCAGTGACCATAGGAGGAAGCAGCAGAGGACTATGCGCTGGTTTTTCACTCCCCCTCCCACGCTCTGACGCCAAGAAGCAGTGACGTCAAGATCGATGAACACAGCTCGCCTGTAGGGGGCCGCTTGGCTTTCTTCCAGGACAGCTGGAAGCGTTTGTTGAAGAGTAGATGGATCCCGTCTTTAGTCTCCACAGTTTTCCTCTACCATCCTGACCTCTTCTAAATCAGATAGTGTCCCCAGCTCTTTTACAGGAGACCCTTTCTCTTTTGGAGATGCAGGCGGTGGAACCGGCTCCTCTGTCAGACAGGGGCTCTGGCTTCTACTCCAGTATTTTTGCGGTACCCAAGAACAACCAGGCTGGCCTGAGGGTAGTCCTGGACCGGTAATTTCTCAACCTTTCTTTACCACTAGAACGCTTCAAGATGATTACTCCCGCGCACATTGCCGAGTCTCTATGCGCAGGGGACTGGATTTGTTCCATAGACCTCAAAGATATGTTCCTACATATGCCCATCTACCAGCCGCATCATAGGTTTCTGCGGTTCACGATTATGTGATACCACTTCCAGTTCAAGGTGCTGACATTTGGCCTGAACGTGGCCCCTCCCGTCTTCGCGAAGTTGATGATTGCAGTGGGGGGTCTCCTCCGCCTGGAGGGGCTATCACTTCTACCCTTACCTGGACCACTAGCTGGTGAGAGCCAGCTCGCCCGAGGGGGCGATACACTCCTACGAAAGACTGGGGGACATTCTTCACAACCTGGGATTTTCCCTCAACCAGAGGAAGTTGCAGTTGACCCCCCTGCAGGATCTGGTTTTCCTCAGAGTGTACTGAAACGCAGCCTTTCAGCTGGTGTTCCCCACGCCCGAGAGGATCCTCGCCCTTCGCAAGGCGATACAGCATTTTCTGGCCAACTCGACCAACTCGGCATGGTGGTTCCAGCACCTTCTGAGGTTGATGACATCTTGCATGCTCATGGTGCAGCACGCATGCCTCGAGATGAGGTGCCGCCAGCTCCACCTTGTGGCCAATTGGGACCAGGAGACAGGGTCTCTGTTGGACAGGATCCCAATACCTCCACTCCTCCTCTTGGATCTCTGTTTGTGGCTGGTGGGCAGCAATGTGTCAGTGGGAGCCCCCTTCACCTGGCCGAGGCCTAGCATGGTGGTGACAACTGACTCCTCTCTTTAGGGCTGGGGGCTACTCTGGAGGGCTATGCGATTCATGGCGAATGGTCCAGGGCGGAAGCCCTCCTGCATATCAATCTGCTCGAGCTCAGGGCAGTGGGCCTAGCTCTTCAGGCTTTTATGCCCCTCATCAGGGACAAGGTTGTTCTGGTCAGGACGGACCACTCCACTACAATGTTTTACCTGAACAAGCAGGGTGGCACTCGTTCTCCCCTCCTGAGCACAGAGGCAGTATCGATCTTGGAATGGGCACTGACGGAGGGGATTTGGATTTCAGCGGTCCACCTTCCGGGACTGCAATGCAGATGCGGACCAGCTGAGCTGCTTGGGGTTCAACACGTACGAGTGGGAGTTGCACACTAACTCTTTGTTGCCTTTCTTCCAACATTGGGGGTTCCCGCATCTCCTCGGAATTCCAAGTACTCCCTGTTTGCTTCATGGGCAGTACGGGGTCAGTGGTCTCTGAGCGACGCCTTACAGATCTGCTGGCACGGCCGCAGGTGGTATGGGTTCCCGCCTCCCCGTTGCTCCAGCGGACCCTGAGCAAATTTTCAGACTTCGGTGGGCTGCAACCTCATCCTGATTGCCCCCCACTGGCCTACGAGAGCCCGGTGCTCGGATCTGCTGCATTTGTCTCCCAGGGGCCTGGCCATCTTCCAATTCCCAGCAAAGGACTTCCTGATGCAGCAGGGCGGTGCATTGGAACACTCGGGCGGACCAGGCTGGCCCTAGTGGTCTGGTTCCTGACCAGCTAAGATTTCATAATGCTCAATTTTGAGATGACTACTGGGACATGATTCAACAGGACAGGAGGTTGTCTGCTCGATCCCGGTATAAGAGCAAATGGACTAGATTCTGCCACTGGGCTCAACAAGGGACTGGATCCCGCCACCTGCTCACTGGACGACGTGTTGCCATTTTCGGCGCATCTGGCTCGTTCTGGAGTACAGGTGGATACTTGCTGCACCTATTTGGTGGCCCTTGGGGCGTACAAGAATTCCCCTCAACACATGTTTTCAGCTGCCATCCCAGTGGTTAAGGCCCACCTTAAGGGTTTGTCCAGGCTTTTTCCCCCGGTGCAAAGGCTGCATCTGGTCTGGGACCTCAATGTGGATCTTACAGCCCGCAAGCCATTTGAGCCGATGTCCTCCGTGGACATTCAGCTGGTGACGCTGAAGACAGTCCTGTTGGTGGCTCTCACCTCTACGCGCGTACGGTCAGCGAGCTGCAGGAGTTGTCATCATGCGGGCCCTTCACGTTTCACAACGGCAAGGTCATATTGCGCACTCATACGATTTCTTTGCCCATGGTGGTCTCTCCATTCCATTTGAATCAGGAAATCGGCCTGACTGTGTTCTTCCCGACCCGCATTAGGAGGCAGAGAGGGCTCTACATTGTTTGGACCTTAAGAGGGTCCTCAAGTTCTATCTCTCTCGGATGATATCCTTGAGGAAGTCTGAGGCTCTGTGTGTCACTTTCGGGGGCTTGTACCCCATCTCCCAAGGCTTCAATCGCCGGCTGGATGTTTCAGGCCATTTTGGAGGCGTATACGGCCATGGGCAACCCAGTTTGGGAGGGGGATTCATGCCCATGCAGTATGAGCTAAAGCCAAGGCCATCGCGTTTCACAGACATGCTTCTTGGGATGTCATCAGCAGAGCGACTACCTGGGCCACTCTGTCGGCTTTCTGCAAGCACTATTACCTGGACACCAGCTCCAGGCGCGATGCTGAGTTTGGTCAGGTGGTTCTGAAGAACCTTTTTGCTTCGTCCTAGATATGAGGCAGATTGTCACAACTCCACCCTATGGTATTGTTCGGTGGAATTACCCACAAGGATGGAGGAAAGGGGACGGTACGTATGATTAATTAAAGTTACTCACCGTAGTGACTAGAGTACTCATAGACACCTTTCCTCCATACGTCCCACCCACCTTCCCCCGCTTGTATGCCAGAGTCTAATATATTCCATGTAGCCAGGTATTTAAGTCTCTGATGTGTTAAATGTGAACTGAGGTAAGGCTGCCTTGGGGGGGAGGGCGGGGGCTTTGCCAAGCCCGGGCCGCGCCCCCGCACACTGCTAAATTTAAAGGGGAAGCTCAATTTTTCAATGGTAAATATTCCAGTACCGTCCCCTTGTTGGAGGACGCCCACAAGAACGGAGGAAAGGCGACTATGGACTAGTACTCTAGTCACTACGGTGAGTTGTCTTTTATTCTCCAGCATGGTTTCTGGCATGGATTCACATGCTCATGAATGTTCCCTGTCGCCAGGCTGGGAATCCTCGGTAAAAGAAAAAACATTTTCACTTTCACTTTAAAACTGTATTTCTCCTCTAAAACAAATCACTGTTCTTTGGGTCATACTACCTCCATCCAATGACGGTCTTCTCCCTAAGCCCAGACTCTGGCAGCCATCTTCAGATTTTTACTGCACGCTTTATTGTTGGGAGTCCTTGAGTTTGCTTTTGTATGTTTTTTCAAGTTTTTGGAGAAAAGTTCGATTTTTGTTGCAAAGAGCCTGTGTGCTCTTTTCCTCATCTACCGACAACAGGGATCTGTTGGGATCCATTGTTGGTGAAGTTCCGCACCCCTTAAGGGCAAAGATTAATCGAAGTTTCTAGAAGGCCACCTTGGGGCCTAGATTGCACTCTCCGACAATGTCGGAGAAGGAGGGAACGTCCCTCTTCAGGCCCTGCACCAAATGCGGGCTACGGAATGTGTTTGTGGAAGACAAGCAATGCCTCTATTGTCTACACCCGGACCATAAGGAGGTAGAGTGCAAGATATGTCTCGGTTTTTCTAAGACAACGACGAAAGACAGGCACAGTAGGCATAGCTTAACTCCAACAAGGCCTCTGACCCATGTCCCGATCAGGGTCATGCCTCGTTCAGGACCTTCCGGTCCAAGGAGCAATCGTCTAAGTCCTTTGAGGGTGCCCCATCCGTGAGGGTCCAAGATGAGGCCAAGATCCGCACGTCTGAGTTCGCTGCTGATGCGGGTCCCAAGATGGGCAGGGCGCTATTGACATCACCCTCTGCCTCCATAGCCAGCCTACCATCAAGCTCCTCTTCGAAGAGGAAGTTATCTACCCCGGCAAAGCTTTGGGAGAGATCTGATAAGCCAAGGGCAGAGGAGAAGGCCGTGCAGCCCAAGCAGGCTCAACCGGCACAATCTAAGTCTTCGTCTGCAACTTCGTCGATGGCTACCAATACCACGGCAGCTGCGGACGCTGATCCTACGAGGGTGGCTCCCGTGATGCAGAAGGTGACCCTGCCCCCACGGCGCGACACCGCCGCAGAGGCCTTGGCAAAGGTTGCAGACACACTAAGGCACCATCCCAGAACCCAGTTCAGGCCCCTCAGGGTGGCAAAGAGGGGGGGGGACGAGGAGGCCCCAAAACCATCCTCCCATGTTGCCGCTCCTGCAGCCTTAGAGTTTGGAGGTTATGAGTTGTCAGTGAACTGCAGGTAGGTCCTTGCCAAGGCCAGGGCGTCGTCGACTTTGAAGTGCTACGGCCATAAGTGGAAACGTTTTGCTATGTGGTTCCGGTAGCAGAAGATTAACCCTCTGAGGGTCATGGCTCACTGGACATTGCTTGTGCCTTGAAGTTCTACGTGACACAGACGAAGAGTTTTCAAAATACTTCACAGTTTGTTAACTTTGGTCCTGTGAACCATGGGAAGGCCTTGTCCCAGGCTTCCATTTCAAGATGGATCTCCGGCTGCATCATGCACTGCCATCGGTTGACGAACCGACCGCTGCCTGGCCGCCCGAGAGCCCACTCCACCAGAGTGATCGCTGCGATGACAGCATTCTTATCTGGTGTGCTCCTGCTGGACATCTGCAGGACTGTTATGTGGATGTCCACACGCACCTTCATGAAGTTCTGCATCGACAGGGATTCCAAAGAGGAGCCAAGCAGTGTTGCGCAACCTGTTTGTTTGAGGTAAGAGTTAATTGCTTCTGTTGTGCCTTGCCACCTCCTGTGGTTGTGTAATGTTGTACTGCTTCCTATTTGTTATTCATGAGCATGTGAATCCATGCCAGACCCCATGCAGGAGAACGAAAAAGTTACTTATCTGTAACTTCTGTTCTCTAGCATGGTTTCACATGCGAACCCCCACCCTCCTACCCCTCTGTGGCTCTTCTTGGTTCACACTGCCACTTTACGTGCTATACCAAATCTGAAGATGGCCAAACGACTGTCATTGGATTGGCGAGGTTTGACCTAAAGGACTTTGATCGGTTATAGAGGAGACGAGCAGTTTTCAGGCTGAAGCGAAATTGCTTTCTTTTTTATCGAGGATTCCCAGACTGACTGGGGAATATTCATGAGCATGTGAATCCATGCCAGACCCATGCTGAAGAACAAGAGTTACAGCTAAGTAACTTGTTCCCTCCAGCTGCTAACCACATGCTCTCTGCAGAGCGTGTTGTTGGGGAAACTGTTCCTGTATGCCCACTGCCCCCTGATATTTATGGGGCAACTGAGACAAAGATCCCACCTTTGCGCCGGGTGGCACAATCAAAGGGACCAGTTGTTCTCTTGCTACTTCCTTTTATTTTTATTTTTACACTATCCCCTTTTGCCAGGACAGTGTGAAAATTTCTGCACTTGCTGACCCTGTGCGGGGGAGAGCTGCCTGATGGCACTCCTCAGCACAGGGCATCTTCAATGCGTTTTCGACCAATAGGAATTAGGGAACCACTACAATGCTCACTAGTGTTTCCAGGAGTGCTCTTCATGCTTCTGCATTGCCTCCTCATCTCAGTACCTTCCCTATAGTCCTCAGATGGGTAGACTAGTCTCTTCCTCTTCCCAGTGTTTACACTATACTCCTCCCTTGGGTTGATTAGATTCTTCCTCATCCCAGTAGTTAGTTTGGCTACACGACACATGTACATGGGATTACAAGGCAAAGGTGGGGTAGGTGAGGGCAATTGAAGTGGAGAATACTGTGTTCTCCCTGGATAGTCATCCCTGCTCCCATGGGAGGGTGGGGGTTCCCCTCCCCATGAGATCCTCCCGCTGAGTACCACCCCCAGTGGGACTCTCGGACTCACCTCCCTGGCCTCCTAGGAAGAGGCTCTCCCTAGGGGAGAAGTGATGACATTCAAGGGTTCGTCACAGTACGCTAAAAACATATTTTGTTGAAATGCAGATTTTATCTCCTATGTCATAACAATGTAAGTGCCCTCGTCAAAGAATAGAAAAAGTTCACAAATAAAGTGCACACAAGTAAACCATACTTGACAATAACACATGTCACGGTTTGGCATGATCATAATTCGTTTTGTCTGGGTTAAGTTTAAGCCTTTTGTTGATCATCCATCTGTTTATTTGCGAGCGGCAGTTCTTAAGGGTTTAATCTATCTCTCCGCTGGTGTTGATTTTGTAGATGATTTGTCTGTCAACCGCATAGTTTTAGCAAGTGAGTCCATGTCCTTTGAGTTTCATGAGTGGAGCCATGTAAATGTTGTAGTAGTGGTGAGCGGGATGAGCCTTGTGGAACCCCACAGATGGGCGTTCGAGGTACTGAGCTGAAGGGTGATAATCAGGTGATTTCTGTTCTTTCTGTCAGAATGAATTTTATTGGCTGTAGTGCAATGTTGCTCATTCCTATTTCTTGGGTTCTTTTCATGAGTGTTGCATGGTCAACTGTGTGAAAGGCTGCTGAAAGGTCTAGTAATAACAGTGCAGACGTAATGTTGGAGTCAGGGTTAATTATGTCATCCCAAATGGAGACTAGTGCTGATTCCAATCCTCTCATAGGTCTGAAGCAGACTTGTGCCTGTGCCTCGTTGGGTTCTACATGTGCCGGGATTTTTACATATATGTAAACTAAACTTTGCTCCTCTATATCCTCTCACGATTCAACTGTCTCTCCCCTCTACAATTCAGCTCAGCTTTCTCCTCCTCCCTTCTCTCTGATTCAGACACTTTTTGGTTTCTCGCTTTTGCCCACCCTACTGCTTCCTCCTTTGACCTTATCCCTTCTAATTCCTAAACTCTACCCCCTGCTCTTACCTTTGCTTGCCACTCTGATCAACTCTTCTGTTTCTTCTACTGTTTCCTTCCTTGTTCAAGAAGGCCACTATCATCCCTGTTAAAGAAGCCTTCTCTCGATCCTATGCCCCTCTCCAACTTCCATCCTATTGCTCTTCTCCCCAGACTACTTGAACAGGTCATCTATTACCTACTCCCTCCTTTATCCCCTCCAATCTGACTTCTGCCCCCTTCACTCTACTGATTCAGCTTTGTTAAGTGTTTCCAACTCTCTTCTCTCTGTACGGCATTCTAAACTCTCGTCCATTCTTTTCCTTCTTGACTTGACGCTTTCCTCACTTTGACTGTCTGGCTCTGTACTACGCTGATTCTTCTCTCATCACCATGACTGCTTCATCTCGGTATCTTGGTCTAGTAGCACTTCCTCATCCTGATTTCTTCTGCCCGGTGTTCCCCAAGCGTCTGTCCTTGCCCCTTTCTCTTCTCACTCTATACTACCCGCCTTACTTATCCCATTTCTTCTTTTGAGCTATCCTGCCCTTTCTACGCAAACGATTTCCAAATCTTGGTTTCCTTTTCATCATTTTCTGATTCCCTTCATTCTAAAACTTAAATTCTCTTTTTCCCATCCTCCACTGTCCCCACCCCTCTCCCTCCACCTTGCTTTTCCTTTCCTACTCCTTCTCTCTTTTCATTCTGCTGCTTGCAATGGGGTGGTTTTTGGCCATGCTCTTTCTTTTTTGCCTCATGTCGACATCATTGCTAAATAATTCCGCTATCAACTTTTTAAATATCCGTAAGGCTCGGCCCTTCTCTCTTTTCATGCTACTAAGCTTCTTATCACTGGTGTACTCCCAGCTCAACTATCGTTCTGCCTTACTTACTGATCTCCCATTTTACCGTCTTGCTCCTTTACGCTCCATTTGTAACTGCTATTCGCACACTGCTTGCTCTCCCCTGGTCTTAGATCTCCTCTCCACTCTCTTTTATGGCTTACCTTTGATAATCAAATAGCATTTAATACTCCTATATCCCGCCCCCTTTCCTCCATACTGTATGGGCGTACCTCGCTAGGGACCGGAGATGGAACCTTTTTCACCAGAAAAAATCTTATTCCCCTTTAAATTGAGAGGCAGGCAGGGGTGCGGCCCTGGGAGCATGCGCTCCCCTTACTCAGTCCACCGGCGCCACTCCCCATTCCTCTTTTCCGCATCGACGGGAACCGACCGCTTTCACCAGCGCTCCTGGGTTTGGCTTCAGCCTTGTAATTACACGCACTCTTCCCTGGATACTGTCTTTTAGTCTTTAATCAGGTACTCGGTCCTCTGGCGCCACACTTCTCCCCAGCGCATGTTGACGTCCTTGGGCTCAGGAAGGTGTCCAACCTGCGAGGGGCTCTTCCCTACATCCAACCCCCCCCCCCCAACTCCCTTTGCCTGGGACGGTTGTACTGCTTGCAACAGGTATCTGGTCAAGCCATAGAACACCAAAGCATCTAATACCAAACCGTTGAATTATATGCAGCGAAATTCCATTCCATCGAATAGCCATTTCGTTGTATATAATTCGATGGATCCATCGAAATTAGTGGGGTTGGGGCTAGGGTTAGATTAGGGTTAGGTTAAGAGTTACATTAGGGTTAGGGTTAGATTAAGGTTTAGGGTTAGATTAAGGGTTACATTAGGGTTGGGGTTGGGGTTAGGGTTAGGTTTGGGGCTAGGGTTACATTAGGGTTGGGGTTAGGGTTGGGGATAGGGTTGGGGTTAGATTAAGGGTTACATTAGGGTTGGGGCTAGGGTTGGGGCTAGGGCTAGGGTTAGATTAAGGGTTACATTAGGGTTGGGGCTAGGGTTAGATTAAGGGTTACATTAGGGTTGGGGCTAGGGTTAGAGCTGGGGCTAGGGTAAGATTAATGGTTACATTAGGGTTATGGTTGGGGCTAGGGATAGGGTTAGGGTCGGGGCTAGGGTTAGATTAAGGGTTACATTAGGGTTAGATTAAGGGTTACATTAGGGTTAGATTAAGGGTTACATTAGGGTTAGATTAGGGTTGGGGTTAGGGTTAGGTTAAGAGTTACATTAGGGTTAGTTTAAGGTTTAGGGTTGGATTAAGGGTTACATTAGGGTTGGGGCTAGGGTTAGGTTTGGGGCTAGGGTTAGATTAAGGGTTACATTAGGGTTGGGGTTAGGGTTAGGGTTGGGGTTAGATTAAGGGTTACATTAGGGTTAGGGTTGGGGCTAGGGTTAGGGCTAGGGTTAGATTGAGGGTTACATTAGGGTTGGGGCTAGGGTTAGATTAAGGGTTACATTAGGGTTGGGGTTAGGGCTTGGGGCTAGGGTAAGATTAATGGTTACATTAGGGTTATGGTTGGGGCTAGGGATAGGGTTAGGGTCGGGCTAGGGTTAGATTAAGGGTTACATTAGGGTTGGGGCTAGGGTTAGATTAAGGGTTACGTAAGGGTTAGGGTTGGGGGGTAACCCCCCCAATATACAAAAAAATATTAAAACGTTACAAGGAGCTGCCCAGTGCCGAAATTTCAACACTTGACAGCTCCATGTAACGTTTTAAAGTTACAAAAAAAAGCATTGAAATGTTATCTTTTACATTTAAAAGTGCATTTCCATTGAAACCAGTCCATTTATATTTTCGAAGGACCGGTTTAGATGGAAAGGCACTTTTCCATGTTAAAGATAGACTGTCGGCATACAATGCAATTTTTTAGATGCTTTGGTATGTTGTTCCTTTTTTTTTTTCTTCAACGGAATGACTATAAACCCTTGCAATGCACTTAGTCAACGTGTTCTGAAGAACAGGTTAGCTTGGTGGAGAGAACTCTTCAAATGATCGACCTCCAGAGGACTTGACGAACTTCATCAGACACAAGTCACGGCCCAAGGTAGGCCCACTCTTCTCATCAGCACCCCGCAAGGGCGACTCCTTCCCTAGGAAAAGTCAAAGCGCCAGGGACCGTCCAGGTTCTAACACCAGCACACGTACCAAGACTGTTTCATCTACCGGCCGCCAGGCCGAGGGGTCGCTGGATCCTACCGGTCAGGTCGCTGAGGGACCGTAAGGTTCTTTTACTGGGTGCCCTACTACCAGACAAATGTCTGAGGGGGCGCCTGTACGCAGCACTACCGGCGACAAAGCCGATGGCACGACGCCTACCAGGCCCCGTCCTGAGGTTCGAGTGTTAGGGAGAATTCTAATTTCTGTGCTAATTCCCTTCAGAGATCCCCAGCTCTTTTGCTAGACTTTATGACTTTTAATTTCTATCGTGGAATGAGTGAAACCTTTTTCTCACTCCCTCATGTATTGTTGATCTGATTTGGAATCTGTGTTCTCTTTGTTTTTGGAGCATGATGAACTCAATAGGCATCTACTTTGTATGGTGACACACAGCACCTTCAGTGCATTGTTACATAGAAGTCCTTAGGATTTCTCCTAAGGTTTAAATACTTTCTCTTGGGTGAACTACTGTTCCCTAGAGTAGTAAAGTGAAATTGACTTTACTTACCTGTTTTTTCCTATGCAGGTCCAGGACACCCCATCTTATGTGGAAGTACTGGGGGGCTTACTTAGTAACCCCTTTTTCCTACTTACCCATGTAAAATGTATTCATGTTACCCTCACAACTTTTAATGGCTGGTAGCAGTGGTTTAATTTTCCTACCATTGTGCATTTTTACCCCTGGCTGAATCCTCAGCTGCAGTAATGTACCCATGGGTGCCCATTTTGTCAAAATGTCCCGGTCTTCTTTTTTTGCCATTTCTTGCTTGTGAGGTCGTTCTTGGGTTTTACTCTGTGCGCCAAACCATATTTAACCCTTTTGTTCATTTTGCCTTTGGCGGGCTTCAATGCTGAAACCCGCCTCTGGCTCTAGTGTGTCTGGCAGTGCAGGAAGTTAGGGAGGTGCCCGAAACTCCCTATCCTTAGTCTCCTTGGTTACATGAATGCACCCAGTGCTGATTGGCTGGCTGTCCTGTGAGAGTGACAGCTAGGCTGTGCATGAATGGGAGAAACCTGCATAAAAGGTGAGGTCTCTTGAACAGAAGGCAGACTCGACCACTGGACAAAACTGGAAGAGAAGCTTGCTGCACCCTCCTGGACCGTTGAACTGCCCGGTGGAGCACTGATGCATTGCTGAAGCTCCAATTTCATATCGACTAGAGAAGCCCGGAACAGACGACGACTTCTCTTGGGTTGGTGGGACCAACTGACCCTGAGACAAACTTTGCTGGAAAACCTCTCCCTGCTGGCTACACTTCTTTGCTGCTGCTGGAACCGAGTGCCAGGGGTCAGGAAACCCAGAATAGAGTGCATCGTCTTTAAGAGGACCCTCCCGAAGCAGGACTACCCAAGTCTGACCCACTTCACCAGAGTGCTGGACCCCAGAAGTAAGGGAAGACCATCAAGTGTCCAAGAACCACGTGGTTCTATTGACCGGTAGCTTAAACCGCAAAGTGCTGCTGAATTGAAAAGAGCCTGTAGCTGCTGACGACCTTCAAACTGCAGTGCAGGAGTTCTCCAGGCGTCCTCCCTCTTGTCCCCACGACTGAGGCCCAAGAACCCAGAATCTGCAAGACTGCAACCAGAACAGAAGCCAGCTGGGTCCTCTTCTTCAAACCTCATGTACTGTCCTAACTAAGGGGTACTTGCCTCTTTGGTCTGTAGCTTGCTTGTTGTCACTGGAGACTTGCAGTGGCTGCTTTTTGCAGAGTTGATCTCAGCTCTGCCCTTCACAAGTCTAACAACTTGTGGCAGAACAATGTTTCTTTTATTAACAAACTCTCTAAAAACTTTGTGCAAGACTTTTGTGTGATCTAAAGAAGTGCCTCTACTCCATGGACATTGCTCAAATTGACTGTGGCTGTCCTTGCTCCCTGCAGAATCTTCTAACCCGTTGACTTTGGTTCCAACTGTCCCACATAGGTGGTGCATAAGTTTAACTTGTATTTCTGGGAAAGATCTAATCTAGATTTAATTGGGGGATTGAAAAGTATTCACATGCTCTGAGAACCTGTTAACCTTTTTCCTAACCTTTTCCTTTTCCACAACCTCAGAATTGCATTAATACAAAAAGTGATTTATCAATGCCAAACATTGCCCTAGTAATTGAAGTCCCCTCAGGGTTTAGTGTATGTGTAACATCTACTTGCATATCTTCAATCTTAGGAAGTGTTAAGAAGTGTATTTTTATTGTTGCGAATTGCCCTTTTTAAAGAAAGCCTATTTAAAACTTAATGTTAAATAAATAATTATTTTACTAGGAAACCTTGACAGGTAGTTTTATTTGGATACTTGTAATTGTGAATCTCAGCGTTACATCTCTACAGCTCACATGTACCCCTCTTGAGATACGTCTGGCTGCTCACTCTACCAACTTGTGTAGTACAGACCTATACCAATAGATGGGTTACCTATTACCAAGGGCACAAGGCTGGTGTAGTCTCCCACAGGGTTACTGCATCCAATCTTGCCTAAAGGCAGGATAGGCCTCAAGCTCCACCGCCATGAGTCCTGGAGGAGGCCGGATCCAGCGCGGCAAGCACCACGACGCATGCACGTGGCATGCTGCCAGACAAGCGGACCGCCGCGCCAGACAAGATAGGCGCTCGTCCACGTCCACCCTTCACGGAGCAGGTGGGAGAACGAGTTTTTTCAGGTGGGACTGGTCTTTACCCGGTACGTTGACTACAGCTTATCCTTCAACGTCGCCGGGCAGATACTCAGCAGACGGCAAGGCAGAGTACGCCCAGGCCTCAGATTCCTGCTCTTCCGCCGATGCCACGTAGCGCCCAACCTGCCTATGAGTACTTTATCTATTGAGAAATTCCTCATGCTTATGAGATCCCCTCAGATGGGAGCCATCCTTTGGGATGTTATCAGGGACATGCTGCCTCCGGTCCCTCCTCCTGGCACCCACCGCCATTCTGTCTGTGGCTCCAGCGCCGGTGGCCTGTGGGCAGCCCCTGCTGCCCACGCCAGACCCCACATGGCCGTCCGCTTTGCCTCTGGCTCCCTAGGTGGTTCTGAACCAACCTCCACAGCAGCTTTAGGCTCCGGTCAGCACTCCTCGGCACCCAGTACTCCTCCACCTTCTCCGGACCAGCAGGACACCCTGGCGGAAGCCGATGAGGAGGAAGACCCGGACACCCCATCGCCGGCCAAGGCATTCCATGAACGGCTCACAGGCCTGTCCGGGTACCTGGGGAATCCCCCAACCCGAGGTCTAACAACCAGAGGCGGGGGTCCTGGTGGAGTTCCTCACTCTACTCCCTGCGGCTAGAACAGGGATTCCTATGCAAAAGGACGTTGTAGCCTTGGCCAAAAAGTGATGGCTTAAATCCCATTCGGCACAGCCCATCAACATGCGCTTCAACACCAAGTACAGGCAATTGGAGGGGGATACACTCCTGCTGTCAGCACACCCTCAACCACACTCCTCAGTGTTGGCTGCGGCCTGCATCTATTTGAAGCAGCGGTCTTCCTCGGCCACCTCGTCCTTGGCGAGCAGCTATGCAACAAGGAGAAGATCTTGGACGTGAATGGAAAGGTCTATTCCAACACCTTGCTGCACCTTCTTCAGTCTAATGCAGATGCCATGCTCGCAGCCATTAACCAAAGGCTTTGACTGGAAATAGCCGACTTCCTTCTGGTGCACAGTCAAGCATGCTTCAAGACTGGGCTGGCAGACACAAGGATGGGTGGCTCAATACATCATGGAGTCTACAGTGGCGCATAGAGACACCTCTGGCCGGGCCATCTGCATCGCCACGGACATGAGAAGGACTGCCTGGCTCCGGGCTACGAAGTTAAACCCTGACATCCAGGATGGCATATTGGACCTTCCATTCGAGGGTAGTGACCTCTTTCACTCCACCACGGATGAAGAATTAGATCAAAAGAACAGCTTCTAACCGGCAAAGTCTTTATCTATTCCTACTGTTAGGCAGAATTATGTGCAGTACCCTTAGGGAACACCACACACAATTAAGACTACAAGTTGTTAGGGAGAATTCTCTATTTAGGCTGAATTTCCTAATCTAGTGAGTCCCCCAGCAGCATTACTGGATTTCTGGAGTTTGTTTTTCTCTCCTGCCAAGAGTGAGTCTCTTTTCCTCACACTCTTGGACATGATTTGAGGGGTTCCTTTGACTATTAAGGTGTTTTATGGGCTATGGGGTCTTTTACTCCATAGGGTCTCATGTGTTTTTACTATGTGTGTTACACAGAACCCTCATTGCAGTGACACAGGGGTGTCATAGTGACACCCCACCATAGACTCCATACCCTGGGACTGACTACTGTCTCCCAGGGCATGTAAAGTCACCATTGGCTTTACTAGTCCCAAATTATGAACATAAACCAGTACAAACCATCATATTGTGGACGTACTGGTCGGGGCAATTCGATTGCCCCGGGGTCTGTTATTCGAGGGGGCACGTCTCAACCCCCCCTCCCCCCGATCGAGTTTTGGCTGGTGGCAGTGGATACTACTTTATATATTCGACTGCAAATATATCTCTATGGGATTTTCGCATTGTTCGAGGCTACCAACTTTAATTATTTAATTCTTATAGCCGCGAACATACCCCCGGTTTATTTATTTAATATTAATTTGCCGGTTGGTATTTTTTGCCAGAACTCGATTCTAAAATGGCGTTTGTGTTCTCTTCTGTGACTCCAAGTCTTGCCCTTTGTTCCACTTTTTGGCCGGCTTCTCCACAGAAGCCTCCAAAAGTGGTGCCACTCTGTCTGGGTACCACAGGGGGTGTGGGAGGGGGTTTAGTCACCCTGGACTGAGTTACCTTGGAAACTCAAGTCGCACTCTGGTGTGATTGGCCTAAGTGGTGAGCCGGCCGGCTCACCACTTAGCATGTTTGATTGACAGCTAGGCTGAGTGAATGGGGGTGTGCTGCATAAAAGCAGGGCTTTGGGGACTGGAACTTTAGAAATCGCCACAGGACCTGAAAATCCGACGAGGGAGAAGCTGAGCCGACCTGCTACGACGACGCCACTGATGGAGCCCTGCTGAACCGACTCACCACTTCCCAACGACAGAGAAGATCTCCCGGCTGGAGAGTCTTCTTCCCCTGACTGGTGGGCACAACCAGTTTACCTTCTTTTGCTCGCATCCCAGGACGTCTTGTGGTCGAATTGCCAGTGCCAAGCACCCCGGCAACCGGATAGCCACTTACCACTGGACTGCGAATAAAAGGACCGCTCCTTTTAACTGAGAACTCTGCGGCTCGTTTCTTCCCTGGCAGTGCAACGGACTCCTGCTTTCCTCCCCGACGAGATCCTCTTTCCCCAGACGAAGCACCGACTTGCACCCGCTGCCAGGAACAACTGCCCCCGCTGGAATATTCTCACCATTTTAATATACCTTGTCTGCCAAGCCTCACTTTCTAAAGATTGCTACAAGGTAGTAATAATCCCTTAACCTTCTGGACTGAGCTGACCGCCTTGACCATCTAAACTGGTCCCTTTCTTTTTGGTCCAACTCTTTCTAAACTTATTGCGAGACTTTTGGGTACTTTGAACCCTGTGACCTTGGACACATTTCGACCGGAGCCTCTTAAAGTGGGTCCGGCCTTGTTAACTTTGACTTTACGGTTTTAACCTGCCTTCTTCTCCTCCTGTGTTCTTCCGAAAGTGTTGGGATCTGTTTCTATCTTTGCTCTGCCTTTCTCTCCCTTTTAAACCGATTGATTAGAGTGCCATCTTCGTTAAGCTCTCACCGCTGTCTGAAAATAAGTGTTGCTTTACTTAAGACTTATCTAACTAATCGTTGAAGGGAGTGTATATCTTTTAGTGACCGTGTTTTTGAACTGCTTGATATTCGTGCCAGTGTGTTTTATTAGATGTGATTTTAAATAGATCTCTTTTACACCAAGCTCTGGTCAGTGTTTGCTTGTTCTACTGTGTTCTTTTGACCTATTGTGAATACTCTGTATACTGCCTGACTCTTCTTGAGGGAAGTCTGACTGCTCAGCCACAGCTACCAAGTGAATCTGTGTGGTACAGACTGCTACCAAGTGGGTTTACTGCCAAACACCTGTAGTCTTAAATCTTTTGCAGTGGTCCCAGGGGGAACTGCACAGGTTTCTGCCTAACACAAGTGACAGTACAATTTCATCTTTGGTACAAGCCTGTACTATGCAGTTAAAGTGATAGCAGTATCGGAGCAGCCAGACTTATCTCAAGAGAAAGTGAGCAGTATCAAATAGTTACACAAAGGTCAGCAATTACTATGATTCAGGCAAACACTGACTCAAGGTTTTCAAGTAAAAGAATATACATTTATTTCACTCTTCAGTTGTATAACAGTGCACTATTATAAGCAGTTTAAAAATCACACTCTTAATACACCACACCATTTCCCTTACTTTCTAGACAAGTTAAGCTCACAAAATGAAGTGGGAGCAACATGGCACTCCAACAATTTAAAAGGGAGGGAAAGACAAAAGTTATTAGAAATTAAATCAAACCAACAGGTAAGTACTCAGGGCAATTGAACAAGAGGAACTTCAGGGAGGGGGATCAGCTAGAAAAAGCTTAAGGCCAAAGTCAATGGGTCAAAAAGTCTTTTGCTCAAGATCACACAGTTCAGGGTAGTTCGCGGTAAAGTTCGTGGCACAGATTCCAGACGAGGTTGGTTGATAGAAAAGTTAGTTCAAAGAGAAGAGAAGGACAAGCTCTTGGATTGGAGAAAGATTTCAAACACTTTGGCCGTGGTTGAACGAAACGGACAACCGGATTTGCACAGTACCTTAAAATGTAGAGGGAGCTTTAGCTGAGGCGGATGTTCCTGTAGGTTCCTGCAGGCTCGTGGTTCCTGAAGCGACGGTCGGACTGACAAGAGGTAGGAAGGCTGGAGGGTCCTGCGCCACCCAGGGAAGACGGCAGCAGCCGATCAAAACAACTAATAAAAGGTGCGCTCCTTAAAACCCAAGCAGGGTCGATCTTCCTGGCTATCCGGCCCACTGTAGCTCTGTGCAGCGAATTCGACCAGAGAGGGGGTCCTGGCTTGCAGTGTGGGCAAACAGGTTGGTCCCACCAGCTCAAGGGAAGAAGTTTCCTGGAGGATCTTCTCTGTCGTCGGATTCTGAAGATTCAACTTGAAGCAGGGCTTCACTGGGCGGTTCAGTCATTGTAGGGGTCCTCTTCTGTCAGCTCCTTGTTGGTTCTTGCGTTCCAGTGCCGACTCTGCCTTTCCAGTCCCAGAGACCTGCTTTTTATGCAGTTTTCCCCCATTCATACAGCCTGGCTGTCAATCACACAGCAGGGTGGCTGTCCTGGCAAGGACAGTCCCCTCAGCCAATCAAACAGGAGTGCGACTTGGGTTATCAAGGGTTCCCATGGCAGGGGTCCGAAGACCCCTCCCACACATCCTGCCTACCTAGACTTTCAGGTGCCTTAAGGAGGGTTTCTGTGCAGAAGCCCGCAAAAAGACCGCAAACAAAGGAATCATCCCCGATTTGGCGCGCAGAGAAAAACACGAGAAAGACTTTAACAAAAAGAAATGGCGAATAAACCCAGCCGGAGCCAAAATAAAATGTATTTGGTCAAGCGGGTTTATGTTCGAGGCTAATATAATAGCCTAAAACAATACAATGTTTATATAAGATAATCGCGGTAGAAAACCTAGGGTAGATGCCACTGCCACCAGCCAAGTCTTGATGTAAAGGGAGTGAAACAAGGCTCCAAGAGACACAGACAAAAAGGGATAAGAATTAACCCTTTCCAATACTGCATGTAAGATGGAGTGTACTGGGTCTGTGGTTTAAAGTGACTAAAGTAAAGTTAATGGCAACTTTATCTTTTCTGGGGGACAGTAGTCAGCCCGGGAAAAATGGAGTCAGGGGGGAAGTCTAAAAGACAACCCTGTGTCACTGCACTGAAGGTGCTGTGTAACACACATAAAAAATATGTAGGTGAGGCTCCAGTGCTCAATATCACACAAAAAGTGAAAACACACACATCAAAACACATGTAAGAGTGGGAAAGAGGTTCACACTCTTACCAGGTGAAAAAAAAAAAATCCTAGAAATCCAGCAAAGCTGCTGAGGGACTCATTAGGTAAGAGACATTTATGGGAATTCTCCCTAACACGTACGAAGGCCACTCCCAAGGCCTACACCCAGTCACAGCAATGCTCCGACAAGTGGCAGGCCTTTGGTGGGTTCCGGGGCTTTCAAGAACAAAGGTCTAGGCAACCCGACCGTTCCCCGAGTCAGCACCAGAGGAAACGACAAAAAGGGGGGGGGTGGGAGGGGGGGGCTTTTTCCAATCCCCCTCCTCCGCAACAGCCTCAGAGGGCAAGAAGGCATGACACGCCACTTCGGGTCCACATGTCTCTGGTGGGGGGCAGGCTTGCCTTTCACGTGCAATTTAAGCGCCAGAATTTTTTGGACCCCTGGATCTTCTCTGTAGGCTCCAAGGGGTACTGCCTACCGGTACCTTCCTTCCCTCCCTCCTCTCCCACAGATTGGGACAGCAACTCTGTTGGCGGAGATCCGGTCGCTCGTCGAGAGCCAGGCTGTGGAAGAAGTCCCAACCTCCCAGCGAGGCGTGAGAGTTGTGTTGGACCTTTTCACCCTCAACCTCTCCCTTCCTCTGCAAAAATTCAAGATGGTTACGCCTGCACTTATTGGGGAAACACTGGACAAGGGAGACTGGATGTGCTCCCTGGATCTGAAGGACGCGTACCTACATGTCCCAATTTGGCAGTTGCATCGTTCCTTACCGCGCTTCAGGATAATGGGCTGCCATTTCCAATACAAGGTACTACCCTTTGGCCTCAACTCAGCCCCCAGGGTGTCTACCAGGTTGATGAATGCAGTGGCAGCCCTCCTCAGGGTCACCACGTCTACCCATACCTGGACGAATGGTTTGTCTGGGCTACATCTCCGGAAACAATTCACCATATCTCCTCTGCACTGATGAATACACTCTAGGACCTGGGGTTCATGATCAATCTCAAGAAGTCTCAGCTGCAGCCCACACTGACCCTAACCTTGCTGGGCCTCATCTGGAACATAAGATCCGAGAGAGTCTTTCCCTTGGAGGACAAGATATCAGCCATCAAGAGAGCCCCCTCTCACTTCCACTCCAGGTCAGTGACCTTGGCCTGGTGGTACCAACATCTGTTGGGTATAATGGCGGCTGTCCTGTTGGCTGTACCTCACACAAGGCTCAAGATGAGGAGATTACAGCTGCATTATGCAGCCTCATGGAATCGTGAGAAGGGCTCCCAAGCGGTGCCAGTCGACATTCCTCCCCTTTTCCACCCAGACCTCATGTGGTGGTCTGCGGACTTCAACCTTGGACAACGCAAGCCCTTCCGGCAGCTGGCCCCTCAGGTCACCATTACCACGGACTCCTCCCTAGGGGGCTGGGGAGCCACTCTGGACAGCCACAGCATCCATGGTGTCTGAACTCGGCAGGAGTCTTGCATCAATTGGCTGGAATGGAAGGCAAGGCAGTTCTTATCCAGATGGGCAACTCCACCAGCATGTACTATGTCAACAAGCAGGGGGGTACCAGATCCCCTCCACTGTGCAGTCTAGCCGTCAGTATGTGGGAGTGGGCACTGGAGAACATCATCTACCTCACTGCAGTCTACCTCCCCGGGGAGTGCAACCTAGAGGTGGACAGGCTCAGCAGACTGGGGCCGGCCAATTACGAGTGGCAATTGAACAACCTGGTACTGAAGGAGATCTTCCTCGGATGGGGGCATCCCCAAGTGGATCTGTTTGCCTCCTGGGACAACAGGAAATGCCAGCATTTTGCCTTCTGGCAGGGCTCCGGCTCCCTGGGCGACGCATTCCAGATACGGTGGAACGCCATGACTGCTTACGCCTTCCTGCCCACGCCCCTGGTCCACAGGGTGATCTGCAAGATCAAGGAATCACGTCACCTCAGCATCATTTTGATATCTACTTGCTGGCCGGTGAGACCCTGTTTCTCCAAGCAATTCAGGGAATCAGACAGACCACCCATTCACCTCCAGCTGGGCCTGGCTCCTCTCCTGGCCCAGCAGGGGGGCAGGGTACTCCGCCCCGTTCCTTACAAACTAGCCCTCGCAGCGTGGTACCTGAGCAGGTCACGTTGAAACACTTGAACCTCTCTCAAGCTAACCTAGCGATCATCCAGGGTGCTAGAAGCAAGGCTACTAGGAGCCAATATAGGTGTGAGTGGTCTAGATTCTGTCATTGGGCCGACTCTAAGGGTATCGACCCTCTTAAATGCACCTTGGATGATGTACTCTCCTTCTCAGCACACTTTGTCCACTACGCGTACAGGTGGACACATGCTGCACCGATCTAGTAGCCATAGGGGCTTACAGCAATTCGGAGGAGGTCCTCTTCTCCTCTTCCAACCCAGTGGTCAAGCGGCATCTGGCAGGCCTCGACAGACTCTACCCGCATATAAAGAAGCCACTCCCTGCGTGGAACCTCACTGTTGTGTTGGGAGCCTTGGTGCACAAACCTTTCGAGCCAATGGCGTCCGTGGACATCAGGCTTGTCACCATAAAGACAGCTCTACTTGTGGGCATCATCTCCGCTCGCAGAGTCAGCGAGATCCAGGCTCTGGTGACATCACAGCCCTACACCACTTTTCACAAGGACAAGGTGGTGCTGCGAACGCACCCTGCGTTCCTACCAAAGGTGACCTCCTCCTTCCACCTGGACAGGACCAAGGACTTCTGCAAGTTGGAAACCCTGTTTGTCACTTTCGGTGGGGTCAAGGCCCGGTTATCAGGCTTCTATGGCCTTTATAGCAAGGTGGATGGTCGCGACCATCAAGGAGGCTTATGAGGGGCAGCACAAGCCGGTGCCACCTAACTTGCATGCCCATGTGGTCAGAGCCAAGGCCACGCCCATTGCATTCCAACTGCATGTGCCGTGGCAGGTCATCAGCAGGGCGGCTACCTGGGCCACCCCTTCGGCTTTCTGTAAGAACTACTGTTTGGACGCCGCGTCTAGGTCAGATGCGACTTTCGGGGAGGCGGTTCGAAGAAACCTGTTTCCTTAACGAGGGTCTCCTCTCCACCCTGATGCTACATTCCATTGTAATCGCCCATAAAGTATGGAGGAAAGGGGACTGGACGTAAGAGTAATTAATAGTTACTCACCGTAGTGACTAACATACTCTTAGTCCATAGTCCGCGAGGGACGCCCATACAGTATGGAGGAAAGGGGACTATGGACTAAGAGTATGTTAGTCACTACGGTGAGTAACTATTACTTGCACATTGGACGTTGTGCTATCCTTTTCAGCACACCTTGCATACTCGGGGGTGCAAATAGACACATGCCACACCTATCTGGCAGCCATCGGAGACTACCGGAACTTGGAGGAGGACGTTTTCCCATCTGCCAACCCAGTGGTTAAAAAAAACATTTAGCAGGACTCACCAGGCTCTATCCGCCTATGAAGAAGCCACACCCTGTGTAGGACCTCAACATAGTGTTGGGTGCCTTGGTGCATAAACCCTTTGAGCCAGTGGCATCCGCGGACATCAGGCTAGTAACCATGAAGACAGCCCTCTTGGTGGGTCTTGCGTTTGCACGCCGTGCCAGCGAAATTCAAGCGCTGGTGGCTTCAGAGCCGTCCGCGACCTTTCATAGGGACAACGTGGTCCTCTGAACGCATCCTGCGTTCTTGCCTAAAGTAGTCTCTTCGTTCCACCTAAATGAGGAGATAGTACTACCGACTTTCTTTGCAGACCACAATGATGATGCTCAGAGGGTACTGCACTGCCTGTTATGTCATGTTATGTTACTTGGCATTTATATAGCGCCTTATATATCATTGGTATGACCTCAAAGCGCTGGTAGGTTGAACACCCTCGGGAACCGCAGTTCAAGTCAGTAGAGAGCATGGGCGCACTGGATATGTGTCCAGCTGGAGTGGTTGTTGCATGATAGCTGCTTCATAGCGGTAGGTGTGGTGCTGAGGAACTCAGTTGGATGTGTTCAGTCTGGAGGGTGGACACCCAGACTGAGTTCTGGCTGCGTTTGGCTTGAGGAGATGCCTAAGCTAGCCGGAATGTGCTCAGCTAGCTGTGTTTTATTAGGATGATGAGGAGTTTGTGGGGTCATGTTGGTATGAGAACAGCTAGCCCGAATTTACCATGGTTTAGCTGTGTTCTAGTTGAGTGATGGTGTATAGGGGAGAGTAAGCGTAGTAGTGTGATATGGTGGTTATCAGTAAAGCACCTGCGACCAGGTACGAGAACAGGACAACGGGGCATACGTATATAAAGCGACAGGATGGATAGGGTAAACATGTTATAGAGATAACATGGGGATACAGGTGCATAGCATATATAGGAGATACAGATATGTACCATCTGCCGCAGCATCCGCATCGTCCGTAGCATCCGCAGCGTCTGCACCATCCGCAGCGTCAGCACCATTCGGAGCGTCTGCACCATCTGTTACATGTACTCGGTCTGTTACATGCAATCCATCCGTAACATTTGCTCCATCCGTTCCATTTGCTCCATCCGTTCCATCCTCTCATCCGTTTCATCCTCTCCATCCTCTCATCCATTCCATCCCCTCCTTCCGATCCATCCACTCGATCTGGTCCATCCACTCTATCCATTCCATCTGGTCCATCCGTTCCGTCTGTTACATGCCTGCCATCAGTTCCATGCCTGCCATCAGTTCCATGCCTGCCATCAGTTCCATGCCTGCCATCAGTTCCATGCCTGCCATCAGTTCCATGCCTGCCATCAGTTCCATGCGTTCCATCAGTTCCATGCGTTCCAGCCCTCTCTTCCGTTCCAGCCCTCTCTTCCGTTCCAGCCCTCTCTTCCCTTCCAGCCCTCTCTTCCCTTCCAGCCCTCTCTTCCCTTCCAGCCCTCTCTTCCCTTCCAGCCCTCTCTTCCCTTCCAGCCCTCTCTTCCCTTCCAGCCCTCTCTTCCCTTCCAGCCCTCTCTTCCCTTCCAGCCCTCTCTTCCCTTCCAGCCCTCTCTTCCCTTCCAGCCCTCTCTTCCCTTCCAGCCCTCTCTTCCCTTCCAGCCCTCTCTTCCCTTCCAGCCCTCTCTTCCCTTCCAGCCCTCTCTTCCCTTCCATCCCTCTCTTCCCTTCCATCCCTCTCTTCCCTTCCATCCCTCTCTTCCCTTCCATCCCTCTCTTCCCTTCCATCCCTCTCTTCCCTTCCATCCCTCTCTTCCCTTCCATCCCTCTCTTCTCTTCCATCCCTCTCATCCCTTCCATCCCTCTCATCCCTTCCATCCCTCATCTGTTCCATCCTCACCATCCATTCCGTCACTCCGTCCGTTCCATCCACTCCATCTGTTCCATCCACTCTATCTGTTCCCGCCACTCAGTCCGTTCCATGCGGTCCATTATTTCCATCCACTTGATATGTTCCATCCACCCATCCATTTTCATCCTTGCATACGTTCTATCTACTCCATCCTTACGATCCATTCCATATACACACTATCCGTTCCGTCTGGTGGTCAGTCAAAATGTCGAAAATAAAATGTAGAATGACAATAATGTCAAAAAATAAATGTAGGAAAAAAAAATGTCGAATTCCCTTTTTTTAAATTATATATTTATTTTGGGGTCCGGGAATAAAAAAAAATAGGTAAAACAAAAAGAAAAAAAGGGGGGTTAGGGTGGGGACCCCCACATTTCGAATAAAAAACATCATAAATTAAAATTCTACATTTCTTTTTTCTACGTTTATTTTTCGACATTTTGACTTTCTACATTGTCTTTCTACATTATCACTATAAACCGTTCCGTCTACTCCATCCGTTCCATCCATTCTATCCGAACCGTCCTCTCGTCAGTTCCGTCCACCCCATCCGTTCCATCTGTTCCATCCACTCTATCTGTTCCATTTGCTCTATGCGTTTCATTTTTTTCATCTACTCCATATGTTCCGTCCACTCCATCCATTTCATCCTTCCATGTGTTCCTTCCTTTCCATGTGTTCATCTACTCTCTCCGTTCCATCCTCTCTCCGTTCCATCCACTCTATCCGCTCCGTCCGTTCCATCCGCTCCGTCCGTTCCATCTGCTCCGTCTGAGCTTCGTCAATGACTTCATCCACCAGGACCGTAGCGCCATCGACCATGGGGCTACGGTCCTCGTCGGTCCTCGTCGGTGGCTCCGTCTACAAAGTTTGCTATTCCTGCAATGGCTGCAACACCAAAGGGTTTGTCCATGATAATCACCTTTACCACTACGACGATTACCACGCCCAGGGTTTCCCTGCCATTTAGACCCCTGTCATCGGTTCCAGCAACGGTCCCGTCAACTACAGCACCTTTTCCTGCTCCACAGGCTCATTGTCGCCACTTTCCCTAAGGGCTATGATTTAGTGAGAGGTGCACCGCCTGCTCTGGGCTTCCTGCCCAGGCACACCAAAGCTGCTCCACTCTTCACCATGGCACCTCTGGGATCCCCCAGAAGGGCTCCAGCAATCTACACCAGCTCTGAAGACCACCTTCCAGGGGGGTTTTACTCCTATCAGGAAGAGGGCCAAGGGAAACCTGACCCCATTCTGTCTATACCTCATCAAGGGTCACCGACCTTCCCAGCCCTTTAGCCCTCCACAGGGCACAGGCCCGGCTCCTGCTGCTCTTTCTCCGTGACCGAGGAGCATGTGATTTTACATACTGACCACCTTACCCACACTGCTGGCTGAAATATAGCAGCGGCTGCCCACTGCTCCTGTCCCTTTTCAGGCCTCCTCGGGCTCAGTTGACGCTGCCTCATAATCCCCCTGTCACACCTTGCCAGTGACACTGCCCCTGGTGGTAGAGGAACCAGATCAGACTGACAGGGACACCGTCACCACCGGTGCACACATGGATGAGTTCAATGATAACATTCCGGTGGGTGGGGAACCTCCAGAGGACGATGCGCCCACCAGGGCCTCTCCACCAGATGAGATTGGCTCCTTCCAGTCTATATCGTAGACTGCCAAGCTATTCAACTGGGTACCGGAAGAGTAGAAAAAGGAAGGTTTCCTTTTTGAACGACGGGGGTCCTCCAAGAAGACCATTGTCTCGGTCCCCTTGTTCGAAAACATATGGGAGGGTGGCTTAGCTGTCATTAAGGCTTTTAATTCCACTCCTGCTAAGCGTGACCAGTTGGCGAAGAAGTACCAGGTTCCAGAATCGCCCGCTAGGTGCTTCGGGTCCTAGCTCTCGCCAAACTCTATGGTCTCGGCTGCCGCTAGAAAGAGGTCTTCAAAACCTTCTTAATCTGTGGTGCCTCCGCACCAGGAGGGTAAGAAGCTAGATGCTGCAGGAAAGCGCATCATCACTAAAGCAGCATCAACAATCAAAGCTGCCAAGGAACGAAAGGGAGTTGTGGGATAAGTTGTGGCCCATCCTCGACTTCCTACCTGACGACAAGAAGGCCGAAGCCTTTGCCCTGTTCCGAAAGGGGGAGTTGGCTTCTACCACACCATCACTGTTGCTCTTGACATCGTGGACTCCCACTTTGGCCAGATGGGGAGTGGTTTGGCACTCTGTCACCAAGGTTGGCTCAAGGCCACCAACTTCCACACAGATGTGCAGACCAAAGTAATTGACATGCCTGTTTGGCAACGTGGCCGAGGAAACTCTTCAGGCCATAAAGACTGACAACGAGACAGCGCATCTCTGGGGCATCCTTCAGCAGAGGAGTCTTTCCTTTCGTTCCTCTAACTGGAGAGTCTCCAGGTTTTCAAAGGGTTTCTCAACCCCCTATTGTCAGCCCTCCCGCTCTACCACCCAGGAGGCTTCAGCAAGTGGGGTCTCGCTCAGGTCAACCTCTTCATGACGGCTGCCAACTCCAAGTATCAGAGGTTTCCGAGCAGATGTCCTCGGCCGAGGTGTATGGGGGATGCCTTCTTGTTCCCTTGGGAGGGCAACCGCTTGTACGCTTTCTCTGCAATTCCACTGTTGCTACGAGTGATCAACACACTCAGATGTTGCCACTGCCGGATGTTCTTCATTGCACCTGTGTGGCCCAGGCAGATGTGTTACTCAGACCATCTCCATCCATTGTTGGTCGCAGCCATCAAACTGCTTCCACTTCCTGACCTGCTCTTCAGAGAAGGAGGGACAATACTGCACAACGCCCCAACGTGTCTCAGCCTCATGGCCTGGTTCCTGCAGCCTTAGAATGTTGATACTATTCACTGCCTTTGGAATGCAAGAAGATCCTAGCCAAAGATCCTTGCTACAAGCACATGTGGAAGTATTTAACAGTGTGGTTCTGTCCGCAGAAGATTTCACTGCTTCGCGTAACTGCTCCACAGCGTCTACCGTACGTGCTCTCGTGGGCCAAGGCTGGCCACACCTCTATCAAGGTCTGCCTGTCTGCCATATCCCGTTACAACTCGGCCTGAGGCAAGCTCTCCCTGTGGTCACACAGGGTCGTTAAGGAGTTCCTCATGGGCCTCTTCAGAACATTACCCCCAGTGAAAGCTCTGGCTTGCAAGCTCAACGTGGTACTGTCTAAACTGATCGGGCATCAGTTTGAACCAATGCATTGAGCCCCTTTAAAGTTTCTGTTGTGGAAGACCGCCTTCCTGGTGGTGATCACCTCGGCCAGACAGGTCAGGGAAATACTGGCCCTCTCCTGGAAGCCTCTGTATTTGTCCTTCCACTCTGCTAAAGTAGTTTTACAAACTCATCCTCCTTTCATGCTAAAGGTTCCGTCAGACTCATCTCAACAATCCTTTGATTCTGCCAGTTTTCATCACGAATCCTTCTTCGCCTGCAGAAAGGGCGTTCAATTTGCTGGACTTTGCGCATTCTCTGAAGTTCTATGTTGCACGCACGAAAGATTTTTGCAAGACATCTCCGCTTTTCATCAATTTTGGACCTCTATGACATGGGAAGGCCCTTTCTAAGGCTTACATCTACAGGTGGCTCTCCGGCTGTATCATGCATAGCCATCATCTGGCCAACAGACTGCTTCCAGGCTAGCTGAGAGCCCATTCCACCAGAGCCACCCCAGCGACTACAGCATTTCTCTCTGGTGTTCCCCTGCTCGACACATGCAGGGCTGCTACGTGGAGGTCTACCCACACCTTCACAAGATTCTGCTGTGTCGACAGGGATTCCAGGGACAAGTCCCAAGTCGGCCAGGCAGTGCTCCGCAACCGGTTTGTTTGTGGTGAGTCTGTTCCAAGGGTAATTGTATTGCTTCTGTGAGCCTTGCCACCTCCCGTGGTTCTGTATTTGTACCGCAGTGTAAAAGTGCTCAGGAGCATGTGAATCTATGCAAGACCCCATGTTGGAGAAGGAATAAGTTACTTACCTGGAACTCTTGTTCTCCAGCATGGGTCTTGCATGAATTTACATGTGAACCCTCCCTCCTTCCCCTCTCTAGCTCGTCTTGGGTTATGCTGCCACTTTACCTGCGCGACCAAATATGAAGATGGCCACCAGGGGTGGAGGATCGGAGGACGAGTGTCATTGGCTGTGGGCAGTATGACCCAAAAGTGACACTGATAGGCTATAGAGGGACAGGCTGTTTCTTAACTTATGGTTAAACTGCTTTAAATTTACCAAGGATTCCCAGCCTGACTGGGAATATTCCTGAGTATGTGAATCCATACAAGACCGATGCAGGAGAACAAGAGTTACAGGTAGGTAACTTGTTCCTTTCTTTCTATGTTCCCTTCTCTCTGCTAATCATTTCCTTCTCCCTTCTCCTAAGCCTCCCTGTGCACTATCTCGCTTTCCTTCGTTGGCTTCTAAACTTTGGAATTCCATCCCCCTCTATTTGAACCTCCCTCTCGTTACACCTTTTTCGCACTCTGCTACACATGTTTTTGCTTGGCTCCCTCTCTTAACTCTGACTCTCGTTTCTAATTACCCTGTCAGTTATTGTTTTTTGTTCGAACTTGATTTTGAAGTGTCTCGTGGCTCTGGGCGAAGCGATTTGGCGAAAGCGCTCTATAAATCGATACAATACAAATAAAATATGTAGATTTCAATCAGTTTCGCCTATCTAAAAGCCAGGGCATGTGGAACTCTTCTTGAAGTGTTGAATGACCAAGGATTGAGGTTTTATTAGCAAATTGGGACAATAGTTTGTCAACATTCTTATGTCTATTGGGCTCCCGGAGTCCCACTTCCGTAGTTACATTGCATGCTGATTACTGTTGTTTGACCGAATGCAAAACAGTAATCTATCATGCCAGTCAAATTACTTTTTCAAAAGGGTCCAGGTAGATAACCCATTTACTAAAATGATCTGGTATTGCTTTGTGATTTCAAATGCTCATTCTGTATACTAATTGTGTTCCCCAATGTATTGGTTCGATTTCATTTCCTCGCGGGATGTTTTTTCGCTGGGTTTTTGATGCAATTTTTTTAACGAAAAATACCATTGAATTTTTTTTTCAATTATTTTTGGGGGGTTCCCCCCAAATCCCCTTTAATGTTTTATGTATTCCTAAACACCCACACCCCATATATATACTTTTGTAACCCCCCCTAAAAAATGTGATGGGTTTTTGCATAAAAAAATACCCTGTAAAAAACCGTGAAAAAACATCCCACGATGAAAGGACGTTGTACCCATATTTTTGTAGGGCTTGCTCCGTTTCTGCTGCTATGAATTGCATGCAGCCAGACAGCATCTTTCTCACCCCTCCTCTTAAGCAAACACCCAGGCCTCAAACAGGGCAAGTCTGGGTAGTTGGGCTCAAGAGTGTAGGAACAGGGCTGGGAGGAAGTGACTATCTGGCTCTGTTAGCAGGGGATCACAGTTATCCCCTCTGCTTATAAGGCTGGTGGGGGCACTGCATATTCAGTTGGTGATTCTTTGTGTGAAGGAAGATAAATCATATATTGGAAATTCCAGTAACAAGTGTAATGCATTGTTGTGGTGCAACTGCTCACATGGGGTCATCCAGGGGCTATTTCAATCATTTGGTGTGCCTGCAAGTCTTTTTTTTAATTGTTTTTATTTTTATTTCAGTGTATTTAGTTCATTACAAACTTTTCACTTGCTTATCCATAAAAAAAGAAAGCATAATCCCTTCCCCTTGTCCAAAATTCCTCCTCCGTCCAGTCAGTATCTTCAACAAAACATAGTTTGTCATAAGTCATTGTGTTTGCGGTTTTATCCCCTCCTTCTCCTTCAATATTTTTAATACAGCCTCAAGGGATTTCACCATTGCAAAATTAACTCTCTAATTTTGGCCACCATACACCAAGTCCCATCATTTCTCCGCATTTCTCCCAGTCTCTGGAGGATAGCTCAGGGGCAATGTGCTCGAACTTGGAAGCAAGACCACATGGAGCAACACAGGTTCGATCCTCGGGTCTGCGCTTAGAAACCTCTGGGTATTAAGCACGTTTTAAATAGCCTATCATATCTAGACCCACTGAGATTTGTCCATATAGGTGGATTGTTCTCAAGTCTTTTAAAATTGGGCAAAACGGAGTCAAATGTTTCAGGGTTTCTCTGTGAGAATCACAAAGCCAACATTTGCTTGACTCCAAGTGCTTATCATTCCTCAAGAGGGGATTTTTAGTATGTAGTACATGGAGTCTAAATCTCAGGAACATAGCTTAGTTTATTGTGTGGGAATTTTTTCAGATATTTTGGAGTCACGTTCAAAAGCCCATAATCTGTTCTTGAAAGAGTGTGGATAGCTGACATTGCTCTTTTTTCTTCAGTTGTTTGCCAATCATCAGTCCATAAGATCTTTATTTACCAAATTCGGATTTTTACACAAAGTATTAGTAGATGTACATACATTCTTGAGTAATAAGGTACATTCCTGTTACCACTGGTTCAGGGTCCAACAAAAGGCCAAGCACTGCAAGTCCACTGCCACCAGGAGCACTGTTGCAGCGAGCTCCTCATTGGCCAGGGCGGGTCCGTCTCCAGAGACTTCAGTCAACACTGAGGATCTTCGTCCAAGAGGAAGTCCGACCATCTGGGCAAACTCAAAGTGACCCCGGAGATTGCCAAGGAGAAGCCCAAAGCCAGCCTTCCCTTGGCGGCAAAGGCCAAAGGGGACTGAGGCTCTGACCCGCCGCCTAAGGTGAATTCCAAGCAGGACAAGGCGTCAGGGATGACCGCGAAGGCCAAACAGGACAAGGGACCGATCCTGACCGTGAAGGCCCAGGTACACCTGACGAAGGCTCTTCCTTCCATTGAGGTGGTGGTGGCATACCTTCCGAAGGCTGCAGAGGCAAACCCGCAGGGCGCACTTCCGAAGGCAACGGTGGGAGGCTGGCTGGCGAAGTTCGTCAGAGTGTGGAAGGCCATCTCCACCGAACCGTTGGGTGCTGGACGCTCTTACCCACGGACATATTCTAGAGTTTCAACGGAAGTGTCCCCAAATACCACCCGTGGCCTGGCAGGAAAACCACATTCCTCAACTGCTGTTGGACCGCGGGCTATGCTAAAGAAAGGGGCGATAGAGCTAATTCCAAAGCGACTCTGGGGCCCCGGAGTTTATTCAAGGTACTTCCTAGTGCGAAAAAAGACCAGGGGCTGGAGGCCCATTCTCGACCTACGACGACTAAACAAGTACTTAAAGTCTCAAAAGTTCTGGATGGTCACCCTTCAACACGTGCTCGGACAGTTAGAAGAGGGAGACTTTCTGACGTCGCCGGATCTGGAGGATGCGTACTTCCACATCCCCATTCACAAGCGACACCACAAGTTTCTGCGCTTCGTCGCTTAGGGGCAGCATTACCAATTCAAGATCCTGCCCTTCGGATTGAAGTCGGCACCCAGAGTCTTCACCAAGTGCCTGGCGCCAGTGGCGGCCCATCTGCGCCTGCAAGGGATCCACGTCTACCCTTACTTGGACGACTGGCTCATCCGGGCCAACTCAAGGAGCATCGCCGTCGACCATATGGCGAGGGAAGTTCGCCTACTGACGGATCTGGGGTTCTCAGTGGATTATGCAAAGACCTGCTTGATTCCATCACAGGACGCACTGTTCCTGGGATCCTGGGCTCAACACGGTGTCATGCCTAGCGTCACCGTCAGAGGAGAGAGTGGCAGCCATCCTGGGCAAGGTGCAACGGCTGCTTGGTCTGATGATTGCCACAGTGAGGACCATCAAGTCTCTGCTCGGCATGATGTTGTCATGCATTTTTCTCATCCGACTCTGCAGGATAGGGATGCACCCTATGCAGGAATTTCTCCACGCCCGTTGCAATCAGGTGTCCGGAAGCTTCCAGGACAAGAACGCGCTCGACGAGGGGTTCCGTCGAGTGATAAGGTGGTGGGGCGTGCGCTCTCATCTGACCGGAGGCGTGGATGTCCAGGCCCCACCGCACCAGGAGATGGTAACGACGGACACCTTCCTGGAAGGATGGCGAGCCCACACTGGAAGGTTTCATGCCAGAGGCCTGTTGTTGCTGCTGCAGGAGAAGACATTGCACATCAACATTCCGGAGCTACGGACAGTGTTTTTGGCCCTCAAATCGTTACTGCCGTCCCTCACGGGCAAGGTGGTGCGGGTCTTCAGACAATACCACTACAATGTTTTACATCAGGAAACAAGGGGGCACCAGATCCCCAGCGCTCTCCAAAGAGGTGCAGGATTTATGGCACTGTGCCATTGCCCAGGGGATGTTCCTCATCCCGTTTCATCTGGCAGGAGTAAAGAACACAGTCACCGACTCTCTGAGCAGGGAGCTCCGCTCTTGCCACGAGGGGGAACTTCAGCAGGATCTAGTGGAGAACCTGTTCCTCAAGTGGGGCAATCCCTAGATCGACTTGTTTGCGACGGCGACAAACACCAAGTGCCAGAGGTTTGCCAGCAGGTTCCCCCAGCAGGGGAGCATGGGGGATGCATTCTCATTCCCTTGGGAAGGCCTCTTTCTGTATATGTTCCCTCCATTGCCGTTGTTACTTCGAGTCATCAGTCTACTCAAACAATGCTGGTGCCGGATGATCCTCGTCACATCGGCGTGGCCGTGGCAGATCTGGTACCCGGACCTTCTCAGCATGTCAGCGTCTCCACCAGTCAAGATGCCGGATCTTCTAGCCAGGGAAGGAGGCGCCATTCTTCACCACGATCCAAGGTCTCTAAACCTGAAGGCCTGGCTCCTGCAGTGCTAGAATTCGGCAGACTGCAAGGAAGTTCTTGCCAAGGATAGAGCATAGTCTATTTTGAAATGCTACGGACTCAAGTGGAAGAGATTTGATATTTGGTGCCGTTCCCAGAAGATCAAACCACTGAGGGTCAAGGCACCTCAAATACTTCCATATTTGTTGTCGTTGGCCAAATCGGGGTTGGCCCACGCCTCCCATCAAGGTTCATCTGTAACGCTCACCTGATTCCCACGGAGGCGCGGCTCTGAAGATGGACTGGAAGGGCCCCTCTATTCTGGCTTCTCTGGCTCGCAAGAATACCCTCCTGTACGTGGAAAGGGAGTATTACCAACTGGCGGAAATAATGTTCAAGCCTCCCACTCCCATCCAACCCTCCACGAAACCTCTTCCACGGTTCCCCGTGAAGCCTCACCTTAGGGTTTGGAATGGTGAGCTCTCCGTCCTGCTTCAGATGCAGGGGCGCGTTGAAACCCAGTTACTTCACTGGATTGAGGGTTGATGGAGTTCAGGTAAGCTTGACTGTTCAGGTAAGGCGCTGTAATAGTTCTGTTCAAAAGTTCAAGCTCTTTAATTATGTCCATTGTCTTATTGCAGCAAGCGCTAATGCTCATGTCCTTTTCCCCTTAGGGGCCGGGGTTCGGATGCCGGAGAAATGGCGCCGAACGAAGTGAAGCGTGCCGCTTCAGTAAATGGCAGGTAAGTTCCGGATGAGCGCTCAGGTAATGTCTTTACAAACGCTCAACAATGACTGTCTTTTTTTCCCCATAGAGGCCGGGGTCCGGAGATGCCAGGAAGCGGCAGGGCCCGAAATGCAGAGGGAAATATCCAACAGGTAAATCTTAAAAGGAAACTGAGCTTTCCTTATTCCTTTTCTCCCTCTCACCTTTGTTCTTGTATTTTTTCCTTTAGGCACCGGAACGTAGCTGAATCCGGAAGATCGCTGCTGAAGATGGAAGCGCCTTGCCAAGGTGAGTGAAATGCAGCGCTGCAGCGATCGAAACGAAATGCTTTAAAAAAGATGTCTTCCTTTTCAGGATCGTCGGTGAAGTGACTCCGGAATGCAGATTTAGCAGGTAAGGGCTTTTCTTCACCTAATCTCTCCTTTCTCCCCTTTCTCCCCTTGCAGGTGTTCCAGGGTGCTGGCAGGCGTGGCTGAAGTCAGGATGCAGGAGCAGACACGGTGAGCGTCCAGCTGCTAGGTGCAGAACAACGCGAAGCACGTGTGGCTGATCGGGTGTGGTTTAAATAGCCTTGGAGGAAGTTCCTGGTATGTATCCTTCCACCAATCGGGTATGTATCCTTCCCCGACCACACCCAGGTGGTGAAGTAGTCCCACAGGTAAAGTAGTCCCATTCAGGCCTCAAGAGGGCCTGGATGAAGCAGCATGGTCTGCATCAGGTAAGTGTGCACCCAAGCACTTAAACACATATCCTCTCTAATGAGCCTGGCGCCTAAGGCGCCAGGACTGGGGGCCCCTATGAGCCTGGCGCCTAAGGCGCCAGGACTGAGTCCAAAGGGCCCCGACTTGGGCCCGCTGGGACTTCCCAGGGGAAAAAGATGTCTGCCTCTGGGGTTGCTGGGCCCAGCCTGGCTCCTTAGAGGCAGGCATCATGACGACATCTGGCAGCGATCTCCCGCTACACCAGATCCCCCCAGACGACCATCCTTGTGGTCGCACCGATTGGTCAAGGAATTGGTCAAGGGACTATTCCGCTCATTCCCGCTGGTGAAGGCTTCCGGCCCCGGCATTGGGAGCTCAATGTGGTGCTTACTAGGCTCATGGGACCCTCGTTCGAGCCTATGGATTCTGCACCACTTAAGTTTTTGTCGTGTGAAACAGCTTATCTCCTGGCCATCACCTCTTCACGACGAGTGGGGGAGATTCAGGCTCTCTACTGTAAACCACCTTACTTGACTTTCCATGAAATGAGGGTGGTGCTGCGGACCTACCCCACCTTCATGCCCAAGGTGCAGTCAGACTTTTATCTATACAAGACCTTGGTGTTGACTGTTTTTTCTGACGCCTTCTCCACCGGCTGAAAGATCTTTGCACTCGCTGGATGTGGCTAGAGCGCTGAAGTTTTATGTGGCCCGCACAAAGAGTTTCCGGAAAACCTGTCTTTGCACTTTGTGAACTTTGGTCCTGTGAACCACGGGAAGGCCTTGTCCACGGTTTCCATTTCCAGGTGGCTCTCCGGCTGTATCAACCACTGTCACTGGTTGGCAAATCGACCGCTGCCTGGCCACCCGAGAGCCCACTCTACCAGAGCGATCGCTGCTACAACGGCGTTCCTTTCTGGTGTGCCCCTGCTGGACATCTGCAGGGCTGCTACGTGGCGGTCGACGCTCACCTTCATGAAATTCTACTGCATCGACAGGGTTTCCAGGGAGGAGTCCAGAGTCACCCAAGAAGTGCTGTGCAACCTGTTGGCTTGAAGGTGAGCCTGGTGAGGAGGTAAGATGCTTATGTTGAGCCTTGAAACCTCCCGTAGTTGTGCATGTGTGTACTGGTATGTATTCTTTATTCATGAGCATGTGAATCCATGCCAGACACCATGCTGGAGAAGGGACACATTATTTACCTGTTACGGTTGTTCTCCATCATGGGTCATGGCATCGATTCACATGCAAACCCTCCCACCTACCCCTCTGCGGCTCTTCTCTTGGTCCTACTGCCACTTTACGTGCTACCAAATCTGAAGATGGCTGCCAGAGGAGGGGCTTAGGTAGAGGGCATTCATTGGCTGGGGGCAGTGTGACCCAGAGCTCAGTGATTGGTTGTTAGGAGAAAGACAGTTCATAAATTATGCCACACTGCCCCCATATCCGTCAAACAATGGAGGCTCTTTAAGCCATGATTCTTGAATACAAATTATATCCAATTTTCAGACTGCTGGTAACAACTCTTTAAACAGATGACCAAAGCCACGAGTGTTCCAGCCCCCAATTTCCAAATTTTGACTGTGGTTTGGCTTCTGGCTCTAATCCTTAGATTTGGCCGCAAGTACACCGGCTAGCTTATTCCAGGGGAGGATTCTTTTGATGGAGTATCTTCAGTTTCTTTGTTGATTACCTTGGCGTTGGTTATTTCAGTTACCTCTCTTCCTCTGATAGTAATCCTGATCTGGGGTAGCACCCCCTTTACATTGTTTGTCAGTTGTAAAGGCAAATGTTCGCTTAATTTTGGTTGCTTTACATATGCGCCCATGTCAGGTTCCTGTTGATGTTTCAGAACTTTCTAATGCTGGACCAATCGCCAGGGCTTCTGCTCGTGGACATTCTCTTTACTTTGCCGACCTCCCTGTAACCGGTTAGGTGATATTTGAACAGGGAGGATCTCCTATATAAATCAAAGCCCAAAGAACTAGATTTGAGTCCAATAAGAGAGTTACAAGGGCCACAGAACTCATTAATAGGACAACTTTATCATGTATTCTCTCTCGTCTGGGAAACTTACGATCTTAATGTCGTCTGAATGTATGACTCTCGGGCATGGCATATGTGGAAAAGGGTCATTATGTTTGATCTGTTTAGAATTAGACCATCCTGGGGGCACTCGAGAGCCCAAGCAAGATAGCCGCAGGCTGCTGAGGCTCCGACAATGCTGGAAGCCCGCCGCTGACTTTCTCCTACTAACGGCATAAAAGTTCTGTCATGACCGACGCGTGGTGAAACTGGAACATTTCTGCGTCAGTCTCTGCAAATACGGATGCCTTATAATCTCCGAGATTTTACTCCCTGGATGTGGCGCCCGCAATCAGAAAATACAGGCGACATCACAGACAAAATGTTGCCTGAGCGCCCGTCCTCATAATCTGCACCTGACAGCACAGACAAGATAAGGCCTACGTGTCTGCACTCAAAAATCATACCCGACATCATGGACTAAATAATACCTGCCCGCCCGCGCCCATAAATGACATCCGACAACATGGACGTTATAGTGCCTGAGCATATTCAGTGCGGCTGAGCTATATGTTGCCGGAAAGGCACCCACAGCCACGAAAACTCATAGAATTCAGCAGTCTCCAAAACTCGATGCAGCAGAGAGGTCTGGTTCAGGCCCCCAGTGAGGAGCACGGTGCTCCCGGGTGATTCGGATGGCGGCGCACTGACCTGTGGGCTCCACACTGCTGTGGGAAGATGACAGACCCCGGCGTCGCCAGACATCCCCTCTGAGGTACCATATCGCTGGAGCGGCAGGGACACTGCCGGTAGGACTCTGCATCCACTATTATGAAACGCAGAGGAGGTGACCTCTAAATATTGGCACAGGGAATCGCTGAGGCCTCCGGACCGAGCATCTAGGTGCTGGGCCCCGTGCAGGCGGACACCTCATCCTGACACCATCAGCAGGTTAGTGGGGGCTAGGCCGTGGCGGTGACTCCCTCGCCTAGATCTACATGCGCTAAAATAATACAGCGCTTCCCCGGGCCTGCAGTGTGGCCAGGCGTGAGAAGAACTTATGATGGTGCCCAGGGGAGGGGTGGCCGCACCTACCCCCACAGTGGTCATGATGCCCGGACCTCACTACGATACAGTACTGATTCAACTACACAACGGCGGATGCTTCATTTACTACGCCTAAGATACCTTTGTGCACACTGCGGACGCCGACCATTGGCCACCTTAGCTTGCTTACTGCCCTTGCTGTCTGGTCCCCGGTCCCCATACAGTGTGGTGAATTGACAACAAGAAAGCATCCCCCTGCAATATAGTGTGACTACGCCTGACTTGAGACAAGGAAATAGTGCAGGGCCCCATAAGGACTGCTCACACAAGAGGGACCCCAGTGCTATGCTATCCAGCACTCCCCTAAACAGAACAACAGCACTGTCGAGCTCCACCAGCGACACAGCCTTGCCACGCCGCTCTGCACGCTGCACTATGGATATCGGAGCACAACCCCAGGCCATACTACAAGAGATGAAGATGATCTGACAACGAACCCAAGAGACAAATACAACGGTTCTGGACATTAAACGGAACTTGCAGTATGTCCAGACTAGACTTAACGCACAGGCGGAGAAGACCACGGACTATGAACGGCGCATCAGCTCCTTGGAAGACAACCACAAGACCGCTGTAATGCAGCTGAATTGAGTCATTCGGGAGGTGCAGCGCCTGTGCGCCAAACTGGAGGACCAAGAAAATAGATCCGGCGCAATGATCTAAGAATGGTCGGCCTGCTGGAGAATGCAGAAGGTTTGGACTTTGAGTCCTTCATGTATAATTTCCTACAAGACGTGCTCCAAATGGACAACCCTCGAGATTACATCATTGAATCCATCGGGCCCCAATTCCTAAACCAGCTCCGGGGGAAGGACCAAGAGTAATAACGCTCCGCCTGCTGAATTTTCAGCACAAAATGGCCATCCTGAAGGCTTACAGATCGGTGGGCCAAATAAAGATCAGGGATGCACCAATATGCCTATTCAATGACTATTCGGCAGAGGTCTCCCGCCGCCGGAAAGGCTTTAATCCTATTTTAGAAGCGCTTAAAGGCAAAGACCTCAGGCACTGTTAGGGAGAATTCTCATTCTATGGCTAATTTCCCTTACCTTTAGAGACCCCCAGCAGCTTTGCTGGATTTGAAGGGTTTGTTTTTTTCTCCTGCCAAGAGTGAGACTTTTTCCCACTCTCAAGGCCTTTTTGCTATGTGTGTTCTAGGCTATTTTTTGTTTAATGTCTATGGGGTTGCTTCTCACCTCCATAGGAACCATCTTTATTCACAGGTGTCACACAGCACCCTCCGTGCCGCAACACAAAGGGGTGTCGTAGCGACCCCCAAACATCGACTCCATACCCTGGGACTGATTACTGTCTCCCAGGCCATGTAAAGTCTCCATTGACTTTACTAGTTAATCTTTCTGAACAAACCAGTACAAACCATTTTACTATGGAGGTACTGGAAGGGGTTCATAATTTTTCCCCTATGTTCATTTTCGAGAGAGTACCGTACAGTCCCTCTGTAAAGTTTCTGGCTGGTGGCAGTGGTTACTACTGTAAATATTCAACCGCGAATATTTCCCTATGGGATTTTCCCATTGTTCGAGGCTACCACATTTTCTGACCGCCTCTAACATACTGCCGGTTTATTTTTATATTAACTTTACTCCGGTGGGTTTTAATTGCCAGAACTTTAATATAACTTCTTTCTTGTGTCTTTCTCTAAACTCCTAACCCAGGTCAGGGATCCTTTGTTCGTCCTTTTGGCGGGCTTCTGCCAAGAAGCCCTCCTCTCGATGCCACTGAGTCTGGGGTGGGTCCACTGTGAGGGAGGGAGAGTAGGACCCCTGGACAGGGTTGCCTCAGCAACCCATGTCGCACCCTATCCTGTTAGGCTGGAGGGTCTCCCGCCAAAGTGACCACTCCACTGTGTGAGTGACAGCTAGGCTGTATGAATGGGGCTCCTTTTGCATAAAAGCAGGTTCCTGAGGACTGGAAGAGCAAGACGTCGCTACTGGAACCGAGGGACCGAAGAGGAGAGAAGCCAAAGACATCTGCAACGACTGAACCACTGGTGAAGCCCTGTTGCAGCGTCTCACCACTTTTCTCCACATGACGAGAGGAGATCTTCATCTGAAAGAGCCGCCTTCCCTTGAGCTGGTGGGGCCAACCAGTTTGCCAATCGCCTTCCCGGGCCGGCCTTGGTCGAATCGCCAGTGCCCTGCACTTGGAGGCCGGATAGCCAGGCAGCCATCCACCCGGACTGCGATTTAAAGGAGCGTACCTTTTTAATTTCGTTTTGGCAGCACCGCGGCTGGTTTCATCTTTGGGTAGTGCAGTAACTCGAACCTTCCTCCACGACGAGAGCCTCTCTTCCTCTTCTGGATCCTCCGAACTCCAGGAACTACCAGGAACAACCGCCACCGCAGAAGGCACTTCTTCATTTTCAAGGTACATTGTTCCGCCAGGCCGCCCTTTCTCCGTGGTAGTGCTAAAGGTGTTTTAAATCCTTTACCTACCTGTTGGTTTGGCCACCCCTCTCTTTTTAACATTGTCTTTTCGTCTCTGCATCCGCCTTTTCAAAATCGTTAACCAAAGACTTGACTGCAGCTACAAGAACATTTTGCTTCTGGGCCCTTGCCCTGTACCACTGACTCTGGCACTGGCCTATTGACTCTGGCTCAATTTGTTAGATCTGCCTTCTTGAGATTGCTTCTCAACTAGAACTGTGTTGGTGCACCTACTTCTTATAACCACCTTTTTCTTCCCCTTTTTAAAACTTGTGCAATGCCGTTTTGCTCAGTTTTCATTTAAGTATTTTCTATGCTGATGCTCTGTCTTGCTTAAATTGGTTCACAAACTTATGGAATGTGTTGCTAGGGTGTGTAAGAAGATATTTCTGAATAACTTGTGCTTTCCCTCCCTTGTGAGAAATTGCTAGAGTATCCCTTGTGTGTGGTTTTCACTTTGCCGTTTTGCTCAGTTTTCACTCTGGTTCACTTGGTCTACAAATTAAAATAAATATATATATACTTTTTAATACAAAGCTTTGGTCAGTGTTTCCTTGTGCCATAGTACTGTAGGCCTATTGTGTAAACCCTGAATACTGCTCATCTCCCTCTTGAGATAAGTCTGACTGCTCAGCCACAGCTACCAACTAAATTTCTGTGGTACAGACTGATACCAAACGGGATTTATTGCTCTCACCTGTAGTCTTAATCTTCTGTAGTGCTCCCTAAGGGAACTGCACAGGATTCTGCCTAACAGGCACTACCTAAAATTTCCGGCGGTCTTGTGTATCCAGCTTGACCATCAATGGCACTCATTTGAGGACCCGGAGGATGCCTGGTGTTTTCTGCAAGGACCGACCCTGGTTACAGCAGACTTCCCTCAGGAGATGGCGCACGAAACTTGAACTTCATCATCGCCACCTGGTCTGAACCAGAGATTCTCTCGGGCACTGGGTAGAAGCCAACGGGCTAGAAGGGGCTTCAGAGGCCCAGATCACTCGAGGAAGGAAACCCAAGAATTACCACAGCACCTTCGGCTGATCAGGGATCAGGAAGAACTATAGGTACTTGCGGGCGGACCCCGCTGGAGGGACCACCAGTGATGGGACCAGGCCGTATGGTCAGGTACTCACCAATGATGCGCATCCTTGTATGCCCAATTAGACCGGCGACTATCTACAGAGAGAGACACTGATGCGCAGTTACATCTGGGCCTCCAGCTTCCTTGGCCACATTGGCTGCCCCTAGACTCAGATTTAGACTACAATCGCCCCTACTTTGACCCCAGAGCTCATTCAGCTGTAATTACTGAATCCAGTGCTTCCCTTTGGATACTCCCCACAATGGGTCTGGATCCAGGTCGGCACTTTACAAGAGCAATGCGGGTTATCCGACCTTCATGAGAACACGCCCTCTGTAGGGGGGATATGGTGTGCATGGGAAGGGGGTGTGGCCCTAGCAGCCAATACTCACTGAGTCCTACAGGTGCTATAATGCCATGTATTGGGAAGGATCTGCTCCCTCCCAATGTTAGCAGGGGATGGTAACCCCCTATTTATTCTGTGCTCTTGTTTTGTCAGCTACTGGTTTTGTTAGTTTCTGAAGGGTCCTGTGGGGAAGGAGTCTACAAGGTGGAATCCACATATTCGAATGCAAGTAGGGGAAGGAAAAGGAACTTGAACTCGCAAATCCATGCTCTTATTGTGCTAATAGATGGCTATACTCACACTAGTGACCCTTAATGTGCAGGGGTTGGGGCATCCTATAAAAAGACGGCGGGTCCTAAATCATATGCAAGATCTTCAGGGGGATGTGGTATACCTACAAGAGACACACCTGGATGACATTGAGTCCAAGAAGCTTGAACGTGGTTGGGTAGGGGTTGCGGCTCATGCCCCATAGCATGGCAACGCGGGGTATCCACCTTGGTTAACAAGCAGGTCTCTTTTCGAATCTAGGACACAAGCATAGGTAAAGAGGGTAGATATGTTGCAATCTGGGGGTGGATTCATCACCTTGTCACCTTTCTCAACATCTATGCCCCCACAACAGACAACCCATGTTTCTTCACCCAAACCTTTATCGCCTGTGCCCCCCTCCGGGGGAATCTGACATTCTTGGGGGGAGATCGCAATGTGACCATAGACCATAAATTAGACCGCCTCGGTACAGGTATAGCCGGCCAGATAAAAACAAGGAAACGGTCCACCCTAAATGCTCTGCTAGCGTACTTGGGTTTGAAAGATGCATGGAGACATATACATGGTTCCCTCAGGGATTACACATACTACTCCCAGAGTCACCTCAGCTACTCCAGGATTGATTACTGGTTTATTCCGCACAACGCTGTACACATAGTTGGCGACTGCGACATACTGCCCACCACTATCTCAGACCACGCCCTGGTGCAGCTCTGGATGACAATGGCAGACACCCCTCCTCCCCCAAAATCGCATGACATGACAGGGTTCTGGAGCACCAATATAAACAGAGACACTCACTCACTCACTCACTCACTCTTTCTTTCTTTCTTTTGTTTCTTCCGGGATAGGAACGGGAACCCCCTAGTGGGTGATGGAGCCATCAATGCCCGCTTCGCTAAATACTACGCTGATCTTTACGCAACCACAGAACAAATCCCGCGCTGAAAAATGCAACAATTCCTGAGCTCCATCCCAGTCCCTAGGCCAACTGAAGCCCAAAAAGATGCACTATTCAATACAATATCGGCTCTACATCGGGAAGAGCCCAACTACTGCGGGAGTATGGACCAATGGCGGGATACCGGGTTAACTGAGAAAAACCGGAAATTCTCCGCCTGCGACAAGATATCCCGTGAGACCCGGGAAGGGTAGCCACCTTTCGTCTCCAATCCGACATATTACGTATTTCGGGGTCAATGTCAGCACGCGTATAAGCAAATTAAAAGAGCTCAACTACCCTCATATAGTAGAACGCATTCGGAATGATCTGCAAAGGTGGGAAACATTACCTTTGTCCTCAACAGGCAGGATAAATGTGGTTATAATGAATTCCATGCCCAAACTCATATACCTCGCAACAATGCTCCCCTGCAGTCCCACCCCTAAGCTCTATAAAGAATTGGACAAAGCCATATACAGGGTCTTATGGAGAGGTAAAAAAGCATGCATGAGGTAGATTACTTTGACAGGCAACCAGGCTGTTGGGGGCCTGGCCCTCCCATCGTGGCAGAGCTTACTATCTGGCCGCGCAGATCTGCTGGGTAAAAAGATGGTTGAACATGAGACTCCCCGAGCTGGAAACAGATGGATCTAACTCTGTTGGCACTGATGTCCCCCATTGAAGCCCCAGCTATCCCCCCGATCGACCTCCCACGCCACATCAAACCCCACCCGATTCTGGGTCCAACGATCACACAATGGCACAAATTACGCTCCCAACAGGGAGTCGACATGAGAATGGCACCCACTTGGATGACAGAAAACGCTATGGTCGCAAGTAAAGATCATGGACCTGTGTGAAGGCCTGCAAATTGTACCCTTTCAAACTGGACGCCTACTCTTAGGACTCACCACCACACACTGGCTGCAATATATGATGGTCTGTGCTATAATACTACAACTCACCACTGACATTTCCTGCCAATCCCCCCCTCCCTGTGCAAGGTGGAATTGGAGCATCAACAAGGCGAATTCCCCTGAATCCACACCTTCTACAATATAAGCATTCCAAACAATGTAGATAGGAACAACGCATTGACGACGGCCTGGTCTACAGATCTCGGCCTCACCTTAGACACGGGGGATATCTATGACTTTTTCTCGGCCATCCCAGGGACGTCCGTTAATATCAGAAATGGGGAGATTCAATTCAAATTAATCCAGCGCATTCACTACACCCCGGCCAGGCTACATAGGATGGGTTTGATGGCCTCCCCCAGCTGCTGCATGGATGTGTGGATATGGGCACCCTGGGACACATAATGTGGTCCTGCCCTAAGCTAGCGGAATACTGGCAGCAAATACATAAGTGCGTCATATCAGACTATCCAGAATCAGAGCTGCCCCTATCTCCCGATACAATGCTCTCCGGTGCCGGACACATGTACTGGTATTCTGATACCCTTGTCTGCAGGGTCATGGGTATCATTTTTACTGCCCGCAAACTGCTGGTCCTACACTGGAGGCTACCTGCCCACCCTAGGGTATCACAATGGACAAATCTATTAACCAAGATCTGAATAATGGAACGGGCCGCCTTGAAACGCTTCAACCCCGGCGGAAATCCACGGGAAGTTAGGCTTTGTGAATTGTTAGATCCACTCATATTGGGATAGGGGGTAGACCATAGTTAGCCGACACCCCCCTGCACTGCACTAAATGCCCAAAACCACTGGGGCTAAAAACAGGCACGCCTACAGAGTGGCCCCAATAGTCTGGCAGTTGGAATTGTGAGCTTAAAAACCAAAACTAACACTGTGTACATTCCTTGCCCATTCCTTTGTGATTTTACATCATAGATCATACACCGTTAGTCTGAGGGTGGGGGGTGGTATGAGCCAGGTTGGCCCAGGGGAGGGGGTTCAGAGTTTGTGTAAAATTATGTTTGTTTGCTTTTCCCCATAGTAGGATAGTTTCGACATCTCTAGTGGAAAGGTACCAGAATTTTGTATAATGTGTATACCTCCATGTAAAAGAAAAGGGGTGCCTCATAACCCCCTTATGCCACTAGACATCTTGACAATCGACTCTCTTCGTGTTTTGAGCTATCCGGTTCTAGCTTTTTCCTGATATTGATACTGTATGTATTTTGATTCTTGTAAAAAGAATAAACAGAAGTAAAAAAAAAAAAAATTAGACCGTCCTCCGATCTCAAAATTCTTTCTAGTGTGATTGACCGGTTCTGGTCCCAAGCCACTTCTTCTTTGGGTTGCTCGCAATAGCTTGAGTTTTTCATGGACCTTTGTTCCAGGAGTGATCTTTCTGTCTTTGCGACACCTGCTTGAATGGTAGTCTATCATCCTTTGATTGTTTAAATAGCTCATGCATTTAAGATGGTTGTGGTAGAGTCTGAACCGCCAACAGCACACACTCTCGACTTCTCCCTTTTTCCAGCCAGGATCAGAAATGGCAAGGAGTTTACAGAGGCCATTGACGGGGGAGAGGCTGCTGCCTCCAAATCCTCCGGACAACTAACCAACACAGATCTATCTTGATCCTCCAAGGTATGAGGGTCCTCGTCTTAATAGACGGATACATCCAATAACTCGGCCATATTATCTTCCTCTTTATCCTCTCTGTTTCCATTTGAGCTCCTTTTGGAGGCAAGGTATTTCTTTTCCAGCGATTTATTGTTTCCCACCCTATTTTCAGGATTGCTCCTTTGACCGGATCTTTGCTCATTGTTTCATCAGGGATAGTCAATTTTCTCAGGAAGCTTCTAGAGCCACAGGGTTTACCTTGCAGTGGCTTCTTGGCATTTTTTGATTTCATGGGTAGTTTGCCTGCTCCAGTGAGATTTCCTTCGGCCACCTCTTTTCCCTGACTCGAAGATAGGGAAAGGGTTATTCTTTCCCTTTTTCTTTTCATCAGGCGGTCTTTGTTTCTCAAGCTTAGATGTTTCCAGTGATGAAGATCCGTCCGCGTTGCTGTGGACCACAGCCATGATTAGGGCAGGCTTCTGTTGCGAGGGGTTCTCCAAGAGATAACTAGTGGAAGGATTGCATTCTTGCTGCTTTTCAATTTGCGGGTCAATTTCAATGTCGTTATGATCTCATATGCCTTCATTTACAGATAGTGTGTCCACCTTGGAATTTTGATTATATTTCTCAGCTAGATTCTCCTTCTCTTTTATAGAAGCAGTTAAGTTCCTTTTTGTATCTTTTTGGAGAGTTGACCAAAAGGCGATTTCACGGATACCCTCCAGAAAAATGAGCTTGTCCGTTTTTGCATCTTGCAGAAGACCAATCGGGGATTTAAGAACCACGCCCTCCATTTCTTTTTCTCTTCCCTTTTTCTCTCTAATAGACTCTATAAAAGATTCCACAAAGATAAATTCGGAATTCATCAGGGCAATCGGAGTTGATTGATCTTTATAATATTCGCTCAAATTGTCTTACAGTTTTAAGTATGGCGCCAAGGTTATTGTAACTGCTGAGAGTATTGAGGTTTGCACATTTTTAGCCCACTCTGGTTGATCATTTTTCTCTTCAACTGGTTGTCTTTGTTCTTGTATCTTATTGTACCAGCACCTTGACGGTTGATTGACTGCTTTCCTCTGACTGTAAATCAGTGTTCAATAGGCTCCTCTTCTAAGGGCTTGGGTTCCCTATGGGGTACCTTCCAACCCAGTGCATCCCACGCTACACTTCCTTCACATTTGCAGTTGTTTCTCGCTTGTTTCGTTCACTGGATTCTTGTATACCTCTCTTATGGGGTTCTAAAGAGTTAATATTTCCCAGCCTTAGTTTTTTTGCTGGTATTTGATTTGAGCCTTTTGGGGGGGGGGGGGCTACACCACCGCCCTTCCCGGCTTATATCCTGGTCAGTCTTGTGACATCTACTCACTCTTAGAGTCAGGGAGGCAATGTTTTTTGTAAGGTGGGTAGCCCGAATCAGATTTTCAGTCGGATTTTGGGGCCACTCTCTTTTATTTGTAAATCAGCTCCTGCCACCCATGACTGAGTGTGTCAAGTTCTTGTTTACTTGGGCAGATTTCTCACTCTAACCAGGTAGGTATTCTTCCTGAATGTTCTCACTTACAATGTGGCTTTTCACTGGCCAAGCAAAATTCTGCATAACTGGCTCTGTGTTTTTGTTGTGGCCAAAGCCGCTCTCATATGCCTCTATCAGCTCCATTCCATACAACCCCCGATGGTAGCGTCAAGTCCACCCACACTGGGGCTGGTTCTTTGATCTCTGACTCAACTGGCACAACCTGTGGCTCCACAATACTACTATTAGATTTTGCTGAAGGGCTTTCCACAGGCAGGGAAGCACTCATTTCCGTAGGTTCAAGTTCAGGTTCAGTGTTGGCATTTAACAGGGGTGTGCTATTTAGGATGTCTTCATCCGTAAATTCAAATATAGTGAGCACATATCTCTGTAATGAAGGCATCGTTGGCATCCTATAGGTATCCTTTCTGTTTTCGTTTAAAGGGTTCCTCGCCGGTAGCGATACCGGCTAGTGGTGGTTTTCGTCCGGCAGTGCTTTTTAAGAGTACCCAGATCCGAGCTCGAATAACTTCTGTTTTTGGCAGTTCTGACAATCGATTTAGGCAAGGGTTGCTCGTCCTCCCAAATTTTGTTTTCCCCATATGGTGTTCCGTTTAACCTTTCTCCAAGTTGACCTTTATTCCTGAGGGCTTGGGTGCTTAAGTTAGGGACAAGCTGCGATGTCACTGTCAATTTCTCACTCGGGTTCGAATCAGCTCTCTCCTCCAAGGTAACGAAAGGGTCCTCCATCCCAATTTTTGATGAGGTTTCAGTTTCGGACTCCCTTTCAAATACTGGCGAGGGACAGAAAGGCAAGGACTCGTGGTGCTCTCCATTGTTCGCATCCGTGCACGTACTAGAGTAATTGGTAAATTCACTATCCTTCCGAAGCGGGGGACAGACTTGCAAATGGGGTTTTAGTAGCTTTGCACCTGCCATGTCCTTGCTCATGGCATTACATACTAAGCCTGCAGCTGTTTGTTTGAGGTTTTGACGTACTTGACTCATGGTGCGTTGAGACCCCTGTTGTTCTTTCTCCACTGCCAAATTTCACGGCTGCCGCTTGCAGCCAGTCGCAGTCGCACCACCTCCTGCGAACACTCTGCAAACACTCTGCGGTGCGCCACGTCCGTAATGAAGTTTTTAAAGGTGAAGAAAAGGATAGAGAGCAAGGACAGACTCTCTTTAGCACAAAGCTGTCCAACGCAGTCCAGAGCAGCAGTAAATCCACAATACTCCACACTCTGCCTACAATTCTGGTGTGGATGACTGTCATTTAAGGCTGTGTTTGTGCACAAAGGTTGGTTTCATGCAAATGGAATGCATTGCCAAGATCATTAGGAATACACAATATAAATTGAATCATTGGTGTGATTAGGAAAGAATAAAGTATATGCTTACTCAGTTCAATCACGAGAAAAGCCTAAGAGCTCGTGTGGGATTGAATGCCTTTTCCTCCCTCAAATTCTATATTTGTGCTTCTAGGTCTTTAAGGTAAGAAGGGTGGAGCCTGGAGAAGGGGTGTGGGTCTGCACAGATGGTGTGAAAAAAAGAGGAGGCACACTTGGTTGGGCCTCGGACAGCAGAAAGCCTAACTATGTCACTGACTCGAGCCATCTGTTCAGAAGCAGAAGCTCGAGATGGGTTGTCTGCAGGGTAGTTAAGAAATAATTGTAGGCGTATACAGCAATTCATTTTTGACTCTTAACTTACTTTTCACAGATCCGACGTAAGAAATCAAAAAGGGAAAGTCGATGAGTTGCTGGAATCGGTTTGCTATTTGGAAGCTAAGAAGAAATATTCTGTTGCAGAGCTTAAGGCTGTTAGTGCTGTTGATGGAGTGGCAGAAGACAAAAAAACACGAACTTTGCATTTACTCCCTCTGCATTTGCAGTCTCTATTTCACAAGATTTAGCCACACACTTTCATTATATGTGGGTACTCCGTGATTTGTACCATCTGTTGGCTATATAGACATATAAGCAAAATACATCTGTAAATAGTCTTTTTTAATGTTTCGAAAGTGATTGTATAGCTTTTATCTTGCAGCTTTAAACTGACAGTACACCACTGTTAATGAACTGTAAGGATTGAAACTAAGAGAGGAGCAATGCTTATTAGATTGCATATTGAGCAATACCTGTCCATATGCATTTGTACTCGACATTTTACTGTGAAAAAAATCAGTTGAACAAATGGTCTTTTTCTGCTGCCATCTCTTTGTTGAATTGTCAAATGGTCCCCATCTAAGTCTAATCTTGTTTATACATTAGGGCGCCCAACTGACTTCAAATATGCAGTGTTGCTCTGTTCTACACCTACATATCTTTAACAGGACTTTGCAGTAAACCACAGTGTAAAACTGTGAAATAGCCCATCAAATTGTGTCATTTTACACCTCAGTATTGCAGCCAGAGTTTTGCTCCTTAAAGGGGCATTGCAAATCAAAGAAAAAATATTTAAGATATTTTCTTTTTGAATGCGTGTGCTATTAAATAATAATGTATTGGTATTTTATTTTTCCCAACCTTGTTTTTCTTATTTACTGTATCAATATACATAAAAGAATGACGTTTTAAAATGTTATGGTATGTTAATATGATTGCATCACATCCTGAATATTATGTTTCCATAAATGCAAATTTCATTATTTTGAAATCTATTCATGAGTATTGTTATCATTGTGTAAACTTTCATCAGAAATATTTTTTTATTGATGCAGTGTCTTCTTTATAAAGCTGTTATTGGGAACCACGTGTTCTGTATTTAATGATAAGTTGTGCTTCCAAATGCATTCTGTAAAATGTTTTGTTTTTACTTGCATGCTAAAAAGTGGAATCAATATTCATTGTTAAACAATAGTTTCCCATGGCAAATAAACCTGACTAGACACAAATCTTAAACATGTAGGGAACAATTACAAACTAGTGGAACACTTTTTACTTTTAAAACCTGTCAGCCTCTAGGCATTTTGTTATTTTGTCTGTTCATTGGATTGGCTAAATGCCACTTGAATTTTGTCTTTGTGAACAAATAAGTTTCACTTACTTCCAGCAGGGTTCGAAATTGAGGGGCGCTGGGATCTATTTAGCTCCTGCATGTGGCCTAGAAGGGCCTGGTTATCTTGAGACCATCAGCTACCAGGAGCTACTTTTGTCTGCCAGGCCAACAGATGACAAAGAAATACACGTATCTGAGTTTACTTCTGTGCATTTGGGACAATATAAAAATAAACATTAGGACACATCTACGACATTTAAAGAATAAGGGGTCATACATTATGTGCAAAATTATACATTTGCATTGTATGTGGCAGTTAGGTTTATTGAATGATATGCACTAGCTCCTTTTTCCTGCTCACTGGTTAATGCTGGATACCCAGGAGCTGCTTTTAGCTCCTTCTTATCCAGTCCTAATTTCAAACCCTGTTCTAGCATGTTCAAAGAAGAATAACAGAAGGCATGTTTTTGTACTGTACTGTTTTTGTACTGTACACATAGCAGAGCTTGCCATTTGTGAGCAAAGAAGGTAGGTAACCTGAGCATTTCCCTTTGTAAGGCAGAGGGAACACTTGATCAATGTTAAATCGGCGTTACCAATTGTTTTTTGCCTATTTAGAAACGTAGCTATATAAATATGACGCAAACATTTCACCTTCAAAGCCTCAATCATTTTTCTCTTCAGGTTATGGAAACAAATGCGAAAGTACAATGTGTCTCTATCATGGTTCTTTGTTAAAAATGTAAAGCAGAATTTTGAATGGATGCGTTCATCTCGCAGATTTCTCTTCCTTGAAATGCTCTTCAGAAGACCTGGATCAGAAACCATTTCAACAGCTATAACCAAAAAAGTGGTGGATGGAAGGTTTTGAATAAATCTGAACCACTGGCAAATCTCTGGGTAACCTTCCACACAACTGTTTTTTAGCCCATCTGCGCCATTGCGAAAGGGGTCCAGTTTTATGCAAATCAGTTGGGTACTGGCACCAATGGGAGTAGTCCAGCCCGAACTGCTAGGCCAGGTCCCCTTTGCATGGAAGCGCAAGCAACCCCAGATATGTTTCGGCCTCGTTGAGTTTCATCAGTGAGGTGCAGCTTGGTTCCCTATCGTACACTGAGCAAGGGCACCACAACGTCTGGCCATATCCTCTCTCACACAGAGAGACAAATTATAACCAAAACCGCTACCAAGTGGCAATATGCAACGCAAATGGCAGCTGCATCATGGTTCCTTGACACCCATTTGCACCGTAGGTGATGACATATACCTGGAGTCGCCGACTCCATTTTGCTCAGTTCAATTTTTTTCTCCACCAACACAGGACCATCTTTTTTCTAACAGTCGCATTTGATGTTTTTCGTTATGCTGCCTTCACAATTGGCCTTTAAGCCTTGTAATGAGTGCCACTGCACATTGTCATTCTTGGGTCGGCAACACCACCATATTAAGGAGTGACGATTCTGAATGATGCAGCTGAAGCAGTGAGTAACCATGTGACACAGCTGTTTTTGACTACTAGTGAAACATCTGCCCCAGAGAAATCTGCTCTGGAGGGTCCTACGTATTAGAGGTCAGGGAGCCTGGTTATAGAATTTTCTCCGGGACTGAAGAGTGTGAGAAGCGAAAGAAGAAAAAAAAGATACCATCCCTCCAGAAGTTAGTCTTTTTGAATCCATTCTTCTTCCTTGAGGAAGCCGCACCATAGATCAAGACACAGATCATGTTCGGAGGACTCTGTGTTTTTTTGATTATGGAACATTATACTAACCCACTTTTCCCTAGATCTACCACTACTATGGACATGTGAGTGGCCCTTAACTCTACCATGCAAGCTCTAGCTTCTGCCAATCCCCCTGTCGCTGCTGCTCCCTCGAAGGACAGCTATAGGAATCTCAGCTCCTGTACCTGCATGCCTAAACACTTTTCCGGGCAGTGCAAAGGAAGAGCTGTTTGCTTAAGACTCGGTGCTGTGCACCATCTTCTCTTTGGTGTTTACTTATTTTTTATTTAACGTGCTCCACGCCCATAGGCCTCAGAGCACTCATAAGGACAGACAAAGGGAAGAAGGAAAAGGTCAGCAGGGTTGGATCAGACAGGAGATTTTAGACTGAAATCCTAATCTGCTGAATTAAAAAGAAATGTTTTGATGGATTTCTTGAAGGCTGGTAGGGGAGGATGATGATTGATATATTTTATTTATACTGCGCTCGTACACAGGTGTTTCAGAGCACGACCAGGCGAAGGGAGGTGAACATGGGAGAGCAAAAATAACGATCTTACTAGGCTCTGTGACATTGAGAATGCGCAAGTGCATGGGGAAGGGGAAAGGGAAAAAGATTATGGAAGGGTGGAGAAATTGGAATGTGCGGAGCATAGGAGAGAATAAAAATAAATAAGTGAAATAAATAAAGGTGATAGGCAGTGGTAGTGCAGCCGGATTTGCAGGCGGAGCAAAGTGCATTCCACTCTTGAGGAGCGCAGATTTCGAAACTTGTGCCTCCGAACATTTTTAGGCAAAAACAAAGTTGGTATGTTAATTTGGTATTGTTTGAGTGCAGAGCTCTAATGGGCTGAGTGTGAGAGATGCTGCTTTCCAAATAGAAGAGCTACCGAATTTTGCCATTTATGGGTCAGGGAGGGTATCTTGTGTCTGATCCTTTGTTTAACTGGAAGCCATTGTAACTTTTTCCTGAAATGGGATACATGATAACTCTTAGCAAGACCGTATATTGCCTTAACAGCTGCCACCAGCCCGTACCCTGCTCTGTGGGCCACACACAGGTGTCCAAAAACATACACGAGGAGTACAGTGTCGTACTCCCACCCATGGGGGCCATAAGGGTATCCCAAGGGTCTGTTCACCAAATGAAATACAGGAAGAGCCGCACCGACAGGAGTCCCACACAAACTCCTGCGCAGAAAACAAGACAGAACACACGATAAGCAATAAAGGACAAGGATACTGAGGCCCTGTCCCTCCGATACATTTCCAGCATCACAGTAGTAAGTTAGCAACTCTATAGAGCATTTTCAACAAGTATGGCACACTGGTTATAGGGCGATCGTTTTTAGTTATGGATGGATCTAATGTGTTCTTTTTGAGTAGAGGGGTTATCCAGGCGTCCTTTTAAGAGGCAGGTACAACGCCTTCACTGAAGGACATATTAATCAGTCTAGTAATCCATGGAGTGATAACATCCATAGAGTCCTTCAGGATGTTAGTAGGACAGGGGTCCCCTGTGCATGTAGTCGATTTGAGACTCACAATATCATGGATTTCTCCCTCTGTGCAGTGTTGAAATGCAAATTTGGGGACTGATGGAATGGGGCCACCAAGAGTATGGATTTTAGGGGCGGTCTGTTTTTTATTAGCAGGTAGTCGGCTCAATTGCTTAGCAATATTCAGTTGGTGACTTGAAGTGACTTCAAGATGCCAGAAATGCATCTTGAATTGTCTGTCACCAAGTGGAGTGTTTGACCATCGGTGGGAATGGGGAAGTGTGGTTCTCAAATTCCTTAAGGATTTTAAATAATTCATTAGGGAACAATTTTGCTTTGACAATACGAAGGTCAAAGTCTTTTTGCTTTAGCCTCAAGGATGGTTTTCTTATAGGCCACAGTGGCATTTTTGTATTTCCCTAAAGTAAGAGGACCTGGATTTTTCCTCCATTCACGTTCCAGTGTTCTTTTCATTCTTCTTGAGTCAATGATGTCAGTAAACCAGGATTGTTTCAGTTTTATCTTTCTTTGTTCTTTCAGGGGCCAAGGTATCCATGGTGGTCCCAATGGCTTAAGAGAGATGGCTTACCAAATCGGAGGAGTTAACAAATGTTTCTTTAGGGTCAAGATTTTTCGTAAGAAGAGCAGTGAATTCAGTAGGTGAAACGTTTTTGAGTTTACCTCAATCTGTGGATTGCTGATGAGTTTGAGGGGAGCTGTGGGTAGCAGAGTCTTGATGTTGACTAGAGTGATCAGACTAGGGGCATGTCTGAATGTGAACATGATTAGACAAGTTTCAGGCTAGGATCCAGTCAAGGGTGTGACCGCTTTGGTGAGTTTGGGTTTTTACTAGTTGGAAGAAACCAATGGTTTTGACAGCAGGGATAAAGCCTTAGCGTCTGCAGGGTCATTTGCCGGTAAATTAAAATCACCCAACACAATTTCGGGGGAGTTGGCTTTTATGGCCTTATTTAGGAGGGTGTGGTATTGTTCCTCGAACAGTTGTAATATCTGCAGAGGTCTATAATAGAGTATAGTCAGGGAAACATTATGGTTAACTTTCATTTTAATAATCAAGTTTTCATATCCCTCCAGGTGTGTTGACAATGAGTGCCACTCCGCCTCCTCTTTTTCCAATACGGTCAACCCTTCAGGTGTTGCATTATCGGCAGATATCTGGGCAATTTCCTGCAGCCATGTTTCAGTAACTGCAAACATGTCTGGCTTATGTGTAAAGATGTAGTCAGCAATCTCCGTATCATGTAGGCAAACTGAGCGAGTGTTTAAGAGGGAGATGGTAAAGGAGTTATCATGGTAGGTAGTGTCTGGGATATAGTCGGCGCTTAAGCTGGTATCCGATGGGATTAATAAGGTAGTAGGAGAGTCAGAATGATGCTCATGTGTCACTATACATGCATCCTGATCAGGATGTTCAATTTGCAGTGATGCCAAATTTGTATTAACGATTGTGACTAGATCAGTTTGTTGTTTTGATAAATGGTCATCCTGCACAATGCATGCGTCAGCTAGTCGTGAGGCAGGTTTTGCAGAGAGTGATAGTGGATTTATCAGGTTGTTCTTGGCATACATTTTGAGATTCAGGAGTACTGGTATCATTACTAGAAGCAAGGGGCAATCACATCGCAAGATATTTTTCTAGGATTGCAACCGTTGAGAACCAGTATCATCGATGCCATGGTAGCCATTACCCTGGAAGCCGACAACAGTGCGGATTGCTCCAATGGAGCAGATTCCGCCTGCCTCTGTTGAGGCCCAACTTCACAGGGTGCAGGTACTCTTTTCCTTACCCTCAACAACTGGCTCCTGCAGCCCATATTGGAGGATTCTGCACGAAAGGTCCTCAGGGTGATGTGTGATTCCGCTCTATATATTACATTTCTCCATAAGCCTAAGAGTCCAGAATGAAGGATTCTCGGTTTCTGTTTTCTTGAAGATGCTAGGGTCCGAGTAGCAAGACGGCATCTGTGGTCACTATAGTGGTGCCAGTTTAAGGTAAGGTAAAGTGGTCTGTATAGTGCCCTTCTGCCAGTAATGCTTTGCTACACTTGGCTTTGTAAAGGAAGGGGGTCAAGGCGATCTTATTGATTGGATAGTGGGTAAGGTGTTGGAGTGGAAGCGCTGTTGTGTTGGTGAGTACAGGTCAGAAACACCCATTACCTGTGCACACGTTTTATTCTGCTTTAACGTGGGGGAAACATGCTCTGGGGTGTGTTCGTTGTAGGGGTGGTCCCAGTGTTAAAATGATGACGGTAGAGGCATTGGAGGGCTGTAGTGAAGTGCTGCTCGGGAATGGATAGGTTATGATTCTGTGTATAGCGTGGTACGTATGCTTTGTTTCAGCACTCAACTCTGTTGAGGATTCTGATTTAATTGGACCTTTGGGCACCTGTAAGCATTATGAACTAAGAGGTATGAATGTGGGCAATTCCCATTGTATTAGTCTGAGTATGTAGTACATCTGTATCGCTTTAGCTGCTGAAGAGCCACGTTTTGAGTTGTGGGGAAAGCCTTTCCCCTCGAGAAGAAAGTCAACAGCATTGTGCAGATGGTGAATCAGTTCTGGAACCGCGCTGCCTTAACAGCAGCCTCCTTCCTCCACCTTTTAGGCCTCGTGGTCTCCTGTATCTTTCTAGTGCCAGAGGCCAGTGCGTGCATGAGATCTCTTCAAAGGCTCCAATGAGCCCTGTGGTCCCAGTATCTTGGAGCCCTCTCAGACTCCCTCAAGGTATCCAGGGCAGTGGTCGACGACCTTGGTTTTGTGGGACGACAGCAGCAACCTCAGGGCAGGGGAGCCCTCCGGGCCTCTGTGGCTGCAGGCCTGGGTGATTAGGGATGTGTCTCTGAATGGTTGGGGTGCTCACTGCCGGGGACTTACAGGTAAGCAGCCTTTGGTCAGCGATGGAAGCTAGCTGGCATATCAACAGGCTGGAATTGCGAACCATCAGGTTAGCCCTGAGAGCGTTCGCCCTGTCTCTGGAGGGGAAGCATGTCCTGATTATAATGGACAATATGGTGGCCATGCACTACCTGAACAAGCAAGGTAGTGTGCACTCCCTCCGCCTCTGCAGAGAGGCAATGCAGCTGTGGTTCTGGCTATTGGAGAACCAGATCTCGGTCTCTGCAGTTCATCTGGCGGGGACAGAGAACAGTTTGGCGGATGCTCTGAGCAGGCAGAGCATGGTCTCACACCAGTGGTAAGTGTGCCAGGAAGTCCTACAACAGGTCTTCTCACACTGGCGTACCCCATCTGTGGACCGGTTTGCCACGAAGTCCAACAGGAAGTACAGCCAGTTCTGCTTGATGAAATTCCCAGTGAATGGTGCGCTATGGGACGTATTTCTGGTGGATTTGACCTTCCCTCTTCACTACGCCCTCCCTCCGATTCCCATCATTCCTTGTGTTTTCAGAAGGCTCAAGAGGTTTCGAGCATCCATGTTCCTGATCGCCCCGTACTGGACGAGGAGGACCTGGTACTCGTACCTTCTGGATCTGCCCACCTCTCCCGTTGCCTCGGCTCCTGGATCACCCAACCCAATCGGAAGGTGGGGTGTTTCACCCGAACCAAGAATCGCTCAAACCTACATGTGCGGCTCTTGAGACGATGAGATACGATGACTGTGACCTCTCTGTGGAGGTACTTGAGGTGTTGCTGGCTGCACGCAAACCATCTACAAGATCTCTGTACGTGTGTAGGTGGAGAGGATTTGAGGCGTGGTGCAGGGAGCGCGAGATTGACCCGATCTCTTGCCCCACCACTACAGTGATGGAATTCCTTCTGTCACTGACCTCAGCAGGTCTTCAGGTCACCACAGTTCAAGGATATTTGGCAGCCTTGTCTGTTTAAGAGGTCACCAGATCAAGGTTAATATTTCCCGGTGATGACTCAATTCCTGATGAGCCTTATGAATACGTTTCGGCCAACTCACTTTGTTGTCCCAGAATGGGATCTTAATCTGGTTCCAACTAATGACGGCTCCTTTTGAGCTCATGCATACTTCTTCTTTGCAACAATTGCAAAATCTGTTGTAACTTTCTGCCCACCTCCTTTGCCTCACTGCTTGGGGAGTCTATCAGATGAATCTGCTGGAGAAAGGCAATCCATTGAAAGAGAAATTACTTATGCAATGTTCTTGCTATGGATTCTTCTCCCGCAGATTCCTCTTCTCCCCACCCTTCCATACCCACTCAGAAAGTTTGGCGCTTGGTGTGCATCTCTTCTTTAGTGGTTTGACACCTGGTGATAGTCCTGGGATTACAGTTTTCTGTGTTTCATACCTCATGTTTTTCTCCAAATCTAAAAAAAAAAAAAAAAGAAATATCCTGGCTGAAACTACAGATTCTGATGTTTTTTAAATAGTTTTTCTTCCCTTGGGAAGTTTATTGTTGCGTTTAACCTCTTATGAGCTAGTTAGCCCCTTTTTACTCTCGCTGTTTTTCTGTGCAGTGGTCGAGCTCGTGAAAAAAAGGGCGAACTGAGGTATGGGGCTTAGTGATGTGGTATATATATGATGCCCGACATCCGGTCCGGAGTGGACGATCGAGCACCGAGCAAGACGGATCAATGGCTGAGTCGAGGTCCACTAAGCCTCCTGTTGAAGTGTTTCCAAAGCTTGATGAGGATATCTACCGGATGAGGAATCTGCAGGACAAGAATCCATAGAATGAACATTAAGGTAAGTAATTTCTCCTTCTGCGCCTTCTGGGTTGCATCTTAGTGGTGCCGGAGGGCCAGTTACGCATGAGGTTGCTCCAGTGGCTACTTTGCGATCTGTAGTCCCAGTTCCATGGCACCATGTCAGACCTTTTGCAAGTTCCAGAGAAGGATTCTCTGTATATACTGTGGTAAACCCTGCAAGACAACCTCCTGAGAAGGGTGTTCCTTTGGCAACCTTGACTCCATCTTGACTAGTCAAGGACGCCTCGCTGAAAGTTTGGAGTGCTCATGTACCAGATGCAGTGGTGAGCACGTTGTCAGATGTAGGCTTAGGGAGACATCATTGTGTTGGATCTGTGGGTGATGAGGCAGGCTGTGCATTCCTTCCTCCCATCTGGCGTGACAAGTGTGTGTTGGCCTGATGGACAATACAGTGGCCAAGCACTACTTCAACAGGGTAGTGTGTGGTTGTTTCCTCTATGCAGAAAAGCGATGCAACTGTAGTTCTGGGTTCCACATGGATTTCCTCATCTATGATATCTACCATACCAGCGCAGCTGCTCTTCAGAAACTTTTCCGGTATCGGGTGGCGCAGCACAGCGCTGCATCAGCTCTGCTTCCACACACCCCGTGCCAGATATGACATCTGGGCCATTATATATGGTGGAGCCATGCTCCATTAACTTAATTGCTTTTTTCTGCACATTGCTCGCTTCAGGAACACTGCTTCGTTTTCAAAGTTTTCCCGCTTCTCATTTTTCAACATTATGCCAAATACGTCAAAGTCCTCAGGTTTTAAGCCCTGTGTCGACTGCAGACGTCGGATGTCAATCTCAGTTCCCCAGAGTATGTCTTTATTGCCTCATGAGGGACCCGACATGCAGGTTTGCGGGTTCAGTTGATGCATGCCAAATCACTTTGTGAACGGGAAGCAAAGATGTTTGCCTTCCTCCAAAAGGAAAAAGATGACCAACTGACTTGTTCGAGGTCTGGTGCTGAACATTGCACCAGAGGATAGTGCCCGGTCCATAAGGACAAGAAGAAAAAGAAGTACTGCAAGAGGTCTTGTTTACCCGATGGATCTTCTAAACACCATTCGTCCTCGAGCAAAAAGAGCCACCGTTCCAAAGAATACTCTGAAAGTCAGGCACCTCAAGTACCATTCTCCACCCAATCCTCTACTCCAGAGGAATGGAAGGCCTTCTGCCTTAAGATGCTAAACATCTTTGCAAAAGCCCAGCAGCTTCTGCCTAGGCACCTTAAGCCTCTGCCCTGCCAGCTCCCTCTGAGACAACTGCTTTTGGATGAACCAGCAAAGACAGTTCAAAATCCTGTGACCTTAGGCTCGGCTACGTTTAAGATGGATAAGAACCTGTCTCGAGGTTGCGCCGCTCAGTCTTTGGATGAGTTCCTCAGGAGTATGCTCTGCTCCCTGGGTGTATAGTTATGTCAGATGGAGGACATATCAGATGAGGTGGGGGCACTATTTCTTTTGGTTTGGAACCCCTACACCCCAGGGAAGGTGAAGACTTCCCAGAGGAATTGTATGCAGGGGAAAGTGACTTGGAGGATCTTGCTACTAATTTACAGGATGCATTCGGTCTGGACACATCCCCAGTACTCAACATGATCCATACTCCTACTCTTGGTAAGCCTCGACCATCTTTTCAGTGTCTGATAGCCAAGGTGGTTGAGACCTTGGGGGTTATCACACCCCTTGCCCGGCCCAAGGTGCAATATGAGCTGACTGATATTCTGGATGAGGCCCAAAGAAAAATACCTTGCTGCCACTCAACCAAGCAGTAGAATCACTAGTCTTTGAACTGTGGTTCAAGCTGGCCTCAGCCCTAACTGTAGACCAGTTCTGGCCAAAAATGTGCAGGCCTGGATCTTCAGACCGCCCCAACTCCTGTCCACCCACAATTCACCTGAAAGCTTAGTTGTCTAGGCTGCCAGGGCGCTCCTGAAGACATATTTTCCCTCTTTGCCTCATGATAGGGAGAGCAAGAGACAAGATGTACCTTGGTCTAAGAGGTTTCAATTCCTCCTGTGCCTTAGCTACATTTTCATTTGGTCTGTTATTTTAGAGGCAGAGGGATGGTATGGTTTTGAGGCAGTGGGATGGAAAAGGAGGCCTCCTGCCAGTTCTCCAGTCAGCCCTGAACACTTGCAACTGTGTGGCCAAAATCAGGGCCACTGGAACAGTACTGAGGAGATACTCGTGGCTGAGAACGTACGTTTTGTCCCAGATGTCCGGGCAAAACCTCTGGACATGCTGTTTAATGACGACAACCTGTTCAGTACAAAAGCTGATGAATCCATCCAAAAATTTGATGCTCCTACGGTGACTGGAAAATCTCTAGGCCTGGTGGTGCAACAGCCTACGATACGCAGGGGCAGCGGCAGAGGTTTTTGTCCCTTACCTCTTAAGCCCACTGAGGTAGAGGTCAGGCTCCCTCTGGCAAGCAGGTGCAGTGCCGCCCTGATAGGGCTCTGGGAGGAGGGTAGAGGAGGTTTGTCAACCACTGCTGTGCCCTCAGCCCCCTGTGCAAAGCACTTATGAATCAGACTTCCACCTCCACCCCTCTCAGAGGTAGAATGTCCTGGTTTGACAAGGAGTTAATATTTATCACTTCCGATTACTGGTCCTTACAGGTCGTTCTAATGGATTTCTTCCTCCCACGGATTCCTCATCTATGATATCCATCTCCCAGCACAAGTTACTTCTGCACAGGCTGGCCCCGTCAAACACCTTGTTTCTTTCTGCCCATGCTTTTCCAGAGAGTTTGATGGTACAGGCCCCTACGGCGAACCTTCAGACCACCTAATTTTTGTATTTGCCCCCTAATAGGGGCAGAAAGATTTTCATCTCTTCACGCCTGGGTCTCCGATACGTCAACACCTCCTGTACCTAGGCCACATTTTCCTTTGTTCTTTGGTCATTAGTGGCGGAAGCAGTTTAGCACATCGAGACAGACTTGAAGACCTTATTAAAGACAGCAAGGAAGCCTCCTGACAGATTTTGCAGTCTGACCTGGACACCGCAAACTGTGTTGCAAGGAAGATTTCCACCAGCACTGTCCTGCAGTGTTTTTCTTGGTTGAGGACATCCGGGTTTGCTACTGGCATCCAGGAGTGACTTATGGACATGTTCTTCGATGGCATGAACTTGTTTGGCACCAAGGCTGACGCGTCACTCCAGAAATTCCAAACCTCTAAGGCTACCACCATGTCGCTGGTGCTAGCATTGCAGCAACACTGGCCCGTGATCCTGGCAGCAGGGTTTTTTGCCACTTATGTCCAGAGGGGCTGGGGCTGCGGTGCACCTAGAGGAACTGTTTCCACCTACACAGTGCCCTCCACAGCACAAAGCCTCTCTGAAGTGGGCTTCCATCATTTATCACCTGTGGGAGTCAGAACATCGCTGTTTGGCAAGGAATCGCGAAATACCACCTCGGATGCTTTGGCCTTACCAGTCGTCCAGCAGAGATACTGCCTCTCTTTTTCCTCTCACTTTCCAGACCCCCCACCCCATGCCACCAACCCTTCTTTCAAGAACCTCTCCTACTGGTGGAGATCCGTCGGTTTCTGGCAAAAGGGGCCATAGAGAGGGTACCCTGCTTGGAACGAGACAGGAGTTGGTAGACAACATGCTTTTTGGTGCCAAAGGACAGAGGTCTGAGACCCATCCTGGATCTACGGCTTCTGAACTTGTAGTTGCGCATGGACAAGTTGAAGATGGTCACTCTAGCCCAGATCCTCCAGGCCTCAGAAGTGAGCGCCTGGCTGGTTTCCCTGGGTCAGCAGGATTGCGACTTCCATGTGGCTATGCACAAGAAGCGAAGGAAGTACCCAAGGTTCAAAGTGGGTAACTTTCATTTTCAGTTCAAGGTCCTCCCTTTTGGCCTTTCATCTGCACCCATGGCTTTCACCAAGCTGCTAGCACTAGGGGCGGCTTGCCTAAGAAGGGAAGGCATTCATGTATTTCCCTTCCTGGATGACTTGCTCGTCCGAGCCCGCTCACCGGGTCTAGAGTCGGCACATCTGTACTTAATATGCAGCCTATTCCACAGCGTGGGCTTCTCCCTTAACTTCAAGAAGTCTTTGGATACGCCGTCCCAGTCCCTCCGATTTATCAGTGTGGTCCTGGGCACACACCTGGGTCGGGTTTTACCCGAGGGCGTTCAACCCACAGCGCTTTGGAATCATACCAATGGTTAAAGGTACTATTCAAATGGCCAGTATCATAACATGACCCGATGACATAATAGCAAACATCTTCAAGATGGTCCAAGTTTACCAGCCTCAGCTTTTCTATGCTGGCTGACTCTCCTGGCCCGTTTGCATATGAGGTTTCTACAGTGGCTTCTGAGCTCACAGTGGTCTGTTTCAGGGATGAACCTCAGACCCTCTACTGGTCTTGGAGAGTGTGTCCAGAGACTTGCAATGGTGGTCCATGAAGCGCAACCTCCTCAAGGGCTGGCTTTTTCTTCAATCCTGGCCACAAGTATCTCTTGCCACAGATGTAGGCCTGGGGCGCTCACCTGCAAGACCTTACGGAGAGCAGACTGTGTTCCCCGTCCGAGTACCAGGAGCACATCAGTCTGCAGGAGCTGATGACGATCAGGCTGGCCCTGGTAACATTCCTCCCCTCGGTGAAGGGCAAGATGTTACTGGTCCTGATGGACAATACTGTAGTCATGCATTACCTCAACAGGGGTGGCGTGGGCTCTTTGCCTCTGTGCAGAGAAACAATTTGATTGTGGTTCTCTGCTGGACCTGACTGCATTCCATCTGGCCAGCAAGGAGAACATTCTAGCAGGTGCACTGAGCAGACAGTCATCAGCGTCCCACGAGTGAGAGCTCTGCCAAGTTCTGGAGGAGACTTCCCCCACTGGGATACTACCCAGGTAGACCTCTTCACTTCCAGTGTGAACAGGAAGGGATCTTGGCCCTTTTACTTGCTCCATTACTGTCTTCGGACCGGACAGGTTTACAGATGGTACATTGAAGAGGTATCTTGCAGCTTTTTCAGTCGTGAATAGGACCCTGGAGCAGGGCTCTCTGTTCATGATCCCCATGGTCATTCAATTCCTGAGGGGTCTTTCAAATATGTTTCCCCCATGCAAGTTTGTCCTGGCATGGGATTTAAATTTAGTGTTGACTTTTTAATACTTGTTCTTTAAGACTGCTCACCAATAAGGTAATTTTCCTGGTTGGAATCACTTCTGCTAGACGGGTGAGTGAGCTCCAGGTTTTGTCTGTGAATCCTCCCTACTTGGTTTTCTCCAAGGAGAAGGCGACATTGAGAGTTGGACCCTCTTTCCTACCGAAGCTCATCTCTGATTTACATCTCTTTCAAAAGATCCATCTACCCCTCTCCTTTCCTAATGCGGAGGAACAGTTCCATCAGCTACTACGCCTCTTGTCCAGGAAAGATGACAACGTTTGCTTTAGTTACTCTGGTGCCCCTGCTGGCATGGCTGTGACTAAACATACTCTGTCAAGGCAGGTAATCCTGTGTATCTCGAAATGCTATGATCTGGCTGATAACAATATGCCTGAAGGTCTCAGAGCACATTTCACCAGAATATATGATCTGATATTTATGACGCGTCTGTACACAATTGTTTCTAGGTGCGACAAGGGAGGAAAGACAGAGGGAGGACAAAAACAAACAATCTTACTAGACCTTGTGTAATTCAAATCATGCACGTGCAATAACACAGTTGCACTGGTGGTTGGGGGGGGGTGCCAGGGAGAGGGAAGGGGAAGTGCAATCAGGGCAGAATTGCTCTGAGTAAATGCGGCCAAGGTCCCGCGTCTCTGGGTAGGTGCAAGGAGGCTGGGGATTGTAGGGTTACAGTTACAACCCCTAAGTGTGCAGTAAGCCCAGAGGCAGTGCAGGGGAGACTGGTCGTGGAGGAGCCTGGCACCTAGTGAGACTGAGGGTAGCCAGGCCACCGGTCGGTGCAGCAGACAGGTAGGTCAGCAGGGCAGAGAGAGAGAAAGCAGAGGCAAAAAGGTAGGCTTTGAGCTCCTTCTGGGGCATCAGGTGGTCCGGCTCAAGAAAGAAAGGGGCAGGGAGGCCGGTCCAGAGGGAGGCAAATGCAGAAGTTTGAGATCTACCCCCCCACTCTGCCTGGAGAAGCATCTGACCCTCAGAGAGTTAGAGGTGGCTGAGCGAAGGTCTAAGAAGGAAGGTGTTTTGATAGAAGACAGTTGGATGTATCGTGGGCCCTGGCCCCAGAAATTCTTGTGGATGATGCAGAGGGTCTCGACCATGATCCTTGTAGCCACCGGGAGCCAGTGGAGAGATTTTGGGAATGGAGAGATACGGTCCCTGGGCTTGAAGCTTGAAGCCAAGGACAAGTCTTGCAGTCCTGTTCTAGATTAGTTGCAGAGGGCGGAGAGTATAGGAAGGCAGATTGCGAAAGAGGCTGTTGCAGTAGTCTGGCCTAGAGAGAACCAGGGCTCTGGAGGCAGTGAGCTTCTGGGGGAAAGTGAGGAAAGGAAGAATACCTCTGAGGAGGTGCAGCTGGTAGTGGGCTTTCTTGGCAAGGTCTGTAAAGTGAGGAGAGGAGGAGAGAGTGGAGTCAAAGATGACACTAAGGTTTTTTGCCTCACAGCAAGACGAAGGAAGAGTGGCCGGAGTGAGAGAGGGAAAGCGGGAGCAGGGATCCCAATGAGAAGGATCTCAGTCTTACTGGCATAATGGCAGAGATTGTTGGAGGCGCACCAATCATGCATCACGGCTAGACAGTCAGGAATGACAGAGAGAATGGGAGCCTGAAATAGAATGGCGTGTCATCTGCATAACACTGAAAGTTAGAGGAGAAGTTAGGGAGAAGGTGGGGCTAAAGGGCCCAAGAAGAAATGGAAGAGCCAGGGTGAGAGGTGGAGCCCTGGGGAACACCACATGTGGAGAGAGGATCTAGGAGTATCGGTCCAGGAGGAAGGAGGACAACCACTCCAGGGCCTTGATCCGTGATGCCCATGTTCTCAGTCAATTGAATCGGATGGCCTGATTGACCATGTCAAAAGCATAGTAAAGGTCGAGGAGGATGAGAACAGAAGGAAGCATTGAATCGAGATTAGTGAGCAGGTCTTCACAGGTGTTCAGGAGGTCAGTTTCCGTGCCTCTGACTGCTCTGAATCCATACCGATTGTCATGGAGACAACCAACAGATTCAGTGTGGAGAGTAAGCTGGGAGATGGCCATCTTTTCCGGAAGTCTGCCCAGGAAAAGAGTGATGGAGATCAGGCTATAGTTTGCCAGACAGGTAGGATCGGCAGAAGGCTTTTTAAGCAGTGGGTGCACAAGGGAGTGCTTGAGGAGAGAGGGGAAAGTTCCAATTGCGAAAGAGTGATTTCAGAAATCGGCCAAGGCTGGAGCCAGGGTGTCAATGTGGTCCTTGATGGTTCTGGAGAAGAATGGGAGCACCTGTTCGGACTTGTCTAGAAACCTCATCAGGTGTAGTCAGAGAGAAAGAGGAGGAGAGGGAGAGGCAGCCTGAGGGGGTGCCAGAGAGAGGACAGGATGTACTGAGTTTTAGTGGTGAAGTGACAAGCCAGAGCCGTACAGAGGGCCTTGGAGGGAACAGGAGAGGTGGAGACTGCTGAAGGACTGCCTACTCGGCACTGCACCATGGAGTTGGCGTTCTGGACATTTGCCAGGTGGCTACATTTAATCATTATTGATTGGACTCTCATTCTGGTCAGGAAGCTCATTTTGGCAGGGCTGTCCTTTGGAATTTTCTGTTTTATTTCGTGCCTTTGCTCTCCTCCCCCTCCAGATGTAGGTACTGATATTGGAGTCTGTCAAATATGGGGAATCCGTGGGAGGAAGGAATACATTAGAAGAACAAATTACTTGCCTCATGTTAATGTTGTTCTGCCCATGGATTCTTCATCACCCTCCCTATCTGCCCCTCTTGGAGGATAGCTAGTACACCTTAGTTCTGCGGTCCCTCCACATCAGACTGCTTGCTAGGAGAAAAACTGTGGAGCGAAGGGCTCAGCGCTTCTGTATATACTGGGCCTTATGTCCTATCCGACACGGTCTGTAGTGGCGTCTGTCGTGGCAGATTCAGAACCGGGCTACACCCTCTGGTGGCGAAAGTAATTTGCTCCTCTCTGTCAGCTGAACATCTTTCAAGAACATGATCTTAGAAGAAATATTTCCGCACCCTGCAAGTGGGAACTCTATCAGAAGTTCTGGAGACGTTTGTGGTTTTTGGGGGACACCTCAGTAGGACCACTTGACTTCCAGAAAAAGTTTTTCCGCTTGAGGGAATTTCCTTCATAGGGAGCTAGCTCTGGTGGACACCTTAGCTGTTTAATGGAACTTCTGTCTCCTCTCTGCATTACTGCCGATCCCTGTCGTTCCCCTACTTTTAATTGATTTTTAATTAATTTCTTTATTGTGCATATAGTTTTCAAAACACTTTAAAAACCTTGCACAAATTCATCATAGAACAAACACAATACCTTAGTTAAAATCTTACTTTTAAAAATGATTAGAAATGCAAAGTTTTAAAATGTAACAATCAAAATTGGCGCATTATTATTATGGAGCCAACCTCTGCATAAAGAAAAGGAGGAAGAAAGAAAGGAGAAGGACCCTGACCGCGGGGCAGCCCGAATCACAACAACTTCTTTGCAAAGGGCACCTCTAATTCCACTAGTTTTATCATTGCCAAAAAATGGTACAAAGATTTACTAAGGGCGTATGGATACTTTGCCCAGCATGAGTTCCACAACACCAGTCCTGTGGAACCCTCATACAAGTTTATGAACTTTTCAAAGCAAAGCACTCTCAGGGATGATCAATGGTTTCTCTAACGAGCAGTGACTGCAGTTTTCAGATTGGGTATCCCCACTTTTCCATTTAACCCGATTTACCCTTGTGGGTAAGATGTCCAACCTGAATCTTAACAAGGCATAACCCACCTTCCACATCAGAAATCTTCAGAGATAGTGCGTGCAGTTTCTTATAGTCCTGAGTTAGCTTTTGAAAATGTTTATATGATCCTAATTTATCACAAGTACTGCACCAATCCGCTCGCCATATTTTATACTTCTATGAAGCTGGCAGGCTTTCTAGAAGGATTCCTCTAGGTCCCATTCCGCCAATTTGTTTATGGTGGACTCAGCCTATTATTTGTTGACTCTTCTACCGCCACAAAGTCAGCAAACCGTATCGCGGGGGTAGAAGGGGATTTTAAATTTGTGACAGAGGTAAATTCTTCTCCAGAAAATCTGCACCTCCAGTGATAACAAACCCAATTTGTGCAGTATGGCACATATCTGATTGGATTTCGGCAGTCTAAGAACCCTTTTTCATATGTAACCCTCGAAATGGCAGAAGTCCTCCCCCAGGAGGCAGTGATGAATTTCCACTCCATAAATTAACTTGGGGACTACCTTTGCCTTGTAAAAGGTAATCGGGAGGATGATGGAAAATTTTCCAAACTTTAAGTTAAAGTTTCGCATTTGTGCCACTGCAACAGTAGATTTTTTATAGAAACCTGCCATTATTAACTTCTTGTTAGCAACATTCGAGATGTCCTATCTCAGGTATTTTAGGCTATTCACTTCCAACACTTTTACCACTCCCCCAATTAGAGGGAATTGTACTTTGTTTGTTTCCCAGCCGTGAATCTGAGTCTTTTTTGTTTTCCTTTATTGATGATCAAGTTGTTCTCGGCACAATAACTTTCAAGTTTGTTTAGCAATCTTTGGATCCCCACCTTCGTGCAGTCCATAAGGATAATGTCATCTGCGTATGTAACCAAATTTCTGATGTTTGTTAATCTGCTTAGAATCACATGCTGTGCATAGGTCCGACATCCAGTGGTTACTGCGGAGTATTGCATTTTGTTTTTCGTAGTCGAAAAGGGGACGTCGACAAGGCGTGTCTGAAACACTATCCCTATAGTGACGTGCGTTGTACCCACAATCCCTCACGCGTCGAGGTCCCTCAGATTGTTTTTTTCCGCCCAGCTTCTGGTCGCCTTCACGCGGAGCTCCTCGAGAGACATTGCAACTCCTCGACCTTTGGTCGTTTTTTCACATAATATTAATAATCCCTCCCTCGACGCAGTTGTAAGCTGTTCTCCGCCGAGCAAAATCTTCGACGGAGGGTCGAGCGGAGGAAATCCTTCGGCGCTGCCGAACACGTGGCCTGGCCTCGCAGGCCATATACAGTAGGGAGAGTGGGGTCGTGGGACATCTCTGGGTCTCTTCTGAGAATGCCTTTCCCTTTCCCCTTCCTTTCCCTTGGGGTGCTTATCGCGATTTATTGCCTCGGCTATGGAGAGGACACCCTTTAGGTTTTGCCCGCTTTGCAAAGGCAAATTCACTTGGAAGGACAAGCATTCATGGTGTAACCGCTGCTTGCCCCTCGATCACAAGGAGGAAGGTTGCGCGGCTTGTCGGCTTCTTAAGCCTAAAACTCTAAAAGACTGTAGGGTTAAAAGGTGGGCGGCCTACGCGATGTCGAAGGCCGAAGGTTCACCCGCCGCTGCTACCACCGACAGTGACGAGGAACGCGATAACACGACCTCCGCTACGGAAGTCGAAACCCCCTCTAAGGAGCGCTTGCGCGCTTCGTCGTCTGTCCCCGGCCCCGACGGGCTCGGCTCACGCCCTGCTTATGGGGATGAACACCCCGGCGACACTGACGCACACAAAGACTCACATAAGCACACAACCCATGGCTCTTCTTCGTCTAAGACGAAAAGAGCTTCGGCGCCCAAGGAGACGCAGGTTCCACCGGCGGCCTCCTCGGACCGTTCGGGTTCGAAGCCCCTCTCGCAGCCGCGACCAGCGACTGGGCTTTCGGCAAATAAGGGCGCCGCCCCCAAACCATCGGCCGGCGCGCATCAACAGAAGGCGCATACCGCCGTAGAGCGTTCGACACCCATAGCGTCGAAAACGCAAGCTTCCGCCGACAAACGAGTCGCCGACAAACGAGTCGCCGAAAGCTTGGCGAGGATCGCTGTAGCCGACGCCCAGAAGCGTACGCCGAAGAACACGTCGAGCGCTACGCATAAGTCGAAAGACACGCCGAAAAAGCCCGAAGAAAGGCAGGGACTACCCCCTTCAGTCGGGGGGTCACCCAGCACACCTGAAGGTTTTTCGGAGGGCGACGGGACACTTTCCTCGACGCTTTGGGAGAGGTCGAGCCATTTCCAGCTAGATGACTCTATTTTTCCCCCGCCAGACCGCTCTGGGGTACCCCATGAAACCATGGAAAGACTCCACCTCTGTATGGAGAGGATGGAAAGGTTTATGAATACCCAGACCTCTCAAACTCCCAAGAGGACTAGAGAAGGGCCTCAGGAGGACCCCAGGGCCAAAAATCCGAGGCTAGTCGATCCCCAGGTGGACACAGCCTCAGACTTCCATAACGTATACGACCTCACTGGGGAGGAAGAATACTTGGAGGAGGAGGATGTTTTCATGGACGATGAAGAAGGACAGAACCAGGAGGAATGTCTGGGAGACAGGCCAGACATTATAGAAGAAGGCTTCCGAGAAGACACTGAAGAAGGACCTTCGCACCCCTGGCAATCCCCATCAGTATATTCCGACACTGATGTCCTAAACCTAAATCCTCCTGACAATTCACCGGTTAGGAACACATCTCCAATTGACGATCAGCCCACTTTCAATGCACTGTTGCGCAGAGCAGCAGCACATTTCGAACTGGACACTGGGGAGCTCTCTCCAGAATTAGACTTTGTGGAAAAAGTAATTAAAGAGAAACCCCCGGTCAGCCAAACCATTCCCCTCCTAGCTTCAGTGAAGAGAAGAATCATCCCTTCGCTGGCCACTCCCGCATTGATCAGAGGGGTCAATCCGAGAATTGAAAAACTTTTCACTCCTTCTCCCTCAGACCCGCTCTACATTAGGGGACATTCCATTCCGGATTCCCTAGTAGTATCTAATACTAGAAAGAGGGCAGGGGTACCACTTTCCACCAGTGAGGCACCCCCTGACAAGGAGGGCAAAAGGCTATATGCCCTTGCAAAAAGAGTAACTTCCTCGGCTGCCTTCTCAGCAAGAATTGCGAACAACAATTCTTTGCTTGCTAGCTATGCAGACGCGCAGTGGGCCAAACTGCGCAAGGACGCCGAGGAAGCACCGGAGCCTTTACGTACACGCCTACTTTCAACTATTGGCGAAGGAACCCAGGTGAACCAGAGCATTGTAAAGAACTCTCTGGACGTGGCAGAAACAGCGGGACGTTCCCTGGTGCAGGGAATACTCCTAAAACGCCATGTATGGCTGCGCAACTCAGGGTTTAAACCGGAGACACAGGCGTCTTTAATAAATAAACCTGTGGAAGACTCTAACCTCTTCGGAAAAAAAGCGGTGGATGAAGCTCTAGAGATGGCTAAAAAAGAGTTCGATACTATCAAGACTCTTGACCAAATCTCTAAGCCCACTGCCAGACGCGGCTATGGCAACAAACGCTTTTTTCGTGGCCAACGCCAACAACAACAACAAAGTCAGCATCAACAATACCCTGCCACCAATTACCAGACCAATAGTGGGCAGTACAGCCAAAGAGGCCAACGCCGGGGTAAAGGGAGAGGTCGGGGATCCACCCCCAGAGGCTCCCAAGCCCCCAACAACTCCAAGTGACGCGAAGATTCGCGTCCCCTCCCATGCAACACCGGTCGGGGGCCGGATAACATCCTTTCTTCCTGCATGGGAGGAGATAACGTCAGACCGTTGGGTACTTTCCACCGTAGCCCACGGATACTGTATCGAATTCAACAGTTCCCCATCCTACAGACCCCCGAGGGGACGTCGCATGACACCGGAACATCTTGCCATCCTTCTCCAAGAAGTACAACTACTGCTGGAAAAAGGAGCCATAGAGGTCGTGCCTCTATCTCAGGTAACGGAAGGTATTTATTCAGTGTACTTCCTTGTACCCAAAAAGGATCTAACCATGCGCCCTGTATTAGATCTGCGCCCAGCGAACAAGTTTATCAAACCCCAAAAGTTTCGTATGGTAACCTTACAGGAAGTAATCCCACTGCTTTCTCAGGGAGATTACATGACAACATTGGACATGAAAGATGCATACTTTCATATTTTAATGTTGCCAGCGCACAGAAAATACCTCAGGTTCATGATAGAGGGCAAACACTACCAGTTCAAAGTGCTACCCTTCGGCATAGCATCAGCACCAAGGGTATTCACGAAGGTGCTGGCAGTGGCAGCGGCCCACCTGCGCAGGTTGTCCATCCCAGTTTACCCTTACCTCGACGACTGGCTCATAACAGGGGATTCTTACGAAACATGCTTCTCCAATACCCAAAAGACAGTAGACCTTTTGTTCCAGTTGGGCTTCTCCATCAACGAAAAGAAGTCCAGTTTAGACCCCAGTCAAATCAAGCAATTCCTAGGGGCTCTAATTCAAACAAAGGACGGCCTCGTCTTCCCCTCCAAAGAGAGGGTCCAAAACATGCTGTTTCAAATCCCTCAATATGTGACCGGTCGAGAGGTGACGGTACGCAAAGCAATGCGCTTGCTAGGAATGATGGCGTCGTGTATTTATTTGGTACCTCACGCGCGCCTGCGCATGCGCCCAATGCAAGAGTGGCTCAACAGCCAGTGGTGTCAGGCCAGCGGACTATGGGAGGATCTAGTTGTGGTCTCGCAAGCCTTGGTTCTCTCGCTACGGTGGTGGACAAAGGAAAACATGGAAAAAGGGAAACCCTTTGCCACACCCGCGGTGGAAGCCACTCTAACCACAGACGCATCCCTCACAGGATGGGGGGCGCACCTATCCCATCAGACTGCTCACGGAGTGTGGACTCCGAATGTAGCATCCAAACACATAAATCTACTGGAGCTACTAGCTGTGTTCAAGGCGCTAAGAGCCTTCCAGGAACACCTACAAGGCAAAACAGTAATGGTCCTTACAGACAGCACCACAGCCATGTACTACATCAACAAGCAAGGGGGCACCCACTCTCCAGGCCTGTCCAAGCTGGCCCAGAATATATGGAAGTGGGCTCTCAAACAGGACATGTTCCTACTATCACTACATGTACCCGGGGAACTCAATCTGCTGGCAGACAATCTCAGCAGAGATTTCCCCCTGCCCGAAGAGTACGAATGGCGCCTGCACGAAGACATCGTCTTCGACGTCTTCACACAATGGGGATTCCCAGAAATAGACCTGTTCGCAACCCTGGAAAACTCACAATGCCTAAGTTACGCCTCCAGGTACCCCCAGAACCAATCCAAGGGGAACGGTCTGTCGATGCAATGGTCAGGGAAATTTGTTTACGCTTTTCCCCCGACTCCCCTTCTCAACAGAGTGGTGCACAAGATGCACCAGGAACAAGTGACCATGATACTAGTGGCCCCAATGTGGGCACGACAACCATGGTTCGCTCACTTGATGGAGATGTCTCTATCCCCCCCAGTAAAACTCCCCTGCCCGTACAACATGCTGTCTCAGGACAAAGGCAGGACTCTGCATCCATGCCCCCAGAACATGAACTTAGCAGCTTGGCTCCTGAGATCATAGAGTTCGGACATCTACAACTCCCGCAAAGATGCATGGACATCCTCAGGGAAGCCAGAAAACCGAACACTCGCCACTGCTATTCTAGCAAGTGGAAAAGATTTGTCATCTGGTGCAGGAGTAAAAGCATCAACCCTATTGACTGCTCTCCCACACATGTGGTCCTATACCTGACCCACCTATTGGATTCAGGTCTAGTGTTTAACTCCATTAAAGTCCACCTAGCTGCACTTTCTGCATACACCACTTCCCAACTCAAAGTGTCGTGGTGGAGGATCCCTGTTATAAAGGCCTTCATGGAGGGAGTAAAGAGAATACACCCCCCGATAGCTGACCCAGCTCCCGGATGGGACCTTAATGTGGTACTTACCAGACTCATGGGCTCTCCATTCGAACCCATGCACAAAGCATCTCTTAAACACCTCACGCTTAAGACTGATTTTTTAATAGCTATCACCTCCATCAGGAGAGTAAGTGAACTTCAGGCTCTTTCTACTGTAGACCCCTTCGTTACAGTTCACAAAGATAAAGTGGTTCTACGCACTCACCCTAGGTTTGCTCCGAAATTTATTTCTAAATTCCACGTAAACCAATCTATAGAACTACCAACGTTCTTTCAAAATCCTTCCAATTTGGGAGAAAGGACTCTGCACACACTAGATGTACGCAGAGCGGTCATGTTCTACATGGAAAGAACCAGACCACTGAGGAAGACTAATCAGTTCTTCGTCTCGGTGGCAGCAGGAAGAGAAGGAGATGCGGTTTCAAAATCCACTATTTCTAGATGGATTGTTCAATGCATCACTCTCTGCTATACTCTTGCTAAGAGAGAACTGCCCTTTAGGCCAAGAGCACACTCTACTCGAGGCACGGGGGCATCCATAGCATTCATTGCAAATGTTCCCCTTGAGTCCATCTGCAAAGCGGCTACCTGGAGTTCTGTGCACACCTTTACAAAACACTACTGTCTAGATACACACTCTAGATCTGACTCCCAGGTGGGACAGGCAGTATTACGACACCTTTTCTCTACTGTTCCTTCTCATAACCCACTGCCAACTCCGGGTACTGCTCGCTAGTCTATGCACAGCATGTGATTCTAAGCAGATTAACAAACATCAGAAGAGAATGCATTACTTACCGTAAAAGCATTTCTGATGGTTGTATCTGCTTAGATTCACATGCGCCCGCCCTTCCTCCCCGCTCGGATGGAAGGAACATAGACTTCCTTTATATATCTCTCTCTTTTCTGTACTCACTCACGTCTAGAAGGCTCCCTCAGGGCAGAAAAATACAAACAGAGGGACCTCGACGCGTGAGGGATTGTGGGTACAACGCACGTCACTATAGGGATAGTGTTTCAGACACGCCTTGTCGACGTCCCCTTTTCGACTACGAAAAACAAAATGCAATACTCCGCAGTAACCACTGGATGTCGGACCTATGCACAGCATGTGAATCTAAGCAGATACAACCATCAGAAATGCTTTTACGGTAAGTAATGCATTCTCATATGTTCTTACCCAGGATTTTCCATGCGACAAACGATGACGCCAAGATCTGCCAAGTATGCATTTCATAGGAAAGGTGCAAATATGCACCCTTGCCTAACATCGCTATTGGTAAAAGTTTCAGAGGAAAGTTCCCCCTCACCATTGAGACTAACCCTAAGGGTAGTGTGTTCGTGTAGGGGCTAACCGACCATTTGCAATTCCCCCAGTTTGAAAGTTTTCTTAATAATTTGTCCCCATTTCCCCTATCCAAGGCAATGGACGGGTCTGCCGACACTACATAGATGTTCTTGTGTCTCCCCTCCCATGCTAATTGTTGAGCTTTATTTAGGACCCACCCTGATATATTACTTCCTACATTTGTCCTGAAGCCAACTTGATTTGGCTTGATTATGCCCAACCTATTTGCCCATTATTCCAGAGAGGAGAGTTAGACTAAACTGAAATTCTTAGCGTCCGCATCTAACAACGCGAATGAACGATAATTTTCCGGTCGGTGTCTCTCACCCTTTTTAAATGTAGGGACTTCCAAGTCCGGTGAGTTTGTTTTATCATAATGATTTCATTATAATTCTTAAATAGAATAGCCGCCCACAAATCTGGATTGGTTTTCATCCGTTTGTTGGATGGGCCCGGCGCCCTTGAATTAATTCGTTTTTTATTTATTATTTTAGGTTTTTTGTAAAATGTTTTTATTACGTGTCAAACATCTTAACTGAAACGGCCCGTTACATAGGTTGGGCACATGAGACAACTCATTGTGAAAACCAATTGCAGTCGGAGATATTATTTCCTCTATAAAATATGCCACTGCCGAAAAGCGGTTAACTTGTCCCTTCCTATGAATGAAGCTTCCAAACCCCCCTTCCAACTCCCATTGCCTCCCAATCCTCTCATAGGTTTCCGTACACACCACAAGTGTCCTATGAAGTAGCACAATGTGTCTCAACCCATAAGAATTGTATGCTGAATAATACTGTATAATATATTATTAGCCACACAGGCCCTTCTACAGTGGTTTGGAAGTCGTGTGTGTCCCCAGTGTCGCCAGCCGTGTACTTTTCTTTTTAGTATACTTGTGCCCCATTGGTCTTTTTGATTTGGCTCGTCATTGTGTTATGCTCGACCGTCTTTGTACGTCTATGTGTATTTCTAGGTTGCTGTACATACCCCATTGGTTACTAGTCGTGCTGTGTTCAAAGGATTCACATAAATGGTTTGGCTAGTTCTCTGAATCGTGCGGCTTGCTCCGGTCTAGCGCAGCGCTCGTAGGCATTCTATTCCAGGGAGCATAATTTGGGTAGTAGTGTCTACCACATGGTTTTGGTTGGGGGGGATAAACTGCTTTCCAGGTAAGGACCAGGCTTTTGCAAGCAGCAAATAGCATTAAGTGTATTATCCTGCTCTGCATGGTGTCAGAGTGCCAATCCTCCCTTTCTCCCCTGAATAGCAGTGGGCCTGGGGCCAGATCGAATTCTGTCCCGTCTAAGAGCGAGATCTGTCTGTATACCTTGCCCCAATATGTCTCTATCCTCAGGCAAGAGCACACAATGTGTCCCAGCGTTCCAAGACCCCCACATAGTCGCCAGAAAGTTGTTACAACTATTTGCTCTTCTTCATACAGATACTTCATTGCGAGTATGTCTGACCAATGAGCGGTCGCTGTTGAGGCCGGTTAAATTTTATGTGGGTCTCAAACAGGGATGTACATTGTCCCTGATCTTATTTAATCTATATGTTAGCAATGTGGAAGACCTGTGGCAGGCACCCTCTATCTCATTTGCACGGCTGGGCAGTCTTAAGATGGACTGGTTAGCCTTTGCTGATGACATACTTTTTGACAGAACGGCTAGGGGCCTCCAATGCAAGAGGAATCTTTTCTTATAGATATGCACTAGCCAAAAATCTTTCCCCAAATGGATCTAAATCTGAGGTAATAGTTTTCACTAAGGGCACCAAATCGAAGCTTAGGCATTGGAAGATGGGTTCTGAAGGAGTGGAACAGATACTCTCAGTGACTTATTTGGGCTTTAACCTCACCAACAAGGCTACAGTGGCGGGATGGAAGACTACTCTCTACTCTAAAGTGAGAAAATTGTCTCCCCAAATAAACGGTTTGTTGGCTAGATTGTGTACATTTTCTATCTTACCTATCTACCTGGCTAAGATGGAACCGGTGCTCCATCGGTCTAGACCTGTTTCTATGGTCTGAGGAACATGCTTTTTATTATACAAGGCAAGTTGTGGAAGGAGGTTTTGTGTCTATTCTTGGCTATCCCAAATGCAGTAATCAGACATGAACTATGCCTGTCCTCTCTGAAGGCTTGTTGTATGTGGAAACAACTATCGACATAAAAGAAAATCCTTGATCCTCTTGAGCGCTCACTATGTGGGGATATAAACAAAGTTATGAAGGACAAATCAATTGTCTCTGTTTACTCCTTTAGATTGAGGATGCAAGGCTTACTACTTTCAATAGGGGTGTCTGAACTTGACTTAATACAACGACCCGGAGTCGTAAAAAAAGATGTCTGTTTAGGTCTGACTGCGCAGAGACAGTTGACATCATTGGCACTTATCTTACATACAAGGAATATTCACATTTCATTCATGCAAGAGAATGTATTCCACAGTACTTGCAACATTTTCGTTGTGACAAGATATGTGCCAACTATATGCATGTCCGTACTACTACGTCATCCTGTTCTAAGGGCAAAAGTGGTGACATTTCTCGAGCATCTAACAAATTTGTTTTGGTCTAGGTTAATGTGGGGGACAAATGTTTCATTAATTTTAGCCTTGGAATATAATTTTAGATCAATTGAACACTAATGTATGATTTTGTTTTTTTCTATGGATTGTAATTGGATTGTATTTTTCATGTTTAAGGTTTCCTGTAAACCATAAATTCAACAATGAAAAATAAATAGTCGCCAGCAGTCTGGGGAGTGCAAAAGACCCATCCAAAATTGTTTGCTTGGTGTATAATGCATCCTTTGGATGAGCTTGTATTTAATGTCACGGTTGCGAATATTAACCGAGACCATTGGTATGGCTTCAAAAAAGTCATATAGATCGCCAGGGTCAAACAGAGTCCCTAGATCGCCAGACAACTGAGATGCGAGAATACGGATGCGTATTAAATTATTGGGGGTGCATATTGTGTAAAAGCTACGTAAATGTGGGTTTGCTGTTGTGTTTTGATCTACTTCTGATTCTCCCGCCATCGGAGGGGCCGTAAGGGATTGCTCTGTGATATGTTTGCGGATCACCGATTGTAAGGTCATATATTGGAGCCAGTCTGATTCGCCCAGCCCAAGCAGTCGCCTCCTGTCCGGGAAACCAAGCGGGGATTGGTCTTCATAGAGGTCCATAACCCTGCCATGTTGCCACATTGCATCTTGATTGGGATGTAGCCGGTGGTTTAGCCCATATGACAGCAGTGCCCTGAAACTACTCCCTCCTGGGGTCGCCTGCACTGGAGAGCCCAGCATCACCCGGAGTCTATGCCATTGCACGAGCTCTGGTGCCAGTACCGAGTGCTTTTTAATTTTGACGGGTAGTTTGTTCAGGGGGATAGCTAGGACCTCGGCCGATGCAAGCGTAGTCATTGGCGACAATTCCTTTGTTTTCCAGCTGGCCGGGTCCGCTTCGTTGAGCCAGCGTTTGGCCCATCATACATGCGCTGCTTGGTAATATGTTCTCCATATCAGTAATGCTAGACCACTGTCAGCTTTAGAGGCCAGAAGGATTTAAAGTCTAAGCTGCACTTTTCTGCCCCTCCAAACAAATTTAGATATATAGCCGTCTAATTCTCTGAACATCTGATTCGGAGGTGTAAATGGGAGCATCATTGCCAGGTCAATTTCAGTAGAATCAATTTTGAATGCATTAATTGTTCCGTAGAGCGAGTCCCATCTGAGTAGGTCTTGTTTAATTTTTAGTAGAACCGGCGGATAATTTATTTGCAGTATTTCACTCTGGGTTGGGCAGATTTTAACCCCCTAGGTAAGTGATATAATGGAGTTGGACTCTAAGGGGGTCCACCGCACAAGGGTCCCAGGGGATGTTTGTTTGTTTATTTATATAGCGTACCTGACCCAGAGGTATTTGGACGCTTGTGAAGGTAATGGTTACATGGTACATAGTATACATTATATACAGGATCGTACAGTTATACAGAAAAAATAGCTGTCAATCTAGTGAATACTTTAATACAGAGAAGGTAAAACAGTAAACAATCCAAGGATAAATCAATGTATAGGGATAAATGGAGTCAAACGGCAGGAAAGTAAAGTGTAGTGTTAGCGAAGTGGGTTAGGATTTGTTGAGGATCCACAAGATAACGTGTCTTCGGAATATGTCAAAAGATTGAATATTTTTAATATCATGTGGGAGTGTGTTCCATAACTGAGCAGCTAAAACCGGGAAACTGGCACCGCCCGATCTTTTTAAGTTGTACCTAGGCACCACCAAGCAAGATGAATTAGATGATCTTGTGATTCTAGGGGTTAGTTTCCTTGTGAATTTGTCTGTGAGATAGGGAGGGGCTTGGTGGTTGAGTGCCTTATGAGTCAGGCAGATTGTCTTCAGGTCGATTTTTTTTTTTTTTTTTTTTTTTTATGGAGAGCCATTTATATTGCCTTCTAGTTGCTGAAATGTGCTCTCTTCTCGGGATATTCAATGCTACCCTTAGCGCATTATTTTGCAGATTCTGTAGTTTATTTGTAATGGATTTATTAGCGCCTAGGTAAAGGCTGTTGCAATAGTCCAATTCAGATTGTATGAGTGCTCTGGCTAAGGTTAGACAACTGTTAGGCGATAATAGTGGTCTACAAGCCCTGATCAACTTTCCCGTGTAGGCTGTGGCAGAGGCAGTCATGTTTACCTGTTTTGATAGATTCAAGTGGGCATCAAGGTAAAAACCTAAGGTTTTTACATTTGTGGCTATGGGTATATTATTCCCATCAATAATGATGCTAGTGTAGTTAGGGCTCAATTTGTGAAGGTTATTAGATGAACCGACTAAGAGTAACTCAGTCTTGTCATCATTCAGGCAGAGGCCATGCGTGGCCATCCATGCCTGAATGATGGTGTAGACTTCGTTAATCCGGGCTACATCAATGTCGTTGGTTCCTGACTGTGGTAGGAGTATCTGGGTGTCATCTGAGTAATTCGTGTAGGTGACACCCAGACGGTCCAGTTTGACGAAGAGTGGCTTTGTAAAAATATTGTACAAAGTAGGCGAAATGCAGGAGCCTTGTGGGACTCTGCAGGTGATGGGATCAGCCGCTGCCATATATGAAAAGACACGCATTGTTCTATTCTAGAGGAAGGATTGTATCCATGTGACTGCCAAGCTAGAGAAGTGTGCTGCTGATGAGGTGCTCGCATAATATTCTATGGTCTACCAAATCAAAAGCAGCAGATAGGTCTAGGAGGAGTAGGATAGCAACTTTGCCTTTGTCTTTCAGGTCGTCAATCTGGCTTTTAAGGTCAACAAGGGCAATTCCTGTCCCGTGCTGGGGTCTGAAGCCAGATTGGCGGGTTCCAAGTAGTTGGTTGGATTCAAGATTGTCTTGAATTTGCAGATAAACAATTCTATCCAGGATTTTCAATAAGAAGGGGACTGTCATGATAGGTCTATAATTGGTGGGTATAGCCGGATCTAGTGTCTGCTTCTTGAGTAATGGGAGAACCCAGGACTGTTTCAAATTGCTAGGGACTGAATTACTGACGAAGGACGAGTTTATACGTTTTGTAATAAAGGGGGTTAGATCTCTAGCTGCATCTTTTATAATCTTCGCTGGGCAGCTTTCACCTTTACAATTAGAGGGTTTAAGAGATGCAATAGCTTTATGAACTTCAGATATGGATACCTTTTTTAAATTTGAATCCTGAGTTGATGTGTGCCGTAGTGGGTAGTGTGAGGGGGAGTAGGGTTACCGGTGGTCAGTTGTAATCTTTTGTCAGCTATTTTAGTCTGGAGTCCTTTAATTATGTTAGAGAGGGCATTTTGTATGCTGGTGCACCAGTGTTTATCCTTAGTACAAGTATCTGCTGGTGGGTTAGGGCATTCTAACTCTCTTAGTATGTTGAATAATTCCTTCGTGCTGGAGCCTGCTTGGCTGATTTGATTATTAAAGGTATCTTTTTTGGTGCAGATTATCTCATTTTTGTAAGTAGCAGTGATAGTGGTTAAGTTAGTTTTATTTTCATGAGTAGGGGTAGATTTCCAGAGTGTTTCCAGTGTCCTCTTTTCTGTATGTAGGACTTTAAGTTCAGGAGTAAACCAAGAGTTCAAGTGGGCTTTTGGTTTACTTTTATGTAGTTTTAGAGGTGCAATGATGTCTATAGCTTTGGTCATAGAGTTGTTGTAGATAACAGCCAACAGGTTGGGATCATTGGTGTCAGGTAGAGTATTGAGAGTAGGGATTACCAAAGGCAGTAACGTTTCTGCTGTAATATTGCGTTCATTCCTGGTAAGACATGGTGGCGCTATAGGAAGCCTTATCCTCATTTGGTTATTGACATTGATGTCTAAGGAGATGAGGTAATGGTCGGACCATATGAGTGGTGTGGAGTCCGTTAGAGTGATGTTGCAATTAAGATCTGCAACCCAGTCAAGTGTCCTGCCCTTCTCGTGGGTAGGTTTAGTACTTCTTTGGGAGTAGCCTTGTTCAGCTAAGGCAATAGCTAGGGGGGTGGCGTGTGGATCACTGGCATCATTATAGCCAAGGTTGAAGTCACCTAGAATAATGTTTTGCGCCAAGGGTTTAGTAGTATCCACTGCTAGTGAAGTAATATCATCTTCGAAGGATCCGGGAGGACCAGGAGGTCTGTAGATAATGTGGATGGTAATAGTGTTGTTAGGCAAGGTTTGGAACTTAACTGAGAGATGTTCACATGATACCGGAGAGGCTGAGGCAGCTATCCTTATGTTGAGGGTGGATTTGAAGATGATAGCTGTTCCTCCACCTCGGGCATTGGGTCTGTTGTCTCTAAGGATGGAATAGTTGTCAGGGACAACTAGGACGATATATGGGCCCACTGCATTGTGCAGCCAGGTTTCTGTCACCGCAAGGAAGTCAAGGTTATTGTTCAGTATGACATCTGCAATCTCTGTTGCATGAGCGATAAGGGATCTGGCGTTTAGAAGTGCCCCTTTAATAGGCTGCACCTGACTATCTAGCAAGGCGAGACTAGGATTAGTGTCCGCTGGGTTGTTAGTTGTGGTTGATTTGGTTTTCTTTTTGCGCCTAGGCTTCTCATTGGTTAATTCAGTAAAGGATGTGTGGGTAGTCTTATAGTTCTGTTTAGCTAGTGAATGCCGGGTTATAGGTAGTCTACTACCTAGTCTATCGTTGTGCTTAGTTGTGTCAGGGTTGGTGGTTACCCTTAGCGGAAGGAACTCAGATTTTCCCCAATTTATAATGTAGCCAGTCATGGGGCTGAAGTGTTGTAATAGTTGGCGCAGTCTCGGGAGTGTGGTTTGTAATTACTTACATAAATGAGGAGATCATCTACATGAAGGGCCACCCGGCGTTCTTCTGTCTCCCGTTGTATTTCCGGTCCATCTCGGTTCAGTCCGTAGTTTAGCCGCTAATGGTTCAATACTAAGGGCGTATAGGAGGGGGGGGATAAAGGGCATCCCTGTCGTGTACCCGAATGTAGGTCAAAAGGAGTAGACGTAATACCGTTCTTCACTACTGCGGCGGTAGGGCCAGTATACAGCAGTTTTACGAATTTGACAAATTCTGACCAGAAACCGAAGATGTTCAGTACTTGAAACCATAGTGTCATTGGACTTTGTCAAATGGCTACTCGGCGTCTAATGTTAGAATTCCCTCATCTGGTTTTTCCCCCCCTGCTATGACGTGTAATATTCGGCGAACATTCTCGGCCGAGTGTCTGCCCAAAATAAAGCTGGTTTGTTCCCTTTGGATGAGGTCCAGGGGTAGGCCTTTGAAGCGATGGGCTCGGGATTTCGCTAAGATTTTTGCATCAGCATTGATTAATGAAATAGGGTGATACGATCCGCAGTCCACTAGGTTGCAGCCTTTCTTGTGGAATACCACAATATTGGCTGAAAGCATGGATCGCGGTAGGGAGCCAGTATTTCCCACCTCAGCGTATATAGCTTTGAGGGTGGGCGCTAGACGATCTGCTAGTGATTTATAAAAATTGAGGGGCGAGTCCGTCCTGTCCAGCAGCCTTTCCCGCAGACAGGGACTTGATCGCTCGAAGTATCTCCAAAGCAGTGATTGTTGTGGCAAGGGTTTCTCTATGGGTTTCATTCAACTTGGCGAGTTCAATGGTGGGTAAGAATGTGCGGATACAGTGGGGATCTATCTGTGTAGGTTCCGCGTATGGTGCGCCGTAGAATTGTGCGAACCGCTCATTAATATGTTAGTTTTGAGGGGATTGTGTCCTCCGACGTATTCCACATCTATGACAGGTTATGACCACAGCTGCGCTGCTTCGTAAAATCTTTCGGCGTAGGCGTCAATGACGTCGACACTTTGTCCCTCGAGGGCCGACGTCACCAGATGTTATATATAGGACACACAGCGCCCGTAGCCTCCGTTCTGTTTTTTCCACATGTTTGCTTCGGAATCTCAGTGCGCTGGATTCTTCTACTTCGAAAGCAATGCCTTTGTCTTCTTCTACCCCGAAGTCGGGCTTTAAAAAATGTTGGGACTGTGGGTCGAAAATGTCCATCACGGACCCGCACTATGTCTGCCTCTGGTGACTCGGCGAAAGCCACTCCACCGACGATTGCGATGACTGCTGGTCCCTGACCTTGAAGGCCTTGCAGGAACGGAAGAAGAAATTTAAGGTAGGTAGGGTGTCTAAGCCCCATAAGTCGAAATCCGCTGGGCTTTCGACCAATGACTCGAGGGGCGACTGTTGGCGTAAGTCCATGGGGTCTCGGTCTCAGAGTGGTTCCTGCCATTCCTCTGCCTCTTCTAGGCATTCTCGGAAGCACCGTCACTGGTCGCCTTCCCTGTCCTCGTCGGAGGACTCTGCCAGAAGGCAGTTGACTTGTCCCACCAAGTCTTCGTCGCCGGCCGAATGGTATGCATTCCGCCAGCAGATGGTGATTTTCGAATCGCAAGCCACTGTTCCGTCTGCGCCTTCGAGAGAATCCGGCAAAGAACGGGCTAGGGCCACCACTCGCATGCCTTCGGGCTCGGGCGGTCGGTGAGATCATCGGGAGCTGTCGAGGTCCCGATCAGACAAGGTTGATCACCATAGCCGTGCCAGGTCCAGGTCCCGGTCCTTGACGCCATCGAGACAGTCGGAACCTGTGAAGCCTTCCAAGAAGGCCTCGACGCCAACAGCGCCGTGTCCGTCGAGGGACTCTCTCAAGGCTCCGGCTTCGAAAAAGTCGTTGGCGCCGAGGCCGTCGAAGGACACTCTCGGGGCTCCGGCCTCGAAGCAGTTGTCGAAGTCATCGGCGCCTCTGTCGATGCAGATTCCATCGGCACCCTTGATGCCGTTTGTGGAGGATTTACCGCAGGGCTGTGGAAACTCTGAGGAAGGCTCTCAGTAAGTCTGTGAGACCTGTTTTTGAGCCCTTCTCTGTTCCTCCACCAAGAGTGGATTTATTCCAACCTTTGGAGTATATTTCAGAGGTGGAAGAAGGGGCTGATGAGATGGTTGTGCCTCCTGATGTCCCTGATGACCTGTTGTCTGGTCATAGTCAGATGGAAGACCTCTGTCAGTCCTTCCATGACTCCAGTGGTCTTGACACCTCTCTGGAGGTGGAGTTTGGTAGGCCTGAGCCTGGTACACATGCCGAATCCTCATATAGGCGTCTCATGTGGAGCGTGACTGAATACTTGGGGTGGTCTGCTCCACCTGTTGATTTTCTTCAGGATGATCTGACGGATATCCTGGACCAATGTCCACCCACTGACCTGGTGTTGCCATTTCATATGGCTTTGCAAAGAAGGGTGCTGGCGGCTTGGACTGCTCCGGACAGTCTCCCGGCAGTGAACAAGTTCCTTCCGAAATAATACCGTCCAGCCAGTGGTGACCCCTGCTACTTGTCGACGCACCCTACTCTGGAGAGTTTGGTGGTGCAGACGGCTACGGCCCCCGCAAAGCAGGCTGCGTACCCTACCATCCCTCCGGATAGGGACGATAAGCACTTTGATGGTTGGGCGAAGAAGGTATTTTCATCTGGGGGTATGGCTTTGAAGGCAGCCAACTCGTTTGTGCCTTGGCAAGATTCACTCACACTTTGTGGAATTGTGAATCTTTGGCGGCTGAGCATATTCCAGAAGGGGAGGAATGGGATGGTTTTCTAGCCCTCATGCAGGATGGCAAGGATGCCATGTGTGAAGCCATTCAGTCGGGTTTGGACACAGCAGACTGTGTCAGTCGGTCCATGGCTGTGAGCACCGTGATACACAGGTTTGCGTGGTTGGGGAAGTCGGGTTTTGCTCCTGATGTGCAATCCCGGCTTCTCAACATGCCCTTTGATGGTGTCCATCTGTTTGGCAGCAAGGCTGACGAGAGCCTTGAGAGGTTGCAGACCTCCAAAGCTGCAGCGAAGTCTTTAGGCGCTGCAGTACGTCCACCTTATCGTCCTAGGGGACAGCAATGGAGGGGAGGTTCCTTTCGGTACTACTCTTCCATTGGTAGATCAAGAGGAGCTGCCAGTCAAAGGGGCCACTGTAGGAGTACCAAAGGTGGAAAGCAAGGTACTCAAGGTGCCAAAGCCGCTCCGGCAGTTGCCTCTTTGACCTCAGGCACATCCGCAGTCGCGTCTGCTCAGTCATGAGGCCATGTCCCATGGTTCGCCGGTTGGGGGAAGACTTGCGCAGCATCTTGGAGAATGGCGTGCCATTACTTCAGATGTGTGGGTTCTGGAGATCATAACCCACGGCTACTGCCTTCCCTTTCAGCAGAGGCCTCAACAATCCTCCGGGGAAGCTCTCTTTGAAGCGTCCGGATCCGCTCCTTGCGCAGGAAATCCTATCCCTGGTGGAGAAAGGTGCCATAGAACTGGTGCCTGTAGCGGAGAGGAAGAAGGGATGGTATTCCCCCTATTTTTTTAATCCCGAAAAAAGACGGGGGATTTGACCCATCATGGACTTACGTTGACTGAACAAGCTCCTCAGGGAGGACAAGTTCAAGATGGTAACTCTTTCTCAAATCCTCCAGGCCCTTCAACTTCAGGATTGGTTGGTGTCTCTCGACCACAAGGATGCTTACTTTCATGTGCCGATTCATCCAAAGCACAGGAAGTACCTGAGGTTCGCGGTTGCCGATTCGCATTTTCATTTTCGGGTCCTTCCATTCAGATTGACCTCCGCCCCGAGGGTCTTCACCAAGCTGATGGTGATGATGGCAGTGCATCTCAGGAAAGGGGGGATTCACGTCTACCCCTACCTGGACGATTGGTTGATCAGGGCGCGCTCTCCCGAGCAAGCCCTGGATCATCTGTCCGCGACCTGCCGCTCCCTTCACAAGCTGGGCTTCTCCCTCAATTTAAAGTCGTCCCATTTGACACCTACCCAGCGGCTCCAGTACATCGGAGCAGTGCTCGACACATCGCTGGGGCAGTGTTAGCCGCCCCATGTCAGGTCTCATCACATTCTGCAGATGGTGGACAAATTTCAACGTGCTCAGAGTCTCCCGGCGTTCGAGTTCTTGAGGTTGCTCGGCCTCATGGCATCCTGCATTTTCCTGGTGCCAGAGGCCAGGCTGCGGATGAGATCTCGGCAGTATGCTCTCAAGATGCAGTGGTCGCAGTTCTCCGGCAGGATGTCAGATCCCATTTTGATTTCACCCTCAGTTGCCCAGGATCTTCTGTGGTGGGCTGTCAAAGGCAATCTGATGAAGGGAGCTCCATTTTGGCAACCGTGGCCGGAGGTGACGATTGTGATGGACGCATCCCTCACGGGTTGGGGAGCTCATGCCAATGAGTTGACAGCTAGCGGCCGTTGGTCTCCATCGGAGTCCAGATTCCACATCAATCTGTTAGAGCTGAGGGCTGTCAGGCTAACCCTGAAGGCTTTTCTGCTGTCTGTGCGGGGGAAGACTGTCCTGATTATGACGGACAATACAGTGGCCATGCACTACCTCAACAAAAAGGGGGGCAGGGTCACTCCCGTTGTGCAGGGAGGCGATGCAGCTCTGGTTCTGGGCCATTCAGCAGGAAATCTCGATCTCAGCAGTTCATCTGGCCAGAGACGTTCTTTTGGAGATCTTTGCCCTTTGGGGAACCCCACAAGTGGATCTCTTCGCCACCAGTATCAACCGTAAGTGCAAAAGATTCTGCTTGCAGGAATTTCCTCCAAGAGGAGCCTTAGGGGACGCGTTCGTAGTGGAGTTGTCCTTCCCACTGCTGTATGCGTTTCCTCCAGTCCCTGTCATTCCGCAGGTGTTGCGGAGGTTACGGAGGTTCAGTTCCCAGATGATCCTCATTGCTCCGGCATGGCCAGGAGAGCATGGTACCCGGACCTTCTAGACATGTCCATCTGCCCTCCACGCCGTCTTCCCTACCAAGACGATCTGCTCTCACTGGAGGGAGGTCGGGTTCTCCATCCAGCGATCAATTCTCTCAGCCTTCATGCTTGGTATCTGTAAGGTTGAGGTATAAGGATTGGGACCTCCCCGAAGACGTGATGGAGGTGTTGCTTTCGGCCAGAAGGCTTGCAACGAAATCCCTGTACCGTTGCTGTTGGAGAAAGTTCTGCGACTGATGCAAGGTACAGAATGTGGGTCATTTCCAATGTTCCAGTTCTTTGGTTTTGTCTTTTTTGCTTTCTTCGGCCCACAAGGGACTGCATGTGGGTACCATTAAGGGTTACCTGGCGGGGCTGTCCATATTTAAGCACTCGTCTGAGGAATGTTCTTATTTTAAGATCCCTTTGATTTCTCAGTTTCTAACTAATGTGTTTCCAGCGTTGCCTTTCCAGGTGACTGGAAGAGATTTGAATTTGGTTTTAAAGTTCCTAATGGGAGCTCCGGTTGAGCCCTTGCATTCTTGTCTGTTGTGACTGTTGTCCTTTAAAACTGTATTTTTAGTTGTGGTTACTTCTGCACGCACAGTGAGTGAGTTGCAGGCGCTTTCCGCCAAACCACCCTTCACTGTGTTCCATAAGGACAGGGTTGTCCTTATAGTGCGGCCTTCTTTTCTTCCGAAGTTTGTGTCAGAATTCCATTTGAGCCAGACGGTAATTCTTCCAGCGTTTTATCCTCCTCCACATCCTGGTAAGGAAGAGGAGAGGCTCCATAGGTTGGATCCTAGGAGAGCTTTGAGTTTCTATCTCTCAAGGATGTCCCGGGTCAGAGTGGACGATCAGCTCTTTGTTGGTTATGCTGGAAGACGTTTAGGTCAGGCTGTTTCCAAGCAGACCTTGTCCAGATGGGTTATTTTGACGATCTCAGTGTTACCGGTTGGCGGGAAAGGACCCTCCGGTAGGCTTACGGGCTCACAGTTCTAGGGGTGTGGCTGCCTCCACTGCCCTACAGAGGGGTGTTCCGATTCGCAATATTTGCGAAACAGCCACATGGGCCTCTGTCCATACTTTTGTGAGACACTATTCCTTGGACTCCATCCATGGGCAGGATTTGGCCTTTGGTAAGGCAGTCCTTTATTCAGCAATTTGATTGGGCATTCTAAAGTTCTAAATTTGTAAATTATTTTTTCCCACCTCCATACGTTGGTACTGCTTTGGGAGTCTGTCATAGATGTGGAATACGTCGGAGGACACAATCCCCTCGAAGAACTAGTTACCCTATCTGGTAACGTTCTTTCGATGGGATGTTCGTCCGAAGTATTCCACATCGAACCCTCCCAGCCTGCCCCTCTACAGAATTTCTTATGCGATGGCAGCTTACGTTCCCGCAAGGCTTTCTGCAGTCATACTGACAGGAGATTGGTGCCACACGTTCTGGGTAAAAACTACAACTGAAGCTACGGGTGCCGTGCGTCCTATATATAACATCTGGTGACGTCGACCCTCGACGGAGGCCCTCGAGGGACAACGTGTCAACGTCATCGACGCCAGATGCCTACGCCGAAAGATTTTCTGAAGCAGCGACGCTTTGGTCATTACCTGTCATAGATGTGGAATACGTCCGAGGAACATCTGATCGAAAGAATGTTACCAGATAGGGTAAGTAACTAGTTCTTCCCTTTAATAAGTTCCGGTCTCTGATGGAATAGATGATTTGTGCTGCTTGTCGATTGCGCAATGCAAGTGACATAAGATGAAGGGGTCGATCACCCTCACAATAATAATTTTGTGACCAACTAGTGAATGATTTCTGAGCCTGGGAGGCGACCACCACCTTTAAGTCTGATCGAAGCCCCACCAGGTTAGTGTGTGTGTGTGTGTGTCTGTGTGTGTGTGTCATGCAATCGTTTATGCTTCCTTTCCATGGCCAGTATCTCGGCCCTCAGTTGTGCTTCTCTTTCCCCCATGTTTTTAGTTTGTGAGCCCACCTCGATATACATTGCCCTCTCATGAATGCCTTAAATGAATCCCAGCACTTCAATGCAGTGTAGTCAGCTAACACGTTGGTTTGCCAGAATAACTCGGTGTCACCCTCTAGATGTTCAAGGAAATCCGGTTATCCCAAGGATCTGAAATTGAGGTGCCATGATGGTCTCTTACGTGGGACTTCCGGAAGGTCTAGCCGGAGCAGTACTAGTCAATGGTCTGAGAGGGTGGAGGCCAGTATTTTGCACTGCCTGATTAGGTGGGTGGCGTTAGAGGGAGGGAACCAATAATCTAACATGGAGCAGCTGCCATGTCTATTGGAGTAGAAAGTAAAGTCTCTCTGGTGTTCGTGTGTGATTCGCCAAGCATTTCTGGGTCGGAGCTCCTCTAGTAGAGATTGGAGGGTGGTGAGTTTCTGTGGGATCAGTTGTGAGGTTGTAGAAGTGTTTTGGCGGTCCATTGATAGGCTAAGGCTACATAAAATCTCCCCAATCAACATCATAGCGCCCATATATCGTGCACATACAAAGAAGGTATGGGTAAAGAAAGATGGCATATCGGTTGTGGGGTCGTATATATATTTAGGAGAGTAATGTTCTGGTGTTGCATGTGACCTTGAAATAAGACCTATCTGCCTCCTCCATCTGCCAGAGTGTTAAGCACTCGAAAGGGGACCTGTGTATGTATTAGAATAGAAACTCCTCTCTTCCCTTGACATGGGGAGTGTACCGCCGTTCCAATCCCACCCCAACATAGTTTCTCTGACTCTGTTGGGTTGAGGTGCATTTTTTGGAGAAACACTGTCTCCTTGCAAATCACGTACATAAATGAGCATTTGTTTTCTCTTTATGGGGTGGCCCAGCCCTTGGGTATTGAGAGTGATGCATGTAAGGGGGGTAATTTCAATTTGTGGGAGGGGCACACTCTCTCCATGTGATCAGCACTGAGTTTCTTGTCCCCGGCCCATAGCCATGGTGGAACCGGAATTTCATACGGAAGATTACGCCCCAAAACCTACTGTTACGCTCACCTGGTCTCTGCAGAGGCATTGGGGCACAGTTGCAGCCCTCCTGGAGTTAGATCACCCTCTTCTGGTTTCGTCCCCTGCGGATCAGCTGTGGGCGGCGACAATCGGTGGCACGTCTCCTGCGTGGATATGGGAAAACGTGAATGCGCTGATAGGTGACTGTGGTATCTCCCAAACCCTTCGACACAAGGTGCAATTTCAGTGGGCAGGTACCAGCCCATAAGGCTCACATGGTAAGTGTGAATGATGAGCTCTCCGTCCTGCTACTTCTGGCAAGGGCGCTTGTTGATGGATTTGAGTTCCTTCACTGGTTCCTGAGTAACAGTCCAGTCCAGCAGCGACTAAGCTCCTCTTTCTCTCAATGTCTCTGCTTTTTTTCCCTCTTTCTGCTTTCTCTCAATGTCTCTTGTCTTTTCCCCTCTTTCTGCTTTCAATGTCGTGATGTTATTACTGTCAATGTTGTTGTTTTTCACTGAATAACGTTCCTCTCTGTTTTCTCCCAAATAGATGGAAATGCGGCCTAACTACGGCTGTGGAGGCACGGAACACGGCTGAGGGGAAGATGTGTCTAAGTGTCTAACCTTGTCTTTTGCCTTTCTTTTGCAGGTGCTGTGAATTAGGATGGAGTGTGTCGTGCCGCGGTGCCCAGAGGATGCTGTCTGCGTTCTGAGATGTTTGCAGGTGAGCCGCGGTGCCAGGAAGATGTCTGCGCTCTCAGATGTTTGCAGGTGAGCCTCGGTGCCAGAACAAAGCATACAGGTAAGAGCAGGATCCTCCGGATGGTAAGTATGAAATTAGATGGCAGGATCTCTCCAGGTAAGTTGAATTCCAGGTGACGGTGAGCGTTACGCTGCACGGAGGTGTAGAATAACGCGAAGCACGTGGCTTGGGGTTGGGCTGGCTTTTTATAGCTGAGCTGAGCACTTACGGCCAAGCCCCTGAGCTCAGTCCTGCTTGCCACACCCTGCCACTCCTAGAAGTTGCATGTGCAGATGGAGACCACACACAGACTAATTACACACAAGTGAGAAGTTCTTGAGAGTATTCCTGCCCATAATAAAAGAGTTCCGTTCTATTCCATTCCAAGCACTTCTGCCCATAATGAAAATGTCTTGTTTAAGTTCTTCCATGAGCCTGGCGCCAAAGATGCCAGGACTGCATCCAACCAGGCCCCCCATGTATAAACAACCCAAAGGGACGTGCGTGAACCATGATGCCTCCTGCTCCCTCCACTTGATGGTGCCGCTCCTGTGATCCTGGGCAAGTGGCCATGACACCTACCCAAACCATGAACAAACAGGAGAACATTGGGAACATAGAACTGTATCCCAATATGAAGCAGTGAAAGCCCATGCATGGGGTTGGTCGAGGGAGGTCTGAGGGTCTCCATTCCCCAATCATACCGAAGTCGCTGTCCAAGGGGTATCAGTGGTGTGGAGTACTGTCTTCATCTTCCAAACTATAATCACACAACACAAAAAAAAACATAGGTGGGGTAGATGAGCTTCGGGTAATAGATGATTCAGTGAAGCTGTAAGCGACATCCCGCCTGTAGCCGAAGATTCAGTGTTCCGTGCCAATGGGGCCATGTGCCTCTTTAGGATCTCCTTTGTGGGTAATGAGGGGTAAGTGTTTTCCCAAGAGTGTATCTTCCTGATGAATTGTCCTGAAAGCACATGTTAGTGCAAAAGACCGGGTTCAGGTAGAGTCTTGCAATGCTCATTTTACTGGAGGTTCTTGCCGGCTGCCCTGGTCCATTGGATGTTTGCCCGTTTTCTTCCAGCGTCCCTGTTGTCAATTTAAGAATTGAGGACGGGGGGTTGAGGGGGGGAGATGACATGTGGTCAGGACGAGGATAACCTGCCATAGGAAAATCTGTGGAAACCATTTCCCTTTGCTGCAGGAAGTGCCATGCCGCCTCCGGGTCTTTGAAGCAGTCCCACTGTTTGTTCAGCTGAATGCACCATATGGGCAGGAATTTCAGGTAGAATCTGTGCTCTACCCTTGAGGGCTTCAAAGATTGGGCTAAACTCCTTGCTGCACCTTGAGACCTCGATGGAAAAATTATTGAATAGTCTGATATCAGCCCCGTCCGCTCGTATCGTTCACGCAGCCCTGTATGCCTGCAATATGGATAGTTTGTTGAAAAATGAGGAGCTGCATCGTGATTGTTAGGCAGAATCCTCTGCAGCACCCTTAGGGAACAAAACAGGTGATTAAGTCCACAAGTGGCAGTACAATTTTACCTTTGGTTCAAGGCTGTACTACACAGTTATAGTGGTAGCAGTAGCGGAGCAGCCAGACTTATCTCAAGAGCAAATGAACAGTAATAGGAATTACCCAAAGGACTACACTTTCTGTGACTCAAACACTGACTCAAGGTTTCTGGTTAAAAAAATACCTAAGTACATTTATTTTTAAACCATCTGTTCACAAAACACTTCACTTCTATTAAACAAAACCACACTCTTAAATATACTACACACAACCAATGCCCTTGGTTTAGGACAATTCGAGGTAAGTACCTTAGGATTTGACAGACCGGTGTTGTGAAACAAAAGACGTTACCAGGGGTTAAGAAACACTCACTTTTTGACTGTAACGACAGTTCGGTCTTACGAAAGAAACGTGTACCCGCGGGAAGAAATGCAACCGTAGTCAAAAACCCTTAGCACTTAGAATAAAAACCAAGGCAAAGGGCATAAAAATCATAGGCAATACTTTTGTCAAGGCAAGGGGATCAGAGAACACTTTCAAATAAGAAGATAAAAGTCAATAGGCCTGCGCCAGTGTCAAGTGGAGCCGGGCTCTGTTGTCGAGGATCACACAATCAGAACAGTTCGAGATTCAAGATGCCAGGAATACTTGGATATTGTCAAAAGGAGGCAAAAGTTATAAGAGGGAAGGAAGAAAGGACAAGACTTCGGCAAGGAAAAGTGTTCACCCCGATTCCTTCAGGTCGGACGTAGAGAACGACCAAATGGACACAGTACCTTATTCGAATGAAGAAAGCTGGTGCCACGGCAGTTGTTCCTGGTAGTTCCTGCAGACTCACGGTTCCTGGAGCTTCAGTCGTGGGGACAAGAAGGACGACATCTGGAACGATCTGCACTACCCAGTGATGAGACCAGCAGCAGCAAAGCAACGGTGAATGAAAGGTGCGCTACTTTAAAACAGGAGAGGGCTCTTCTGATGGCTATCCGGACCACTACAGCTTCGTGCAGCGATTTCGACCCAGAAGAGGATTCTCTAACTGTAGAAAGGTGAGCTGGTTGATCCCACCCGGCTCAAGGGAAGAAGACTCCGGACTGGATCTTCTCTGTCATTGAAGGGTAGATAGCTCAGGACTGCAGCAGGGCTTCATCGGGACTCGGGAGTTGCAGCAGCCGTCGTCTTCTCCGCTTCTTCTTCGGTTCTTGTAGTTCCAGTGGCAACTCTGACTTCCAGCCCAAGAGTCCTGCCTTTTATGCGAAAATCCCCCATTCACATAGCCTGGCTGTAAATCACACAGCAAGGGGGTTGTCCAGTCCGGACAACCCCTCCAGCCAATAGACACAAAGTGCGACTTGGGTCTCCAAGGAGACCCTGTGCAGGAGGTTACTAAACCCCTCCATCACATTCAGCCCACCTAGACACCCAGACGCCAAAGGAGGGTCTCTGAACAGAAGCCCACCAAACGTCGGCGAACAAAGAAGGCAAACCAGGTTTGCCGCGCAAAGTAAAACCCAAGAAGGATTTTAACAAAAAGAAATGGCGACTAAACCCGACCGGAGCCAAAAGAAAAAGTATTTGGTCAAGCGGGTTTATGTTCGAGGCTAACAAAATAGCCTAAAACAGTAGCACGTTTATATAGTATAATCGCGGTAGAAAAGATAGGGTAGATACCACTGCCACCAGCCAAGTCTTAGTGTTAAGGGAGCGAAACAAAGTTCCAAGAGGTGCAGAAAAAAAGGAGTGGGAATTAACCCCTTCCAATACTCCATGTAAGATGGGGTGTATTGGGTCTGCAGTTTAAATGACTAAAGTAAATGGAACTTTACCTGTTTCTGGGGGACAGTAGTCAGCCCCAGAAAAATGGAGTTGGTGGGAAGTCTTAGAGGCAGCCCTGTGTCACTGCACTGAGGGTGCTGTGTACCGCACACAAAAAGGTGGGCCCATGGATTGGTGTGCTCCGGAGCCCAAGATCACACAAACAGTAGAAATACACATGGCAAAACACATGTAAGAGTGGGGAAAAAAGGTTCACACTCTTACCAGGTGGAAAAAATAAATCCCAGAAATCCAGCAAAGCTGCTGAGGGACTCACTAGGTAAGGGAAATTAGCCATAAATGAGAATTCTCCGTAACAGTGATGACCCGTGGGCTTTCTCTGGGGGAGGGTTTTAGGAAGGGGGCCCTATGAACCCATTATATGATGAGGTTTTGTGGGTTTTGGATCTGCAATTTGTTATTGAAGAACTCGTAGATATAGGCTTCCAGATCCAGTCCTTCACTGTGTTCCGGTAGGCTCACCAGACGTAGATTATTCCTCCTGTACCCGTTTTCTTGGTCCTCCATCTTTGCTCGAAGGCATTGGACCTCTCTAATTAGACCATCGATATCTGTGGTGGCGTCTTAACATTATCCTCGAGGGATCTGATGCGTTGCTCATTGTCACTTGTCCAGTCAGACTGTGCAGTGATTCGTGTGTGTACCTCTTGGAGGTCACGTCTAATGTCCTGTGCTGTATTATTAGTTTCCTGCCTTCTGTGCTCGATGGTTTTCATCTCCAGGAGGATTGTCTGTAATTGGATCTGAATTTGGGCCTCCATCGTGGGCTGTCTCCGGGTAGAGTGGAGCAGCAGTACGTTCAGAGAGCCAGTATCCGTGGTGTCGTCTATAGAGGGGTCAGGCCTCCCGTATCATTCCAGGTGGGCGCTATTTTGTGGCAGCCCAGGTGGATGGGACTGTTACATGTCCGTGGTGGGTAGTATACCCTCTGCAAGGGTGCTCATAAGGTAAGCAGTTTCAACATCGAGGGTCTCTGTCATATGAGTAGGTGTTCGTGGGGAAGCTGGTAAGGTCACAGGTAAGTAATAACCTCGCCAGTTCTCCGACTCTGGAGATCTGAGTTGTTGCCCTTCTGAGGCTGGGGTGTGAAGGCTCCTCCTTAGGGTCCCCTTCTAGAGTCAGATCAGTCTGCGGGGGGAGGGGGCAGAATCTAGTAGATGCCACTCTGCTAGTTCCTTGCGCCGTAGTCTGGCCGCTGGAGTCTTGTGAGATGGTCGCTAGTCTCAGAGGCAGCCGGTAATGGACAATCCCTTGGTAGAAGTCCAGGAGGTGGGCACCGTTGAGGACAGACCTCAGGAGGGGCCGATGATGGCGTGGCCCAGAATTAGGTACAGCGCATTGTGGACAAGGCGCATATGTCTGTGATCGAAGTCACTTGGGGATATTGACCCCTGGGATCACAGGCCAAGTGAAGGTGGTGGCGTTACAGGCCCATCATGGCCCGCAGAATTATAGCACACAGCTGTAATACAGCGCCCCCAGGTGGCTCACCTTAGTGCCGGGAGGCAGATGCAATCCGTGCCTCTGCCACACCGGTCGGGGGGGAAAATAAGTCTCCTGTGGGCTTCAGGTGTGTCAACTCCCCAGAGTGCAATTCGTGGGATCAGCTGTGGCCAAGGCTCCTCTTTGGTTCGTGCGGGGTGTCATGGCCGCAGCTCTTTGGGTTGCGCATGCTGGGAGCATGTCATCTTGAGTCGGCTTTCTCTCATATACCTGTTCTAGTCGGGGGTGTCCTATTGGGCAGATTGGGAGTGATGATTAATTGTGCCCCTCTCGCGAGTCGGCCACCACAGGTCATCTGGAAGTGCTCCCCCCTTTTTGTGAGCCGCAGCAGGTCAGCTCCAGGGACGCTCCGATTCTTGCAGTATGCCAGAGAAGTCGTCAAGCAGGCCAAACTCACTGGATCTTCCGACATCTGTGTAAGCCGTTATTTTTCGGTTTGGCTCTGTTTGGGTGGGTTAATTAACGGCAGGGAAGCTCATCTGCATCAGAGCTCCATCACCCAGCCGGCATCCTCTCGAGCACCCCCCGAATTACTTCTTTTTTTTAATTCATTTTTTTATTTGCTCCTTAGAGAAGGGAATTGCCCATTTCTCTTTTTTTTTTAAAGAATCCCAGTTTTCTCTGAAGTCTTTTGGTTGATTGTACAATTGACTAAAATGGGTAGCCCAATCCTGTTCCGATATGGGATTAGAAAGAACCTCCCATTGAGGGGCCCCTCTTTGGTTAATCAATTTCCAATAATTAACATCTTTCTTTTCACTTAAAGTGAGGATCATGCTTTCACTTTCATTTTGATAGGTCAGAGATTTCAAAGATTTCATTTTTGTATCCTGGATTAAATTTTTTCTGAGTGCCCTCATTCTCCGGTCCCACTGAACCCACTTCGGTAAGCTTTTTTTAGTGCGCTTCTGTACTCTATTTTGTATTGCTGGATAGTAGAACTGTAATCTAGTCTTTTCTTTCCAGTTTTAGTATTCCTCGGGCATAAAGAGTTTGCTATAAAAACTGGGAAGGGTGATGTCAGTTCCCCACCCTACTGTGTACCCTACTATGCGCCCTCAAACTTGTTATTAAATTTCCTTATGCCAGACTCTGCCCAGATGACTCTATTGTTACCGAGAGAGGCAGTTACTCCACACATTTTCTTTGAAGGAAGGGGTACTGGCCCAAAGAAAGAAAACGTCGCTGATGATCTTAAATGATCATTCGGGAGGCCATTGGATGTAACATGTGTATTCTTTTGTGACTAATTCATCAGAGACGAAAACAGTCGATCATAGTCACCTTATTTCCACTTGCCAACGTATGGGTGTTTACCCCTCCTTGTGACGCTCTGTTTGTAAGCACTGCCAGGTTCCACCTTGCAAAGAAATCCCACCATATTTTTCCTTGTTTGTCCTGAGGGATTTTTTTTTTTAACTTAATTGATATTCTGAATAAGATTTTTCGCCCAAGCTGTTTGAGTTAAAATCGCCTGTGATTATTGTTGAACCCAGTGGCTGTTTTTCCCTCCATGTCATCATAATTACGTCAACGTGTTCCTTCAGGGTCCTCAGAGGCCTATCAGTATAGCTGCAGTATACATTTATTATCATGTGCATATCTTCTGACTTCATAAAAGCGTGCACCGCTAATATGCCGTAGACTGTATATCTATTTTGTGTAGAGATATAGCCCACTCTTTTTGTATTTGTGATATTGGAAATGCCTCACGGAGGGACAGGGCCTCCTGTCCTTGTCCTACCACTTCTGTGTGTGTGTTTTCTCTGTTTTCTGCCACTGAGGTCCCGCCTGAACCTATGGCAGTGCAGCTCATCATTCTTATCTTTTGGTGAAAATCACCCATGGGATACCCTTATGGTAGCCATGGGTGGGGGGTACACCCTTGTACCCTTTATGTGTGTTTTGGGCACCTCTGTGTGGCCCATAGGGCAGGCTATGGGCTGCTGGCAGCTACATGCTGACTTGACAGTGGCTCTGAGTATCCTCCATTTTGGGATACCCAGGCCCTGCCATAGGACTAAGTGGATTACTGACAGAAGGCAAGATGGACCCTGTGGCCTCTTGCTTTTCTATTGCCTTTTACCTTGTTTCCCAAAGTCCTTGGAAGCCCTGACTCTGTCCCTTCCTCCTGAATGGCTGGTGGGTGAAAACACCATAGATGGCTCTGGGGCTGCCTCCTGTCAGACTGACTGTAGCCTTCCCAGGGGTTGTGTGTTGCGGGGTACACTCTACGGGTGGAACCTGTTTGAATGGAGTCTGAAGCGAACTCGCATTCTCTTTTATGGGTTTCTGGTTTCTGTATGGGTGACACAAGGAATGAGACAGTTTGCCTGAAACTGACATGAATGCAGTGTAGTGTGCTGAAACGCTGGATACTTGCCCCAATCCACATCTTTTGTTATGGGTGTCTGGTGGGCTTAATGCCTGTGAGCCTGATTGCCTGCCTGCATGCATGCCATACTGTGTGATTGGCTGAATGAGCCTGGCTCAGCCAGAGTGAATGAGGGACAGATGTGTATATCTGGGGACCTCTCACTTACCAATTTGTTCAGTAGCTGAAGTTGAAGCTTAGCAAGAAGAAGCTGCTCCTTGAAGCATGGTTGGAAGAGAAGTCTGCTCCTGCATTTCTTCACCAATCCGGGAGCTGTCCTGTCTCCCAACGACTGATCCAGAGAGGACCTGCAAAGGAGACCTCTCCACGAGCTACCAGGGACCACTATCGTGCAAAACTGTTAATCTTCATCGAAGTATCCTGATCCTGGAAGCAAGCCCTGTGTGCCTGTCGTCTGTAGAAGGGGTCTTCGAATTCCAGAAGAGGTGTGCCAGACATCTCAAGCCAGAGAAGTCCATTGGTGTCACCCAGGGTCTGGAGGTGTGTTTCGTGACCGCTGGAAGCGTTGCTGTCTACCGCCCAGAAGAAGGGGTACCCCGGCAAAGTGTTGCTGGACACCTGATAATTTTACCCCGCTGGAGAGAGCCCAGAGTCATGGAGTGCTGTGGAAGGCCTGCCGGTGGATTTCCAGACTTGGTGAGGGTCCGAGGTCCACTCCAGTGGTCGAATCCAGGTCGCCAGAAGCCGTCCAGAGGTCCGTGTTGCGGCTGCAGCACCGAAGAACCGAAAGTCGAACCACCATAATCTTCCGAAACCCAACACCAAAAGTGACCTATGCACCCGTCGCCACCAGAAGTCATCGAAGGGTCCCAGGGGTCTTATCTTCATCCACCAAGCCTTTAAAGCGACCACAGCAAGTCTCTTCTTCACACTACTTCTACAGTCAGAGAAATCACTGACCAAAGGAGAGCACTGTGAAGAGCCAACCTGCTGCCATTCTGAAAGACTTCTGTTTCTTTTTATTCTTGGACTCAGCATCCCAGTGGCTCCTTCTTCTAAAGGGGGTACATCCTCAGAGGGAATCGTCTAGTAAAGCCAGGAAACTCTGCCACCTTGCCTGCCAAGGCACCAAAGGTACTATGACGAGGAAGAGCATCTTCTAGCCTCAGGAGTCATCCAGGGGTCCCAGATTCATTGTTGATCATATTCTCCTGTGGCCTCTCAGGTACTTTGAGGTGGTAGAACCTTTTAAACGAGAGCACAAACGTTATTGAACAATATTGGACTGGGCTGTAAAAGACAACCTAAGTTACTCCCCAACTTTTCCATTACAGGTTTCCCAGGTGGGGAGGATCCTCACTCAGAATTACTTGTCTTGTCTAAAGATAAAATTCTGCAACTGTTCATAACTAACCTGCCTTTCTTTCCTATTCTATGCTGGTTATACCTTATGTAAGAATTCACCTGCCATTTAAAACTGTCTGCAGTTAGTGCAGTTCTTACTGAATTTAAGTAGTGTGTGGTACCACATAGAGTGTATATATTTACCATTCTCTGAATAAGTCGTTCCATGTACAAATTGTTATTATTTATATGTGTATACTGTTGGTAGAAATAGCAACCCTACTCATAGGTCCCATCCCCTTTCCTCTATACTGTATGGGCGTCCCTCGCTAGGAACCAGAGACAGAACCTTTTTCACATGAAAAAATCTTCTCCCCCTTTCAATTTAGAGGCGCTGCCCTGGGAGCATGCGCTCCCCTGACTCCACCCACCGGTGCCACGCCCCAGTCCTCTTTTCCGCATCGACGCGAAGGGACCGCTTTCACCAGCGCTCCTGGGTTTGGCTTCGGCCTTGTAATTCCACACACTCTTCTCCGGATACTGTCTTTTAGTCTTTAATCAGGTACTCGTTCCTCTGGCTCCACGCTTCTCCCCAGCACATTTGACGTCCTTGGGCTTCAGCAGGTGTCCAGCCTGCGAATGGCTCTTCCCTACGTCAGACCTGCACGCGCTTGGCCTCCGCTACCTTGTCCCTGACCATGGCTGGGACGGATGTACTGCGTGCGACGTGCTTACATCTAGCGCTCTGAAGAACAGCTTAGCTCGGTGGAGAGAGCTCTTCCAACGATCGCCTCCAGAGGACTTGAAGAACTTAGTCAGACACAAGTCATGGCCCAAGGTGGGCAACACTTCATCAGCACCCCGCCAGGGCGACTCCTTTCCTAGGAAACGTCCGAGCGGGAGGGACCATCCAGGTTCTAACACCCTGCCAGGTACCGAGGCTGTTTCAGTTACCGGCCGCCAGGCCGAGGGGTTGCTAGATCCTGCTGGTGAGGTTGCTGACGGACCGCAAGGTTCTTTTACCGAGTGTCCACCCGAGGGGCTATGCCCTTCTACTGGACAAATGTCTGAGGGGGGCGCTTGTACGCAGCACTAACGGTGACACAGCCGAGGGCACGACGCCTACCAAGCCCTGTCATGTCGTGCAGGGTAGGCATCAAGCTCCACCGCCAAGAGTCCAGGAAGAGGCCGAGCCCAGCGCGGCTAGCACCTAGGCACAGGCATGTGGCATGCAGACCCACAAAATAGCTACCGCACCAGACAAGATGGCCGCTCATCCAACGCCACCACCTTTCACGGAGCAGGCACGAGTAAGAGTTTTGCGGTGGGACTGGTCTTTACCAGGTACATGCCCTACAGCATATTCTTCAACATTGCAGGGCAGATACACCACACAGACCGCAACGCAGAGTACGCCGAGGCCCCAGGTGGTTCCATACAAGCCTCCACAGCAGCCTCACGCTCCGGTCAGCAAACCTCCGTCTTCGGCTCCCAGTACTCCGCTGCCCGCTCCAGACCAGCAGGGCACCCTGGCGGACACCGATGAGCAGGAGGACCCCAACACTCCATCGTCAGCCAAAGCCTTCCATGAGCGGCTTGCAGGACTGTCCGAGTACTTGGGGCTTCCACAAACCAAGGTTGAACAAACAGCGGTGAGGGTCCTGGCCGAGGTCCTCACGTTGCACCCCGTGGCTAGAACGGGATTTCCGATGCAAAGGCACGTTGTCGCCTTGGCCAAAAAGGGATGACTTAAACCCCATTCAGCGCAGCCCATCAACATGCGCCTCCACTCCAAGTACAGGCAATTTGAGTGGGATACACTCTTGCTGTCGGCACACCCTCAACCACACTCCACAGTGATTGCCGCGGCCTCAGCTACTCGAAGCCGCAGTCTTCCTCAGCCTCAGCTCTGCTAGGCAAGGAGGAGAAGATCTTGGAGGCGTATGGAAAGAGGGTCTATTCCAATGCCTCGCTGCACCTTCATCAATCTAATGCAGAACCCATGCTCACAGACGGGACGCTTGCAGTTTTCTCGGTCACCGAGCCTTGAAGAATCGTCTTTCCCGCTGGAGGGAGATGTTCGATTTGTTTCCTCCCGGTCACCTTAGAGTTCGTCGCCAGGACCCCACGTCAAGACATGGTAGCGCTTTTGTTTAACAAGGCACCTCAGTATTGGAGACTCCTTCCCGGGAATTTCCACTGGGAAGAGGACATTGGATTCTAGTTCTGGCAGGCCCGAGGCCATTAAGGCTACTGGTTCCCAAGCTGAGGGTCGGAGGATCCCTTCTGCGCATTCCATTGACAGACCTGAGGCTGGTAAGGCTACTGGCTTGCAGGCCGAGGGCCTCTGCCAGGCAGTCCATGGAGAGACGATCCAGCTTGTCCTCTTTTGCACCGGTGTGCAAAGGATTGTCAGGTTCTGCTTCCAGGCATCGGTTCTAAGCACAATCCAAAACAATGACCAGCTCCATAGCTGAGGGCACCCAGCCTACCGCAACCACCTCTGAGTTTGTTGCGCAGGGCGATTCGATTACCGGCCAGCGTGCTGAGGGCTCAGAGTGCCTACCAGAGCCATCTCTGAGGTCGATGCTTCTGCTTCAGGGTCTAGGGCCGAGCAGCGCCCTTCCATTTCTGAGCCAGGGTGTGGTGTGGCACCTGCACGCACTCCCTCCCCAGGGCATGGCACCAGGCCCAAAGATAGTGGACAAGTATGCGATGGAACCTGCTAGGCCGGTGGCCATCTTGGATTCGTAATCAGGGCCTCTCCCGGTGGTCATCCACCTATAGAGTGGGCCCTGCAAGAAGGTTACAGTCCCCTAACCTCGGGAAGTGGCGGCAGGCCCTATGTTACAGGCGGATGGTCTCAGCAGGGTTACATCTACCCTGCTCAGCCTTTACAGTTACACGCCGCAGGATCCTTGATGCTTCGATCAGGAAAGGAGGCCCAGCGCGGCTCAGGGCCATTCCCCCTCGTGATCCAGTGGCGTCCCAGGACCCGGACTCCACTCTGTCTGTATAAAGGGGGGTTGATGACTGCAACAACAATGACTATGCACAGGTCCCCCAGCCAGACCAGGCCCCCAGGAGTCGGGGGTGTTGGCAGAGGTTCTGGCCCGGCACACCACAAGTTGTTCGGGCATCCCCCTCCAGAAAGAGGTCCTGTCGGTGGCTAGGAAGGTCTGGTAGAAGCCCTGGGCCAATGCCCAAACAAACAAGAAATTGGACAGCCGGTTTAGGTTTTTGCATGCAAACCAGTCCTCCTGGCCTCCTGGAGTCTTCGGTCTCCCGCCTCGATGCATCCAGCAGAGGCCTGTCCCTGGGGGTCGAGATGAGGCTGACGGCATGGATGCATGCCACAAAATGCTCCTCCGATGTGCAGGAGAGGATCCTGGATCTTCCTTTTGAGTGGACAGACCTTTTTCATTTGTCCACAGATGATGAGCCGACAAAAAGAACTCCATGCAGACTGTGAAGCCATTGGCCATCCTGAACAAACCGGGGCACAAGTCTTTCCCTCAGACCCAAAGCAGCACCGACTTCAAACTATGTTCCTTCAGTAGCTTTAAGCGGTTTAGGGACTGCAGTGCACGGCGCCCAGACAGGTCCCCCAGTAATCACAGGAGGAAGCAGCAGAGGACCTTGCCTGTTTTTTTCGGCTCCCCTGCCTCAGACCCCAAAAAGCAACGGCGTAACGGTCAGAGAACACAGCTCGCTTGTAGGGGGCCAGCTGGCTCTCTTCACAGATAGCTGGAAGCATTGTTTCAATATTCCTTGGATACTTTTGATAGTCTCAACAGGCTTCAGGCTTTCTCTTCCTTTTCATGTACCTTCTTCCCCCCCCTGCTTCAGATAGGTTCACAGGCTTTTTTACAGGAGATCCTCTCTTTTGGACATGCAGGCAGTGGAGTCGCTTCCTCAGTCAGACAGGGGCTCCAGCTTCTACTGCAGGATTTTTGCAGTACCCAAGAACAACCAGGCTGGTTTGAGGGTAGTGCTGGACCTGAAACAAGGGGTGAAGGTAGGGTGGGCACCACTAGGTACGTAAAATTATGTTTCTCTGATGAAGGTACATTAAATGGCGATCCTCAGAGACCCGATTTACACCACATTGATATATGGAACCTGAAGCACAAGAGTGTCTGGTGAAAGCTTCACCAGACCGGAGGTCGCCACATGTTGTAGTAAAAACTACTGCATGTTGTACTTAAATGCTCAGTTTATCCTGGATAAGTTAATTCATCACAACAAATGATGAAGCCACGTGTGTGTAAAAATGCAAAAGTCTCTTATTTTATTCAGATTTGTTTTCCATATGGTTTGAGCAGAAGCTTCTATTGCTGATGCATTTTGAACCTTGGTCCTTCTTCGGGGCGGGTTCTACAATTACAAGTCAAATAAACATTGTTTAGAAAGGGGCTAACAATTTCAACAGGATATTATACTTCTCAACTAGGTTATATTGTCACATGATCATACATGTAGAATCAAAATAAGGAGCCTCATTGTACCTGCAGTCTTGGGAAGCCAAGAGAACATGTGCATTCTAATGATTTTAGCGTTTCTTCCTTCCTGTAATGTAAACGTGTAAGTCTACTGGGTCATAGAATGGAAATTATATGCAAAATGCTTCTTACCCCATTAATAAGATGTGTGCAATAATGCTGTCAACAAACATCAACTTGTGTGAACTTGAGCGGTGGGTCACAAAGCAGTGTGCAGTATATTAGAAGTGCGTACCTCACCGATGTTGCTGAAAGCATGCCTGTGTGAAAGACACTTTCATGAATATGCAGTCTAGCAATGCGCATCGTGTTTATATCAAAACAGTTGTCTGCAATGTGGCTCACCATCCTGCTTACCTCTGTAAGAGGGTCTTGTGTCACGTAACAGTCGTGGTACCGTGGATCACTGCTGTGTCTGTAATGAGGGATACAGCCGCCCGCTTCGTAATCTGTATACTCGGTGACACGTGATGACGTGTCGGGACAGCTGTGTTTACGGCACGTACTGTTGCCGGGGGAACGTATATACAAAGTTCAGAAATCCGATGCTCTGTTTGGTATGTAACGTGTTATCAATATGTGCACAAGAACGAAGTTCTGGAATGTGTAAGTAGCTGATGATATGTCAGAAATGGAGCGTGTGAGTGCACTAAGTGGAGACTTGGTGACATATACATGTGTGTACGAAGCAGCAGGTGCAGACATATGGTGCTGTATGTATAGGACTTGGACACTGATGATCTATAATTCTAGTCTACCAATCGTTTGTCCTAGTATTCTGGTTCGCACAGCCGTGTATATGTGAACCTTCCTGTCAAGAGGCGGTACATATATTGTGATATGCAAGTCTAATATCCAACTCGTTATTGTTATGTACTGGTACAAAGGTTATGAAAAGCATTCACGTTTTGACAGTAGGTTAGATAAGCAGTGAAGCCACCACTTATATTCTGATGCCGAACACAAAGATCTCTGGAAGATAAGGTGGGGACAATCATAGAGCGGCAAGTGCCTTACACAGTCTCATCTTGAAGCAGTTACAAATAGCAATACCAAAGACCAGTGCAGAGGTGAGGAGCATATTCATCTAGTCATTTAATACAAAAGGTGGTCATGTCTCTGATTCATCTCTGGTTACGAGTGAAATAGACTTTAGGGAATAGGATGGTGGTAATCATGGGAAAACATTATGTGTGCATAATCGCATCTTAAGCACAGTTAAAGATAGCAATACAAATCGTGTTCCTCATTCAGTCCATTGGGGGAAACAATGTCCAGTTTTTCGATCCAGTAAGCTTTTCTTTGTGTATGTTTTTTTTGCTGAGGCTCAATCTTAAATTAAGGGAGTCAATGACCTCCAAAATCTGATATCTGATTTGTGACAATTGGTGCCTTGCTTGGTCAAAATACCTTGAGACCGGAGAATGTTGTTTTTTCATTCTATTGTTTGATTATGTTCATTACATCTTAGCCTGGCTTTTCTGCTTCTCTGGCCTATATAAAGAAGTCTGCAAGGACATTTAATCGAATATATCACACCTTTAGAATTGCATGTTGAGTGCTCTCTAAAAGTCATTTCTTTCACCTGTCGTGGCGTGTGTTACCGATTCACCTTTAATGATGCTGTTACAGTCACTGTTACAGTTACCCCATGACATCCAGGGAAAGGTTCCATTCTTCTTGGTCTTTGTTTTTGTGGTTTGCTTAGGATGTATTTTCACAAGCCGATATCTTAAATTGCTGCTTCGTTGGAATGCAAAAATTGGTTTATCTTTAAATAATTCTTGTAACTTATTGTCGTATGAAAATAGAGGCCAATGTTTTAGTATGTTTTTTTTTTTAAATCCCTGATATTTGTACACTGTACTTACAAATAGGGCTGTATCAAATAGCATATTTAGTATTCGGCCGAATACCGAATAGTTTGTCAACTATTCGGCCAAAGCCGAATATGAAGCCGAATAGTTGCTTTATTTAATAAATCATGGTCCAAACTTCAAAAAACACACTTGTTAAAAAAACAAATAAAGCACCATTTTAAATGCATTCTATACTTTTATTTCACTTCATTGTAATTAATGTAGCATCTTTATTTAAAGTATAAAACCAGAAATAAAGCAGATTTAACCAAAATGAAGGTACCAAATGTACAGAAGATTGATGTATATTCAGCTTCACAAATGCAAAAGGACTGTCTTTGTGAATCAGATGAATTGCATTCTCTATCCAGTGGCAAACTCAATGTGGTCGAGTTTCGAAACTTCTTTGCAGCTCACATAGAAATGTATAAAATGGTTCATGTCGGCTCATGCAAGACACAAGTAAAGGGGAAATCTGAAATGCGTAAACTCCATCTCACAACTATTCACCCCACCCAAACAAATGCTGCTCACTTTTCACTCATCCTAGCCACTCTTTCTCGCTAATACAGAAACATATTCAACTTATCATTTCCTGATAAAATATCAGATAATGTCAAACTCAGGACTCAAGTCCTTAAAAAAGAAAAGGGGGGACTATGACGTACGCAATGGGAAGTGACATGACAGGAACTGCAAGTATCTATGCACATTTCTTTCAGTTTATTTTTTCTAACTGAAAAAAGTGCACATTGCATATAAAACACTCGCCAAAAGAAAAGATGTTCCTGTATTGTTACCGGCTAAGTATAAAAGATTAACACCTTTTTTGTCTAAGAATCTGTAACAAAACATGCCCTAAAGAGCAGATTACAATATAAGATATTTTTCAGCTGTGTGATAGCAATTTGTCTGGTCTAATTCTATTCAGTTTTGCAAACTGAAGTCTATATTTGCCTTTCTGAGTTTATGGTGCATTGTATTCAAATGAGAATGTCAAAGTATTCGGCAAGAGCCGAATAGCAAGAAACTATTCGGCCGGAGCCGAATAGCTTTTTTTCAGCCGGAATTCAGCTGAATACTTACTCAAAACCGAAGTTCGGTACACCCCTACTTACAAATACTAGCAGATTACTAGGTTTAGTAGTACTGTTTGTTGGAATCAAAAGAGATGATCGTTCTTTGGTAGTCCTGGACCTGTCATTCTTCAACCTAACTTTACTGCTCGAACACTTGAAGATGATCACCCCAGCGCACATAGCCAAGTCTATGTGCGCATGGTACTAGATGTGTTCTTTAGACCTCAAAGATGCATACCTTCATTTCCCTATCTACCAGCTGCATCGGAAATGTATGTGGTGGATGATTGTTACACAACTTACAGTACAGGGTGCTGCCATTTGGCCCACCTGCGTTTTCAGGAAGCTGATGAATGCGGTAGCATGTTTCCTCCACCTGGAGGGCCTTCACTTATACCCCTGTTTGGACGACTGGCTGGTGAGGGCCAGATCACCCGAGGGGGTGGTGCACTCCTGCCAATGACTGGGTTTCTCCCTCAACCGGCAGAAGTCGCAGCTGGCTCCCGCCCAGGATCTGGTGTTCCTTGGAGTGCGCTGGCACACAGCCATGCAGCGGGAGTTCCCCCACGTCCAAGAGGTTCCTGTTCCTCTGCAAGGCAATAGGGCACTTTTTAGCCAATTCGACCACCTTGTCATGGTGGTCCCAGCACCTTCTGGGCCTGATGGTGTTGTGTGCGCTCACAGTTCGGCACTCCGGCCTCAAGGGGAGATGACTCAATCTCCACCTGGTGGCCAACTGGGACCAGGAAACGGGGTTGCAGTCAGACAGAATTTCTATTCCCCTGTCCCTCATCCCAGATATTCACTGGTGACACTTGGATTGCAATGTTGCAGTGGGAGGCTCCTTCACCCTGCCAGAGCCCACTTTTGATGGTGATGACGGATTCCTCCCTCTCGGGCTGTGGGGGCTATTCTGGAGGGCTACTCAATTCTTGAATCATGGTCCAGGATGGAGGCCCTCCTGCATATCAATCTGCTCGAGCTCAGGGTGGTGGGCCTGGCTCTCAGGGCCATTTTTACCGCTCATCAGGAACAAGGCAGTTCTGGTCTGGACCGACAATTCCACAACAAGGTTCTACTTGAACAAGCAGGGTGGCACTCGTTCCCCCTCCTGTGCATGGAGGCAGTGTCAATTTAGGAATGGGCCCTGTCGGAGGGGATATGGATCTCCTCAGTCCATCTCCCGCAGGAGGACAATTCAGAAGCGGATCAACTCAGCTGCTTGGGGTTCAACACCTACAAATGGGAGTTACACATCAACTATGTGTTGCCCCTGTTCCAGAGATGGGGGTTTCCGGATCTGGACATATTCGCATCTCTCTAATTCCAAGTTCCCGCGGTTTGTTTCATGGGCAGGATGGGGTCATTCCAGCTGTGTTGGCACGGCTGCAGGGGCTATGCGTCTCCTCCTCCTCTGTTGCTCCAGTGGACTCTCTGCAAATTCCAAGCCTTGATGGGCTGCAGCCTCATCCGGACTGCCCCCCACTGGCCGTCAAGGGCTTGGTTCTCGGATCGCCTGCAGTTGTGCTACCAGGGGCCTCTCCATCTCCCGATCCCCAGCAGGGGCTTCCTGACGCACCAGGGCAAGCCAGTGGAGCACCCGGACCCAGCCAGACTGGCCCTAGCAGCCTGGTTCCTGACCAGCTCACACTGCACCTTGGCCAGTTCCCGGTTGACAACTGGTACATCATACAGGAGGCCAGAATGGTGTCTACACTATCTCAGTTCAAGAGCAAGTGGACTAGAATCTGCCACTGGGCTCACGACAAGGGGCTGGACCCCCTCACCTGGTCCCTGGACGATGTGCTGACTTTTTCCATACATCTGGCTCATTCTGGCGTTCTAGTCGATATCTGCCACACTTATTTGGCAGCCATTGGGGCCTACAGGAATTCCCCAGAGCATGTTTTTTCAGCGGCCAATCCATTAGGTAAGGCACACCTCAAGTGGTTGTCCAGGCTCTTTCTTTCGGTCCATAGGCTGCACCCGGTCTTGGGACCTCAACGTGGTTCTTGTGGCTTTGCAGAGCAAGCCCTTTGAGCCGATGGCCTCGGTGGACATCAGGTTGGTGAAACTCAAAGCTGTGATGTTGGTGGCACTCACTTTGGCCCACACGGTCTCTGAGCTGCAGGCTCTGTCATCGTGCAAGCCCTTCATCACTTTTCATAACGACAAGGTAATCTTGCGCTCACATCCAAACCTCTTGCCCAAGGTTGACTCTCCATTCCATTTGAATCAGGAAATTTGCCTGCCGCACCCTCAGTCGGAGGCTGAAAGGGCTTTGCATTCCTTGGACCTAGAAAGAGTGCTCAAGTTCTATCTCTCCCAGACTAAACCCTTCTGGAGGTCTGAGGCTTGTTCATCACCTTTGGAGGCTTGTCTCCCGGCACCCAGGCTTCCAAAGATTCTTTTGCCCATTGGATGGTCCAGGCCATTTTGGAGGCGTATAGGGCGATGGGTAAGCCGGTTCCCGCAGGGATCTATGCTCATGCGGTCAGAGTAAATGCTGTCGCCTTTCAGAGACGTGCTTCTTGGGATGTCATCAGCAGAGCGGCTACTTGGGCCACTCCGTCTGTTTTCTGTAAGCACTATTCCCTGGATCAGATCCAGGCGGAATGCAGTGTTCAGTCAGGCGGTTCTGAAGAACCTTTTTTGCTTCTGTCCTGTTAATGGACTGCACAATCCGGGAGCAGTGCCCTGCTCCAAAGAACAGACAAGAATTCTGGCAACACAGCTCCTTTAAATCACTCCAGGTTGTGCACAAGGGACTGGTCACTGCGGTTGGGTGCGACCCCTTTGGATGTGCGGCCAGGAATCCTCTGTCTTTGCGGAGAGGTCTGGGATCACATTAGGGTCACCAAATTTGTAGAGGCAAACCACCAACAACCAGACAATCAAAAATAGTCCTCTAAGGAAAAAGGCTTGGTGCACCTCTTTCAAGGATAACAGTTTTATTTCTCATACGGAAAGAAAATAGCCTTTCAGTTGGGGCATTTAATCCTGATTGCCATGGAGCACACTGGTTAGTTAAAAACAAACCGCATATTATAATGGGACATGTCATCACCTGTGATGCAGTGCCGGCCCAGAGCGAAGGACCAGTGAAAAGGACACCTCATGTCTGTGCATGGCTTCCTCTAATCTTTGTCACCTTGCTGTGCTCATGACCTATTCAATATATACCGATTCTCCAGCATTGGATCTTTCATGGATTCACATGCTAAGAATATTCCCTGTCGTCAGGCTGGGAACCTTGGTATATTTTTGAAAAAAACATTTTTCCTCAGAAAAAACCCGACACTTTTGTGTCCTATCAAAGTAAATTTTGGGCCGCTTACGCATGACCCACTAGGAAGTACGGTACAAATAGCCCCGCCCCGCGGCTCTCTTCAGATTTCAACCGTCTCCAAAGTAGCGGGATCACCTTGTGTTTCTACTCTTTGTAAGGTTGTAATTTTTTCTTTCCCAATGAGAAGGCGTTATTCCACCCGTGTGCTACGTGTGGAATGAAGAAAGTTTACGAAGGAGATGGGCACATGGATGGCCTTTATTGTCTTTACCCCCATCACTCGGCGGACAGCTGTGATATTTGCAAGGGGTTCTCACAAAAGACAATGAAGGACCGTAATCGGAGTCTAGTGTTAGGCAAAATCCTATGCAGTGCCCTTAGGGACCAGTACACCTGATTAAGACTACAGGTGGCAATACAAGTTTTACCTTTGGTACAAGCCCGTACTACTAAGTTATAGTGGTAGCAGTAGCAGAGCAGCCAGGATTATCTCAAGAGTATATGAGCAGTAGCAGAGATTACACAAAGGGACCACATATACTTTGACTCAAGCAAACACTGACTCAAGATTTCAGGTAAAAAATATAAGTACATTTATTTTTAAACCATCAGTTATAAACACAACACCTCTATTAAACTTTATACAAAACCACACGTTAAATATTCTACAACTAACCAATTCACTTTGTACAGTAAGTCTTAAGGTAAGTACCCTGTGTTTGAATGAACCGGTGTTATGCACAAAACACAATACAGCGGATACGGTTGCAATCACTTTTTGACAGTTCGGTCTACTAAATAAACGCGTATCCGTGACATGAAATGCTACCGGGGCAAAAACACACTTAGCACCTGAGATACCCAGAGAGAGTTGGAGGCAAAAATCACAGGCAATATTTAGGTTAGGCAGACAGGATCGAGAAACACTCAGCAACAGGAGTTCAAATGTCAAAGGGTGGAGCCAGGTTTAGGTGACACCGGAGACCTGTGCTGAAGATCACACCGTTAGACAGTTCACGATTCAGTGGAGCCAAAAAGTACTTGGATATTGTCAATGTTCGGAAGCAAAAGTTATAAGAAGGAGGGAAGACAAGGGCAAGCCTTGAAGATGAAGAAAAAGGGATTCACCCAATTTCCTCGAGTAGAACACAGTAGCTTATTCCAACGATGCAGCTGGTGCCCTGGCAGTTGTTCCTGTTGGTTTCCCGCAGACCCACGATTCCTGGAGCTTCGCTGTGAAGGAGGACGTCTGAAGGGGGTCTGCACCACACAGGGCTGAAGCCAGCAGCAGCGACAACGAAAAGGTGTGCTCCTTAAAAGCAGGAGAGGCTCAGCAGGTGGCTATCCGGACCACTACAGCAGTGTGCAGTGATTTCGAGCATGGCAGAGATCTCTGGCCGAAGAAGGTCAGCTGGTTATCCCCACTAGGCTCAAGGGAAGAAGACTCCAGACTGGATCTCCTCTTAGTCGTTGAAGGGAAGATAGCTCAGGACTGCAACAGGGCTTCACCGGGACAGGGTAGTTGCAGCAGCTGTCGTTCTTTCCGCTTCTCTTCGGTTCCTTGTAGTTCCAGAGGCAACTCTGACTTCTAGCCCAAGAGACCTGCCTTTTATGCGCAAAACCCCCATTCACACAGCCTGGCTGTCAATCGCACAGCAAGGGGGTTGTCCAGCCGGGAGAACCACCTCAGCCAATCATGGCAAAGTGCGACTTGGGTTTCCTAGGATACCCTGTGCAGGGGGTGACTACACCCCTTCCGCACCTTCAGTCTACCTAGACACCCAGGCACCAAGAGGAGGGCTTCTCTGCAGAAGCCCGCCAAAAGACGGTGAACAAAGAATGCGAACCTAGTTTGCTGCGCAAAGTAAAACACAAGAAGGACTTTAACAAAAAGAAATGGCGAATAAACCCAACTGGAGCCAAAAGAAAGACGATTTGGTCAAGCGGGTTTATGTTCGAGGCTAATATAATAGCCAAGAACAGTACCACGTTTATCTAATATAATTGCGGTAGAAAAGTTAGGGTAGATACCACTGCCACCAGCCAAGTCTAATTGTTAAGAGCAAAACAATGCTCAGGGAGGTACAGACAGGAAAGGGGTACAGATTAACCCTTTCCAGTACTCCATGTAGGATGGGGTGTACTGGGTCTGTGGTAAGAATGACTATGTAAAGTAAATGGCAACTTTACCTTTCTCTGGGGGACAGTAGTCAGCCCCAGCGAAATGGAGTGAGAGGGAAGTCTAAAAGACAACCCTGGGTTACTACACTGAAGGTGCTGTGTAACCCATACAAGAACAGGGGCACTTGGAGTGGTGTGCGCCCGTGCCCAAGATCACACAATGAGTAAAAACACATAGGCCAAAACACATGTAAGAGTGGAAAAAGGATGTACACTCTTACCAGGTGGAAAACATAAACTCCAGAAATCCAGAAAAGCTGCTGGGGACTCACTAGGTGAGGGAAATTAGCCCTAGAAGGAGAATTCTCCCTAACATCTAGTAACGTGGCTGAACGAGGGGTCCTACACTCCATCTGAGGTAGGATCGGTGCACAGTCTGGCATCAAACAGGCCTAAATCCCTTGTAGTTCCTCGCCGCTCTGTGTCAGCAGAGCCTCCGGCGAAGAAGCCACGTCCTATGGAAAAGAAACATCTAGTGAAAGATGCTTCATCATCAAAGCATGGCCAGGACCGTGAACAAGGAAAATCTTCCTCTTCGTCAAAGAAGGACAAGAAAGACCCTTTAAAGAGCTCCTCCTCAGGGCACCATCATAGGTCTTCCTCGAGTAGAAACTCAATGAAATACCGGCCTAGAGACTCCAAAAAGGCAGGATCGCCTAAAGAGCCTGCGTCACAACTACCACTGCCGTCAATGGGAGTCTACTGTCTGCGCAGTCAATACCTGCAGTGGCCTCGTCGACCCGGGCGGTGACGATTGACAGGGAAGTGGCTCCAAAATTTCCATCGTCGATAGGGGATCCTCCAGAGGCTTGGCAACCGGCAGTGTACGATATGGTTCTGCCGGATACCCTATTACAGCAGGAATTGTCTCTCTCAATATCGTCGATGGAGGAAGAGCGTGAACAGGTCGTTTGTCCAACTAATCTTGCCTTACAGGGTGTTGGCCCATCGACGGCTTCGGGGATGCAAAATGCCCTCTCTACGTCGTCTCTGCTAAATCCGCAGTCATTGTTGTCTTTACAAGTGTTGTCTACTCTGCAATCCCTCTTAAACCAGTTAGATGCAAGATTACCTCCCATGGGTACACCTCCAGGGATACAGTGGTACCTGTCGATGACGTGCCAGGTCCCGCTCCACGGTCAACGTCAACGACTGGTTTGCCGATCTCCCTTCCGGTTAGCAAAGAACCTCCCCGCTCACACCCGGAGGAAGGAGAATTGCAAGATTCTGAGTCAGATCAAGGTCCTAGAGACTCCTTCTCGGACATTTCATCGTCCCCTTCGAGGGACCCTACGTGGGAATCGGAGGTGGAAATGGAAACTCCTAAAAGCCCGGCACAGCCTTCACCGCCAGATGACATCGGGTCCTTTCATGCTATGATGGCGAAAGCCTGTATCGAATTTGGTCTGACCCCAGAGGAAGAGCAGAAGGAATGCTTCTTATTTGACCATATGGGGAAGAGGAGAAAGTCAGTCTTCTCGGTTCCCATTCTGGACCATGTTTGGCAGGAAGGCCTGCGTACCATGCGCCATCAATTTTCGGAGCCTGCAATCAAGGGTAGGTTAGAAAAGAAATGTAAAGCCCCGGACTCCACTCCTAAGAGTTTGACCGCGCAACCCTCCCCGGAATCAGTAGTGTTGGCGGCGGCAGGCAGAAAAGCTAGGTCGCAACACAAGTGCACAACACCTCCAGACAGTGAAGCTAGAGGCAGGATGCGTTTGGCAAAAAAGTCTTGTCAGTGGGAGCGACTGTTAGGCAGAATCCTTTGCAGTTCCCTTAGTGAGCACTATACGAGATTAGGACTACAGTTGAGAGCAATAAATCCCCTTTGGTATCAGTCCGTACCACAAAGATGTAGTTGGTAGCTGTGGCTGAGCAGTCGGACTTATCTCAAGAGGGAGATGAGCAGTATTCAGGGTTTACACAATAGGCCTACAGTACTATGGCACAAGGAAACACTGACCAAAGCTTTGTATTAAAAAAGTAGTTATATATTTATTTTACACACTTCTAAGAAAACAGTTATCACAAGTATCAAGCAAGTGAAATTAAGTCAAAGGAAAAATATACACACTCCCTATTTAAATTGTAGACCAAGTGAACCAGAGTGAAAACTGAGCAAAACGGCACAGTGAAAACTACACACAAGGGATATTCTAACAATTTCTCACAAGGGAGGGAAAGCACAAATTATGCAGAAATAGCTTCTTATAAACCCTAGTAACACTTCCATTAGCTTGTTAACCAGTTAGAGCAAGACAGTACATCAATATAAGCTGAGCAAAATGGCATTTCACAAGATTAGACAGTGGAAAGGAAAGAGTAGTTATAAGAAAGGGTTGCACCACACAGTTCGAATGGAAAATCAATCTCAAGAAGGTATTTTTAACAAATGTAGCCAGAGCCAGTAGGCCTGTGCCAGAGTCAGTGGTACAGGGCAAGGGCCCAGGAGCAAAATGTTCTTGTAGCTGCAGTCAAGTCTTTGGTTAACGATATTGAAAAGGTGGATGCAGAGGGCGAAAGACAATGTTAAGAGAGGGGGGCGGCCAACCCAACGGGTAGGTAAAGGATTTAAAACACCTTTATTGCTACCGCAAAGAAAGGGTGGCCTGGCGGAGCAATGTACCTTTGAAGTGAAGAAGTTGCTCCTGCGGTGGTGGTTGTTCCTGGTAGTTCCTGCAGTTCGAGGGGTCCAGCAGAGGAAGAGAGGCTCTCGTCGTGGAGGAAGGTTCGAGGTACTGAACTACCCAGGGATGAAACCAGCCGCGGTGCTGGCAAACGAAGTTTAAAAGGTACGTTCTTTTTAATCATGGTCCGGGTCGATAGCAGCCTGGCTATCCGGTCTCCAAGTGCAGGGCACTGGCGATTCGACCACGGCAGGTTCGGGAAGGCGATTGCCAAACTGGTTGGCCCCACCAGCTCAAGGGAAGAAGGCTCTTTCAGATGAAGATCTCCTCTCGTCGTGTGGAGAAAAGTGGTGAGGCGCTGCAGCAGGGCTTCACTGGTGTTTCAGTCGTTGCAGATGTCTTTGGCTTCTCTCTTCTTCGGCTACTTAGTTCCAGTGGTGACGTCTTGCTCTTCCACTCCTCAGTACTCTGCTTTTATGCAAAAAGATCCCCATTCATACAGCCTAGCTGTCACTCACAAAGTGGAGTGGTCATCTTGGTGGCAGACCCTCAAGCCTATCAGGATAGAGTGCGACATGGGTTGGGGAGGCAACCCTGTCCAGGGCTCCTACTCCCCCCTCCCACACAACGGACCCACCCCAGACTCAGTGGCGCCGGAAGGAGGGCTTCTGGGCAGAAGCCCGCCAAACGGACGAACAAAGGATCCCCGACCTGGGTTAGGATTGTAGAGAAAGACACGAGAAAGAAGTTCTATTAAAGTTCTGGCTAATAAAACCTACCGGAGCAAAGTTAATATTAAAATGCACCGGCGGTATGTTAGAGGCTGTCAGCAAAAGTGGTAGCCTCAAACAATGGGAAAATCCCATAGAGAAATATTTGCGGTCGAATATTTATGGTAGTAACCACTGCCACCAGCCAGAAACTTTAGAGAGAGGGACTTTAAGGTACCCCCTCGATAATGAACATAGGGAAAAAACTATTAACCCCTTCCAGTACCTCCATAGTAAGATGGGTTGTACTGGTTAAGTTCATAAAAATGGACTATTAAAGTCAATGGGGACTTTACATGCCCTGGGAGACAGTAGTTCGTCCTAGAACTCAATGTTCTACCTCAGGAAACAAGGGGGCAATCGTTCCAGAATGCTCTCGAGCGAAGCTCAGGAAATATGGCATTGGGCCCTCGAGCAAGAAATAAGCATAGTGGCGTACCATCTACCAGGAATAAAAAATGTACAGGCAGACTCTCTCAGCAGAGAGATGAACCAAGTCCACGAGTGGGAGCTGAACGATTAACAAGTGTCGAACATCTTCAGGAAATGGGGCTACCCGAGAACAAGAAGTGCAAGCAATTCGCCAGCAGATGGCCACATCCCAACTCGCTGGGGATGCGTTCTCGTGGACGGACAGGTTCGCGTATGCGTTCCCTCTCATTCGACTGACCCTCCAGTGGATTCACAAATATCCATGACGTGTGATTCTAATTGCTCCTCACTGGGCGACACAGTCGTGGTTCTCGGACCTGCTCCAGCTATCTGTGGCGGATCTAGTGAGGTTTCATGCGACGCCGGACCTTCTAGTTCAAGACAAAAGAGCGATTTGGCATCACGACCCGGGCTCCCTCAGCCTGACGGCTTGGCTCCTGACTTCTCCGAGTTTGGGGCCCTGAGCATTTCTTTGGATTTTGGCCGAATATTAGAGGCAGCGAGGGCTCCGTTCACGAATATTTCATATGCATGTAAGGGGAAGAGATTCTGTGTGTGGTGCAGGGATCAACCGGGTGTGGACCCGTTAAACATCTCGCCAGAGCAAGTTCTGCCTTATTTGCTACACTTGGCGAAAAAAGGGCTGTCTTTCTCCTCCATAAAGGTTCACTTGGCAGCCATTTCAAGATTTACTCAAAAAAGACACTCGACTCCGTTGTTCAGTGATCGACTAGTCAAATATTTCCTGAGAGGGTTATTTCGGACCTTTCCTCCGGCCAAAAAGTTCCCTCCGAGTTGGAGTCTCAATCTGGTATTGTCAGGGCTAATGAAGGCTCCTTTTGAGCCTATGTCGTCGTCACCCCTCAAATTCTTGTCGTGGAAAATGGCTTTTTGGTAGCTATTACTCCAGCAAAAAGATTGTCGGAGCTGCAAGCGCTGGTGATTGACCCCCCGCCCATACTTGCGTTTCTTCAAGGACAAGGTGGTGTTGGCAACTAACCCTCATTTTATATCAAAGGTTCCAACTACATTTCACAAGCACTCTTCGATTGTGCTACCAGCATTCTTCGCTACGGCCTCTTCTTTCGCAGAAAAAGCTCTCCATATGCTGGACGTCAAAAGAGCGTTGAAGTTTTATCTGAGTCGTACCCAAGATTTCAGGCGTACGAGACAACTGTTTGTGGCTTATGGGCCTTCTGTAAAGGGAAAACCAATCTCCAAACAAGGACTAGCCCGCTGGTTTTCGTGAACTATTGCCTTCTGCCACTCTAAAGCGGGGAAGCCGCTGGAAAGACGTCCAAGGCTCACTCAACAAGATCCACCTCGTCATCGGCGGCATTGTGGTCCGGAATCCCGCTGGTGGACATCTGTCAGGCGGCATCCTGGTCGGTGCTGCATACATTTACTCAGCATCATTGCCTAGAGCAACAGCATGCAGCGGATGTACAGTTAGGACGGGCAGTCCTGTGACACCTGTTTCAGTAAGATAAGACCCACAAAGGGGATACCCTCCTTTCAAGGTACTATGGTTGTGGGTTTTCTTGCTAACTGCGTGTACTGTTCTGGTAGTATTGGTTTGCATTGCACACCTCCAGATTAAGGATACTGCTATATAACCTATTCTAAGCATGTGAATCCATGAAAGAACCAATGCTGGAGAAGGGAGTAGTTTCTTACCTGTAACTCCATTTCTCCAGCGTTGGTATCTTTCATGGATTCATATGCGCCCGCCGGCCTCCCCTGAATGCAAACTTGATATGCCCCTGCTACTTTGGGGGTTAAAATCTGAAGGGAGCCGCGTGGGTGGGGCTATTTGTACCGTACATCCTAGTGGGTCATGTGTAAGCGCCCCAAAAGGACATCGATAGGACACAAGTGTCTGTTTTTTTCTGAGGAAAAACATTTTTTCATAAATATACCGAGGTTCCCAGCCTGACGGTGAATATTCTAAGCATGTGAATCCATGAAAGATACCAACGCTGGAGAAATGGAGTTCCAGGTAAGAAACTACTCCCTTCTCCTACCCCGGTTAGCCACTTTTTCCTGCACACACTTTATTATCAGTACCCCCAATAATGCTCAGGTCCCTCTCCCCTCCTCCCCTTCCTTGCATACTTGCGCGGCTAAGGGTGCTAGGGAGAATTCTCATTCTATGGCTAATGTCCCCTACCTATAGAGTCCCCCAGCAGCTTTGATAGATTTGAAGGGTTTGTGTTTTTCTCCTGCTCTTTTCCCCACTCTTATGCATGTTTGCTATGTGTGTTCTAGGCTATTTTTTGTGTTTAATGTCTATGGGGTTTATCTCACCCTCATAGGAACCATCTTTATACACATGTGTTACACAGCACCCTCAGTGCAGTAACAAAGGGGTGTCATAGTGACCCCCAAACATAGACTCCATACCCTGGGACTGACTACTGTCTCCCAGGGCATGTAAAGTCCCCATTGACTTTACTAGTCAATCTTTATGAACTAAACCAGTAAAACCCATCTAACTATGGAAGTAATGGGAAGGGTTAATAGTTTTTCCCTGGTGTTCATTTTCGAGAGGGTACCGTACAGTCCCTCTCTCAAAGGTTTCTGGCTGGGGGCAGTGTTGCTACCAAAAATATCAGACCGCAAATATTTCCCTATGGGATTTTCCCATTGTTCGAGGCTACCACATTTACTGACAGCCTCTAACATACCGCTGGTTTATTTTTATATTAACTTTACTCTGGTAGGTTTTATTTGCCAGAACTTTTATAATAATTCTTTCTCGTGTCTTTCTCGGAGATCCTAACCCAGGTCGGGGATCCTTTGTTTGTCTTTTTGGCGGGCTTCTGCCAAGAAGCCCTCCTTTCAGCACCACTGAGTCTGGGGTGGACCCATTGTGTGGGAGGGGGAGCAGGCCCCCAGGACAGGGTTGCCTAAGCAACCCATGTCGCACTCTGCCCTGATAGGCTGGAGGGTCTCCCGCCAGGATGACCACTCCACTGTGTGAGTGACAGCTAGGCTGTATGAATGGGGGTCTTTTTGCATAAAAGCAGGGTCCTGAGGACTGGAAAAACAAGACGTTGCCACTGGAACTAAGAAGCCGAAGAGGAGAGAAGCCAAAGACATCTGCAACAACTGAACCACCGGTAAAGCCCTGCTGCAGCGTCTCACCACTTTTCTCCACACGACGAGAGGAGATCTTCATCTGCAAGAGCCTTCTTCCCTTGAGCTGGTGGGGCCAACCAGTTTGCCAATCGCCTTCCAGGACCTGCCTTCGTCGAATCGCCAGTGCCCTGCACTCAGAGACCGGATAGCCAGGCAACAGTCCATCATGACCGCGATTTAAAGGAGCGTACCTTTTAATCCGTTTCGGCATCACCGCGGCTGGCTTCTTCCCTGGGCAGTGCAGTAACTCGAACCTTCCTCCACGACGAGAGCCTCTCTTCCTCTGCTGGATAACACAAACTGCAGGAACTGCCAGGAACCACTGCCACCGCAGGAGCCGCTTCCACTTTTTCAGGTACATTGTTCTGCCAGGCCTCCCGTTTCGCGGGGTATTGCTAAAGGTGTTTGAAATCCTTTACCTACCTCCTGGGTTGGCCACCCCTATCATCTAACATTGTCTTTCACCTTCTGCAACCGCCTTTTCGAATCGTTTAACAAAGACTTGACTGCAGCTACAAGAACATTCTGCTCCTAGGCACTTTGCCCTGTACCACTGACTCTGGCACAGGCCTATTGACTCAGGCTAAATCTGTTATAACTGCCTTCTCTAGATTGCTTCTCACCTAGAAATGTGTTGGATGCACCTAACTCTTATAACCACCTTTTCCTTCCCTCTTTTTAAACTTGTGAAGTGCCATTTTGCTCGGTTTTCACCTCAGCATTATACATACTAAAGTACTGCCTTGCCTAAACTTGTTCAGAATCTTATTGGGAAGTGTTGCTAGGGTGTTAGAGTTTATTCCTGTATAACTTGTCCTTTCCCTCCCTTGTGAGAAATTGTTAGAGTGCCAGTTTTGCTTGGTTTTCACTGTGCCGTTTTGCTCAGTTTTCACTCTTGCCCAAACTTGTCTAAAATTTAAATAGGGAGTTGTGTATACTTTTCTTGACTGATTTTAACTTTCTTTAATAACTGTGATTGATGTGTTGAACTAGAAGTGTGTAAAATAAATATATATTCTTTTTAATACAAAGCTTTGGTCAGTGTTTCCTTGTGCCATAGTATTACAGTCCTATTGTGTAAACCCTGAATAATGCTCATCTCCCTCTTGAGATAAGTCTGACTGCTTAGCCACAGCTACCAACTAAATCTTTGTGGTGCAGACTGATACCAAAGGGGATTTATTGCATATACCTGTAGTCTTAATCTTCTGTAGTGCTCCGTAAGGGAACTGCACAGGATTCTGCCTAACAACCGGCACTCGCACCTTCCCACCTCCCTCGCTGTTTCCTTGACAGCAGCTGATTTCTTAGTGAACCTGTCATTAACCTGCTCCTCACAGATTTACTTTCATCATCCTGTGCGATCTCTGCAAGCCAGCGGCAGACGCAGCTAGTTTGCGAGTGTCTCTGACTCTGCTGCATGTTTTGGACTGCATGCACACCGCTTCTCATTGCATCCATCCGGCCATGATTATCTATAAAGTGGGTAGCGCTTATGCTCCTCACCCGCAATTGCCTAGACTCCCACAATCGTCTCCCCAACTGTCAATGCAAATTCTCGCTATACTGGCTGCTCGACCAACCTAGATGATCCAGACATTAGAAGCAGCCTGCGTTCTATGTGAGACGGCGCTTCCATTTTGTTCGCACATCTGACTTGCAAGCCACATACAGTGACTTCTGCAGCCTGCTATGGCACTTGGACTTCACTGGGAAACTATGTTAACTGTTTTACTTGCTGCACTTTACTATAAATATTCCTATTTTGCATTTATGCTGCATTTTGCTATCCATCAACGTTACCTACACCCTACCTAATATATAAGCGTTTTCTGTGGCTCATGCATACATGCCTGCATCTCTGCTGTGGCCCCATGTAACATGAGATATGGCTCTGCCAGATTGTGCATCCACCTTAACTTTGTCCCTTCTGTACTCCTACATCCCGTCCCCTTTCTCCATACTGCATGGGCATCCCTTGCTAGGGACGGGAGACAGAACCTTTTTCACCAGAAAAAAATCTTCTCCTTTAAATGTAAAGGCGCGTGGAGGCACTTACCTGGGAGCATGCGCTCACCTGCCTCTGTCCACCAGTGCCACTCCGCAGTCCTCTTTTCTGTGTCAACGGGAGCGGACCGCTTTCACCAGCGCTCCTGGGTTTGGCTTCGGCCTTGTAATTCCATGCAGTCTTTCACTGATACTCTCTTTAGCCTTTAACAGGGACGTCATTTCACCAAAATGCCAGGGGTAGCGTAAGTGACATGACACAACCCTTGACCCCTGATGACATCACAGGAAGTGATGTCATTTGACCCCACCCTGAAGTGATATCGCGGGAAGCAATGGAACACTACCTTTCACCCGTTGACAAAACAGGAAGTGGCATCACATAGCATTGTACACTACGAAAAATATGGATACGATATCACTATAATGCGATGTACATTTCAGACAAGAATGGATCGCCAATTGTATCGTTAAGATCAGTGTGTATAGGCTCATATTACCAAATTACTGTGAGTTCAAGCAGCCGTCCATGACCAGATGATAATGATGTGTTATTATACAGCACTTACGCTTAAGCGCTTTATATAGAGAAAATATACACCCAGTATCACCCAACTTGTGTTGGTACTCATTTATCGACCTCAGAAGGATGAAAGGCTGAGTTGAGGCATTTAAGAACAGACTAAATAAGTGCCTCACCCCCCTGAAGTGTGCCTGAAATAAACCTTTAATGAGTCTAGCAATTATTGAATAGAATTCCAGAAAGACACATTATTTGGTATTCCTATTCTTCCTTATTTAGGGTCAGTGCTGAAAGTGTTAGACTTGTGGCACTCCTGTTCTTATTTTTCTTCTTTTTTAAGGGGCCTGAAAAAGAAAACCAGCCACTCTAGAAGTAAAGAGCCATATGGTGCTGCCCACAGCCCAGGAGCTTGCATTACACATTATTTTGTAGAGGTCGCAAGGGAGACCTCGGAGGTCGCACTTGTGACTTATGGCGACCCCTAAATGACGTCCCTGGTCTTTAATCGGATACTCAGTCCTCTTGCACCACGCTCCTCCCTGGTGCATGTCGACATCTTTGGGCTTCAGCAGGTGTCCAGCCTGCGACTGGCTCTTTTCTACGTCCGACCCCCACGCTCTTTGCCTCGGCTGCCTTGACCCCGACCACGGCTGGGAGGGTTGTACCGTGTGTGACGCTCTTACACTGCACGCTCTGAAGAACTGGCTAGCTCGGTGGAGGGAACTCTTTGAATCATCGCCTCCAGAGGACTTGAAGGACTTTTTTTTCATCTGTACCCCACAAAGGTGACTCCTTCCCAAGGAGACGTCCGAGCGGGAGGGACTGTTCAGGTCCTACCACCAGCACGAGTACCGAGGCTGCTTCAGCTACCGGCCACCAGGCTGAGGGGTCACTAAATCCTACCGGTGACGTTGCTGAGGGACTGCAAGGTTCTCTTACTGGGTGTCCACCCGAGGGGCTACCCCCTACTACTGGACAAATGTCTGAGGGGGTGCCTGTATGCAGCACTACCGGCAGCACAGCCGAGAGCACAACGCCTACCATGCCTCGTCCTGAGGTGCAGGTTAGGCCTCAAGCTCCACCGCCAAGAGTCCTAGAGGAGGCCCGGGTCCAACATGTCCAGCACTACGGTGCAGGCACGTGGCATGCAGCCCAACAAGATGGCCACTGCACCAGACAAAATGGCTGCTCATTTGATACCGCCCCCTGGTGTGGAGCAGGTGGGAGAACGAGTTTCAAGTTGGGACTGGTCTTCACCAGGTACGTGGTCTAATGCCTATCCTTCAATGTCACAGGGCAGATACACCCCTCAGGCAACAAGGCAGTGTACGCCCAGACCTCAGCCACCTCAGGCCCTACTCCTACATCACCTAGCGCCCCACTGGCCTGTGAGGACAGATTCTTCGAGACATTCCTCATGCTTATGAGATCCCCTCAGATGGGCACCACTTCGGGATGTGAACAGGGACATGCTACCACCTGTCCCACCCATAGTAATTCCTCCTATGGCTCCAGCACCTCAGGCCCCCGCACAGCCTCTACTGACAGTGCTGGCCCCAGTGGTTCCGGCTCCTCTGCCTCCTGCTCCCTAGGTGGTTGCATACCAGCCTCCGCAGCAGCCTTTGGCCCCAATCGCCACACCTCAACCTGCAGTGCCCAGTACTCCTCCACTGGTCCCTGACCAGCCGGACACCCTGGTGGACACCAACGAGGAGGAGGAACCCGACACGCTGTCTTCAGCCAAGGCTTTCCATGATCGACTTGCAGGTCTGGCCGAATACTTGGGGCTTCCACAACCCGAGGTGGAACAACCGGAGGCAGGGGTCCTAGCCGAGGTTCTCACTCTATGCCCCACTGCTAGAACAGGGATTCCAATGCAGAAGGGCGTTGACGCCTTGGTCAAGAAAGGATGGCTTAAACCCCATTCGGCGGAGCCCAGCAATCGTCGCCTTGATGCCAAGTACAGGCAATTGGAGGGGTATACACTCTTGCTGTCAGCACACCCTCAACCACACTCTTTGGTGATTGCCACAGCCTTCATCTACTCTAAGCCTTAGTCATCCTCGGCCACCTCGTCATTCAACCTGCTAGTCAAGGAGGAGAAAATCTTGGAGGAGTATGGAAACAAGGCCTACTTCCACACCTCTCTGCACCTTCGTCAGTCTAATGTGGACACCATGCTTGCAGCCGTTAACCAGTGGCTTTGGCGGGAAATAGCCTACTTCCTTCCAGAACTTCCGGGACTCCGTCCGGCACGCTTCAAGGCAGGGCTGGCAGAAGCAAAGTTGGTTTCCAAAGACATCATGGAGTCCACAGTGGCGCACATAGACACCTCAGGCCGGGCCATCTGCAACTCCATGGACATGAGGACTGCCTGGCTACGGTCTACCAAGTTTAACACAGATGCCTAGGAGCACATATTGGACCTCCCATTCGAGCATAGCAACCCCTTCCATTCCACCACTGATGAGGAACTTGATAAGAAGACCAGTTCCCAGACTACAAAATCCTTATCTATCCTCACGAAGTCCACGCCCAAGATGTACAGTCAGATGCACCAGTGTTCCGACAAGGGCCGGGTCTTCGGTGGTTTCTGGGACTTCCAGGAATGGAGGTCGAGGCAGCCGGACCTTTTTCCAAGTCAGCACCGCCGCAAACACAAGGCAGGGAATAAGGGATTCTTTCAGTCCCCCTCCTCAGCCCCAGCCTCCGAGGGAAAGAAGGCATGACATTCCCCTCCGGGTCCACGTGTCTCCGGTGGGGGGCAGGCTTGCCCTTCCCACACAGTGTTGGCGTGCAAGGTTCGCGGCCCTCTGGATTCTATCTGTAATATCCACGGGCACTGGTTCCTCCCTCTCCCCTCCACTCCCACAGATTGGGACAACAACTCTGTTGATGGAAATTTGATCGCTCGTAGAGAGCCAGGCGGTGGAAGAAGTTCCAGCCCCCCGGCGTGGTACGGGCTTCTACTCCAGGATTTTCTTTTTTTTTTTTTTCGTTCAGTTTTTACAAACTTTTTGAAAACCTTTTCAACACTTTAACTTATTAAAAAACAGTTTTAAAATACATAAATTGAGTCCAAAACAAAAATAGGAAGTACAACTAAATGGCAAACTTTCTCTTGACTTAGCGCAAATGGACCTTAGTATATCTCCATTCGGGAGATTTCTCTAGTTCTCGTTTATTTCTGTGCTCTTTACACCTTCCGTTTTCAGAACTATGCGTATATAATAAGTGGCTTTCTTGTTCAGTGTCTTCACTATTCACCAAGTCAATCGTTTGCGATTGTCTTATCCTCACAATATGGAGAAGTCTCCCCCAACCGAATTTGCATTTGATCAAGGAATCGCATCGTTGCAATCAGCAGGGATTTACTTTCGCCAATGTGAAGATGTATCCACCATTCTTCCAGACCATACGACAGGACTCGACTCCTCTCCTACCTTAAGCAATTTTCTCGCTGAACTTTAAGTTCGGGGCAACGCAGGACCAGATGTTTTAAATTTTTGTCTTCTTCTGCGCAGAACCTACATTTAGAGTTTCCAGCCGCAATCTTCCTTCGATGGATTAGCATCTCTTTGGTTTCATAGATGTTTAGGCAAAATTGTAAGTATAGTCTTCGTAATCGTTTACACGGTGATAGCGTTAGATATTTCGCGAATGTGTTGCGTCTTTTGGCTTCAGGTGGAGTGTTTAGCATACACTTGTGCGAAGATCTTTTTTCGCTGATTTCTATCCAGTCCCAGTCTAATAGTTTTCGTTTTACTAGATCTGGATTCTGCCATAAAGTATCTTCGTCTGAACCCAATTGTGCTAGAATTTCTTTGCATTGGCGCTTCCACTCACACAATGCTGATTTTCCTTGTCCTTTGTCTTCTGTCAAGAATTTAACAGAGGGTAAGTTTGCTACTTCGTGAGTTTTCCTGAACAGAGCCAGTTTGTTCCAGGTGATTCTCGCATTGAGAGTAGAGAGTCCTATCTCAAACAGTACACATGCTGTGGGTGTGCTTAGTGGGATCTGGAGAATCCTTTTCCAGAAGATGCTTTCGCAACGGGCCCATATTTTATAATCACACCCAAACATATTCTCGGCACCATAGGTGAGAATTGGGCATACTTTACTTTGGTAAAATCTTCTTACCGCCTCATAAGAAAATTTGCCATATTTTTGCTGTAAAATGGTACCCTGTGCTGTTAATAATTTACAGCGATTTAGGAGTTTTTTTGTCATTGGGGTGTCATTTATGCTGGAGTTAATCATGGTTCCTAAATATCTTGTGTGCGGCACCTTGTTTAATTTATTTGTTCCTATAGACCAAGTTGTTTTTTTTTACTTGCAGTTCTTCCTCTTTGGTTTTCCAATACTACACTCTCCGATTTGGCCACATTGATCTCCAGACCCAAGTCTTCAGCAAAAGTTCTTAGTGCTGTAAGTTTTCTTTGGAGCCCTATGGGGGTCTGGTCTATAATTACCTTGTCGTCCGCATACATGATGTGATTTATTGGGACTCCATTTATGAGTGGCGGAAATGAAACAACAGATGACAGTGCTGTTCCAACTTCCGATATATAGAAGTTAAACAAGGTAGCTCCTAACGGGCACCCTTGTTTCACACCCCTCTCCGTTGGTATGGGATTGGTTAGATTTCCTTCACGATCTAGTCTCACCTGTATATAGGTGTCGGAGTATAGATCTTTAATAGCGTGGATGAGGCTCACGTTACATCCTCTTTCTTTGAGTTTTTCCCATAAGGTTTCTCTGTCTACACCATCAAAGGCATTCGCCATGTCGATAAAGGCCAGGTATATTTTTCGTCCTGATCTGATGGCATCGATTTTTAACAGGTTCAATATCAACAAGTTACACTACAGCCTATACCTTTCACAAAGCCCGACTGGCGTTCATCATATACTTTGTTTTGGTGGATCCACTTGGTCAGTTGAGCTAGCGACATCGATGCAAACACTTTCCCCACTACATCGAGTAGGGCTATTGGGCGGTAGTTCGCGGGGTCTGTGCGAATGCCCTTCTTGTAAATCGGAACGATAATCCCGGATTTCCATGTCTCAGGGATTTTCCCTTCCTTTTTTATTGCTTTGAAAAGTGTATGACAAAAATTTGACCATTCTTCGATATTTTCTTTTAGGTCTGCATTTGACAGGCCATCAGGTCCCGCTGCACGGGAGGCGTTACATCTCTTGATGGTCGCTCGGATGTCTTCTCTTTCCATGTCGATTTCCCACGGCTGTCTAGTGTCTTCATTTGATGGCTCAGACGTTTTTCTCCTTTTGAATAGCATTGTGTAGTGCTTTACCCACTCTTTTTCGTGCACCATGCTTGATAGCAGTGCCTTATCGGAGTTCTGTGTGTCATTAATGATGTCCCAAAAGCCTCTGGTATTCTTTCGATTTAGCGCTTTCAGCATTGACTCTGCGTCTCTTTGTTCAAATATTGCTCTACGCTGTTTATACCAGTTGTTATATTGGTTTTTCACCTTTTTTATCTGTATTTCCATGTCCACTGCGTGTAGGGCCCTAATTTTCCATATTAGTTTCCTTAATTCTCTTTTTCTTCGTGCTACTTCCGGGTCATACTGGTGTTTTCTGTGCTCCGATCTCGTCAAAGACGTTCTCTTTTTGACTTTATAGATCTCAAGGAGTTGTTGGTATTCTATTGACCTCGGGAGGTTCTGTTCTTGAGATTTTTCTACTAATTCGGTGATTGACACAATGTCGCGTTGTTTCAGACGCAGTCTATTACGGCCAGGAACCACAGATGGATCTTGTCTCCATTGCCTACGCTCCACCGAGATGCTCTTATTCCATTCGGCTGCCACCATGTTGTGGTCGCTGTGGTTAGTCATAACCACGTGGAAAGCGTCGATTTCCTGGAATAGATTGTCAGAAACGAAATGTAATCTAATATTGACTTTTGACTTCCTCGTATCCAGGTTGGTTTGCCTGGACTATCACCCTTTATCGCTCCATTCAGCATTACTAGGTTTCTTAGAGACATTTCATCAAGCCAGCGATCACAGTTTGTTTTTGCTCTGTGATTCGCTAATGCCTTAAGTTGAGGGATCTCAGTTTCATATTAAGGTCTCCACACAGTATTATTAGTGCGTTTGGATCTCCTTCTAGTATGCTGTCGATTGCATCTAAGATGTCATCCTCAAATTTTAGATGTAATTTCGCTGTTGTATTCCAATACACATTTAAAATGTGGATGGTCTGATTGTTAGTTGTTGACGGACACACTGGTTCAATGCAAATCTTTTGTAGATGGGACAATAGATTCCAAGCTTCTTTAATTCTCAGACCGCTTTTTCTTTTAATCAGGGTTAATTTTCCCGACATTGGGCGACCTTTTCCTTTGCTAATCGCTGGATTGAAAGCTACTTCATAGCCTTTTACACGCGGTGTACATGTTAACCATGTTTCTTGCATGCAGACAATATCGGCTTTTCTCAAGAACTCTGGTGTTGAACTCAATAAATGGTTAAACCCCCTTGTGTTCCAGGAGGTTATCACCAGCTTTCCCCTTTGGCATTAGCTCATTGGTGACCCATTTAAAGATTTTGCTATCCATCTCCATGATTGGGACTCATCTTCAGTATTCAGTGTGTTTTTGCACTTCATCCTCTTTAAATCCTGGGTGTTCTCAACTGTTGTTCTGATTTTTTTTCTGCTTTATCTCCTCCAACGAGTGTTGTATACCCCCACCTTCTTCGTCCCCTCCATTTTTGTCTAGTTCTTGGGCTTCATTTATTAGACTTTTCTCCTGTTGGCTTTTCAATTGTGTTTCCTTTTCGGATATCAGCTGAGCACCTTTATCTTTTGGATTATCACATTCGTTTCCTCCCAGTGCATTATCTGCCTCATACACTTGGTAGCCTGCGTTCAACAATTGTCTCTCGCTCATTATCAGTTCGACAACTTTTTTCTCAGCAATATGAAGCAGTACAAATTTCTGGTTTGAGTCTGCTATAGTTTCAACCCTGTCAATTTGTGGGCTCTTTAAAGTTCTTAGCACCGGGATCTTTTGGAATATCTGCAGTATCGTGTATCTGTTTAAAGCGGAGTCACTCTTTTTGAGATCGATTTTTTTCCTTTTTCCACAGTACCCTATATTGGGTGGAATTCTCATCTTTCTTAGATTTGCAGCTGTGCTCAATGGGTTTATCTGTTTTTCTTTGACTTTTCGGAGAAGGTGCTGTAATTGATTGGGCCCCCCTCGACGTTTGGCACTTCATCTCATTGCTTATTGGATTGGTTGATAACCCACTTGGACTACACACAGCATTTTTTTTTGTTGTATAATCCTTGCACGTTTCTCCTCCAACGTGCAAAAGCTTTTATCATTTCCCTCTTTGGGCTCTTTATTCTTTAATGTTGATTCTGCTTTTTTTGGAGTCGCAGGCCATAGGAAGACTCTTTTTCCTGGTTGCCCTATCGCTCCCTCTTGTTCAGGTTCGATAGGGGTCTTGTATGTCGAAGTTGGCACTCCTCTCATCTTGTCTTGCTGGGTTTTCACTTCGCGTTCATCAGCTGTCTCAGTGGCGTTATCTTCCTCAACATCTCCTTCAGTCCGTGAGCTATAGGTTGACCTATTCAGTAAATTTTCGTCATCTTCAGCTTCCTCCTCAATCACCAATGATGTTTTTGTTTTTCCTTCATCTTCGTTTGTCTCCATCTGTCTGGTCTTGCTCTTAGCTGGATCTTCTGTAGCCGTTGTTCTTACAGCCTCGCTGGAGTCTGTGCTGCATTTTTTATTAGTCACGCCCGTGGGCTCAGTATTATTTACTGTGATGGTTAGCGCTTTGATGTTTCGGAAGAAGTTTGCAGAACTTCGTGGATTTTTATTCTTCTGCACTTGCTGATTTTTAGATTTCTTTTTATGTTTACTCTGATTTAAGTTGACAGACCTGCCTTTCACACTTTGACCCGCGCTCCCTTTTGATTTTCTAGACTCGAAAATGTCAAACCATTCAGCTTCGTTCTTCTTTCCAGTTATGACATTGACTTTGCTGTTTAACGTCGTCTGTCTCGCATCTGTTTCTTTCATACTCAGCCTTAGATCATCTAAGACTTCACTCTCACTTCCTCCCTCGTCATTTTCAATTTATACAATCTCAATTAGGTCTGTTTCTTGGGCCCTCTTTTTTTTTGTTGGAGTTTTGAGGGTGTTTTCTTTCGTGACCTTACCGCTATCTTTGATCTCTTTAGTGGGTTCCTTTTTTTTATTGTTTTTCTCTTTGCTGTTTCTTTTACTCACTTCATCAGAGGAGTCCTTTTTCTTGTTTGTTTTCTCTGGGCTGTCCCTCGTAAGAATTGACATTTCCAAGTTTGCTTCAGAGCAACAGTTCTTATTCTTCTTTGTTCTTATAGGCACAGATTTTAGTTTTGACGTTTCCTCATTTGTCAGTGATACAACGTCGCTGTCTTTTGCGGTCGTGGCATGTGTTGTTTCTGAGTTCAGTTGGATTTTTGATGGAAGTCGATTCTCACTTGTATCCGCTCTATATTCACAATCTTTTTGTAGGAGCGTCAGAGCTTGTTTCGTCACTTCTGCCAAGAGTCTTTTATCTTCGATTGTTGCTTTTAAGGACTTTCTTAGCGCTGTTAAAGATATGTCATTACCTCTTCTAGTTTCCACGACCTGTGCCGTCATGTCCATCAAATCTATTTCGAGTTTTACCATTTTCGAGTTCAGCAGTGCGACCAATGTTGTTTGGTCGCGAAGGCTCTCGTTTAGATTTTCATAAAGTTTCAACAACGGGGCCACCGCTATCGTCGTTGCAGACATTAAAATGGGGCTCAACCTTCCAATTGTCGTCTCAACGAGTGTCGTGACTTCGTAAGAATTTTGAGGAGCCATCGGAGCTGGGAGTTGCTCAAACTGTTGTCTCTCCTTTCTTGGATGGAGAGACTTTGCTTCGTCCTCAGACTCAGATGATGCCTGACTCTGAGCTTGCTCACTTAATCTCTTCGGTGTGGGCGTCAGACTCCGTCTTATGTTACTTTTAAATCTTTTGTGTCCACCTTCGAGTTCTAAGTCAGAGCTTAATTTTCTTCGGCACCTTTTTTGTGAAACTACAATCTCTTCGTTTCTAGACTCGAAGGAAGGAGTGTTCGCTTCTAGCGTCATCACATCGTGTAGGCTCCTTTCCTTAGTTCCTTGCCAGTCTACTTGTGGAGATGTCCTTCCACATGAATGTGTTACTGAATTCCTTCGTCGTTTCGATAAATTGGAATTCATTTCCACTAGGTCTCTCAGGACTTGGTCCGCGAGGCCTACTGAGTCCTTTCTACGTGGTGTCTCGACAGTTCTTTCCTTTGTAAGTCTTTCTTTCCATCTCGCAGTGCGAGACCGCTCCTCATTGGGGTCTCCTTCTGTCACAGCGATACTGGTTTTCTCGCTTGACTCTGATGTTCTTCTTTTGTTGTTTATTAATACATGTTCTTTTCCCTTTTGAGTTTGTAGATTTAATGTTTTGCGATCCTCCTTGTGCATTGTAGCCACTCTTGTCCATGCCAGTATCTTTAGAGAAGAGCCTGTGTGTATTGGTTTGGATGAAGTCTCGCAGGGGACAGCCGTGCGACCTGTTGGGGACACACTTTGTCCTCTCACACTCCCTGGAGATGACTCTTTTGTTAGATCAAACGTCTCTGCTGCTGTATCCTCTTCTGACGCACAAGTCGTTTTATTCAGTTCTTTCCTCTGCTTATTGTAGTGTGAATCGTCTTTAGGTAAATCCACACTCTCCTTGACTTTATCAGAGTGGTCACTAAGTCCTATCTGGGTGTCCATGTGGATAGGGTTTGAGGTAACGTTCATAGACCTTCTCCACTCAGTCATAATTGCAAGTGTTTCGCTCGTGGGTCTTAAGAGTGGATTTCTGGCACTAGATGTTATCGCGGCAGAGCCGCAGTGTACCATAGCAGTACAGATCTTCAGTCTCGACTCGACCCCCATTTTTCTCTCCTCCTCCGATTGTCTTTGCAACTCTTCTATTTCAGTCCTTATCGTGTCAGTGGTTTCCTCAGTTTGCATCGGAGCGATGGGCGGGGGGGAGTCCCTTCTTTTGTGTCACTCTCCCGTCCCTCGCTCACGTAAGTCCACTTCCCTGAGCCACCAGTGTCCCCCCTCCATAGATTCATCAGCGCCATCAGTGTGCTCTGATTCACTTGTCCCCTCACAGTCACTTACAATGCTCAACTCGTCACTAGCTAAGCTAGCGACTGCTCCCTTTCGGGTTAACATTGAGCCGTCTTTCCTCACATTTCTTGATCTCAATGATTGAGCGTGGGGCTCCGAACATGCAGCGAGGTGGTACGGTGAGATTGTGCTTGTTGCATGTAAAACTTCTGCTCCCGCTGCTCTTTCCTCTCTCACCTCCGTTGATGACTTTCCACGCACTGCTGTGATAGTAGTATGTAAGCCCTTCATTGGGGCATTTAACATTACTTTCCCTCGCTTTGCGTGTGCTCGCGTGTTGGGTGGAGCTGTGTCTCTGGTCCTCATCCTTGAGACTTCTGGATCTCTCCAAATGCTCCTCACGCGGAGCGCACTTCTCGTCCTTTTTCGTCAGCTCACTCGTAGTAAACGTGGCGCAGCGGGCAGGGAAATATGGGGAAGGTGCACGCGCAGCTGCTCTTACCCGTTCTATTCTGCGATTGTGCCACCTTCCGCCTTCTGCTGGTAAGAGTATCCAAACCTCTCCGGACCTCCACGGACCACCAGGGAACACAGGAAACACTCTGTCCACTCCGCTCTGCTTCGTTTTGCTGGGGGATTTTAATGGCTGGCTCCTCCTCTCCAGTATAGCAATGGATGACAGACTGCCCCACACAGGAAACACTCTGTCCACTCCGCTCCAGGATTTTCACCATATACAAGAAGAACCAGGCTGGCCTGAGAGTTGTGTTGAACATTTCCACCCTGAACCTTTCCCTCCCGCTTCAAAAGTTTAAGATGGTTACCCCAGTGCTTATTGCGGAGACACTGTGCAAGGGCAGACTGGATGTGCTCCCTGGATCTGAAGGACGCATACCTACATGTTCCGATTTGTCAGCCTCATCGGTCCTTCCTGAGGTTCAGGATCATGGGCTTCCATTTCCTATACAAGGTTCTACCCAGGGTCGTCACCAGGTTTATGAATGCAGTGGCAGCCCTTCTCAGTGCCCAGGGTCACCATGTCTACCCGTACCTAGGTGACTGGCTCTAAAGACATAGAGAAAAATGAAAGAAAATTGAAATGGACATACTTTGAATTTATTTGTTGACTGTGAATTAATAACAGGATATGAAAATATTGTGTCCATATTGAAAAGTTATTGCTCCTGAAGAAGAGAGGTATACTCTCGAAACGCGTAGAGCTTTGAATTAGGAAGGCTTTCCTCTTGAATTTTTTTCTTGAATTTTTTTGAATTATTGCACGTTCTTTTTAAGTGAATTGAATTCGAACATTCTTTATTATCATGTATATGGTACCAAAACACTATCATGCCTTCATAAAGACTTTTTGAAACTTTTATGTATATTGAAACAAATCATTGCATGTTTTCATATGTAATATTGATACAAAAGAGTGGTTTAATTGTTACTTTGCAATACGAAAAATCAACAAGAAGTGAACTAAAAAGTATATTTCGTTTGGATCCTGTTATCCAATACCCAGAGGTGTGCAGGGGACGGGAGTTCCCATTGTTAATGGGAACACCATTCTTTTCATAGGATCATCCACCCCGCCCCACAGAAGTTAGCCCTCGCAGCGTGGTTCTTGAGCAGGTCACATTGAAGCATCTGCATCTGTCGCAGGCAAACCTTGACATCATACAAGGTGCTGGGAGCAATGCTACTAGGAGCCATTACAAAAGCAAGTGGTCTAGGGTTTGCCACAGGGATCAGTCTAAGGAGGTCGATCCTCTTACTTGCATGCTGGACAACATGCTATCCTTCTCTGCACACCTTGCCCACTCTGGGTACAAACAGACACCTGCTGCACCTACCTGGCGGCCATCGAAGTTTACCGGAACTTGGAGGAGGATGGTTTCTCTTTTTCCAACCCATTGGTTGAAGGACTTTTGTCTGGCCTCACCAAGTACCCGCCTATTAAGAAGCCAAACCCCATGTGGGACCTCAACATAGTGTTGGGTGCCTTGGCGCATAGACCCTTTGAGCCAATGGCATTAGTGGACATCAGGCTGGTCACCATTAAGACGGCCCTTTTGGTGGGTCTTACATCTGCACGCTGTGTCAGCGAGATACAAGTTGTTGTGGATTCCAAGCCTTAGACTACCTTTCATAGGGACAAGGTGGTCTTTAGAGCGCATCCCGCATTCTTGCCTAAAGTAATCTCTTTATTCCACCTTAATGAGGACATGGTGCTACCCACTTTTTTTGTGCTGACCCTAAGGACGAGACTCGGAGAGTCCTGCACTGTCTAGATGTTAGGTGCGCTCTAAAATTCTACCTTGATAGAACCAAGAGCTTCTGCAAATCTGAGGCTCTCTTTGTCACCTTCAGTTGGTCAATGCCAGGTTATTAGGCTTCTAAGGCCTCCACAGCAAGGTGTATGGTTGCAGCCATTAAGGAGGCCTTTGAGGGGCAGCACAAGTCACTTCTGGCAAGTATGCATGCCCATGCTATCAGAGCCAAGGCCACGGCAGTCGCAATCCAGAGGCACATTCCGTGGCAGGCCATCAGCAAGGCAGACAATTGGGGCACTCCTTCGGCCTTCTGCAAGCACTACTGTCTGGATGCCGGCTCTAGGTCAGATGCTGCTTTCGGACAGGCAGTATTAAGGAACTTGTTTTCTTAAGGAGGGTCACCTCTCCACCTTAGGGCGACATTCAGTTGTAATCGCCCATGCAGTATGGAGGAAAGGGGACAGGACATAGGAGTAATTAGAAGTTACTCACCGTAGTGATGAACGTACTCCTAGTCCATAGTCCCCTTTCCTCCATACGTCCCTCCATCCTCCCCCCTAATAAAACTGGTGTCATTAGGCATTGGTAATATTGTCGACAGGTCAATGGGGACTGAGGAGTGGCACCGGTGGGCGGAGTCGGGGGAGCGCATGCTCCCAGCGCTGCGCCCCTGTGCACTTCTAAATTTAAAGGAGAATAAGATTTGTTCTGGTGAAAAAGGTTCTGTCTCCCGTCCCTAGCGAGGGACGCCCATGCAGTATCTAGGAAAGGAGACTATGAGTACATTAGTCACTACGATGAGCAACTTATAATTATCTGTTTACCTGATGTATCCCCCATACCATGAGGTGTGGCTTGTCAGATCATGCTAATAGGACTGTCTATATGCTGTAACCAACTTGTGTGTTCTTGCAGTGGGTGTATGAACGTCACCTAGCACTTACTGTAACTAGCACCCTGATGCCTCAGGGTTTGGTGCGCTGCTATAAATGCAAAAAAAATATATATTATTCATTCCCCAACCCCATTGGCTACCCACTATATACATACCACGCATTCCCTAGAGGCCCTCCGTTCATTTGTTTTAGTTACTCTATGCCAATCCCCTTCCACCTGGTCTTCAACCTTGCTACTTCTGTGAATATGCTTGGTAAGTCATTTGAGATTGTTTCCCTCCCCATAGACAACTCACGTGATGTGCACCTGGTAATTGGACATGAGCTCAATGGATACTCTTGAGGTCAAATTGGCCCGCTGTAAAAGACTGAAGAGGGGGTGGGGTCTGTATTCCTGCTCTCTATACGGCAGAGGAGAGGCCCCCAGCGAAGATTCTCTATTACGGTAGCAATGGACGAGCAATCAAGGCCTAGCTTCTCAGGAGGTGATGCGGGCTGGTTCTTAAGTACAGTGTAGTCCCCAAGCACCCACAAAGGAATGTCTACACACACTATTAGTTAAAACAGAGTCTTTATATAAATAAGGTTCAAGGCTATATACATAATCACGATAATACACTTTGTGCTCCGACAATTCTAGGTGGTACCATGATTACTCTGATTCCATTAAAATGCATCAACTGTACTCCGTTCAAATAGCATACGAATCAACACAACAAAACGATATCAACCATAGACTTAGGAGGAAGACAAGTTGGTTAGACAGTTGGCAGAATACTGAGCCCCTACCACTAGGCGCAATTCAGAATGAGGATCCCCCCACCTGGGCCACCTGTAAATGAAGATACACCATAAGCCCAGTTGATATATTGTCTACTAGAGTCTTATTCTCTTCTATAGTTCTGCAACCCAAATGTACCTTGTGTTGTAGAGTTCTTTATCTGGGAATCGATGGGCCCTTCTTGAGTGCACTCCCTTTGAGGCAGGAGCCACGGGTCGTCGAACTTTCGAGATGAAGAAAAGGTGAACGTTGTTGTTGAGGCAGCAGTTTCGGGCCTTGCGGTGCTCATTGACGATCGATCGAAAACGTCCTGCAACAAGGGAGACGTGCGGTGCACCTCGACGACGATGGTTCGTTGCCGCAAAGAGTCAATGAAGAACTTTGGCCCAGCAAGGGCGTCGGGCCATTGGCATTGGCATCGGCGAACGGGACGTGACCACGGCTGGCTTTAGTAACTTCGTCGGTGTCTCTGAGGTCTTCGGGTGGCGGGAAACCCACTGGCGGATTCTCCTCGGTCGACGGCCTTGACTTTCTCCGGCAGGACAAAAGCGATCGACGATGATGTACAAGGGAGTCCTTGGATCAAATGTTCTTAGGCAAAGGGAGCACTGCTGCTCCGGTCGGCGACGGCAGTGGTCGATGGTGGACGGCTGTCCGGTGCTTCACTTAGTTCTCCTCAGCGGTCCCCTTCTCCGGTCGGCAGCCTTTGTAGATCTGTCTACCAGGGAGCTTTGGCAAAGATCAGCTAGTGCATGATGGTCCCTCGTAGCTCGGGAAGAGGTCTCTTAGCCAGGTTCTCACTTGGATCAGTTCAGGAAGGCACAACAGCTTCCAGATTGCAAGGAAGGGAACAGCGGTTCACCTTCTTTTTCCTGCTCGGCTTCGAGAGTAAGCATCAAATAACTTCAGCTTCGGAATGATTTCTAGCTGTGAGGGGCCCCCAGATATACTGTTTATCTCCTATTCACTCTGCTGGGTCAGACTCAGGCAACCAATCACTCAGAAGGGTATTCAGGCAGCCAATCAGGCGCACAGTGCATTCAGGCCATTCTTCTCCATCCAGACACTCACAACACAGGATCTGGACTCAAACATGTACTCTGCCATTCAGCACTAGACATCTGCATTGATACCAGTTTCGGGCAGGGCTGTCTCAGTCGTGTCAAACACCAGATACTAGACCCCCATAACACAGAATGCGTATTTGTCACACACTCCATTCACCCAGGACCCACCCCACGGGTGTACCCACAACATACCATCATTGGGAAGGCTCTTCCCCACAACACCATATATGGAACTTCCTGTAACGCTCACCTGATTCTCACGGAGGCGCTGATCCTGACTGGGCTGCTATCGTTTCTTCAATTGAGAAGCGTAGAGCTCGGACGACTCTCAGGACTGGGCTTCCTCTTATTGAATGTCTGACTTGCAGGGTAAGTTTTCTGCAGGTGGAAGAAAAAGGGTTAATCACCGTTTGATGGGATTTCTTCTCCCACCAATCGCCAGTTTCTCCCACAGCCTAGCTTTCTACTTGTCTCGGCGAGCTCTCACCTTAGGCGTATAAATGCTGAGCTCTCCATCCTGCGTCTGGTGCAGGGGTGCGTGGATTCCAGTTACGTCACTGGATGAGTTCAGTGTTGAGGCTCAAGTCTTTTGCGGCCTTAGTTGTGGCACTGGTGCTGGGATGCCAAAGAGCGATGCCGCCGTTACTGCACGAGCGGATGTCTGTAAGTATACTGTAGTCTTTAGGCTTTAAAAGATGGGCACCTCAATAATGTCCCTTTTCCTTTGTTTCAGGCCTCGGGATGCTGTGGGCGTAGTTTTCCGTTGGCGCTGCACGTGCTGATGCACGTAAGTATAATGTTCGTTGGCCGCTTTTAATGGCACCTCTAATAATGTCCTTTTTCTAGTTTTCAGGTGCCGGGATGCTGCGGGCTTTATATCCATTGCCACTACACGTGCCGATGCACGTAAGTATATTGATCGTTGGCCGCTTTTAATGGCACCTCTAATAATGTCCTTTTTCTAGTTTTCAGGTGCCAGGATGCTGCGGTTGATGCGGCCGCTTCTGCGCGTGCAAAAACTGGTAAGTTAAGATGAATGCGACTGCCTTCACCCGAACCCCTTTTTAATTATGTCCTTTGCCTTTCAGGTGCAGAGAAGCTGCCGAAGAGAAGGCCGCGGTTAGCTCTGTTGCAATCACGGATGGATCAGGTAAGCGGGCGCGGCTGCGAGCGAGTTGGACTTTTCTAACCTTATGTTTATTCTTTGCAGGTTTTGCCGGTGACTGGATTCCGGGATCTGGTAAGTATTGTTCTGTCTTTCTTCATCCACAGGTTGCTGCGCGGAAGCTGAAGATGACTCTGGACCTGGAATGCAGGAGCCGACTCGGTGAGCGTCCTGCTGCTGCTGTAGAATAACGCGAAGCACGTGTTTTCCATCGGGTGTGGTTTAAATAGCAGAGAAGTGCTTCCAGTGTGTGTTCTTCCACCGGTTCCACCCAGGTACGAAAAGAGTTCCTGAATGGAGGGAATAGTTCCTCCCACCCCTGATGGCTGGGGACTTCAACCAGACTGGATTGTTCTGGGTAAATATGCAGCATGGTCTGCCTCAGGTAAGTCCACCCAAGCATTATTACACTGTTTATCAATATGAGCCCGGCGCCTATGGCGCTGGGACTGAAACCCTTCATGAGCCTGGCGCCAAAGGCGCCAGGACACGGTCCAAAGGGCCCCTGTAGGGGTCTGCTGGGTCCGGAGTAGTGGAAGACGGGTCTGCTTCCGAGGGCGCTGGGCCAGTCCTGGCCCCTTGGGAGTAGTGCCCATGACAGCACCCCCCTGACCCCCCCCCCCTCCCTCCCTCCCTCAAGGTCCCCTCCCAAACTTGTCCTCCCCGGGGGTTTTGGTTTATCGGGAAAGGTTCGGTGAAATTTCTGGACTAGACGAGGAGCATGGACGTGGTCATAGGGTTCCCATGACCTTTCCTGAGGTCCGTAGCCTTTCCAGTCGATTAGGTAGAATAGCTTCGATCTGATGATTTTAGAGTCCAAAATGTCTTTTACTTCAAATTCGGGCTCCCCATTCACTTGAATGGGTTCTGGAGGATTGGTCAATCTGGTTCCAGGTTGCATGGGTTTCAAAAGAGATACGTGAAATACAGGATGTATTCTCATATGGGTTGGCAATTCTAATTTAACGGTCACTGGATTAATTATGGCCATAATTGGATATGGTCCCAGGTATTTGGGGTTGAAGGTGCGAGGCCCTTTAAGCGATAAATGTTTGGTGGACAGCCAGACTTGATCCCCAACCTGGTATTGAGGGGCATTGCTTCGGTGTTGATCTGCTCCTTTTTTGTACCTCTCTTTAGCTTGTTGTAGATGTGCAGTCGCTTCCTTAAAAGCTTGGGTAATAACGGTGTGCAATTGATCCACGGCGGGTGTTCCAAGATCTTGAGGTGGATCAAGGTTCGAGGATGAATCCCATACAAGATGTAGAAGGGACTCTTCCCGGTACCCGAATGAACTGAATTGTTGTAAGCATATTCAGCTATCCAAAGAATGTCTTTCCAGTTACTCTCCGACTGTTGTAGCATGCATCGTAAATATTGCTCGAGAGTCTGGTTTGTTCTCTCGGTTTGCCCATCGGTCTGGGGATGATGGCTGGTCGAAAGTCTTACATCGATTTGAGCTAATCGACAACAGCTACGCCAAAAGTGGGAAATAAACTGGCTCCCCCTATCTGAGATTAGTATTGACGGGAAGCCGTGTAGCCAGACGATGTTTTCAAGAAATACTTTGGCTAGGACTGATGCTGAAGGTAAGCCTTTTAGCGGAATGAAGTGGGCCATTTTAGAAAAAAGGTCCACAATAACAAGAATGGTGTTGTACCCGGAACAGGAGGGTAAGTCTGTGATGAAGTCCATGGAAAGGGTATGCCAGGGACACGGTGGGATGTCTAATGGTTGCAGAAGACCAGCCGGCCTCGTCTTCTGACCCTTGTTTTGAGCGCACACACCGCAGGACATCACAAATTCCTTTGTCTTTTCTCCACGAAGGCCACCAGAAGTGTCTCTTCACCTTTTCTCTGGTTTTGGCAATGCCAGGGTGACCCTCAATTAATGAATCATGATAGCAGGAGATTACCTGTCTTTGTAAATCGGCATGTGGTAGGAACAATCGTCCTTGGAAATAAGGCAAGTCATTCCTTACGGTGAAATCTTTTCCTTTTTGTAACCAGTTCAGAAAGTCTGGTGAGGTTACAAGTTGTTTAGTTTTTTCTTCAATATCCTCAATGGATTGTGAAGAAATCAGACCCACGATCCTTTGTTCAGGAATTATTGGTACAGGTTCTGGATTGGCAACGTTATCTCCCATTCCAATTCGGGAAAGAGCATCCGCTTTGCCGTTTTTGTTGCCGGGGCGATAAGTGATCACAAAGTCAAATTCAGCAAAGAATAGAGCCCAGCGAAGCTGTCTGGAGGATTGAGCCTTGGCGGTTTTCAGATACTGCAGATTTTGATGATCGGTGATCACTGTGACGGTGTGTCTGGCCCCGAGGAGATAATGCTGCCGTGCCTTAAAGGCTGATTTAATCGCTAGAAGCTCTTTGTCTGTGATGGTGTAGTTGATCGCAGGCGCCGAGAACTTCCGAGACCAGAATGCCACAGGATGCAGTTGGTTAGTCTCTGGATCTCTTTGTGATAGGACTGCTCCCATTGCTAAGCTGGAGGCGTCGGTTTCAACGATGTAAGGGAGGTCCGGGCGTGGGTGTTTCAGTATTGGCGCCGAGGTGAATTTAGCCTTTAGCTCTTGGAAGGCTTGTTCTGCTTCTGCGGACCATTCAAAGCGTTTATTTTTTCTTAAGAGGGCGGTGATGGGTTGTACCACTCGTGAAAACTCTGGAATAAATCTACGGTAAAAATTGGCAAAGCCTAGCATGCTTTGAACGCCTTTCACGGAAGTAGGAGACGGCCATTTGAGGATAGCGTCTACTTTTCTCGAGTCTATGTGGACTCCTTTGGGTGTCAGAATAAATCCCAAAAATTCGACCTCAGTGACATGAAAAACACATTTTTCGAGCTTGGCAAAAAGTTTATGTTGGCAAAGTTTTTCAAGGACCGCCCTAACATGATTTTGATGGTCAGCTTCTGAAGATGAGTACACAAGAATGTCATCTATGTAGACGACAACGCAGACATCAATGAGCTCTCTGAGGACATCATTCATAAAATATTGGAAGGCGGCCGGTGCATTGCATAGTCCAAAGGGCATCACTTGGTATTCAAATAGCCCATACTTAGTGCGAAAGGCCGTCTTCCATTCATCTCCTTCCTTGACCCGTACCAAGTGATGAGCTCCCCGGAGATCAAGCTTAGTATAAATACAGGCGTTTTTTTACCTGGTCAAGGAGTTCCGGGATCAGAGGTAAGGGGTACCGGTTTTTTACTGTTATCTGGTTCAGAGCACGATAATCTATACAGGTTCTGAGGTCACCTTCTTTTTTTGGTACAAAGAACAGAGCCGAGGATGCAGGGGACTTCGACGGACGGATAAAGCCATTGGCCAGGTACTGGTCTAAATACTGTCGCAGATGAAGGTTCTCAGGCTCGGTAAGGGCGTAAATCCTACTGCAAGGGGGAGTTGCACCGGGTAGCAAATCTATCTGACAATCGTATGATCTGTGGGGTGGCAAGGTGTTAGCCTGTTCCTTTTGAAAAACATCTTGGAACTCTTGATACTCTAGAGGTAATTGTGGACCGTCAGCCGTCACTGACGCTAGGCCAATGTTGGGTCGTGGATAACAAGTTGGTGTGCACTCTGGGAACTTTATCGTCTTTGCTCGCCAATCAATCTGAGGATTGTGTTTCTCCAACCAAGGAATCCCTAGAATTACTTGGAATTCAGGAGCCTTGATCACGTCGAACACAATTACCTCCTGATGCCCGTCTTGGCCTAGTATCGTCACTTCAATAGTGGTATGGGTCACTGGTCCGGAGGCGATTTCCGTCCCATCCACCGTGGTAATGACGTCTTTACCCACCTTTGGACAAAGAGGTAAGTTCATCCTGGAAGCCAATTCGCGGTCCACATAATTTCCAACTGCTCCGCTATCAATGTATGCCTTAATTGCATGCAAACGATCCGGTTGCTCTGGGTTTACGAGGACCATTGGCATCATGAAGTGCGAGGTCAAAGAACTGGTTTTTACGCTCGGCAAGCGGACCTCTACACTTGTCGGGCGAGGTCGTTTCCCGGCTCAGGCTTTTCAGAACTCTTATCAGAAGCTCCCACTGTCTTCTTAGGTGGTTTCACCGGGTTATCTCGAAGAAAATGTCCTGAATTTCCACAATAGAGACATAGTTGCATTTGTCGTCTCCTGTCGCGTTCTTTCTGGGTTAGGGGACCCTTTACAACCCCAATTTGCATAGGTTCGACAGCTTCAACTCCTTTGGTGTGACTTTGAGGCTTAGGGAACACTCGTGTTTCAAACCTGGATCGATCCGCCTTTCTGTTTTGTAGTCTGTGATCCAATTGGACCACCAAATGTAACGCTCACCTGATTCTCGCAGAGGCGCCGATCTTGACTGGGCGACTACCGTATCTTCAAAGGTGATGTGTAGCACCCGGTTGGCTCTTTGGGCTGGACCTCTGTGCACTGTATGCCTGACGTGTAGAGTAAGATGTCTGCAGATAGAAAATATGGGGTTAATGAACTGGGGTTATTGGGGTGTCCCTATCTCTTTCCTCTTCTCCTCTCCTGTAGACCCCCAAAGGTTAACGCTCTCACCTTAGGTAAGTGAATGCCGAGCTCTCCATCTGCCTCGGGGCAGGGTGCTGTAACCAGTTTCTTCACTGGATAGGTAGCGCAGGCCTCTTGACTTCAGAGGACTGCTGTCCGTCGTTTACTGCACGAACGGTAAGTTTCGAGTCATTCAAATGTCTTTAAAGTCTTTAGTAATGATGTCTCTTATTTTGCAGGGTTCCGGCGATGGCGGATGACGGGCTGAAGTGAGTTGAAGATGGAGCCCGTGTGATGAATAGAAGCGCCTGGAAGCACGTAAGTAAGCGCTTGTTGCCTGCTTCACTATGCGCTCTAACTGTCTTTTTATTTTGCAGGTACGAGTTCGGAGCGGCTGCAGGGTGCCGGAATACCCACTGGATTAGATGTGGAAAGGAGTAATGGCACGTGAGTATTAAAGTTCCCCAATGTCTTTAAACGCACCTTGTTTTGTCTTTCAGATGCGGGATGCAGCGCCGAAGGCCTCCGGAGCGTGCGAAGAGTTGGTAAACTTTTGTCTTTCAGATGCCGGAATGCAGTGTGAAGACCTCCGGAGCGCACGAAGAGTAGGTAGGCCTTTGCCTTTCAGATGCCGGAATGCTAACCTGTTCTTTCTTGTCTTTATAGGTGTTGCTGAAGACTGGATTCAGGATGGTAAGCCTTTGCCTTTCAGATGCCGGAATGCTAACCTGTTCTTTCTTGTCTTTATAGGTGTTGCTGAAGACTGGATTCAGGATGGTAAGCCTTTTTCCTTAGGCCCAGGACCGGATGCAGAAGACACGATGAGCGTTCTGCTGCAGAGGTTGCAGAATAACGCAAAGCAAGATTCATCCACCGGGTGTGGTTTAAATAGCCTCCTGTAGTGCTTAGGTGTCTCCTTCCACAGCCACGCCTAAGTAAGAAAAGAGTTCCTGGTAAGAAAAGAGTTCCTGCCTTCCAGAAGAGTTCCAGTGTTCTGAATCTAGGGAGTGGCTCCAGCCCCACCCAACAGGAAAAGTAGTTCCAAACAGAAGAGGATCAGAGGCTCAACTGGCAGGCAAGTAAGCAGCATGGTCTGCTGAAGGTAAGTCCACCCAAGCATTATGAGCCCGGCGCTTCCAGCGCTGGGACTGGGCATATTTATGAGCCTGGTGCCACTGGCGCCAGGACTGGGTCCAAAAGGTCCCAATTGGGACTGGTTGGCACTCGGAACCTGGGTTATGGATCTGCTTCCAAGGGAGTTGGGAAAACCCTGACCTTTTGGAAGCAGAGATCATGACACCAAATCAATGTACTCTGAACAATCCTGAGGAGGATTCACTACCTGGGCAAGGACGTCTTTGAGTTTGCCACGCAAACCCTTGTGAAAAAGCGTGATTCTTTTGTCCTCAGGCCATCTGGTTTACACGATTAGCCTATTGAATGATGCAATGTAGGCCAAAAGATATTGATTGCCCTGTCGTAGGGAAAGGAGTTTTTTGTCCAGGGCCTGCCCCTGGGAATGCCTTGCAAAAAGTCTTTCCATATTTGCCTGGAAGGTCGGGAAATCACGAAGGATCGGGTCATCCTGTGTAACCAGAGGGATCGAACAATCAGCGGCACTCCCGCTAAGATACGAAAGCACAAAGGCTACCTTAGTCTGGTCAGTCGGAAAGGCTGCAGGTCTACAAAGAAAGTGCAATCGGCATTGATTTATAAACACTGCAAACCTTTTAGGGTCACCAGAGAAGCGTTCAGGCGGTGCCAATGGCACATTTCCGGGTAGGTTGATTTGAACAGGATTGGCTGAAGCCGCTGGGATATAGCTCCCTCCTGAATTAGGTAGCGGGGTTTGGCCCGCTTGTGTCTGTAATAACTGTCTGGCGAGATCATCAGTTTGTTCTTTTGATATTATCAATTCCCTCCTAAGAGCATTCGTTTCCTGGCGGGCAGCATGAACTTCAGCTCTTAATTCCCCTAATAACTGGGCCAGTTGGTCTGTGTCGGAAGTTTCCATAGCGCCTGGGTAGGAGGTTATTGGTGGGCTTCGCGTTCTGTAACGCTCACCTGATTCCCACGGAGGCGCTGATCCCGGCTGGGTTGCTATCGTTTCTTCAATTGAGAAGCGTAGAGCTCGGACGACTCTCAGGACTGGGCTTCCTCTTATCGAATGTCTGACTTGCAGGGTAAGTTTTCTGCAGGTGGAAGAAAAAGGGTTAATCACCGTTTGATGGGATTTCTTCTCCCACCAATCGCCAGTTTCTCCCACAGCCTAGCTTTCTACTTGTCTCGGCGAGCTCTCACCTTAGACGTATAAATGCTGAGCTCTCCATCCTGGGTCTGGTGCAGGGGTGCGTGAATTCCAGTTACGTCACTGGATGAGTTCAGTGTTGAGGCTCAAGTCTTTTGCGGCCTTAGTTGTGGCACTGGTGCTGGGATGCCGAAGAGCGATGCTGCCGTTACTGCACGAGCGGATGCCTGTAAGTATACTGTAGTCTTTAGGCTTTAAAAGATGGGCACCTCAATAATGTCCTTTTTCTAGTTTTCAGGTGCCGGGATGCTGCGGGCTTTATATCCGTTGCCACTGCACGTGCCGATGCACGTAAGTATATTGATCGTTGGCCGCTTTTAATGGCACCTCTAATAATGTCCTTTTTCTAGTTTTCAGGTGCCGGGTTGATGCGGCCGCTTCTGCGCGTGCAAAAACTGGTAAGTTAAGATGAATGCGACTGCCTTCACCCGAACCCCTTTTTAATTATGTCCTTTGCCTTTCAGGTGCAGAGAAGCTGCCGAAGAGAAGGCCGCGGTTAGCTCCGTTGCAATCACGGATGGATCAGGTAAGCGGGCGCGGCTGTGAGCGAGTTGGACTTTTCTAACCTTATGTTTATTCTTTGCAGGTTTTGCCGGTGACTGGATTCCGGGATCTGGTAAGTATTTTTCTGTGTCTTTCTTCATCCACACGTTGCTGCGCGGAAGCTGAAGATGACTCTGGACCTGGAATGCAGGAGCCGACTCGGTGAGCGTGCTGCTGCTGCTGCAGAATAACGCGAAGCACGTGTTTTCCATCGGGTGTGGTTTAAATAGCAGAGAAGTGCTTCCCGTGTGTGTTCTTCCACCAGTTTCACCCAGGTAAGAAAAGAGTTCCTGAATGGAGGGAATAGTTCCTCTCAGCCCTGATGGCTGGGGACTTCAACCAGACTGGATTGTTCTGGGTAAATATGCAGCATGGTCTGCCTCAGGTAAGTCCACCCAAGCATTATTACACTGTTTATCAACATGAGCCTGGCGCCGGGACTGAAACCCTTCATGAGCCTGGCGCCAAAGGCACCAGGACACGGTCCAAAGGGCCCCTGTAGGGGTCTGCTGGGTCCGGAGTAGTGGAAGACGGGTCTGCTTCCGAGGGCGCTGGGCCAGTCCTGGCCCCTCGGGAGTAGCGCCCATGACACTTCCACCCAACAGCCAGTCAGGGGGAAGGGACAGAGTCAGGGCTTCGGGAAAAGAAGGTAACAGGCGATAGGAAACAAGATGGCCTCTTGCTTTCTATCAGTAATCCCCTAATTACAATGACAGGACCTGGGCATCCCAAAATTGAGGACGCTCAGGGCACCTGTCAATTCAGCACAGAGCTGCCACCAGCCCGTACCCTGCTCTGTGGGCCATACACAGGTGCCCAGAAACATACCCTAGGAGTACAGGGTTGTACTCCCACCCATGGGTGCCATAAGGGTATCCCACGGGTCTGTTCACCAAACCAAATACAGGAAGAGCCGCATCGCAAGGAGTCCCGCATGAACTCCTGCGCGGAAAACAGTCTGAACACATGATACAAATTAATAAAGGACCAGGATTCAGAGTCCCTGTCTCTCCGATGCATTTCCAGCATCACAGTCGCCCTCCCCCGCCAGACTGAGGTTAGGGTGCCTAATCTCCCACGAGATAGACATCCTCATCCAGACGGTCAACATACCTTCTGGAAAAGCCATCTGCATTATAATGACTCTTCCTGGTCTATGCTCTATGGTGAAGTCTAGCCCTTGCAGGCTAATGAACCACCTTTCATTTGGGCAGGAGCCCCTCTTCACCAGCAGCTGAGCCTGTTCTCCTCATCACAGCCAGAGGCTGCAATGCACGAGCAGCTTATTCTGATGAAGCTGCCCAGCTGCCGTATGATCATCGGATGGCTACCACAGTAAGCCGCTTGCTTAATTTCACTGTGGCACTACCATAAGCACCACTGCTCCGTGGCACGATCTGCACCCCAGATGCTCGGCAGACCCACGAGGGACTGCTGCCAAAGCCGCAACGTTATTCGATTCTAAAATGGCCACCGCTGCCCATGCGCGCCATATGTTTATTCTGGTTGCCTAGCAACTAGACCACATGCTCGCCTATAAGCCCGCAGGCAAGCCAGAGGCGGAAGCTGGCCCACCTCCTCTAAGGCACACCGTGCACAAGGCACCTTCCTGTCTGCCCCTCAGCTTATTTTCATTTGGGCAGGAGCCCCTCTTCACCAGCAGCCGAGCCTGCTCTCCTCATCACAGCCGGAGGCTGCAATGCACAAGCAGCTTATTCTGGTGAAGCTGCCCAGCTGCCGTATGATTGTCGGATGCCTACCACAGTAAGCCGCTTGCTTAATTTCACTGTGGCACTACCATAAACACCACTGCTCCGTGGCACTATCTGCACCCCAGATGCTCGGCAGACCCACGAGGGACCGCCGTCAAAGCTGCAACGTAATTCGATTCTAAAATGGCCGCTGCTGCCCATGCGCGCCATATGTTTATTCTGGTTGCCTAGCAACTAGACCACGCACACGCCTATAGGCCCGGAGGCGGAAGCCAGCCCACCTCCTCTAAGGCACACTGTGTCCAAGACACCTTATTGTCTGCCCCTGTCTGCACCTGCGCTTCAGCGCTGGATACTACTCTGCAGCACCTCCACATCACGTGCAACCGTAACTGCGGAAGCTACCCAGAACACAGCTCAATAGTGGCTTCACTACACCATATATCGGGTAAGACTCTTTGTCGCCTCATCACGCTGACCCCAGCACGATCGTAGGCACATCGCATTCTGCCTTCACCACCTGCATACAAGACTCCGTCTCTATTCCATCCCGAGCTAACCTTTTTTTTATCTGTCACTAACTACGTATTAGTCACAGCTACATCCTCTCCTGAGAGACTGCTTGTGTACCACACAGCTCTTGTACACGCTCTGCTGTACCTTGGTCACTCCTAACAAATCTGCGAACTAATTAGTGGCAAGTCTAGCATGTTAGTATTCAGTCCCCTCCCCTCCAAAACGGAACCGTTAGTTCTATTGTTGGAGCTGCGCCGGGCATCACCTGCACTTTACCCTGCACATCTCCCTATCAACAGTACATGAACAGTACCCTGTAGCAAATCGATTGCCTTTGCACATGTACCTACCTAGTCAGCCATATTTCAGCAGCTGCATTGAGTAATTGATTGCCTTTTGCACATGTACCTACCTAATCCGCCATATTTCAGCAACTGCCTTGAGTAATTGATTGCCTTGTGCACATGTACCTACCTAGTCGGCCATATTTGAGCAACTGCCTTGAGTAATTGATTGCCTTTTGCACATGCACCTGCCTAGTCGGCCATACTTGAGCAACTGCCTTGAGTAATTGATTGCCCTCTGCACATGTACCTACCTAGTTGGCCATATTTGAGCAACTGCCTTGAGTAATTGATTGCCTTTTGCACATGTACCTACCTAGTCGGCCATATTTGAGCAACTGCCTTGAGTAATTTGATTGCCTTTTGCACATGTACCTACCTAGTCGGCCATATTTGAGCAACTGCCTTGAGTAACTGATTGATGCCCCTTTTGCAATGGCGCAGACGGGTTAAAAAACGGTGGTGTGGAAGGTTGCCCAGAGCAATTGCCATTGGTTTAGATTCATTCGAAACCTTCCACCCATCACTTTTATGGTCAGTTTGTTTCCCCTTGTGAGAGAGGGTATGCCCAGACGTGGGTCCCTTGCTCGCTGCGCCACAGGGAACAAGGCTGCACCTCATTGAGGAGGTCCAACAAGGCCGAAACATGTCTAGGGTTGTTTGGTTTTCTGTGCAGAGGGGACCTGGCCTAGCAGTTCGGGCTGGGCTGCTACCTTCAGTGGCGGCAGCTGCTGACTGATTTGCACATGGCTGGTCCCCTTTTGCAATGGCGCAGACGGGCTAAAAAACAGTGGTGTGGAAGGTTGCCCAGAGCAATTGCCAGTGGTTTAGAACCTTCCACCCATCACTTTTGTGGTCAGTTTGTTTCTCCTTGTGAGAGAGGGTATGCCCAGACGTGGGTCCCTTGCTCACTGCGCCACAAGGAACCAGGCTGCACCTCACTGAGGAGGTCCAACAAGGCCGAAACATGTCTGGGGTTGTTTGGTTTTCTGTTCAGAGGGGACCTGGCCTAGCAGTTCGGGCTGGGCTGCTACCTTCGGTGGCGGCAGCTGCTGACTGATTTGCACATGGTTGGTCCCCTTTTGCAATGGCGCAGACGGGCTAAAAAACGGTGGTGTGGAAGGTTGCCCAGAGCAATTGCCAGTGGTTTAGATTCATTCGAAACCTTCCACCCATCACGTTTGTGGTCAGTTTGTTTCTCCTTGTGAGAGAGGGTATGCCCAGACGTGGGTCCCTTGCTCACTGCGCCACAGGGAACCAGGCTGCACCTCACTGAGGAGGTCCAACAAGGCCGAAACATGTCTGGGGTTGTTTGGTTTTCTGTGCAGAGGGGACCTGGCCTAGCAGTTCGGGCTGGGCTGCTACCTTCGGTGGCGGCAGCTGCTGACTGATTTGCAGATGGCTGGTCCCCTTTTGCAAAGGCGCAGACGGGCTAAAAAATGGTGGTGTAGAAGGTTGCCCAGAGCAATTGCGAGTGGTTTAGATTCATTTGAAACCTTCCACCCATCACTTTTGTGGTCAGTTTGAGTAACTGATTGCCTCTTCGCTAATTTGAATGCCAACCTGTATAAAACTTCACAGTTTACTTATCAGTGCAGTCGCACTACACCATACAGACGGTTAGGACACCCAGATCATGACATGCGGCTACAGCCACCTTATTTATGTTATCATCGCAGGGTACCTAACTGTTACCCCCCACTGCACCTTCCATATTAGCACTGCCAAGACCAACTACTAGCACTCTACTTCACATCATCCCATCATGTTCCACAGCACCAACATTTTATGCAACCCATGCCTCAATTACCCGGCTTTGTGGCTTCAACATTATGCCACTAAACCTACACTCAATCAACCATGCACTCTCCACGCTAGGAATCTCAGACTTAGATCCAGACTGCCCTGTGCCCCTTGCACTCAGCGCATCCACACCACCATTACACAGTCTACCACACAGAAGACACCACCTCCCCTCCCCGATATCTCCACCTCCACCAAATAACTCAAGGGTGCCCTCATCAACGCCAGATCCCTCACGGCCCACGCTCTGGACATCTCTGACCTCATCACCGTTTAAAACCTTGATTTCATTGCCATTACCGAAACTTGGCTACATGCAGCTTCTGGCCCACTTCTTGCCCTCGCCATTCCGAATGGAAACACTATCAACAGAATCGACCGACAGTCCACCTCCAAAGGAGGCGTTGTTGCATTTATACATAGAGATAATATTAATCTGCGAACCATGCCTAACATCGAACTTAGTTCTGCAGAATCCCTCTCTGTGAAACTCACCCTCTCTCCAACTAATACCGCAACAATACACCTCATTTATAGACCTCCAGGACCACGTGGCTCCTTCACAGATGATATCACAGCCATCCTAACAGACAATACTAAGCCTAACTCTCAGGTGCTGCTACTAGGTGACCTTAACCTTGGCTTATCCGACCCTAAGGACCACATGGCCACCGAGGTCGCTAGCACTCTAACTAACCTAGGCTTCCAGCAACGCATTGGCGAACCTACCCACATCAAGGGCAGAACGCTTGACTGGATTACTGATCTTAACTGTAACACTACTATAAGCTCCAACTACGCCTGTGCTTGGTCAGACCACAACATCATTATCTTCCACTTACCAGCTACCAACCCTCACAACAAACCTACCATAACTCTGGCTATTCCCACGGGGAACAAAAAAGACATTACTGGCTTTCAGTCGCCCAAAGGATCTCTTTGAAAGCATTGGCCCTTACCTACAAATGCGTAAACAATCAGGCCCCCATCTATCTAGCCTCTCGCTTCACTCATTACATCCCATCGCGGGCACTTAGATCTGCACAAACCCAAGGTCTCATGATCCCCAGATACAAGCTCCATTCAGCTGGAGGCGTTAGTTTCCCAGTCCTTGCTGCCAAGCTCTGGAACACTGTGCCACTTACCATTAGAAATCTACCTTCATTCAACCTATTCAAACACAAAGCCAAGCTCTGGTTAGCCACTTCACACTAACAACTATCCTCTTGATTATGTATAACATGACTCTTTATGTGCCCGCTGTATTGCTCCCGCACGTTACTACTCTTGTCAATGCATATGATATCTGTAATGTTAACTGTAACTCTGCCACAACTGTTATTACTACTGTGATTATATTTCATTGCTGTATTGCACTGTTAAGACATGCGCCCGGTTGCCTTCGGGCCTGGTTGCGCTATACAAATAAAACAAATACAAATACACCTGAGCAGTTTCGGGTTTTCACCCTTCATCTGCATAAGCCACTTCAAGGGCTTATGGTCTGTTTGGACCTTGAAGGTAGACCCTGTAAGGTAGTGGCTAAAACACCTAAGGCTCCAAACTATACTGAAACATTCCTTTTCAGCAGTAGCCCACCTAAGTTCTCTACCCTTGAGTTGTATACTGATGAATATGATCGGATGTTCCCTCCCTTTGTCATCTAACTGGGACAAGACAGCTCCAATTCCAGAGACGCAGGTGTCAGTTTGAATGATAAAGAGCTAGCTGTAATCAGGCGCACACAACACAGGTGCCCTACACAGACTTTCCTTCAAGCCATTGAAGGCCCTCTGACAGTGTTCAGTCCAATTAACATTCCTCGGTTGTTTGGGTGAAGTCAGAGCTGTCAGGGGTGCATCTATAGTTCCATAGTCTGCCATGAAGTTGTGATAATACCCAGTGAGGCCCAAAAAGGCTCTCACCTGGGTTTGAGTAGTGGGAGTCTCCCAGTCATGTACATCCTGTACCTTAATGGGCAGAGGTTGGATTTGACCCCCCCACTCACCCCCAACCTCATGACCAAGCTACGTGACTTTCCCTTGAGCTATCTGGCACTTGGTGGCCTTGATAGTGAGGTTAGCCCTTTTCAAGGCCTGCAACACTTTATCCAAGTAAGTCAAATGCTTCTCCCAAGTGGAACTGTAGACAGCGATGTTGTCTAAGTAGGCCACACAAAAGGCCTCTAGCCCACTGAGTGCATGATTGACTAAATGTTGGAAAGTGGCAGGTGCATTCTTCAACACAAAAGGCATGACTCTAAACTGGTAGAGCCCCTCGGGTGTTGAAAATGCAGTCTTTTCCTTGGCATGGTCCGTCAGAGCTATTTGCAATAGCCTGAGGTAAGGTCAAAGGTGCTCACAAATTTGGCAGCACCTATGGTGTCCACAAGCTCATCAGCCCTGGGCAATGGGTGTGCATCAGTTTTGGCTACGGCATTGACTCCTCTGTAGTCCACACAGAACAGCTAATCCTTGGTACCGGCCTGGGATCTTGTCTTGGGGACAAGGACTACTGGACTGGATCTGTCAGAATAACAGAGGGGTAGAGTATCGACACTCTTCCCCCGAACCACAGAAGCTGAATAGATTTGACCCTCCCACCGAGGTTGGCATGGGTACCTAATCTCATATGAAACAGGAACACCACGTGGCATGCCAATTGGGGGCAGGGAGGAGGGATTAGAGAGAGGTTGTGGATGGGGAGATTGGGAAAACCAGAAAGAGGGTTAGGTTAAACCTAGGTGGATAGGTATGGGAGAAAATAGGAACAAACATACATATGCATACACAATAAATCCTGTCTCCTGACCTGCCTGACTCCTTACTCTTGTCTTAACATGAAACCCCAATCTCTCATAATATAACCTCTTTCATGTATGCTGCCTTGTTTTAAGAGTGACCAACTGTAGCAAGACTTATATGCACACACATAACATTGAGCATAGCGAATGGAACAAACAAGGGTGACATACTCATGGCCCTTTGGGCAAGCAAAGTGACACACTGTCCATATGGAAGCTGGTTTCCCAGTGGAATGCCCCTGATACTGTTGTCTCTTGACTAATTCCAAAAATCATACATGCTGAGAATCTGGCATGCCTCTGCCAAAATACATAATGTTTATATCATCTCTCCCAAAATACTGCACAATGGAAGTTTTCTGTCATACGGGGTCCTTTAAATCAAAAAACAAGACGGCCCTTTTTCATGATTGCACATGTGAACATATGAGCTTCCCAGCCTCTTATCAGACTTTGTGTTGTACGTAATCATACATTGGCACCAACTCTGCTTGTACTTATCTGTGTGTCCGGGCGCCCCGCAGGACCACCCGGACCTGAAGAAATGATGCAAAGACAACCCAGCGCCGTGGCTTTCACCGCCATGACCCGTGTGCAGCTTCTCCTTGATCATCTGTGAAGCGGGATGCTTCAGCAACTATCCAACTTGCTAATAAACTGCCTGTGGCCCGGGCATGTCGCCAGCAGTCCTCTGGCATCTGAAAAGCTATGAGAAATCCTCCTGCGTGTAGCCGTAACCACCTGTGCCTAACGCTACAATAATCTGAACCTGGGCACGGGCGGCCGGCGTAGAAATAGACCCGGTGATTAAGATCAGCTGGTGAAATGCGTGCGGATAGGAACTGCATTCCACCCACAGGTTGCTGGGAAATGTAGTCCAATTATTCCTACATGCTGCACGCTAGCATTTCCTGGCCCCCACACGCCTCCTGCGAGACCAAATAGTGAACCTGACAGTACCTCCTCTCTTAGGGCCTCTCACAGGGGCTGGTTTATCCAGATGCTGTAAATGAAATTGTCTCACTAACCTGGGAGCATGAACTGCACTTGCCGGTTCCCATGAACTGTCTTCCGGACCATAACCCAACCAGTGAATTAAGTACAATAGTGTTTTTTTTGCTTCTTCTTAAAGTCCAAAATCCTTTTCACCTCATATTCCATTTGACCTTCTTTCAATATGGCTGGTGGTCACTGCATGATCATCCCAGAAGCTGCGGGTTTAAGCAAAGAAACATGGAATACGTGATGTATCTTCAAGGTTTTAGGTAATTGCAATATCATGGCTAAAGAAGAGACACATTTTATAATCTCGTAGGGCCCAATAAATCGGGGTGCAAAATTGCGTAACCCCACCAGCGATAGATTTCGTGTGGACAACCAAACCCTGTCTCCCACCTTATATTTGGGAGCTGCTTGCCATTTCTTATCAGTCTGTATCTTATAAGCCCTTTTAGCCTGTTCCAACTTAGCTTGTGCCTTCTAGCTAATGTTCAGAAGTAACTGCTTCCTTTCGTGTAAGACGGGTATCTGCTCCACTTTGGGTAGAACTTCAGGTAACATATTTTGTTCGTGCCCATATAAACATTCATTAGGGGCCATCCCCTGAGATGCGTGTTCCGTGTTGTTATAGGTGAACTCCGCCAACCATAATGCTCTTACCCATGAATCCATGCCATCCCCAAGGTAGCACCTTAAGTATTGCTCCAATGTCTGTTTAACCCTCTCCGTCTGCCCATCCGTCTGTGGGTGATAACTTGTGGAAAGGGCACACTCAATTCCCAACATCTGGCAGAAGGCACGCTAAAATTTAGAAGTAAATTGAGGGCCCCTATCAGAGACAACACTCTGAGGCAACCCATGCAATCTTACAATATTCTGCAAAAACAACTCAGCCAGTTGCCCAGCCCCTGGAATACCATTACAAGGTACAAAGTGAGCTTGCTTGGACAAATAATCAACCACTACCCAAATAGTGTCATATTGATTGTCCGGAGGAAGATCTGTTATAAAATACATAGAGATATGTGTCCAGGCTCTCTCTGGTGTGGGTAACAGCTGTAACAACCCCACCTTTCGGCCATGGTCTGCTTTGCTGTGCACACATGTCTCACACTTATCAATGAACCCCACAGTATCCTTTCTCAAATCGGGCCACCAAAAATATTTCTCCAACATCCTTTGCGTCTTCTTCCTCCCAGAATGACCTGCCAATGGGGATTTATGGCACCAATACAATGCTTTCTCCTGTAATTCATGCATGGGTAAAAATAGCCTCCCTGCATAATAAGGAAGCCCATCACGGATGGTCTTTACCGGATCACCTCCTCCCCACTGCTGCATTTCCTGTTGACTCAGACTCCCCCTTACTTGGTCTAGCAACTTTTCAGTGACTGCCCCAACCACCTTCTCTGGAGGAATAATGGCCTTTACCTCTGTAACCACTTTTTCCAAATTCTGCTGTCTAGTCAAAGCGTCAGCTTTACCATTTTTCCTCCCTGGCCGGAATGTTACCACAAAATTAAATTTGTTAAAATGTTGCGACCATCTCAGTTGCCTAGGACTCAAAGTTTGTGCAGTCTTGAAGTATTGTAAATTCTTGTGATCTGTCACCACAACCACCTGATGCTTGGCCCCCAACAAATAATGCCTCCACTCCACAAACGCTGCCCGAATCGCTAACAATTCTTTGTCTTTAATGGAATAATTCTGTTCACACTGGGTAAGCTTACGGGAGTAGAAGGCTACTGGATGCCAAATTCCTTGCTCACTTTTCTGAGACAAAATTGCCCCTATAGCTACATTGGAAGCATCCGTCTCTACTTGAAATGTTTTTTTCTGAATCGGGATGTCGTAATACTGGGGCCTGAGTAAAAGCTTTTTTCATTGCCTGAAAAGCCTCCTCCGCTTCCAGGGTCCAATGGAACTGTGCTGCCTTTCTCATCAATTTGGTGATGGGACTCACTACCTGAGAAAAGCTTTCAATAAATCTCTGATAGAAGTTGGCAAACCCCAAAAATGATTGGATGTTTTTGATACATTGCGCAGAGGGCCAATCAGTAACTGCCTGTTTCTTCTTTCTGTCCATAACAATACCTGTCGGTGTTATGAACCCCGAGAACTCCACCCGTGTAGTATGGAATGTACACTTCTCCAGTTTGACATACAACTGATATTCCTGCAGCCGCCCTAACACTGCTTTTACATGTGCTATATTTTGCTCTTGAGAGTTAGAATAAATCAAGATTTAATAAATATACATGATGACAAATACATCAATGAATTCCCTCAATACCTCCTGCATAAAGTATTGGAACGCAGTTGGCGTGTTGCACAGCCCAAAGGCATGACCAGGTACTCAAACAATCCAAACTACGTCCTGAATGCAGGTTTCCACTGTTAGGCAGAACCATGTGCAGTGCCCTTAGGGACCATTACACACAATTACGACTACAGGTGGCAATACAAGTTTTTCTTGGTACAAGCCTGTACTACTATGTCAGAGTGGTAGCAGTAGCGGAGCAGCCAGGCTTGATTGCACTCCTCATTCCACCTGACCTTTTTGGGAAATTTGGGAGAGGAGATGACATTCAAAGGAGAAGCTATGGTCCCATAGTTCTCTATGAAGTTCCTATAGTACCCAGTAAGATCTAGGAAGGCTCTTACTTGGGTTTGAGTAGTAGAGGTGGCCCAGTTTTGTACATCTTGTACTTTGCTAGGCAATGGCCTTATTTCACCTCCTCCTACCTCATGTCCAGGGTAGACCACTGAACTCTGACCAATTTGACATTTGCTTGCCTTTATGGTCAGATGGGCCTGTTCCAGAGCCTGCAATACATAGCCTAGGTGTTCGATATGTTCTTTCCATGTAGGGCTGAACACTGCAATGTCATCCAAGTATGCCATGCAGAGGTCCTCCATCCCATTCAGAACTTGATTGACCATCCTCTGAAATGTAGCAGGTGCATTCTTTAATCCAAGAGGCATCACCTTGAATTGGTAGAGGCCAGCTGGAGTGGAGAATGCAGTTTTCTCCTTGGCATGGTCTGTCAGGGCTATTTGCCAATAGCCTGACGTTAGGTAAAATGTGCTGAGGTACTTGGCTGCACCAAGTTTGTCCGCCAGCTCATCTGTCCTAGGCAAAGGATGGGCATCAGTCATGGTGACGACTGCATTTAGAGCTCTATAGTCCACGCAGAATCTCAACTCCTTGGATCCTGCCTTTGGTACAAGCACAACTGGGCTAGACCATGGACTATATAACTCGATAACCCCCGAGTTCAAGCATCTTGTTGACCTCATTCCTTATGTGGGATCTGATATTGTCTGACATTTTGTACCCCAGCTTTTGACCGGTAAACAGTCACCAGTGTGTTTGTCATGCTGGCCCCAAGGGGTCATGCCTGGTGAAAGTGAAAACAAGGAGGCAAACTGATTTAACAGTAATTGCACTCATCCTGCTGGTCAGATGTGAGACTGGAAGAGAGATTGACTCCTTCCACTTGCTCATCTAAAGGTAAGCCTCTGAGGAGGTCAGGCAGAGGTTCACTCTCCTCCTCCTCCTGAGCTGAAGCTAGAAGCAGAGCTCCTATGTCAGGTCTAGAGACATAAGCCTTTAAACGGTTGGTGTGAAAGACTCTGGGAGCCTCCTTAGGGTTACCTAAGTCCACCAGATAGTTCACCTCTCCAAGTTTTCCCGACAACCTTGAAGGGTCCTATCCATTTGTCTTGCAAGGCCCTCTGCCTTGTGGGGACCATAACGAGAACAAGCTGGTCTTGAGTAAACTCAACCATGTTAGCCTTCTGGTCATGCCAATGCTTGACCAGAGCTTGACCAGCCCTCAAGTTATCACTTGCCTCTGCCATCATGTGTGACATTCTCCTCCGGAAACCTATCACATAGTCAGTCACTCTGACTGGCTTGGGGGAAGGAGCACTCTCCAACCCCTCCTTAATCAGGGCCAATGGACCTCTGACTGGATGGCCATAGAGAAGTTCGAAGGGACTAAATCCTACTCCCTCCCGAGGGACTTCTCTGTAAGCAAAGAGAAGGCATGGCAGTAGAAGGTCCCGCTTTCTTTTAAGGGGTTCTTCTAAAGCACCTATCATGCTCTTCATAGTTCTGTTAAACCTCTCTACCAGTCCATTGGTTTGGGGTTGGTAGCCAGTTGAGAACTTGTAGGTAACTCCACAGGTTTTCCACATGGTTTGCATGTAGTGGGACATAAAATGTGATCCCCTGTCGGATATCACCTCCTTAGGAAAACCTACTCTGGTAAAACTACCAAGTAGGGCCTTAGCCACAGCCGGAGCTGTAACCGTCCTCATAGGTATGGCTTCAGGAAATCTAGTGGCATGGTCCACTACAACCAGGATGAACCTGTTGCCTGAAGATGTGGGAGGGTCAAGAGGACCAACAATGTCAATCCCCACCCTCTCAAAAGGCACTCCCACCACTGGGAGAGGCACTAAGGGTGCCTCATTCTTGGACCCACTCTTGCCAGAGGTTTGGCAAGTGTGGCAGCTTCTGCAGAATTTGTCTACTTCTGTACCCATTTTAGGCCAGTAGAAGTGCAGAGATAGCCTGACTTTGGTCTTCTTAAAACTTAAGTGACCAGCCAAAGGTACCTCATGGGCTAACTGCAGAAACTGGAGTCGGTTTACTAGAGGTACTAAAAGTCTTTTGTAGTCTCCAGGGGTTGACTCAGTTGGTTCACTGTAGAAGAAGCCATCTTCCCAGTGCAACCTATACTTCCCAGACTCAGTCCCATTGAGCTGAGAAGTGGCCTGTTGGTGAAGACCTTCCAAGGTAGGACACTCTCTTTGTCCCTTGCTGAAATCTTCCCTTCCCTGTAAAGACTGCAGCTCAGGTTGGTCAACAGGGTCAAGATCTCCTACCAAGGTAAGATCCTCTTCTAGATCTGAGTCCTCAGTATCTAGTTTGACCATACAGGGTTGAACCTCACACTCAGCCTCAGCTGGTGTGGGAGTCACAGGTGTGACTTTGGACAGTCTTGGAGATGTCCTTATGGGCACAGGAGTGCTTGCTGTTTTCTTGCTGGCAGACTTAGGTTTCCCCTTTGTCTTTCCTTGCCCTGCAATGGCAGTAAGTAGTCCTGTGGACTTGGGGTGATAGCTTCCTCTATCATGTCCCCAGGAGAGCCCCTTAAGGTTCTCTCCCTTGCAGACCTTGTGAGCTCCTGCTTCCTTCTGCTGGGGGGGCTGGGGGTACTAGACACAACTCCAAGCGTTTTAAGGTCATTACCCAATAGGACCCTCCCTGGTACGTTATTTTGCACACTTACAGGTATTCCGGCAGTCATGTCATTACACTGGATGAGAGCTGGTAACCGGGGAACCATTTGCACAGGGCCTCCAGCTAACTTGGTTAGGTGTTTGGGTGCCTTAGCAACATCCTCCACCTTGAAAAAACATTCATCAACCACAGTTATGCTGGCTCCAGTGTCTCTGATGGCAGGAGTCTCCTGACCATTCACAAGAACACTATCTTTATAATACTCTTTAGTATTATCTGGGATTGAGTTATAGACATCTAAGTTCTGTTGTTCCCAAAAACCCAAGGACACTAAAGAAACACTAGCTGAGACTCTCATGGGCTCATCAGCTAGTAGCTGAAAGTTTCCACTTGTCATAGGTACTTCATCCCCCTGGGAGAAGGCTAAGGAGACAGTGTTCATCCCTGAAGGTTTACCCTTACACTTGGGATCTCCTTTCACATGGCCAGGCAATCCACAAACAAAGCATTTCCCAAATGCTCTCTGGAATTGGGGCTTGCTCTGACCTCCATCTGGTGTGGAACCAGGTGGTACACTAGCCTGATTCGGTTTACCTTGTGGTTTACCCTGGTTATGTTTGGAGCCCTCTTTTGGATTGGAATTATTGGAGTTCTCCTTGTCTTTCTTGGACTGCTTTCCCTCTTCCTTCTTCTGAGTTTCCCCAGAATCCTTGTGAGTAGCCCTGTTGGCAACCCACAAGTCAGCAGCCTTAGCTAACTTCTTAGGATCTATCTCCTTTGAATCAGCCAAGTGCTGTCTAAGCTCAGGAGAGCAGGCATCAAAAATAGACTCCAACATTATAAGACTCCTCAAACTTTCATAAGTGTTCACTTTGTAACCCTTAACCCAACCATCTAAGTTTTTCAAACAGTCACACACCCAGGTAGCCCAATGGGTACCATCATGCTTTTTGAGGGTTCTAAACCTCTTAGGATACTGGGAAGGGGTCTTCCCAAACCTAGCTATTAATGCTAGTTTCATACACCCATAATCCTGCTTATCCTCCTCCCCCAACTCCATTACAGCATTGCTTGCAACAGGGGGAAGCCTAGAGAAAAGCCAAGGAATCAACTGATTCCCTGAGATACCTTGAATCCCATGATTTTACTCAAACATTGCTAACCAATCCAAAACATCAAGTTTAGTCTCATACATACCAATCATTTCATTTGGCATACAGGGTCTCTTAGGGCTGGAAGACCTAGAAGACTCTGGGAGAGAAACATTTTCTAAAGACAGTTTCTTCATTTCTAGTTCATGATTCAGCTTCATTTCTCTGAGCCTTAACTCTTGATGTTTCATGGCAGTTTGCGCATCAATACGTTTCACTTCTAATTCAAGTCTCATTTTCTCTAGTGCAATAAATTCAGGAGTAAGTGTAGGACCTGTGGGGGTCCCTGTGGACAGAGGTTGTGCATTCTGAGCAGGCAAAGGAGTTGTAGGGTTTCCTAGCAAGGACTCATCTACTTCTTCTAAATTAACACTCTCAGAATCAGAAACATCACAATCCACATTGGCTGGAGTGCTAGGCCCTTCTGACCCACTCTCCAGACTTTTTCCCATTAACTTTGCAACCAGTTCAGATTTCTTTCCTTTACCAGAGATATTCTTATCCCTACACATGGTTCTAAGAACCTCAGCAGTATAGAGTAAAAGACTCTCTTCAGTGTAGCTTTCCATATTTGACATGATTTCTCAGTTAAATAGAATTAGTGGTGTTAGCCTTGTGGTTAGTTGAACCCAAGCAATAGCAGCACTCTAAGTGTAATCACTCTACTTCCAAATCCTCACCGCTGTACACCAGTGTTAGGCAGAATCCTGTACAGTGCCCTTAGGAACCACTACACACAATTAAGACTACAGGTGGCAATACAAGTTTACCTTTGGTACAAGCCTGTACTACTATGTCATAGTGGTAGCAGTGGCGGAGCAGCCAGGCTTATCTCAAGAGTATATGAGCAGAGATTACACAAAGGGACCACAATTACTGTGACTCAAGCAAACACTGACTCAAGGTTTCAGGTAGAAAAATATAAGTACATTTATTTTTAAACCATCAGTTGTAAACACAACACTTCTTTTAAAATTTAAACAAAACCACACGTTAAATATACTACAACTAACCAATTCACTTTGTACAGTATGTCTCAAGGTAAGTACCCTGTGTTGGAATGAACCGGTGTTATGAACAAAACACGATGCCGCGGATACGGTTGTGATCACTTTTTGACAGTTCGGTCTACTACATAAACGCGTATCCGTCACATGAAATGCTACCGGGGCAAAAACACACTTAGCGCCTTAGATACCCAGAGGGATTTGGAGGCAAAAATCACAGGCAATATTTTGGTTAGGCAGATAGAATCGAGAAACACTCAGAAACAGGAGTTCAAAAGTCAAAGGGCCGGAGCCAAGTTCAAGTGACACCGGAGGCCTGTTGCCGAAGATCACACCGTTAGACAGTTCACGATTCAACATAGCCAAGAGTACTTTGATATTGTCAATGTTCGGAAGCAAAAGTTATAAGAAGGAGGGAAGACAAGGGCAAGCCTTGATGATGAAGAAAAAGGGATTCACCCAGTTACCTCAAGCAGAACACAGTACCTTATTCCAATGATGCAGCTGGTGGCCTGGCAGTTGTTCCTGTTAGTTTCCCGCAGACCCACGATTCCTGGAGCTTCGTTGTGAAGGAGGACGTCTGAAGGGGGTCTGCACCACACAGGGCTGAAGCCGGCAGCAGCGACAATGAAAAGGTGTGCTCCTTAAAAGCAGGAGAGGCTCAGCAGGTGGCTATCCGGGCCACTACAGCAGTGGGCAGCGATTTCAACCACAAAGGTGACCTCTGGCTGAAGAAGACGAGCTGGTTATCCCCACCAAGCTCACGGGAAGAAGACTCCAGACTGGATCTTCTCTTAGTCGTTGAAGGGTAGATAGCTCAGGACTGCAGCAGGGCTTCACCGGGGCAGGGTAGTTGCAGCAGCCGTCGTTCTCTCCGCTTATCTTCAGTTCCTTGTAGTTCTAGTGGCACCTCTGACTTCTAGCCCAAGAGACCTGCCTTTTATGCGCAAACCCCCCATTCACACAGCCTGGCTGTCAATCACGCAGCAGGGGGGTTGTCCAGCCGGGACAACCACCTCAGTCAATCATGGCAAAGTGCGACTTGGGTTTTCTAGGATACCCTGTGCAGGGGGTTACTACACCCCTTCCCCACATACAGTCCCATACAGTCTACCTAGACACCCAGGCGCCAAGAGGAGGGCTTCTCTGCAGAAGCCTGCCAAAAGACGGTGAACAAAGAAGGCAAACCTAGTTTGCCGCGCAAAGTAAAACACAAAAAGAAATGGCAAATAAACCCAACCGGAGCCAAAAGAAAGACGATTTGGTCAAGCGGGTTTATGCTTAAGGCTGCTAAAATAGCCAAAAGCATTACCACGTTTATCTAATATAATCGCGGTAGAAAAGTTAGGGTAGATACCACTGCCACCAGCCAAGTCTAAATATTAAAAGAGCAAAACAATGCTCAGAGAGGTACAGACAGAAAAGGGGTACAGATTAGCCCTTTCCAGTACTCCATGTAAGATGGGGTGTACTGGGTCTGTATAAAAGTGACTAGGTAAAGTAAATGGCAACTTTACCTTTCTCTGGGGGACAGTAGTCAGCCCCAGCAAAATGGAGTCAGAGGGCAGTCTTAAAGACAACCCTGGGTTACTACACTGAAGGTGCTGTGTAACCCACACAAGAACAGGGGCCCCTGGAGTGGTGTGCTCCAGTGCCCAAAATCACACAATGAGTAAAACACATAGGCCAAAACACATGTAAGAGTGGAAAAAGGGTGTACACTTTTACCAGGTGGAAAAAACAAACTCCAGAAATTCAGCAAAGCTGCTGAGGGACTCACTAGGTGAGGGAAATTAGCCCTAGAAGTAGAATTCTCCCTAAAATCCACTCATCTCCACTCTTTACCCTTATCAAATGATAGGCCGCCCTTAAATCCAACTTGGTGTACACTGCTGTTGATTTCACTTGATCCAACAACACCGGAATTAGAGGTAGAGGAAACCTATTCTTTACTGTCACCTTGTTTAATGTGTGATAATCTATGCAAGTTCTGAGCGTACCTTCCTTCTTAGGCACAAAAAACAAAGGTGTGGATACAGGAGATGTAGAGAGTCTGATGAACCCCTTCTCCAACATGTCATCTCAATACTCTCTCAAATGAACATTTTCAGTCTCAGTTAATGCTTATATTCTGCTGCAGGGCAACTTTGCTCCTGGTTCCAAATCAATGACGCAATCATAAGGCCGATGGAGAGTGGCAACCTTTCAGCCCCCCCGCCCTCTTGTCAAAAGCACTTGCAAATTCCTGGTATTGAGACGGAACTCCCGTCTCAAAAGCCCCCACCACCTGAAGCCTCTGTTGACTGCGGCCCACCAAATGACTAATGGGTCCAACCCCCTCCTGCATATGGGACTCACATTCCTAGTTTTCAAAAAACTTCTTGGGTTACCCAATCAATCCTAGGGTTCTGCTGCACCAGCCCAAAATAAGACCGAATTGTTTAGCCGCAATTAAATCACAAGTGATTTCTTCTACATGTCCTGACACACACACCGTCCTCAAAGGTAGCATCTGCTGTGTATTGGGCCCTGACGTCAAAGGAGATCCATCCATTGATTAGACCCCCTCCACCTGCTTCTTATCCTGTAGCGGTAAACCCAACTGCTCTGCTAGCTTGATGTCAATGAAATTCCCTGTCGCTCAAGAATCTACCATAGCTGACACCATCTGTTTTGTTAAGGAAAAACATAATGTCACTAAAATAAAGAAATGCAAGGTCTTCCTTCCTGTCGTATTTGGCACCCACCCTGGGAACCTGGATTCACTAGGACCCGACACCTGCGCTACCTCTAAGGCCGGCCCAAACCTTTTCTCGCCTCTCCCTTGCTTCTCTCCCCTCCTGCTCCCTTCTTGGGCATGTTAGGACAAGTGCGAATATAATGCCCAGATTGTCCACAATATAGACCCAGATTTTTTGCCTTACACTGTTCCTTCTCTGCTGGTGACAATGGCCCTCTTACACTCCCTATTTGCATGGGTTCACCTTCACTCTTTCTTATCCTCCCCTTGTCCAACCTTACAAAAGGAACTGACTCTGTTTTTTTCCGATCCCTCTTGTGTTCATTCATACGATGATCCAACCGTAAGGCCAAATCAATCATGGCTGTACATGTAGTGGATTGAGGTTCCACTTGTGCAATTGCGTCCTTCAATTCCTCCCTCAGACCCTGGTAAAACAATACCGTCTACTTGATCTCCGGCCACTCTGTCTCAATGACCAATCGATTGAACTGCGTCACATATGACACTAAGGGCCTCATTACACGGACGGCGGTGGACCAAGGCGCTATTAGCACCTTGGTCCATGCCGGTAAAATACCGGCACCACCTTGGAGGAAAGGGGAATTACTGCCCTATTCCAAGGTTGGTGGGGCGGTAATTCCCCCTTCCCCCATTGCCCTTCCCCATTCCCATTTTTGCAAAAAGCAGGCGTTAAAGTCTCCAACCCGCAAAGGGACCTCGTAGTAAGGTGGTAAGGGTTAACGGTCACCGGTACCATTAACGGTGACTGTTAACCCTTACCGCCGTCCGTGTAATGAGGCCCTAAATCTTGAGACCCCTGGCGGAGTGCCAGAAGTTCTTTATCCTGAGCAAGCGACACCTCCCGCCTGTCAAAGAATTGCCCGAACTCCGTGAAAAACCCATCCCAATTATATAACAAAGGGTCATCTTTCTGAACCAACGGCATGGCCAATGCCGCCGCATCTCCTGTCAAGTAGGAGATCACAAAAGCAGTTCTGGCTTGGATAGTTTCAAAAGCTGCCGGCTTGCACAGAAAATGTAACCTGCACTGTGTCAGAAACATCATGTACTTCCTAGTCACCAACGAACCTTTCTGGTGCTGCTAAAGGAACGCTACTAGGCGGTTGCACAATTACTGTAGGAGTTCTGCCACCTGCTGAACCCCCTGACGATCATGCAATCTCTCCTTCCAACGGGGTCCCTTATGCTACTAGACCCTGTACCTGAGCCTTCAATGCAATAGATTCCTGCCTAGCATGGGTTAACTTAACCTAAATATCCTGCAACGCCTTTAGCACATCGGCCAAAGGGGGACGATTCGTCTTCATTGGGCTTGGGTGGTATTATAAACCCACTTAGATGTGGATTATTATGTCAGAATACCAGAGGGGTAGAGTATTGACACTCTCCCCCGAACCACAGAAGACGGATAGATTCGACCCTCCCACCGTGGTTGGCACAGGTACCTGATGTCATATGAAACAGGAACGTCACGTGGCAGCCAGTGGGGGGGAAGAGGGATTAAGGAGAGGTTGTGGATGGAGGGGGGAGATGAGGAAAACCGGAAAGAGGGTTAGGTTAAACCTAGGTGGATAGGTATGGGGGAAAATAGGAACAAACATACATATGCATACACAATAAATCCTGTCTCCTGACCTGCCTGACCTGCCTGACTCCTTACTCCTGTCTTAACATGAAACCCCAATCTCTCATAATATAAACTCTTTCATGTATGCCGCCGTGTCTTAAGAGTGACCAACTGTAGCAAGACTTAAATGTACACACATAACATTGAGCATGGCCCTTTGGGCGAGCAAAGCGACACACTGTCCACATGGGAGCTGCTTTCCCAGCGTAATGCCCCGATACTGTAATCTCTTGACTAATTCCAAAAATCATACATGCTGGGAATCTGGCATGCCTCTGCCAAAATACATAATGTTTATAACATCTCTCCCAAAATACTGCAAAATGGACGTTTTCCATCATGCAGGGTCCTTTAAATCAAAAAACAAGACGATGGCCCTTTTTCATAATTGCACATGTGAACATATGAGCTTCCCAGCCCCTTATCAGACTTTGGGCCTCATTACAAATCGCCTGGTATACCGGTAAACCCGCCGCCACCGTTGTTTCCATGCCGGGCGATCACAACTCCTGCAGGCGGGAGGTGATGTTCCCGCCAGGTCTGACCTGGCAGGTTTAACACTGCCCGCCTGCAGGCGGACGAGGAAACACCGGCAGCATTATGAGATGCTGCCGGTGTTTCCATGATCCCCATTCCCATCGAGTCCCATAGGACTCGATGGGAATGGGGATTAACACCATTCCGCCTCTGTGATTCCCGGAAAACCGGGGTTGTAATGCCCCGTTAATTCCGGAAATCACGGAGGCGGAATGGTAATACGAGTCCGGTGGTAACCAGGTGGTTTTACCGCCGCGGTTACCGCCGGACTCATAATGAGGCCCTTTGTGTCGTATGTAATCATACATTGGCACCAACTCACAAACTTTGCTTGTACTTATCTATGTGTCTGGGTGCCCCGCAGGACCACCCGGACCTGATGAAATGACGCGAAGACAACCCCACGGCGTGGCTTTCATCGCTGCAACCCGGTCTGCAGCTTCCCCTTGATCATCTGCGAAGCGGGATTCTTCAGCAACTATCCAAGGTGCTAATTCACTGCCCGCGGCCCAGGCATATCGCCAGCAGTCCTCCGGCGTCTGAAAAGCTACGAGAAATCCTCCTGTGTGTAGCCGTAACTGCCCGTGCCTAATGCTACAATAATCCGCACATGGGAACGGGCGGCCGGCGTAGAAATAGACCCGATGATTAAGATCAGCTGGGGAAGCGTGCGAGGATAGGAACTACATTCCACCGACAGGTTGCTGGCAAATGTAGTCCAATTATTCCTACATGCTTCACGTTAGCGTTTCCTGGCCCCCACATGCCTCCTGCGAGACCAGATAGTGAACGTGACAGGACCAGGGACTGGTTGAGGGTTCAATGACACCCAGATCCAATATCTTGGCGCCCTCAGCCTGGATGTGGTTCTTAAGTGTATCTGACATACAGTAGCACCTGCTTTTGACAGGCACACTGTCACAAATGTCAATTTCGTGCCTACACCATGGTGTAAGGCCTGGTGTCAGTGAGAACAGAGAGGCATACTGCCGGAGCAAAGCGCTGCAGGCCCTCTGCTGTTCTGTAGTCAGATCTGGAGAGAGATGCACTCCCTCCATTGAGCCATCCTGATGGTTTCTATGCAGCAAATCAGGAAGGGGCTCACTCTCACCCTCTTCTTGCTCGGAAGCCAGTAAGAGTCATGAGACTTCGGCTTGCATATGGAAAGGCTTGAGCCTGTTAACATGGAATACCTGAGGGGCTACCCCAGGGACTCCCATGTCAAACGGATAGTTGACTTTGCCTATCTTGGAGATTATCCTGAAGGGTCCGGTCCACTTATCTGTCAAAGCTCTAGGCTTGGGAGGCTCCTTCAGAAGGATCTCCTGTCCTGGAGTCCAATCCACTTGCGAGGCTTTAAGGTCATGCCAGTATTTGTTAAATTCCTGGCTGGCCTTAAGATTTGCTGTCACCTGACCCATCACTTGTGTCATCCTCTGTCTGAGGCCTAACACATAGTCCCCCACTTGCTTGGCAGGACCTGGGGGGGTGACTTCCAAACCTTCTCTGATCAAGGCAAGGGGCCCCCTCACTGGATGGCCAAAGAGTAACTCAAAGGGGCTGAAACTTACACCCTCTTGAGGTACCTCTCTGTAAGCAAACAGCAGGCATGGCAGGAAGAGATCCTATTTCCTCCTTAGGGACTCTTCCAAAGCACCTAGCATGCCCTTGAGAGTTTTATTAAATCTCTCGACCAGACCATTGGTCTGCAGATGGTAAGAGGTGGAGAACTTGCATTCTTTCCACATGGTTTTCATGTAACTCAACATGAAGTTGGATCCTCTGTCAGAGACAACCTCCTTAGGGAATCCAACACAGGTGCAAATGCCCAGGAGAGTCCTGGCAACCACTTTGGCAGTAACAGTCCGAAGGGGTATAGCCTCAGGGTACCTGGTGGCATGATCAACCAAGACCAGGCTAAACCGATGTCCATGTAAAGTGATAGGGTCAAGGGGACTGACAATGTTGATGCGCACCCTCTCAAACGGTGTGCCAAGCACTGGCAATGGCTGCAGTGGGGCAAGGACACTGCCTCCAGTCTTGCCAGACAACTGACAAGTTGGGAAGCTCCTGCAGTGGAACTCCACTTCTACTCCCATCCGGGGCCAGTAGAAATGGGCAGAGAGCCTCTGCTTAGTCTTCTTGGTACCAAGATGACCAGCCAAGGGCACCTCATGCTCCAACTGCAGTAGAAAGGGCCTGTAAACGTGGGGTACCACCAACCTCTTGAGGGCACCAGGTTCAGGCTTAGTGGGCTCACTGACGAGGAGCTCAACCTCTCAATAGATCCGGAATGTCCTACGCACTTCTCCCTGTGCCTGGGACAGGGCCTGTTTCCTCAGACCATCGAGGGAGTGGCAATCTCTCTGACCCTTACAGAAGTCCGCCTGGGAAGGTCCCCCTTCAGCCAACAGGCATTTGAAGGTCGGGGTGGTCCTCCGGGCTGCTGAGCACCTCTCCCACAGGACATTCTTCTGGTTCTTCTCCCACAGGAGTTGAGGCTTGGGTCCCCACTGATCCAGCCCGACCAGAGCATGAATCCCAATGGGTGCTGCCGGAGCAGCAGGAAGAGAAGGGGTCCCTTTTGCAAAGGCAACCTTCTTGCTCTTCCTTCGTCTTTGTTCCTTGGGTTTCCCCGCACGTTGTCCTGAACCAGGACAGGAAGCTTCGCTGTCTTGTCTCCAATCATAATGTTGACTAAGGCTACAGGTGATAATTTGGGAGGCCCACCAGCTGACCTGGTAGTTCTCAGAGGAGCAACTACATAGTCCTCTGGCTTAAGCAGGTTCCTGCCCACCACTGCCATGCTTGCCCCAGTGTCTCCCAAGCCAGTAGACGGTTGGCCATTCAAGAGGACACTTCTCAAAAACCTATGGGTGTTCTGTGGGATTGTCGCCAGTACTTTCGCGTACTGATCCCAGGCACCAAGGGACACTAGGGAAATCTGTACAGGAGCACCGAATGTGACTTCTGTAGAGGAGGGGAGGACAGTGGCCTCCACCTCAGGCATGGGGTAAGGTTAGCTCAGGCTGTCAGCCTGGACTCCAAGTGCCTTACCTTTACACTTGGGGTCACCCTTCCTGTGATCCAGAGCCCCATATTCCCAACAAGTGCCAGGAGTGCAGGGTACGGTACTGGAACCACTGGGAGCCTGTTTGGCAGCAGATGGACCACTACTCTTATTCCCACCCACAAACGACTTATCCCCCACTAGATTTTTGGGTCTTAGGAGAGGAAGGTTTTGGTTTACCCGACTGTGTTTGCTTTTGGGACTCCTCAGCCTTCTGCGAGGTGCCCTTTTCTTTGTCTTTGTCCTTCCCACTGGAGTCCTTAGGGGACACCCGGTGGGAGACTCACTTGTTAGCCAGCCTGGCCAGCTTAAGGGGATCCAAAATGTTCTGGTCTGCAACATACTGACACAGCTCTGGTGCTCAGGCTTCCGAAAAATGCTCAAAAAACAAAAGGAGGGACAATTCAACAAACGTTTTCACTTTGTAACCATCAATCCACCCCATCATGTTCATGTGCGCAGCACTCACCCAGTCAACCCAAGACACATTCTCTTGTTTCTTAAATTCCCTGAACCTTTTAAGATATTGGGTAGGTGTCTTGCCAAACTTGGCAATCAAAACAGACTTCAGGCACTCATACTGACCCCTTACTTCCACACTCAGTTTCAGAATACAGTCATATCCAGTCTGAGGTACTCTGCTTAACGAACACTTAGCCCAATCTCTTTTATCAACATCATGTATTTCACAAGCCATCTCAAACGCTTCAATCCATTGGAGGATATCAGAACCCTCTGCATACACAACAACCAAATCTTTCATAAACTTGGTGGCTGGGGACCTGACACTCTCAACTGGTTTTGCTGAAGTCTCCACTCAAGCTTTCTCTAGCTTGATTCACTGACATTCAGTGTCCTTGGGCCTCATTACGACTTTGGAGGCAGCCATGCCCTTAATGAGGGCATGGCTGCCTCCAAAATCGTGTCTGGGTCCGGTTTCCCTGAATGGGGAAATACCGGGCCATTCCGAGTATGGAGGGCCCGGTATTTCCTCCTTCAGGGAACCCGGGCCCGGTCCTTCCCCATTCCCATTCGAGCCCCCATAGGGCTCAATGGGAATGGGGAGGGAGCTAACAATGTGCCCATTACAAACGGGCCCGTTGTAAGCTCCCTGGCCCCGTCACGGGACCCGCTATGGACGTCTGGATAAACCAGACGGCCAGAGCGGGTCCCGCGAGGGGACCTCGTAATAGTGCGGAGTGGGTTTAACGGCACCAGCACCATTACCGGTGCCGTTACACCCATTCTGCACTAGTCGGAATGAGGCACCTTGTCTTTGAGTTCAAGATCCCTATTCTTGAGTTCCACTTGCTCTGCCAACTCCTCTTTCTTAAGTTCAGCTTCTATTTCCAACCTTTGGTATTAAAAGTCCAATTTCATCCTTAATAACTCAAGTTCCAAGGCGTTCCCTGAAGAAACATTGCTGGAGGTCGGAACAGAGGTAACAGGAATGGTGGCGTTCCCAGACTCGGATTCAACAACACCTCCAAGGGTAGGGCCATCATTGGTTACATCCCACCCTTCAAGAGCTTCACAATCAATCTGGTAGTCCACCAGGGCAGCCATCAGCTCAGCCCTAGACTTATCCACAAAGTCTAATTCCCTGGCTTCACAAGCACTCTGGAGAGCCTCTAAGCTCATCCGAGTCAATTTACCATTTGCAATAGATTCCATTGCTTGTAATGTAGTTATGTTGTACACAGCTAAACCTCAATTTAACAAAGTGTACATAATTTGTAAGTGGCAAGGTTACACACTGATTTTTAAAACCACAAGCATCCCACCACTGCCACCAGTGTAAAAGACTGGAGGGGGGGGTCTGTACTCCTGCTCTCTATATGGCAGAGGAGAGGCACAGAGGACCCCAGCCAAGATTCTCTATTACGGTAGCAATGGAGGAGCAATCAAGGTCTAGCTTCTCAGGAGGTGATGCAGGCTGGTTCTTAAGTACAGTGTAGTCCCCAAGCACCTACAAAGGAATGTCCACACCCTGTATTAGTTAAAACAGTCTTTATATAAATAAGGTTCAATGTTATATACACAATCACGATAATACACCTATGTGCTCCGAAAATTCTAAAATGGTAAATATATACAATTCTAGGTGGTACCACGATTACTCTGATTCCATTAAAATGCATCAACTGTACTCAGTTCAAATAGCATAAGAATCAACACAGCAGAACGATATCAACTATAGACTTAGGAGGAAGACAAGTTGGTGAGACAATTGGCAGAATACTCAGCCCTTACCACTAGGCACAATTCTGAATGAGGACCCCCCACCTGGGCAACCTGTAAATGAAGATACACCACACGCCCAGTCCATATATTGTCTACTAGAGTCTTACCTTCTTCTATAGTTCTACAACCCAAATGTACCTTGTGTTGTAGAGCTCTTTGTCAGGGAATCGACGAGCCCTTCTTGAGTGCACCCCCTTTCAGGCAGGAGCCACGGTTAGTCGAACTTCCGAGATGAAGAAAAGGTGAACGTTGTCGCTGAGGCAGCAGCTTTGGTCCTTGCGGTACTCGTTGATGATCGATCGAAAACGTCCTGCAACAGGGGAGGGGTGCGGTGCACCTCGACGACCATGGTTCATTGCCGCAAAGAGTCATGGAAGAACTTTGGCACAGAATGGGCGTCGGGTTGTCGGCGTCTGGCGTCAGCGAACTGGACTTGACCACGACTGGCTTCAGTAGCTCCGTCAGTGTCTCTGAGGTCTTTGGGTAGCGGGAAACGCACCAGCGGATTCTCCTCGGTCATCGATCGCCTTGACTTTCTCCGGCAGGACGAAAGCAGTTGATGATGAACAAGGGAGTCCTTGGATCAAATGGTCTTAGGCAAAGGGAGCACTGCGCCTGTGGTCGGCGACGGCGGTCGTTTGTCTGGTGTTTCACTTCTTTCTCCTCGGCAGTCCCCTTCTCCGGCCGGCAGCCTTTCATAGATCTGTCTACAGGGAGCTTTGGCAAAGATCAGCTGGTGCACAATGGTCCCTCCTAGCTCGGGAAGAGGTCTCCTAGTCAGGTCCTCTCTTGTATCAGTTCTTGAAGGCACAGCGGTTCACCTTCTTCTTCCGGCTCGGCTTCGAGAGTAAGCATCAAATATTAACTTCAGCTTCTGAACGATTTCTAGCCGTGAGGGGCCCCCAGATATACTGTTGATCTCCCATTCACTCTGCTGGGTCACACTCAGGCCACCAATCACTCAGAAGGGTATTCAGGCAGCCAATCAGGCGCACAGTGCATTCAGGCCATTCTTCTCCATCTCCAGACACTCACAGCACAGGATGTGGATTCGGGCAAGTACTGTGCCATTCAGCACTACACACTGCATTCATAGCAGTTTCGGGCAGGGCTGTCTCAGTCATTGTGTCAAACACCAGATACTAGACACCCATAACAAAGAATGCGTATTCGTCACACACTCCATTCACCCACGGGTGTACCCACAACATACAGTCATTGGGAAGGCTCCTGCCAGTCTGGCATGGACTTCCCCCACAACACTATATATGGAACTTCCACCCAACAGCCAGTCAGGGGGAAGGGACAGAGTCAGGGCTTCCCGGGACTTCGGGAAAAGAAGGTAACAGGCGATAGAAAGCAAGAGGCCACAGGGGCCATCTTGTTTCTTATCAGGAATCCACTGATTCCAATGACAGGGCCTGGGCATCCCAAAATGGAGGAAACTCAGGACACCTGTCAATTCAGCACAGAGCTGCCACCACCCTGTACCCTGCTCTTTGGGCCACACACAGGTGCCCAAAAACATGCCCTAGGAGTACAGGGTCGTATTCCCACCAATGGGGGCCATAAGGGTATCCCATGGGTCTGTTCACCAAACCAAATACAGGAAGAGCCACGCCGCCAGGAGTCCCACATGAACTCCTGCATGGAAAACAAGTCAGAACACATGATAAAAAGCAATAAAGGACAAGGGTTCAGAGGCCCTGTCCCTCCAATGCATTTCCATTTGCATTTGATGGGATTAATTAGCAGTAATCTTCATTACTCCTAGTCCTACTCTTCCTCTTCACAGGCCTTATATCCCTCCTTTCCCTCCCTGAGATCCGTATAGAATGAGCCTGTGGGAAGTCCAAAAATAACTGTTGTCAATTGGTTCAAGAGGCATGATCTGTCCCAACGGAGGAGGTGGGACCAGTTTTTTTCATGGAATGAGAATAAGGTTCCTTTGTGGAGGTAAGATTACCTCATATGTTAGTACTGTGACAATGAAGTGTAGGACTAGGGGTCATGAAGATTACTGCTGGTGAGTAATCCCTGCATGTTGCCTCCACCCATGTGTAAACTTGATTGAAGCAAAAGGTGTTCGAATGGCATTTGAATTTCCTGATTTTGGTTTTCATTTATTTGTTGGACTAGTTTTGAATTGACTTATTAAACTCAACATTTATGTTTTATAATTCTTCAGCTGATTTGAAGTTCTACATTTTCCATTACTTCCTATCATTGCAGTCCTTACTGATTGGTTATACCTGTCTCGGACAAAGATGACCTTTTTAGTTTTGCTATTAGGTGGTGCATTAGCACCACCACAAGCCAAAACATTTGAGTACAGATGGGGAGAAATCATCTATGAAGAGAGACACAAAGCTTGTTGGTGGTGTTTGGCTATTTTCCCACCCATCGACTGCCCATGGCCCTGCTAATCCCTATTGTCATTCCCAACTAGTACCTTCCCTTCCCCACCCAAAATACCTCCTCATGTGCGCTCTTTGAGCTTGCTTTAATTTAGCCTTACCATCAAACTTTGCACTGGAAGTGTTTTTTCAAAAAACAGTCTTCTGCTGTAATAAAAATGTCTTAACCAGGTCTGCTTCTTCCACTCTATTTATAAGCACTATGCATGTCCTTCAATCAAGTCGTCTTAAAAACCCAACAGTTTTGGCTGGTGTGTAAGTATTGGGTTTTGCCAGGCACTGCTATTAGATGTGCATGTTCTCGCACATATTGCACCTTCTACCATTGATAGCCAGTTAACGCCACTATGGCAGTGCCTGGCAAGTGCCTTTCCCATGCCTATACAAAGGTCCATACTGTTGTCATTGCCAATGCTTGTTGAACTGGGACCTCCTCACCTCCATGCTTATTTCAGTCTCTGGAGAGACATTCATAAGCGTCGAACATACATGGGCACTGCGGATGTTGCAGGTGTCAGGAGCGGTCCAGATTTGTTATGTGCCGTTGAGGAGCCCCGTTTCAGAACCGAGGTCACGACCTTGGGGGGATTCCTGTCTCAAAATTAATTCCCTCATCTCCCTCTCTTGAACGAGATGTTGCCGTCCTTGTACAGTTCAGAATTAATTATGTATGTGCACCTACCTGGCTGCGGTGATGCGGGCCCTTGTATTAAAGGTCAGGGTGTGCTGCTACGGCCTTCCCCAGGGACGCCCTTGTTGGTGCAGGTTGGTCCAGGTAGCCCCTATGTTGTTTTTCGTTCCCCAATCAGGGCTAGACCAGTGTGACACTAGGGTTAGACCACCAACAACCAGACAATCAAAAACAATCATATAAGAAAAAAGGCTTTCTTGCAAGAATAACAAAGTTTTATTTCTCATACAGAAAGAAAATAGTGTGTCAGTAGGGGCATTTAATCCTGACTGCCATGGAGCACACTGGTTACTTCAAAACAAACTGCACAGAACGTGCCATATCGTCACCTGTGATGTGTACAGTATATGTGCCCATTCCCCAACCCCTTTGGCTATCCCCTATGTACATACCACCCATTCACTATAGGCCCTTTGCTGATTGGTTTTAGTTACTCTATGCCGATCCCCTTCCACGTGGTCTTTGACCTTGCCACTTTGAGTTCTGTGAATATCATTGGTGAGTCATTTGAGATTGTTTCCCTCCCCATGGACAACTCATGTGATGTGCACCTGGCAATTAGACATGAGCTCAGTGGATACTCTCAAGGTCAAATTAGCCCTCTGAGATGAGAGGCGCTTCTTCGGATCCTAGACACGCAACCGCCCCCTCCCTGCCTGGCCGGCACAGAACTACATTTGTTGGCATCACCCCATGCACCTTGTAGTACAAATCACTGGACAACACGCTCTTTGCACCCCCACTGCCCCCTTGGTAGCAACCCCTCCCGGGGCCTTCACCTGGGTCTCTTTGGAATCACTCAAGTTGTGAGGGATTTAGGGGTGCTGTTTGTGGGCACCTGGTAGTTCAAATAGAGTGACCATTATCCTGGGAGTTCAGGGGGTGCCAGTGCCCTGAATCTGTGTTGGAATGTTTTGGCAGCTAAAAACCTCTGCCCTTGCCTCCAGGAGTTCGTCCTTCGGGGATAGGCGCAGCCCTACCCGTGCTTGGCTATTCGCATTCCTTGCTGATTTCACAGGCCTCCAACATGAGACAATGGATGGCTTATCTATCCAGCCTGAAGACCCTTTGTCTAATGCCTGGACTGAGAATGGGGTTGGAAAAGAGCTGTGGAACTCGGTGCCAGGATACGCTACTGCCTTTACCGTGGTCTGTGTCCCTCTAGGCCTTGATCTTAATGTGGCGGTACTTCAGTGTTTTCTGCCTCGGGGCAGGTCTGGCTATCACTTTAATCATTCCTATTGCCTAATTACTATGTTGTATATAGCACGCATGTACACCCGCCACCCTTGGGCCTTTTCAAGACACATGATCCCCTATACCCTGGCCCTGCACACTACCCTTATGTCGCCTAATGCTCACCAGCCCCCTACTGTCATTCTTCTTTGCTTCTTTGTGCTTTTAATATATTTTCCTCAACCTGATTGGTTTGGGGGACGGGAGATAAACATGCATCCCAAAAACACTCGATCGCTTGGACCAGCACACCATCACAGACATGCTGATCCTGATTGAGGTTGATCTCCAGAGTGGCATAACCATCAGTACTGCCACCTCCCCCAACTCCTGCTGGTAAAGCTTGTGTCCGTACTATGTTTCTGTGCCATGGGCGGATTCCAGTACACTGTACGGATGCTGCTTGGGATGTCCTGGCCAACATTCTCAAAGGTGCTGGAGCATGTACTGGATGCTCTCATGAGGCATGCCCATAAGCACATCTCCCTGTTTACCACCCAGGTGCAGGTGCATGCAGCCAATGCATGTTACTACGCTATTGCACATTTACCCAATAACAGCGGCACTGAATTGCACACATGTGGGTTAGTGCCCCCCCCCCCCACCCGCATTGGAGCAGGCATACCAGAACAGGAAACAGTTACATTCCATGAACATTCAGATTACATGTGATAGCAATCTCACCATCAGCCACCGATGTGCCCGGTACCCAGGTGCCACACATGATACCATGACACTGAGGAACTGCACTTTAACAGATTAACTGAACACACACAGAGCACAGCATACCTGACTTGTGGGTAAGTGGTCAATCAGACAATGGCATGGCACAGTGACACAAATGGAGACTAAAATTAGAGCAACTGTGAGCAAAGTACTAGTCCCATAATGCATCACCAAGAATACAATGATTAAGCCATGGCCCATGACCGACTTACCACAGTCCACATACTGACCTCGGGTGACTCCACAGGACAAGCTGCCAAGCATGAATGCACACACACAATTGTTCACACCAAGCAAGGCCCCTGTCTAATCCAAGAATCCATTCCCTGCCAATGCATTATCATAGGGCAGTACATGGGCTAGCACGATCACCATAGTGGCAACTGCAGGGGTGATGTCAAGAGGGTTGCCCAGAGAAATGCCGGAGGTTAAGATGCATTCTAAACCTTCCAGCCATCACCTCTTTTGTTTTGCTGTAGTCGCCCGAGTGGGACGTGTATGCCCAGATGTGAGCCCGTGCTTGCTTGCTGGCCCTAGAGACCCAAGCTACTTCTCACTGATGAGGCCCACCAAGGCTGAAACATGTTTGGGGATGCTCGTGGTCTCATGCAGAAGGGATGTGATGTATTTAGGCAACAGTTTTTTTTTACCAGGTATCCTCAAGTTCTTAGTAGAGAGCCATACTTTCATGCCTGCTTTGTAAACTGGTGCAGGGACTCGATGAGCATCAGCATAGATCTTATCTCGTTTTTTAGCCTGCTCCAATTGCTGTTTCACCTTCATTTGTAGACTCTTTAGATCTCTGACATTACGAACTGCTGCAGGAGTATCCATAGACAAACCGGAATCCAAAGGAATGGATCGGGGGTGTTGCCCATACAGAGCATAGAAAGGTGAAGTACCTATGGCACTGGCACTGTGGTAGGAATTATTGTAGCAAATTCCGCTGCCGGCAGGACATTGACCCAGTCTGACTGGAACTGCAGACACAAACACTGCAGGTATTGTTCCATAGTGCTATTGACCCTCTCAGTCTGTCCGTCCGTTTGGGGGTGATACGCACTAGACATCCTGTCATCGATTAGTAATGCCAAGGTTAGTGCTCTCCAAAAACGTGATGCAAATTGAGAGCCCCTGTCGGTAATTATCACTGAAGGTAGACCAAAAAAAACGGAATATATGCCGGATGAATAGGTCAGCTAGGACAGCAGCTGTTGGTAACCCAATACAGGGAACAAAAAGAGCCAATTTCGTAAAATAGTCCACCACCACCCATATGGTATTGTAACCATTATTTCTTGGGAGTTCTGCCACAAAATCCATCGATATCATCTCCCATGGTTTGTGAGGAACAGGTAAGGATTGTATTAAACCCATGGGTTTGCCGGAGGTGTTTTTGCATTGGATGCATACCGAACATGTTGAAACATAATCTATAACATCTTTGTTTATAGAAGGCCACCAACACCATCTTTTGAGCAGCTCTAGGGTCTTCTTCTGTCCAGGATGGGCTGCCATCAAGGAATCGTGTCCCCAACTGAGAGCCTTGTTCTGGGTGGTAACTGTTGGTAGATAAAGCACCCCTTGTGTGAAAGGCAAACCGTTGTGTATGTCTAGATTCAGTTCCTGAACCAATAGGGGATTTTGTTTCACCCATTCCTGTAATTCACATTTTAGGGAAGGTTGTGCAGAACAACTACATATCACATGGTCTGCCAACAACGTATTTTGCACCGGTGGTTCTTCCTTCAACTCCTCACCGATGCGGGATAAAGCATCCGATTTGACATGTTGTCTGGCAGGGCGATAAGTAATCTGGAAATTGTATTGAGCAAAAAACACATACCATCTGGCCTGTCGAGCCGTAAGGCATTTCATAGTTTTGAATACCTGAAGATTCCGATGATCAGAGTACACCAACACCAGATGTTTGGCCCCAAGAAGATGACGTCGCCATTCTCGGAAAGCATCCTTGATCGCAAGCAATTCCCGCTCAGTAACGGTATAGTTCTGTTCGTATGAAGTTAGCTTACGGGAGAAAAAAGCAACTGGATGCTCGTCCTTGGTTGCTGCACAAACTTGCGATAGTACAGCTCCTATAGCGACACTGGAAGCATCCGCTTCAATAATAAACTGACAATCAGGATCAGGATGTTGAAGTACAGGTGCAGTAGTAAATGCTTCCTTTAACATCTCAAAAGAGGCTTGGACGTTCTGGTTCCAAGAGAATGATACTTTGGAACTAGTTAACGCAGTCAAGGGGGCCACTGTTTTGGAGAAAGAACAAATAAATCTGCGATAAAAATTCGCAAAACCTAGGAATGACTGTAGTGACTTGACATTATGTGGAATGGGCCAATTCAATATGGCCTTCACTTTGGAACAGCTCATTCGAACACCATGATTGGTAATGTCGTAACCCAGGAATTCAACTTCTTGTGCATGAAAGACACATTTCTCGGCTTTAACAAAAAGTTTGTTCTCTCTGAGCCTTTGTAGGACAGCAGACACATGTTTAACATGTTCTTGGAAAGATGATGAATATATCAATATGTCATCCAAGTAGATCACCACGAATTGATCCATCATGTCCCTGAAGATATCGTTCATGAAAAACTGAAATGTGGCGGGAGCGTTACAGAGGCCAAAGGGCATCACCAGATATTCATAAAGGCTGTTCCATTCGTCGCCCCCATGAATGCGAACCAGATTGTAGGCTCCTCATAAATCCAATTTAGAAAAGTACATAGAAGTACCTAGCTGATCTAACAAAACATTTATCAATGGTAAAGGGTACTGGTTCTTTATGGTGATGTCATTAAGAGCTCTGTAATCAATACAGGGCCTTAGATCTTCCTCTTTCTTTGGAACAAAGAATAATGGGGAGGCAGCAGGCGATTGGGATGGCCGTATTAATCCCATATCAAGAGCTTTATCAATGTATTCTTTCAGGACAACATCTCCTTTGGGAGTTAAAGAGTAGACACGACCAGTGTGGGATTTTAGCCCCAGGAATTAGTTCAATCGGACAATCATACTGTCTATGTGGAGGCAGCTGTTCTGCCTGGCCTTTGTCAAAAACATCAGCATATTCCGTATATTCACTTGGTATAGGTGTACCGATCTGATGTACCACATTGATAGTGGAACCACCCTCCACAGAGGCCAAAATATGTGATTTGGTTGACACATCCTGACTGGCTGTCACAATGCCTGCCCACGGGAAACCAGGTTTGGCCCAGCTACCCCGGAAGCAGGCATCATGCCATTTAATGCAAGCCCATGAACCCCAATTAGGGGCTTTTTGGGTGCAGTCCTGGCGCCTATGGCACAAAGGCTCATAAGTTCAGAATCAGTGGGCACCAGGCTCATGGTCAAGGACTTACCTGAAGCAGACCATGCTGCTGACCAGAAGTCAAATGAGGCCTAGGAGGGACTATTTTTCCCTAGGAACTATTTTTTACTCGGGTGGGGCCGTGGAAGAATACTTACTTGGAACTACTTCGAAGGCTATTTAAACCATGCCCTGACAGCAACCCAGGCTTCGCGTCATTCTGCACCTGCAGCGTAACGCTCACCGTGCCTGCAGCAGCTTCCAGTCTTCAGCCACGCCCGCCTGGATGCCGGAGCACCTGAAAACCTGAAAGAAAGCAGAGGGAAGGTTAGAACCAGAGTTTTACCTGCAATCCTTACCTGAATCCTGAATCTTCTTGGCTCTGACCTAGAAGGAAGAAATCATCAGACGCGCGCCGCTTCGCATCCTGCAGCACCGCGCGGGAACTCACCTGAAGCAATCCTCCGCATTCCATCGCGCTTTTCAGCATCCAGCGGCCGCTCTCCAACACCTGTGGAAATAAAGACAATAAGGTGAGCAAGGGAGCATTCCCAGACAATAAAGGCAATCCCCAGGACTTACCTGATACCACAGGGAGTACTTACCTCATCTCGGGTCGGCGCGGCCTCCACAGCTTCTCCGCCGTACCCCGGCCCCAAAGGGGAAACTAAAGCAATACAAAAGCGCAAGTAGGGGAAACCGAATTCCGCTACAGACTTACCTGGTTACTGCCTGAGGCCGCAATCACCGGAACCTCCACCGATTCAGCGCCTGCAAAAGGAAAGGGTCACAGGTTGAACCAGGTCCTCATTATCGAACTGAACAGAATCCATAAACACTTACCTGCATCTTACTGGTTGCCACTTGGAACTCTTCTCAAGAACTATTAAGCAACCTAGGGAATTTGGACAGAGTGAAGGCAAGACATTTTTGAGTCTAGAGTCTTTATCGCTTCCTCATTTCCCCTTTTTGCGTGGGCATGGGAGCATGAGCCGTTCTGCGCTGGGAGCGCCTTTGTGGCGTGCTGGTCACTGATCCCTCAATAGGGGTGGCTACCACAGAACTCCGTCTCACTGCCCGGAGGTGTTGCATTGTGAAATGTATAGCCCTAGCCTTGGTCTCATGTGAGGCTGAGATTTGTTCTGCCAGCTCCCTCACCCTCTGTCAAGGGTGTTACTGGCAGTTGACTTAACTGCACACAGTTCAGACATTGAAGGCAAGTGGCCACTTGCCTGGAGGCTCCCAGAATTGCATTGCACATCGCCTGAGAATGGCCCAATTGCTCCTGGCTGATGGAATGCATTTCCACCTGCCGTTATATGGCATGCAAAGCGTGGCCCTGCACTGGCCCTGGAGATGGTTGGAGGCCCATTCCCTCATTGCTTGCCCCCTGTGGTTACATGTGTCCTCTGAGTGGTCAAAACAGAGGGCATGGCAAGATGACAAGGGGGCAGAGCCTCGCAGGGGAAGCTGCAGGACTGCAGTTGGTGGAGGCAGACTCTGGCTGCATGGTGGCAGCGGATGCAGTGGGCTGGGCCCGTGCTTGGATATTGTCAGCACTTGGGCGGGTGTGTTCGTCCCCTGAGTCCCCAGCAGTTGTGCGTGGTGCATCAGCCTCCATCATGACTGGAGTAGGTGTTGCAATTCTGGCCAGTGTGCCAGTGCTCATGGAGGTGGCTTATAATGTGCCCTTGGACCATGGTGTTTTGTGGATACTCCCCTTCCTGGCTGAAGCATAGCCAGTGGCCATTTTACCGCTTGATGGTGCAAGTGTGCCAGAGGTGCTGGTACCTTGCAAGGGTTCCTGGGTGTCTTGTGTGCCTGTTGGGAGACATGAAAGTGTTCATCAATGCCTTGATGGACATGTGTAAGGTGTATTGTCATATAGTGGTGTGTGCACCATGGTGTCACCGGGTGCTAGGGATCCAGGGGGCATACTTCATGTAGCTGACAGTATGGAGGTTTAGTGTGGGAGTTGTACCTTGCTTGGACCGTGGAGTCCTGTATATCACTGACGTGTACAGGGTGAAGTGTGCCAATGTAGGGCAGGTGAAATGTTGCTTGCATATCTTGTACTGTCAGCTGAGGGGTGCTCTGCTGGTCGTACTGGTGTGAAAGTAATATTAACTTGCAGCTACTGGTCATGTTGCAGTGGTTGTTAGTTTGAAACACATATCTAGTGGCGTTCATAGCTTGACATGCGCTACTTTTTTGGAAGCAGTTTGGCTGATGTGTCTTTACATGGGTCATAAGTGTGCTGGCAAGGGGTGGTTGGGATGATGTGTCATGCAAATGCGTGACAGTCCTTGTTACTTGCAGTTCCCTGGTAGTTGTGCCCTTGGTTGGTGTTTAAGGAGGTTCCTGCCTTCCGTGACTCATGATATAATGGCCTGGAATGTCACATAGATGGGTCATGCATTGTTGGGTCTACTGTCGCCTGGATGCATGGAAGTTTGTGTATGTCAACATGCTATTGGGGTTGTTATGCAATGGGCCCATCATTCACTCATGTACTCACCGGTTTCTCCCTGGCTGCTGGCTCCGACTTCAGCAAAACCCACTCTCTCCAGCGCCGTGATGTGGAGGATGCTGCTGACCATCTCCTTCCACGGGATCAGCTTCAGCGGGTCAACTGTTCCTCCACCTGTGGCTGCTGTCTCCCAGCGGTGGATAGAAATGATGGTGCAGACTTGTGGCTTGAGGTTGTTCCACCTCTTCCTCATGTCCTCGCTGTCCTGTGGGATATGACCTACAGCTACCGCCTTGTCCCTTATCTCCTCCCAGATGGCATTCTTCCGCTGCTGGGTGGTCTTGCAGTGTTGACCCATACAGCTCCTCTGAATGGGCCACCACCTGCTCCACAAGGGACAGTCAGCTCCTGGTCCGTGAATCTGAGTTTCCTCATGTGCATTTTTGGAACCGTCCCCTTTACTTTACCTCCCGACATGATTTGCCTTTCCTCTGGTGGTGGAGGGCACTCCTTTCTGTGGTTTTTGAATGGTGAACAACTTTGCAGATTCAAAACCCGAGGCTGTGTAAAACATTAATCTGAGCACCTTTAAGTGGATAATCCCCATTGTCTGAGTCCTAAAATGTAATATATTTTTTGCCATTCATAATCTGCTTTGGAATTCAGACAAACGTGTTCCTCACCATAGTGACTGGTCAGAGCGGAATGCGCTAATACTAAGAAGGGAAGAATGGAGAAGCAGGCATGTGCTGTGGTGGGGGTCGGGGGAGACGAGGGACTGGGCTAGGCGAGTGTTAAGGGGAGGCCAGGTGGACAAGTGCCAGGGCAAAGCAGGGAGTGCCGGGAGTGAGGGTCCTCGTGCTATGTGCGAGGATGGTGCTGGATCAGGCTCAGTAGGGGTGTAACCCCCGCCAGGCTAGTACAGGAGTAGGGAGCCTGGTAGGGCAAGTGCAGGTTTGGGGGTGTGGGAGAACAAAGTGCTTCGGTAGAGTGAACGAGAGGAAGGCCTAGTGCCCTGTATGACTCAGAAGGAACCAGGCATTGAGTCAAAATGCAGCAGATGGGGACATTAGCGGGGGAGAGAGAAGGAAGAAGAGAAAAGGGGGGTCTTGAGAAGCTTCCGGAAATCCGGCTCGAACCTCAGTGAGACCTTGTTAGACCCCCGTGTACTAGCATTAGTCTTCTTAGTCAAGGCATCTGTCAGATACCAGGGCCCAGTCCCCACAACACATTTATGGGTGATCATCAGCAGCTGAAAGTGAATCCTGGCTTTGACTGACAGTCAGTGGAGAGTGCGTCTGGTCTCAGGTAGCACAGTCCCAGGCCCCAGAAAACCTTGTGGATGATGCAGAGGGTCTTGAACGTGATCCTTGCAACAACTGGGAGCCAGTGGAGCGATTTTAGGGCTGGAGAGATGCATTTTTTGGGCTTGAGGCCAAGGATAGTTCTTGCAGTCCGATTCTGGATTAGTTGAAGGAGGGCGAAGGGAGGATTTATGTAGATTGAGGAAGAGGCGGTTGCAGAAGTCCAGCCTAGAGAGGACCATAGCTCTGGAGACAATGAATTTCTGGTGGAAGGTGAGGAAAGGGAGAATACCTCTGATGAGGTGCAACTGAAAGTGGGCCTTCTTGGCAATGTCTGAGATGTGAGGAGAGAAGGAGAGGGACGAGTCGAAGATGACATCAAGGTTTTTTGCCTCACAAGTGGGAAAAGGGAGGGGACCCATTGAGGGCGGCCAGAGAGTAGGAGGGAAGGAGGGAGCAGGGGTCCCAATGAGAAGGACCTCAGTCTTACGGACATTAAGGTAGAGATCGTTAGCAGCACGCCATGCCTGAATGGCAGTCCGACAGTCAGGAATGAGAGAGGAAGAAGAGGACGAAGTGGAGGGAAGCTTAAAGGAGAGCTGTGTGTCATCTGCATAAAACTGAAAGTGGGGAGAGAAGGCGGAGATCAAATGGGCTAGAGGGTCAAGGTAGCTGTTGAAGATCCACGGCGAGAGGATGGAGCACTGAGGGACGCCGCAGGTAGAGTGTGAGATGGGGGAGAGAAAAGGGTGGTAATTCCACAAGTGGAATTACTGTTACAGCCGATGTGTGGTGGGCGTGCACGCCTACTCATGATTCAGCGGACATACTGCCATACACCAGGGTGGTAATGGTAATTCCGCCAGGATGAATTATCTGCTGTATTACCGCCAAACTCATAATGAGGCGTCTGTGGCTGAATGCAGAGATGGTTGCAGGGGACTTTGTGACATTCGGTTATGGGCATGAATCATTTTACTAAGCTGTGCGAACAAAGGACCTTGTCAGACAAGTTTGCAGATTCAAAACACCAGGCTGTGTGAAACATTAATCTGGGCACCTTAAAGTGGATAATCCCCATTGTCTGAGTTCTAAAATGTAATCTGTCTATTGCCGTTTGTCATCTGCTGTGGAGTTCATACAAGAATTTAACACTATAACTATGAGAAAGTCCTGTACAGGAAGAGGGAGAATTCTCACTTACATGATGAAATCTGATCAGAGTTCAATGAACTGTATCGTTAGCCATGGTTTGTTCTGAGTCATGTGATGTTCTGTTTTTAAGTATGATGTGGCAATCTTGTTCTTTTTTTTCTTCTCTTTTATGTTTTCAGTGTTTGTTGGTCTTGTACATGTTTGATTCTCTAGATTGTGCTCAGTTGTAGCATGGGATTGTAAAAGCTCCATTTTACTATGTTTAAGATAGAGTTGGATGTTTGACATGCGTTTTGTTTTTCCTTCTTCAGCTGTAACTGGGTTAGCTATGTTGATGTATGTTATATCTATGAACTGGTTTGTGGTACTTTGAAAGACTATGAGTTGTGTACACTGTAATATTGGTTTTTGCACTTGCTGTACAGGAAAGTTATAAATAAATAAAAAATAATTAGTTTCTTACCATAGTGACTAGAGTACTTGTAGCCCTTGGTCCACTTTCCTCCATCCTTGTGGCCGTCCCCCAACATGGGGATGGTACCCAAACCTTTGGCAGAGGGAATGTGAGCTACCCAGTTGCAGCCTTGCTAAGGACTTACCAAGAAGTGTGCCTTTGAAAGGCAACCGCCATAGCTTTGGCTCTGGCCGTGTGAGCATGAATCCCTGCGGGCACCATTGAAATGGCCTGGACCATCAAAAGGGTGATGGAGGCCTGGGTGCTGTGGGTTGTGCCCCCGAAAATGACAAACATCACTTCCGACTTCCGGAAAGATATTGTTTGGGAGCGGTAGAACTTGAGCACTCTCCTTAAATCAAGGGAATACAGGGCCATTTCTGGCTCTGACTGAGGATTCTGGAAGAATACGGGAAAGCAGATTTCCTGGATCAAGTGGAAGAGTGAGACCACCTTGGTCAAGAAGTTTGGATGAGTGCGCAACATGACCTCTTCATTGTAGAAGGTGGTAAGGGTTTGCACGACGACAGCGCCTGCAACTCACTCATTCTGCACGCAAAGGTGAGTGCCACCAGCAGGACCGCCTTGAGCGTAACCCACCTGATGTCAACCAATGTCATTGGCTCAAAAGGTTTGCGCTGTATGTCAGCAAGCACCACGTTCAGGTCCCAGATGGGATGGGACCTATGAACCGGAGGAAACAGTCTGGATGAGCCCTTGAGGTGGACCTTGACCACCGGGTTGGCTTCTGAGAGCTTATGATCCAGTGAGTTTTTGTGCACCCCGATGGCTGCCAAGTAAGTGCAGCAAGTATCCACCTGGACCCCTGACCGAGCCAGGTGTGTGCAAAAGGAAACACGTCGTCCAAGCAGCAAGCAAGGGGTTTGAGCCCCTCCCCGCGAGCCCAGTGGCAAAACCTGGTCCATTTACTCTTGTCCTGAGAGCGAATGGACGGCCTCCTGTACAATCTCCCAATTGCTTTAATTGAACGGCGAGTGATGAGGTCTCAGCTGATCAGGAGCCAGGCTGGGAGCGCCAGCCTGGCTGGGTCTGGGTGTTACTCCACCCTGCTCCGCTGCGAAACCCGCACATCTGGAAGAGGGGAAACAAAGAGTTGGTGTGTAACTCCCACTCGTAGGTGTTGAACCCCAGGCGGCTGAGCAGGTCTGCTTCCACACTGTTGCCCCCTGGTCGATGAACCGCAGAGATCCAGATTCCTTCTGACAGGGCCCACTCCCAGATAGACATTGCTTCCATGCATAAGAGGGGAGAGTGCCCCACACCCCTGCTGGTTCAAGTAGAACATTGTAATTGATTTGTCGGTCCTGACCAGAACCCCCTTGGCCCTTAAGACCAGCAAGAAAGCTTTGAGCACCAGATCAAACACCCTAAACTCCAGTAGATATGCAGGAGACCCTCCGTCCCGGGCCATGTACTGTGAATTGAGTAGCCATCCAGGGTCACCCAACAGCCCACGAGGGAGGAATTCATTGTCACCACCAGAGTAAGATCTTTCTGAGAAACGGGAGCTCCCACTGCCATATCGCAGTCCATGAGCCACCAGTGAAGATCCAGAAGAAGAGACGGGGGACGGGCAGCATGTCTGACTACGCATCCATTTCCTGGTCTCAATTGGCCTCCAGGTGGGGTTGGTGGCTTCTCATCTTGAGTTGGGCTTACCGCGCTGTGAGCACGCAGGAAGCCATAAGTCCCGGCCGGTGCTGGAACCACCATGCCGAGGTGGCTGAGTTGACCAGGAAGTGATGAATCGCCCTCTGAAGGGACAGAAGCCTGTCAGCCACGAGGAACACCCTCTGAACGGCTGTGTCCCATCTCACTCCAAGGAACATCAGGTCCTGAGAAGGGTTCAACTGCGATTTTTGCTTGTCGAGGGAAAACCCCAATTGGTGAAGTGTATCCGCTAGCCGCTGGCAAGAGAGAGGCAGGAGAGAACCACCCCCTATGGCGAGCTGGCCATCAAAATCCAGTCATCCAGATAAGGGTATAGGTGGTGGCCTTCCAACAACGGAGGCCCACCAGCACCTTCATAAGCTTCGTGAACACACATGTGGCTGAATTGAGGTCGAACGGCAGCACTAAATGTTGGAAGTGATGCAACATAATCGTGAACTGCAAGAATTTCCGGTTGGAATACGGGGAGCTGTAACTACGCATCTTTGAGTTCTATTGTACACATCCAATCCCCTGCGCACAGTGACTTGGTTATGTGGGCTGGAGTGATCATCTTGAAGCATTTGAGGGGTAAAGACAGGAAGACAGGTTGAGGAACGAAAGGTCCAGGACAACCATCGGGCCTGCATGGATGTTCTTGGGTACCGCAAAAATCCTTGAGTAATACCCAGAGCCCCTGTCTGATGGAGGAACCAGTTCCACCTTATTTATCAGGGGAGGAAGCCCGGTAAAAGCACTGACTAAAACAGGTTAGCAGTGTTTACTTTGTCTATATCCGGGTGGATAGTAGTCAATGTATATAGAGAGACAAAGCTAGTATGCAGATGCTAGAGATTTAAAAACCTTTAGGAGTCAGAAGGGGGAAGGACCAGTCGCAGTTAAAAAGATAGAAATCAATTTTAATAATCAGTTTAAAGATTAAAACACGTAATTAAATTTGTGGTCCACAGTATAGTACTTAACATCCAATAGAAAACGGGGTACGTAACAGTCTAGAATAGCAAGTTAAAACAAATTCACAGAAAAAACATACACAATTGCAAAATCTCTAGCATCTGCATACTAGCTGTGTCTCTATATATACAGGAACCAGTTCCACCGCCTGTTTGGCCAATAGGAGTTGGATCTACCACAAAATAGCAGGTGACCGTACCTGCAATAGCGAAGGAGAGGAAAGAGTGGGGGACAAGGAGGGGAGACTGAAAACCATGAAAACTATAGACCGAAGCCAAGGACTCTTGAAAAAACGCTTCCAGCTGCTCACAAAGAGAGCCAGCCAGCCAGCCAGCCAGCCCCCCACAGGAGAAATGTGTTCCTTGACCAAGACGCCATTGCTTTTTGCTATCAGAGGCGGGAGTAGAGGATGGGGAGCGAAAAAAATCCCTGCAAGTTCCTCTGCTGCTTCCTGCTATGGTTTCTGGGTGATCTGTCTAGCTGCCGCGTTCTACCGTCTCGAAACCCCTTGAAGCCACTGAAGAAGAGAGGTTTAAAGTATGGCCTGCCCTGACTCTGTGAGTAGGACTTTTAACCCGGCTTCGCCAGGATTGCTAAGGACTTTGCCATTTAGGTGGAAGTCTTCTTTTTTGTAAATTCGTCATCAGTGGACGAGTGGAACAGATCCGTCCCCTTGAATGTAAGGTCGAGGATCCTCTCCTGCACATCCAAGGAAACTTCTGTAGTGTGCATCCACGCTGTCCGCCTCATTTTGATACCCAGGCAGAGGCCCCTGTTGGCCGTGTCAATATGCGAGACCGAGGACTCCATCAGATCCTGCACAACCAAGCAAGTCTCTGCTAGACCCTCCTTGAAGGAGGCCTGACACTCCAGAAGGAGGCATGGAAGGAACGCCCCAATCTCCCGCCACAACTTCTGGTTCGCCGCAGCAAGGATACCATCAGTGTTAGCCTGGCGCAGGTGCAGCTCGGTGTTGCAGTAGCACTTTCTGCTGAAAGACTCAAGTGCCTTGTCCTCTTTGGACAAATAGCTGGAGACAGCCCCAGCGGCAGAAGATGAAGGCTTTCAATGCAAAGACACCACCGCAATGACAGAAGAATGTGGCTGAGGGTGGGCCGCAAGGAGGACTGGTTCCCCATCCAGGAGCTGAAAGCATCCGTCCAGTTTCTTGTTCATCGGGCCAAGACTTTTCCCAGACTTTCTTGGCTAAGGAAAGGACATCCTTTTTTAGAGGAATACCTGAGCTGCCCATGGTGTGCAGGGCCCAAACCTCCGCCAGCACCCCTGGCTCTTGGGGGCCTGCTCTGGGTGGGGCACCCCTAAGAACTCTGCAAAGCCCTTAAGATGGTCATTAAAGGCTTTTACTGACGTGGAAGGCTCCTCTTCCTGTGCGTAGTCCCCCCCTGTTTTTGCCAGGTAGTGGGGTGTCCGGGTCCTGCAGGGGGGGAGTTGGAGGCCCCCCTCGTGTTAGCCCCCCCAAGATAGTTGCATGCCAACAGGTGTCTGAGGAAGGGGCTTAGGCGTTAGTGTTAGCAGTGCAACAATCGCTGGAGCCAGAAGAATTGGAGGAGGGGGGCCTAGACCGGAGCGGCCACAGGCCACGGTACCAGGACCCCCCAGAGGAACTGGTGGAGGGCCCAAGGGAGGGGGCCTTGGAGTCCTGCCATCTGCAGATAGCGCATGAGTAGGGGAAGTGCTTGAAAAGATTATCCTCACAGGCCACCGGGGCGCAAGAGGGAGCACAACCCTCTGTGGCGCATGGCCTTCTTTTCTGATCAAAACACAGATGAACCTGGGATGGGTATCCAAATGGCTGGGTGGCATAAATGTAACCCTGCAGGCCCACCCATCTGTGTTGTGAGGGCTGACACTGCTCCCCGAAGGAAGAGGGCTGGAACTGCCCTGCGCCACCCATTCGGAAAGTGGCAGGGCTGCCGGAGAACTGGAGTCTGAATCTAAGACGGCGCCAGGTGGGCAAGCTCTGCTATGTGCTTGTCTGCCATTTTGGGGCCCTGCACCACGCCATAGCAAGAGGACTCGAAGGCCCCAAACCCTGTGCGGGGTCAGACATAGCCGAGGACTGTTTGTGCCCTGAAGCAGAAGTGCCGACCTCGGAGATGGTTTTGGTAGGCCTAGGGCCCTCAGCCAGCTGGCTGGTAGTCGAATCATCCGGAGTGTCTCGACCTCGAAGAGGGCTCCGGTAGGATGTAATCCCTCAGCTGGGGAGCTGCTAGTCATATGGGACTGCACCGCAAGCTGCCACCTAGAACCAGAGCTCGAAAGCCCCTTGCACCCCGGTGCAGAAGCTGAAGAACTGGAGCGACACTCAGTGGTACGCCCAGAGGAGCCCCTGGGCCCCTCGACTTGAGACCTGGTAGCCTTGACTGACTCTGGGTCTGCCACCGGAACCAGAGTCCAATGGACCCTTCCCAGCCAGAGGTCCCGGGAAGGAGTCACCAGGCTGGGGGAGGCCTCAGAGAATAAAGGGCCTACCTTATCTTGAAGCGAGGTCCTGGATACAAAGTCCTTTAGAAGGCCGGGTGGTGAAGTGTGGAAGATATCTCTCCAGTGGGAAAGACGATTCTTCAGACCAAGAGAGCTGCAAGCCACGCATACGTCCCAACAGTGGTCGTGCCTCAAGCACTCAACGCAGAGCGCATAGGGGTCCGAGGCAAGGAATGACCAATTGCAGGATGCACTCCTTGTGAAGCCTCCTGCTGCCGACATGCGCCTTGTATAGGGAAGGCACTGAAAGGAAGTGAAGAAATTAGAAAAACAAAAGAACGGGGAGCATGCAGAATGTTAAAAAAGGTTAGTGCGTCTAGCTGCCAGGTCTGACACTGTCCGTGCAGAAAAAGGGACTGAGGTGAGGTGCCGAGGCCTCGGGGGCGTTCCCACCCCCGCTATACTAAATTTAAAGGAGTAGCTCACATTTTCATTGCCAAAGGTTACGGTACTGTCCTTATGTTGGGGGCCGCCCACAAGGATGAAGGAAAGGGGACGGGATTTATGAGTTAAAAAGAATGTAATGGATATAAACTGGGTGAATATTATCCAGTGCGCTTACCCCTTTGGGTGTTTTGTTCAAAAGGGTTATTTTTAGTGGTGTGGCCTGGCAGCAGAACCTAGCATTGACTGATATCCGCCAGTCAGTCGGTAAGTGTGAAGAGAAAAAATAAGTATGCTAGGTTACTTGCACCTAGCCTTTTATTCAAAAGAATATTCTGATAGGTAACTTATAAGTGAGTTTTAATTGGTTTTAAACCAACGTTATGTTTAATGATTTAAAAAGTGTCGACTTACTTCATTTGGAGCTACATGCTATTGTTCTGCCCTCGCTCTGGATTTTCAAGGCACACATTGTGATCATATAGACAATATTACATGTGCAACTTAGTGAGTACAATCCTGTACATAGTTCTCAGACAATGCATAGTTCATGCAAAGTATTTCTGTTTAACAGTATAAGTTATACTGCAATCCTTAGTAAACAATTGATCCTTTTTGGCTGTTGTCTCACAGAAATGAAACTTAAATAAATCAAGCATGAAATGTCATGACATTTTGAGCAACTGATAGGTTAATAAACACGCTTAGTAGCTCTAGATATACCAATTGGAATTCTAATCTTCTTTTCAGTAGTCAGATCCTAAAATAGGTCCATGATTTAGATGTAGGCTAATCGTAGTTACAGTGTGGTCCTAATGCCTTAGTGCATTTCAGTGCAATTGGTTATGTTTTTAACAGTCAGGGTACCACATGGGTTTTGTAGGATTATCCTCTTAGCATTCATTCCGTTTGTTCCTTATTTGGGTTCTACCTTTAGTTAATTTGAATCTCCCAGGTAGCTTTACTTGGACCGCCACCATCCTAAAAGAATCCAACCCCATCCAGGAGATATTAATTTTTTACCTAAATCAATGGTAATGTAATATAATAAAAAGTGGTCTTGCATAGCAGATCTCTGAAATGTGTGGTGGCCTTGTGGCATGTGGTTTTAGCAAAGCAAAAGAGAGGGTGGTTATAAGGAAGCAGATGCTAAGCCTGTGTCATTGATTGTGGGTCAGAAGTACTGGTGTCCTAAGTGCTGGTATGGCTCAATGTGGCTTGTGGCATTGACACTTGAGTATTTGTTCCATCTAGAAGGAAAACCAAGAGGTATTGGGTGACAGCACTGGGAGAGCCCCTGGGAGAGCACAGTATGTGACAGAGCTAAAGATGTAGAAGGCTGTGCGAGGAGCTCTGAACTGCTCCCCAAGATTCCTGTGGTTGTCATGGTGCCAACAGACATAAATTGTCTGTGCGTGTGTTGTATTCCTTGCTTGTAGTTTAAAGGTGCTAGTAGATTGAAAGGTTGAGGAAGAAGGAGGTTATTTGGTACTGCTGAGAAGCCCTATTAGAATATTAGGCTTCTCCAGCATGGGGTCTGGTATGGATTCACATGATTGTGAATATTCCCCATCGTCAGGCTGGGAATCCTCAGTAAAAAGAAAAGGAGTTTCGCTTTAGCCTGAAAACTGCATTTTCCCTCTAAACCAATCACTGTCCTTTGGGTCATGCTGCCCCCATCCAATGAGTCATTCTCGTAAGCTCCACCCCTGGTGGCTATCTTCAGATTTTTACTGCACTTTTCAGTGTTGGGAGTACTCATCTTGCTCTTTGAGTTTTTTTACTATTAGGGGTTTTTAGGATCAATCGATTTGTTTTTTCTCTGATTGTTCCTTTGTTGATCGACTACCGGCAGCAGGGATCCGTTGTTGACAAATATCTGCTTCTTTGCCAGTTCTTCTTCAAGTTTTGAAGTTTTGAAGGCCCAGGCTTGGGCCTACTTTGCACGTTTTACAATGACCGAAGAGATGGAGTCAGTGGAGTAACTTTGCTGAAAATGTGGGGGGGACATGACATCTGAAGAAAAGGTGCCACAGCCAAATGAATGGGGACAAAATGGTGTGCCAATGAAAGTTGGGGGGGACAAACACCCCTGTCCCCCCTAAAATTATGTCCATGGATGGGGTCTCTTCAGGATATGCGCGAAATGTGGACTATGCACTGTCTATGTCGAGTATCGACACATCCAGTGCTTATATTGCCTGTGTCCGGACCACAATGAGGAAGGACGGTAGATTTGCCGTTTGATGCGACCTCCAGGCACAGTGATGCCTCATCCAGGACCGGCCGGTCCCACAAGTGTGCTTCCTCTGAGAAGAGGCAGAGGTCCTTTGAGGATGCTCAAAATAAGGCTAAGCACCACGCTACTAATCCCGCTAGGGTGACCTCAGCTCCTGGCCTAGTTTGAGAAGGATACATCCCCTGTCTCCATCTACGTTGAGCCTACCAGTTCGGGGGGCTCCTTCTAAGAGGAAGTCCCTGACACGGTCAAAGTTTTGATTGCCGCCCTTGGACCAGGCCACGGAGGATAAATCCTCGGGTGTTTCCTCTTGCCCACCATCAATGATACGTTTGTCCACTAAGACAACAACATCGTCAACGGCTACTTCATCTTCCAGAACATACACTCCGTCGACAACCGCAGTCCCGTTGACAGCTTCCAAAACAACCACTTCGACGTTCATCACTACATCGTCGAAAGGGGATCTTGCTACTGCCATGGTCTCCACCAAAAAGCCGACAGTGACAACGCAAGAGTCTTTGCCTGCACGGCCTATGGCTTTAGTGGTGGCTGCACCGATGATCACGGCTGGCATGGCCCCATAATCGCTTCATTCCTGAAGGAGTCGGGTAGGACCTAGGAGCTACCACCTCCTATGAATTTCCTCAGGCAGTTGAGGATGTCCCTGACAGAGGGATCTCTGCGGAGCGGGCAGGATTTACCATCTAGCCTGAGAAGGCGCTCCAGCCCAGAGCCCCTGCCGGCTGTCCCACTCACTGCTCTGCCACTGCATAGGGACATATCGCTGGACATACTGACGACTCTCCACACGTTGGTGGCAGAGATACAACAAAGGCTGCCTGCTACTCCTGTACCTGTCCCACCTGGCTGCCATATCCCGTTATACCAGGACACCTGGAAACACTCCCTGTGGTTGTACAGGCTTGTCAAGGAGTTCCTCAAAGGCCTCTTCAGGACTTTTCTACTAGTGAAGGCTCCTGCTCTAGCGTGGGAGCTCAACATGGTTTTAACTAAGCTCATGGGACCCCCATTTGAACCAATGCATCGACCCTGCTGAAGTTTCTCTCGTGTAAGACAGCTTTCCTCGTGGCGATTACCTCAGCCAGGTGGGTCGGGGAGATCCAGGCCCTCTCCTGCAAGCAGCCTTACTTGTCCTTCCATGCTACGAGGGTGGTGCTGTGGACCCACCCCACCTTTATGCCAAAGGTTCCTTCAGAATTTCACCTCAACAAGCCGTTGGTTCTACCAGTCTTCTTCCCGAACCCTTCTAAGCTGGCGGAAAGAACTTTGCATTCACTGGACGTTGCTACTGCCTTGATGTTTTATGTAGCACATGCAAAGGTCTTTCGGAAGACATTGCAACTCTTTGTGAATTTTTGACCTGTGAATCATGGGAGGGCCCAATCTAAGGCTTCCATATCCAGGTGGCTCTCCGGTTCCATCATGCACTGTCATCGCCTGGCTAACATACCCCTTCAAGGACAGCCGAAAGCCCATTCCACCATAGCCATCGCAGCAATGGCAGCATTTCTCTCTGGTGTGCCCCTGATCGATGTCTGCAGGGCTGTTACGTGAAGGTCCACGCACACCTTTGCGGTTCTACTGCATTGACAGGGATTCCAGGGAGGAGACCCGGGCCGGCCAAGCGGTGCAACGCCATCTGTTTTCTTGGGGTGAGTCTGTTCCAGGGGTAAGTGTGTACTTCTATTGAGCCTTACCACCTGCCATGGCTGTGTATATGTACTGCTGTGTAATCATATTCATGAGCATGTGAAGCCATGCCAGACCCCATGCTGGAGAAGGAACAAGTTACTTACCTTTAACTCCTGGGTTCCAGCATGGCGTCTGGCATTGATTCACATGCGAACCCTCCCTCTTTCCCCTCTGTGGCACTTCTTGGTTAATACTGCCACTTTACGTGCTACACCAGATCTGAAGATGAACGCCAGAGGTGGAGCTTAGGGAGACGCCTGTCATTGAATGGGGCAGTATGACCCAAAGGTGATTGGTTTAGAGGAGAAATGCAGTTTTCAGGATAAGGCAAAACTGCTTTTCTTTTTGCTGAGTATTCCCAGCCTGACGACAGGGAATATTCATGAGCGTGTGAATCCATGCCAGACCCATGCTGAGAACAGAAGTTACAGGTAAGTAACTTGTTCCTTATACTGAATCGGCAGAATTCAAGCTGTTATCCATCTGGAAGAAATGGTGTTACTGTTCTTGGTTCTATTTTATGACTGTGGGGAGATGTCATTCTTTTATATGTGATGGAGACAAAAAGTTGGGGATATTGACCTGGATTCTGATCGCCAAGGTGGTCTTGATTTAAATGTTGTGATGGTGTGCATATTGCACATGTGAGTGAGGCTTAGATGATTGGTCCAGTCCCTATTCCGTCCTGTTTGCGAGGGTGGTGCGTACATCTGTTTGTGTGCCCAGATTTGTGATGGCTTATATGTTGTTGAAATCTTAGTGGTCCATAACTTGGGGGTTGCAGGCCGAGTGGCGGCCTGCCACTCTGGGCGGGGGGACACCGATACCCTGCCAGATTGGCAGGCCGCTGCCTGGCCTAAGTGGCAGGCAGCACAGTCCAGCTGTGCTTTATTTTCACACGGGACTGTGCTGCCTGCCTCTTAGCAGGGGCGCATTCCGCACTATGCTTTTTCTTTTTTTCTTCTTGTTGTGGATCCCTTTTGGCAAAGTAAAAGTTGAAGGGTGATAAGTCAGAGTAGTCAGTCTTGTTGCATAGGGATTGTGCAAGAGGCCAAATGAAAGAGTGAGAGGAGTTGGGGGAGAGGAGCATGTGTTGTGCGGAAGATGAGATTGGAGATCTTGGGAGCACTGGAGCATCTTATTTGAGGGGTGCATATGTGGGGAAGGGAGAGAAGGGAAGGCCGGAGAGTGCAGAAGTTACATCAAGTTGAGGCTAAAGGATATGAGAGATGGAGGGCAAGAGTGAGTAGAAGGGGGAAAGAAGCGAAGTCAAGATGCATGATGAAGGGTAGAAGTAAATGACAAGTGAAGACAATGAAGAAAGGATGCAGCTCAAGAGAGGGAAGAGGGTAGGTGGAAGAGCGGACAGGGGAAGGGGTGGATGATTGGCTGGGAAGAAACAGGTGTAAGTTCTGAGCTGGGCTAAAATTGTGCTATTGGTACCCAAATGACAGTTAATAGGCCTAAAACAGCAATGTTCTTTGGTGCTGTGAAGTAACAAAAGCTCTGCAGTGGAAGGATAGTCAATGGGTGGAAGAATCCCTATACATGGAAGCAAAGGTCGGCTCAGTGGTAGGTCAGTCCACCACCAGCCCATCACACTGCTGCTGCTCCATGTCACGTGTGTGGCCCTGCAGCAACTGCGGGCACGGGCTAGTAGTGGAATGGATGGGGAAGGCGCACACATGGGTTGAGGAAGTATACCAACACCAACAGTATGCCCCTACGGTTAGGGAAGGCATTCATTATCCTGGCTGTTTAAGCCATAATTTACCCTGTTGTGATTTTTTGAGGAAGTATAGCCCAGTTTCCATTACACTGAGCTGCAATAATATAGCATTGTCAAAATTCTATTATTCCAAGTTAGCGCCGAGATCCATTCTGCCGAATTAGAGCATCATAGCCAAATTCCATTATGCCCAGTTAACATACATGAATGTATTGCATTAGGCCCAGCGTTATCTGGTTCATTAGGTTCAGTTAGCACGGCATGACCAGTTTATATATTAGGTCCCGGCCAACAAGTCCAGTGTAGAACAAGGCAATGGTTGGAAAGAGATGTGGTCTGCTAACTATGGTGGGGTGATGTTTTTCTAACCCTGGTTAGTGGTTTCTAACACTGCACTGCATTTTGCAACTGTTGACAAATCTAACTCTGAGCACCCCAATGGGAACACTTACACTAAGAAATTGACCTAATGTCCGTAATTAAGTATTGCAGTTGAATATATTAAAACAATAATAGAATCATACTGCATCATGTTAGAACCTGTGTTGCTTCATGTACACTACGAAGAAATACAATTATTGTATGAGCTTAACCCATGCTTTGCATGTTGCATTCACATATTATCATTACCATAGATTTCATCGAATACCATTTCACCTAATAAGATTTCACCAAATTTATTTCGCTGAATATGGCAGGTGAAATGGTATATGTGTAATGCATAATAGGTGGGGTGTGGGGTAAGGAGGGGTGCGGGGGAGATTCCGGGGGGGTCTCCGCCCACATTATAACAAAAAAAAGTAGAACAAGTCAAAAGTTAATTAAGTTTTTCGGTAAAATCGATTTGGTGAAATCTCCATTAGGTGAAATATTTTAGAAGAAATTGCATACATCCCGTGACGTAATATAGCCTCGCTGCGCATACCCCAGTTGACATATACAAATACTAACATGTATAATGATGATTTGTTATTTATATAGCACTTTCACCAAAAGCACTGTACTAAAATTGTCCCCCAAACAGAAGTTTCTACTCTTTTACCAACCTCCACAGGATGAAAGGGTAAATTGGCCTTGAGGTATTCGACCCTATGACCTGCATATCACACACAGATCAGAGCAGCGAGAGGCCAACCTGCTGAGCTATCTTACTTATGTACTGAGTAATACACATGTATTTTGTTCAAACGTGCCCCATTCCACATACTCACTGATTATGACTCTTTCAGGCAGAGACTGACTGAACCATGTGCAAAAGCATATAGAGATGTGGCAACTTCGAGAACGTGTGACTGACTGTGCCCCAGCACAAGTGGCCTTTATGAAATACTGGCCTCTTGGGAATGGTGGCCTTTATGAAATACTGGCCTCTTGGGAAATGCATTGCACTCTCTCCTTCACTAGAAAGGCTCTACTACCAGATGTGGCTGAACTGGTGACTGTGGTCTTGGGTAACCTAGAATGTAACCCACTACTTGGTGAGACTGTGTACACTGGGGCACATCTCTTTACCCTCATGTCTGAGTTTCCTTATATGCCAACGTCAGGAGCACTGTCTAAATGCCAGTGTACAAGTATCCAAAATTAGTAAACTAAAATTGATAGAAGGCGCAGCCGACCCGAGCGTGACCAAGGAAGGACTCTACAGCTCAGCTGCAGTCTACAGGCTCTAAAGAGTGATGGTGCTGAAAAAAGAGTGCCGGTGCTGAAGGAAGAGTGCCGGTGCTCAAAACAGAGTGGCGGAACACAGGCACAAATTAAGCACTGCAAAATATATGCATGATTTTTCTTTTCGGAGCACTGTAATAGCAGTTTTCGTAATCACAAGCTAAGTCCAACAGGTATCCATTTCTCGAGCTGGATTGAATCGACTTCATTAACAAAGCGAATAACACAAACATATATAATTTCCATTTAAATCTATGCACGTTTAAAAAAATATGTCGACGCTGTCGCGCACCATTAATGGCGATTACATCACACGTGTCTCAACCCCTAAACACCATCATAAAATTACATATTGCGCAATACGCTGCACGTTGCCACCACACAGATATGTATAGAACCGACAACATTCTGAATATCAGTTTTGGTGTTTCATTTATCCCGGAAAAGCAAGTGCTTTCTCCTGATATTACAAAATATATACGGTGCAAAAGCAAGCACATTTGCAATCGATACTACAATCAAGACAAATTCCAAATTAAGGTTACTTTAATATTATAACCAGTGCTTTACAGTTTACTATACTTATACATTTTAGCAAAGTTTTCAGACAATCACTGTATTTAAATCTATAGCAAGTATTGGCAATGCCAACAGTTAGGGCTTTTGTGTATGCATGGGAAAGGCACTTGCTAGGCACAGTGCCAATGTATTACCTGGCCGGTGATGGTGGCTGGTGCAAAATGGTGCGAGTACCTTGGCATGTAATAGCAGTGCCTGTCAAATGCCTAACACTTGTACACAAGCAAAAACTGCTGGCTATGCCAATGCTTGTTTTTAATAAGACTTCAGTGAAGAACGCGCAGAGTGCTTATAAATCGAGTGTCTGAAGGCAGACCTGTTTTTTTCCCTTTTTAAAAAAAAATAAAAACAATGTGTATTTGTTTTCTTGGCAATGTGATAATATACACTTTAAACAACATGACAAGCTTCTTCTGCGTACTTTGTGTAGAGCTATCTATGAAAGCCTGACTTTATACCCCAACAACCCCCCCTCCCTATCCCAACGGGTAACTATTAACAACTGCACAGCTTCTACCGCTCCTCCTACCACTATCCAGTATTTATTCTTGCTATGCAGGCTGCGGCAGTTTACTACTGTGGTAGACATGCCTGTTTCTGTCTTGGGTGTTGCACTTTCTGGCGCACCTGTGATGGTTGTAAACAGTTCTTATTTGAGCAATCTCCAGTATCTTATGGGAGTTCCTTCGTCAGCCTGGCCCAATGGTTATACCTTTGCCAAACCAAGATTTCAGCCATCGCCCAATTTTGTAGGTCCTTCCACTATAGACTTACGGCTGGCCCGTTTTGAGACTTACATCCCATAGCTATTCTGCGCTTTGCCAGTACACACGCCAGGTCTTTCAGTTTTTTAATATGTTTTGCTCTTTTAGGCCGTTGAACCATTCCTAACAGACAGGCCGATGGGGAGTGGACAATGAGCCTCACATCTGCCCTTGCTAGTTTATTTGCTATTTCTTCCCAATACTGCCACACTTTAGGGCAGGTCCAAAACATATGCATCATTCCGGCCTTCTCTAGTCTGCACTCTGGATAGTTCTGCATTTGCGATGTTCTGGTGTGTTAGGTATGCTCTGTGTGTAATGAACAGCTGTAGCAGTTGCAGTTTAGCGTTCCTAGATACTTGTTTGTGATATGAGAGCACCTGTGCCCATGCTGAGTCTGTGAATGGTTTCCCTCGGTCCTGTTCCCATGCCTGTCTCGCATTTCCCCCAGGGGCCAAGTGTTGAGTGAGAAGCAATTCGTATATGCGGGACACTGTATGCCCTCCTTCTGCCACATCGTGCAAGGTTTCAATCATTTTGTTTGGGTCTGGCTGGACTTTAATTGCTGGCCAGTTTTGTTTAAGGGTGCTAAGCAGTGTGTTATACGTTATGTATTGGCCTATGTGTAACCCTGTCTGTTCTGTCAAGGTCGTGAAGTCTATTAGTGTGCCCTCCTGGAACAGGTCACTGACAGACGCCACTCAGTTGAGTTCCCAGTATTTGCATATGTTCAACCGTCTTTGTTGGTTGTCTGCCGTTAGTGTCACCAGGGGGATTTTCAGGGAGAATGGGACTGTTATCCCTAGCGTTTTGCAGGTCCTCTGCCATAACTGTTTGCCTAATATTAATAAGTTTGGAAGGTGGTGTAGGTGAGTATTGTGTATTCATAGTATCTCCTTTAAGTAAAAGTGTTTGCTGGCGGACTGTAAAAGTGGGGTGCCCTGTGTCGGCTCATCAGACAGCCATCCAGTGACGAATTGCAATTGGCTAGCTAAGAAGTATAGTTCGAAATTGGGCATTCTGATTCCTCCTTCTGCGTGTGGTCTTTGAAGTGTGGATAGGGCAAGTCTACTTCTTTTATTTTTCCTTAAGAATCCTCTCCATTTATTGTTCAATGCTTTGAAGAATTTCTTGTGTATTTTATGCGGGACATTGGTAAAATAGTGCAACAGCCCGGGAGCACTGCCATTGTTAGTAATGCCGCCCTTCCCATTAATGAAATGGGTAGTTGCGTCCAGAAGTCCATAGACCTCGACACCCCATCTAGCACCCGCTGTCTGTTGTGCACATGTTCCGCTTGTGGGTCATGATATATGTCTATACCTAAATATTTGAATGATTCTTTGTTCCAGTGTATTGCTAGTGTGGGTAAGGCTTCTACATCCTTCCCCCTCAGCCCTGCTAGCAGGAACATACATGATTTTTCCCGACTAACTGTTCTGCCCGAGAGCTCAGCAAACATATCTAGTGCCCCCAATGTGTACTGTAAATTCTCTTCTGGTCGTTGTATGTATAACAGAATGTCGTCGGCATACATCAATATCAGGTGACTTACTCCGTGTATTGTTATGCCTGCCTCGTCATATTCTTGTCTGAGGAACGCTGCTATGGATTCTAGGGCTAGTATGAAAAGCAAAGGTGATAGGGGACACCCTTGTTTAGTGCCCCTTTCCAGTCGCCATTGTTCTGAGAATTGTGTCATGTTTTGACCCTAGCTAGTGGTTCGCTATATAGAATCTGTTTCCATCTGATGTATTTGGGCACTAAGCCGTAACGTTTTTTTTTTATTAAACAATTTTTATTGGTTTTATTACATAATACATATAAACATTGACTCTGAAGGAGTCCAACAACCAAAACATTCTAAAGGTTCATGCGGTCCTGAATACAACAACACAAGTTTATGTTAATGATTACATATTCACTCTTACATGTCAGATACATTCCGGCCTCAGGCCTGTATTTTACCAAAGTCTTATTGGGCATTCTCCCACTTTCGCCAGATTTTTTCAGCTTTCCCAGGGCAACCTCTGGCCGCATACACTATTCGCTCCATCGCTATGCATGCATCTACATCGTCTATCCATTGTGCGTGCTCAGGGGTTACGTCCGATCCCCATAATTTGGCAATGTTGCGTTTGATCAGTGCTGTGGCGGTTGCAAACAGTAGCTTGTCAGTGCGAGACATCTCACCCTCGTCCTCTACACCCAGCAACATCAGTTTCGGGTCTCTGGGCACGACCCGACCCAGTACCTCAGCCAGTGTGTCGCAGCATTGTTGCCAGCATAGTTTGATGTGCGGACAGTCCCATATGATGTGGAAGAAGGTGCCCTCTTCCTGGCGACAGCGCAGGCAGTTAGGGTCTGTGGTTTTACCCCAGCGGTAGAGTGCTACCCTCAGATAGTAAATTCTATGCAGGATTTTGAGCTGGACAAGGTTTAATCTGGCCGAAATGGCAGTTTCTCTCGGGTACATTAGGATTGTTATCCAGTCTTCAGGTAGGATCTCTCCCACATCCCTTTCCCACTTAGACTTTAGACTTGAGAGCTCCGGTGCAGCAAAGGAGGTAAGAACATTATACATCACCAAGGTGATTTTGGTGCCTATGCGATCTAGGACCAGGTTCCTCTCTATAGGGGTGCAGTCTGCCATATTACGCAGGTCAGGCAAATGCCGCTGTAGGGCGCGACTTAGCTGCGTGTGTCGGTATCGGTCAGTGACAGGGAGATTGAACTCATCAATTAACCCTTCAAAGGGTACAATTCCCACATTCCGAATCACATCCCCCACTTTTGTTATTCCCGCAGTTATCCAATTCTGCCATTTTGGGAGCCTGTCCAGCTCTGGGATATGTTTATTTGCCCACAGTGGCTGTACTGGTGCGGTTTTCCCCTCCCAGTTTATGTATTTATGCGCCTCTGCCCAGATTATTGCCCGGTGAGCAGCCATCGTTTTATAGGTGTTGATGTTAGTTTTCCGGTATAGGGTCTCTAGTGGGGTTATAGTCGCTCCGCTTAAGATGTCGGATTTAATGTGAGGTAGCAAGGGATTGCCGTGTAATAGGTCATTTATCAATGCCATCTGGCTCGCCCAGTAGTACGTTGGTATGCGCAGCAATCCTATGCCTCCCTCCCAGATGGATCGCTGCAGGGTGTGAGGCGCTATTCTCGGGTGTCCATTGTTCCATAGGAGTTTCCGGAGGATTCTGTCGATTCTGTGAAACTCCCGTGTGGGGATGTGTAACGGGAAGTTTTGGAGGATGTACAGGAATCTAGGCAGTGCCATCATTTTAAATAATGCTGCTCTCCCCAGCAGGGTTAGTGGAAGGGCGTTCCAATGTTTGACGTCCTCTGCAAAACAGTTTGTGATCGGGTGGAGATTTTTTTCTAAGTAATCATTTAGGTTTGTTGTTATCTGAACCCCCAGATATCGAAATTGGTTAACCTCTATACGGAAAGGGCAATTTTGTATCCCTATGCTACCTGTCTCTTTCACTGGAAATAGTATGGATTTTGACCAGTTTACCCTCAGACCGCTGAAAGATTTGTATTCTTTCAGTAAGCATATCACTGTTGGGCAAGAGGTTATGGGGTCTGATAGATACAGGAGCAGGCCATCTGCATATAATGAGACCTTATCCTCCCAGTCATCTGTCCACCGGAAACCCTTCCACGTCTGTGATTCTCTTAATAGAATTGCCAATGGCTCTATGGCAAGCGCAAAAAGCATTGCTGACAAGGGGCAGCACTGTCGTGTCCCTTTGTCCAATCTAAATGGCTGAGAGAGCCACCCATTTACTCTGGTCATGGCCTCTGGGGACTTGTATAGAAACTGCACCCATCCCAGGAATTGTTCAGGGAATCCCATTCGGCGTATTATTTCCCACAGTGCTACCCAGTGCACCGAGTTGAAGGCCTTCTCGAAATCTATTGTTAATAACGCTAAGGGACCCTGCAGAAGAGAGGACTTTTCGAGTGCAGCATGCAATCTATGTATGTTCATATACGCGTAGACCTCTGGGGCATAAAGCCGCACTAGTCTGGATGTATCAGTGACAGAATAACTTTCTGCAGTCGGTTTGCTAATGCTTTTGCTAGGATTTTGGTTTCGCTGTTGATTAACGAGATCAGCCTGTACGAACTACATTTCTCTGGGGGCCTATCTGGTTTGGGGATCACTATTATGGTGGCTCTCCGTAGGTCTGGGGGGAGCTGTCTCTGCTCCCTCGAGTGTGTGTACATCTGTAGGAGATGTGGAAGTATCACGCTTGGTTTTATCCCCTTCCATGTTTCGACCGGGAAGCCGTTGGGCCCCGGCATTTTCCCAGGGTGTAGTTGTGACATGGCCAGCCCTAGCTCCTCTTCAGTGATGTTTGCCTCCAATAGGTCTCTTTGTGCGCTCGTTAGGATAGTGAGGGTAATCCCATTTAATACAGAGAGGTTGGTAGGGGCTTCCGGTGACCCATAAAGTTTCGCATAGTAAGCTGCAAAACCTTCTGCAATGTCCTGATCAGTCCACAGCGGTTCCAAGTTATCGGGTTTAATCATTCTGACCTGTTTATGCCCCTCATCTCTGCGCTCCAGCCAGGCTAACATTTTACCCGCCTTGTCTCCAGTCTCGTATAATCTGGTGCGCATCATGCTGTGTGCCTGTTTAGCATTGTCTAGTGCTACATTGTGCAGTTTCTTTTTGGCGAGGGCCAGTGCTTGGCTAGTTTCAGGTAGGTCTGGCGCCAGATGTGCGCATTCTGCATGCTCCACCTGTGCTTTAGCTTCATTTACTTTTTGTACTTGAGCTTTTTTGTGCGCCGTTGTCCAGGAGATAATCTCTCCCTGCAACACCGGCTTATACGCTTCCCATAACATTCCTGGGTCATCAATTGACCCTGTGTTTAGTTCAAAGTAGGTGGTTGTAGTTTCTTGTATGCGTTCTAAAAGTTCCGGAAAGCCTAAGTAATAATTGCTAAGGCGCCATGCAGGTGGAGGGATTGACCTTGTCGTTGACAATTCTATTAATAGGGGCGAATGGTCAGAGATGCCACGCGGGAGTATGGTGGTGTTAAGTACTCTGTGCACGTCTGTGTTTGGTACAAAGAAGTAGTCAAGTCTAGAGAGGGATGCATGGACGCCCGAGTGGAATGAGTATTCTCGACTCTTAGGGTGGAGGTTGCGCCATACGTCTTTTAGCCGCACTGCTGCTATGAAGAAAGCCAGCCTCATGTGGGTGTCGGGATGCCTGCCCCTTAGGTGTGTGCGGTCCATTCCCAGGTTCATAACATCATTGAAATTGCCACCGAGAATTAGTGTGTTCTGCATTATCAGGGGAGTTATCTCTTCTATAAGATTCGGCAACAACGTGGGTGGTGCGTAGATGGCTAGTATTGTTATGGTTTGATTCCATAGGGTTCCTGTCATATGCACATATCTGCCTCCTGTGTCCTGTGACACACTAGAGAGCGTGAGAGGTAGCTTCTTGTGGATCAGTATGAGGTCCCCTCTTGAGCCTGAAGTGAAACCTGAGTGCAGTGCTGTGCGATAGTTACTACGTTTAAATAGGTTGCATGTGGTGCCCGCCAGATGAGTTTCTATGAGCAGCGCCACATCCGGTGCTTGCCTATTTAACGCCTGGGTGACCAGTCTGCGTTTTATCCCACTTCCCAACCCATTGACATTCCACGTCAGGAGACGTAGTGATTTTGTATCAGATGCAGCTTTTGTCATCTGGGTGGGGGGGGTTACTGTCGGTGAAGTGCCCCCATGGAATATCTTGAGTTGGGCAGGGAAAAGTAGCCCATATTTGACACCCATTGATTGCAAACGTTTCTTGAGCGGATCAAATGACTGACGCGCTTTCTGGACCTCCCTGGTGAAATCGGGGAAAAAGGCTATCTTCGATCCGTTGAATGTGACCGTGCCCTTCGACCTTGCCAGTTGGAGTACAGTATCCCTTTCTCTATAGTTCAGAAATCTGGCAATTACTGTGCGTGGTGGAGCTCCTGGTGTCACTTTACCAGCTGGGATATGGTGGGCCCGCTCGATAGAGAAGAACTTGGAGAATGACTCTCCGACATAGATATTCGCCAACCAGTCCTCAAGGAAGAGTTCCATGCATTCCCCTTTGGCTTTTTCAGGAAGGCCGATTATACGGATATTATTGTGCTGGGATCTACCCTCACTATCATCAACTCTTGCTTCCAGGGTCTTTATACGTGCTAGCATACTCGTCACTTGCCGATTTACTCTTCGCCGGCCATCCTCGGTTTCCGAGATTCGTGTCTCCGCCTCTCCCGTGCGGGAGGTTAGCTTTTGTAGATCATGGCGCAACAGGGACACGTCTGCACCAATACTATCCATCTTTTTTTCCATTGAGGTCCTGGAGATGGCAATGGCGCTCATTATGTCTCTTAGGGAGATATTATCTGCCGCATGATCTGGGTCAACCGATGGAGGCCTCTCTGGTGAGCGAGGTGCTGGTATGGCTGCATTTTGATCGATCCTGCTCTGCGTAGATGTTTTCCTGGGTTTAACCTTACCCATTTTAATGCTTGTTAGGATATTGGCATAGGACGCTGATGTCTGATCCCGGAGGGGGGGGAGCCAGGCGTTGGGACTAGGCACTGTTGGTGAATTGCTGATGGTGGTTGCAGTGGCGCTGGGCACGTTGCGAACGGCAATTATTTATATTTGTGCTAGCTTTACTTATCACTGTTCCAACAATGTCCATCAGCCATGCATTTGGCAGCTCTGATACACTGCCTGAGGGTCAAAACGGCACAGGTGAGCGTATTTGTGGATTGCGATTTGGGTGCCAGCCTTATGACGCCCACCGGGACCCTGTGGTTCTTTTCCCTGGTAGCAGCTACACGAGTTGGGCAGCACGCCGCTGTTGCAAGGTGTCGCGGACTGGACGCCACCGGGCCTGTCACCAGTCCACGTTGTGCTCCGCTGGGTGGTACCCTCTGAAGGGGAGGATGGGTTTCAATGGGGGAGGGTGGGCTTGCTGAGGGTTACATCGGTTGAATTGAGGTGTTCATTCACTTCCTCCCTTGTCGTTTTCAGAGCTGCAGTAGGGGTTTATGATTTTTCCCCTGTTATCGTTATTGGGCCACTTCTTCTTGTCGATGCGGGATTGCCTGTTGTGCACCAGGGGTGTGTGGGAGATTACAGCCCAGGTTATAGGCGAGTGCTGGTAGAGATTGTGACCCCAGGTGGAGGGCTTTCACCCGTGGGGGAGGGGAGGTGGGTCACCAGCACACTCTATCCCACCTTCCCCACTCCTTACCACATTGCTGCATGTCCCCGGTCTCGGACAGCGGATCTGCGCTCTCGGCTGCAGGAGACACGATGCAGGCGCTCTACACTAGGCGGAGCGCCTGCCGGTGCGCCGCGTGTCTTCCACAGCCGCCGCTTCGCAGCACACTCAGCCTCGGGGCCCGTTCGAGCTCCTTTTCCCCTTTCGGTCGTGAAGGGGAATTGTCCGCGGGAGAAGGACGCTTCCCGGCGGCTCCAAACCCGCCACTCCAAGCGTCTTGCTCCGGGTCGGCTCCGGGTCCTCCAGCCGAGAGGGTGTCCACTCAGGCAGCGGCGCTCACCCCGCAGCCGTCAGCACGGCTTGAGCTTGCTGCGGACGAGCGAGCTGCACCTACGACCATTGCACTGCTTCGCCGCCATAGTCAGGATATTGGCTGCAGAGCCCGCTAACACTGCGCCTGGTGCGCGCCTACGCCGCAGGAGAGTGTTGTCTTCTTCTCGGATCGTCGGCTAGTGCGTGTTCGCATTTACGGCGGCCATCTTGGTCTCAGTGTACGTTACGGTTCCTGTAACTTTCACTCGGTCGGGACAGCGATCCCCCCTGCAGTTTTGCGCCGGAGCACTGCAATTCGATGCAGGAAAGTCTCATACACCGCTGGAGTGTTTCAGGGTTCAGCACGGGTACATTTTAATACAGGATCTCAGCAGGATAAGGCCAGTGGCACGGAAGCAGCATGGGTTCACGTCCTCATCGGATGGCTGCTGGCCACGCCCCTTAAGCCGTAACGTTTTAAAGCAGTGTATAGTCGTGGCCATTTAATTTAGTCAAACGCTTTGACAGTGTCCAGGGAAACCACTACACAATGGTTCCACCAGGTGTTTATACCGTCAATGATGTGATGGAGTCTATGTAGGCTCCATGTTGTGGTTCTCCCTGGTACGTAACCTGTTTGGTCTGGGTGGATGAGGTCAGTTATTAATTTTTTAAGTCTGTTAGCCAGCAGTGCAGTGAGTATCTTACTGTCTTGATTTGATAGTGACAGCAGTCCATATGAACTGCACTCTGTGGTGGGTTTGTTTGGCTTGGGGGGGTATAATTATGGACTCTCTCAGAGTGGTAGAATAGGAAGGGTACCCTGGTCATATGCTTCATTTAGCATGTCTAATAGTGGATGTGCCATTTGTTCTGCAAATTCCTTATAAAACTCGATTGGCAGTCCGCCCGCACCAGGGGTTTTGCCAGATGGCAAGCTTTTGATAGGGGTGATTAGTTCTTCTTTAGTAATGGGGGCTGCTAGGTCTTTGGCCGCTGTGTTGTTTAGGCGGGAAGTCGAATCTGTGCAAGAGCCTCTTCTAGTTCCAAGGGATGTACTATGGAAGTCTTTTTATACAAAGCATTATAATATTCAAAGAAGGTTCTGTTTATGTCTGGTTGTGTGGTGCATACTGTTGCCATGATCACTGCTTCCAAGGAGCCAGGACCAGCCCAACGTCCTTGGAAGCAGGCCCCTAACCCTAATCCTAGGCACCAGCCGGTCCCCACGGGGACCTTTTGGACCATGTCCTGGCGCCGGTGGCACCAGGCTCATCAGAATCATCGGTCCCGGCACTGGAAGCGCCGGGCTCATAATATGTGTGCAGATGCTTGGGTGGACTTACCTGCAGCAGACCATGCTGCTTACTTACCAGCCTCTTAGAAGTCCTCTGTGAACAGGGACTACTTTCTTACCTGGGTGGGGCAAGCTCCACTCCCTGGATTCAGCACTGGAAAGCTTCTGGAACTGGAACTCTTTTCTTACCTAGGCGGGGCCGTGGAGGAAGACGCCTCATCACTCCAAGGCTATTTAAACCACACCCGATAGACGAAACGTGCTTCGCGTTATTCTGCATCTGCAGCAGAATGCTCACCGAGTCTGTTCCAGCCTTTCTTCTTACGATCCCGAATCTGCAAGAGTCATACTCACCATTCCTGCATCCTGAATCTGCAAGAAGCATACTCACCATTCCTGCATCCAGTCGACAGCAGCACCTGCAGAGACAAGAAACAGCAGGTTAGCAAGGCAGCCTTATCTCGCAGTGCCACTCACCTGATCCATCGGCTGCGGTCATTTTCGGCACGCTGCACCTCCGCCTGCGAAGACAAAAGCATTGTCACTACTTACCGGCACTCCGTGAATTCTGGATTTCTTCACACTGCATCGCCGCCTGCGGAGATAAAAGCATTGTATCTACTTACGGACATTCCGCGGACTCCGGCGCTGCAAACCAACTTCTGAAAGACAAAAGAAGAGACATTAGACAGGTATTTACTTGCGCCCATCGCGCTCATCGCAATAGAACGCCTGCTCTTCAGCACGAAATACGCTGCAAGGAAAAGACAGTTAGAGCGCTTGCATTTACTCACGCATTTCCAGGCGCTTCACTCCATCTTCCTCAAGAGTCCTGCAAGACAAAAGGGAGAAAAGCATTATACGAAGTCCTGTTCAATGTTAACGTGCCTTGCACCTAAAGACTATAAAGACTAAAAAGGTGTCTGGAAACTCACCGCTCGTGCAGTTAACAACGGTAACAGTCTTCTGAGTCCAAGAGACCTATGTTTCACCAGTGAAGGAACTGGCAACAGCGCCCTGCACCAGACGCAGATGGAGAGCCCAGCATTCACCTATCTAAGGTGAGCACGTTGACCTGGGGGTTCTACGGAGAGGGAGAGAGAGGAAGAGGGACATTGAACAACCCAGACCATTAACCCCCATATTCTTTCACCTGCAGAAACCTCACCCTACGAGTTCGACACACAGTGCGAAGAGGTTCGACCCCAGAAGCCCATCGGGTTCTGCACATCACCTTTCAAGTCACAGACACCTTCCTGCCAAGATCAGCGCCTCCGTGGGAATCAGGTGAGCGTTACAACTGTGCCTTGTCTGTCTTTGATAGTGTGAATCATTTTGCGTTTGATGTCCCTCTTGTAATGCCAGGCCAGTAGCCTCCTCCAGGCTTGTCCTCTTCTGCATGTTGCCTCTCTATGTGTTTTGCGTAGCTAAGTTTGCCCAGTCTATCCCAGTGTGTCAAACATTCTTGTTTTATCCTGAGCGTATCTTGTATGCAGATGTTCGAATTGCCTGCTTCTTTCTCTTTGTTTTCGGATTCTTTTTCGGCTTTACATAATTCTCTAGTGATGTCCGCTTGTATCCCCCGGGTTTTAATTATGGCCTCGCCCCTGATCATTACTTTGAGCGCTTCCCATAGTGGGCCTGCTGATGGACACTCCCCGTATTATGGTGGAAGTAACTGTTGATACTCTCTTTCAGGTGGTCCCTAAATACTGTGTACTGTAGGGGCTCTCCTCTCAGTTTCCAAGTCGGGATACAAGTTCTCAGAGGTGTTGCTTGCCACAATAGCAGAATGGGGGCATGATCTGACATAATTCGGGTCTCGTATACTGCTTCTGTGAATTTGTCTGATACGTGTGTGACTTGTGAAAAAATAGTCTATTCTGGTGTGTGTGTGTGAGGAGCTGTAATGTGAATAATTTCTTGAATTTGGATAGAGTCTCTGCCAGATGTCTGTCAGTTCGAAGGATTGTAGTAATACGTTTAAGGTCTTAGCTGGGGCAGTGGGGCGTGTTAGTTTACTGTCTGATCTGTCTAGTAGTCGGTCACGTACACAATTAAAACCGCCACCCCATATTACAGAGCTATTCCTATATCGGGCCAATTCTAGAGTACATTGACCCAAAGAAAGTAGAGGCGTCGTGGCGCGGGGTGTATGTGTTGATGCATATTTCCTTGTTTTCTTGGAACCCGTGTACTAAAATCATTTTGCCTTCATTGTCTGGGATCATCTGTAGGATTCTTGGGGGCACTGTTGGTGCTATCCCGATTAACACTCCCCTTGCATATGCCGAGTATGTGGAGCCTAATGTGTTACCGCTCCATTTCCTAGCTAGTGTATTTTGTCCATCCTTAGTTAGATGCGTCTCTTGCAGTAGCGCTATGTCTACCTTTTGTCTGCGCAAATATGCCATCACCCTGTTCCTTTTTATGTAGTTGTTTAGACCCTGGACAGGTGATTAGTCTTAGGGTGTCTGCCATTTGTAGGAATTTGGGTGGCTGTGTCTGTTAGGAAAGATTTCATAAGAGTATGTAATTTTCCCTCCATGTGTCAACCCCCAAACTTTTTGCTGCTGTTTAACACCATTGACTAAACTTTGCCAGAGAAGCACAGCCCTCAGCTGCACTCCTCTGGGCTTTCGCTCACTTTTTATGGGGAAACTGACATGCCCTTACGACAGTCAGTACTCAGAGACTTTGTTTCCCTTAGTCCTTTCCTCATGTTGCAGCTTTTGTGCACCATGTAACAAGTGTGCAATGTAACTTACCTTACAGCACACGGGGGTCTCTAGTCATTTCCAAAGGCCCTAGAAACTCTCGCTGGACGTTTTATGAACTGTACAGATGTGTCATGGACAGGACTGGTGGCAGCTATCGTTTTCATGTATTTTTAACCCTTTCTTGCAATGTTAACCGCGTTTACCTCGCTTGGCACAAATAGGTGGCCTGGCTCCAAAATGGCCATGCCACGAGGTTCTTTGTCCTGTCCTTTGGCCATCTTTCCCCTTCACCTTCCCCAGGTCGAGTCGACCCGGGGCAGTCCTTATTTGGTCATGCACTTTCCTGCGAAACCCAATGCTTTCACAGGCTTCTGCATGCCTTGTGTGTGTGCCTCCAGGATGTGGGCTGGGATGTCTGTTCCCAATACACATCCTGGGTGCCAGAGAGTCTGGAGTGTCCTGAATACCTGTGACCACCATGGTCCATGATTGGTCCACGTATGGAGTGAGTGTTTGTGAGCAGATCTCCCATTGGGTCCTCTCCGTTTTGGCGCGAAGGGCACTTTGGATAAGAGCAGGCTGGAAACACCACTACCAGGTCGATCTCCTGAGTTCATACCAAACAAGGGTTAAGGAGCCAAGTATCCTGCAACAAGTAGCCGAGTCGAGGAACCGCTGGTGACCCGCTGGAAGGTTTGGCACCCTGAGCCCGCTGTCGTCCGTGGGACCCCTCTGCATCTGATCGTCCTAGAAGGTCTGCGAAGATGCTTCGACCCATTGGAATAGTGGGATCAACTATTCTCGGCACCTTCAACAAACCCTGCAGTTAAGCCTCCGGAAGTGTCCCTGGGCCAACCAGTGTGTTGACCAGCTTACATGGGACGTTTGCTCTGTTACCGCCGCTGTTTCGAGGGGGCCCTTGAAACTTGGTATACTGCTTGCTCTGTGTCCACGGCACCCTCACACCGGATTTCGTACACTTAGCATTCCAAGGTCTGAAGTGAGACGAGTGCGCCCGGACCAGAATAAACGCGGTTACTGTGTTGCCCTGCTGTGGCAACAACCTGTGCAAGTTCGCTGCATTTGTGACCCCCTTGGCCCTGAAGCCTGCTGCAGTGGAATTGAGCTGATTCCTCCACGCAGAGCGGAGAAACTGCCACTGTCACGTTTGGGAATCCTCGCTGCATCTCGGAAACTACACGGTGTCGAGACGTCCTGATTGTCGCATTTCGAACCTGCCAGCGAAGTGGACTGTACTGGCGAAGTTTGGGTCTGCCTGCGTTGGGGACCGGTGAGTAGTCCTTACCCCAAGCGGTGGCCCCTAGTGCAGGAGCCCATTTTTACTCATGAAGTGGCCCCTGAGGGCCCCTTTCTTTTCCACAGCTATTGCGAAATAGTGACTCCTTCCTGCACTCTCAAAATGCCTCTGCCCTCAATTGGAGGTCCTGCTTGAATAGTGGGAACTTGTTCTTCATCGCCTTATCCACCTTCCTGAGCTTCTAGAGACCCTTGAAGAGACCCGATTTTGTCCATTGGCACTAGTGCGTGCAGGTACTATTGAGCATAAGGCTCCTCTCTTCGTAGGGCTTGGACTGCCTCTTAGGTGTATTCTGAATGTGGAACGGGGCCTAAAGATTACTTGCACTGCCTGTTTTCCTCCCCATCTAGGTGGTCTACATATTTCATGCTTTTAACCCCTTACGCCCCATTGGTCTTGTATATATATTGTGTTGGTAATGATGTACTGGTTTACTTTAGTGTTACTGTGATTCTTTGCCATGGTCTATGTTACAAAGGCCTTGTAATAAATGTGTCTATATTTTTAATATAACACCTGTCTGGAATAATTTGTAAGTGTCCTTGCTTTCTGTGCTCATGGAGGTCTTTCAGTCACCCTCACCCCCTCCTGAGACTTAGTCTTGACTGCCTGCCATAGCTACCCTGATTGGTCTGGCTTGTCCAGAGGTAACCCTGTTCCAAGAAACTAGGTTGGCCTTCTGGACCTGTGCCCCTCCAGGTCAGAGTTCAGAAATCCTTCTTAACAGTGTCCACTTCTATCTCTGTGCTCCTTTTATCAATGCCATTGTGCGAACAAGAGGATTGCGCTGCATACCAGATGTTGTGGGCGACGTGTGGGAATCTGCCAGCTGGTTCTGTTCTCTGATACAAGTGCGGTCCGAGATCGTGCAAACAAACACATACAACTTGTCCCTCCCCAACTTCTTACTAACTACTAACTGTTGTCCAGCTATACTTAGCACGCTCAGGCGTTCCTGCTCACTTCCCCTGCACCGTTTGAGCCAGTTCGACGGTGTGTGGTGTATGGCAGGTGGATACTTCAGAACTAGTATCCTAAAGATGTGAATGCACAGGGGTGGAAGTCTCTCTGTGTGCTTCACCTTTGTATCGTACCAAGTCTTATTTGAACGTATTACTGCTTTTTAATGGCAATGTTGCGCTGGTTGCCTGTTGTCAGCTTGTGTGATATTTACTGGGTTTGCTGGCTTAATTTCAGCATTGGTGCTAGTCTCTCTTTGTCCATCCAATCTTGTGAGTCTGCTGGGGTGTGGAAAAAGAGGACCTTGTTTTTGTATATGACTTTCAGGTGTGCGGGGTATAGCAACATATATTTCAAATTGGCTTTGTAGTTTCTCTCTTTAGCTGCAGTGAATTGCATTCTTTGCCATTGTACTAGTAGAGTGTAATCTGGATACGCTGTTATTTTAGCTGATGCTCTTTGTATAGTGCCTCCCATTCGAAAATGCACCAATATCTTTTCTCTGTCTTTGTAATTCAATATCTTGGCTATTATAGGTCAAGGGGGTGCTCCTGGTGGAGGTTTCCTGATTAGCGACCTGTGCGCACGTTCAACTGTGAATACTTGGGTAAGGTTGCCGGGTCCTATTTCCTGTAGTAGCAGTTTCTCTATACATGTTGTAGAGTCTGACCATTGTGCTGCTTCCAGCAGGCCTATAATTCTTACGTTGTTTCTCCGGGCTCTCCCTTCAGCGTCTTCCACTCTATATTAAAGTTTTTTACTTGCTGTTGTAAGGATTTCGTGTCCACTGGCATTGTTTTTATGCACGTTGTGTTCTCTGCCACTTGTTTTTCTATTGACCCAGTTCTTTCTTGTCGTAGGAGCCCCACATCTATGATGACAGTATCTAGCTTGGGTTCCAGTGAGGTTTTTAGGGCTGCGATGGCTGCTAGTATTTGTTGTTCTCTCCCATTTTGATCTTCCGTGGTAGCTTGCATCTCTGGGATTTTTTTTGTGTCTCGCCCCACTGTTGACATTTTCGCATTTTCGCATATGTCTCTATTGTTGGTTGTTTGGATTTGTTTTTAGTTGCCTTAGACAGCATGTGGAAGACGGCTTTGCCAAGCACGGCAGTTGTACTCTGATGTGTTGTGCAATTGGGTCCCTGCTTTCACCAGCTGTTATGTGTTGCTGCTGGATGTTGTCTCTTATATCCCACTGTTTGGTTTGTTTAATTTGTCTTGCTTGGGCCTCATGGTTTATCTGGTTGTGACTGCAGTGGGCTTCTGTCTCGTGGTTGGCTGTTAATATCGGGTGTCTGGCTGTGTCTTCAGGCGCCCCCCCTGTACCGCTGCTTGCAGATCATTTATTGCGCTTCTTATTTCTTGTGTGGCTTGTCTGCTGATTGTTTAACTTATGCGTATTAGTCTTCTAGCTTCCTACCTCCTTGTTAATTTCCAGTCTTGTGTCCACAGTGCGTAGTTTGGTCAGGCTTAATGCTATGGCTATGTGCTCTCTTCTGGTGTGTGGGGCTCTCTGCCGTGTGTGGCATTAGCGATGGATCTTAGACACATGCAGTAGTGATGTGTCTCAAGAATGGACTCATGCGTATTTTGATTTCTTTGCCAGACTCTGCTCCTCTGCTCCGCGCCAGGCGGCTGGTGACGTATTGCAGGGGGCACAGGGTTTGTAGCGCTCATGCTCTGCAGCCGCCCATTGCCTACCTTTCCTTCTCCTCACTCCGAGCGGGGTTTCACTTTCAGGTACGTCTCGCTTACCAGGGTTGTCTGTTTGTAGTGCCGTGCAGCTTGCAGCGTCTTTGTTCTCTTCCTGTCATTTCATATTTTGCAGCTTTCTCACCGGGATCAGCCAAGGATCTGTTCCAGCCCTTGTCTTGATGTCGGGTTGTAGTGCTGAGGCGGGTTTGCCGCTTGTGGGATGATTGTTCCGTGTAACGGTGCCATCTTGGTTTCTCGGTTTCTTCCTTCTTCGAGACTCGTGGGATGTTTCAGCGCCCTTTCTATGAGCGGATATGGTATTTCCTTGCACCGCTGGCTTTTCCTAGGTTTCTAGAAACTAATTGGCCTAGCGCACACCTATTTTGGATACGGTTAATATCTTAAAGTAATTGATGGGGTGCGGGGGAGAACATCAACCCTGACACTGGGTTGTATCAAACAATTTGAGAACAGCAGGTATCCACAGTTTTGTGGAACACTCCCGTTCCCTACACACCCTATTGTTGTAATAACAACCACACACTCACATATGTTTGTGTGTTAAAAATATATATTTATGTATTGATGATCTCAAAATCAAAACGTTTAAGAAAAAAGGTTGGTCAAAAACACAGTTTAACATATATAAACAATAGTAATTATACAAAATATTTTTATGTAGCGATAAGTACAAATTGTTAGTATTACTTCATAGTCAGATTTCATAAATAATCTTCCAGCATTCTATTGTGTGTCACAAGTAAACCTTTGCACGTTGTGGATTCATATATAACTTATAATTGTCCATATTTCTTAGTTGTATATGATCAAACTGGTCTTAAATGCAATACTCTTTACGCGTTTCGGGGAAAGCGTGTCCCCTTCTTTAGAAGATGTCTACCTTTGTTTTCCTTTCACAGTATATCTACAAAATATGGTAAATAAAAAAGTATGTTAATAATATTGCCACTTAATCATGTATCTCTGTCATAACTGGATGACTCATAATCTATAATCACCTGAATGTGTCGTTCGCTGCTCTTTGCTTAGGACCCTTGTGCCTTCTTGATTTGTCAGATAATGCCAATCCTAAAGAGTGTAAAAAGAGACTATATATAAGTCCCAATAGAAAGTGATGCGCTTATAAAAGATAGCAAATCTGCCTTTAGGACTATTTAGTAGAAAATGGTACCCGTAATTACCTGTATTCCGGGTTAGATTCTCCCTTAGTGCTGTGTTATATGGATTTTCACAACTTCTATATTAAAGGTGAGTACATGCGGTCAGCCATACTGTATGTTTCCACGAGAGTACATCTCTCTGCATTAATTATCCTGTGGATAGAAAAAACTATAGCTATTTGCATACTCCTACATCAGTATTCTACTGAAGCAATAAAAGAAATCTGTATGTGGAAATATTCCCGCCTGGTTGCTCCCTTGACATCCCATAATATGCTCACTGGTGTCGGGAGGAAAATTGCTGTGCTACTTGCTCTATGCAATACGGATCATGAAGAGGTTGTTGTGGAGTTACAGCAGCCGAGGACCCACTGGACGGAAGTGCCTTCCTCCACTTGGTACCCGGATCCTGGAAATGGGCCCATGCCCCAACTGTAATAGCTGTGGGTTGCTTCTGTTGGCAACACTGGGTCCACCCAACTCGCTCTATGCAATACGGATTAGGAAGAAGCTGTTCTGGGGTTACAGCAGCTGAGGACTCACGGGACGGAAGTGCCTTCCTCCACTTGGCACCCGGATCCTGGAAATGGGCCGGTGCCCCAACTGTAATAGCTGTGGGTTGCTTCTGTTGGCAACACCGGGTCCACCCAACTACAGCATGCTCAGTCTTGGCATGTTGCTCGCTCTATGCAATACGGATTAGGAAGAAGCTGTTCTGGGTTTACAGCAGCTGAGGACTCACGGGACTGAAGTGCCTTCCTCCACTTGGCACCCGGATCCTGGAAATGGGCCCGTGCCCCAACTGTAATAGCTGTGGGTTGCTTCTGTTGGCAACACCGGGTCCACCCAACTACAGCATGCTCAGTCTTGGCATGTTGCTCGCTCTATGCAATACGGATTAGGAAGAAGCTGTTCTGGGGTTACAGCAGCTGAGGACTCACGGGACTGAAGTACCTTCCTCCACTTGGCACTCGGATCCTGGAAATGGGCCCGTGCCCCAACTGTAATTGCTTTGGGTTGCTTCTGTTAGCAACACCGGGTTGTCCCAGTAATTGTGTTCTCATTCTTGACATGTTGCTCGCTCTATGCAATACAGATCAGGAAGAAGCTGTACAGGAGACGGAATCCTATGTAGGGTGGACCATCCTCCACCCTCCTCCCTAGGTCCTAGAAATGGGGAGTTATATCCGGATTGAAAGCAGATTTCCTTCCGGTGTAGCCTATCGGTGTGTTAGCCCTTATATCAAGGACTTCTAGGATTGTTTTCAGCAAATTAAGATGTAGATGTGGTGATGAAATATCTTTGGATGGCAGTGTATTTGCCAAAACTGAATGTAAGTCTTCAAATCCTTCCTTACCAGCAGGTATAAAATGTAAGAATGCCCTGTTCCCAACCCAGAATTGATATGGCTGTTGAAGCTATCATCTTAAAAAAATAATTTTGAGTGTAAACAAATGGGGTGTTAAAGGAGGAGTTCTCTCTGGAATCTTTCTGGTTCCAATGGATAGGGCATGTATTTTTTAGCATAAATAGATGTACCGCATTTTTTTTCCAATGCATCTTACCTTTTCTTTTTAAACTTTCTTTGGTTTTCAATAACAGTTGAACAATAACTACCAATCTCATCTCCCCAACAATGCCCCCCCATCCCTTCCCAGCCCCTAGCTCTAGACATCACACATTTGCTAGGTCGTATGCATTGCCATTCACAGTAGTAAATCAGATAACGTTACAGCTGTTCATCCTGCTTGTCTACCACCTCATTGTCTACCGAATACATTAGCAGCTGTACCATGTAGGGTATTGCCAGAGTTGAGGGGGCATTCAGCCTGTAGTTCACCCCTAGCACACCGTGTGTTACCCCGGCCTTAGTAGGTTAAATTGTCTTTCTGGGTCAGGCCTAATTCAGTTTAATTTAATATTTATTGTGATTTAGTTTACATTGAAACTTTACACATTAATATCATTTGTATATAGAAAAACGAAAAAACATACAGAGAATAAAAATTATCACAGCCTTATTCAGTTTACAAAGGTTCCACATCTGACTGGGTATTCTTTGCTGATCTGAGTAATATGGCCAGAAGGGGGGCCAGTAGTCAAGCGGTCGGCTGCTGGCTGGTAGTGTCTGTGCATATCTGGTTTCTCTTTGTTCGCATTTGTTCATGAGTTCCAGCCATCATAAAAAGCTTGGTGAATTGCCTTTCCCCATCTTTTAGCAATTAGGTATATAGCAATTACCATGGCCATCCCCAGTAGTTTCCTTTCGGAACAGGATCCCTTCTTGATCATTGCTAAGAGCCATAACTCTGGTGTGTGGGGCTGTGTAGACAGCAATATCACAGTCATTGCCTCCTCGATCTTCCCCCAGAAAGGTCTGATTTGTGGGCATGACCAGGCTACGTGGTAGAAGTCTGCCGGGTCTACATTGCATCTTTTACAGGAGGGGATCTCTCAGGGAAGAATCTACTTAGTCTGTAGTAGAATCTACTACATTGCATCTTTTACAGGAGGGGATCTCTTAGGGAAGAATCTACTTAATTTGGCCAGGGAGTAGTAGACTTGATGCATATATTTATAATGTATCAGCCTGAATCGACTATTTAGAGACAGGGTGTGTATCTGCATGCAAATAATTTTCCATTGTTCTTCGTGAATTACTGTCCCTAGGTCTCCCTCCCAAGCAGTTCTATATGTCTGTCTCCCAGCCAGTTTCCCTCCTCTGACCATCTTGTAAATGGTTGCTACCAGTTTCCTAGTGGATAAAGCAGTGATTACATATTGATGAATAGGGTGGGGGGGGGGGTAGGGGCCTGGGGAAACATGGGCCATCTTGATCTCAATATCTCCCTGACTCCAGGAGCAAGGACACTGCGGTCCATTCCCCTTTGATGCACAAGGAGTCCCACTTTATAAATTGCTCGTCTTGCACCAAGTTGCCTAATATGTGGACCCCCAACTTCTGAAAATGAATCTGGAATGTCCTTTCATGTGTGATTGGGATCCCGTTGACTTTGTATAGTGGGAGGTCTGGGGAATAGCACATCTGTGGCCCGATCATACGGCCAATTTGGTCCCAGGCTCTACATGTCACTGTGATGGGCTGGGCTTGAGGGCCGAGGCACTCTTTCTCAGGTGCCCTAGAGCATTTCTAGTAGGTCGTTCAGGCTCACCATCGCTTTCGCCAAAAGAGATTGGGGGGAGTCAGGAGTGGGGGATCTTCAACCCGCTATGTACTGGACTTATGCCGCCAGGAAGTAGAGATATAAATTGGGGTATTCCAACCCGCCCTGTTCATATGAGAGCCTAAGTGTGTCATAGAATATCCTGACCTGCTTGCCAGCCCAGGCCAACCGTATGATTAAACTTCTAGCTGGAGCCCAAAAATGTGTAGGGGCCCAAATAGGTACGTTATTAAAAATATAAAGCAGTTTGGGTAGGATAACCATTTTTGCTAGAGCGATGCACGCCGCCTGAGAAATAGCTAGCAAGATCCATGATTTCACTCTCTTTTCCAGTAGTTCTAGCATTCTCACATAATTATTTTGTTAAAGTTCCCCCACCAACGTGGACACCTGGACCCCCAGGTACCGAATTCCTTGGGGACACCAACAGAAATCTCCCCTTATGTCTATCTGCCGCATGCCTGGGGTCAAGAGCAGTACCTCTGATTTATTCCAATTAATTTTCAACCCAGACAGCTCCCCGAATCTGCTATCTCTTGTGTCAACGGAAGGGAGGTTCAGTCTAGGATGTTTAACGTAGAGCAGGATATCGTCCGCGTATAATGATACCACAGTTAGGTATGCATGTATCCGGATGCCCCGGTGTGCGTCGAGCTCTCAAATGTGACACACTAACGGTTCCATTGCGAGAGCAAACAGGATCGGTGAGATGGGGCATCCTTGGCGTCTGCCCGTGTTGGATAGATGAAATCAGACATCACCCCATTCGTGTACACCGTCGCCCTAGGTGCCATGTATAATAAACAAATCCAGTTCATGAATGTCAGGCTGAACCCAGAGGGGGGAGGACCTCGAAGAGGAAAGCCCACTCGACTGAGTCGAAGGCCTTTTCCGCATCAAAGCCCGCAACCGCCATGGGGACCCCTGGGTCCACATTGTGCAGTAGTGTAAACAGCCGCCTTAGGTTGTTCTGTGTTGACCGGCCTGGCATGAAACCTGCTTGATCCGGTAGGATTAATGCAGGCATATGTGGGAGGATATGATCTGCTAGTATTTTTGCAAGTATTTGTTGTCGGTATTGATTAGCGTCAGTGGTCTGTATGACGTGCATTTTCGCGAGTCTTTGTCAGGTTTAAGAAGCACTGTCACCAATGCTGTTCTCATGGAGTCCGGAAGGATACCCTTCGGCAAGGCATTTTATACATATCAAGTAAGCTTGGAAGCAGGTGATCTAAGTAGGTTTTATAGTATTCAGCGGTTATTCCGTCAAGACCCAGGGCTTTACCATTAGGAAGGGAGAGTACTGTTTTGCGAATCTTCTCATCTGATATGGTAACATTCAAGGGCACTCCTTGCCCCTGGTCCAACCACCCCAGGGCTATCTCATCCAGATATTGCATCATCGTTTCACGCTCTGCATTGGAGCGGGATGTGTGTAGTTGCTCATAATATTCCCAAAAAACGTTATTAATCCCTTTGAGATCTTTAATGAGGTCCCCCGAGTTGTCTTCGACTTCCATAATAGGCGTTGCCCGGTGTTCCTGTCTAATGGCCCATGCTGGTGTCCTTCTAGGCCAGTCACCTTCTCCATACCATGTCGCTGCTATTGGATGGCCCAGGAACCTCTCTTCTCTGATCACTAGGTGGTGGAGTTCCTCCCTGTGTGTTTTTAGAGCTTTGCGCACTTCAATCGTATCTTGGCCCCCCTGTTTATTTTCTAGTTCCTTGATGGTCCCTTCTAGTGCCCGCATGGATCTACGTAAAGTTTTTAGTATGCCCCCCTCTTTAGATATGCAGCATCCCCGTAAATATACTTTAAAAGCTTCCCAGACTACCCCTGGGTCGGATACCAAGCCTACATTGGTCAGGAAATAGGTTTGTATGTCTTGACTAATTTCCTCATGGAACGCCCCATCCTCCAGGGCTGCGGCCCTGAACCTCCAGCGCAGGTGTCTTGGGGTTTCCACTGCGCCAGTTATGCAGGTCAGGACTGGTGAATGATCCGAGAGGGTACGGGGGAGTATGGTAGCCTCCTGCACGCATCTAGCCAAATGGGAGGTGATCATAATATAATCAATTCTGGACGAGCTATCGCGGACTCCGGAGAAGAAAGTGTATTTCCTATTTGCCGGGTGCCTTTCGTGCCACACATCATGCAGCTTATGATATTCTGCTATGGTAGGCCAGGCTTGGGCAGCGTGGGACAGGGACTGTTGTGATGTCGAGGTCCTATCCAAGTCTAATGTAAGAGCCATATTAAAATCGCCCGCCCAGATTATATCATAGCCTGGGAATTTGTGGATGTGGTTGGCGCATTGATGGAAGAACTCGGGGGTGTCAGTATTTGGTGCATAAATGTTTATGGACAGGAGTTTTGTTCCAGAAATTTCTCTCGCTAGTATAATATATCTTTCCTCTTTGTCTCCGAGCTGTTCATGTAACTTGAATTCTAAGGAACCGTGTATATATATTGCCACCCCTCTGGAGTGCGTAGTGTAGGAGAAGCCATATCTGTGGATGCCCCAGCCTGTTAGTCTGGGTAGGGTCGCTTCTCGGTCTAAATGGGTTTTCTCCAAACATAGTATATTTACGTTATGATTCTTACTATAATTTGCTATTAAGCAGGTTTTCTTCTGATTTGTAAACCCACAAACATTCCGTCACAGTTGTGACAGTGTGCTATCAGCGTTTTTCCAGGTGCTCGTGTGCTCATGGGGAATGTAGTGGGACAGGGCTTCCCGTACATTAGACCATACTCAAATGTAATGCGTAGATCATGTTTTATTACCTGTTGAATAAGTCTTTCCCATGTGTGGACCATCGAGCCATCCCCTGTGAAAACCTTATCAACCAACTTAAGTAAACTTCCTGGATATCTATCCCTAGAACCCACCCTCTCCCACCCTCGCCAGAAACGATAACCTACCGGCTCCCTTATTCCCCCCTCCAATTAATATCCCCCATTAACCTTATACAACAGTACCGCAGTGACTGCGGGTAATGGAGTGCTGAGGGCGGCCAAATCGATCCCAGCAGCGATGGCCGATATGTGTCGTTACGCAGTCCTGGCCAGCTCCCCCAGAGCCTCAATACACGACACAAAGGTGGTCATAGAGTAATTTGCTTTCTCAAGAGGATGTATGGGTGCCATTTAAGGTGATTGTCAAGGGGATCCCCTCGGGTCGGGGATATTCAGGGTGAAGTGCTCTGCTGCCTCTGGTGAGGTGAAGAAGGGCGTTAAGCTGTTGTGTTGTACCCTAAGTTTGGCCAGATACATCATGGAGTACTGTACTTCTTTTTTGCACAGACTGTTCTTAACAGATTCAAACATTTTGCGTTGTTCCTGCACCAACGGGCAGAAATCGGGGAAAAGACTGATCATGGAGGACACTCAGCGCAGTTCCTTCTTTTCTCTAGCTGAACAGAGTAGGATGTCGCTGTCCCGATAACTGAAAATTCGAGCGATGATAGGACGTTCTGGCGCCCCAGGAGGGGCTTCGATGCCAGGGATCCGTGCGCTCACTCTACCATATACATATTCGTGAGTGGGGGGTTCTCCAGAACTTCCACAAGTAGCTTCTCAATGAATTTCTCCATATTATCTATCTGTGTGGATTCCGGTATTCCCAAAATATGGATATTGTTCCGTCTGGAGCGTCCTTCTAAATCTACATTCTTTACATTCACTTTCTTAACAGATTTTTTCAGGTCAGCTACTTCTCGTTGCAAGGTGGCCATTTTGTCTTCCCTCTCCCCTATTCTCTGTTCTGCTTCCGTCATACAGCCACAAAGTTTATCAATTTGTATGACTGAGGTGTCGACTTTGCATGTGAGAGCGTCGATCCTTGCCCCTAAGTTGTCAGTGCTGCTCTTCAGGGCCAGTGGGGTCTGGTTTAAGGCCACCACGTCCACGTGTGACGTAGCTTGGCTCTGCTCTGGCGATGGGGCAGGCTGTGACTGATCTGTTCTTGCGAACTGATCAATTTTCACCTGCTTTTTGGGGTTGACCATTCTGCCACCATCCCGGTGTTGAACCTCTCGTGTAGGTTTCTAAGGGAGTCGAGAGTCGCATAGGTGGAAGGCTCAATCCAAATTCCAGTACTGTCAAGGGACCTATTGGGGCACGTTGCAAGGCCGATATCGTTATGCTGGTTGATTTCCGTCCAGAGCATGGCGATGGACAATGGGGTTGGCTGGATTCAGCACGGGCACTTCCCCTTCCTTAATCCAGGTGTAATGTGCCCAAGCCGTATGTCGGCATCAACAAGGTCTCGGCTGTGGTGGTACTGCTGCTATTGTCTGAGGTATTGCCCTGCCTATGGTGCTGTGGGCATATATGATCGTGACTGTGTCGCTGAGGTACTCGTTGTATAGCAGATATTTGTCTCGGGAGTCAGATGCCCCTTGTTCTGTCTGCCGCAAGGGAGTTCCTGACACTGTGACCTTCTCCAGCCGTAATATCCTAGTAGAATGTTGCCCTCGCTTTCCCACGTTTCGACGTTTGGTTCTTCTGACACGCCGTGCTACTCCAACTAGGTCTCCCTAGAGGTGCTGCCCCGTGGACCTGCGTGTCCCCAGAGAGGAACTGGTACACAGATGATACCTTCAGGAGTAGACCGGTGGCACATGTACACCCGGGGTCTGCTTGTGTTATGGTCTTTTTTTGAGGTGTTGTTCCAGTTCAGGTTAGGATGTGCGCCGTGTTGTGAAGATGTGCAGCCAGGCGCTGGTCGCTCGCAGTGCCGCACTGGGCATTACAATATTGGCATCCACCGCAAGCCTCCCACACGTGTGATCTTTCGGATATCTCAAACCTGGACTGGGAAGCTGGGTGTCCACTAAAGCATCTGCACGTGTACCTCACCAGCCGGTGTTCCCAGCGTTCCGATATCTTCTGTTTGGTGCGTCGTTCTCTGCTGGTGATGCACAAGGCTCAACCCGGGGGTCGGTACTTCACTACTGTAGTACTAGTGTTGGAGGCTGGCAGTTTCAGTGTCGGTATGAGGCAGCCGTGTTTTGGGGCCGCCGCGTTATTCGGGTGCCATATACTGGCTTGGTGCAGCCTGCTATGTGTTGATGGCCACGCAGATAGTTCAGCGTTACAGCTGGTGGCTAGTTGTCCTAGTTGACAGATCCCCTAGTGTAATCGTGATGGGGATGGGAAATCATTCATGTAGTATCCTGTTAGTAGCCGCCACTCTGTTGTTGCAGAGTGTGGCTGGCCTCCAGGATTATTGGCGGGAGTCAATCATCCGGTCTTCAATCTAACGTAGTGCACCCAGTGTGGAAGGTCTCACCTTCATTCAGAGTATAGCCAGTTTCTGTCGCAGCAGTCAGGCTGCGCACCGGGTCCCACTGGGAAGCCACCACTGTACTCGCGGCCTAGAGCGGGTCTCATCGGGGCAGGGCGGGTCAGTGCGCGGCAGCTGTCTCACTTCCCGAGTCTGAAGCCCCGTGGTTCCAACTCCTTCGCGTGGCGGGGTTGCAGGCTCCAACCAGTACGTCCTTTCCTTCCAGCAGCCAAGTTGTGTTAGGGCTCCTGGCTCTCCGCTACCCACAGCCGGATTATCCTCTCCCCCAGTCGGCCTCGCCGAGGTCAGGTCTTCGCGCACCACGCCACTCCCAACTGCGTGATCCTCGGGGGCTCCGTTTCGAGCTGGCACCTCGCTAGTATGGTTCCCCTTTTCTTTATATAGGAGTACCACTATCTCCAGGGGGTGATCAAGGTCGCAGACTGCAGGATTTTAGAAAGGATTTCGACGCTGTCACCAGAGCCTCTCAGGTGGCGGTCATCCTGATAGCGGCACAACAGCACCCCTCCAATGCATCTTACCTTTGATATCTGACATTTAGACATGCTAACTGCATGGATCGGAAACTGCCATTTTGTGATAATCTTATCCATTGATCAATCGCAAGTTCAAGTGCACTGGTGGCAGTAAATCATAACACACAACCCTCAACCTGACATTGCCATATCAAACCGATATGCTACCACCTTGTCATGATGTTTGTGCACAGCATAGCCAAATGTCTGCTGTTAGCAACCAACCTAATGCAAAATGCGGAAGATAGACATATAGACACACAGTTAATGTTTACTCACTTTTGATTAAAAGAAGATAACAAGTTAGACTTTCCAATAATTACTCGTAGTCGGGAATTACTAAGTCATTATATTTCTAATTGAAATGGAAACAGTTGAATAGATCCAATGCAACGCTGTCATGATTCCTGCCCCTCATGTCCCCAGCCCTCCAAGATGTCAGGCCGGAGCCAGGCCACGATCACCTATATGGCCCTCAAGGGCCTCTCCATCCTTCCAAAGACCCACTTGGAGTCAGACTTGGCGCTTGTGGCACCAGACTCACTCACTCCCATAGGATAACATTGGGGATTGGACTTGTAGTGCATTGATGGGGACAAGATGGATGCACCCACATATTTCGGTTCCCAGAACTGCATGTGCAGTCTAGTCTTTGGGTGTGGTTCAGCCCAGAGACACCAGGGATACCCAGAGACTATTTAAGCCACGCCCAGGCTGAGAAACATGCTTTGCGTTTTCTGCACCTGCAGTGTGACACTCACCGTGTTCGGATCGGTCTCCAGTGGGCCTGCATCTTTCTTCTGCGCTCAGCTCCTGCAAGAACAAGAACACCATTAGGAACAGCCTTACCTCGCGGCGCTTCTGCCCATCATTCATCGCTTATTCTGTTCTGTGGGCATCTTCGGCGGTGTCATTCCCATCCCAGCACGCCGCTTCCTAAGGAAAAGGGAAAAGAAAAGAAAAAAGGCATTAGTAAGCATTCAGCAAATCTTCGCTTATTTTTAAAGACTGTACGAGCTTCAAACGCTTACCTAAATCCCAGCCGCTCTGCGGGAACTCTGTCTCCGGAACATCCCATCCATCTGCAAGAGGGAAAAGACACGCCAGGTTAGCGTGGAAACATCTAGAGGCGCTGCATACCGCACTTACCACCGCATTTCTTCTTCATAACCGGCATCCACGCTGAAAACGTTGCAGCACCTAAAAGACACAGAAATATAACTCAGTTCGATACAAATAAGAAAGGGTCGCATCGCGCATCGCGCTCTCACTCACCTTCAGCGCTACTCATCTCAGCAGCACGTCGCCATCCCCGGATGCCGGCCATCATCTAAGGAAGGAAAGGAACGAAGTTAGAGAACTGTTCAAAAGACTCATTATACTTACTTGACGTTCTCTTGCCAGTGAAGTAACTAGGCAGCAATGAGCCCGCATCAATCAAGGCGCCCCTGCGCTGAAAGCAGGACGGAGAGCACACTTTCCAAAAAAACAAGGTGAGCTGTGGATCAAAGGGAAGGGTTGGACCCCGGGGAAGAAGAGGTTCAAGCACACAGAGACAATAGGGAGTTAAACTCTACCAATCCTGTGTTTCAGGCCCAGTCTCCAGTCGAGTAGACTCCAGGGAAGGGTTCGAGGTCGTAAGAGGCCAGAACAGGCTGGGTGACGTCCCCATGGATACCAGGTGAGCGTTACAGAGCACAAAGCCTCACATCAAAATCCACCTAGGCATCATGGAAACGTCAGAAACCGACCAGTTAGCCCACATGTTGGGGCAGCTACGTTCCGAAGTACATGCAGCCAGGCAGGAGACCAACACCCTGAGGAGAGAGCTGATAGTAGCCAAAGAACGCACTGATGATTTAAGCCGGCAACTTCTCCAGTCACAATCAGGGCATGCACCATTGCCGGGAAGCGTGCCCTCGATGCCAGCACCATCAGCCGAATTCCGTTCAGATAACCCTTCCTCTGGCAGTACCCTTGGCCCCGCCTGAACGATTTACGGGGGATCCCAAGAGGTTTGCAACGTTCATGAATCAGTGCCGCCTGCATTTCCTTTGTAGACCAGGGGCCTTTCCGAATGACCAATCACGGGTCGCTTTTGTGCTATCCTACCTGAGTGGTAGCGCCGCGGACTGGTCTGTACCCTTTATGGCCCAAGACGATCCTTTGCTGCATGACTTCAGGGGCTTTCAGCAGGAGATGGAAAAGCTGTTCGCCCGTCGTACTCATGGGCAGGCATTAGACAACAAACTTCTGTCCCTATGCCAAGGGAATCAAGACCTATTAATATACATAGCCACGTTCAATAGACTCGTAGTTGAAGCAGAATGGCCAGTGGAGAAGAGAACCACGTTATTTCATTGGGAGTTGCGGGGGGAGCTCAAGGATGTTCTCGCACAAGTAGTGAACCCCCCGAAAGACTGCTCAGAATTTATTGACCTTGTTGTTCAACTGGATCATAAGTTGCAGGACCGAAGAGCAGATCGAACCAGACCAGACCCTTGGCCTTTGTATGTGCGTTCAAAGGACAATATTGCCCGCACAACGGAAGGTTCACGAGAACCAATGCAAATCGGGGGGGTCAGATCCCCCTTGATTAAAGCAGAAAGGGATAAAAGGAGACAGCAGCAGTTATGTCTGTACTGTGGAAGGTCAGGTAATTTCCTTAAAGAGTGCCCTGTGAAGCCACCGAGGAGGACGGTAGGGGCCACGGACAAGGAAGATACCATCAAGGAATCGGAAAAATCCCCAGCCTGGCAAGTCTAGGGGCCCACTTGTCAAGCTAAGAAAGTGAACTAGAGACCTCCCATTTTGCACTATCTGTGGTCTTGATCAATCACCAACAACCATCTCGGATGCACGCAGTAAGAGCGTACATTGACAGTGGAGCCGTTGGGAATTACATCGACCAGGATTTTGCCGCAAAGATGGGGCTTCCGTTACACCCTAAATCAACCACAGACACTGTTACCACTGTCAACGGCATGGAAATAGCTTCTGGTCCAGTATCCCAATGCACTGCAGCTTTAACCCTTCTGTGCCAGGATGGACACCAAGAATCTATCGTTTTCGACCTCATTAAGGCACCACAGTTCCGGTTGATTTTGGGAATGCCATGGTTGGTAGCTCACAATCCTCGAATCTATTGGCGAGCAAAAGAATTGGCCTTTCCCGAGATTTGCGCCTACACATGTTATCGCCAAGAGAAACAACAAATAGACACCAGAACCTCCACGCATGCGACTGTGACAATTGGCACACTACCAAGTGAATACCAGGACTTTCAAGATGTCTTTCAGAAAGACCAGGCTAATACCCTGCCACCCCATAGACCATATGATTGCCAAATCGACCTGATACCCGGTGCACAAATCCCTTGTGGGCGGATTTACGCACTCACAGAACCAGAAAAGCAGCACCTGAAGGCCTATCTTGACCAATACCTGGCCAACGGGTTCATCCGTCCTTCGAAGTCTCCAGCCGCCAGTCCTCTATTCTTCGAACCAAAAAAGGAGGGGGATTTGAGAACGTGCATCGACTATCACGCACTGAACCAGATTACCATTAAAATACGCTACCCCCTGCCACTGATCCCTGAATTTCTTGATCAAGTCAAAGATGCCCAAATCTACACAAAACTAGACCTGAGGGGGGCATATCACCTTGTTCGCGTAAAACAGGGGGACGAATGGAAAACCGCTTTTCGCACCAAATATGGCTTGTACGAATATCAAGTAATGCCCTTTGGCCTTTGCAACGCGCCTGCAGCATTTCAATACTTCATGAACGATGTCCTACAGGAATTGATTGATGTCTGTGCTCTAGTGTACATCAATGATATTCTAGTATATTCCGCATCAAAGCAGGACCACGTTAAACACGTCCGATCCATATTGGAGAAACTCCGTCAACACCAGCTCTATGCCAAGCTCGAAAAGTGCTCATTCCACGTCTCCGAGGTGGAATTCCTGGGTTTTATTCTCAGCCCGAATGGAATCCGAATGGATGTACACAAGGTAGATGCTATCCTGAAATGGCCATCCCCAAATTCATTCAAGGGGGTTCAAAGTATGCTGGGTTTTGCAAACTTCTACCGCCGGTTCATCCCAGGATTTACGCAAATCGTGCATCCCATCACGTCATTGCTAGGGAAAAGCAACAAAAAGTTCCAGTGGATAACAGAAGCCGAGGAAGCTTTCCAGGAACTCAAAGCAAGATTCACATCTGCCCCAATCTTACGCCACCCTCGCCCTGATCTCCCATTCCTGGTGGGAACGGATGCCTCAAGCATGGCTATGGGAGCCGTCCTCTCACAAAAGGACCCCAAAACGGGCCAATTACACCCTGTTGGCTTCTGGTCGCGTAAATTCACACCCCCTGAACTCAATTACGCTATCACAGACAAAGAACTCCTGGCCATTAAGTCAGCCTTTAAGGCATGGCGGCACTACCTCTCGGGCGCCAGACACACAATCACCGTAATAACTGACCACCGGAACCTCCAGTACCTAAAAACGGCAAATGCCCAATCCTCACGACAACTACGTTGGGCTCTTTTTTTTGCTGAATATGACTACGTGATTACATTTCGACCAGGGGTTAAACGGGAAGGCCGATGCTCTTTCCCGTATGGGGGTGGAAGAGCAAGGGTATCAGACACCTGACCCAATAGCAATCGTCCCGAGTGACAAGCTCCTAGGAATCACAGCAACCATAACTCAGAAATAATTACATGAAGAAATCCAAAACCTGATGAGTCCGGAGCAATTACAAGCGTGGAGTGCACAAGGAGAACATTACATGATAAAAGATCAGTTGCCCTACTTCAGGACTTGTTTATTCTTACCAAACCAAGAACTACGAGAACAAGTCATGTCCGGTTATCATGACTCCTTGATCGAGGGCCACCCCGGAATCGCTAAAACCCTAGCCAAGGTAAAACGAAATTATTGGTGGCCCACGTGGCGTAAAGACATTATCCAATTCATCCTATCTTGTGGAGTGCTCAAAACAAGTCATCCAAGCAGAAACCGGCTGGGCTATTACAACCATTGGAAATCCCACCAGCACCCTGGCACACGTTGTCCCTCGATTTTATTACTGACTTACCACCCAGTCAAGGGTTTAATACTATTCTTGTGGTCGTGGACCTATTTTCAAAAATGGCACATTTCATTCCTCTTAAGGGGCTCCCAAATGCTTCCACTCTGGCAAAGGTATTTCTTGAAGGCATCGTACGGCTCCATGGGTTTCCTTCAGTTTTGGTCTCAGACCGAGGTACTCAATTCTTATCTAACTTCTGGAGAAAATGCTGCTCTATGGCCCAGATTGACATCTGGCTATCCACCAGTCACCATCCCCAAACGAATGGTCAAACTGAGAGGACAAATCAGATGCTCGAGCAGTATCTGCGTTGCATGTTACACCAAGCTGAAGGAAGCTGGTTCGACCTATTATGGATAGCTGAATATGCTTATAATAATTCCCTACACACCAGCACTGGGCAGACACCCTTTTATACTATGTATGGCAGGCACCTACGTACTTCTGAGTTGGACGTTCCTACAACCCTGGAAATGCCAGCAGTCAAAACCTTGCACACGACCATTTCTCAAACCTTTAAAAGGGCAGCTGAACACCTACTTCAAGCTAAGAATCGCCAAAAGAAGTTTGCTGATCAACACTGAGCAAAGGCCTCCAACTACCAAGTGGGAGACAAAGTTTGGCTGGCGTCTAAACACGTGTCCATTAAAGGAACCCGAACTTTCCGTCTAAGATACCTGGGTCCATTCACTGTCACCTCCCTGATAAATCCTGTGGCGGTCAGACTAGCTTTGCCGTCAAACATGCAGATTCATCCTGTGTTCCACGTGTCTCTCCTTAAACCTGTTCAACCTGGGACCCGGGTAGCAATGCCACCGCAGCCAGTAGTAGACGCCAGGGAGCCAGAATTCGAAGTCAAGGACATCCTGGATTCAAAGTACGTCAGATCCAAATTATACTACCTGGTAGACTGGAAGGGGTATGGTCCACAAGACAGGACATGGGAGCTTTGTGAGTACATCCATGCACCTCGCTTGCTTAGACGATTTCATCTAAACCATCCAAACAGACCAGGACCAGACAGAAGAGCCACCTTGAGAGGGGCTTTGGGGGGGGAGTGCTGTCATGATTCCTGTCCCTCATGTCCCCAGCCCTCCAAGATGTCAGGCTGGAGTCAGGCCACGATCACCTACATGGCACTCAAGGGCCTCTCCATCCCTCCAAAGACCCACTTGGAGTCAGCCTTGGTGCTTGTGGCACCAGACTCACTCACTCCCATAGGATAACATTAGGGATTGGACTTGTAGTGCATTGATGGGGACAAGATGGATGCCCCCACATATTTCGGTTCCCAGAACTGCATGTGCAGTCTAGTCTTTTGGGTGTGGTTCAGCCCAGAGACACCTGGGATACCCAAAGACTATTTAAGCCATGCCCAGGCTGAGAAACATGCTTTGTGTTTTCTGCACCTGCAGCGTGACACTCACTGTGTTCGGACCGGTCTCCAGTAGGCCTGCATCTTTCTTCTGCGGTCAGCTCCTACAACAACACCGTTAGGAACAGCCTTACCTTGCGGCTCTTCTGCCTATCATTCATCGCTCCTTCTGTTCTGCGGGCATCTTCGGCGGTGTCATTCCCATCCTGGCACGCCGCTTCCTAAGGGAAAAGAACAGAAAAAAGGCATTAGTAAGCATTCAGCAAATCTTCGCTTATTTTTTAAAGACTGTACGAGCTTCAAACGCGTATCTGAATCCCAGCCGCTCTGGGGGAACTCTGTCTCCGGAACTTCTCATCCATCTGCAAGAGGGAAAAGACACTCCTGGTTAGCGTGGAAACATCTAGAGGCGCTGCATACTGCGCTTACTCAACGCATTTCTTCTTCATAACCGGCATCCACGCTAAGAACGTCGCGGCACCTAAAAGACACAGAAAAAGAACTCAGTTCAATACAAATACGAAAGGGTTGCATCGCGCATCGCGCTCCCACTCACCTTCAGTGCTACTCATCTCAGCAGGAAAGAAATCTAAGGAAGGAAAGGAACGGAGTTAGAGAACTGTTCAAAAGACTCATTATACTTACATGTCGGACTCTTGCCCGTGAAGTAACTAGGCAGCAACAAGCCCGCATCAATCAACGCGCCCCTGGCTGATAGCAGGACGGAGAGCGCACTTTACAAGAAAATAAGGCCCATTCTCCAGTCGAGTAGACTCCAGGGAAGGGTTTGAGGTCGTAAGAGGCCAGAACAGGCTGAGTGACGTCCCTGTGGATATCAGGTGAGAGTTACAGTAGTTTCAGCAGCAGTCTTCTTCTCCGCTTCTCTACAGTTCCTTGCAGTTCCAGTGGCGACTCTGACTTCCAGCCCAAGAGTCCTGCCTTTTATGCAAAAATCCCCCATTCACACAGCCTGGCTGTCAATCACACAGCAGGGGGATTGTCCGGCCCGGACAACCACCTCAGCCAATCATGGAAAAGTGTGCCTTGGATTTCCTAGGATACCCTGTGCAGGGGGTGACTACACCCCTCCCTCACATACAGCCCACCTAAACACCCAGGCACCAAGAGGAGGGCTTCTTGGCAGAAGCCCGCCAAAAGACGGTGAACAAGGAAGGCAAACCTGGTTTGCCATGCAAAGTAAAACACAAGAAGGACTTCGACAAAAAGAAATGGCAAATAAACCCAACCGGAGCCAAAAGAAAGAGTATTTGGTCAAGCGGGTTTATGTTCGAGGCTACTATAATAGCCTGGAACAGTACCACGTTTATATAGTATAATCACAGTAGAAATGTTAGGGTAGATACCACTGCCACCAGCCAAGTCTAAATGTTAAAATAGCAAAACAAAGCTCAGAGAGGCACAGATAAAAAGGGATAGGAATTAACCCTTTCCAGTACTCCATGTAAGATGGGGTGTACTGGGTCTGTAGTTTTAAATGACTACATAAAGTAAATGGCAACTTTACCTGTTTCTGGGGGACAGTAGTCAGCCCCAGAAAATTTGAGTCAGAGGGAAGTCTCAAAGACAACCCTGTGTTACTGCACTGAATCCGTGCGTTTTGGAGGCAACCCGCGGCGGATTATTTAATAATATCCGCGTCGCACCAGCGTTGCCCAGTGGCCTTTTCCAGCCAGGATTTGTCCCCTTATTGCACTCGGAGTGCATCCAGCCACCATTGGAACCCACGAGGTCTGCACCATTCCTAGATGGCCGACCGTCACATCTTCTCCCCTCTACTCGGCCCCACAGCCCTGCAAGCATCGTGATTGGCCCCTCTCCCCTACTTGGGAGCCAACCACAAGCCGGCAGGCTTCGAGCCGGCCCACCACGAAGGCACACACAAAGGCACTGTGCCTGTCTCTAGCCTGATCGTCCGCAGAGCCTGGAGGAGCAGGAGCTCCTTCCATCTACTGCTGGAGCAGTAGCCAGCCCTGCATCGACGCCCCCGAACCCTGCCTGACTCCAGGTATGTCACAAGCCTCCCTTAGCTGCATATTGGAAGTCTGCAGCACGAGCGTGCGTTTTGGAGGCAACCCGCGGCAGATTATTTAATAATATCCGCGCCGCGCCGCACCAGCGTTGCCCAGTGGCCTTTTCCAGCCAGGATTTGCCCCCTTATTGCACTCGGAGTGCATCCAGCCACCATTGGAACCCACGAGGTCTGCACCATTCCTAGATGGCCGACCGTCACATCTTCTCCCCTCTACTCGGCCCCACAGCCCTGCAAGCATCGTGATTGGCCCCTCTCCCCTACTTGGGAGCCAACCACAAGCCGGCAGGCTTCGAGCCGGCCCACCACGAAGGCACACACAAAGGCACTGTGCCTGTCTCTAGCCTGATCGTCTGCAGAGCCTGGAGGAGCAGGAGCTCCTTCCATCTACTGCTGGAGCAGTAGCCAGCTCTGCATCGACGCCCCCGAGCCCTGCCTGACTCCAGGTATGTCACAAGCCTCCCTTAGCTGCATATTGGAAGTCTGCAGCACGAGCGTGCGTTTTGGAGGCAACCCGCAGCAGATTATTTAATAACATCCCCGCCGCACCAGCGTTGCCCAGTGGCCTTTTCCAGCCAGGATTTGCCCCCTTATTGCACTCGGAGTGCATCCCGCCACCATTGGAACCCACGAGGTCTGCACCATTCCTAGATGGCCGACCGTCACATCTTCTCCCCTCTACTCGGCCCCACAGCCCTGCAAGCATCGTGATTGGCCCCTCTCCCCTACTTGGGAGCCAACCACAAGCCGGCAGGCTTCGATCCGGCCCACCACAAAGGCACACACAAAGGCACTGTGCCTGTCTCTAGCCTGTCTACGCCGTCGAGCATAGGGCTAGAACCCCTGCCCACCTCTCTGGGGTAAGCATACTCCCCCTTTCAACGACCTTTTCCTAACTCATTAGCCAGCGACCTGAACTGTTTCAAGCCATCACTGATCCGGTATACATGAACCTCTTATCATTGCTACCTCCAAGGTCTCCACTGCACAGTGGTGCACCTGAACTGCCACAAAATGCCTCAGTGCCCTACTTGTATCCACTTAACCAATTACAGACCACTAGTCATGTGTAGCCATTAGTAATGGTCTTAGCACTGCATTAGCATTATTATCCAACCCTCTCCTGCTTCATATTAGCAACATGTATCACCACCTGCATTCTGCCCTGGCCATGCCCTGCTGTATGCTGCCTCTGATAACTGTATCTGCAGTACGGTCTACCATAGAACACTGTGACATTGTGTTGTGCCTTATGGTCGCTTAGAGACCACTGTGACATTGTGTTGTGCCTTATGGTCGCTTAGAGACTACTGTGATACTGTGCTGACCAACTGATACTGCATCTAACCCACTCTCGCCTACCCACCTCAATATGTACGCCACACATACATTGTACCTCTTCATAGGCTTAGTCCACACCTTACTGACCAGTAGTACTGACTACTCTATGCCCGCAGGGCAACCCAACAGCCACATCATGGAACCCAGACACACCACCATACATGCTACTCCCCCCGAGATCATACTCAGACAGTACAGACTCAGAACACGGACATTCCCATTAGCATTCCCCTCAACACCAATGCAGGTAACACTCAGGAACTTACGCATAAGCTCTCGCACTCACACCAAGACCTGGCCACCATACACCATCACCCATAAACACCCTAACAGTGCTCCAACGCTCGCTCCAACCTCACTTGACCAGAGTAAAGACGGACACCACTTGACTAGCAAGCCTACACACACAACAAAAAAGTCCATCACTAGTACCGACCTCAAGCCACAACAACACCTTAGATGTGCGTTATTAAATGTTCGCTCACTCAACGCCCACGCTTTAGAAGTTAATGACATTATTACCAACCAGGACCTAGATATGTTAGCCATAACAGAAACTTGGCTGTATTCTGCCGCTGGCCCGATTATCAGCTTAGCTGTACCATCAGGATACTCGATCCTAAGACAGGATAGATTAACCAAAATAGGAGGTGGAGTTGCTCTGATTTTTAAAGACACCTTAGCCTTAAGACAGACTCACACCTCCGGGGAAGACACCATTGACATCCTCTCAGCCAAACTTATCCTCTCTCCCAAAAATACTGTAAACATTCACGTCATATATAGACCCCCAGGCCCTGCTAATAACTTCAAAGGCATAGTCAACCATCTTCTTGGAAAAAACATCAACCAAACTTCCAAAACACTGTTTCTAGGAGACCTAAACCTTGGATATAATGATAAACTCGACAAAGAAGCTACCACTCTCGCAAGAAACCTCACAGATCTAGGATTCACACAAATAGTCACTGCCCGACCCATAATAAAGGCCGTATCTTAGACTGGGTGGCAGATCACAACTGTGGATCCACTCTCAACTCTAACACAGCCCTTCCATGGTCTGATCACAACTGCCTCCAATTCTGCATCCCAATATCATCTTACTCCAAACCTCTAAAATATGCACCGGCCACGCTAGCCAGAAGTGCCAAAAAACTTACAGCAGACAATATACGTCCCTTTCTCAACACCCCGTGCCTAGCACCCCCGTTCTCCTCCAACCCCAACACTCTAGCAGAGATCTTCAAAAACACCCTCGCCTTGGCCATCAACACCGCAGCCCCTCTTGAAAACAAAAAAGAAAAGAAATCGTTTCACTCTAACTCATGGTTCACGGATGACCTACTAAATCTTCGCCAATGTAAGCGCCAAGCCCTGAAAACATGGCAGGCCAATCCCTGTGAGGCCACCAAAGTAGACTTTCTTTGTATCTCCAAAAAATACAAAAATGCCATATTCAAGGCGAAGTCAGAAACCTACAATAAACGTATCAAGGAAGCCAATTCCCACTCAAAAGAGCTTTTCACCATCTTTAAAGAGCTCACTATCCCCACAACCTGCACAGATGAAATTGTTAAGGATGAAGCCTGGTGCAATAGCATCCAAACAGCGATGTTAAATAAAATAGACCTTCTCCAAAGTAAAATAGCAGAACACTTCAAGGCTTTACACCCCCAACAGACCCTCTCCGTTAATACCGCCAAAGAAAAGCACACCTCAAAATTCAATTTTTCGCCAATCACTGAGTCGGACACCCTCCACATCCTTAAACAGCTCAAACCATCTCAATGCAAAGGCGACATTTGCCCCCCCAACATAATTAAAGAATGTGCGGCACCCCTCGCACCGATCATCACAGCATTCATTAATGCCTCATTCAAGACGGGTAATGCCCCTGACAGCCTTAAAGAGGCGTGGGTACGCCCGCTCCTAAAGAAACCAACCTTGGACCCCGCCCAACCTAACAATTACCGGCCCATTACAACGGTTCCATTTCTCCTAAAAATCCTAGATAAAGCTGCACACATGCAGATACAGGCCTACCTGGAAAACAACTCTGTCCTAGGTAAAAGGCAGTCCGGATTCCGTAAAGGTCATGGCACTGAAACCGCTTTACTAGATCTGAAGAATCAAATCACCCTAATCTTAGATAAAGGCAAGCCGGCCCTTTTGCTCCTCCTAGACCTTTCGGAGGCATTTGATTTAGTCGATCATGCCATTCTCACGAACCATCTAACTCAGGCCGCTCATTTCTCCAAATAAGCCACAAACTGGATTACCTCCTTCCTCGAAGGTAGAGTGATGAAAGTGTTTTCCAATATAGCCAACGCAGAGCCTACCACCATCAGGTATGGAGTCCCTCAGGGTTCATGTACAGCTCCCACCCTCTATAATCTTTTTACCAAACCTCTCTTTGATAAATTGGACGCACTTGGGATCACATACACCAACTACGCTGACGATACCCAAGTACTCCTCCCGCTCACAGGACGCTACCTTCAGGACGCAGCCACCCTCCAGAATATATACGCCACCATCCAAGCATGGATGGCCACGAACGGCCTATGTCTTAACGGTGATAAGACCGAAATTCTCATCCTTGGCCAAAAATCCACTCTCAAGAATCTCAACCCACTCTACACAAACTTCTGCATAGACAATTGTGTCATCCCAGTTCTACCTTCGGTTAAAACACTAGGAGTCCACATTGACGCATCACTATCCATGGACAAGCAAGTCAACTCCATTGTCTCTGCCTCCGCCCTGAGCACTAAGCTCATTAATGCCATTAAACCTTTCCTAACCAAAGATAATTGCTTATCTATTGCCAGAGCCACCACTGGAGCCAAGATAGATTATTGTAATGCGCTATTGGCTGGCACTTCCAACACCAATCTCAATAAACTCCAAACAACACAAAATAATGCACTAAGAGCAGCCCTCAATATACCTAAACGGGACCACATCGCGCAAGCCAGAAAGGCAGCACACTGGTTACCTGTCAAAGAGCGCATTACATTCAAAATACTTACCACTGCACACAAATGTATTAACCTATCCGCACCCTCATACCTGTCTGATACGCTAGTCAGATTGCACTCCACTAGACCAAGCAGACAATGCCACACTAACCAACTTAGGGTCCCACGCATCAAATGAGCTAGAGCAGATGGAATAAGCTTCCCATACATTGCCCCGAAGCTATGGAACGCACTACCTAGCACACTCAGAGCAGAAGCCTCTCACTGCCTTCCGAAAAAAGCTGAAAACCACCTTGTTCAACTAGCTCCTCCTACGACATCATCTCCTCTTCCTTTCCTATCTTCTCCTTACTACTCTCTTGCAACTAAGTAATGACTTCATTGTATGTATAATAAGTCATGTCTGTAACAAGCGCCACGATGCCCTACGGGCTGCATGTGCGCTTAACAACTGCGTATAAATAAATAAATAATAAATAAAGGTGCTGTGTAACACACATAAAAAGTGGGGCTCATGGATTGGTGTACTCCAGAGCCCAAGATCACACAAACAGTTGAAATACACATGGCAAAACACATGTAAGAGTAGAAGGCTTACACTCTTACCAAGTGGAAAAAATAAACTCCAGAAATCCATCAAAGCTGCTGGGGGACTCACTAGGTGAGGGAAATTAGCCATAGAATGAGAATTCTCCCTAACACTCGCCCCCTCCCCCCCCAGACTAAGGGACAGAAGGATTTAATCCACTCCTGGATGGATCTCATACCTCTAGTCGGTTATAAACATCCTAGAGAGACCATCAGCATTTTGGTGGTGACTTCCTGCTCTGTGCTCAATGGTAAAATCAAAGGTTTTCCTTTGTAAGCTATATGACCTACACACCCTTTGAGAGACATCTTTCTTTTTAAATCTGTAGGGGATCTGGTTCACTAGTCCCTCAGAGGTTGGTACAACTCCTGAACCTGTGATAGCCTTTTGCAAGGGGTCCTTATAAAAGGACTCTCTCAGGCACCTCACTCTGAATACTGACAGGGATCCTCACTGTCATGTTCCTATACTGAATGAGAGCTGGTAGAATAGGAACCATTTGGACAGGGCCTCCAGCAAGCTTGGTGGAGCCTTTGGGTGCCTTAGCAACATCCTCAGGCCTGAAAAATCTTTCATCCACAACTGTTCTGCTGGCCCCAGTGTCTCCCCTCTGCTGAGAAGGCTAAGGAGGTAGTGTTGACCCCCGCAGGTCCCCTGGTATGTCCTCTCACAGGGTCAGTTGACCCACAACTAAAGCATTTGCCAAATGCTCTCTGGAATGGGGGCCTGTCCTGACCTACCTCTGGTTTGGCACCCGGAGGTACACTAGCCCTATTTGGTTTCCCTTGTGGCTTACCTTGGTTATGTTTGGGGACCTCTTCTGGATGGGAGGTATTGGAATTCTCCTTGTTATCTTTCTTTGGCTGCTTTCCCACATCCTTCTTCTGAGTTGCCCCAAAATCCTTGTGAGTAGCCCTGTTGGCAACCCACAAGTCAGCAGCCTTAGTTAACTTCTTAGGATCTATCTCCTTTGAATCAGCCAAGTGCTGTCTAAGATCAGGAGAGCAGGCATCATAAATTGACTTCAACATCACAAGATTCCTCAAACCTCCATAAGTGTGCACTTTGTAACCCTTAACCCAACCCTTTAAGTTTTTAAAACATTCACACACCCAGGTAGCCCAAGGGGTACCATCATGCTTTTTGAGGGTCCTAAACCTCTTAAGGTATTGGGAAGGGGTATTCCCAAATCTAGCTATCAAGGCTAGCTTCACACACTCATAATCCTGCTTTTCCTCCTCCCCCAACTCCATTAAAGCATCACTTGCCACAGGGGGAAGCCTAGAGAAAAGCCAAGGAATCAACTGATTCCCTGAGATACCCTGAATCCAATGAGTGTACTCAAACATTGCTAACCAATCCAAAACATCAAGTTTAGTCTCATACATACCAATCATTTCCTTTGGCATACAGGGTCTCTTATGGCTGGAAGACCTAGAAGACTCTGGGAGAGAAGCATTTTCCAAAGACAATTTCTTCATTTCTAGAGCATGAGCCATCTCCATTTCTCTGAGCCTTAATTCTTGGTGTTTCATGGCAGTTTGCGCATCAATACGTTTCACTTCTAATTCAAGTCTCATTTTCTCTAGTGCAATAAACTCAGGAGTGAGTGTAGGACCTTTGGGGGTCCCTGTGGACAGAGGTTGTGCTTTCTGAACAGGCAAGGGAGTTGTAGGGTTTCCTAACAAGGACTCATCTACTTCTTCTAGTCCAACACTCTCAGAATCAGAAACATCAGTATCCACATTTGCTGGAGGGGTAGGCCCTTCTGACCCACTCTCCAGACTTTGTTTTCCCATTGATTTAGCAACCAGTTCAGATTTGTTTCCTTTACCACAGAGGCCCCTCTCTCTACACATGGTTCTCAGAACCTCAGCAGTATAGCTTAAGAGATTCTCTTCACTGTAGTTTTCCATATTTGACATGATTTTTCAGTTAACAGAATTAGTGGAGTTTAGCCTTGTAGTTAGTTGACCCAAGGTAATAGCAGCACTCTAAGTGTAATCACTATACTTAAGAATCCCATCGCTGCCACCAGTGTTAGGCAGAATCCTGTGCAGTGCCCTTAGGGACCACTACACACAATTAAGTCTACAAGTGGCAATACAAGTTCCACTTTGATACAAGCTGTACTACACTGTTAAAGTGGTAGCAGTAGTGGAGCAGCCAGACTTATCTCAAGAGCAAATGAGCAGTAGTAGAGATTACACAAAAAGACTACAATCAATGTGACTCAAGCAAACACTGACTCAAGGTTTTTGGTTAAAAAGTAAAAGTACATTTATTTTTGACCATCTGTTTGCAAAACAATTCACTTCTATTAAATTAAAACCACACGTAAAATGCACTACACACAACCAATTCTCCTTGTGCAGAACAACTCAAGGTAAGTACCTTATGATTTGACAGACCGGTGTTACGAAACAAAAGACGTTACCGGGAATACATATGCGATCACTTTTTGACAGTAATGACAGCTCGGTCTTACTAAAGATACGCGTACCCGCGGGAAGAAATGTTACCGGAGTTAAAACACACTTAGCACCTGAGTTAACACAAGAGAGTTGGGGACAAAAATCATAGGCAATACTTTTGTCAAGGCCGAGAGAATCAGAGAACACTTGCTGACAAGAAGATAAAAGTCAATAGGCCTGCACCGGTGTCAAGTGGAACGGGGTTCCTGTTGTCGAGGATCACAAAGTCGGACAGTTCCCGATTCGAGGTTGCCAGGAGTACTTGGATATTGTCAACAGAGGAAGCAAAAGTTATAAAAGGGAAGGAAGACAAGGGCAAGCCTTGGATGAGGAGAAAAGGGTTCACCCTAGTTCCTTGAAGCTGGACACAGTACCTTATTCTTTGAAGAAGCTGGTGCCACGGTAGTTGTTCCTGGTAGTTTCCTGCAGACTCACGGTTCCTGGTGCTTCAGTCGTGGGGACAAGAAGGAGGACATCTGGAGTGAGCTGCACTACCCAGGGTTGAGGCCAGCAGCAGCGACAGTGAATAAAAGGTGCGCTCCTTTAAAACAGGAGAGGCTCTACAGATGGCTATTCGGACCACTACAGCAATGTGCAGCGATTTTGACCAAGTAGAGGATCCTCTGGCTGTGGAAGTTGAGCTGGTTGATCCCACCAGGTTTAAGGGAAGAAGACTCCGGACTGGATCTTCTCTTGTCGTTGAAGGGTAGATAGCTCAGGACAGCAGCAGGGCTCCACCGGCACTCGGTAGTTGCAGCAGCCGTCTTATTCTCTGCTTCTCTTTGGTTCCTTGCAGTTCCAGTGGCGACTCTGACTTCCAGCCCAAGAGTCCTGCCTTTTATGCAACAATCCCCCATTCACACAGCCTGGCTGTCAATCACACAGCAGGGGGGTTGTCCGTCCCGGACAACCACCTCAGCCAATCATGGCAAAGTGCGACTTGGGTTTCCTAGGATACCCTGTGCAGGAGGTGACTACACCCCTCCCTCACATACAGCCCACCTAGACACCCAGGCGCCAAGAGGAGGGCTTCTTGGAAGAAGCCCGCCAAAAGACGGTGAACAAAGAAGGCAAACCTGGTTTGCTGCGCAAAGTAAAACACAAGAAGGACTTTAACAAAAAGAAATGGCGAATAAACCCGACCGGAGCCAAAAGAAAGAGTATTTGGTACAGCAGGTTTATGTTCGAGGCTACTATAATAGCCTGGAACAGTACCACGTTTATATAGTATAATCGCGGTAGAAAAGTTAGGGTAGATGCCACTGCCACCAGCCAAGTCTAAATGTTAAAAGAGCAAAACAAAACTCAGAGGCAAAGACAAAACAGGGTAGGAATTAACCCTTTCCGGTACTCCATGTAAGATGGGGTGTTCTGGGTCTGTAGTTTAAAGTGACTATGTAAAGTTAAATGGCAACTTTACCTATTTCTGGGGGACAGTAGTCAGCCCCAGAAAATGGAGTCAAATGGAAGCCTTAAAGACAACCCTGTGCTACTGCACTGAAGGTGCTGTGTAACACACACACGGAAAGTGGGGCTCCTGGAGTGGTGTACTCCAGAGCCCAAGATCACACAAACAGTAGAAATACACATGGCAAAACACATGTAAGAGTGGGAAAAAGGCTCACACTCTTACCAAGTGGAAAAATGAAACTCCAGAAATCCAGCAAATCTGCTGGGGGACTCACTAGGTGAGGGAAATTAGCCATAGAATGAGAATTCTCCCTAACAGCCTCTATGGGACCAGCTGGAACCTACAGTGGATGCCCTCCGGTGCCATACAAAGCAAAACACTGTCACATAAATGCACAATAGACAAAAAACTAATTTAAAAAAATAAAAAATGCCCATAGGCGGTTGGGGGGCACCCAGGAGGGAGGAGGTGCAGCGTGCACGTCAACACCCAAATGTGTGGATGTTAAAAAAGAACCCTCCATGGGTTAATGGGCTGCACAGCTATGATGGAGTGGGAGACCTGTCGCTGCTGTTGCCACCCTCTGGTGCTGCATCAGAATGTGGTGGTTGAAAGGGAGGATAACCACATATAGCCCTGGTCTGCTCCTCCATAGCAGTGACCATGTAGCACTGAGATGCTGGCATCTGCAACATGATGGCCCAGAGGACTCTATGCATCACCACACAGTATGCACGCAGTTCCTCTGTGATGGTACAAGTCATCATTTGCATCTGCTTTTCAGACCGTCTACTGCTGGATGCCTCGATTGCAGTCAGTGTAACCCTGAGGGACCTATACTCTGACCTCAGGGCTTCCCTGTTGGCCTGACCCTCTGCATCCAAGGATGCACGCAGAGCCCTCAGTTCTGCCCGTCGGCTCCTGTTGCTGGCCACCATGTTCAGCCTGTGTGAGCGGCATGTGGACCGCAATGCATGCTGCTGGTGCTCCGCCTGTATTACTGGGGGTATCATGGAATTGGCCACCCTATCCATGCCCTGAGCCAACATATCATGTGATGCAGCCTGTTGTTGTGCAACTGCATACATGGACTGCTCCCACACAGTATCGCCAGCTAACACACGGCCACCGCGTTGGCAGAGCCCACGCCTGCCTAGGCCAAGGGTACCTGGCCCTTGATGTGATGATGCTGCCTGTGGCTGCAGGACTGCATCCCTCCCTTGTCAATACTGTGGAGCATGACCCTGCAAATGTAACCACCACAGATGGACGTCCCAACACTGACTGGCCCTGTGAGGGGTATTCCGCCACCCAGATGTTTGGGATGCAACAGCACCCACAGTCAAAGCACTCACCTGCAACACCACAGAGGTATCCATATCTGATTCACCACCAGAGCCTAAGGCTTCCTCTGAGGCAGACTCAGACTGAGTCTGGGCCAAGCTGGCCTGTAGCACCAGTGGAACTTCATGGGCTACCACACCACGTCCTCCACTGGTGGTTGGTCGTGGCTCACTATCCTGTTCCTCCTCCACCTCCTCTTCTGCATCCAGGGCCTCATCACCTGCACATGGACAGAAAACTAAATGAAGAGCCATGTAAATACCATAGCCCACACACATAGGCAGCACAATGTCATCATGTAACACATCAACCTGCCATGTCACAAACTCCCGCACCTATGCAGTGTCAATGCAAGTGAAGGGTAGCATGAAAGCAGCCATGGACCTGTGTGGAAGGGCTAAATACAACCTGTGGTGCATGGTGCATAGTACCTGATACACACATGAGCACCTGACTGGCATAGCTCATTCACCAATATCACAGAAGCAAAAACACATGTGCCACATACCATAGCCATGCCTAATCTGTAATACTACATGAGATGGGACTTGCTGACTACTGTCCCAGAGCCATGTACAATGGATGTCACATGACATGTAAATCACAAACTCAATACACACAGGTGTCACACAGTGCTACGATGCAAGGGTGGTGGAATAGAGTGAAGCCAGACACACCCATCCCATGAGGCCAGCTCACATTGACATCACGCAAGTGAATAGGCAGGGTGAAGGTGAGACCTGGGGTTGGAAGTGGGAGTGGACAGTGCAGTACATGGGAATGGCATACCAATTAAATACAACTACATTATCATCAATGAAAATGCGGTGGGTTTGTGGAAGTGTATGTGCAAACATCATGTGTCAATAGCTACTAGAGGGTTGTCGGGATACATTAAACAGCCACTGAGTGTGGAGTATGGCAGGGAGGCAGTGCATGGGTACAACTGGTGGCTCAGAGGCCTGTGACGGAAATCATAGTGTGGGCAGGTGACTAGGGCATTCTCTCAGTCATCCAGGACTCCAGCAGGGGAGAGGAGGTAGAGAAAGCAGAACACATGAGGAAGGATCATAAGAGCCCCCAGACCCAGAGAAGGTTCACCTCCAGTGGCATTGAGGCAGGGAGGCTGTAGCAGAGGGAGGCCCCAGCCGAAGATATACATTAACCACCAACTAATTGCTCTGAGAAGTAACTGACCATGAGGGAGTAGGAAAGGGATGATCAAATGCTATGAGAAGGAAGAAAATTGGGAAGATGGAGTTGAAGGAACTCCGGCACCAGGACCCATAAGGCCCTGTGGAAAATGCAGAGCGATTGGAAATGAAAAGGCGTAGCCGCTGGGAGCCAGTGCCATCATCACAGTCCTAGGGAGACACAATACCTGGCACCAAGATAAAAGGACACTCCCCACTGTCCAGGTCAGGATGAGTTGCAGAGGGAAGAGAGTAGAGTGACAGAAATCTGGGTATAGGCCGTTGCAGTACCCCACCATAAGTATGACCAGTCCTCTGGAGATACTGAACTACTGGGGGAATGAGAGGAAAGGAGGAATCCCGCTGAGGAGGTTCAGCTGGCAGGGTGACCTCTCAGAGATGTGCAGAGACAAGGCCAGTGTGGAGTGCAAGATGGTCATAGACTATCCACCATCACAGGTTGGAGCAGGAAGAGGGCCAAGAGAGCCTGGACAGAGTGACATGGAAGGAGTGAGCAGGTGTGGTGATGGGGTTTGTCACGGTGTGCAGCTGTCACGATTCCTGCCCCCAGCCCTCTTAGATATCAGGCTGGAGCCAGGCCACAATCACCTATATTGCCCCTAAGGGTCTCTCCATCCTCCCAGAGACCCACTTGGAGTCAGACCTGGCACCTTAGGATTCACTTGTTATTGGACTTGCAATGGATTTTGGGCAAGATGGATGCCCCCACATAATCCAGTTCCTTGAACTGAGCATGCAGTCTAGCCTTTTGGATGTGGTTCAACCCAGGGATAACTGGGATACCTGAAGGCTATTTAAACCACGCCGGGGCCGAGAAACACGCTTTGCGTTTCTCTGCACCTGCAGCGTGACACTTACCGTGCTCGGATCGGTCTCCTGAAGGCCTTCTCCTTTCCTCCACATCCAGCGCACCTGCAAGAACAAGAACAGCATTAGTAATAGACTTACCTTGAAGAGCAGCCAGCTTCCATCCATCGCTCCTCCAGTCCTGCGGGCAGCTACGGCGGTGTCATCTCCATCTTGGCACGCTGCATCCTAATGAAAGACATACGAACAGAAGAAAAGACATCAGTAAGCATTCTGCATATCTTTGCTTACTTGAAAACTGTAAGAAGAGGCAAATGCTTACCTGAACTTATGCCGCTCGGGGTAACTTCAGCTCTGGAGCATTCCATCGACCTGCAAGGGGAAAAGACATACCAGGTTAGCACGAAAAGCATTAGAAGGAGCCGCAACATCGTGCTTACTCACCGCACCTCATCCTCTCAGCTGGCAGCCACGCTGGGATATTGCGGCACCTGAAAGGGACACAAAGACGATTGTTGGTTATTACAAGGGAGAGCAGTCAGCATCACGCACTACGCAGGCAGCCCACACCACATGGATCCCCCATCACCCCGGACCACCCCTGCAGGCAGCACACACCACATGGGACCCCCCATCACCTGTGACCACCCCCGCAGGCAGCCCACACCACATGGGACCCCCCATCACCTGTGACCACCCCCGAAGGCAGCCCACACCACATGGGACCCCCATCACCCATGACCACCCCCACAGGCAGCCCACACCACATGGGACCCCCATCACCTGTGACCACCCTCGAAGGCAACCCACAAAACATGGGACCCCCCATCACCCATGACCACCCCTGCAGGCAGCCCACACCACATGGGCCCCCATCACCCGTGACCACCCCTGCTGGCATCCCACACCACATGGGACCCCCCCATCGCCCCCCATCACCCGTGACCACCTCTGTAGGCAGGCCCCACCTCATGTCCCCCCACCAACACCTGTGACGGCAACCTGCAGGCAGGCCCACCTCATGTCCCCCCCACCAGTGACGGCAACCTGCAGGCAGGCCACGCCTCATGTCCCCCTACCAACACCTGTGACGGCAACCTGCAGGCAGGCCTCACCTCATGTCCCCCCTGCCCCATCAGTGACGGCAACCTGCTGGAAAGCCCCACCTCATATCCTCCCACCAACATCTGTGACAGCAACCTGCAGGCAGGCCCCGCCTAATGTCCCCCCACCAACACCTGTGACAGCAACCTGCAGGCAGGTCCCGTCTCGTGGGTTAGCCCCCACCCCAAAACACTTTGGGCCAATATACATTAAAGCAGCACATCTGAAATCAAATGCCACCACACGCTGCACATTCCCGGTGCACCTCAACACCCATCCATTGGTCATGCTCCCCAGTACATGCCCCATGGTATCGGAATCCTAAAATCAAACATGCATGCATGTGTGCATACAAATGAACAACATTGGTCAACAGCAGGGACACAGAACGTAGTCAAGGACGAGTGAAACTTGCACTAAACCATCAAGACCAGACACCACTTTGATTTCAACAGGTAAAAATATATATTTAAAAATCAGTATTAAAGTCATACTCAGTAAAAACAACATATAAAACCAGCATGAATTAAATAAAAAAACAAAAGAACGTGAAAACGGAAATAAATCGGATGTTAAAAATGAAAAACTCAAACATGTGGTCCATGTCCATTAATGTAAATCCAAATAAAAACACAAATGAAAAGAAAACCATTCCTCCATGGTGAACTAAAATTGATCCTGGAAAAAACAACTATTTACAAACAACCAGCGTACATTGTCCCAAAACACGTCTTAAAATCCTAAAAAATACAATTAAAAAAGAATTATGTACAAAATGTGAAGCAAAGTCCAGGAACTCCAAATAAAATAAAGGAAACCTACACCTAAAGAACTGTATACAATGGCAGCGGGCTAGTCCTCCTCCTCACCATGCTCCCTCATAGTCTCTGCTAGGGTATCATCGAACACTGTGTCCACTTCCAGTAGGCGGGCCTCCGTTTCTCCCTCGAGGGCTTGCAGGGACTCCATCATGCTCTGCTCGAACTACCTGCAAGTCTCCCGAGGACCTCCGCCCGCCTCTCTGCCTGACGCAGTGAATTCTCTCTCTGCCCTGTCCGTGGTGAGTCGTGCCACCTGTTCCCGCTGACGCAATGCCCCGATCTGCTGGCCCAAACGATCAAACACAGAAGACATCCTTGTTGTAAGGTCCACATTTGCCTCCTGCCTGATGGCCGATACCTGCCCCTCTGCTGTTGAAAGCCCCGAGTCCTTTCACCTCCTACTCTGAGCCTGCTCCTGCCAATATGCCTGGTGCCTGCACATCAAGGACAGCCTCCGGGATGATAACAACCTCCGGGGCTGTCGTGTGCGGGCCCTTCTCCTCGGTGCCTGCTCTTCCTCCATTGCCATAGCTCCTGTTGCTGTGGTGACCACATCTGCTGATTCCACCTCGACTCCCGACTCTGGTGGGGATGTGATCTCCACCAGACTGGCAGCCGGGGTTAGGACAGATACACAGGGGCCCTGGTGGTATCTGGACCAGAAGACGGCAGGGAGGATGACTGGCGCACAGAGGAGGAAGACAAGGAGGGGGGTCACATAAGTGGACAGCCCACTGACTTATTGCGAGACCAGGAACTGTGCTAGCCAATTCAAGAGACGACAGACCTCATTGTGATGACGTGCAAGCCCCGATTGGAAGCCTGCACCTCATCACGGATGTTGCCTGTATGCTTTGTGATACCGGCTAGCAACGGTTCCACCCGGTCCCGAATGGCTTCATCCACAAGTATTGGTGTATCCATTTGCATGGATACATCTGCCACCTGCGGATGGGTTCGGCCTGAGGCATACCCACAGGGGCATACTGTTGCAGTCGCAGGCCCAGGGCCAGGAATAAGCACAGACACCTCCACAGTGACCTGCGCAGCCTCCGGCCTCTGAGTCTGGACTGCATCAGTCACACATACCTCATCACCCCTGCCGGGCCCCATTGACTGGGCTGATGTGGCCTCCTCCTCCTCCCCCTCCCCGCCAACCTGGGTGCCTCCCCCACCATCTTCCGCAGTGCCTTGCCCCTGTGCGGGCTCATCTGTCCCTCCCACTGGTGAGGTGTTCTCTACCACCTTAGCCCTCTTGGACCTACCCTCAGCAGCTGCGGCCGTTGACCCATACGTGGCACCAGCCTCCTCGCTCCCGGAAGATGACACCACCTGGGAGGACGACTGCGCCTTGCGTCTGTGCCTGGTGGAGGCATCCCTGCTCCCTTGCTCCACAGAGCCTTCTCCGACCTCTTCTTCCAACGTCGCTGTGGATAGGGAGACATAGAACACAAACATCAGGGAACTGAACATATGTCTGTTTTGCACAAAACAAATGTACATGTGTTGCACTGGCAAAGGTTACAACCATCATCACCCTCCACAAAACACCGGTTTGTGCAATTAACACACATACACAATCATGTGTGTCCTTCACAACAGACAATCACATCCTTGGACAAGTGACTGTGAGCACCTCAATATTGTGCATGTCCCCCACATGCATCATGGGACATACACACACATCATCTGGCATTAATGAAGCAGGCCACATAACTATCACGTCAGAGTCCACTGAAGGTAAAATTGCCAGTAAGAGTCAAGCACACATTCAAATGTTCCAGTAACATCCATCCAGGATTGTTGGCCAGTCACACACTCACTTCCCAGACACATGCACATGTACACCATGGTCACAGGCGCACATGTGTCACACCTCTCACATGGCGATGTCCAGACACCTGTATGCAACCATGCGCACGTTGTTAGATGCTGCAGCGCATTACACATTGCAACTGAGACGCCGTTGATGTCACACATGCTGGAATGGACACACATGCAGCACTGTCTGGGACATGCACACAGACATCAGTTCAAGAGACATACCAGGCATAAGGCCATGGTGCACACTCAACCATTCATCAATATGCACATGCACTATGGTGGACAAGTACACATGGACACTTACCAGTCGACTCCAGACGGAGTTCCCTGACCTGGGCGTACAGCGCCAGGTAGAACCGCTCCAGGACCCGCATGTGGGTGGTCAACCGGCCCCGGCGCCCCGCTTGCTCCATGCCAGCCTTGAGGAGGCGCCAGGCCTTGTTGCGGGTCCTGGCTTTGAAGTCGTCCCAGCGCTTGTGGACATGGATGTAGTCACGGGATGCCACCCCCTTCGCGTTGATGGCACCCACGAGGTCCGCCCAGATCTCCTTCCTTGCCAACTTGTGAGGGTCCGGGGAAGAGGGCATCATAATGCACCAAGACTTCCTCCAGCAGGATTTCAACTTCCCTGGCTGAGAAGCTGACAGCCCTCTGCGTCGCTGCTGGTGGGTTGCCACTTGCCTCGAACGATGTTGCTTCAGACATGGCAACCCCAGATGCAGTTGTGGGTGGGCAGGGTGGTCCTGGTGCTGGGCTGTGGAGCGGTGGTCTGGCACGTCGGGAGTCTTCTGGATCATCAGATGTGTCACAGGTCCAACGACAGGAGCTCTGGCAATGGCTTGTACAGCAGGCACCCAAATTGCAGGGCACGTGGGCAGCAGGCACACGCAGTGGGCAGGCAGCAGCAGATGGCTCGTACGATGCAGCTCGGGGCACTTGGAGGCAGGTAAATTGGCTGGTAGGCAGAAGTGTGGGTCTTCTGTGTTGCTCGCGTGGCAAGCCGGAAACAGAGTGAGACTGCATGTGCGGAAACAGCGCGTTAGTGTGAAATCGGAGACAAGGCCCTAAGCGTGTAACTTACGTGACATGCGCTGAACGTTGGGCGTGGCTTTCAGGATCGGGATAAAGTAGTGCGTAGGAGAGCATCACACAGTTGTTAGTTAGAGTTATTGTACAGTTATAGCGGACAGACGTGTGGACTTCGTTTCCACGTGATCTCTTTACTGCATTCAAGCCTCTTATTTTTGTGGGGGATTGCCTCCGCGCACACGCACGTGTACTTTTGAGGCTGACGGTGAGTTGCGTACGCATTTTGCAATCTGTGGGTGCCCCTGTGTGTTGCGTAACCTCTTATTTAACATCACTGTATCTTACGTGTCCTTCGCGTACATATTTTATGTGTTGCTGGGTGCCATGGTGTACTGCCGAGGGGTTGCATACATGTTTTTTTTATATTTGGGGTGCCTGTGCGTTACGTAGCTCATTTATATTTTCCCCAGGGGTTACATCAAGCCTTGCCGGGGCACACTGGTACGTTTGACATTACGTACACTGTCCCCTCCACCAATCCATCTGTGCCATGACTGGGAGGGTAACTAGTGGGATGGGAGGCAAAGGTGGCTGGGGTGGCGGAGGGACCCGAGGTGGCAGATGCACCCGCCAGGGTCAGGTAGCTGCAGGGGTATCTGTAGCAACCAGCACCCAGCCTCCGGGTCACCCAGCCATGCCTGTGGTGCTCCCTGCCCTAGTCCACGGAGACACAGGGGCAGATGCTATCCGTGCATCGAAGGGGAAGGGACATGCTGTGCAGCGTCATGGCACCGGCACCCAGGTACAGCCACCTGCAAAGGCACCTACAGTCATACCATCAGTGTGTGATGCCACAGCCCAGGCCACCAGTGCTCCAGCCCCTATTGACCCAGGTGGTCCCAGCCACTCTGGGACTGAACAGCCTTGCAAGAAGGCAAGGCATGCAGTAGGCAAACAGGCTCAGTCCCAAGGCACAGCACAGGAGACCTGCATGCCGAGGAAGAGGAGCTTTAGTGATGAGGTGCTCCAGGTCCTCATGGACTACGTGCAGGTACACGAAAATGACATGCTTGTGTGTGCAGGGAGCCCACATACGCCTGCCCTGCGTATGGCCCACTGGCAGTGTGTCGTTGGCCTTATTAACGCCTGGGGCCATGAGAGGCGCTCAGCTACTGACGCAATAAATCGTTGGTATGACCTCTGGCACCAAGCCAAAGTTAAGATGAGTGCCAACTACGCCTCTACTCTGGTCACTAGAGGTGGGTCACCACGAGAGGATGAAGAGTTCACTCCACAGGAGGAGATCATAGGTGCTATAATTGATATGGAGTAGATACAAGGCATGGGAGACAATTTATAAGGGAATGTCTGGTAATGCGTGTGTTTCCAGGTCATGTGTATTTTGCCTGGATGAAGTGCGTTGGTTGTCTGGCAGTTCTGGCTGCATTTGCATGACTGCAATGGGTGAACCATGTCATGGTGAACTGACACGTGCTTGTTGACCTGCAGACTGAATACGCACAATGTGCTGCTGTAACGCTCACCTGGTATCCACGGGGATGCCACTCAGCCTGTTTGGACCTCCTACCACCTTGAACCCTTCCCTGGAATCTGTGTGACTGGAGACTGGGCCTGAAACACAGGATTGCCAGAGTTCAACTCTCTAATGTCTCTGCTTGCTTGACCCCCTCTTCCCTGGGGACCAAACCTTCCCCTTTGAGGGGGAATCGGAGATGGAGGCGTGCTGCTGAGATGAGCCGAGCACTAACGGTGAGTGAGAGCGTGGTGCTGCCTGCTCTCCCTTGTAATAACCAACGTTTGTCTTTGTATCCCTTTCAGGTGCCGCAATATCCCAGTGTGGCTGCCAGCTGAGAGGATGAGGTGCGGTGAGTAGGGCGATGTTGTGGCGCCTCCTAATGATTTCCGTGATAACCTAGTATGTCTTTTCCTCCTTGCATGTCAATGGAATGCTCCAGAGCTGAAGTTACCCCGAGCGGCTTAAGTTCAGGTAAGCGTTTGCCTCTTCTTACAGTTTTCAAGTAAGCTAAGGTATGCAGAATGCTTACTAATGTCTTTTCTTCTGTTCGTTTGTCTTTCCTTAGGATGCGGCATGCCGAGATGGAGATGACACCTCTGTGGCTGCCCGCAGGACTGGAGGAGCGATGGATGGAAGCTGGCTGCTCTTCAAGGTAAGTCTATTACTAATGCTGTTCTTATTCTTGCAGGTGCGCTGGATGCGGAGGAAAGGAGAAGGCCTTCAGGAGACCGATCCGAGCACGGTGAGTGTCACGCTGCAGGTGCAGAGAAACGCAAAGCGTGTTTCTCGGCCCGGGCGTGGTTTAAATACCCTTCAGGTATCCCAGGTATCCCTGGGTGGAACCACACTCAAAAGGCTAGACTGCATGCTCAGTTCAAGGAACTGGATTATGTGGGGGCATCCATCTTGCCCACAATACATTACGAGTCCAATACTAAGTGAATCCTAGGGCTGTGTGTGAGCCTGGCGCCGCAGGCGCTAGGTCTAACTCCAAGTGGGTCTCTGGGAGGATGGAGAAGCCCTTAGGGGCCATATAGGTGATCGTGGCCTGGCTCCAGCCTAATATCTAAGAGGACTAGGGGAAGGAATCGTGACAGCACTCCCCCCCCAAGGCCCCTCTCAAGGTGGCTCTCCTGTCTGGCCCTGGTTTGGTTGGATGGTTTTGATTAAACTTTCTAAGCAAGTGAGGTGCATGGATATACTCGCAAGGTTCTCATGTTCTGTCCTGCAGACCATACCCTTTCCAGTCCACTAGATAGTATAGATTGGATCTGACATACTTTGAATCCATGATGTCCTTGACCTCAAATTCTGTCTCTCCTGTGATTACTATTGGATTCGGTGGCATTGCTACACGGGTCCCAGGTTGAACAGGTTTTAGGAGAGACATGTGGAACACAGGATGAATCTGCATATTAGACGGCAAGGCTAGTTTGACAGCTACTGGATTTATCACGGAGGTGATGGTGAATGGACCAAGGTATCTTGGACGGAAAGTCCGGGTTCCTTTAATGGGCACGTGTTTAAATGCCAGCCAGACTTTGTCTCCAATTTGGTAATTGGGGGCTTTTACTCGGCGTTGGTCAGCAAATCTCTTCTGGCGGTTCTTAGCTCGGAGTAAGTGTTCAGCTGCCGTTTTAAAGGTTTGAGTAATGGTCGTGTGCAAGGTTTTAATCGCTGGCATTTCCAAGGTCGTAGGGACGTCTAACTCGCAAGTGCGTGGATGCCCGCCATATATGGCATAAAAGGGCGTCTGCCCAGTGCTGGTGTGTAGGGAATTATAGGCATATTCAGCTATCCATAATAGGTCTGACCAGCTTGATGTAACATACAGCATAGATACTGCTCCAGCGTTTGATTCATTCTCTCAGTTTGACCGTCCGTCTGGGGTTGGTGACTGGTGGACAGTCAGATGTCGATTTGGGCCATAGAGCAGCACTTCCTCCAGAAGTTGGACACGAATTGAGTACCTTGGTCTGAGACCAGTACCAAAGGAAACCCATGGAGCCGTACGATGCGTTCAAGAAATACCTTTGCCAGAGTGGAAGCGTTTGAGAGACCTTTAAGAGGAATGAAGAGTGCCATTTTGAAAACAGGTCCACGACCACTAGAATAGTGTTACTGGGTGGTAAATCTGTAATAAAGTCGAGGGATAACGTGTGCCAGGGTGCTGGTGGAAAATCCAATGGTTGTAAGAGTCTAGCTGCTTTCTGCTTGGATGATTTGTTTTGTGCGCACACTCCACAAGATAGGATGAAATTGGATAATGTCTTTACGCCACGTGGGCCACCAGTAACTCCGTTTCACCTTGGCAACGTTTTTTGCAATTCCAGGATGGCCTTCGATTAAAGAATCATGATAACCGGACATGACTTGTTCTCGTAGTTCTTGGTTTGGCAAGAATAAATGGTTCCTGAAGTAGGGCAACTGGTCCTTTATCGTGTAGTGTTCCCCTTGTGTACTCCACTCTTGTAATTGCTCAGAACTCCTCAAGTTTTGGATTTTTTCATGTAACTCATTCTGAGTTATAGTTGCTGTGATTGCTAGAAGTTTGTCACTCGGGATGATGGCTATCGGGTCAGGGGTCTTGTACCCCCGTTCTTCAACACCCATACGGGAAAGAGCATCTGCTTTCCCGTTTTTCACTCCTGGTCCAAACGTGATCACGTAGTCATATTCAGCGAAGAAAAGGGCCCAGCGCAGTTGTCGTGAAGATTGAGCCTTCACTGTTTTTAGGTACTGGAGGTTTCGATGGTCAGTTATTACGGTGATTGTGTGTCTGGCACCTAGGAGATAATGTCATGGTGAACTGACGCGTGCTTGTTGACTTGCAGCCTGCATACGCACAATGTGCTGCTGTAACGCTCACCTGGTATCCACGGGGACGCCACTCAGCCTGTTTGGACTTCCTACGACCTCAAACCCTTCCCTGGAATCTGTGCGACTGGAGACTGGGCCTGAAACACAGGATTGCCAGAGTTTAACTCTAATGTCTCTGCTTGCTTGATCCCCTCTTCCCTGGGGACCAAACCTTCTCCTTTGTCCACTCCTCACCTTGTTTTCTTGTGTAGCGTACTCTCCGTCCTACCTTCGGTGCAGGGGTGCGTCGACTGATGCGGGCTCAATGCTGCCTAGTTGCTTCACTGGCATGGGCCCGACGGATTGGGCTTGCTGTAACTTCAGCCCGACCGGTAAGTAGAATGAGTCTTATGAACTGTTCTATTGACTCTTGTCTCTTTTATAATATGTATTTCCTTCCTTAGGTGTTGGAGGGGGAATCAGAGATGGAGGCGTGCTGCTGAGATGAGCCGAGCACTAACGGTGAGTGAAAGCGTAGTGCGCGATGCTGACTGCTCTCCCTTGTAATAACCAATAATCGTCTTTGTGTCCCTTTCAGGTGCCGCAATATCCCAGCGTGGCTGCCAGCTGAGAGGATGAGGTGCGGTGAGTAAGCACGATGTTGTGGCGCCTTCTAATGGGGTCCCATGTGATGTGGGCTCATCACGTACCCCGGACGCACCCCAGCCAAATCACGTGGGAACTCATTGCATACCCCGGATGCACCCCAGCCAAATCGCGTGGAAACTCATTGCGTACCCCAGACGCGCCCCAGCCAAATCATGTGAGAACTCATCACGTACCCCAGACGCCCCCCAGCCAAATCGCGTGGGAACTCATTGCTTACCCCGGACGCACCCCAGCCAAATGGCATGGGAAATCATCATGTAACCCAGACACACCCCAGCCAAGTCGCGTGGAAACTCATCGCGTACCCCGGACGCGCCCCAGCCAAATCGCGTGGGAACTCATTGCATACCTCGGACGCACCCCAGCCAAATCGCATGGGAACTCATCGCGTATCCTGGATGCACCCCAGCCAAATCATGTGGAAACTCATTGCATACCCCAGACGCACCCGAGCCAAGTCACATGGGAACTCATTGCGTACCTCAGACGCACCCCAGCCAAATCATGTGGGAACTCATTGTGTACCATAGACGCACCCCAGCCAAATTGTGTGGAAACTCATCGCTTACCCCGGACACACCTCAACCAAATTGCATGGGATCTCATTACGTACCCCGGACACACCCAGCCAAATCACGTGGGAACTCATTGCGTACCCCGGACGCATCATAGCCAAATCGCGTGGGAACTCATCACGTACCCTGGACCCACCCCAGCCAAATCACGTGGAAACTCATCGCGTACCCCGGACGCACCCCAGCCAAATCACGTGGGAACTCATTGCATACCCCAGTCGCACCCCAGCCAAATTGCGTGGAATCTCATCGCGTACCCCGGACACATCCCAGCCAAATCGCATGGAAACTAGGTGCGTGCCCTGTCTGCAACGGATTTTCATGTGATTTTCCTGGGGGGGCTGTATGCAGGACCAGGGATGACGCGGCGGCTTGCGCTGTGTTGGGCATTTCGCTGGCTTTTTGCTGCACGTGGCAGTGTGTTGGGGGCGTTACTGGCGCAGATTGATGTTCCTTGCGCCACGGCTAGTGATGCCTCGGTTAATCCATGAATACTCGTGCCACGCAATTGTTTATTTGCGGCATGGCTGGCACACACGTGGCGCACGCTCCTTCTCGGCGCATGGCGCTTGCGGTTACTGTGCGCTTAATTCTATGTATCGGGCCCTTAGTCTGTAAAGTAATTGGGTACTCATATTTATTTTTACCAACCCCAAAATTCCTTAAAGGGAGAGGTGAATTAAAAACGAAATTCCTTATTGCTTCTCATTCCTCTGAACCCAGTTCCAAATATTCAACTGAATACCCAGGCTTTTGTGTGCTGGGACAGAACAGTGTCTTCCCAAAGTTAAACAGAGTGGAGTCACTGATTTAAAAGCACACCTTCTACTGACAGTGAGAAAGTGGCTTCTGAGAGAATGGCGATTTTGCCTTGCATAGTGATGAAAGAAGAAGGGTTTCAAATATAAATGAAAAGTGTTTGTTGAGAATTAAGACTGCCAGCATTGCTAAGAGTGCAGCGCCATTCAATATTCGTTTTACATGTGATTAAGTTAAACAAAACTGATAGCATTTCCAAGTGTGCAGGGAGATTAAAAAGACAGAGGGCTGCATGTGTGACATTGTTTCTGCCACTAGAAAAGTGTTGCATATTATTTAAATTAAACATCATATAAATAGATTGTCAAGCTTCTGATCTTGTCATGTTTCAAGGTGCTACATGGTATTAAAAGCGAACCCCAGGCAAAGTGTTTTGACTGTACATGTTGTGGGGCTAAAGAGTTTGTGCTCTATGTTATCCTCAACCAACTTGTGTTTTCAATTTGTGGTAAAAAAATTATTATTATTAGGAAAGAAAAGCATATGGGCCATGCAGTGCGGTGGCGTTATCTGTGATTTTGAACAAATATTAATTTTCCTATTCTGTAATAAAAAATATATTATTTCTATACTGTTAGGCGGAAACCTGTGCAGTTCCCTCTGGGACCACTGCAAAAGATTTAGGACTACAGGTGTTTGGCAGTAAACCCACTTGGTAGCATTCTGTACCACACAGATTCACTTGGTAGCTGTGGCTGAGCAGTCAGACTTCCCTCAAGAAGAGTTAAGCAGTATGTGGAGTATACAATATAGGGCAATTCTTCACAGTAAGACAAGCAAACACGCAACAAGGCTTCAGTGTAAAGATATTAAGGTATTTATTTCTAACGGAACATCTATAGAAAACACTATGGCACTATCACGGCAAACAAGTCAAATACAATTACTCTACGAAGAAGAAACGATCAATCCCCCTAACAATATTTCGACAAGTCTAGGTTCTACCGGCACCACTTATTTGCAGACAGAGGTGTATGCCTCAACCTAAAAGGCACTCTAATATTAGTTAGGACGGGAGAGAAAAATAAGCAGGTTATGAAATCAACACAGTTCAATACTTCACAGGAAAAATGCAAGGCAAGAAGGCAAGAACCAGAACAGATTATAAAGTTCAGCGGCCAGGCCCACTCGGAGAGAGGCAAGGCGATATGTCCCAAAAGTCTCTTAGTGGAAATGCGTTCGAGTCTTTGTAGCAAATTGTTATTGGAAGATTGAACCAGTTCAGAACAATATGTGAGAAAGCTTGGAAGCGACCCAACGGAAAGGAGAGGATTAAGACACCTCACTCGAATCGATCAAAAGGGAAGCCAGGCGGACACGGTACCTTGTTGTGGAGGGCAGCTCCGGCGGGGGCAGTTGTTCCTGGTGGTGGAAGCACGTCGGGTCTTTGCCAAGAGTAGAGATGATCTCGTCGTCGAAGAAAAGTGAAGTCTGGTGCACCACCAGGGAAGAGACCAGCCGCGGAGTGCTCCGTCACAAGGCACCACCTTTTGGTCGCGGTACAGGGGTAGTGGCTATCCGGTTGCCGAGGTGCTCTGCACGGGCAATTCGACCACTGCGTCCTGAGGCGAAGAAAAAGCAAAGGGGACTGGTTGTTCCCACCAGTCAGGGGAAGAGACTCTCCGGCAGGGAGATCTCCTCTGTCGTCGGGAAGTGGTGAGTCGGTTCAGCAGGGCTCCACCAGAGGTGTCGTCGTGCAGGTCGGCTCAGCTCTACCCTCGTCGGATTCTTAGGTCCTGTGGCGACTTCTGAAGATCCAGTCCCAAAAGCCCTGCTTTTATGCAGAAAACCCCCATTCATTCAGCCTAGCTGTCAATCAACACATGCTAAGTGGTGAGCGGGGAGGCTCACCACTTGGGCCAATCACACCAGAGTGCGACCGGAGTTGGCAAGGCAACTCGGTCCAGGGTGCCTAAACCCCCTCCCACACCCCTGTGGTAACCCAGACAGAATGGCACCACTTTGGAGGGTCTCTGTACAGAGGCCCGCCAAAAGTGGAACAAAGGGCTCAACCTTTGGTTTAGGAGTCACAGAGACGAACACAGACGCCATTTTACAAACCGAGTTCTGGCAGAAAATACCATCCGATAAACTTATTTAAGATAAGTAGACCGGTGGTACGTTAGAGATTAACGAGAAACAGTATCAATCTCTAACAATGGGACGAATCCCATAGGGTTATGTTCAGGGTCGAACATAACAAGTAGTTTCCACTGCCATCAGCCAAAACTCGACGAGGGGGGACGGGACAGTACCCCCTCGAATAGCAGATCCAGGAGTAATCGAATTACCCCCACTAGTACGTCCACAATAAGATGGTTTGTACTAGTTCTGTTAGTAAATTTAGGTCTAGTAAAGCCAATGGTGACTTTACATGCCCGGGGAGACAGTAGTCATTCCCCGGGTATGGAGTCTATGATGGAGGTCCGCTAGGATGCCCCAGTGTTACGGCACGTAGGGTGCGGTGTAAGACACATAGAAAAACATATGAGACCCTATGGAGTAAAAGACCCCATAGCCCATAGAACACATTGACATTCAAAGGAATTACACACATTCATGTCCAAGAGTGGGAGAAAAAGAGTCTCACTCTTGGCAGGATGGAAAAAAAACAAACTCCAGAAATCCAGCAAAGCTGCTGGGGGACTCACTAGGTTAGGAAATTCAGCCTAAACAGAGAATTCTCCCTAACACTCGCCCCCCCCAGACTAAGGGACAGGAGGATTTAATCCACTCCTGGATGAATCTCATACCTCTAGTCGATGACATACATCCTAGAGAGACCATCAGCATTTTGGTGGTGACACCCTGACCTGTGCTCAATGGTGAAATCAAACCCTTGCAGGCAGATCGACCATCTCAATAGTTTTGGGTTTTCCCCTTTCATTTGCATTAACCATATCAAGGGTTGGTGGTCAATCTGAATGACAAAAGTAGAACCATACAAGTACGGCCTAAACTTCTTCAGAGCCCACACGATAGCAAAGCATTCTCTTTCGATTGTTGCCCACCTTGTTTCAGGATCCTTCAGCTTGCGGCTGATGAAGCAAATGGGGTGCTCCCTACCTTTCCCATCCAGTTGACTGAGTACGGCACCTAGTCCTACATTTGAAGCATCTGTCTGCACAATGAAGTGTTGGCGGTAATCAGGAGCTCTGAGTACTGGGGCTTGGCAAAGAGCCTTTTTCAGGTTTTCAAAAGCCTGCTTGCACTCCTCGTTCCATTTAACCTTTTTAGGAAATTTGGGCGAGGAGATGACATTCAGTGGAGAAGCTATGGTCCCATAGTTCTCTATGAAATTCCTGTAATACCCAGTGAGGCCTAGGAAGGCTCTCACTTGGGTTTGAGTAGTAGGTGTTGTCCAATTTTGCACAGCTTCAATCTTACTGAGCAAAGGCCTTATTTCTCCACTTCCTACCTCATGTCCAAGATAGACTACCTTACTCTGTCCAATTTGGCATTTACTCGCCTTTATGGTCAGATTGGCTCGTCCAAGAGCCTGCAAAACATCTCTCAGGTGGGTTACATGTTCTTCCCAGGAATTGCTGAACACTGCAATGTCATCCAAGTATACCATGCAGAAGTCCTCCATCCCATTCAGAAACTGGTTTACCATCCGTTGAAACGTAGCAGGTGCATTCTTCAATCCGAAAGGCATTACCTTAAACTGGTATAAGCCAACGGGGGTAGAAAATGCAGTTTTCTCCTTGGCATGGTCTGTCAGGGCTATTTGCCAATAGCCTGACGTAAAGTCAAATGTGCTGAGGAACTTGGCGGCGCCAAGTTTATCCACCAACTCATCTGTTCTTGGCAAAGGGTGGGCATCAGTCTTGGTGACTGCATTTAGAGCTCTATAATCCACGCAGAATCTAAGCTCTTTAGATCCGGCCTTTGGTACTAACACAACTGGGCTAGACCATGGACTAGTAGAGGGCTCTATTACCCCAAGATCGAGCATCTTGCTGACCTCACCTTTGATGTGGGTTCGTACGTTCTCTGACATTCTGTATCCTCTGCTTTTGACCGGCAGACAGTCACCAGTGAGTATGTCATGCTGGTCCCAAGGGGTCAAGCCTGGTGAAAGCGAGAACAGAGAGGCAAACTGATTCAACATAGATTTGCACTCTTCTTGTTGCTCGGGTGTCAGATTGGAGGAGAGATTTACTCCTTCAATTTTTTCATCTAAAGGTAAGCATCTGAGGAGATCCGGAAGAGCTTCACTCTCTTCTTCTTCCTCGGATGATGCTAGAAGCAACGCTCCTACATCGGGTCTTGAGACATACGCTTTGAGTCGGTTGGTGTGAAAGACTGTCGGAGCCTCCTTGGGGTTGCCCAAGTCCACCAGATAGTTGACCTCTTCGAGTTTACCCACGACTCTGAAGGGTCCCATCCACTTATCTTGCAAGGCCCTCTGCCTTGTTGGGATCATAACGAGAACGAGCTGGTCTTGAGCGAACTCAAACATGTTAGCCTTTTGATCGTGCCAGTGCTTGACCAATGCTTGTACAGCTTTCAAGTTATCGTTTGCTTCCGTCATCATGTGCGACATTCTCCTCCGGAGACCTATCACGTAGTCAGTCACTCTGACTGGCTTGCGGGAAGGAGCACTCTCCAACCCCTCCTTAATCAGGGCCAATGGACCTCTGACGGGATGACCATAGAGAAGTTCGTAGGGAGAGTAACCTACTCCCTCCTGAGGGACTTCTCTATAAGCAAAGAGAAGGCATGGCAGTAGAAGGTCACACTTATGCTTAAGGGGTTCTTCTAAAGCACCTATCATGCTCTTCATGGTTCGGTGGAACCGTTCTACCAACCCATTGGTTTGTGGGTGGTAAGCTGTTGAGAACTTGTAAGTAACTCCACAGGTTTTCCACATGGCTTTCATGTAGTGGGACATAAAGTTTGACCCCCTGTCAGAGATTACTTCCTTAGGAAACCCGACCCTAGTAAAAATACCAAGGAGGGCCTTAGCCACAGCCGGAGCTGTAACAGTCCTCATAGGAATTGCCTCAGGATACCTAGTAGCATGGTCTACTACAACAAGTATAAACCTGTTGCCTGAGGAGGTTGGAGGATCAAGGGGACCAACAATATCAATCCCTACTCTCTCAAATGGGACTCCCACAACTGGGAGAGGCACTAAAGTTCCCACATTCTTGGAGCCAACCTTACCAGAGGTCTGGCAGGTGTGGCAGCTCCTGCAGTGTTATTCCACTTCGGCCCCCATCTTCGGCCATTAGAAGTAGAGAGAGAGCCTTTCCTTAGTCTTCTTGAAACTCAAGTGACCAGCCAAAGGAATCTCGTGGGCTAACTGCAAGAACTGTGGTCTGTTCTCTTGGGGTATTACAAGTCGTTTGTAGTCTCCAGGTGCAGACTCGGTCGGTTCACTGTAGAAGAGGCCATCTTCCCAGTGCAACCTGTATTTCCCAGGCTCTTGCCCTTCAGCCTGAGCTTCTGCCTGGTGGCGAAGACCTTCCAGAGTTGGACATTCCCTATGTCCCTTACTGAGGTCTGCCCTGCTGGGTCCACCTTCTGCCAGTAAAGACTGCAGCTCAGGATGGTCAACAGGATCCAGATCTCCAATGAGTTCCTGGCCTTCCATTAGCTCTTCCTCAGAGTCTAATTCTACCACACAGGGTTGTACCTCCCTCTCAGCCTCGGCTGGAGGTGGAGTTACGGGTGTAACTTTGGACAACCGCGGGGAAGTCCGTGTTGGCTGCACTGGAATGCTGGCTGCTGGTTTCGGGATAGAAGTCTTAGGTTTCCCTTTCGCTTCTGTTTTCTTGGAGACAGCTGCCGACAATTCCAGTGGTGCAGGAGTGATTTCTTTCTTCATCATCTCCTGGAGAGTACTGCGCATGGTCCTCTCTCTTCCGGGTCTGGTTAGCTCCTGTAACCGTTTACTAGGAGGTCTGGGAGTATGCGATACAACTCCGAGAGTTTTCAAATCGTTACCCAACAGTACGAGTCCTGGTACCTCACTCTGTATGCTGACAGGTATCTTCACAGTCATGTCGTTACACTGGATGAGAACTGGTAATTGGGGAAGCATCTGCACAGGCCCTCCAGCTAACTTGGTGAGGCGTTTGGGTGCCTTAGCAACATCCTCAGCCTGAAAAAACGATTTATCCACCACAGTTATGCTGGCCCCAGTGTCCCTAATGGCAGGAGTCTCCTGACCATTCACCTGGACACTGTCCTTATAATACTCTTTAGTATTATCGGGGATAGAATTATAGACATCTAAATTCGGTTGTTCCCACAACCCCAGAGATACTAAAGAAACGCTGGCTGAGACTCCAATGGGTTCGTCAGCTAGCAGTAGAAAGTTTCCACTTGCCATTTGGACTTCCTCCTCTAGAGCGAAGGCTAAGGGGACAAGCTGGACCCCTGAAGGTTTACCCTTACATCTGGGATCTCCTTTCACGTGGTCAGTCGAGCCACAAACAAAGCATTTACTGAATGCTTTCTGGAATGGTGGCTTGTTCTGACCTCCTTCCGGTTTGGCACCAGAAGACACACTATTTTGCTGTGGTTTTCCTTGTGGCTTACCCTTCTGGTTTTGTTTGGGGCCCTCTTTGGAATTTGAGTTATTAGAATTCTCTTTTGAGTCTTTTTTAGGCTGTTTTCCCTCATCCTTTTTCTGAGTTGCCCCAGAATCCTTATGAGTAGCCCTGTTGGCAACCCATACGTCAGCAGCCTTAGCTAGCTTCCGGGAATCCAATTCCTTCGAATCAGCCAAGTGCTGTCTGAGCTCATGAGAACAGGCATCATAAATAGACTCCAACATAAAAAGATTCCTCATACCCTTATAAGTGTTCACTTTGTAACCCTTAATCCATCCCTCTATGTTTTTCAACCCTTCACTCACCCAGGTAGCCCAAGGGGTACCATCATGCTTTTTGAGGGTTCTAAACCTCTTAAGATACTGGGAAGGGGTCTTCCCGAATCTAGCTATCAAAGCTAGTTTCACACTTTCGTAATCCGTCTTATCCGCCTCCCCCAACTCCATTACCACATCAGTCGCAACAGGAGGGAGCCTAGAGAACAACCAGGGAAGTAAATCATTCCCGGTGATGTCCTGGAGCCCATGATTGTACTCAAACAGTTTTAACCAATCCAACACATCCAATCTCGGTTCATACATACCCACTAATTCCTTCGGCATCCGGGTTTTTTGGGACTGGAGCTCCTAGAGGAACCAGAGGAGAGAGAAGCATTTTCCATAGACACCTTTTTCATCTCTAACTCGTGATTAAGTTCTATTTCCCTGAGTCTTAATTCAGCTTACTTCTGCTCAGCCTGGGCATTCATCCGTCTGAACTCGAGCTCTTGGTTTCGTTCAGATTGAGCCAAGAACCGTTTGTGTTCTAATTCGAGCTTCATTTTTTCAAGTTCAGAATAAGCAGGGTTACTTGTGGGACCTGGTATGGGCCCCGTAGGCACAGCTGGTAAGGCAGTTAGAGGAGCAGGGGAGACAGTTTCGTTAGCCTCTCCTTCCTCTTCAGCCTCTTCATCGCTATCATCAGAATTTCGATTCAGATCAACACCATCACTGTTATCTACATTTGCTGGAGAAATTGGTTCCTCTGAACCAGTACCCAGACTTTGGTTCACCAGCAATCTCTCTATGAGTTCTAACTTCTTGCCTCTTACAGGAAGATTCTCTTGCCTACAGAGAGCTCGCAAACTCTCCGTATTTTCACCTGACAAGGACTCTTGACTGTAAGTTTCCATCGCAGACATGTTTCTGAAAGTTGCTTTTTAGTACTAAGCTTTGTGGTTAGTTATACTAAAGTGTCGAAAAGCACTCTAAACTGTATACTCGATACAAATCCCACCGCTGTACACCAGTGTTAGGCGGAAACCTGTGCAGTTCCCTCTGGGACCACTGCAAAAGATTTAGGACTACAGGTATTTGGCATTAAACCCACTTGGTAGCAGTCTGTACCACACATATTCACTTGGTAGCTGTGGCTGAGCAGTCAGACTTCCCTCAAGAAGAGTTAAGCAGTATGTGGAGTATACAATATAGGGCAATTCTTCACAGTAAGACAAGGAAACACGCAATAAGGCTTCAGTGTAAAGATATTAAGGTATTTATTTCTAACGGAACATCTATAGAAAACACTATGGCACTATCACGGCAAACAAGTCAAATACAATTACTCTACGAAGAAGAAACAATCAATCCCCCTAACAATATTTCGACAAGTCTAGGTTCTACCGGCACCACTTATTTGCAGACAGAGGTGTATGCCTCAACCTAGATGGCACTCTAATATTAGTTAGGACGGGAGAGAAAAATAAGCAGGTTATGAAATCAACACAGTTCAATACTTCACGGAAAAAATGCAAGGCAAGAAGGCAAGAACCACAACAGATCATAAAGTTCAGCGGCCAGGCCCACTCGGAGAGAGGCAAGGCGATATGTCCCAAAAGTCTCTTAGTGGAAATGCGTTTGAGTCTTTGTAGCAAATTGTTATTGGAAGATTGAACCAGTTCAGAACAATACGTGAGAAAGCTTGGAAGCGACCCAACGGAAAGGAGAGGATTAAGACACCTCACTCGAACCGAAAGAAAGGGAAGCCAGGCGGACACGGTACCTTGTTGTGGAGGGCAGCTCCGGCGGGGGCAGTTGTTCCTGGTGGTGGATGCACGTCGGGTCTTTGCCAAGAGTAGAGATGATCTCATCGTCGAAGAAAAGTGAAGTCCGGTGCACCACCAGGGAAGAGACCAGCCGCGGAGTGCTCCGTCACAAGGCACCACCTTTTGGTCGCGGTACAGGGGTAGTGGCTATCCGGTTGCCGAGGTGCTCTGCACGGGCAATTCGACTACTGCGTCCTGAGGCAGTAAAAGCAAAGGGGACTGGTTGTTCCCACCAGTCAGGGGAAGAGACTCTCCGGCAGGGAGATCTCCTCTGTCGTCGGGAAGTGGTGAGTCGGTTCAGCAGGGCTCCACCGGAGGTGGTGTCGTCGTGCAGGTCGGCTCAGCTCTACCCTCGTCGGATTCTTAGGTCCTGTGGCGACTTCTGAAGATCCAGTCCCAAAAGCCCTGCTTTTATGCAGAAAACCCCCATTCATTCAGCCTAGCTGTCAATCAACACATGCTAAGTGGTGAGCGGGGAGGCTCACCACTTGGGCCAATCACACCAGAGTGCGACCGGAGTTGGCAAGGCAACTCGGTCCAGGGTGCCTAAACCCCCTCCCACACCCCTGTGGTAACCCAGACAGAATGGCACCACTTTGGAGGGTCTCTGTACAGAGGCCCGCCAAAAGTGGAACAAAGGGCTCAACCTTTGGTTTAGGAGTCACAGAGACGAACACAGAGGCCATTTTACAAACCGAGTTCTGGCAGAAAATACCATCCGATAAACTTATTAAAGATAAGTAGACCGGTGGTACGTTAGAGATTAACGAGAAACAGTATCAATCTCTAACAATGGGACGAATCCCATAGGGTTATGTTCGGGGTCGAACATAACAAGTAGTTTCCACTGCCACCAGCCAAAACTCGACGAGGGGGGACGGGACAGTGCCCCCTCGAATAACAGATCCAGGAGTAATCAAATTACCCCTACTAGTACGTCCACAATAATATGGTTTGTACTAGTTCTGTTAGTAAATTTAGGTCTAGTAAAGCCAATGGTGACTTTACATGCCCGGGGAGACAGTAGTCAGTCCCCGGGTATGGAGTCTATGATGGAGGTCCGCTAGGACGCCCCAGTGTTACGGCACGTAGGGTGCGGTGTAACACACATAGAAAAACATATGAGACCCTATGGAATAAAAGACCCCATAGCCCATAGAACACATTGACATTCAAAGGAATTACACACATTCATGTCCAAGAGTGGGAGAAAAAGAATCTCACTCTTGGCAGGATGGAAAACAACAAACTCCAGAAATCCAGCAAAGCTGCTGGGGGACTCACTAGGTTAGGAAATTCAGCCTAAACAGAGAATTCTCCCTAACATATACACCAGCCTTCTTCGTGGCTTATCTGAGGCAGATGGGTGAGCAACCTAAGTGGTTCTATATGAATAACAGACAGGGCTAGACTGAATTCACAAAGAATGTTGGTGTGGTGCGTTTGATAGTGGGGGACTGAACGCTCTGTATTGATGGATGCCGCATACATATCTCCTACAGCACCTTTTGGCAGATTTCTTCCCAGAAATAAGAGAGCAGGTTGCTTCCTTCTTAATGAAAGTGGCACGGACCAGAAAAGCCAAGCTCTTTGGAATTGTACAGGACTGAAACAATAACATTCAGCTATAGGAAAGCTTATAGATTCCTTCAGGGTGAAACCATCTAAAAGTCACATCGCACGGACATTCCAAGAGCAAAGCACTAAGCAACCGAAGGTGATAGCCAAAGTTCCTTTGACAGCAGAAGACTGGGATAGTTGCTACCCTTTTTGTGCCACTCAGTTCGAGTGGCCATGGTTTAGAAGATTTTCAGCCTCTAGGCTCGCCTCTAAGACATCCCAAAAGCTATGGACTGGTCGAATAACTCGCTATTTACTTTTTTTTTAATACATTTCAAGCTGATTGACTAAATGGCCTTGTTAATGGTGAGTTGGCCTAAACAAGCATAATACAAGTCTACGGTCTTGACATAGATTGCAGATTCAAGTAAAGAACCAGTTTTGCATAAAGGTAGATCATGAGCAGTGATTGTTCATGTGATTTTTATTGCGATTGCCTTCTCCAGTGGTGATGAGTGGTTGTTTCCTCATGTTTGCCTCCTGTCTTGCAGGGTTGGACATTGACAAGGTAATTCATAGAAATTTGCACAAAAAGGGCGCACGCGGCTGGCACACAGTGTCCCCGTGCGATACACTGCGCCAGCCGCGTGCGAAAAAAAATCCTTTTCATCGCACAGCGTATTCATGGATTTTAGCCTCCGAAACCAGCCGTGGCGCAGAGTGGCGCAGCGACCCTGCAGCAGCGCCAGTTATGCCCCCAAGAACGCCCTTGCGCAAGGAACAGCCTTCAAAATCCCCAGATCATCGCAAAGGGCTGCGCTAACCCTGGACCAGTTCACAGGGCTGGCAAACAGCAAACGCCAAGCGGGGAACGTGTATTTCAGTGGTTCGTGGGAAGTTCCACACGCGATTGTCCTGGATACGTGTACATCAGAAGTGCGTGGGAAGTAACACACGATTCCATCAGGGCACGAGTATTCCAGGGGTGCGCGGGAAGTATCACACGCAAGAACAGCAAGGTATGTGTATTCCAGGGGTGCTTGGGAAGTATCACACGCAAAAGCAGCAGGGTACGTGTATTTCAGGGGTGCGCGGGAAATATCACACGCAAAAGCAGCAGGGTACTTGTATTTCAGGGGTGCGCGGGAAGTATCACACGCAATTCCATCAGGGTACGTGTATTCCAGGGGTGCGCGGGAAGTATCACACGGAAAAGCAGCAGGATACGTGTATTCCAGGGGTGCGCGGGAAGTATCACACGTAAAAGCAGCATTGTACGTGTATTTCAGGGGTGCGCAGGAAGTATCACACGCGATTCCATCAGGGTACGTGTATTCCAGGGGTGCGCGGGGAGCACCACACGTGAATTGCAAGTGTGGGTCCTCCCAGGTGTTCCCTCTACACCCTCCACGGCCCCTGCAGGTGGCCCACACCACAGGGGCCTACCCTGCACATGTCCCGCAGGCACCCCTTCCACCATGGCCATGCCCCCCAGCCAACCCAAATGTCACCTTGCACTACTGCCCACCAACGCATGTCCCCCTGCACCCCCCAACCACCAGGCCCCCACTCATGTCTCCCACCACCCCCAACCCGCAGCATCCAGGGGCACCCTCCACCAGGCCCCCACTCATGTCTCCCACCACCCCCACCCACCAGCATCCAGGGGCAAAATCCACCAGACCCCCACTCATGTCTACCATCACCCCCACCCCCCAGCAGTGCAGGGGCAGCCTCCACCAGGCCCCCACTCATGTCCCCTATCACCCCCACCCCCCAGCAGTGCAGGGGCAGCCTCCACCAGGCCCCCACTCATGTCTCCCACCACCCCCACTCCCCAGCATCCAGGGGCACCCTCCACCAGGCCCCCACTCATGTCTACCATCACCCCCACCCCCCAGCAGTGCAGGGGCAGCCTCCACCAGGCCCCCACTCATGTCCCCTATCACCCCCACCCCCCAGCAGTGCAGGGGCAGCCTCCACCAGGCCCCCACTCATGTCTCCCATCACCCCCACCCCCCAGCATTGCAGGAGCAGCCTCCACCAGGCCCCCACTCATGTCTCCCATCACCCCCACCCCCAGCAGTGCAGGGGCAGCCTCCACCAGGCCCCCACTCAAGTCTATCACCACCCCCACCCCCCAGCCACCAGGGGCACCCTCCACCAGGCCCCAACTCATGTCTCCCACCACCCCCACCCCCCAGCAGTGCAGGGGCACCCTCCACCAGGCCCCCACTCATGTCCAACTCATGTCTCCCTGCACCCCCACCCCCCAGCCACCAGGGGCACCCTCCACCAGGCCCCCACTCATGTCTCCCACCCCCCAGCAGTGCAGGGGCACCCTCCACCAGGCCCCCACTCATGTCCAACTCATGTCTCCCTGCACCCCCACCCCCCAGCCACCAGGGGCACCCTCCACCAGGCCCCCCCTCTCATGTCTACCACCACCCCCACCCCCCAGCCACCAGGGGCACCCTCCACCAGGCCCCCACTCATGTCTCCCACCACCCAGCAGTGCAGGGGCACCCTCCACCAGGCCGCCACTCATGTCCAACTCATGTCTCCCTCCACCCCCACCCCCCAGCCACCAGGGGCACCCTCCACCAGGCCCCCACTCATGTCTCCCACCACCCCCACCCCCAGAAGTGCAGGGGCACCCTCCACCAGGCCCCCACTCATGTCCAACTCATGTCTCCCTGCACCCCCACCCCCAGCCACCAGGGGCACCCTCCACCAGGCCCCCACGCATGTCTACCATCACCCCCACGCCCCAGCAGTGCAGGGGCAGCCTCCACCAGGCCCCCACTCATGTCCACTATCACCCCCACACCCCAGCAGTGCAGGGGCAGCCTCCACCAGGCCCCCACTCATGTCCAACTCATGTCTCCCTGCACCCCCACCCCCCAGCCACCAGGGGCACCCTCCACCAGGCCCCCACTCATGTCTCCCACCACCCCCACCCCCAGAAGTGCAGGGGCACCCTCCACCAGGCCCCCACTCATGTCCAACTCATGTCTCCCTGCACCCCCACCCCCAGCCACCAGGGGCACCCTCCACCAGGCCCCCAAGCATGTCTACCATCACCCCCACGCCCCAGCAGTGCAGGGGCAGCCTCCACCAGGCCCCCACTCATGTCCCCTATCACCCCCACCCCCCAGCAGTGCAGGGGCAGCCTCCACCAGGCCCCCACTCATGTCCAACTCATGTCTCCCTGCACCCCCACCCCCCAGCCACCAGGGGCACCCTCCACCAGGCCCCCACTCATGTCTACCATCACCCCCCAGCAGTGCAGGGGCAGCCTCCACCAGGCCCCCACTCATGTCCCCTATCACCCCCACCCCCCAGCAGTGCAGGGGCAGCCTCCACCAGGCCCCCACTCATGTCTACCACCACCCCCACCCCCCAGCCACCAGGGGCACCCTCCACCAGGCCCAAACTCATGTCTACCACCACCCCAACCCCCCAGCCACCAGGGGCACCCTCCACCAGGCCCCCGCTCATGTCTCCCACCACCCCCAACCCCCAGCAGTGCAGGGGCACCCTCCACCAGGCCCCCACTCATGTCCAACTCATGTCTCCCTGCACTCCCACGCCCCAGCCACCAGGGGCACCCTCCACCAGGCCCCCACTCATGTCTCCCACCACCCCCACCCCCCAGCAGTGCAGGGGCAGCCTCCACCAGGCCCCCACTCATGTCCCATATCACCCCCACCCCCCCAGCAGTGCAGGGGCAGCCTCCACCAGGCCCCCACTCATGTCCAACTCATGTCTCCCTGCACCCTCACCCCCCAACCACCAGGGGCACCCTCCACCAGGCCCCCACTCATGTCTACCATCACCCCCACCCCCTAGCAGTGCAGGGGCAGCCTCCACCAGGCCCCCACTCATGTCCCTATCACCCCCACCCCCCAGCAGTGCAGGGGCAGCCTCCACCAGGCCCCCACTCATGTCTCCCATCACCCCACCCCCCAGCAGTGCAGGGGCAGCCTCCACCAGGCCCCCACTCATGTCTACCACCACCCCCACACCCCAGCCACCAGGGGCACCCTCCACCAGGCCCCCACTCATGTCTACCACCACCCCCACCCCCCAGCCACCAGGGGCACCCTTCACTAGGCCCCCACTCATGTCTCCCACCACCCCCACCCCCCAGCAGTGCAGGGGCACCCTCCACCAGGCCCCCACTCATGTCTACCATCACCCCCAACCCCCATCAGTGCAGGCGCAGCCTCCACCAGGCCCCCACTCATGTCTACCACCGCCCACCCCGCAGCCACCAGGGGCACCCTCCACCAGGCCCCCACTCATGTCTACCACCACCCCCACCTCCCAGCTACCAGGGGCACCCTCCACCAGGCCCCCACTCATGTCCCTATCACCCCCACGCCCCAGCAGTGCAGGGGCAGCCTCCACCAGGCCCCCACTCATGTCACCTATCACCCCCACCCCCCAGCAGTGCAGGGGCAGCCTCCACCAGGCCCCCACTCATGTCTACCACCGCCCACCCCCCAGCCACCAGGGGCACCCTCCACCAGGCCCCCACTCATGTCTACCATCACCCCCACCCCCCAGCCACCGGGGGCACCCTCCACCAGGCCCCCACTCATGTCCCTATCACCCCCATGCCCCAGCAGTGCAGGGGCAGCCTCCACAGGCCCCCCCTCATGTCTCCCATCACCCCCACCCCACAGCAGTTCAGGGACCGTCTCCACCAGGCCTCCACTCATGTATCCCATCACCCCCACCCCCCAGCAGTGCAGGGGCAGCCTCCACCAGGCCCCCACTCATGTCTACCACCACCCCCACCCCCCAGCCACCAGGGGCACCCTCCACCAGGCCCCCACTCATGTCTACCACCACCCCCACCTCCCAGCCACCAGGGGCACCCTCCACCAGGCCCCCACTCATGTCTCCCACCACCCCCACCCCCCAGCAGTGCAGGGGCACCCTCCACCAGGACCCCACTCATGTCCAACTCATGTCTCCCTGCACTCCCACCCCCAGCCACAAGGGGCACCCTCCGCCACGCCCCCACTCATGTATACCATCACCCCCACCCCCCCAGCAGTGCAGGGGCAGCCTCCACCAGGCCCCCACTCATGTCTCCCATCACGTCCACCCCCCAGCAGTGCAGGGGCAGCCTCCACCAGGCCCCCACTCATGTCCCCTATCACCCCCACCCCCCAGCAGTGCAGGGGCAGCCTCCACCAGGCCCCCACTCATTTCTCCCATCACCCCCACCCCCCAGCAGTGCAGGGGCAGCCTCCACCAGGCCCCCACTCATTTCTCCCATCACCCCCACCCCCAGCAGTGCAGGGGCGGCCTCCACCAGACCCCCACTCATGTCTCCCATCACCCCCACCCCCCAGCAGTGCAGGGGCAGCCTCCACCAGGCCCCCACTCATGTCTACCACCACCCCCACCCCCCAGCCACCAGGGGCACCCTCCACCAGGCCCCACTCATGTCTACCACCATCCCCACCCCCCAGCCACCAGGGGCACCCTCCACCAGGCCCCCACTCATGTCTCCCACCACCCCCACCCCCCAGCAGTGCAGGGGCAGCCTCCACCAGGCCCCCACTCATGTCTATCACCACCCCACCCCCCAGCCACCAGGGGCACCCTCCACCAGGCCCCCACTCATGTCTCCCACCACCCCCACCCCCCAGCAGTGCAGGGGCACCCTCCAACAGGCCCCCCACTCATGTCCAACTCATGTCTCCCTGCACCCCCACCCCCAGCCACCAGGGGCACCCTCCACCAGGCCCCCACTCATGTCTACCATCACCCCCACCCCCCAGCAGTGCAGGGGCAGCCTCCACCAGGCCCCCACTCATGTCCCCTATCACCCCCACCCCCCAGCAGTGAAGGGGCAGCCTCCACCAGGCCCCCACTCATGTCTAACACCACCCCCACCCCCCCGGCCACCAGGGGCACCCTCCACCAGGCCCCCACTCATGTCTACCACCACCCCCACCCCCCAGCCACCAGGGGCACCCTCCACCAGGCCCCCACTCATGTCTACCATCACCCCCACCCCCAGCAGTGCAGGGGCAGCCTCCACCAGGCCCCCACTCATGTCCCCTATCACCCCCAGCCCCAAGCGGTGCAGGGGCAGCCTCCACCAGGCCCCTACTCATGGTCCAACTCATGTCTCCCTGCACCCCCACCCCCCAGCCACCAGGGGCACCCTCCACCAGGCCCCCACTCATGTCTACCATCACCCCCACCCCCCAGCAGTGCAGGGGCAGCCTCCACCAGGCCCCCAATCATGTCCCCTATCACCCCCACCCCCCAGCAGTGCAGGGGCAGCATCCACCAGGCCCCCACTCATGTCTACCACCACCCCCACCCCCCAGCCACCAGGGGCATCCTCCACCAGGCCCCCACTCATGTCTACCACCACCCCCACCCCCCAGCCACCAGGGGCACCCTCCACCAGGCTCCCACTCATGTCTCCCACCACCCCCACCCCCCAGCAGTGCAGGGGCACCCTCCACCAGGCCCCCACTCATGTCCAACTCATGTCTCCCTGCACCCCCACCCCCAGACCCAGGGGCACCCTCCACCAGGCCCCCACGCATGTCTACCATCACCCCCACCCCCCAGCAGTGCAGGGGCAGCCTCCACCAGGCCCTCACTCATGTCCCCTATCACCCCCACCCACCAACAGTGCAGGGGCAGCCTCCACCAGGCCCCCACTCATGTCCAACTCATGTCTCCCTGCACCCCCACCCCCCAGCCACCAGGGGCACCCTCCACCAGGCCCCCACTCATGTCTACCATCACCCCCACCCCACAGCAGTGCAGGGGCAGCCTCCACCAGGCCCCCACTCATGTCCCCTATCACCCCCCCCGCAGTGCAGGGGCAGCCTCCACCAGGCCCCCACTCATGTCTACCACCACCCCCACCCCCCAGCCACCTGGGGCACCCTCCACCAGGCCCCCACTCATGTCTCCCACCACCCCCAACCCCCAGCAGTGCAGGGGCACCCTCCACCAGGCCCCCACTCATGTCTACCACCACCCCCACCCCCCAGCCACCTGGGGCACCCTCCACCAGGCCCCCACTCATGTCCCCTATCACCCCCACCCCCCAGCAGTGCAGGGGCAGCCTCCACCAGGCCCCCACTCATGTCCCCTATCACCCCCACCCCCCAGCAGTGCAGGGGCAGCCTCCACCAGGCCCCCACTCATGTCTACCACCGCCCACCCCCCAGCCACCAGGGGCACCCTCCACCAGGCCCCCACTCATGTCTACCACCACCCCCACCCCCCAGCCACCAGGGGCACCCTCCACCAGGCCCCCACTCATGTCCCTATCACCCCCAGGCCCCAGCAGTGCAGGGGCAGCCTCCACCAGGCCCCCACTCATGTCCCCTATCACCCCCACCCCCCAGCAGTGCAGAGGCAGCCTCCACCAGGCTCCCACTCATGTCTCCCATCACCCCCACCCCCCAGCAGTGCAGGGGCAGCCTCCACCAGGCCCCCACTCATGTCTACCACCACCCCCACCCCCCAGCCACCAGGCGCTCCCTCCACCAGGCCTCCACTCATGTCTACCACCACCCCCACCCCCCAGCCACCAGGGGCACCCTCTACCAGGCCCCCACTCATGTCTCCCACCACCCCCACCCCCCAGCAGTGCAGGGGCACCCTCCACCAGGCACCCACTCATGTCCAACTCATGTCTCCCTGCACCCCCACCCCCCAGCCACAAGGGGCACCCTCCACCACGCCCCCACTCATGTCTACCATCACCCCCACCCCCCAGCAGTGCAGGGGCAGCCTCCACCAGGCCCCCACTCATGTCTCCCATCACATCCACTCCCCAGCAGTGCAGGGGCAGCCTCCACCAGGCCCCCACTCATGTCCCCTATCACCCCCACCCCCCAGCAGTGCAGGGGCAGCCTCCACCAGGCCCCCACTCATTCCTCCCATCACCCCCACCCCCCAGCAGTGCAGGGGCAGCCTCCACCAGGCCCCCACTCATGTCTACCACCACCCCAACCCCCAGCCACCAGGGGCACCCTCCATCAGGCCCCCACTCATGTCTACCACCACCCCCAGCCACCAGGGGCACCCTCCACCAGGCCCCCACTCATTTCTCCCATCACCCCAACCCCCAGCAGTGCAGGGGCACCCTCCAACAGGCCCGCACTCATGTCCAACTCATGTCTCCCTGCACCCCCACCCCGCAGCCACCAGGGGCACCCTCCATCAGGCCCCCACTCATGTCTACCATCATCCCCACACCCCAGCAGTGCAGGGGCAGCCTCCACCAGGCCCCCACTCATGTCCCCTATCACCCCCACCCCCCAGCAGTGCAGGGGCAGCTTCCACCAGGCCCCCACTTATGTCTACCACCACCCCCACCCCCCAGCCACCAGGGGCACCCTCCACCAGGTCCCCACTCATGTCTACCACCACCCCCACCCCCCAGCCACCAGGGGCACCCTCCACCAGGCCCTCACTCATGTCTCCCACCGCACCCACCCCCCAGCAGTGCAGGGGCACCCTCCACCAGGCCCCCACTCATGTCCAACTCATGTCTCCCTGCACCCCCACCCCCCAGCCACCAGGGGCACCCTCCACCAGGCCCCCACTCATGTCTACCATCACCCCCACCCCCCAGCAGTGCAGGGGCAGCCTCCACCAGGCCCCTACTCATGGTCCAACTCATGTCTCCCTGCACCCCCACGCCCCAGTCACCAGGTGCACCCTCCACCAGGCCCAACTCATGTCTACCATCACCCGCACCCTCCAGCAGTGCAGGGGCAGCCTCCACCAGGCCCCCACTCATGTCTACCATCACCCCC